>NC_132785.1:70005118-72405118 GCF_048418805.1 Vulpes vulpes
GTTTTTTCATCATTGTACCACCCCCTGCTTGCCACTACATTTAGACTATGAGACATGTCAACTGCCTGTCACAATTACAATAGACACAGCAAACCAGAATTTTCCCCAAATCCAAGGGGAACTTCCTGAACAAAGAGTAAATTTTATTGCACAGATTTTGGAGACCTCCAATTTGTAGAGCCATAATGAATGCATCCCACAGACAAATAGGTAGTTGTTAATTATCCCAGCAATTTCTTTTTTTAATGTGCTAACAACACAGCATGCTAAGCCTTCATATCCTACACTGTTACCTGATGATCTCATCACATTTGAAAAGATGGTAGTCTGGGAAGAAGGCATTATTATAGCAAGTATGCATGACAATAAGTTACATGATTATAATTCCTTATTTTCATGATTTAATAAAAAGAAAGTGTGATATTTTGGAAACAGATGGATTTGGCTACACCTTTACTGAACCAATTGAAATAATTTACCTATAGTATCACTTAAAGATAAACATAATCTTTGTATTTCCCTTGACTGATATCTGAAAGCTTGTATATACTAATTTTGTGTCATAAAAACATGCTGTGGATTAAACAAAATGTTGAAGGACAAGACCTATGACCTGTCTAAGAACCCTCAATAAATTTAAAAGTAATTTATGCCTTTGATATAGTTTTGAATTAAAATTTGGACTCTGGAAATCTGTTATGTTTAGGAAACTGTTATGGTTCCTTCATATTGAGTAACAACCATTTGGATGATACTAGTATTATACCCCTAAATAAACAGAATAATGAAATACACCACTTTATTGTGCCAAGTGTTTGAAAAGTTGACTTTGTTTCCTTCATGATAAAACATTTTGAAAACACTGCCAGGTTACTGCTTTGACTTCATTTTAATGAAATGTGAAGTCATTTTCATTTTACCAGCAATAGTCATTCTTTTCTTCCGTTGTTGTTTTTTTTTTTTTTAAATCATGGGTATATGACTATAATGACTTTATTTTAATGGATGTTACAGTCATTTGGTTTTCCCTTGTAATATTCTTCTATTATAACATGGATTTGCATAACTCATTGTGCCTCACTGTGTTTTCTGAATTTCTTACTTGTGTTACTAAAAAAGGAGAATACAATATATTTTCTTACAGGAGGAGGCATTAACTTTCATGAGAAATCACAATTGTTATCACATCATCCGTAAGTACTCTTAAAGCTACTATCTTCAGAGAACATTTAAATAAAACTCAAAGAACTGGTTTCTTTTGAAGAAGGTGATTAGCATATAAATACAAAAGAATCATTTCAGAATAGGACACACTTCCAGAGTATGACATAGTAAAAGTTTACTAATAATTATAAAAATTTAAGGTATCTATTGTGAATAGAGCATTCTTTATTACACCTGTGTCACAATTATGTATGAAACATGCTTTCAGGGTAACAACAGTAACAGATTTACCCTCCCTTTGCCCTGATGCAATAACCTCCCTGTTAAAACAGTTATCTTCAAGCCAAACAGTAAAGAAAACTCTGTATTTGGAATTTTACATTCTCATTGGTAGAGTTTTATGCCCTTACAGATCTGAGAAAGTCTGAACTTATGGTTTTATCTCAGCCACACATTTGTGGTCACCAAAAGAAATAAATCTCAGACTGTTGGTAGCTTCTGTAGAGCTGTCTTTGATCCTACACCTGTGACAATTACCCTGTGTTAGTGAAGCTAACAAGAGTTAGGCCAGGGGTCAAGGGTCAGGGCACTGTCAAGAGGAAGTTATTCTTCAGGCCACTAAAACTCTTATCATTTTCATCTAATGTGATACCCACCTGTCACTCAGAGAATGTAGGCCATTGTTTTGAGCTAAATGCTGCACTTTCTGCCTCAAAGATAGCACATTTTATTACTTTTCTTATAATTACTATTTTCTATCATTAAAATTTCATCTTCAAAATAAATTCTACTGAATAAACATTTTTATACTAAAATAAAAACAAGAAACAATTTTAAAAACAACTTTCAGGTATTCATGTTTATTTGATTAACTCAGTGGTCATATGTGGTCAACGGAGTCAAAAAGTCAACCAGATGAATAATGAAATGAGTAGTATTAGAGAAATAACAAATGACAGGACAGTTCAACAATGTACGTGAGCCTAAATCAGTGTATGTTTACGTTAGGCACACTCATTCCCAATATTATAGACTAGTTCAATATCCAGCTAAGAAGTATGTTTCTAGAATATAACAAAACATCTTCTGAGTAATGTTTTCATGATGGACTTTGGTGGAATTGATGTGTATACACAATAAGCTCTGCTTTTGCTATACTTGGAATAAAATGGCATTCCATTTAGAATGTGGTGTAGTAAAAGTCTCAGTTATCCTAGTAATAGGATATGCAAATTGCAATTACTTGTCATGAGATAACTTGCAAAGAAAATTGGGTGTCAAAGAGTCTTCCTTAAAAAAAAAAAAACTACTAAGGATCTCAAAGCATTAAAATAGTGAAATGTATTATTTAAGAGTCGTAAGGTTAAAAGTGAGTAAGTTGGGTTGTTTAGGTCTTCTCTTCATGTCAAGAATACTCAATCACAAAGAAGCATCATGCTATCCTTTGTCTCTAAAGAAATGTAAAGTAAATCTCTAGCATTTTCTTATGTCCCTTTTCTTCTGGTAACTCACATAATAACATAGTGGAATGGAAAGTTTTAGAGTGGAACTCAGGGATCATATACTTGAGCTTCACATCTGCTGTTGGCTAGTTGAATAGCATGAGTCTCACTTTCCTTAGCCATCAAATGGGAGCGAGATCTCATTATTCTCAACCCTTTGGATTTTTAATGGCTTAACAACCTCTTTTCGCATCCTCAGTTACAGATAGAAACCTATCCCTGTGCTCCCTAAAAAGTTTTATCTTAATTCATAAGAAGAAAATATATATTCCACCTTCATGGCATTGATCTTTCTGAGGACAGGGATGGTGCCTTCATTTTTTTCCCCAGGTACTGAGCTAAGTGTCTGTTAAATTAGTGAATAACGGAATCATTCTTACAGTGAATATACATCCTGCTATTTGCACTTCTTTTAATGTTTAACTATTAATAGGCCAATTCACTTTCAAAATTATCCAAGTTTGGATGACAAATTATATGGTATTCATCATTTCCTTCTGGAAATAGAAACTACTTATATCACCAGTGTTCTCAGGATCAGTTAATGTCCACTCAGTTCTCTTTTCTTTGCAAAATAACTGAAATTCTTTTTTATTGTCTGGTTATTTTAAAGTTTGGAAATTATTTTAGTGAATAATTGAGGCATAGATTTGGGCTTCTACATTTACTGTCATCCAATATTTAAATTATTCAGCTTCTAAGATAACTCTGGAGTTCCTTACAAATTTAAGATTATGGATTCTATAAATATAGTTTTATTCTTTGATTAGTGTCCCAAACTATATCTAAAGACCTCACATTTTACTATTATTTTAGGTAACAAGCAGGTACTAGCTTAGGTATGCCAGCATGCATAAATAAACAGTACATTCAAGTAGTATTGGCCTTGTCTTGGGAAATGTGAATTCTATAGAGAAAACACATAAAAGGGTAAGAATGAGAAACTAAGTCTTGTCTTTATGATAATAACTGCCATAGTAAAGTACATATTCAAATAGGAAGCACATAGGTCAAAAGTTGACATCTGTGTCTCAGTATACCAATGTATTGAAAACATGACCATTTTGATTCCAAAATGAAAAAAAAAAATGTTTTTCCTAAGAAGCCATTTCCAAATTCAACCATCTTTTTGCCAGCCTTTGACATGTTTTTCACTCATTCAAACATTCTATATCCTGATACATCAAAAGCTTTGATTAAAAGCCTTAATATGAAAATAACACACAAAAACAGAACATACATAGTTTTTGCAAAATAGAACTTTTTGCTTTTAAGTAACATTTTCAACCTATTTCCATTTGAAATATGGACATTAATTATAAGCTGTTTAAGGACCTATACTACTGCTATTATCCCATTACTCAATATGTGACTCAGTCTGGCTTTTGAAGTAATATGTAAGAAATGTTCTCAGATAATATTCAGAGAAAACAAGCTGATTCTAACACTCAAACAGCCCAACTGCCTTCCATTTTATTTTAATTCTATTGCCTTATCTTCTTTATATCATAACTAAGTAAAAATAAAAGAAAACGTCAGAGGAAACTCAGAGATGAGTCATGAAAACCACTTCTGAGCAGTCACCAGTTGAATCACCAAACCATGGAACTGCTCTTGATAGGCTTATCACTGGTAAAATTTATAGAGGAATACAAGAGTGGTCCCATAAACTTCAATAATTTCTAGATCTTTAAAATAAGACATCTTTAACCTATTTCACCTTGGAAATAATACTAGTTGAAAGTAAGCAAAGATAGACAAGTAATATGACACGTCCTGGATTTCTCAGGATTTCATATTTTTTTAAGCATCTCTTTGGTCACCTATAATCAAACCTAAATCAAGCTGTTCCAAAAAAAGTTAGAAAAAGGGGCACATGGGTGGCTCAGTCAGTTAAGCATCTGCTTTCAGCTCAGGTCATGATCCAGGATCCTGAGATGGAGCCTGCTCAGCAGGGAGCCCTGCTTTTCCTTCTGCCCCTCCTGGTACTCCTGCTTTCTCTCTCTCTCGCTCTCTCTCTCTCTCTCTCTCTAAAGTAAGTAAATAAAATCTTAAAAAAAAAAGTTAGAAAAGCTAATTAACAACAAAGGAAGAGGAAAAAAAGTGTCTGTTTCTGTGCCTGAGTTATGTACATTCAAAGAAAGAAAACCTGGATTTTTTTCAAAATGTAAGGACCTGAATGATTTTTGTGAAAGGCAAATATATTCTTTCCAATGATCCATAAAGAGTGTACTACTTCACCACATTAAAGGTAATAAACCTTCTCTCAAGGCAAACTATTAAAATCCACCCCAAATAGCCTCAATTAAATACATGCAGATCATCTCAAAATCAATGAGCATGGAAGCCACAAAAGTATTAACATAATGGCTCTGAGTATTCTTTAAAGGTTTATAAAGTATTTGAGTAGAGGTAAATAAATGTCTGAAAAAAGAAGTCTGGTTACCTCTCTCACCTCAACAGGGTTCCTCTAAGTTTGTTGATTTGGATGCTCTGGTTCTTCTTCCTATTAAGATTTTAGAGGTTCTGGGTCAAGATAGTGACTTAGGAAGATCCTGACCTCACCTCTTTCCATACACACCAAATCTACAGCTCTAAATGGAACATTTTTCTCTGAAAAAAATCTAAAAACTGGCAGAGCAACCCCTTCACATTGAGCAAACTGGAGGGACACCACATCAAAGTAAGCAGGGAAGGCTGATGCACAGTTTTGCCATAAACTTCACCCAGAGCTCAGTGACCCATAATCAGCAGGGAACTCAAAACCCTGAGCTTCTTCTTCTTAAGGAGTGAAAGGCTAGTACCCCACAGCAGGCACCTTAACTTTTTTTTAAGATTTTATTTATTGATTTGAGAGAGAAAGAGAGGAATAGAGGGAAACAGCTCAAACATGAGTGATGGGAGGGAAAGGGGGAGAGGGTGAGAAGCAGACCCCATGCTTAGCATTAGAGCCCCTTGTGGGGCTCCATTCCAGAACACTGAGATCATGACCTGAGCCAAAGTCAGATGCTTAACCGACTGAGCCACCCAGGCACCCCTAGACACCTCAACTTTTAAGAGCAGTACCTGAGAGAGGAGCCTTGAAATTGTCTGGCTTTGAAGACTAACAGGGTTGGTGCCCTAGAGACCCATGATCTGTGGTAAACTGAGGGGTGGCTCTTAAAGCACCCATGTGCACAGACTCACTGACCCCAGGGCTCAGGGGAGAAGCAGCCCTTTGAAAAGCACCCATTGTTTATGTGAAAGAGGCTCTTTTACTAATCTTAAAGCATTGGTGTGAGGGGCAGGGGCCTGCTGGGATATGCTCTGGGGAAGGAAGCTGGTGGGCACCATCTTTCTGATCTCCCTCTCCCTTTCTAAAGCAAGAGGGCATCATTTTAAAATTTTTCTTTTGTCTCTTTTTATTTCTTTCCTTTTCCTATCTTTTTTTTTCCTTTTTCTGGTGGGTGCCATCTTTGCATCCCACTTTTGCCTACTCCTGTGAGCACAGTCGTGGTGCTCTTCCACTGCCACATTCCAGAGCTCCACCACGGGGTTGGGGCTCTGCACATATATGATAACCCAGTTTTTGCAGCTGCCACTCAGTGAATACTCCCTTGACCTCCTGTCTCTGGAGGTTGGGGGGCTTACTTTCCTAGACCCCATGAGACTATAGCAATCAAATATACAGTATGTGGCAGGCTACCATCCCTAGGGCACTGCCTAGACTTCAGACAGAAACAGATCCCAGTCTTCCTGAAAAAGAGGCCTATTTGCTTGTCTAGGAGCTTTGGCCTGAAGGACAGGCTTCTGTTTTGGCACACTTATAGAGACCTTTAGGAGTGCTCTTAGGGAATGGACACTAGTGGCATAGTCTTGCACTCTTCCTCTGCCTCACTCCAGATCACCAGTATCTTCCAGAAGGGAGCTTATATTCTTGTCTGGTGCCCCTATTTTTATGGCTACTGCCCAGAAACACCTCTACATCACCTGGCTCTGGTGGCTAGTGGGGCTCATGGGTCCCAAAGGACTATAACTAATGGTGAAAGTTTTTCAATAGCTACCACCTTTGGGCCATAGCAAGAGGCAACAGGCCCAAAGCTCAGTCTTTCTGTGAAAGAAATGTATTAGCTTATCATCATAGCTGTAGCCTGAATTATGCAGGCTTATAATTAAGTGCATCTAAAGGCTGATTGTATTCCTTTCATGAGACCACAGAGGGCGGTCACTAGCTTTGAACTCTCCCTCTGCCATGTTCCTGAGTGTCAGCTTTTCTTGGGGGAGCTCTTACATGCGTTCGGTGCCCCAGATTTTACATCTGGTATACAATATTCCCTCATTATTCATTGGATGTCTGCAGGATCCATAGTGATATCCCCATTTCATTCCTGATGTTGAAAATTCATGCTGTCTCTTTTTTTTTTCTCATAAGATTTACTAGCCTTATAGGCTAGAGGTTTCAACGTTATTAATCTTTACAAAGAACTACCTCTTTATTTCGTGGATATTTCCTCTGCTTCTTTACTTTTGACTTCATTGATCTTTGTTTTTATTTTATTAGAAGTATTTTATTACTTCTGCTTGCTTTGTATCTCTTTGGCCTCCACTGATGAGTCTCTGGCTGAGAAGGTAGGACGGCTTCATTAGTGACACTATGTGGGTTGGGAGAAGAGAGTGGGAAGACACGACCCTAGCTCAGAAGGGGACTGGCACCTCATTACAGCTAGGTAAGGCTTTAAATTCAGGCTCTCTAGGTGGTCTCTGCTGATATCATGGGGCAGGGGTAGAAGCAAGTCAGGGAGGGGAGTGGGAGGGCTCATTACTTCTTGGTGGGGGATGAAATCTTCTGCTCTCTACCCAGCCTTCTCTGATACCACCTCAACAAGAGATGCGGGGAGACTCACTCCAGCCGTGAGAGGATAGAATTCTAGGCTCCCTAATTGGCCTTTGCTGGTGTGGGTAGGGTAGGGAATAGGCCAGGTTTGTTTGTTTTGTTTTGTTTTGTTTTGTTTTGTTTTGTTTTGTTTTCTACAGTGCATTGGTAAAGTTAAAGCAGTTACTTTCGAAAAGTTTTGTTTTGCTAGACTGCCCCTTTCCTGTCCTTTGGCCACAGAACAGGCTTCCATTGGAGCTTTCTGTGTCTGTACCTACTGTCTTCCCGGCTACCAACTTCTTCAGCTCCAAGTCCGGGGTGCTTCAAGCAAAAGAAAAACCCAGGGAACACCTTCTGGGACCTGAACTTCCTAGGTGGTGTGTCTTCTCGGCACTTTCCAGAATGTCCTTATGTCTGTTTTATATATAATTTCCAGGGCTATATTTACTCAAGGAATAGCCTATCTAATTTGTCTTTCCGAAAGTAAAAGTTAATGTACTTTATTTTTATAATCTATAATAATCTTTATAATATAGCATCTATTATTGTGATGATACTCATTCAGTATATAATAGAAATTCTGTCTCACTGGAAAATGTAGACCAACTTACCTTGGGAGTAACTGGCTAAACAGATAAACACATGTTAATAAAAATTACCTTAGAGTCATTTTTATGGTTCTGAAAGTTAGAGAATACCCCAATACACAGTTCCAGATCTAAACCATCTAGAGAGAGATTAAGGAAAATAATAAAGGAAATTAAGGGGACATCTGGGTGGCTCAGAGGTTTAGCGCCTGCCTTCTGCCCAGGGCGTGATCCTGGAGTCCCAGGATCGAGTCCCGCATGGGGCTCCCTGCGTGGAGCCTGCTTCTCCTTCTGCCTGTGTCTCTGCCTCTCTCTCTCTCTCTCTCTCTCTCTCTCTTGTGTCTCATGAATAAATAAATAAAATATTCTTAAAAAATATAGGAAATTAAGGAAAATAATAAAATTCTCTAAAGAATTTTAGGAGGTAGAATAGGGTTATTTACTATTATTTAGTGAGATTTGGTTTATGTCATTAAGAAGACTACAATTCTTTAATTATTAAGTGACATCAAGAACTGTTTATATTGGCTAAGCTGTTTAAAAAGGTATTTCCATGTGTTATTTCCAGCTGGCAAAGTTTTGCCAAACACCTGTAGTAATACTTCAGTGAGTTTAACTGCTTAGACCTAAAAAAAAATACCTCAATGAAAGGAAAATAATTATTTTGCATTTCAACAATAAAAAGGGTTGTCAGACTGAGTGAAAACAAAACAAAACTTACAGGACACCAGTTAAATTTGAATTTCAGATAAATAGCAAACAACTTTTAGTATAAGTAGTATAAGTATGCCCCACACAATATTGGGACGTACTTATACAAAACAATTATTTATTTTGTTTATCTGAAATTCAAATTTAACCGGTGTCCTGTAAATTTCGTTTTGACAATCCTGACAATATCTGACAATCTTGTATTTTAAAATGTTAAAAGAGGGTCATCTGGGTGGCTCAGTCAGTTAAACATCTGCCTTTAGCTGGGTCATGATCCCAGGATCCTGGGATTGAGCCCTGTGCAGGGCTCCCTGCTAAGAGAGTAATCTGCTTCTCCCCCTCCCCCTATGCCTCTACCCTCCACCTCCTCCCCATACTTCCTACCCTCTACTCTATACCTCTGCTCTTGCTCTCTAGTGTTCTCTCTCTCACTCACTCCCTCTCTCTCCACTTCAAATAAATAAATGAAATCTTTAAAAAAATTAAAAATGAAATAAAAATAAGATAAAATGTGAAAAGAAAAATATAGTTCTTTATAGGAGAGCTAGGTTTATATATATGTTTTAGATATTATATATATGTCTTAACATAAAATATTTTATATAATATATATGTTTTAACATAAAAATATATGTTATATAATATAAAATATATATAAAGGTATCAAATATAATGTGTAATATTTTAGAAATTGCTCTTAGATTTATCATAAAAGTTAGCACAAAAGCAAAGAATTATGATCCAAAAAATACTAAAGCAGAATGAAAGCAATTAGTTAGGAAGTATAAAATAAATATATTTCATGTTTTACCTTTACTTTCTCTGTATGAAAGAGAGTAAGAGGGGATCCCTGGGTGGCTCAACGGTTGGGCGCCTGCCTCCAGCCCAGGACATGATCCTGGAGTCACGGGATCGAGTCCCGCATTGGGCTCCCTGCATGGAGCCTGCTTCTCTCTCTCTCTCTCTCTCTCTCTCTCTCTCTCTGTCTCTCATGAATAAATAAATAAAATCTTTAAAAAAAAGAGAGAGAGTAAGAAGAGAGAAAGAAACAGAGAAAGGAAGGAAGGAGGGAAGGATGGGTGGAAGGAAGACTTGATTGAAGGAGTGGTAGAAAGTGATGAAGAATCACATTAAAAAGTTATTTTATATGAGAAAACACAAAAACACACAGTATTAGTCCTTTTTCTAAGGCAAATAATAATTATAATAATAATTAAGTATTAATTATTAATTAATGATAATCATTATTATTATAATGCCTTTGAACCCCCAACCAAAAGAATGCTGCAGCAGAAGGAGGACCATATGAAAGGCAGTGCTGGGTTAAGAGATGATTACAGTTTAGGGGCCAAATACTTTTTTAGAAAAATTATTTATGACCTATTAATATGAAAACATCTTTAAGCATTAAGTATTCTGACCTACAAGAAACTATTATTGTCATTAATCATTATCTTTGGAACAGAAAACTAGTATAAAAATAGGTATTAGGGAAGGCTTTCATTCAGTATTTTATGCTTAGAGTAATGAAACATGAATCAAGGGTTAGTAAAAATTTTTATTAGATCAGATGCATTCTGATATTTAACCTGAGTTATTTTATTTTGCTTAAAGAAGTTGCTTCTCACACAAGGTCAAGGGTGTACCAATAGATTAAGTCAGTGATCTCCTGCCTGGTAACCTAACTTCAGTTTTATCTACATTTAGCTACAATCTACATGCCAGGGATAAGGTTTTCTTTAGTAATCCATTTCTCATTGTCAAAACCAAATGAAGACCAAATTCTCAGCCTGTCTCCTAGGGTACCTCAGTGTGGTCCCAACCTACCTTCCAACTTTTGCTCTTGTGGTTTCCCCACTGGCAACCCAGAAAGCAATCCAATTGAAATTATAGTTGACCCTTGAACAACACAGGCTTGAATTGCACAGGTTCACTTATACAAGGATTTTTTTACAGTACTGTAAATTTATTTTCTCTTCCTCATGATTTTCTCAGTAACATTTTTTTCTCTAGATTCCTTTAATGTAGGAATTCAGTATATAATACATGTAACATTTAAAATGTGTTAATCAAAAAAATGTGTTAATCAACTATTTATGTTATCAGTAAGGCTTCCAGTCAACAGTAAGTTATTGGTAAAATTTCTGGGAAGTCCAAAGTTACATGTAAATTTTTGACTACACAGGATGTCAGCACCCCCAATTCCTGAATTGTTTTTCAGGGCCAACTGTATTCATTATCTTCTGAAGCCCTTAGCTTTCCTATCTCTATTTTTGTTCTTGAAATACTCCTCACTTGCCCCTTCCTCTCAGATTCCACATTTTCTTATAGAATTCCTCATTTTCTTTTAACAGCATAATTTAAATTCCTCTCCACCACACTGGTTATTTCCTGGTAAGTAGCCCCAGTTGCTCTCACTCCCTACTATGATTTCTCACCTATTTCTTAACATTGTTTAATGTATTTGAATTGATTTGCCACTGCTTAATTATTTGTTTGGTTCCTCTAGGAAATAATAAAAACTTTGATTTGTTCATCCATCTTTGGGCTATAATTTTAATAGTATCTCACCTCTATAATTCTTTTTCTATAAATGTCTTATAAAGATTTAATAGTATTGATAAGAAGCCCAAGGTTTTGTGGTTTCCAATTAACGACTTAGACTTTGGGTGATAAGTTTTTCCACATTCTTATGTTGTCAGGCTTGTCCTTCAACAAAATGAAGTAAATGAGCCACTGGAACATGACGTCAATGATTAGGGTCAATAGCTTTTATGAATAAAGAATCAAAATGGCCAATTAGGAAAAAAATAACTGAAACTGGCTTTGTAATTTCAAGTGCCTTAACTCCAGCTGAGTGCTTACAAAATAATAAAATTCTCAGAAACAACAACTGGAATTTAAAGGACCCAACATAGGCTTCTGAATGATTTCTTAAAGTGGAAAAGAAATAATTACAGCTTACTTTAGAGGTTTTTTTCTGATTTAGTTAAAACTAGCATAACTGAGATACAGAGTATCAATTTGGGAAACTTTTTAAAGGTTTTTAACTTTGCTACTGGAAAGGAGAGAAATGTATTTCTTTAAAATGAAAACTTACCTGTGGAAGAAAACAAGAAAAATTGCAAAAGGCAGGGAAATTACAGAATCTACAATTTTGGGTGTTCATGATTTTCCACTATCCCTAGTAGATAACCTTGAAATTAGATGACAATAAAAGGTGCTTTCTGTGACAAGTACTTCAGTTCTTATTAGATTTCCGATAGTCATTTAGATATGGCATGGTCAAAAAATGCCTTAAAATGTTATAACTTGTCTTATTTTCAAAGTTATATAGATGTTTTAAAACCATTCCTGATATCAGCTCTTTCTATGGTGGATGATATCTGTAATTCCTCCAATGCCTTCTTTTCTGTACACCTTTTTAAAAGATAAAGATGTCCAGTCTATGTTGACAAAGAAAAAAACTAATTATTAATCTGGTAGGGAAAGACAACCTCTGTAATTCAGAGGAATCATCCTGATTCTCTAAGAAATCACTATCCTAGGATCTCAAAATGCCCTCTTCTCCTAGATCTCCTACAAGCCCTAATCTTCTTTCAAAGTTTAATTTAGCTCCTACATTTTCCAAAAAGCTTTTTCTCACCCTGTAGCTCCTTCATGATTACCCTCCACCTTGAATACCCATTAAATATTTGTCCCTTGGCATGTAGTAGTACCAGGTAGATTTAATAACTTTCTTTTTTTATTTTTTTTAATTTTTATTTATTTATGATAGTCAGAGAGAGAGAGAGAGGAGAGAGAGAGACAGGCAGAGGGAGAAGCAGGCTCCATGCACCGGGAGCCCGACGTGGGATTTGATCCCGGGTCTCCAGGATCGCGCCCTGGGCCAAAGGCAGGCGCCAAACCGCTGCGCCACCCAGGGATCCCGATTTAATAACTTTCTTAATGCCAATTTGATCTTTCAAATTACATAAGGCTCTTAGAGTCAGAGGCTCTTATTACAGTGTCCCAAGCATAATGGGACATTGTCAATAATGCATGTGGTTTTAACAGAGGCAATCTTGCCTCAAAGTTTATGGAGCTCCCACTTAGTCCCTTTCACTGTATCAAACAAGGAGAGTGTCATAAACTGAATATCTGTGTCCCTCCAAAATCCATATGTTGAAATGTAACCCCCAAAGTGATGGTATTATGAAATAAGGTCTTTGGGAAGGTCATGGAGGGTGGAAGCCTCATGAATGGTATTAGCACCCTTATAAAAGAGGCCCTAGGGAGATCCCTTGCTCCCTCCACATGAGAACACAGTGAAAGAGAGCCTTCTATGAACTGGGAAGCAGGTACCAAATCTGATCGCTCCTTGATTGTGGACTTCCCAAACTCTAGAACTGTCAAATACCAGATACCAAATCTGATCGCTCCTTGATTGTGGACTTCCCAAACTCTAGAACTGTCAAATAAATGTCTGTGTCTATGGCAACTTGTTATAATAGCCTGAATGGACTAAGACGGGGAAAAAGTAAGCAGTCTGAAATTTCTGCTGAATGAATGATTTTTCAAACAATGTAGACATTGACAAATCCTAGACATTCAGCACAAGATAACCAGGATCAGAAGTGAGTAACCTGTCATTTATCCAGGAAAACTCCTTCAAGTAGTAGTTAAAAATTTTTCTATTTTGTAAATATATTTGAGAAACAAAGCATACTATATCACCCTCTTGACCATTTGCAATGCACACCTATATATAAAAAGTTCTGAGAAATCCAAGTATTAAGATACATTTTAAACTCAGTCTTTAACCCATCATTTCCTAAATTCGTTGGATCACATAACCTTACTACCTTTGGACCACATTTTGAGAAAAAAAAATTGCAGTGCACCTTATGAACAGCATCTAATCCACTTATCTGCACTAGAAGTGGGTGGTAGATGGGATGCTGCCCAGCAGAATATGTGGAGGCATTTTTCACACAGGACCACGTCAGCATTCTCTTGGCATCTTTCTATACTTTCTAATAATACTTGACCAATAGAGCGAGTTTCATAGCTATTTGTTAAATAGCTAAAAGTTTGGCACACTGCTATTCTCATGAAAGCATATACCACTTATATTTAATAATGATGTAGTGAACTCCAGTCTGAGGACAAATTATAAGTAAAAAAGGATAAGTGTAGGCTGGCACAAGTTGGAAGTGTTTAAAGTCATTTTGTCATAATAAAATACAGACATGTCCCTAAATACATTTAACTGCCATCTAATATTTAAGGAAGAATAAAAGTATCCTTTCTATATTCAATTATTCTGGATTCAGATATTTTTGGGGCAAATCACATTGTCTCCTGCCTAATTTTTAAAAATATTTGTTGTTGTTGTTAATTATTCTGTATGCTATAAAGCATAGGATGTGGGTATGACAGTTGTGAGGGCCAAGTATAAACCATGAGGGAGGCCACTATAAGAATGAAGTGAGCCAAAAAAAAAAGGAAAGAAAAAAGAAGAAGTCAGTACTGGAGAGAAGAGGAAAAACACAAAAATAATTTTTCCTCTAATGGAACTAAAGCCTTTCCTACTTCTCCTTTTTATGTCATAAGAAGTAAAACATCTTTGTTAATATTTAGGCTTGTTTAAGTTAGATTTTCTTCTATTTACAAATAAAACATCATACCTAAAAAAAATAAAAATAAAACATCATACTTGATACAGAATGTGGTTCTAAAGCGTCATCTTATAAGTCATATAACCCTAAAACAAGGTGACTTGAGTCTGGTGATGACACTTACATCCCAGGTTGAGAAGCTGGTCTCATTATAATGTGCTAGGGTAACAGTTGCTTCAGATGTTGCCCAGCTCTATCTAGAGGCTCAAACCATGAGCTCATTGAGGCTTTAGCTCCAGAATACTTCTAGGGAAAATTCAAGATTTTAAATTGTGTTGTATATAAATGAGGGTCCAAGAAGGAAGCAGAGGGCGTACTCAACCACACTTTTGAGGACTTAATGGAGAGAGGCAATTTACATAGGGGTGGACAAGATTAATGGAACCAGCATTTGATCTCAGGGACCTAGATGCTGACAATAATTGAAAGCCATGAGCATCCGTGGGCCTGCAGGGCTGAGGGGAGCAGTGTACTGGAGCACAAAGAAAATGAAAGCTAGAAAGGAACACACCTACCACTGAAACTTTGGCAAACCTGATCCAGAAGGAGTAGAAATACTTCACCACTCCTTCCTCCCTCCTCCTTTGCTCCATTTTTCTACAGATTACTTTTTTCTGGCCAAATCATAACTGATTACTTTTTATCAAAAAAGAACTGTGAAAGAAGACGGTAAAGGGGAAGAAGGAGGGGAAGGGCAATGGAAAGGAGGAAAGGAAGGAAGAAAGGGAGAAAGAAAGAAACAAAGTAAGAATATGGAGAAGCTAAATATTAAGCTTCTATTAAGAATATTCTTGTAATTTGGAAATGTGTTTCTATGTAATATTTCCACTTAACACTGCTATAATCTTTGGAAACTCCATTGCAACACTTATAATGAAACTGCACTGGGAAGTCATGTGAAACTAGAGTCCTCTAAATACGGTTCTTTAAACTTCATTGGTGAAAAGAAATCATTTAAATAATGTGGTTTATCCTGCATTTTCTCTCTAGATAGAGCTGTTTTTAAGACTCATTTTACATACTGTCAGTAAGAACTTGAAGGTGTGTGATGCTTGCCTGATTCATTGAATGAATTCAAGTCAATGCATAGATACATTTTTTAAAATTAAAACCTAAGCATGTTTTTGGCACAATTCCTGACTTACAGAAGCCACTACTTTATTCCATCTAGCATGGTTTTTCTACTCCTATGATAAGGTCTGTCACACCATGGCAGGGACAATAGTCTCTTTACTTCCCTGCTTCCTCCATTAGATGATAGGTTTCATGGAAGTCCTGTTCATTCTTCATTCATTGCTAAATATTTCCAATATACAGCATTAGTAAATTCTCAATGTATAAAAAGATTGAATAAGTGACTGATTAGCATGCTCTTGAAGTGAAAGAAATGGACTGTTTTTCAGATTATAATTCACATTCTGACTTAAAAATTGCCAGAGGTTTGAGATAATCCTGAAAGACCTAAAGGAGGAAGAGTTTTTAGAATAATTTTACAAAACATGATGAAGAAATTTTACAAAATATTTTTATATACGTGAGACCAAGAGTTAATATAAAACACACGTAATGCCAAAACTCGCTAGAGGCTCTTCTTTCTGTAGCTGCCACCTGACTAGACCGCATCTCTTAAAATCAAATCCATCCATTTTGTTAGTTTCATTTTTCTATAGCGGAGATTACAATCTATCATTTAGAGAGAATCTGACACCTAGATAAAAGCAAGTATACAAAAAGGAATCGAAGCTGATGTAGAACGGAAAAAGTACAAATAGGCTGCATTTCTGCTAGTTAAATGACATGGCTGGGAGCTGAGAAGAGAGCATGGAAAAAACTTTTTAGGTCACTTTTATCAAGTGACTTGTAGGTGAAGGAACATCAGAACATCAAAATTCAATCTTATCTTCTAAATTCATTGTTCTAAAATCCTTCCTCCCTCTTGTCTGCTATTTTGTGTATTTGTTAAGATACCCACTCTTTGGTTTGAAATGAATTTCATATTTGCTTTAAAGACAACCATATCTAAGCAGTCTGCTTACTACATGAAAAATCTAATCACAAACCCATCAGTCTTCTATTACCCGCAAGCAATAATTATCATGTACATTTGGTACATGGTGTATCTATTGCTCTACACTTAGTAAATATACCAATCAAAAGTGTATTTATACAACAATTGACAAAGTGGTCCCTAGTACTGAAAGCTGAATATTTCCTGTCTTGTTTCAAGTGTGTAATGAAATAAGGTGTGGGGATAGGGTGTCAGGAGACATGACTCTTTGTTCCAGTTCTGTGAACAAGTCACCCTTGCTGGTCTACACTTTTCTTACCTGTAACATAAAAGGACTTAGACTAAGTGCTTTTAGTGTCTATTTCTTTGACGTACATAATTGATCCTATGAAGTCTTACGCTAAAAATAAGAAAATGAAGAGATTATATCTCTGATCAGTTCAGTTCCTTAAAGAACATTTTTCTTTATTAGTTGTGGTTATTTCTGCAAAACTTATAGCTAATAAGATGGGATAAAATAGCCTCCAAATATTAATAATGTTTCCAAACTTATGAAATAAAAACTATTGAGTTGATTTTACTACATTATTCATGGAGAAAAAAAAAGTACAGTTTTTTTTTTTCTGTACTTTCAACCTATCCTCTTCTCTTGAGAGGAAATCTATCTTAACTGTGAATAGCATGCATGCATGTACAACTTACCAGATGACAAGGGCAGTCCTTCCCCCCCACAATTCTGTCCAAGCACCTGATGTGCATTTTCAGTGGTACAAAAGTTTACTCAGTGATTCAAGGTATCAGATGGTATTTTGTCTTTTGCGTACCTTGATGATAAAAAGAGAGAATGGACCAAAAGTCAGGCCTGCTTCCGACTAGACTGTTAATCTTTACAGTTTGGCTAAAATTATCCTCAGCCCCGACAAACCTGTATTTACTAATTTTTAAGCATTTTTTATTGCTTACAGGTTTCTAACATTACACTCACTGATGTGTGCCTTGCACATTGAAGAACATCTTAAAAGGTTTTCTCCATTTGTAAGTTGATCAGTTGGAACCAGGACTGGTTACGATTTCCACAAAATTTCTTATCACAACCAGGAACCATAATCACAAAAATCAAGGCAGTAAAAGCTGCAAAAATACAAAAGCATTTAGTAGCTTAGAAAGAAATAACAGTGTCAAATCATGCAATAGGATGGAAAGTACATAGTAAAGAAGGAAAGGAAGAGAGAAGAGAGAGTGCTGTCTGTGTTGTGATTTGCCAGTGGGAGCTTTCCATAAAATCTACATGCCATTTTTCCAACCACTGACGCATCAAATACCACAGAGTTTACCGGTTCACACAGACCAAAGAGCAGAGCTGCTTTACTGCGAGTTAGACCTGATGCAAACCCCTTGCCAAAACAGCAGTTGAAAAAAATAAATAAATAAAGGGACACTGGAGTGGCTCAGCAGTTAAGCGTCTGCCTTATGGCTCCTCTCAGGGCGTGATCCTGGGGTCCCGGGATCAAGTCCCACATCGGGCTCCCTGCATGGAGCCTGCTTCTGCCTGTGTCTCTGTCTCTCTCTCTCTCTCTCTGTCTCTCATAAATAAATAAAATCTTAAAAAAAAAAACCCAGCAGACTTTAATGTCACGCGTATAGATCAGAAACACTTAAATTAAATGTGGTTCATAGTGTGTTCAAAGTCCAGTGAGGCTGTCAAGGCACTGTGCTGCCTTTTTTCTGATATGTGGCATAGATGCAATAAAATGTTTCAAGATGATGCCTAATGTTGGTTACTCCTCCCAGGTTCAGTTGTATATAGCTTATAATGTTTGAAGGGCTTCTTTAGGAACTAAAGGGGGAAAATGCTGATCAGTTCAGAAGAATTAAATATTTTTCGTGGAAAAAATACATTTTATGACTTCTTATAATCAGTTTCAGGATGCCTAAATTAACACTTAAGTAAATATGTGTACATAATTAATGTAGACACTATACACCTAATTATAAATATATATGTAAAATATTGTGTAATTAATTACATTGGTACTTAAAGTGATTGTTACATGCATATAATTAACTTAGACAAAGATATTTTTAATTTTTAAATTATCTGCCTTAATCTACAAACAATTGAGGATTATTTAAGCAAATAGATACATAACATAAATATATTTTTAAATTAAAATGAGGATCATAAATAATATAAACTAGAAGATCTTTCAAGCTCAGAGAAAAATTAGAATAAAACATATAAATGCAAGCTACAAGTTCCTACCGTGAAACACAAAAATGCATATGTGGTCTATATAAAGACTTAGACACTTTTGTAAGAAAATTGTATGCAAATCATAGACTTTGGTCTCTTCTTTTGGTTTCCTTTCTTTTTATTCCCTAATCAGATTGCCAGTTCTTGGGCAATTTCCTATAAGCAATTAATGGAATTCAGATTCCCTATGTTCATAGAATTTTGGAGGGAGGGGGGCAGCCCCGCTGGTGCAGCGGTTTAGCGCCGCCTGCAGCCCAGGGTGTGATCCTGGAGACCCGGGATCAAGTCCCACGTCGGGTTCCCTGCGTGGAGCCTGCTTCTCCCTCTGCCTGTGTCTCTGTCTCTGTCTCTCTCTGTCTCTTTCTCTCTCCCTCTCTCTCTCTCTCTCTGTGTCTCTATGAATAAATAAAAAAATATTTTAAAAAAGGATTTTTTTTACTACGATATAAGAACTTTATTACTAGTGTTACTGTTCTTTACCATCTTCTCCTAGTGCATTTTCTGACTCTTTGCCTTCCTTCTTGTACCCATTTCCTGCTGCTGCTGTCAGTGAGACACTGAACATTATACTTTCTCTTTGGCTACCTATTAGGCTGTTTCCTCATGACCGCAAAAACGATTTTCTTCCAGGTCATGCTTCCATAAATGACTTTATTGCTCACTTATATTCTTGTCTTATTGACCACCCTGGATAGATTCCCTGTTGCTATAAGCTTATCAGTTTAACGTCAGCCAGTTATGATGCTAGTTCTGAGTCACAAAATAATCTTTGACAACTTCCCATTTATAGGCTGCTCTGTTCCAATCTGAGAATCTTTATGAATCTTTACAGTTTACTTTAATGAAGAAAGTCTTCTTTGCTTGATATCCTTAGTTTGAAACAAGAAGAAATGGCTTTTGGGAAAGGAAAGCTAGGCTGACTGTCTCTGGGGAATTAAGTCCTCTTTCTCCTTATCCCTTAAAATTTTCCTTTATCCTTAAAACTTCTTGGTGACTTCCAGGCTCATAACAAAAGCTTCTATAACTGTGGCTGTATGCATCTATCCTGAATTGAGGTTCTGACTTCTAGCACATGAAAGGCAGCCTAACTACTGAGGGACACCTTCAAACTTTTTAAATTCTCCAGCAACTCTGTCACTCCATCTCTTCTCAAATATACCATACCCACTGCAGTATGTAACCTGATGGTTTCAAAATTCACACAAAAGTTGTCATAGCTCACAGTAAAAAGTAAAGAAATGCACTATATAGATAAAACCCTTAAAGTCAAAAGTCTAGAAAAAAACAAAGGATAATTTGATTGTTGAATAGGAAGCAGTTATCTAACCAGGCCAGATTCATAGAAGATGTGTTCGTGTGCGTGTGTCTGTGTCTGTGTGTATGCGTGATTGTGAATCAAAGAACCCAAATAAGAAAGAAGCAGAGCTTTGGTTACGATTATGCACATCTATTCATGAAATTGATTTAGCTACTCTTTTATAGATAGATGTGACTATAATTTTACATCTTGTGAAGGCAATTAACTTCATACCTTACTCCCTACAAACACTAAGTCCATGCTCCTTTAGTTTCCATAAAGTCAATCGGCATTTTTGGAGCACCTACCATATACATCAGGCCCTGGCTGGATTCCAGGATTATAATAATGAACAATATGAACAATGAACAATAATGTGATACCTACTTCACAGAACTCCAATCTTTCTGAGAAATTGGACATGCCTTACAACACACTCTCCTAGAATGCTCTACTGACAGAAGCATGCAGAAAGGCCATTAGAGCATCCCAACAGACAGGACTAGATTTTTCTGACATATCTAGAAAGCCTCCATAGATCTCATTCACTTCCAATGTATATATTAGGATAATATTTCTTTTCTAGGTTGTTATGATTAAAATGCAACCATTTGAATTGACCACATGCATGAATTAGGCCTTTTAAAAGATGAACTAATCTTGGTGTAATAGTGAGTTCCTAACGAAGTTATAGTGAAGGTAGAACCTCATTGTTAGTGATGAAATTTCATCCAAATGTATATTTAGGGACTCACGGTCTCAATGGGATCCTTTCTTCTAAAGTTTTGAAAATGCTTGTCCCTAATTCTGTAGAATGCTAGTAGTATTGCATTTGTAGCCATAACACAGTTGCAGAATTCCAAAAGGACTATTTTGTTCCATTTATTATAGTAAAAAAGAAATCCTTGCTGAATATAAAACATTGCTGTTTTGATTATGTGAACTGATTGTGTGTAATTTTGCCGCTTCTTTTTATGTCATCATGTCCATTGAATCCCTTTTAAAGGAAAATCATTTTCTAGACTAAAATGTTATCATGAGAGCAGCTCTACTTTTGCTGACATGATTTTGATTAGGAAATTTAGATCTTCACTCTATATGAATACATTAGAAGAGGATTACTCTGATCGAGACTCCACAAGAGAGCTAAAATATACCACAAATAAATAATCAAGCATCTTGTATAAATTTAAAAATAAATCATGTATCATAAAGTAAAAATGGCCAGTTTAGGCTCAGAAAGAACACAGATAGCATTGCTAATTTGTAGCAGAGTGAATCCAGGAACATGGGTTTTTAATTAGATGGCAGAAACAGTAAGGTGACAGGGCTGAGAACAGGTAAATCATCCAGGAATAGCAAAGCACCGAGCGCAGAGCCAGCTGGTGCAGAACTGCCTCGGTGTCAGAGATCTGCGCCGCATCCTCAAACGGGGACTGTTCAGACAGTCTGTCGCACAGCTGTTCTTACTCAGAAACAAACAGCCAGGTCTGGTAGTGGTATCACTCTGCAGGTATGATCATGACAGTAAAGTTTCTAGGAAGGACTGGGTATCTCAGGAGATGAGAAAAAAAATCAAGCTTTATTGGAAACACCACAAAGATGTATTTAAAAATATCTTCTTTCCTCTTGTTTGCTTAGTCCATTGCGTTATGGATATCAATTGAATTATTTAGTCAGAACTGTCTTCCTACCATCACGTTTGGGGTTCTTAAGAATTTGGGCTAAGAAGAGTCAGTACAAAGTTTTGGTGCTGGTTTTTTTTTTTTTTCATGTTGAACACGATAACAAAGAAACCCTGAGATTTTGCTTTTCATGGAGATACCAATATGGGTAAAAACATTGTTAAAAATTGTTTGAGATGGAAGGTCCTTACATTAATTTATTTTCCTTTACGGATGCTTTTAATATTTTTAAAGACATCTTATTTACTGAGAATCCCCTCCAATAATAATCGAAACTCAGTGTATTCATTAGTTAGAAAGAACATGCTGATAGAAGTTCAAAGGATAGGGAACCCTGGGTGGCGCAGCGGTTTAGCGCCTGCCTTTGGCCCAGGGCGCGATCCTGGAGACCCGGGATGGAATCCCACATCGGGCTCCCGGTGCATGGAGCCTGCTTCTCCCTCTGCCTGTGTCTCTGCCTCTCTCTCTCTCTGTGTGTGACTATCATAAATAAATAAAAATTAAAAAAAAAATTAAAAAAAAAGAAGTTCAAAGGATAGAAAGTCAGATATAATTAACATAATGATATAATTAATAAAAAAATTTTTTGATCAAAAAGAAAGAGAATGACTTTGTGAATTGGCACTCAAAGCAAATTAAAAGGACATTACTCCAGTGCTGTGGACTTGTTTGCATGCCCCACCTCCAAATTCATATTTTGAACCCACACACCCCATTGTGACTATATCTGGAGATAGGGCCTTCAGAGATTAAACAATGTCATAAGAGTGGGGACTTAATCCAGTAGGATTTGGTGGCCTCATGAGAAGAGAAAGAGATCTCTCTCTTTCTCCCTCTTTTTGGTGAGTGCACAAAGATGAAGTCATGTGAGCACACAGGAAAGAGCAGCCATCTGCAAACCATGAAGGTAACTTGCAGCAGAATGAGACCCCTGCCCAGACCTTGGTTGTGGACTTTCCAACATCCAGACCTCTGAGAAAATGAATTTCTGTTGTTTTAGTCACCAAGGCCACAATATTTTGTTACTGCAGCCCACACTGATCAATACACCCAGAAACAAGTGAGGGCTCCCAGCAAAGCTACTGAGTCACAAGGACTGGGTAGTGAGCAGGTAAGAATTGCTTCTAGGTGCTCCTCAAGCAATGATGGGACCTGAACGTCCAGCAGAGGTTGCCACAAATTTCAGGCACTTGTCAGATCCTTTCCTATTGATGGTTTTGGCTTTAGTTGATCAGTTTTCTGTTTTGTTTTCTCATGCATGCATGTGTGTGTGTGTGTGTGTGTGTGTGTGTCTAGGAGGGAGATGTGGTTTAGCTTTGGTTTGTTTGTTGTATATAGAAACAGAAGCATTTCGATTGGGTAAATTATTGGCATTTCAGCCATTTTGTTTGACAAAAACTATCTTGAAGAAACTAAGAAGAAAATCACTATCTTCACTAAATCTGAAAAATAATGTTTTATTTTCTATCAATGACTTTGATGAGTTTTGCTAATTTTTATATAAAAACAAAACAACCTCCCTTAGGAAATAAAAGTCTATTACTTCATCAAAAAACCTAATTGCTTGCTTTGTGGAATTGGCAGAGGCTTAATGGAGGTTTCCTTAGTAACACTTGCCCAAAGACAGAGTAGGGCAACAATGCATTAAGTGAGATTCTAGTCAAAGCAAACACAAATGTGGGGAGGAGTTTACCTTTGCCTTTGCTGGCCCCACCAGCTAAGCTTCTTAACCATTTTCATCCATTCTCATATTGGTTTTCCATATTTGAACTATCATCATTCATTCAAAATAGTGTAACAAACACTGGCTAGATATTGGAAAAGCAAAAATACACAAGAAATTTGCTTGCTGTTAGAGAACTAAAAACATTCAATGGGGTTAAGACAATTATGTAGGCAGCTGAATTATAATATTATAAACATTATGATGGAAGTAGGAATCCGTCAGACTTTGTGAATACAAAAGAGGGAGGAATCAAAGAAGTCGATGGAAGAAATAATATTTGCTGTTGGCCATGAATGATGGGTCATAACTTTCAAAAAAAGTAGAGAAGAAACAACAGATATAATTCCTTTGTTCAGCAGAGTATTAAAATATATATCTTAAAAGGTATAAGCTCTTCCAATTCACACAATTCTTATCACTGCTCTGCCAAATGCCTAAAAATACTTAAATTTGCAACTTCCAGGTTAGAATAAGCAAAACTGTGGCATTTGGAGGCTGGTGAGTATCACCTAGCATTTTCTGGGAACTGTAAATACTTTAATATAGTTTAGCATACATTGCATGGAGACTGGTGTTACACAATTATTTATAATAATTGCTAATAGCTATTGAGTACTTAGCATCGACCAATTTTAAGTACTTAACATGTATCAATTACATTACCCTTCAAAGCAATCCCGTGCAAAGTTAGGATTATTACCATTATTTTAGAGGAGGAAAATGAGACAGAGAAAGGCTTGATATCTCACCCAAAGTCGTGCAATAGGTAAATGGTAGAGCCAAGATTTGAAACCTGGTCAGATGTGAGTTCTCAAACACCAATACATATGATATTTTTTAAAAAGGTAGAATGAGAGAGAGAGAATGGTCTTGAATATCACTCTAAGGAATTTGTATTTTATTCTGTGGCAATAGGGAGGCATTGAAGGTTTTAAGAAGAGGATGACTGCTCAAGTTTGGGTTTTAGACGATAACATGGAGGATGCACGGGAACGGAGTGCAGACTTTAGTCAAGGGGAATAATCAGGAAACAAAAGCAATAATCCAGACAGAGAGGAAATGAGAAAGTGAACAGGGCAATGACAGGGCAGTCCCTCTTGTTCTTGGCCCCACCCCGGTGAGCCAGGATTGTGATTGCTAGCCTGTCTCCCCTACTGAAACATACTGGCCAGGTCATGTCTCCCATCTCCTTCTAGCCTCAGAGTTTCTGTTCAAAATGACAGTTAAAGAACCTGTTGCTTTAATATATGTCAATGTATTGGTTAAGTGGAAGGCAACTTCACCCTTAATTCCCTCTTCAGAGCAGACCCCACATGAGAGCTGGGTTTAAGGTAGAATAATTCTGCATGCAGATATAAAATAGAGTTGAAAATCTAAAAGAATTTAACAGAATTACCAGGTTATACCATGTAGACTAGCCCTCTTTATATAAATGTATGTGTACAGTCTTAGTCTGTCCACACATAATTTCAAAAATTAATTCTTTGGGTAAGGGGAAGTCCTAGAATTATATAGTAACATTTTTCATTCAGTCTTTTTTTTAAATTTTTGATATTTTTCATATATATGTGTATATATATATGTTTTATGTAAATTATAAATCATAATAGCAAAATGAACATCTGTGTCTACTACCCAAGCCCCAGATTTTAAAAACAGAACATCATTTATTTACTATCATGTGTTCATTATTTGTCCTTTCATCTGATTCCAAGCTTGGCAAACTAAACTGATTGCACTCTGTGACTGAGAAAAGGTTTTGTGTCTGAGAACATCCATGATAGATCTGTCAAGGGTTTATTTGCATAAAATACCTAGAAACTTACTGGAAAAGAACTCATCTTAAGGAAACAGGGAAGTGAGGGGGAAAGAAAGGTTGAAAGACCCAAGGGTCTTAGGCCACTATTTGAGAGGCATGTGCCAGACTATCCATCATTGTCCCACCCCCAAGTCTTAGAACGAAATCCCAAAATAGCCACTTGACTAAAATATTTGTGGGATATCAAAGACTATGGGACAGCATTCTCAGAGTCCTCAGCATTGATAACTTAGCATCTACAAAAAAAATGTTAAGGACTGATAAATATGGAAATGTGGGAGGAGGCATTGTGGATATTCTGGGAAAATCAGATTCACAGCCTTCTGAGGTTAAACAGTAGCTTTACAGAAACTTCAACTGAATACCACATCTCATCAGAAGCCTCTTATGGTGCTGGCATGAGAGCAAGAAGAAAGGAAAAAGTGGATTCCACAAAACCTAGAGAACCACTCCACTTTCTAAATGCACTGACCAGGACTCTGAGCACTAACTAAAGTTTCATCATATAATGAGGATTCCTCCCTGGGTATTTGAGGGGAATACTTGCTCTCATTGTTTTTAATTAAAAATATTATTTGGTTTCTAATGTATTTTCTTCTATATATTCCACGACAAACATTTTAAGCTAAGATTTGTAATAATATGTTTGCAATTCTATCTGGTGCAACTTAAGATTTGGAAACTGCTTTACTCCTTTCTCATGGGTGGAAACCTAGGTTTGAATACATCAATCTAAATGGAAAATTCTTCTCCACGTATATTTAAAGACAAGCAGAACCCCTGTAATCTCTAAGTCATTGAACAAAAAGTAAAGGACATTTAATCGGATTTAAGTTTTCAGCATCATACACAGATATTAAAGATTGTTCCCTACTATTTATTCTATCCTTAAAAATGAATATTTTTGGATCAGGATGAAGGGATCATTTTTTTATTCATTCTAATCTTTGCTACAACTGTCCTAGGGTCTGTTTGTTTCTCATGGCCAGGGAGTGAAAAGTGCGAAGTGATGAGTAGGGCTTTCAAATGCCATTAGCAACTTCTCCCTGTCTGCAGATATCTTGAAACTCTGTTGCAGATACCAATACTGTTCAACCTAGAACCTCATTTACACATGAAAAGAGATAACTGATAATTGGCAGGCATTTGAGGAAAACCACCAGCAAGAGAGAAACTAAAGTCAACACAGTCCATCCACTCAGAAAGAAGCTATACACCACACCAGTGCAACAGTGCGATTGGAAGAAACAACTGGTAACTACATTTCCAAGAGAGAGATTGAAGAGGTAACACATTTATACTTTAAATCAAAATAGACTCAGTATTGCAATATTATAAACTTAATTTTGGGAATGATAGGAAATAAAATATAAAACTACTCCTTAAAAAAAAAAAAGGACTGAGCCTACAAGGAACAGATTATTACTATGTTTCACGAATTCTTACAGAGGATGCAAAATGTGGAAGCCTTCCAAACAGATTCACTGAGATATGACCCTGATAAGAAAACGAAAAAGAGTAACACTCAAAAAGAGAACCTCTAGACCTCTATTATGTATAAATGTTTATAAACAAAATACTCACAAATTACTAAAAGCAGCATATAAAAGAAAAATACATTATGAAGTAGGTTTTATCCCAAAAGTTCAAGGATGCTTCAACATTTGGAAAATTGTTAATGTGGTGTTTACATATTGAAGAATAAAAACCATACAATCATCACAATAGACACAGAAAATAATTTCATTAAATTCAGCACTCACTTTTATTAAAAAATAGTAAATTAGAAATGAAAGGAATCTTCTTTTGCTTAGTAATGGGTTATGTACAAAATAGCTATGGAAAACTTAAACGTAGGATGCCTGGGTGGCTCAGTGGTTGAGCATCTGCCTCCAGCTCAGGCTGGAATTCCAGGTCCTGGAATATAGTCCTGCATCAGGCTCCCTGGAGGGAGCCTGCTTCTCCCTCTGCCTATGTCTCTGCCTCTCTCTCTGTGTAAATAAATAAATAAATAAATAAATAAATAAATAAATAAATATTTATAAATAAATGAATAAAATCTTAAAAAGAAACAAAGAAAACCTAAACATAATGGAAAAATTAGAGACAATTTCACTTCAGTCAGGAGCTTTTTAAGAACACCCATTATCACTGCTACAATATAATGACAGGAAGGTTCACTTCAGATACATAAAGGTATGTGTTGTCTGTTAAGAACTGCAAAACATGGGGAGCCTGGGTGGCTACGTCAGTTAAGCGCTGCCTTCAGTTCAGATAGTGATCTTGGAGTCCTAAGGTCAAGCCTCACAGCAGTTTCCCTGTTCAGTGGGGAGTCTGCTTCTCCCTGTGCCCTTCCCCCCTGCTTGTGTACTCTCTCTCTCTTTTGCAAATAAATAAAAACCTTTAAAAAAAGAACCACAAAACAGTAGCAAAACCAACTAAAACTCAGTCTACTTTTATTATTACTACGTGCCACTCTAAATAACATCAATGATAAAATAAATTAGCACATTTTATTATTTATCTTTTAATAATTTATAATATATCCGAAAGCCAATATGGAGAATTCTTAGATATACAGTCAGCTCCGACAGAGGGCTCAATTACAATGATTTTTATTCAGAGAAAGTTCATAATGGTTCAGAGTTAGTCAAAGTTGCTTCAGGCATTGTTTGTGTCTAGGACCTCTATTCCACTATATAATCCTCCATTTAAAGAACAGATTTTAAACAAACCAAAAAATAATAATAATATCAAAGTGATTATAAAGATAAAGAGAATGAACTAGACTTACTTTAATTCTGTCATTGTGTGAATGCCAGGAGAAAGACAAGAGATACTTGGCCTGAATGCCTTCATCATTTTTCCTAAGAACTTGACACGTGTTCTATAGCAATGGATCAAATAATGACAGTGTTTGCTATTACTCAGCTATTTCCTCCATTTTTTGCAAAAGAATAAAAGTTTTGGATGTTTCAACCAAATGTAATAGAAATTTATGACTTTCTGATGAGGATATTTTAGTGGAACTTTTTTTATACACAGAGATATTTGGAAGTATTACAGTATATTTGGAAGTTGGACAGTATTACAACTTGTGGAATGTATTAAGAAATAGGATCTGGGCCATCTGGGTGGCTCAGTTAGTTGAGCATCCGACTCTTGGTGTTGGCTTGGGTCATGATCTTAGGGTCATGAGATAGAGCTGCACATAGGTGCCATCCTTAACAGAGAGTTTGCTTGAGATCCTCTCTCGCTCTCCTTCTGTCCCTCCCTGCATTCTCTCTCTCTCTCTCAAATAAATAAATAAATATTCAAAAATAATAGGATATTTGTTAATCACTGAAAATGTTATTCTTATGTTTAAGATTTTTCCTATTTGTATATGTTCTGCTTCGTGTGAAAAAAAGCTTTAAAATTAACACAAATTCAAAGTCTATCTACTATGAGCAAAAATGGATTAACAAACCTAGCTCTGCTATCAAACACGTGTATACCAAGATTAATTTTTCCAAAGTTTAACTGACAAATTTGCAGAAGTTAAGGCTTGAACATAGAAACTGTAAGGTTATTAATTATTAGTGAGACAGACTATATATAGATACTAATTCTCCTCTTTTCAAAAATTACATTAATATAGTTAAAAATTATTAACTCACAATTTTTTCCTTTTGAGTAGTGTAATATTTGCATTATTTTAATATTAATATTAACTGGCATATATATAACTATAAACTTCAATTAAGAAAATTTCTAATCTCTCTGCCTTTTTTCTAGCCATTATTATTACTTATTTCCTTTCATGATTATTACTGAAAATAATTCTGTCATATAGAGGACAGAGTGCTAAAAAATTATCTACCCTAGATGTCAAGTATGTGAGGTATACTGTATCTACCTAGAAAATATAAGACTGTCAACAGGAAAATCTCATAGAAAGTATGAGCGAGCTTGGCGATGTGGAGCTTCCCACCATAGCAACAACAAAACTCTAAAATATCAAGTATGAAGGGTAATACCAAATAAGCACCAATCTATAAAACCAGTAAATCACATAAAATAAAATGAATAATGAACATGATGGAAAGATTCAATATTTATTTTATATTTGAGAGAGAAAGAGAGAGTGTATGTATGTGTGTGTGTGCGCGCGTGTACACCCACTAGCAGCACAACACAGAAGGGAGAGAGAAAATCTTAAGCAGACTCCACACTTAGTGTGCAGCTGACATGGGGCTGGATCTCATGACCATGAGATCTTGACCTGAGCCACAATCAAGAGTCGGTGGCTCATCGACTGAGCCACCCAGCACCCCAGAAGATGCAATATTTTAAAGATACAAATCTCTTCAGTCTCCAATTAACTGATAAAGAATCAGGTTAAGACTCATACAGTTGGAGTTGGAAGCAACCTTCAAATTCTAATTGAATCCATTCCATTTACAAGAAAAACTATCACAGTCAGGGTATTAATATTTTATGTCCACTCTGAGATGGAAGATGACCAGACTAGAGCTTTGATTTCCCCATCAGCGTGATGTGGGGACTTTCATGTTAAAGAAACACTAAGATGCAACCTTAGAGCAGAATAAAATCCCCACACCAACTGTATGACACAATTTTAGTGGTTCTCCCACCATTGCAATCCTCAGTTTAAAACACCAATGAAAGCATGTGGAGACAACAATCAGAGACACACTCCACTTAGTATTCATGAACACTCAAGACTCTGTCCTCAAAATCTCCAGAATCAGTTGCATAAAAAACAATTCACTGATTAAGGACTTTCATGAAACATCATTTGTTGAAGTTTCTATTGATTTTGACCCAAGAATTTCTCATTTTAATGACATTGCTCTCTGGCAACACATATATATGACAACCTCACTAGATTTGGAGCCCCTAAAAAAAGAAACTATTTTAAAGAAATACATTCTGTGACTTGCCAGCCTCTGGTGAAGTAAATTAAAGTCTTGAACTCTCCTGTTCTTAGTTGGGGGCAGTCACTATGTTAATAGTGACTTCTAATCATATTTACCAACATTTAACTATAGGTATATAGAAAATTCTTAAATTCACTAAAGATTATTTAAAATAAATGCTTACATAGAGACAAAGCATTAATTTTTTCCAGGCATTTTGTAAATTAATAAAATTTCTGTAACATATATTGGAGACATTGTACACATACTTTGTACACATACTTTCTGCCCTAGAATCACTCATTTTATCCTAATGTCCAAGTTCCATTCTCAGATTCTAATACCTAGCATCACCCCTCTCTTCTTAGGGCCCACCTCTTGAAGCAAAATCTTTTCTCTATCTTATATTCCTTTTCTTTCATGGCATCCCTTTTAGCCAGTGGTCAAATGTGACAGGTTGATAAAAACTATTTTCACCATGAGTGTGCAGAAAACTCAGGATTATAAAAGATTCTAAAATAAGGAAATAATTGAAAATAGGTAGATTTGGGAATAATTAATTTCAACTTTAAAGCTTGTTTCCTCTATTTTCCCATTCTATTCTGGAGGCTTCTATTTCTATCTAGGTCAAGGTCTTGGCACAACTGGACCCCACTTTGTCAAGCCACCATCATCTTCATGTTTGCATTCCCAAGGTCATAGTCAGAAAAGATTTCTGACTAAGTTTTGTCTTCTATCCTCAGAATGCCACAAAATTCCACTCTGCCTGCAAAATCTGTGGATCACTCTTTCTAATTTCTAATCTCATGCTTGTTAAATATTCACCACGTTTCTGCCAATTTTTTTTCTCATCTGACCCTAATCATGGAATAAGATTCCACTCACCCTGTTCTTATATATTGGCCTAGAATGTGCAACTGATAATTTGTAATAAAAATCATAGTCATGATAACTCCCATATGCCATGCCATTCACTCTCCCCAAGCCAATAACAAAGCAGGCAGCTTGACTAATATAATATTTAGACTAGCAGTAAGGAGAGAGATCTTTTTCCCTCCTGTACTCTGAATAAATAAATTAGTCTGACCAAATGAAGAAGTGTGGTGTAACATGATTTATTTGGGCCAGAGCTGACACTAGTAAGACAAAGCCCCGTTATCTGCTTACAGAAACTTAAGCAGAGGTCAAGAGCCACATCCTCTGATGTGTGTGCCATGCGTGAACATCACGGGGAAGAACTTGAACCAGGTCTTTAATAGAAGTCCAAACATATACTAATATGTCTTAGAGACTAAAAGGCATTGAAAATAGAAGCCAGATTACACTGAAAAACAAAGGTCTCCTAAGAGAAACGCATCATGAGTGGAGCTCAAAACTGGCTTTGCCCGGCAAAGTCAAGCCCCCCGCCCATTCAAAGGATGGAGTTCCAGGAACAGAGGATCAGTGCACCAGGGCTGAAAGCTTGGTGCCCAGTCTCACTGCCACAGGACTGCCACCACTAACAATCTACACACTAAAAGGGAAAGTATTTCCTTGCTAGAGAGAAAGAAATTATTATTACCAAAGGCCCAAAGGGGAGCCAGCTGGAAACTACCGTATGTGGCCTCTGAGATAGAGTGGAACACATTAAATGGGGACAGGTCACTCGTATACCAAGTTTTAGAGACCTAGACACAGGCTAGGGAAAAACAAAAGTCCACAGAGAAAAGAGCAGAGAGAAGCAGAGACAGACCCCAGCAATTCTGAGTCTAATCACTTTTGGAATACCTAAAGGAAGGTGAAAAGGCATTGCTCTTCTTGGCAGGTGAGGTCTTTGGACCCACTATACCCACTATACCCAGGAACAAATGACTAAAAGGCCTTCATCTAGGACCCATTAGTTGTGGGATCTAGTGTAACGGCAGAGAGTAAAATCTAAATACAAAACTAGTGGCCACATAGACTAGAAAAAAAAAAACCCATGTTTTCCCCACAGAAACTTTTCCTTTGTAAAGAAATAAGCTATTTTTCAACAAAGACAAAAATTCAAAATAACCAAATAAGGTATTTTTTTCCAAATTTTTATTTAAATTCTGGTTAGTTGATATATAGTATGATATTGGTTTCAGGAACAAAATTTAGTGATTCATCACTCACTTACGTACAACACCCAGGGCTCATCACAACAAGCACTTAATACCCATCACCCACCAAAGGAGGTCTTTTATTAGCAGGATGAGAGGTTTAAGAAGGAGAATAAACAGGGGCTAAGGCTGATAGTCAGATAAACCACTGATTAGAGATCCTTTCCATTGAAAAATAGCATTAAAAATGTAAATTACACTAGAACTAAATCTATTTACACTTCGGTATATATTAAAACCATCCAAATTGATAGATTGAGGGAGAAGAGTCTGGAGTGTTAGTTCCAGGGAAAGAAGTTCACCATTTGAAGAAATTGGCAGCATAAAGAACTCAAGGAAAAGGTAATGAGGTTCCAGTTGACAGAACAGGAGGCAAAATGGGGCTTGTAAAAAGGTAAACAAAGGCTTCTGGGAGGGCTGCTAAGACCAACTTACAGTCCCCATAAACAACAGTGCCCAGATTTCTATAGCACAAATTGCTTGTTCACTGTGAAAAGTCATTTTAATGTAGCGATTGACTTTCTGCTAATGATAACCTGATAAGCTGGTTGTTGATGATAAGGATTCAAGTAAGAATCACATTAAATGTAAAAAAAAAAAAAAAAAGTGTGTACAAATAAATCAAAAAACAATTTTAACACATGTATTTCAGGCCCCTTTGTTTTTATATGGTGCCTTTCCCTGCAAAGACTAGTACCACTTTTATCTTGTCTTTTCTGTATCTATTACATAAATTTCATTCGAGTTGAAAAAACTGTGCTAGCTAGCTATCAGTGAAAGTATTAATTCACTTCAAATACAGTATTTGTCCTTTTTTTAAAGAAAAACAAAAGACACAGAGATAGAGATATAGAAATCCCTAACTCGAGAAATTAAATCGATTTTTTGGTTCATTAGTGTTCCTTTTTTGTCAGCTTTCAGTATCTTTACACCTTCCGAAATGCTCAATTCTATTCATGTACACTCTATTGTTCTCCTTGTTTCAACTACTGGCAAAATCACAAAACAGAAGACAAAGGAAGTCATAATATTCTATCAGTTCAAATCGAAGGACCACGCGTTTAGGAAGGATTCAAGCCTGCTTTTGCAAAATGATCCTGAAACACAAAAACATGATGAATATATCAAAAATATTTCTCACATACTGCCTGCCATAAAAAGATTGTTTGAATTAAACATCATTATTGCTCTGTTGTCAACATGTTAGAATATAGAGATAAGCCACACACATGCCTGAGCTCTATCATGATCCACAAATTACTGTTATTTTTGCTATTGCTAGCTTGCTGTTAATATTTAATACTTTCCAGAGCACACTAACTCAGACCTTGGATTCCGTTTTTGTCAGTTTATTTGTCCTCAGATTATGAGACAAATTCTGAGCTATCCCTTGAACCTCTTGAATGTTTTAGAGTGTACTACTGATGAATGACATCATCTAGGTGGGAGGCTGTCATTGACATGGTGTTTTGTCATATAAATGTAAGCAGGGCTAAGGAATCATTGCTATTATTTAAAGGGCTTATTGTGATAGAAAGACTTGCTTTGTTTCATAAAATTTTTTAATCATTTAGACTTGACCTATCTGGTTTGTAGCTCATAAAAAAGTTAGCGATCAAAAGGATCTGAAAACTACCTCACTGAAACCCTTTCTTCTTTCTATGCAGAATCAGTGGCCCAAAGTTTAAATGGCTTGCCCAAGATCACTCAACAAAAACAAGGGGTTGGAGGACCTAGAATCCACCTTTCTGCTTCATTGCTGAGTCCCTCCTAGTGTGTGTGACATCTCATTTTGTGGCCAGCTGTGCTTGTCAGAAAATTTACTGTTGTAAGAAGAGCTTAAGAAAAGCAAAACATTTACCTAATGCCAGCCCTTACTCTAGTTCCAATAAAAAGACATTAATTGGCTTTGGGAACAATATATGATTTTGCTTACTGGTTATCATCCCACTTCTATTAGAGTTGGTATATTTTAAAACTTCACTGACATCTAAGTGAACATGAAATGCATCTAAGGATTCAGACTGTAGACTTTCCAAATGTGTCAGAAAAAAATGTGCAAATTAGAGGATCCGGGCATAAGGTGTATCCCCAGTTATGTTGTTGACAGTTACATGGTCAGATCGCTGTGTTCCAGCTTGCAAATCAAGTGTTTCAATGTGCCATAAGATAGCAGGAAAATGTGATTCTATGATCTGTCATCCATCTGGAAGTTTTATCTGATAGAAACAAAAAAAAAATTAAGTCCTGAGAAAATAATTAATATACATTTTTTTCCTACAAAGCTTGCTGTGCTAAGATCTGCTCCAAACAGGAATACCTGAGAAACCAGGACTGAGTCTACACAGACAAACTAAAAAAAGGAAAAGTGATTTGGTTGCTATGGATAACCAAATTTAAGAATTTTGACTGAAACAAAGTTGAGTATGCAGGGTAAATTATTTGGATCTCAGTTAACCAAATGATAGAAAAAGAAGTTAATATTAAAAGAAGAAATGTTTTATTCAAAATAAAAATGAATACCAGAATTTTTAAAAAGGCATCCAGAATAGAAGGACTATGAGTCTCATAATTCTATGGATGAAGAGAAAGAAAGATGCATTATTATAAAATTTTCTCCAGATATTAGATACAAAGAGATAAAAAGCTATTCAATAACAATTGAGCAACCACTATGTTCAGGACAATGTTTTAGGCAAAGGGAAGGATTTTAGTAAAAATAAAACAGACCAAGATCCCTGTTCTCAGGCAAGCTAGCATTCTATTAAGGGAAGGCAGTGTATAAAAATGAAGAGATTTACTGAATGATGTTCCTATTCTTTTGTTGTTCTCCAAGTGTCAGGTTTCCACTTCTAAATCAAAAGAGTTTGAAGTAAGTAAAGAGGGAAAAAAAATCTACATCTCTTTTCATATTTGATTTCTTTTTTCTGCCAGAAAATTATCCAGTGATTGTCTATAAAATTTTGATTTCATCTCCTTAAATATGAATACCTATTTAGGCACATTAAATGTTTTTCATATGAATGAATCAATTTTATAGTTAATTAAACAAACATGGATTGAATATCTACTACTTGCCAGACACTTGCATGGGGACTGGGATATACATTTCAAGGGCTCTTACAGGGTAAAGACACGCAAAGTCAATCACCTTTCCTTCCTAGAAGCATCAATACTCTTGTACTGAGAAAATGTAGACAGTAATAATGCCTAATTTTTAGCAACACTATTTCTAATAATGCCATATCCACCGACATGGCATTATTAAGCATCCAATCCTTATAACTTGTCATGATATGTGTTATTTTTCCTGTTTTATAGATGAGGAACCAGGTGGATACAGGTTCAATATTTTTCCAAGGCTACACAGGTGATAAATACATAATATAATGAGATAAATTTATAATCCAGGAATATTTCTTTAGTTCTTGGACTACTTCTTATTACAAGGTTTGCACTCCTTCTACCAAACCCTGTAGGGTCCTGTTTATCTACCACTCCCTACTATTTCCAAGCATTTAGGCACTTCCTTATATTTGTTCAAAAGTCCAAGTAAATTGTAGAAAGTGATTTGTTTGGAGAGTGCTTTTATGGCACTGCCCCCACAAAACATGGTAATGGAGACCCCAAAATGACTTGCCTCTCTGTGAAATGATGTACCCTATTGTGTAGGAGTGTGCTTTACTCCTAAGATATGAGATGCATGCAAATCATTTCCATGTTGTAGGCAGGCTTCTGAGCAATATGTAAATAAGCGAGAGAAAAAATATCCACATTAATAAACAGCCCTTTGGATATATGAAACCCATCTGCAACATTAGGTAAAGAGTTTGTATACTGTGTAGTCAGACGGGATGTCCATATTGCATTCCTCAGTGTCTGTAAGGGAAAACAGAATGATGGTTCAGGTAGGGCGGTGCCATATGGCTGAATCCATGAAAATATCACAGAGTTATTTTTTTTTTCAGCAACTGTGATCGGTCCATGTAAGCAAGGATCAAGTCTCTGCAAATAGAATTATGACACTCTAAGTTTCATCCTGTTTCCAAGGTCTCTTTCTCACACATCCTGCTGAGATTAACCTATAATATTTCTCTGCACGTGGACTGAGTTCTCCTAAAATAGGGGATGGCGACCAAAGGGAAATTGCAAGTAGAAGAGACACAAGCAACAGAAATGGCCCAAAGTGAGAATCACAGATTGACAATACAACATGTGCCAGTGAGCCCATGGCTGACATTATCAAGTAAGATGACTCAGAGGGAGGAAAAAAAAACCCACCAAAGGAACTGTTAACTCACACCAAACAGGAAATGACTGATTAAAGACAGAACAGAAATGCAAAGCCAGGACCCAACTCAAGTCTGAGATCTTCAGCTCTGCCCTTGTAGGACAGGACCATAACATGTAATCACACCTATACTTGCCTGATATTATTGCCACTCGCTTGGAGAGGTGGGAATGACAGCGAAAGAATAATAAGCATGCTGTCATTTCTTTCTCCCTTAATTTCCCTACTTAGTATTTTTTTATTCCTTTCCTAATGAGATCAGGGATTCAAATTTGTTGTTATAACCATAGAATAAGAATTAAAGGATGACAGAATCCAAACAGAATTAGTCAAATCTACCTGTGACTCTGGCAGGGTGTTCACCTCACCCTCTTTTCTAAGCTTAAAATTCTAGATAAAACAGATTGCTTCTTTGGCTGCTATCATCATCTGCTTTGGAAAAGATGACTTTCAGTGTCTTCAATAATAGCTCTGTGAATTACACCAAGACATTCAGCAACTTGGACTGGGGTCTGCCCAGGTTCACATCAGACTTTCGACCACTCTGTCCCACAAGCATTCATGCTTGCTTTCCACACTCAAATCCAGATTTAATGTTCAAATGTATTTCAGTCAATATTCTGTTTGGTGCCTCAGTCTAACTTGCCTTCTGCTGACGAGGCCACAGAGAGGCCATGAAGAGGCCTACAACTCCTGAGACCCCAGCCAGTGAGAGCAAACAGTTGCATATGAAACCCTCTTCAGAGCAGGAGAACAACAGTCAGCTAGGGTTTCTCTCCCAGCCCTGTCTGCTTTGCCCGTCATCCCAAGCACAAGCTCCACCCAGTCACTCATCTCTCCTGTTCTCCCACCTCCTTATCACTTTACTCTTCCTGCTGCCCGAGTCTGCTGCCAAATGAACTCCCTCTGCCTCTTTGCCCTTAGAAAAATCTGCTCTCCCCTGAGAAGTGGCTATGTCCTGCATGTCTGAAGTTGGAAAAGAGGAATGGAGGGATTAATCACAATTCCAATTTCTGGTGTCCACTTTCAGACCATTATGTTCCGCCCTCATTATCAAATCTTTCCTCCCTCAGGCTTTTGCCTCATAGGATGTCATGTTTTACTCCTCCTTGCTGTTGTCATTCACATTATCTTTATTTCATTCCACTTAATTCCCAGTCACTTCCCTGCATGTTTTGAGCATTTCAGAACCTGGAGCTTTTTTGTCTTCTCCAACCTACATTCAACCTCTGTTCTAATAAGCTCCAATTTCCAGATGAAACCCCTGTCTCACCCAACCCCTGTGATTTGGCTTCCTAGTTTAGTGGGTTTAACTTCTTCACCAAGACGCCCCCACAAAAAAGTCTCCTGCCCCAAAACATCCTACCTTTAAATACTAGAATACCTTCTCTAACCACAGCTGCCATCTGCCCAAACTCATTTATATTGTCTTGGTCCACAGTTTGTTGACATTCTTCAGCTTCCAGTCCACAGCCCTCTATGTTCTCCCGGTCTTCAACTCCTTTCTATCACTGAGTAATGATGGAAAAGATGTCACTTATTTACCTAATCATTTCCACTAGAAATTTATGGTCTGGCATTTCTTCTCCATTGTTCACTTTTCTCTTCTGCTGCTCTTTTAAAACTTTACTCTCCTTAATTGCAAATTCATTCTTTTTCAGAATTACCTATTGACCTGATCTCTCGTCTCATAAAATTTAAGCAAAAAGGTCTACAAAGGGGAAATTGTTAGACTTTCTACCTTTCTTACAAGTGTTTATGTCCCCCAATTGATGCAGAAGGAAATTCAAAGTTCCAAGTGGGATGTGAAGATTGGCTGAGAGAGCCAGCAGGGGCTCAGGGATCATATGGCCAAGATAAGGGGACAGAGAGTTGGTTACCGTTCCAACCGGACACCTGAGGACAACATAACTGCATCACAGAGAAATCTGCTGAGCCAAAGATCCACGCAGTGTTCCACTAAAACCACAGACTAGTCATTGAAGAAATTGTGAACATCATTTGTGTCAAGGGACAAGTGGGAGAAGTATGTCAAGGGCTAAGTCACATCTGGAGGAAATGCCAGTGCAGAGCCAACTCAGAGCCAGAGCAGGAGGCTCCCTTCCCTAAGCCTAGGGGCAGTTGCAAAATATCTCTGGAACTTAGAACTGACTCTGGAGAGAATATGATGAGAGAAAACCAGAGCAGGAAATTTAAACCACATAGCTAAATTTTTAACCTGCATTTACCAAGTGTAAGATGAGTTTATTGAACTGAGTGAGTCCGAAATTGACTAGGTCACATTTTCTGTTATCCAGCAGAAGTGGGTCTAATAATAGAGATCATCAACATTATCATAAGATAATCATAAGAAAATAAAGTTATAAATTACACACATGAATATGGTATGCCAACTTAATAAAAAAATTCACTTAACTGCCAGTGTCCAAATGCATAAATCCCACTTGAAGAAACTTTCCCTGAGAAGATTTTCAATCCACCATACCAAAGAAGATATATGGCCTAGATTGTTCATCACAGCATCATTCATAATAAAGTCACAGAAAAACCAAGGTACCTATCAATGAAAGCCTAGTTATTAATATAACCATATTTAATATACATAACATTATGCAATGCAGTAATTTAAAATAATGATATAGATATTTATTTGTGTGCATAGAAAGATGTCACCACATAATACTGTGTGAAAGGGGAAAAATGACAGCTCCTCCCCATATATGAAGTATTAAATTTTCATTCTTCCTGTAATAAACAAATCCATAATAACTGCTTGGCCCTCATCCAGGGCTCATTTTCCCATTATGGCCAAAGATGTGCTTATCAGCATCCTTGCTAACAGTGTCTTTGTGACACCTCGTCAGACAATCCCTCATCTCTTCACATTTAGCAGCAGCAGGAATTTTGTCCTGCCCGAAAGAGAGCAAGGGGTGAGGAGACCAACTGGTCTGAGAGGACAGTGTCCAGCATTGATGATGTCCCTACCTATAATTGTTGGATTCAAGATAATGGGTCGCTCAGCCTACCCTACTTCTTAGCTAGAATGCTCTCCTAAATTCATTTCTTGGATATTTTTCCTTTTCTTTTTAAATATTCTTCTTGACTGGTCTTATTCACAGCATGTCTTAGGTAGACATCCCCAGAAAAACCGCACAAGATGAGAATTTATTTGTGTGCAAGTGATTTCCAGGGAGGCTAGTCAGAGGGTAGGGAAATAGGGTGAGGATTGGCAATGAAGCAAGCAAACGTACAGTTTAAAGAAGAGTCCTAAAAGGCAAATTATACCTCACAGTTTGCCCCAACTGGAGGCAACAGAGTTGGGCTTTTGGACACCTGCACCCCTTGATCAATGGCTAAGGTCCACCACGGGCCGTGAAAAACTAGACTCCCCCTGCTCTCTGAGCCTACAGACAAAGCAGCCACGGTACCCAAAGGCAGCCCTCCGTGGTTCAGGCCACTAGATGCAAAACCACAAGGAAGCTGGGGTAGGGATGCTGGCTAGAAAACAGAAATTCCAAAAAGGGATCCCAGGGCATCTGTGTGCAAACTATTGCTCACCATAACACCCACAGCTTCGACCAGTATGACAAATTCCAATTCTATATCACCACCACACATGTAGCCCCTGAACTCCGACCCATATACCTGCCTATTGGACCTTTCCCTTGTCAACCAGGTTCTCCAAACACACCTTCTCCAAAATGGGGCTCACATCTTTATCCTCATGTGTTACTTTTCTCAGTGACCCTCACTTTCAAACCCCATGAGCCAGTCCAGAAAATTCAATTCACTTCGCAGATACCTCATCCTTAATTCACCAAGTCCCCCTGATTTTATCTATTCAGTATATCTCTGATCTATCCCTGATTCCCATCTCTTGGTTCCAGCTTAGTCCTTTCTCCAGTGTTTCCTTGTTTCCTCAATGTGCTCCCAATAATACATCTTCCATCACACTACCTTGGATTATCATGCTCAGATTTAAATATTACCACAATGTTGCTCTGTTTAAAATCTTTCAATGCCTTCTCATTTTGCCACTTAAAAAACTAAATTCTTGGTATTTCAAATTATGTCCATCCTGTTCTAACTTCTACTTTTCCAGCACCATCTTCCACTCTTAAAGTCCCAAACTCAGGCCACATTTAACAATTTATAGTTTCACAAGTGTCTTGCTCTCTTACTCTTGAGGCAATGAATGAGCACCTTTCATCTTTCAGTACTTGATTCCCACATTAGATTTTCTGAAGACTTCCTTGGTATTCCCTTTCCATCAGAAATGATTGGTTTACCCTGTTGTTCCCCACTGCAGCCTTTGCATATTCTCATAATAGTATTTGTTTATGCCTAGATTGTTACATGATTGGATCTTAAAGGACAGAAATATCGTGTTCTTCCTGGGCCTGCCTTGCACTTTGCCTGATGTACTAACTCTTGTCCTTTTGTCCATCTTTTGACCCCTTACCTACGATCAGGCAATATATTATTCTATTTGGCAGCAGCGATACAAAGGTAAGTAAGGCTGGGTCTCTGTGTAAAGTATAATAGGGAGGATTTTCATATATGAGATGATTCAAATATAATCCCTCTGATGAGTTCTGAGTCAGGAGAGCTCCACTGGGTGCTGTGAGTTTCAAAGAGAAACATTTAGCCTAACCTAGGGGTTTAGGGAAGGTTTGCTATAGAAAATTATGCCTGAGAAGAATTTCAAAGAGGGATAAAGGTTAGCCAGGGAAAGAAAAATGATTCCTCCAGATGTTTCTATTTTAGCTTAAAGTCAGCAGTATTATCAACCAAATGTACCTTGCCCTCATATGTCACAAAAGAAACAACCAGCCAACTTGGAAAAAGAAAGATGATAGGCCTTCAACACCAAAAGTCTATGTGATTTTATCACTTTGTTGCATTGTTTCTGAGTGTCCCTAAAGTTAAACACCAAGCAGACCTTTGCATGTACTTAATATACTCCCCTTAACATAAGCATTATCTGGAATGAACTTTATTCCCATTCATTCTAGATATTACTGGGATTAAGCAAATAGCAGGCAAACTTTATATAGCTGGTTTTCCATTGCCTTTTTAAAGGTATCACCAAAGTCCAAAATGTTTGCAAGGTTGTTTTTTTAAAAACATTATTGTAATAGGGTAAATTTTTATTATTATATATGGAAGCTAATCATTTCAGGGTAAACAACAGATGTTTGCACCCTTATTACTGTTTGGTACTGACATCAGTATTAAAAGATAATATGAAAACATGTCACAAACGTGAATGATGAATGCAAATGTCAGGAATGGAGGAAAAGAAATGTTTAAAATAGAAAATTTAAGGGTCTTGGATTAGAAGTAAAACTACGAGCACCTTCTTCAGGCACTGTGAAATACTACCTTTCTACAGAATGATAACCCAAGGCACATTTCCCTCCAAAGAGTTATCACTGAAGTATAGGTGATCAAAATGCTCACTTGATCTATTAAATAATAGCACCTGGCAAAAAATTCAATTGGGTCAAAAATAAACTTACCAGAAATTATGTATTATGATAAATAAACTGATTGCTATATAGATGTTTTCATGTGATATACCATATTTTCCAGACATTATATGATGTGTTGCTAGAAACCCAAGTTCATATATTTAGATATTAATTGATCTATCTTACATCCAGGCTCAAATTATATTGCTAATTTACATTATTACCACCATTTAGCATTTTCTGAGACATAATCTGATTATGCTATGACATGAGCCAAAACGGGTTAGTTTTCATCTAGCAAAGACTTACTAATCTTTTTTTATTCATGTGGCTAAAATAAATATTGGTGCATTTCACTAAATCAAACATTCTAGCTCCTTTTTCCTCATCATCAACTAAAAGTCATCAAGCCTGAGGAAATGAGACATCAAAGGCTTTACCTCTAGACAACAGGTTCCATCTCCTCTGACCAGAAGGTAGACACCATATGACTGGACATCGTCTCTGTCTTCTTGAGTGTTATGTCCTCAGTGCCTATGATAAGTCTCAGAACCTGGGAAGGTGTACAATATATATCTGTTAAATGAATGCATATACTAAATGAATAGTAATAGCATTCAGAGTTTTTAGGTTTCCGTTAAAATAATATCACCTTCAGTACAGTTTTGAAACTTTCAAGACATTGAAAGTATATTGGAAATCGTAAATGTTGTATCTATAGTACAATTTGTAAATAATAATAGTGTGAATGAATAGGCTGGAAAAGTAAGTTGAGGTCACATTCATTTTTGCTTTCCACATGGAGGTGAGTGGGCACTGACTACAGCCCCCTGTTGACCACAAAGGAAAGCCAAGGAGGCAGTTGGCCCATTTTCTCTTCCACAACCATTGACTATTCGTCTAGGGGCCTCTAAAGTAGGTGGTTAAAAAAACAGAATTGTTTATTTCCCTACAGAATTAGTAAAGATGAAATGACTTAACTTTATGTGTAAAGACATTGTTACTGCTGGATGGAAGGTTACGACTCTTACCTAGAAAATTGAGGTCAGGATCTAAGGCTTGGCTCCTCATATATGTGCTTCTGTGTTTCTTCACAGATTTAGGACTTTACCCTTAATCTGAAAATACTCATTCTTCGTCACAACAGAAATCACAATCAAAGAAAGTGATTAAATCCTTCCATTTCCATCTCTAACATAGTTGCCAATAATATGGGCTCTAGAAATACAGCATAGAGTATGAAACTTAATGTGAACTCTTAGAAGCTTGGTGACCTTGGTAGCTTCTATAACTTTGTTGTGCCTCTTTATTACCTGTAAAAATGGAAATGGCAATAGTTCCCACTCCATGTGTTGTTGTGAGAATAGTCAGTGATCAACCAACACACAAGAAATATATGTGCTACAGCAGCAGCAGAATAGAATATGACAGTCATTGCTTGGCCACAAAGGGTGAGACCCTTATGTAGGGAAGAACAAACCTACCTCCCTCCACATCTCTCACACTGGCTGAACTAGAAACAGGATGTTAAACTGAGGCTGTTAAAATAAGTGAGGAAATTTTTCATTTGTAGAAAATAATAAGAATCTAAAATGTATTATTTCCCTACTTATGTCATGATCTTACCGTAATCTTCTCAATAAATCTCAAGGTTATTATCATTTTCCTATTTGCACACTCAAGAATACGAGGCTGAGAGAGATCGAGTAACTTACCGAGCTCTCAGTCCTGGTAAGTGGTAAATCTAGGATTCAGATCAGGTCCATATTGTTTGAGTAATGCCCTGTGCTACTCATGATCATAGACCTCCCTCATGCAGAGCCCTGCTCACCCACGTACTGCCCCAGCTACTAGACTAAAGCTCTCTTGGCAATTATGGGAACAGATGATGTGGTCCCACCACTCCTCTGCTTCTCAGATCCAAAAGTAGTTTGAGTAGCAAGAGCTTCAGTGGAAGAAGTAAGAGCTGAATATCCTTCACCAGCTGACCACTTAGGGGAAGGCCTAAATGAATGCTTCCTAAAAGTGCAGGTACTGGTTGATGGTATCTATGCAAGTTTCTGTATTTCTAACCCCTCCCCCACGATTCTGATGCTGCTAGCCCTGAAGCCTTGCTTGGGGTAGCCAGAACAGGGTATCTTCTGTGTAAAAACAGAAATTGGTTGTATTCAGTCCCTGTTTGTGATGTCATGCTTCAGCTTGATCTAATGTAAAAGAAGAAAAAAAAATTTAAGTAGTAGGCATCCATATCCTTTCAAAGAAGTTTACTTTCCTAAATCAACTGATTTATTTGAATGGTACAGAAGAGTCACTCACCAGTGAGGAAAAAAAAAAAAAAACTGGGAACGGCCTGCAAAACTATAAGAATGAGGGAGAGGTATATTATGATACATCAAGACCTAAGTATGGACACCTATCTCCTCTAGCCCCTTCAAAATAAAATTCACTGGTCTTTCATTTTTATTATTACCTCTTTCAGCTCTAAGACCTGGCTTAGACATTCTCACATAGAAAGCTGCACCATGAGATGAGGTATAGGAAGCCATATGCAGATATGTAGGTTAAAAAAATAATAATAATAAAATCCTCCTCTCTGGTCCCTAAATACCTACATAAGAAAATAATCTAGACAAGTTGAAAAGAAACACACTTGTTCTTCCTCACTCCTTTTCTTTCCTTAAAGGAGAGGGAACAGCCCCTCTATTTCCTAGGAAGAGAAAGGTCCAAGGGGACCCATGCAGCCTTCACATTTAGGACTCAAGAAAGGGGCAGCGATTTCTCTGAAGATGCATTCAGGAGAAAGCTCAGCAGTTTTCTCCTCCAGGTCTGCCTGACAACAGAGAGAATGCGTAGGTCCACCCTCCTGTGAGTCAAGAGACACCAGCCATACTAGGGAGGCCTGCAGGTATGTGACACTGCCTGAGAGGGGTGAGAGGGTCATTTATTGAGTGGCGTTTGGAGTGGTTCACCTGTTAGACCCTGTTTTTCACCATTTACCAGTTAAAGCTGGCATTTTGGCTTCATCAAGCTGCCTCGAATACCCACCTTTTATTTATTTATTTATTTATTTATTTATTTATTTACTTACTTACTTACTTACTTATCTATTATTGAAGCTTAATTAACATCCAGAGTTATATTAGTTTCAGGTGCACAACTGAATACACGTCTCATAATTGATTCTAAACTTAGTAGAGAGAGGAGTTACTGTTTCCTGGCCTCCTCTAAAACCCTAAGCACAGCTCACTGGAATGGGGAAGGTTGGTAGAGAAGAGGGTTCAATATGATTTGGAAGGCGAGGCAGCCATCACTGGCACATTTAGAACATGTCAAATAAATGCTGCTTTTACTACTGAATGACTCATTAGATGGGTTAATCAGATGGTTATTTTTTCCAAATAGCTTTGGGTGTAAGAGAAATTTTCTGATCCTTTTTCTGTAGACAACTTTGCTCCGGAATGTAGGAGTGTTGGAGAAATCATGCTAGAATTAAAGTTTGGATTCCTGATAGAACAGCTGCCCTATTGCATGACCTCTGGCAAAAGCAATGAAAACTGAAAGATATTACTGATTGAGTTATCATCCTTCTGATTCAATTTTTTAATTCGCATGTGTATAGACTCTTGAGATCCTTGGAACAGAGAAGCTGAATGACTTCTATATATTCTCTTCCAAATGCCTTAATTTTACTGAGACTATGAATTGTATCTGTTAAATTTCTTACCACCTTTCTTTGGATAGAAAATACCCTTCTGTTGCATTTACTCTATTCATAATATATTCTGATATTCATCTGCTCTTCTTTCCATTAATATTTCATTCAAATTGCAAGGTGACATCATTGTTTACATACTAGTATCTAAACATCTTTCCCGGGGAATATTTTCCCTTTTTATTGTTTAAACAAGGTAGCAAGCAGATGAATTTAAATTCAAGCTGAAGATAAGTTTTATATATATGTTCTTATTCTATTGAACGCCATATATAACTCAAACTGAATACAGCCCCCCAAATTCAAAACCCAAAATATAGGAGGAGGACAAATATTTCTTCTCCATTAAGGCTACTCGAGCTGTTGTACAAAATCCAGCATTCATGACATTTCCCACCTAGAAAATATGGGATGAATTTGACACTTAAAAATATACTTTTCCCCTCCAGGACCCACTTCTACAACAGCTTCTGCAAAGCACCAGAGGCTTGCGGGACAATCTTTAAAATAGCAATTTATTTTCTCATTTCCTTTTTCAGAATTAAGATAAAATTGTGAAAATAAATGCTGGAAGCCTTCAAGTTGAAACTTACCCATTGAAAACTAACATACATGTCTCCATTGTCAAAATGTGTTTAAAAGGGAAGAGCTTAATGGTTTCTCATTTTAGCAACCCAGATGTTTGTTGTCAGCTGATCCTATTATTATTAATAGGACTCTAATTGATATTAATTCTTCAACAACTAGGTTAGCACTTTCTCGCTGTTTAACTTCTTCTCTATAGTTGCCACATTTAACTGTTTTTTTTTAAATTCCCTCCAGTCAAATTCTACATGACCCTGTCATCTGTAAAGATAAGCTGTAAAGATAGCAACTTTGTTTAGAAATACATTTTACCAAGCTTAAATGTTATTGAAGGCTCATCAGCCAGCGAGGAGCAAGCCACACTTCATTTTTTAGATAGCTCACATTGTTTTCCATAATGTAATGACTGGAACTTGGGATGTTTAAATGGTACTTCACAGTGCAGACGTGGTCTAAACTTCTTCGTGATTATACATATGCTTTTCTATGGTGCGCACTAATCTCTTCTGCCTTGGGTGTTTTAACAAAATGGCTGAAATTTTCAGCCATTATGGATGAGTTATTCAGCAAATCTGTAAAAGCAATTCCACTTGACAAGCCTATAGTACTACTTTAAGTGATTGAATCTCTTTGATTCCACAATGGCAAGGTCCTTATTATTCTTGCAGGAATTTTACAAGTTCTAAGAATATTTCCAAAATGCCACTAGCCACGCTGCCAAAGAAAGACATGCAATTCAGTCAGAACTATACTAATTTGATTTAGGGAACCCAGTTAAAGCAATGATTTCTATTAGGGGAAAAAAACACAAAACAAAAAACAAAAACTATTTGTTATACTTTATACCCATATGCGTTGATCTTTTATTAGATGGAGCATCTTAAAGTTCAACCCAGAACATGGCCTCATTCTCTTGCTTGAATTTATTTTCTAGTAAGTGAATGGAAGCCACAGAGTTGGTGAGGTCATGAAACTTATTTATCTGAAACACTGAATTGTATACATCCCTTAAAGGCAAAGGGATGTTTTTTGCCCCGAGAGTATTAGTCATGGTCCGTAGTTCGTGGGAAAAACTAAGGAAGTCTCAAAATTGTGTTCCTATTATTTCCATTTCTCTAAGACTTTGTTTGAATTCCAAAGTGAATTTTCTATTATCCCATTGTACATTGCATAGGAGCCTACCGACCAACAGCCTTTGGAGAGCAACACCTGCAGTTACATTCAAAGGCATGACTTTTCCAAGCAGTTTGTGAGCTGGCCGGCATTGTCCCCAAAGGGATAAAGGCCTAGGTCTTTACCTGACTGGCAGAAGCATTCCAGCACCACGAAAGGACTCTCAACATTGTTTTGTAAGTAATGAGTCCTGCTGGTTTCATCCTGCAAGACATTGAAATCCCACAGGGAAAATGTGGTTGGAAATAAAACAGAGGGCTGGGGCCTTTAATGAGTTTCCTATCCACAGATGCCATCAAGCTTTTATACTATTCATTTTATTTCTACAGCTTCAACAAAGATTCCCAGAGTTGTGGGCCATACTCTTAACACTGAAGTGCATAGAACTTGGCAGAAATCTACACTTCAGAGATAATAACATATCATTCCACGAAATAAAGGAAAAGGCATAATCAAAAAACAAAGTTAAATATGGAAACCTGTTTTGACAACAAAGAAATACAGATGAAGCCAGACAGGAAAGGTGTTATGTATGCATGTTTTTTTCATGTTTCACATAAATTATGATATTGTAAGAACCTATCAAGTTTTCTGTTTTCTTTTTTTCATATGCTTTCAAGTCAGATAGAGTATTTATGTTGTTCTCTATCTTATATCAAAGAAAAATTTCAGACTAGCGCTTTAAATGAACAGAACACTTGCAAAATCTATCAAAAACATATATGGCTCATTCCTCAATTGCATTTTATTAACTATTATAGTTGGACAGTCCTCAAAGTCACTTGGATGTCCAACAAAAATGAAATTAGACTTTCCGAATTAAAAAAAGAAGGAAAATCGAAAAGCAATTGTTACTTGGCAGATGGAAATTACCAGTGGAAACAAATATTCACCAAATATATTTTGTTAATAAAGATGATTGCAGAGTTACAGAAAGTTTCCCTGAAATTTGCACTGGGGGAAACATCAAGTCTCACCAAATTTTTAATTAAATGATAGGTAAGGGATTTTTTTGGGGGGGATTTGTAATTTCTTAAAACAAAATAATACTTAGACTTTTCCAATCTTATGAAACTAACCCTGACTTTATTTTTTACTTATAAAGGGTTTGCATTTACATTGAAACAAGAAAATTTTGCAAGAGACTTAGAAGAAAGCAAACCAAGAATTATGGGAGAAACTATACCATAAAAATCTATCTTTCAAAAAAAATCTACCTTTCCAGAAAAAAAAAATTTATTTTAAAAAATATTGGGCTTCCATTTCTTCGTATTGACCTTTGGCTGAATCTTTCAAACTGACTTCTGATAAGCCAAAATTTTCCGAATGTCTTGGTTCTACCATCCTATCTAGAAAATCATTGTTTAACTAAATTAATGGAATCTCAAAAATGATATTCTGAGTTATTGTTAATAAAAAAAAAATAATGCTGAAACACCTGGCAGAAACTACTGAAATAATCCTACCATTTCCGATGTGTCTATCGGAAGCAAATGAAGGAGATGGTAATAATTCAGGAGACCTTTAGAAACTTAAAAAAGTAGATATGTAAGAGACCTAAGTTGATGAAGCCTCCAGATATAGAAACTTGTGGTAGTTCAAAGGTATTAATGGAAAAAAGAAAATGAAAGCTTTTTTGAAACAGTGAACAGAGAAATTTAACATTTCTATCCCCACTGCAAATCATGTGTTTTAAATTCCTTAATTAATAACATTCTACATTTTTGTTTGCCTGATATTTATAACTAAGAGGCCAATATTATGGGAAAACCATGGTATTTACTTTCTCAGATAAAACCCAGAAGTTAGGGCTCTTTCTCCCATCATGTCCACCATCCCCTCACACATTTTTTTTCTTTATTGCATGAGTCAGAAGAGCAGCTTTCATTTTTGTGAGTGCCTACTATGTGCCAATCATGTTATTGTATATTTACAAGAAAACAACTTCCTGCAAAATAGTTATTCCCATTTTATAAATGAGACTTACAAAGTTTACATGAGAAAAATTCCTGAGCTCAGACCATTTTGAAGAAGTTGACCTAGGATTTGAACTAAGTCTTTTTCACTCCAAAGCCTGTGATCCTCACACCAAACATGCTGTATTATATGTTAACTTGTATTCCATCTTCTTTTAATACTGTATTTATGTCTCTGTTTCCTCTATTAACTCAGTTTTTTTCCATATGATTTGATCAGTGCATTTAGTTAAAATGATCAAGTGAATTAATAGTTGCAGATTTAATCTTAAGAAATTATGATGGAAGGCATCAATTGAGAGGATTAATTTTTCTTAAGTGAATTCTCTAAGGTTGGCAGTTCAAATCATTTTAAATTAGCTGAACTATATTTAGCACATAATACTGCTTGAACCAACTACAATACCGGAGATCAGCATGGTGCATCAAACATGAAAACTACTAAAATTGTCAAATAGGAATGCCATGATCCCAGCAACATGCGAAATCATTAAAGAGAAGAGACTACCAAGAAGGGACTACTTGAACACATTGAAAAGAAACAGTTCTCGTGAAACAATAGATAATATAGGTACATTTAGACTTAAAACACAAGGAACTTTTGATCTATGTACCATTTGACTTTTATCAGAATCTTAGATGAGGCACTCATTGCATCTTTACATTAGGCAAATGTTTTTTAAAGTATATGCAGGATTTGATGCTATCAAAGAATTTTCCCAGTTGTTTTATTGATTTTGACAGCAAAATAGTGGTTTGGGGCCTCATTTGCCCTTTGACTATCTCTTTTGATTTCCAGACAATTTAATAATTTAATTCTCTCAGAAAAAAAATAGCGTTAATTTACTATTATGTTTGCATTATTTTGGTCTTTTTCCTAGTATTATTTATCTTACCATGAATTTTAAGTGACAATACCTTGACATTTTAATTGCACATTATTTGGAATGTGTTAATTTAGTCAGTTAACCCATTCGAGCTTTTTTGGTTTATTTTTGTTTTTCAGAATAACAAAGACTTGTATTAACCCTTGTGGTTTTAGCAAGCAGTGGTTTGAACTAATTTAAACTAATTCACTGGTTAAAAAATTAACATGCAGGAAAAGTGACTTTATTCCTCAATATGCATTGAACAAAGACCTCAGTGACATTGCACACAGAATGTGTTTGAGCGCAAAGTGATGTCTTCTTTTGGTTTTTGATCGGGAATCATGCACCTATCTCAACTTCTTGGTTAAGAGATAATAAAATAGGGTTTCATGTTTGTGAATCTATGTGAATTTTAGAAATGTGAGCTGATTTTAAGGCTTACAGAGTTTAATTTGGGAGAAAACATGGGAGACTTGGATTTCATAAAGTAATTTAAAGAAAAGTATTCTCCATATTTTAAGTACCATGGAATTGGAGTCATGTGGCAAACAGTTAACGTTTAAGTTATGCACATTTTTTCATTTTTTGCTATTAACCTAAATTTCATTTTTAAATTCTTTTCATTTTAGCACAAAACATAAGATGAACCTTTGCTGTCATTTTGAATTGATTTTTGTTTCCACAGGCTCATCTTTAAATGAGCAGAACACTGGGAAACAGAAAAGAAATCATATAAGAAATCTGTAAATTATGGAGAATGTATTCTGGCAACACTCTGCTGGGTACCAAAAATTACATATTTTTTAAACAAGCAGCATTCTAGATATAAGTAGATTCTATGCGTCATACATTTCAAGGGAAAGTCTTTTAAAGGTTTATAGTCACAATAATGGAAAAAGCAACACACAAGAAAATTTCTACGCATCATCTATTGCTACTACCTATTTTGTGTAAGTAAAATAAGTCGCAAATTATTTCAAAGGTAAATAACCATTTTCAATGCTTAAATTAAGTTATTTGGTAAAGTGAACAAGTTTAAGCGCTAACTAGTATTTTGCATACATACCATAAGATACAAAATAGCACGTGCTTTCTATTTATGTTGGTTACCAATCTTGATATTCAAGGGAAGAGTGTATAAAGTTAACAAGCAATTATTATTTGGCAAATTAGTACTCAACAACCCCGAGTAAATAGGAAGTTTGAAACCTATCTGTTATACAGCTACTTTAATTTGCATAGCACACTGGTGTGTTTGCTTTGCAAATACTTTGCAATGAATCATCATTTGTACTATACAGTCCAAAGAAAAGCAATCAAAATTCACAGCAAGACAATGAAATTAATTATAACTGTTGAATTCTGTGGTGGTAATTCCTCCTCATGCAGGAAGATTAATTGCATTGCACTTTCCTTGCACTCCACTAAATGATCTGATGAATGTATAATCATTTACAGATTTCTCAAATGCTGAAAATTGATTACCTTTGATTAGCTCTGATCTGCACAAAGAGCTCTGACAGAGTACCAGTGAAACATTACAACATTACAGACAAAGTAACAAATGATTTAATTACCAGTGTGCTTATTAATGTTAGATTCCCTGCAGTGATCCTGGCAAATCAGGGGCCTGTAATAGACCTGTGGGTTTCACTGAATTCCATTAGGGTTTAAATAATATTTCTCACTATTTCTCAAATCCTTCTTTTCATGGCTCCGTAATAACTCTAATTAATTTTAATTTGCACAAAAAAATCCATGGCATCTTTAGAAACTTTTAATTAGCCATAAAATAAAACTCTTCTCCTCCCAAGAAGACATATATGATCGGCTTTGGGGGAGATTCACAAATAAGTTTTCATTAATGGTAGTTAGCTCTCCATAATATTATTAAATGAAAATCTAAAACAAATGTTGAATTGTGTATGTGGCCCAACTCTCCTCTTCTAGTGGCAAACAAAATGAGATTTTTAAAACACGAACCAAGTGAAAAAACAGTCTGGTAAAATGTTTAGATAGTAGTGTGGTAAGTAAGCATCATCATAATACCCTTTCTTTTTTGTTGCAAATGCATACTTTCAACCATTTTGTTAACTAAAGTATAGAAAACACACTGATTAAGAAGCTTCAGTGTATGTTGAAAGAGGATTTGAAAATGCAAGAGCAAGAGAACACTGGCCCAGTTAGACACAGAATGTGATGAATAATGTTGGCACAAACAAATCAAGCTTATCTAGGCTTGTACGCGGGAACATTCTGAGATCACTTTGGATTGGCAGCTTTTAGGGCTTTCCTCAATTTGATGCCATTATATATGACATTAAATTATTGTGAAGCAATGACAATGAAAACCCAGATGATCAGAGGAGTCAAACAGAGCAGCTTAAATTAAAATATGTGGCTGCAAGTGTTTCCAGGCAAAGAAAAATTAGAGGGTAGGCAATTAAAAGGTTGTTTAGCACAGAAATGCTGATATACAGACAACTTTATAATAATATTTTTTCACAGTGGCTTTGCAGTTCTGCAGAGGCAAGGCACTGCTGCAGGTGTTTCTGGGTGGCATTTCAAAGCCACTAGCTGGAAAACTCAAGACATGGGGATATGCAGCCCCCAATGCTAATGAAAACATTTATTATGTTCCATGCTGTCAGCAGCTGAAAAGCTATCCATCACAGGGAAACAGCACAGAGTCAGGAGTCTCTTTTTGTGGAGAAATATTGAAGTCAGATTGTTGATGTCAAAAGTCAAAGTCTAGTTCAGCTATCTGTTTTATGAATCTGACTGAGACACATTGTGCCTGTGCGCAAACTGATATCTAGCAGAGCTCATTTTAGCAAATGTGTGATTTAGAAGTCAAAAAAACATTCGTACAACCAAACTCATAGCAGGCAGAGGCTGTGGCACGCATGCATAGTTTTTACATTTTAATATGACACCGTTTGGTAGTGTTTATCATCTGAAATCCAAACCATATCAACTCTCTAGCTACGATATTTAAGATCTGTGTACTTTCAAAAAAAATATTCACACAGAATAAGAGAATACATTAAAATACCGCCACAATAGCAGAGTGATTGGCCTTGTTGGGCTTGGTTTTGTTTTCATTTTCTTCTGCAAATCAAACCACAAATAAATAGTGAATTCACTGTATTCCCAATTAAAAATAGACATGCAGGGTCAAAATGAGATGAGTATTTAATAACCATTAAATTACAGACACTACTCAAAGTCCTTTTTGGACATATGCACATCATTACACTCCTGGAATAGTATTATAATATTATTTCTAATGTCTGAGTATATATGTTATACATAGCCTTATGTACCAAACATCTCCGATAGCCAAATGTCACGGCATTTGTAGGAAACAGAAGTAAAATTAAAAAAAAAAAAAAAGGAGCAGACTCACTATGCTCAGGACTTCTTTCTGGCTTCCTCTGATCCTCAGCTCACCTTGTTTGAAAAGATATCCACCTTCTTTCTTTTTTTCACTGGAAAAAAAAAAATCAGACTGATTTACAATAAAAGTAAATGAAGTGAAATTGGTTTGGGTACTGCATATTCAATCCTGTTTAATCAAAATTTAAAACTAACTTCAAAATAGCTTGAAAACTACAGTTTTCTTTTAACAAATCCTGGGGATCAAAGTGTACATTTCGTGTGTATTTCTTTAAGCAAGGGCTTTGTGCCTCCGAGGGAGCATATGCTCAGAATGCTATTACACTTGCCAGCCTTCCCGCAAATTTGTGGTGTTTAACAAAAAACAAGCACATTTTTCAATTCAAGTCAGGAAGACTCTTTTATTTTTGCTGATTTCGCCTTCTTTTCTCTTTTCTAGCACAACCCTCAGGGCGCATGATGTAATGGTCAGCGCTTGTACATGGGAGCAAGAAAGCCTTTCATGAACTGCAAACTTTATTCAATAAAAATGATTGTGTTCCAGCCCTTTTTCCTCCTAAAGAGGAGAAAACATACAAATATCATGTAGAAAGCTCTAGGAATCCTCAAGACTTCAGCAGGTCTCAAAAACATCAACTGTTTTTTTTTTTTTTTTTGTGGGGTTTTTTTTGTTTGTTTGTTTGTATTTTTGTTTTGTTTTGTTTTTAAGAAAGGAAAAGAAGCAACACACATACAAAAACAATAGCGAAGATTATTCTTACCCTAACTTAGTTCAATGACACCAGATGTAGAATAGGGAGCTATGGTTTGAAGGGTCACGAGTTTGAGTCAAAACTCAACTTCAAGTTAATTGGTTGGCATTGGGGGCCCGCACAAAGTGAAGAGAGACATATTTGTTTCTAATGGGAGATGAGTAGGTCACTGTTCCAGAGCCTCTGTACCTCTTGGCTATCTGGCCAAGAACTCGCTCTCAGAAGTAAAATATCTTAAAAGCAGGCACCTTTCATCTTGACTGATAATAAATAAATAAATAGAGCGATCCTGATATCTCCTGTTAGAAAGTGAAAGAAACAAAAAAACAAAACAAGACAAAACCAAAATAAAGGTGGGACTTTATTCCTTCCAGATGCGTATTTGAAAGCAATGTTTGTTTGCTAACTCTGGGGTTTGCCTGGATTATCCAGCAAATCTGCTGACACCCATATGCATTTTAGTAAAACCTAACATCATATCCTAATTTTAATACTTTGTAATGTATAAAGGCAAACCCTATATTTAAGTGGTCAGATTTTCTTATGTGTTGTTGTTGTTGTTTTGTTTTCTTCTATCAATTTTTTAAATCAACTGAAAACTTCTTTGGAATACTGGGCAGGATTATTTTCTTTTAAAACTCCTTCCAGGTAAATGTCAGCAACTATTTGGAATACTGCTATTGGAAAACCACTATATGTCTGTCAGAGAAAAAAAGAAATCCACAAAAAAGAAAAAAAAAAGCCACCATATGGAATTCACTAGACACTAAATCTCTTGTCCACCCAAATTACACCAGTCCTCACATAATAAGAAGACATTGCAGAGGCTGTGCTGTATGCCTTCCAGGCAGAGCTCCATAGCCAGCAATTAGTCTATATAGTCAGAGGCCAAAAAACCTTATTGTCTTACTTGCTGTATAATTATCTGTTATGATGAACTGTGATTCTAAGGACCATTGTCTTTATGCTTGGATCTGTGTGTGGAGTGGTTGTCTGGCTGAGACCCAAGAATGGACCTTCCTTTTAGTATCTCTGCCTGAGTGATTTCTCTGGTCTCTTCCTGGCTGGGTAAAACAGAGACTGTTTCTGCATGATTTCTTGGGTTGATGAGAAGCAATTATGCCTTAAATGAAGTCATTCATGTCTGCCATTTTGTTTGCATATTTTCCAGTGTTCACCTGTTATTAAACCTGTCTTTAAACTGTAAGCTAGTTTCAAGTAGACTTTTGTGTCTAACACAGTTTGGTAATCAGAGGAAAACAAAATAGATAAAATGTTTTCTGCACAAATCACTCAAGCAAGAAATCTAATAAAGTGATTAAAATCTAAAATAGCTTTTAAGAATTTCCTGGGCATTTTTATTTCTTTGAATATTCCCTCCATTCACTGAGAGATGGCAATTGTCTTAGCAGTCTTACTTTGAAACTTATAGCAACTTTGTCATCTGTTGGGAGAGAAAGACAGGGTAGGAGAAAGAGAGTGTTAATAAATCGTCTTCTCATTATCAAAATAGTGATGTAATTCATCATAATATAAAAGTGGTATTTCGGCACATATAATAAAAGGATATTGGAAGGATACTTATTTAAAATTGGTTACATCTTATAGATAAGGAGTCCATCAGAAAATATGGATTAAATATTTAAAGTTTCTATATTATAGCTAGACATAGCTATACCCTAATAAACTTTAGAAACTAAAAGAATATTTTACATGGATTCTTATAAGACAAACATTCCATTTTACACCTTCTGGTCTTAAAATATCTGAAAAATAAACGCCCACGGTAGCTTATACTGCAACATTAGATAAGCTATAAGAAGTTAGAATAGTTACAAAACAAAAATTAAAATTATTGTCCATTTATCTAAATTAATGCATGTTTCATTAAATTGGAGCCTTATTGAATAACTTTTTCCCCCCTCTTTGGAAGTTTTTACATTTAGTCAGTTATTTACTAGCTCTTCTTTGTTAGTGAATATACTTTATAAATACAATTAGTTTTAAAATAAGGCTCAGTGGCTGAGCCAGAACAATTTACTGGATATTTTTCTAATAGTAAATACAACATGGAATTCTGTTAAGCATGTTGCAACTATAATTGATGCTATGATTATTTAAATTATTTCATATCCTCATTCATTTTAGAAAATAATCTTTTTTTAAAAAGGATCTAGGTTTGAAAGCAATTTAATTTTACAATAATTCCATTTTGTCTAACTTTTAAAAAATCCAAGTAAGCATGTGTGTTTGATTTTTAAGCTTCAATGAAATAAGAGAAGACTTGCTGATGGTTTAAAAGTACTTAATTTATCACCACTGAACAGAAAGCATTTCCCCCCTAAAGAGGTTTGTACTAAGGTGACCTCTGCTGTTTAAAAAAAAGGCTTGCAAAAACCAGTTCCTTTCCTAAAATACTCAGTAATCCTAAATTACAAGGATAGAAGTATATACTGCTGTGCCTCAAAGTATTTACTAAATTCATTACTGTTTCGATTATATATGTGATTTTCAAGCCTTTTTCCTTGAGAGCTGGGAAATTTCCTCTGTCGTTTACTTCCTTGCATTTTGCGTATAAATTCTGACTGACTGGGATCCCTGCCATTGGATTTTCTTCTCACTGAAGGGTTTTCTCTACTCCTGGTGGGGCAAAGTCATGACCCAGAAAAAAATTGATTCATGAATTCTCAGGGTATAAGTAAAGAAGAGAGGAAATATGCCTTGGCTGAGCTCCGACTAGTGACAATTTAAAACCTATAATTAGTCTGAATTCAAGCTGCAAAAGGAATCTGAATTTAAAATTCATTAATTCGAACTGCTATATTAACTTTAACAAACTAGATCCCTTATTTAAAGAATCATTTTCACAAGCTGTTGAGTTCACTGCTGGAACCCAAATTTTGCTAATTTTAAAATTATTTAAAGATTGTGGAAAGACCACCACCAGATCGTATTGCATTATGAGTTTGTTCTCCCTTGGTAAACCTAACTTTTACTGGATCTGCTGAGTATTAACACCCTCGTCCTGGGTTTTAATTCCACCTTAGTCCTCAGTTTCATGTTTGTAAATCCCCATTGTCCTGGGGAGCACGTGTTCTTTAGCTATTGCCCCCTGATGTTTCCAAGACCCCAAGTCCCCTCTAGCTAACTCCCTGACATTTCCATGAACCACACTGCTGAAATGTTATACAGTAATTAATGTTGATCCTAGTACACACTCAGCCTCCAGTACAAATTAGGATGGAAAAGGTTATCATAATATTTTGCTAGTCTATTTGGTAGATTTGAATTGCTCCCAGTCGGGGACAAACAAAAAAGAAAGGTGTTTTAAAGTTAGGCTCCAGAAGGAAAAGCCTTCCAGGTAGTAACGAGTCCTTGGCAATCACACACATTTTAAACTTTTCATCCAAAAACAATTAATCACCATGTGTCAGCGTATTGATGATGAAGTTATAACCCCCTCAGGATCAATGTGCAAGGCTAGCGAGTGGGCTGGTAGGTACTGTCAATGGATGGGCTCTGGAATTCAGAGTGAAACTGTTATCATTGGGTGGAGTTCAAATCCAGGTACAGCCGGCAGCTGGAGCCTCTCCAACTGTCAGTCGTGTCTGAAAAACACTAAGAGACTAAATAATTTAGATTACACTATATTGACCTGTATAATTGTTTAAATGAGTAATGCAGCCACCAACTGAAAGAGGTCAACCATCTGTAGAGGAAACACAGAATTCAGTTTCATTTCCAAACAAACTTTTGAAGAGCAAATTGTTTTTTCTGTGGGAGGTAGGGGAAAGTCTGAAGACAGATTAATGGCTTCTCCCACTAAATAAAGGTTAAAGCTTCTGTCACTTACAGAATGCAACTTCAATAGAAAAGAAGTCATAAGGCAGCTGGCCCAACCGCCACGTAACCAGTGTAAATGGCTATTGTTTCGCGTAGATTAAAAAGTAAGTGGCTTTGAGAACACCGTATTATTTTATTCTATGCCATCATCATTCATTACATATATGTGTGAGTACATGTGTATATAAAGGGGAAAGACTTTGGAAAGACTAGATCCTGAAGTTAGAATAACCACGTTTTTACAGATAATGGCAAAGTGTTTGTTTTAAATACAACCCTACCTAAATTCTTATCTCTGAAGTTTGCTATAAATCAGGATTTGAGATGCATACATTATGCATCCGGTTTATTTTGAGAAAAAAAGTGCCTATTTTAACTAGATTAACACATACTGATCAAACTCCTGGCGTTCAGGCAGCTCACATCAAATGAAAGGCTGCAACAACCAAGTGCCCCTACCAACTCATTGTCCAGAGCCACTACTTTCCAATGGGTCCCTTGCCAGGCAGAGTGGTTTAATTACTGGATTTCTTCCCTGATCTTCTGTACTCCTGCCATTGTACTTTAACAGGCTTCTCCAACCTCTTCATGGTATACAAATTACAAAAGAAGAGAATGACAGAGAAGAAAGAGATTAAGTTCTGTGTGCCTATGAGCTAACTGAATTTTATGCCATAAATTTAAAAATAACAAAAATCTTTGCCATTGGCCTTGACTTCCTACACATGTGCGCACACACACGTACACATTAGTTTCCTCTTAAATTTCTTGGGCTGTACGTAGGTAAACATTTAGTAAATTCTTTCCTCAAACGCCTTTGGGCACTTTGCCCATCCATTTAACAAGAATATCTTCAGTATTCACCTTTGCATCGTTAGTCATCTGTTCCGAGGTGATAAAACTTCTTATCACAATAATTCAGTACATTAAGAAGATACTTGCATTGCATATGTGAAATGTTAGGCTTTTAAATCACTATGAATAGTAACAAATCTTTGCAAATTTGGGCAATATCCACATATTGTTACCGAAATGTAATTTTGGTAGCCACTGTTTGGTAACAAATGCTAATTGGGAATCTATCATTTTTAAATGTCATTTACTGGGAGCTTGGTGCTATGAAGAATACCGAAATAAATAAAATACAGATACTATTCATAATTTGCTTTTAATGTAATAAAATTGAAAAATTCATCGACTTATAACAGGCCCAGTCTGAGAACGATGCCCAGAACACATTGCCATAATGATACCAGTCCCTGTACCATATTCTCATGCTCTAACTTTTGTGAGTAAGCACTTTGTCTCTCACTCTTTCTCCCCTCGTCCCTTTCTCTCCCTCTCTTTCACCCTTCCGCCCCTACTTTCTCTCCACCTTCTCTCTTTCTTTCCCTCTCATGTACATACTTACAGAGCTTTACGTACTTCTCACCTGAGTCAAGTTAAATAAAAAAGAGGAGAAGAAGCAGGACTTCACACGGTTTTTGTATTTGTTTGTGAGTCCTGCATGCCACCAATATTTCCTATTCCTTCCTCATTCATATCCCAAAAGTGAAACCTACAAAGGGTAGTGATTAGTAAAATATGTCCCAATTGATGGATATATTTCAACTAGAAACCAACATATTGGATATTTCTATTGCATCAAAGTAATATTAAGGAAAATGAAAAACTCAGTAGTGGCTAAGAAAAAAAATTCAAATACATTTTTTTACTTTTCCGACATGGTATACCAGTTACATTGGCATAATCTTGATACTTTGATGTCAACTTATTTCTCTTTTGGTCCAAATATTTCTATATTATCTATTATAATATTCACCAGAGAAATAGGAAATAGAAAAAATATATAGTTCCAGAACACAATTCCTGAAATGCTGTGCTGTACTTCTAAACATTTTCTGGTGTTAAAACAAATTCATATTTTGTTTGAAAACTGCTAATATAGTCATTCTTTATTTCAGCAAATCTGAGGTCCTTACCTCATGCCAGCCACTGGACTGAATGCTGGGGATATAGAAGTAAGTAAAAATACAGTCCCTGCTCTAAGGGAACTTACATGCTAGCTATAAATTATGGAAATTATTAAGCCTCTTTAAGTAAAGAAAAGCCCAATTTTTAAAGAAAAATAGATAGTTCAGAGATATATATCATCAGCATGGTCCAGGGTGGTAACAATTAGCTACATGTGGAAATACGAGCCTATTGCAGGTTCTCAGTGAACACGATCTGACAATTTTCAAAGACCACTGTAGTTTTTTTGATGAGAACAAAACAATCTTGGTTTATGCCAATTGTGTTATGATGTTATTAATAATGCCCTCTCTCATTCTCAAAGATCATTGTTTGGTTAACAATTAGGTCATCCTATAGAATGAGGCTATGGAGGTAACCCAGTAGGACATTGATCCAGGTAGTTTTGGTAAAGATGATAGCAGTGAAATAATGCAGATTATGCATAGGAAATTGATTTATTACATAATCCTATGTTTCTTTCTATTCCTTCTTTTTATTTTTAATCAGGGCAAGATGTACATAACAAAATTTGCCATTTGGACCATTTTTAGGTTGTGCAGTTTTAGTGGCATTAAGTACATTTACAGTGTTGTATAACCATCATTACCAGTCATCTCCTGGTCTTTTTTCATTTCATAAAACTGAAATGATGTACCCGTTAAATAATAGCTCCCCCTTTTGCTCACCCCAGGCCTTGGCACCCACCATTCTACTTCCTGTCTCTATTAATTTGACGACTCTAGTTGCCTCATATAAATAGAATCCTTTGGTAATTATCTTATTGTGACTAGCTTATTTCACTTAGATACTGTCCTCAAGGTTTATCCATGTTGTAGAATGTGTCAGAATTTTCTTCCTTTTTAAGGTTGAATAATATTCCATTGTATGCATATATCACATTTTGTTTATCTAGTCATCCACTGACTGACAAACACTTGGGTTTTTTGACCTTTCTTTAGCTGTTGTAAATAGCACTGCAATGAACACTGGTGCATGAACATCTCTTCAAGACTTTACTAATTTTTTTGGGTAGGGGCGCCTGGGTGGCTCAGGCAGTTAAGCACCTGCCTTCAGCTCAGGTCATGATCCCAAGGTCCTGGGATTGAGCCCCATATCGGGCTCCCTGCTCAGTAGGAGAGCCTGTATTTCCCTCTCCCTCTGGCCCTCCCCTCCCTGCTCATCCTCTCTCTCACTCTGCTTTCTCTCTCAAAAATAAATAAATTAATTAATTAATTAAATGTTTAAAAATAAATAAATAAAATTCTTTTGAGTATGTACTCAGAAGTGGAATTGCTGGATCATATGGTAATTCTATTTTTAATATTTTGAGGAACGACCATACTGTTTTCCACACAGTTTGTACCATTTTACATTCCCACCAACAGCGCACAAGAGTTCCAAGTTCTTCACACCATTGCCAATACTTGTTATTTTGTTTGTTTTTGGTATTTTTTTGTAGCCATCCTAATGGATGTGAGGTAAAATCCTGTGTTTCTTAAACTCAATTAGCATATCCAGATTCAACATGGTACATCTTCCTAGAATGTCAAGTTATTGCCAAGTGTTGGGTAAAGCCTATTTTTGTGCTAAAACAGATTTTTTGTGAAATTGAATATATTTTGCATAAGAATTTCTCATATATATTTGTAAGATAAAAGTTTCAGCAAGATACTTCAGTCCAAGCATGGTCCTTCCCTATGTATCCATGAGATGCCAATTCACTCCTCTCTTGTTTAAGGTATTTGGGTGGAAGAGTTTGTGAAGCTGTAGAAAATCTGTTTTGACTAATACTCATACTAGTTAATATTAACCAATATTTGAGTCTATGGTTGACCAAATATCTGAGATACCTGATGCAACTTTTAAATATTTGACTTTTTTTTATTGGAGATAAGAAATGGCTGTCATACTAATTGCTAATAACCATAAAGGTCGGGGATCCCTGGGTGGCGTAGTGGTTTGGCGCCTGCCTTTGGCCCAGGGCGTGATCCTGGAGACCCGGGATCGAATCCCACATCGGGCTCCTGGTGCATGGAGCCTGCTTCTCCCTCTGCCTGTGTCTCTGCCTCTCTCTCTCTCTCTCTGTGACTATCATAAATAAATGAAAATTAAAAAAAAAATAAATATTAAAAAAAACCATAAAGGTCCACAAATAATCTCAGAACTACACTTTGGCAAATTTTTCCAACCTAATCCCTTCCCTATTTTTTCATAAAAGTAACTAATTACTGTTAATGTGTCCTAGTTTCCTTATTTTTATGAAGAAGCAGCATTGAAAAGTAGTTAAAAGAATGGCCTCTGAAATCACATCACTTAATTTCAGCTCAACTACTTGCTAGTTGGGTGGTCTGGGTGACCTCAGGCTACTTATTTATCCTTTTTGTGACTTTAGTCACTTCACCTTTAAGATGTCAATACATGTGAAGTATTTTGGGTAGGACTTCAACTATTGTTCATTATTTTTATGATTATTTTAATTCAAATTGTATTTAAATATATATTTCAACCGAAAGACTAAATGTATATTTTCTGATTAGTCAACATTAATACTCACTATGGTCATGAAAATCTATTATTTCCTCTAATGCATCACTGTATAGGTAAACAAAGATAAACATAAAAGACATCCACATTGAAAAATCTCCAGATTTGTCAATCAAAAGCTTTGACTCCATGGAAGCATAGATGAGAAAATGATTTCAATCAGTTTGGGTTAGCTTTACTAGAAATCATTCAGATTGAGAGAACATTTCATTTGACTCATCATCTCTAAGACAACTTACAACTGACACAAATCAACTAAGTGCTTATTTCATCCAGAAATGTGGTATTGTATAGATGTTTTATATGGCTGTACTACACATAAATCTACAACTACAGTGTATAAATGCCTATGCCAATACACTAATATCTGACTTAGAAAAGGATATTGCAACTCCAAAGACATCATGATACATTCTCATGTATACAACCAGGAAAGCCACTGACATTGAGTAAATAAATGGCCACAGCCATTAAGTGACTTATCACAAAAATTTACAATAACTAAATTATTCGGTTCCCTCTTGATATAACATATTCACAGCTACCCACCCATTGCTACAAAAGGACAGCATGTCACTATTAATCAAAATATGAACTTAACCCATCATAATGACTACATCTGAATTTAACTAAGAGTTTATTAATAAGATGAATATTGTTTTATATGAAGATATTCTTTTTTTTTTTTTTTTTGGTCATTCAATCTGGGAATAATTTGGCTAGTAAAAATGGTAGTTCAAAAAAGAAATCATTCTCCCCAAATTTAAAGATAAAAATACAAGCTTTAAAGCTTGTTTAAAAACCAACAAAATATTAATGTCAATACAGTTTTCTCAAAATTTTATCATACCAATTTCTAATGAAACTAATAAAGCTTGTTCAAAAACCAACAAAATATTAAGGTCAATATAGTTTTCTAAAAATTTTATCATATCAATTTCTAATGAAACTAGGTACAGTAATATATTTAGTCCAGCACATAATAGCCAGAGGTAGTATACAATGGCATGTGTAAGTAACTATGATTCAAGGAATGGTGTATATCATTGATGTCTAGCTGTCAGAAAACAGATTTAATGTGGAAGGGAAGATCCAGTCAAAGGCTAGTGGAAGACTTTCAGTTGATTCAATTCATTAATTCACTCATTCACTCATTAAATTAACATATAATTCACATATCATAAAATTCACTTTTTAAAACTGTATAATTCAATAGTTATCAGTATATCTATAAAGTTGTACAGCAATCATCATTATCTATTTTCAAAACAATTTTTTGTCATTTAAAAAGGATTTCTTTGGGACATCTGAGTGGCTCAGTGATCATCTGCCTTCAGCTCAGGGCATGATACCGGGATTCTGGGATCGAGTCCCACATCAGGCTCCCTGTGGGGAGCCTGCTTCTCCCTCTGCTTGTCTCTGCCTCTCTCTGTGTCTCTCATGAATAAAGAAAATATTTTTTTAAAAAACTTTTTTTAAAAAAGAAATTATTTACCCATTAGTAGTCACTTCCCACTCTCCAATCTCCCTACCTCTTGCAATAGGATTTGCCAATTTTCAACAATTTTAATAAAGGAAATCATATAATATGTGTGGCCTTTTATGTCAGCCTTCTTTCACTAGCATAATATCTTCAAGGTTCATCCATGCTATACCATGTATTCTAATTTTATTCTTTTTTTTGATTGAATAATGTCACATTGAATGAATTTTAGGATCAGCTTTCAATTCCTGCAAAAAGGCAGCTGTGATTTTGACAGGGATTGAAATTAATCTGTAGAACAATTAAGGAAGAATTGCCATCAAAATAATGTTGACTTTAAATCCATGAACACAGGATGTCTTCCCACTTATTAAAGTCTTTATTTCTTTCAACAGTGGTTTTCATTTTTCAGTGCACTTCTCTTTTTAAATTATTCCTAAGCCTTTTTTTCTTTTGATACTATGTAATTGAAATTGTTTTCTTTTTTTTTTTTTTTTTTTTTTTGAAATTGTTTTCTTAATTTCATTTTGGAATATTTATTGTAAGTGTATAAAAATACAATTATTTTTTATATATTGTCTTTGCATCTGGTAACCTTGCTGAACTTTAATAATTTTGTGTGTGACTTCCTTAGGATTTTTTTTTTTAGATTTTATTTCTTTATTTGTGAGAGACACAGAGAGAGGCAGAGACACAGGCAGAGGGAGGAGCAGGCTCCCCACAGGGAGCCTGATGTGGGACTTGATCCCAGGACCCTGGAATCACACCCTGAGCCAAAGACAGATGCCCCACCACTGAGCCACCAAGGCATCCCTCCTTAGGATTTTCTGTATACCAGATCATGTTATCTGCAAATAGAGATTTTATGATTTTCAATCTGCATGTAATGAGTGGATTTTAATCTTGTTCCTGATCCTAGGGACAAAAGATTCAGTTTTTGAACATTAAGTATTATGTTAGCTGTAGATTTTGACAAACATCCTTTCTATAAGTGCTTTTTTTTTTTTGTAGTTGAGAAATTTTCTTTCTGCTCCTAGTTTATTAAATGTTTTTATCATGAAAGGATGCTTGATTTTTGCCAAATGCTTTTTCTACATCTATTAAAGTGGTCATGTGGTTTTTGTCTTTTATTCTATTAATATGGAATATTACATTAATTGATTATTGAATGTTGAACCAACTTTGCATCCCTGACATAAATCCCACTTGGTCATGATGTAAAATCCTTTTTATATGTTGCCAAGTTAGGTTTGCTAGTGTTTTGTTAAGAATTTTTGTATCTATGTTCATAAAGAATATTGGTCTGTAGTTCTTTCCTGTGATTGCTTTTGGTATCATGTTAATCCTGGACTCAGAATGAAGTAGAAACTTCTTTCCTCTTCTATTTTTTGAAAGGCTTTGTAAAGAATTGGCATTAATTCATCTTTAAATATTTGACTGAATTCATGGTAAGCCATTTGGGCCTGGACTTTCCTTTGCAGGAAGTTAAGTAGTAGTAGTAGCAATAGTAGTTGTAGTAGTAGTAGTGGTGGTAATTCAATATTCTTATTATAGACCTATTCAAATTTTCTTTCTCTCTTACTTAGAGTAATATCTTCTCTCTTATTCTTTATTTTAGTAATTTGAACCTTCTCTCTTTTTCTTAAAGATTTATTTATTTATTCATGAGAGACACAGAGTGAGGCAGAGACAGGCAGAGGAAGAAGCAGGCTCCATGCAGGGACCCCGATGCAGAACTCGATCCAGGATTTATTGAAAATTTAGTCAATCCTGGAGAAGATTTCATGTACACTAGAATTAATGTGTGCTCTGCCATTACTGGGTGAAGTGTTATATAAATGTTAAGTCTATTTGTTTTTTTTTTTTTTTTAAGATTTCATTCATTTATTCATGAGTGACAGAGAAAGAGGCAGAGACACAGGCAGAGGGAGAAGCAGGCTCCTCACAGGGATCAGTCCACCGATGCAGAACTCGATTCCACAGACCCTGGGATCACGTCCTGAGTTAAAGGCAGACACTCAACTGCTAAGCCACCCAGGTGTCCCAAGTCTATTTGTTTTATAGTATTTTAAAAGTCTTCTAATCCTTTGTTGATTTTCTGTCTAGATATTTTATGCATTATTGATATTGGGGTATTGAAGTCTCCAACTATTATTGATGAATTGCCTATTTATCCCTTCAATTCTGTCAGTTTTTGCTTTAGGTATTTTGGGCTTCTGTCATCGGGTGAATATATGTTTATAATTCTTATGTTTTCTTGATGCATGGATCCTTTCATTATTATAAAAATGTCCTTCAATGTCTCTGGCAACAAAATATTTCTAAACGTCTATTTTGTCTGATATTAGTATAGTCACTCCTGCTCTAATTCAGTTAATGTTTCATAGTATATTCTAAACTTTTAATCTATTGCATCTTTGGTTCTGAAATATGTCTCCTATAGACAACATATAGCTGGATTGTGTTTTTTTAATTCATTCTGCCAATCTCTGTCTTTGGATTAGAGTATTTAATCCATTTATATTTAATGTAATTATTGATAAGACACGATTACATATGCCAATTTACTATTGTTTTCTATACGTCTTATGCCTCTTTTCATTCTTTTATTCATCCCTAGTAGGCTTCTTGTATGTTAAACAAATATTTTCTAGTTTTTTAATTCAATATCACTTCTTTAAGTATATATTTTTGAGTTATTTTCCTTAGTAGCTGTTCTGGTCTTTTCAATTAATATTTTAATTTATAATATTCTAGTTCAGATTAATAACAAATTAACTTCAATAGTATACAAAAACTCTGCTTCTATACAGTTCCATTTACCCCATTCCAATACATTTTTAAGTTCTTTAGTTATAATTTCCTTTGTTCTTTGAACATATTTGAAATTGCTGATCTAAAGTCCCTGTATAGTAAGTGCAACATCTGGACTTCCTTAAAGGCAGTTCCTATTGGTTGCTTTTATTCCTGTGTATGGGTCATATTTTCTTGTTTTTTCATGTGTCTCAAAATTTTTGTTAAAAAGTAGACATTTTAAATTAAAACGTGACAACTCTGGAAATCAGATTGTCTACTCCAGGGTTCATTGTTGCTGCTGTTGCTGCTGCTGCTGCTACCATTTGTTCACTTGCTGAACTAATTGTTATTCTGAGACAGCTGTATTCTGAGAAGGCTGCATTCTTATTGTGTGTGGTTACTGAAGTCACTACTCAGCTCAATAGTTAGCTTATGATTGGGCAGTTATTTCCTTAAATCTCTTGAAAGCAATAAGTTTTTCAGCCTTTGCTGAGGTTCTATGTGTACATTTGGGGCACCCTTTCAATGCTAAATCTCTGCATTAGCATTTACTGCCTCCCCTCACAGATACTCACGGTCAACCAGAAGTGAGAACTCACACCTTCTCAGACCTTTCCTAGGCATTCACACAGTACTGGGCATGTGCACAGCTTTGTTCATGCATGGCCTTCTACCTTCCCTAAAATATGTAGGAGCTTTTCAAAGTCGCCTGTGGACATCTCATTCCCTAGTATGTCTTAGTTCAGCTTCTTGTTTGCTCCAACTGTCAGTGCTGCCTTAGAAGTGATGTTAAACAATTTCAACTGATAGTTTTCTCCCAGGAAAAAAAGTTGTTTTTTCCACTGAGAGATCTGAGTTGAGTCAAGTAAATCCAAACCCTAAGAATTACCAGGCAGGTCAACTGATGACAATTTTCTGAGAATAGAGCTTTAAAAAGCTTCAACTCATCATGATCTTTCCAGTGGCTGCTAAGTTGATTATTTTGATTGTGGTTGTGGGGCCATTGGTTTGCAAGACTACTGCAGAGTTAGGGAGTAGGGGGTAGAATTAGAACAAATTTAAAAAGCCATAAACCTTGTTGTTCCTACCAAGATTCAATGATTTTTTTCTTAAATAAATGTTCCTTGAATTGCTGCAGGCCTTTGAGTAATTTCTTGAGTTCTGAAAAAGCTATTTTGACCATTTTGCAAATATTCTCATTCCTTTATGTAGGAGTGGATTTTTGAAGTTCCTTACTTTGCCATTCCTGTTGACATCCAGCCAAAGCCCTTGATATTTAAACACCAAGCTATTTATCACTTTTAAAGAAGATTTAAATAGATGATTTGGAATGTTTACTTCTATAATTCCTCTCAATCCAATTCAACTAATAGTTATTGAAAGCCCTTTGGATCCTAGCACCTGGAAATAACTTTCCAATATGCTCCAGGTCTAGTGCACGGACTCAGATTAAAGATACATAAAACACTGCAATTACTAATAGCTCAGGCTTAATAAAGAGGCATCTTTGATCCAGAGAAGTAATGTTTTTTTTTCTTATTAATAACTCAGCATAGGTCACCATAGGTGTCACAGCTGATGACTGTAGAAAGATTACATCAGTAAATTAAAAATATAACAGAGACAGCTCTTCTTAATTAACGTGCCCCAGAGTTTGGGGGTCAATTCAGTCCAGTCAATTCAGTCCAATGCAGTCCAATAAGGATGAGAAAGACTTGTTGAGTCACTGGAGTTCCCCCAGGGCACATGCTAGAAAATTTGCAGAATATGCTGTTTTCAACAGTATTTCATATATTCTCTCCTAAGCCATGTCTACAATAAGACTCATTCTTATATTATGAAATGTTTTAAATAGCCCTACTGAGATGTCATAGTATAGGCTAAATTACTCTTTGCCTGTCTTTTCAAATCTTTACATTGTACAGGTTTTTGCCCTGTTATTATTAACTTGTATTATTTCTGATATCAATTCTAGTGAACCAAAATTGATGTTGGCAATATTCAACAATCCAGTCTAGTACAACAATTATTTAATTTTATACAAATGGACTTAACCACTAACTTTTGCTAGTTTAGCTGGTGATTTTGGTAGACTCAAAGTCAAACATTTCAAAGGTATAAAACCATATCTGAGGTGAATGGCCTATTTTTAAAATTTCAGGGCAAGATTATTTTTGCCATGTACTTCTCAAATACATCTTCAAATGTGGTATATGTATACAATGGAATATTACTCAGCCATTAGAAATGACAAATACCCACCATTTGCTTCGACATGGATGGAACTGGAGGGTATTATGCTGAGTCAAATAAGTCAATCGGAAAAGGACAAACATTAAATGGTCTCATTCATTTGGGGGAATATAATAATTAGTGAAAGGGAATAAAAGGAAAGGAGAGAAAATGAGTGAAAATATCAGTGAGGGTGACAAAACATGAGAGACACCTAACTCTGGGAAATGAATAAGGGGTAGCGATAGGGGAGGTGGGTGGGGGGGTGGGGTGACTGGATGATGGGCACTGAGGGGGGCACTTAGCGGGATGAGCACTGGGTGTTATGGTAAATGTTGGCATACTGAACTCCAATAAAAAATATTTTTAAAAAATACATCTTCAGGAATTTCAGTAGCTCTAAAGCTGCTCTTTAGAGGAAAAGATTAGCCCTGAAGGTCAGCATCTTTCAACTCACCTCTGTGCAGGAGGGCACTCTTCTCTGTAAACAGAATCCAATCTGACTTCCTGAGGGTCATAATAACATGTGAAACAGTCACTTGTCTGAGACAATAAGAGTGTTCAATTAGATGTCACATATGTATTTAATCCTTGCCTAATCCCTCTCTATTATTACTCCCATTTTATAGAAGATACTAAAGCCCTGAGGTCCTGTCACTAAGAGAGAGTAAATTTTGCATTTAAACCTTAGCATTTTGTTTCTACAATTGGACTTTATATTACTACTCTAAACCCCTGAGAGCTAAACATACTTATTCCTGATATAGAACCTGTATTCGAAATGTATTTTATTAGTGATATAATTCTCAGTAATTTTTATAATTTTCCCAATCTAGTTTCCAGTCAAAAACTCAAAGTACTACATATCCAAAGAGAATATTTAGAGGAGCATGTATGGATCATTTGTCTAGTAGACTGAAAATTCCTCATAGCAAGGTAAATCAGAAAGCAGTAAACTTGGACCATATTATCTAAGTTTCCTCACCACAGTTATAAATTTGCTAAATAATTTATAAATTATTTACCAAAAAATGATTATAAGTAATTTGCAAATTGTTAAAATTTTGATGTGATGCCCTAGATTTTTATCAAGAATCTATATAGGAAAAAATCATATAAAACTATATTTGTAAATACCCTCTATATATTTTGTTCAATGTCTCTTATATATTTTGAAAATAAATGGTAACAAAAAAGGTTTCCTTTGAAGAAGGAAGCTAAATGTTTTCCAAGATAATAAGAGATATGACATCCATCCTTGTTATCAGCTGCCAGGAATCTCTAAGAAGTATAGGATTTGGTCACAGTTAATGTATTTGCTCCTGTAAAAAAAAAAAAAAAAAAGTATTTGCTCCTGTGAGAGTATTTTCTACCTATTTTTAAAAACGTGTCTTTATTCTTTTTTTTTTTTTAAGATTTTATTTATTTATTCATGATAGTCACACAGAGAGAGACAGAGAGGCAGAGACACAGGCAGAGGGAGAAGCAGGCTCCGTGCAGGGAGTCCGACGTGGGATTCGGTCCTGGGTTTCCAGGATCGCGCCCCAGGCCAAAGGCAGGCGCCAAACCGCTGCGCCACCCAAGGATCCCAAAAACGTGTCTTTATTCTAATAGCATTTTTGTATACACATATTTTAATAAGCTACTCTAAAACCATTCTAGAAGCAAGCAGGTGATTTTTTACATTTTCTTTCTCAAAATTAAAGTTAAAAAAAAAACCTGTTGTAGTCGTTTCCCTGTGACCTAATACTGAAGCTCTGTAAAAACCACAAACACTAATCCAAAGAAGATCTTTAGTGATAATTTTTACATCTCATGTACTCTCATCACATTAACTAAACAGAGAAAAAGGGACTAATGAACTCTACCTCCACAAACCACCTCCTTCAACCATACAATAGAAGAAGTAGTATGATCTACTCTTCATATTAATATCTTCCACTGGACCTCCAGTAATAGTCTACCACACAGTTTGAGAGTTGTGCGGACCGCTTGTGCGGTCCACAGGCTGGAGAGACCTGATGACAGAACTGTACTAGAAATGCCTCACCATTCTACTTCCTGGTATAGAGATTGTTCCTATCCTGTAAATTAAGTTAAAAAAGTTTTAAGCCATGGCTTATCTCAAAAAATGGTGATTTATATTTCCCTTTGTGTATTTATGTGGGTGTATTAAAAAGGACAGGGATCAACATGTAGATAAACCAGTTTGTCTCTTGTCTTTTGGAAAATAAATGAGAATTAACTTATTTTCTTGTACTTTGTGTCATACTTCTTGTTTTAAGAAAATAGCTGTGTCAAATAGGCATGTTACCTCAATTTCTACACCAGACCCTCTTAATATTTATTTCTTTATTTCTCTCCTCACTCCTTTACCCACTTTATATTGGAATTTTCATAATTATCTCTATTCTATCATGATATTTTACTTGTGTCTCTATTTGGGAACACATCCACCTTCTCATGTAGGTTTCTAGATTTGAAGACAAAGATTTGTATTTTTGTATGCTTCTAGAATATGGTTTTAATCCTTATACACAGCAGTTCTTCAGCAAATACAGATATATTTCACTGTGTTAGGACTGCTACAGAAGGATTTTGTTGAGTGCATTGTTCAATATAATTTTCCCTACTTGATATAAATGATGAGGCTGGCCTCATTTTTAAATTAGGAAATAAAGTACTTGCAGTAGTGTGCTATAGCAGTTAACAACGTCAACTCTAGAGCTAGACTCTCTGGGTCTATAATCCTGGTAAATTATTTCCCTCTTCTCAATATCTTAATCTGTAAAAAGGAATAATAATTGGACATACCTCATAGGGTGTCAAGACTATCAGTTAATACATTACAGAGTACTTAGTGCTTGCACAAATTAAATTTTAGCAATGAGAATAGATAGGAGACAGAAATTCTGACTAGGGAATCCAAAAAGTCATGATTTAAAAAGTAACTTGTAGAGGTAGAATCCCATTAATAATTTATAGATCTGTAGCTATAAATCTATAGGCATTGGGATACATCAACATGGATATGACTTTTCAGAACAATTTTATTATACATTATACAGACATTACAAATATTGAAAAAAAATCTTGCCTAATAGTTTCACCATAAGAAAATCTTATTTTACTAATTACACACTTTTGGAAAGCATTGTATTATAACTAATTTAGAAAAAAAATAACTTTGCATGAGTTTTGTCTCTTTAGTGAGATTTACCCTAGAACACTAACTTTGAGGAAAACTTCATTCTCATAATCTGGGCAGCAACTTGGATTCTGGGGTAATCAACTATCTTAACAGATCACTTAGCCTCTAGAGTCTAGGACTGGATAACAGATTTTTTTAAAAAAGATTTCGTTTATTTAGGGACGCCTGCGTGGCTCAGCAGCTTGGTGCCTGCCTTTGGCCCAGGGCATGATCCTGGATCCTTGGATCGAGTCCCACATCAGGCTCCCTGCATGGAGCCTGCTTCTCCCTCTGCCTATGTCTCTGCCTCTCCCTGTGTGTCTCTCATGAATAAATAAAGAAAATATTTAAAGAAAAAAAAAGATTTCATTTATTTATCCATGAGAGACACACAGAGACACAGGCAGAAGGAGAAGTAGGCTCCGAACGAGGAGCATGAGGTGGGACTTGATCCCAGGACCCCAGGATCATGACCTGAGCTGAAGGCAGATGCTCAACCACTGAGCCACCCAGGCACCCTGGGTTAAATAACAGATTAATCTCTCTTTTGTAAATCAAGTGAAATATGCATTTACAAAATGATCCTAATAATAAATCTTTGCACGCACAACAATCATCCATTTACATATCTACTACATGTTCCAATAATGCCCCAAAAGGAAAAGCAACATATGTTAGAAACTGTAATCAATAGTTTTACTCTACCTCAAGATCAGTCAGTTATAACTTATAAATTCAAGCAGTTAACTCTTTATCTTCATGTCTGTATTTGGATCCCTGTTTTTTCAAACTTAAAGTAACTCTAGTTTCTGTTAAAGATATTCTCATAGGAATTGCCCAAGGAAATCTAAGAAAATTTTTTAAAAATAAATCTAAATCAGTGTTTTAAAAATGTATAATGAATACGCATTTATTTCCAAAATTCCTTCTAAATATCCCTTTGATTCTTTTTTATAAACTCTGTACTTTATCAAAATAACCCAAGATTTTCTTTTTTTTTTTTAATTTTTAAAAAGATTTTATTTATTTATTTGAGAGAGAGACAGAGAGAGAGAGATCGAGAGAGGGGAGGAGAGCATAGGGGAAGAGAGGGGGACAAGCAGACTCCTAATTGAGCATGGAGCCTGATGCAGAACTTGATCCTATAATCAGAGATCATGACCTGAGTCAAAACTGAGTAGGACACTCAACCAATTGAGGCATCCAGGAACTCTGCATTCAAACTTTTCCAGTTACCGAAATATTAGTCATGTTTGTGTTTTAGATGTTTTTAATATAGCCTTTGTAAAGTAAAAATAATTGTCCATTAACATTCCAAAAGATTATTAAATTTACTTTTTGCCATTCCTACACATTCTGAGAATTAAATATGTCAATATAGATCTTGGTAGGGGAAACACAAGTTATTTCTTTATAATTATTTATACTTTTGTGTTTCTTAAAAACATTCATAATTTAAAAGTTTTTTTAACTTTTGAGGGGAAGAGAATTTGGTACTATAAGAAATTTTTTAAGCAGTAGTAAGCCTATTGTATACATTAATTCCCACACAAAGATTATGATTTTTTTCTTTAGCCTATATCATTATCATTTGCTTTAGTTTATGTTTGTTAACTGAACATGAAAATGATCAGAAAAGGAAATAACTTGATAACAATTTAAAACTCATATCCATGAGAGATTTTTTTTTTAATGTTTTACTTCATGCCAAGGAATTTAAGCCTTGGCATTCACAATGTTCTACCTTATGTGCCTTTGACAGAGGAATCTTCAGTTTGATTTTATAATATTTAATATAGGATTTTGAGTCATTGTCCCAAGAGCCAAATTTGCATCTGAAATTTAGGCTGTACATTACACATCGGCAGTAGATGTTCCCATATTTTAAAAGAATAATAATATTGTAATTTATTTTCTTTTAGTGACTGAGGAACAAACTTGTGAGTTGGTATGAAATTAATGACATTAATGTCATAATGATATCTTAATGTGCATTTTTTATAAAAAGATTGCAAAGGACTAAATGATTGTCAGATATCAAGGGAAATTAAGGGACTTATTTTTAAAGTCATTTAAATTAACAACAAACAAAGTTTTCTTTTAAAATTTTTTTAATAGCTGAGTGCTGCTGGATGAAAAATATCAAATACAAAAGGAAGTTTATTTTTCATATTAATAAATTTCAAGATTGAAAAACATGATATAGAGTTCTAAAATAGCATGCTAATTTATCTCTATAAAATGTGAAGTGGACAGGCTTGATTAGCGAATTGATTAGTTAATTTCTTTAAATCTTTAGTTCTTTCTCACAAATATATTAAAATCTAGAAGAAGGCTGGAGACAATAAGCTAGACATATTTGAAGAGATTGACAATTTAAATGTGAATAGGGCCCTATCATTTAATAACAAGGCAAATGACAGTAACAAATACAACCAAAAATGCTATGATTTGAGATAATATCTTAAAAATATACCATAAAGATATGTTTATGAACATAGACACTTGTGAAAATATGTTTCATACATGTTTTTGTTCGAAACATTTTTAGGGTATATAAAATACCTACATGTCAAATTGTGAAAGTTTAAAAGAAAATATTAAACATTTTAAAATATTTCATCAATAATGAAAAAAGTAAGATCATATATTCTACTTTTTCTAGCACACTTGCACATTAAAATAGAGCTTTCATTTCCACAGGTAAATTTAAAAATCATGAAACAGAATGTGTTGAGATATGTGTGCTTATATATACAGTCACTCAATATTCTATATATAGTATATAATATGTATAATAAATTAGTCAATATACAAATGTGGTAACAGTCTATAAAAAAATAATTCCTGTACAATAAGAAATGCTACCTATTTCCCCAAATTGTGGGTAAATAGCAACAGCCTGTGGTCATTTCTGATTTTGCAGTTTTCATAACTATTCAGTTACTTTAAGTATAAACACAATATTTACTTTAAGCAATTTCTTTAAGTATTACTAACAGTATTACAGTATTCCTTTACAGAAAGTGTTCCTTTAGTACTCATCCTAACAGGTGTGAAATGTTCTCTCTCCTTCTTCCGGCTTTCAGGAAATAAAGTCTGGAAAACTATAAGATTTGATTAGCTAGTCCTTGGCTATGGTGAAGAGGGGTTGCTACCTTCCACCTAAAAACCTTGCAAACACTGGCATACTCTGTGGCTCAGTTTACATCCTGAGTTGATACTAAGGACAATTCAAATCTCATAGGTCTTGGAAAGGAGTTAGATTGTAAAGTCAGGGCAATGAGAAGTCATTAGAAAGCATTAAGCAAAAAAATAAAAAGAAAAAGAAAGAAAGCATTAAGCAGGAGAATGAGATGGCATTTTTAAAACCCTCTGTCAGATTTCTATGTGGATTACTGCAGAGGGATAAGGGTGAGAGTGGTCAGTGAGGAATCCTTTGTAGTAGTTCAGATGAGAGATGAGAGTGGCTTCACCAAGTGGGTAGCAGCAAAAATGGAGCAAAATTAACAGATTCAGGATATGTTGGAAATAGTGCCAAAGGGATTTTCTGATGGATTAAAAACTGGGCTAGGGAATCAAGGACAAATACTAAGTTTTTCACTTTAGTAACCATGCCATGAAATGAGGAAGGTGGAAGGACAAAGAGGTTGGAATCATCAAGAACTGTGCTTCAGACATAATAAATTGGAGATCCCTTTAACCCTGCCTGTGGATACATGGGAGGTGATCAGAATCACGTTATCTGGAGTTTGCAAGCTGGAAAAATCCAGCCGGAGGTTTTCCTTTGAAAGTTATCAACATGTAGATGATACTCACACTTTTAGCCTAGAGTCATTCATTCATTTATGAAACAAATATTAAGAACCTAATATGAACCAGGTACTGTTCTAAGTGTTAGGAATACAACATTGAAAAAAAATCAGATGGAATTCCTTGCTGTTATGGGGCTCACATTGTGTGAAGAGATAACCTAGAAAGAAAATCTAGATGGCAAGAAGAGAACCCAGGATGAATCTCCAGGACATTCCCACCCTGATTGAATGACAGGACAAAGAATCCACAAAGAGTAAAAAAGCTGCCAAGGAGTTAAGACACAGGCCAGAAAATTACAGTGTCACAGAAGCCAAGAGTAGAAGGGATACACCCCTTCAATCTTTTTTCAACAACTGTTCAACTGTGCAAATAGCTGCTGAGGTATATAGAAAGATTGGAAATATTAAATGATATTTTAATTAGGTGATAAGAAGATAGTGTCCTTCAAACTCAGTGAAATGGAGACAGAATCTGTATTCGAATGGTTTGAGCCAAAAGTTGGGAAAGGGTAATAAAATGGAGACCATAGAATGGACTCTTGGTAAGCGTTAGTGTCAAGGGAAGCTGAGAAGTAGACAAGTGGCTGGAAAACAGATGGGTAGATTTATGTCCGACATCTGAAGGCCCTTACCAGAGCATGTGGTACAAACTCAACATTCAATAAATATTACACATTATCATTGATGATAAGTGACTTTTTTTTCTTAAAATTTCTTTTTTATTATTTATTTATGATAGTCACAGAGAGAGAGAGAGAGAGAGAGAGAGAGAGAGAGAGAGAGAGAGAGGCAGAGACACAGGCAGAGGGAGAAGCAGGCTCCATGCACCGGGATCCCCATGTGGGATTCGATCCCGGGTCTCCAGGATCGCGCCCTGGGCCAAAGGCAGGCGCCAAACCGCTGCGCCACCCAGGGATCCCCCGATAAGTGACTTTTAAATGTAATGATTTGGATTGAAAAAATAATGTACTGACAATAGGTTGTCACTGAGCCTGAGAGTTATGATTTTTTCTACTGGAAATCTTAAATTTAGTTCATTAGATTATATAAATATTGAATTCACAAATGAATAAATACAAGTTAACAATAAAGATACGTGTGTGGCTTTTCCATCTGAACTGGCAATTTTTATTTTTTTAATAATAAATTTATTTTTTATTGGTGTTAAATTTGCCAACATACAGAATAACACCCAGTGCTCATCCCGTCAAGTGCCCCCCTCAGTGCCCGCCACCCAGTCACCCCCACGCCCCGCCCACCTCCCCTTCCACCACCCCTAGTTCGTTTCCCAGAGTTAGGAGTCTTTTGTGTTCTGTCTCCCTTTCTGATATTTCCCACTTATTTTTAAAGGTAAAATACTCAATATTGGTGACAGTGCAAGGAAATAAATCTTCAGCTGAGTTTGTAGGAATATAACCTTTCTGAAAAGTAAATTCATATGTATTAAAAGCCTTAAAAGTGTGCTTACTTTTAGTTTTGTTTGTTAATTTTTTTCTGTGAATATCACTATAGTATATTTAATGGAAGAGAAATTCTAAAGTTAGAAAAACACAAACCTCTGACATTTTAAAAAAGAAACTAGAAATATATACATTCTGTAAGAAGCACCTGATGTGGAACTGTTCATATAAAACTGGTGACATACCCATCCATTCAGACTTCTGTTACCCCTGGACTAACTATTGTAAAGCTGTATAGTTAATGCTAACCTTCAAGACCATCCAGAGTTTTCTGCAGATGGAAATGCACCCATTCACCTTCTTAGTGGGATGAGCTTCTAGGAGCACAAACACTAAAGTGCAAGCCTCTGGATTGATTTTGGTTCTTTTCCCTATTTCCTGAAACTGCTAGGCTGGCCATATTCCTCTAAGTATTTAATGGTTAAGAACTTATTTCCCCCAACAGCTCCTTGCTCCCTTTTAGCTTCTTTGTTTCATTCATAGCATTCTGGTTTGAATCTGGTCTGCTTATGTGGAGTTCAAAGAACCATGCCACCACACCAAATCATTTTGATTTATTTAAATTTGGTGACCCAAGGATATAGCCCCCAAGCTGGCATATTAAATGGAAGGAAGAAGTCCTTGAACAACCACAAAACCAGTTCAGTGTCTTTGAATAGGATGCTCTGACATGAAGGATATTGCTGCTGATTCCATAAAAACTGGAATGTGCAGACTTTTACTGGCTAAAGACAGGACTCGTTTCACAAAGCAGTGCTATAATATCTTTTATATTTAGCACTTTACAAGATTTGAAGTGTTTTATTATTTCATCTGAGCTTTAGAGTAATCTCCCCTTTTAATATATTGAGACACTCAAATTCAGGGCACTGTCCCCTATGTAATGAGACTTTGCTTCATAAGATTCCCTTAACCTCTCTGAGCCTAATCCTAAAATGAGGCATAATACATGGCAGAGAGGCTACAGAGTGTGAGCGGGTACAAGGGTGTTGCATCAATTTACCTCTGCCCTTTAAAGGCCGTAGGGAATACACCGACAAGGCTATCTTTGCACTAGCTGCTTCTTACATATGGCCCAGAGCATGCTTCCGGCACCAGTGTCTTTGGAAGAGGTGTGAAAAAACTTCTCTCTGAGTCCAGGAGAGTGGGCTGTTCAAATCCTCCTGGAGACAAAAGAAAGAATTGGTTCCAGTGCCTTTTTCAATCCTAACAGCTTTCAGATGACACATTGGGAGTCATTTATACAGACTTGAATATACCCAAAAGCATTTCTCGCCAAGCCTTCCCACAGTCTACACGAGCCAATGCAGATCACTTTATTTAAAAAGGTTATATGTTATGTAAAACCCACACAACTAGCTGTCTTAGATTTTTCTCTTCCCCTACTTGGACTTCTGTGGGGTTTCCTCCATATTTTCCATCTCTAACTATAGACTAACTGATTTATTGTCACCCATAAAGCAATGCTCATTTTAGTAAGCCACCTTCCCAAGGTACCGGCCATCAGATGTTCTGCTCTGTTCATCAGTAAATCCTTCCTGCTTAGGAGTCACTACTCCTGTCAGTTGAGAAGCAAATTAAATTCAAAAGGCTACACTCCTGGCAATTTTTTTATTGACTAGTAAATCAATCCAATATACTATGCAGCTTATGCCCAAAATGTTACTTTTTTCTAATAGGAAATTCTTGGGGTCATTTTTTAAATCTTTTCCTTGACCTATGGGTTAACTGTACTTAACCTCCTGCTACAGGTGGATGCTTCAGTAGAATGTGTTTTCCTAGAAGTTCATACCAGCAGCTGGAAAGTCTACCTAATACATTTCAAAGGTAAAGATTCTATTCAGTGTGGTGTAGAAACAAAAGATACAATAAACTTCTCTGGTGACACTGGAGTAGAGTGCTGGCCTTGTCTAGACCAAATGTCCTATCCCCATGCAAAACCCCTGAAAGGTACTCTTGCCTCCTCTCTACACACTGGAGAATAAGGGTTTATTCTCAATTATCTGTTACTATATCTACTATTTTAATTTTGCATGATGCCTTTCATTCTGTCGTGGTAACAAATCGCTTATTTTATATCTTTTGTTCATATTTACCACTAGCCAATTAGGTGCATAGTTTTAAATGAGATTTACATGGATAATATTTTTTAAGTTTTTATTCAAATACTAGTTAACATATAGTGCAATATTACCTTCAGGTGTATAATTTAGTGATTCAACACTTAACACACAACACCTGGTGCTCATTACAAGCATATTCCTTAATCTCCCTCACCTATTTTACCCATCCCCCCACCTACCTCCCCTCTGGTTACCATCAGTTTGTTCTCTATACAATTTGTTTGTTCTTGGTTTTCCTCTTCCTTTCCCCCACCCCATGATCATTTGTTTTGTTTCTTAAAATCCACCTATGAATGAAATCATATGGTATTTCTCTTCCTCTGACTTATTTTGCTTAGCATAATACTCTCTAGCTCCATCCAATCATTACAAATGGCAAGAGTTCATTCTTTTTCATGGCTGGCTGAGTAACATCCAATTTTATGTATGTATGTGTGTATATATATATATATATATATACATTTTTAAAAATTTAATTTTATTTTAGTTACATTCAATTAATTAACATATATCGTATTATTAATTACACCAAAAACCATAAGATATCTAGGAATAAACCTAACCAAAGAGGCAAAGGATCTGTACTTGGAAAACTATAGAACACATGAAAGAAAGTGAGGAAGACACAAAGAAATGGAAAAATGTTCCATTGCTCATGGATTGGAAGAATAAATATTGTTAAAATATCTATCTATGCTTCCCAGAACTACCTATACATTTGATGTAATCCCTATCAAAATACCACCACCATTTTTCACAGAGCTGGAACAAATAATCCCAAAATTTGTATGGCACCAGAAAAGACCCTGAATAGCCAAAGGAAAAGTTGAAAAAGAAAACTAAATCTGGTGGCATTACAATTCTGTACTTAAAGCTATATTACAAAGCTGTAATAATCATCAAGACAGTATGGTACTGGCACAGAAACAGACACATAGATCAATGGAACAGAATGGAGAACCCAGAAATAGAACCTCAACTCTATGGTCAACTGATCTTCGACAAAGCAGGGAAGAGTATCCAGAAGATAAAAGTCTCTTCAACAAATGGTGTTGGGAAAATTAGTCATATGCACAAGAATGAAACTAGACCATTTCCTTACACCATACACAAATACATATGCCACATCTTCTTTATCCATTCATCAGTCAGTGGACATTTGGGCTCTTTTCATAATCGGGCTATTGACAATGCTGCTATAAACATCCAGGTGCATATGTCCCTTCAAAATTATATTTTGTATCCTTTAGGTAAATACCTGGTAGTGCAATTGCTGGGTCCTAGGGTATTTCTATTTTTAACTTTTTGAGGAAACTTCACACTTTTCCAGAGTGGCTATACTACTTCGCTTTCCCATCAATAGTGCAAGAGGGTTCCCCTTTCTCTACATCCTCACCAACACCTGTTGTTTCTTGTGTTGTTAATGTTTGCCATTGTGACAGGTGTGAGGTGATATCTTATTGTAATTTTGATTTGTATTTCCCTGATGATGAGTGATGTTGAGCATCTTTTCAAGTATTCCTTGGCCATCTGTATTCTTCTTTGTCTATTCATGTCTTCTGCCCATTTTTTTAACTAGATTATTTGTTTTTTGGGTGTTGAGCTTTATAAATTCTTTATATATGTAGGGATATTAAACCTTTATTAGATACCATTTGAAAATATCTTTTCCCATTCCATTCCATATATCATCTCTTAGGTTTGGTGATCGTTTCCTTCACTGTGTGGAAGCTTTTTATTTTGATGAAATCCCAATAGTTTATTTTTGCTTTTGTTTCCCTTGCCTCGGGAGACATATCTAGAGAGAAGTTGCTACAGTGGATGTCAAAGAAGTTATTGCCTGTGTTCTTCTCCAGGATTTTTATGGTTTCAGGTCTCACACTTCAGCCTTTCATCCATTTTGAATTTAGTTTTGTTTGTGCTATAAGAAAGTGGCCCAGTTTCATTCTTCTGCGTCTTGCTGTCCAGTTTTCTCAATACCATTTGTTGAAGAGACTTTTTTCCATTGGATATTTTTATCTGCTTTGTCAAAGATTAATTGGCCATTTCTGGGTTTTCAACTCTGTTCGATTGATCTACATGTCTATTTTTTTTTATAAATTTATTTATTCATGAGAGACACAGAGAGAGAGAGAGGCAGAGACACAGGCAGAGGGAGAAGCAGGCTCCATGCAGGGAGCCTGACGTGGGACTCGATCCCGGGTCTCCAGGATCACGCCCTGGTTCGAAGACAGCGCTAAACCGCTGAGCCACCTGGGCTGCCCTACATGTCTATTTTTGTGCCAGTGCCATACTGTCTTGATCACTACAGCCTTGTAATATAACTTGATGTCCAGAATTGTGATGCCTCCAGCTTTTTTTTTTTCAAGGCTCTTTTGGCTATTCAGGATTACATGGATAATATTTTAGAGATGAGAGATAATCCACTACCATGCTATACAGCCCTGACCCATTTTATGAACATATCTCAGTGAAATAGCAACAAGGGAAATCGTGAACAAAACATTTGCTTATGGACATTGGTCACTCATTATCTTTAGCTTCTTTTATTTTCTCTGCTTTATAATATCATTTTTATTCTTCCTTGATTGAGCCTATATGATTTTTGTTAACATAAATTATTTGGTTCAAAAAATTCCAAGTATAATTACTGCCATCTAATTTAGGCTCAGCTTTCTGGTTGACCTGCAACTCCATGTTTCAAATATGCAAATATACTTAAAATGCAATTCATCCATCTTGAGAACATACAGCAGAGCTAGGTCTTTATAAATATACGTATTTTAAACCATTAGAGAGAAATATTCACATATGTTTATAATTTTTAATTATAACAGGAGTATAAATTTCTATTTTAAAGAGTATAATTTAAGTTTTATAAGTGTAAATAAAATTTAATTTATAAATTAAGAGTAAAAGTTCATGTATATTGTGTATGTATATTTTTTCTAGATTTTTTCCAATGAACACTTAATAAAATATGTATATATACTCAATTTCTAGATTTCATGAATGAGTCTGCTACTAAGTGCAATGAGTAATTTTTTCAAATCAGTTTTTTTATTATTTATTTGCTAGAAATGAAAACAACATGAAATTATACTTTAATAGTGGATTGCCAATGCAATTATAAGTATTTTCTCCAACCATCTCTATTTTTGGTAGATGATTAGTGCCCCATGGGATCCAGAGACTTCTCTGATCGAGAGCTGTTTGTTTTCTGCATGCTGCAATTATATATTACACATACACCAATGATGAGTAGCCTCATGTGTTGGGATAAATATGTTATTATAAGTTCAAATGCTTAGATACTTTCTCGATGTTTATTTGAGCTGAGCAAAACATAGTGGTTTGAGTTCACAGGGGGCTTACGTAAACCTTTTGGGGAAGAATTTCAGCTCACAGGGGTTTGTAAGCAGATGGCATATGCAAGCAATCACACTTTTCTTTGGTGGGAGGAATGGCATTCTCGGGGTAACAAAATAAGAGAGGGAGGTGCCATGACAAGTCTGTTCTCAGAGTCTCCACCTGGGCTTTCCCCACAAGGCAGAGATACTAAGCATAAGTTAAAAGATAACATGGAATCAGAACACAGTGAAGTGATTCTCTCAATACTCCCATTCTCCCACTGGGAGCCTTGGAAACAAGTTGAATCATCCCACTGAACTGAGTTGAAACTGTAGAAATTTTATAAGATTATGTTCAGGAATGTTAGAACCTAGCACTATCCATTACTTGCCCTCACAGTGTGCCACAGGTAGAACTACAAGCAAGAAACAATTTCAAAATAAGAATCAACTTTTATAATAGTAGTAGGATCAACACCCAGTTCTCAAATGTACAGAACTCTGGAAAATCTGGGTTGGGATACATGTAAGAAAAGCCTTCTACCTCCAACCAGTTCTACCCATTCTCGATCTAAATCCTGGAAGGATCATTCAGCCCAATGTGATATGAGCACAAAACAGAGATTCATAAACTAAAGTGAAAAGAAAGAGGTATAATCTGGCCCTAAGGAAAGCCTTAAACCAGTACAGCAAATGCACATAGTTGGGGTGAGTAGGGAGTAGAACAGAAAGAAGAGAAAGGAAAAAAGAAAGAAAGGGAAGGAAAGAGTGGTTGTGTCTTAATCCTTGTGACACTACTTGCTAGCAAATATGTGTCAATCAAAATCCTACAATCTGGCAGAAACCATAGCAATGCTTTCCCCTCTGAAAGGGGAAATGAGGAAAGAAATGGACACTGAGTTGGCCAAAGAAGATATTATTTTCCTCTCCTCCCCACCAAATCATTGTGTTTTAAAATAACCAGAGAAATCTAACCAGACCTCAGGTCATCCTCTCTGAAAAATACTACAACTGCAATAGATGTTTGCGGGCTAGAACATTGCACTCACATATGCTGTAGGATAGATCTTGACCACTGAAACCACACAAACACATAAAATTGACTCCTGTCATTTTGGTTAAACTGGAAATAAACTTGTTTTAAAGATTTCACATCTTTACTTATCTAGCACGTCGACTCACAATAAATGTATATTTTAAAGGAATTCTTTTCCATTTAGATCAACATGGATCTCCGCAGGATTACACAGAAGCCATATTGTGGCAGAGAAAAAAACAAAGGGCACTGTTATGTTCAAAGAATTTTTTGTCTAGACTCACTTCATATACACTGAAAGAATACTGAAATGTAATACCCAAATAGAAAGATCATTTACATTTCCTTATGTCATACCATTTTCCTAGTAGCTGTTACTCCAAAACTGTGATCTTTACCTTATTCTAGCCTTTTACATCCAATTCCTTCTAAGAAAGCCACAAGTGTAACAAATGGCCATGGTGCTCATAGTTGAAGTTTTGCTATTTCCCTGGAATCCAGTTTACCCAATGATAAAAAAGATGGTAAATATGTGAAAATTATACTATAAGTGAAAAAAAATGTTAAATTATGCAAATGTGAGAGATACCCTTATTAAACCAATGGGCTATTTCTTGAAAGCTGTTAAAAGAAAAACTAAGTTAACACCAACTCTACCAATTGTCTACACTTATGTCTACTACTTCCAATTTATGACTAATTACCACACTGTTTAATAATGAGTATGGATACCTTTAATTTTTTAACTTATTTATTCACGAGAGACACAGAGAGAGAGAGAGAGAGGCAGAGACACAGGCAGAGGGAGAAGCAGGTTCCATGCTGGGAGCCCAACGTGGGACTTGATCCCAGGAATCCAGGATCACACCCCGGGCTGCACTGAAGGTGCTAAACTGCTGTGCCACCGGGGCTGCCCTGGATACCTTTAAATGTAAAGACTGTATCTAATTAGAATACAAAACAATACTCAGATATACACAAACTTACAGTGGGTTGTTCACATCGCAGAACCATACTAAGTTTAAAAAGGAAGAATTTTAGCCTAAGATCACAACCAAATGAAAAGAGAGGATGAATAAATCCAAAGATGTCACAATGAATAAAGATTTGTGATCTGGAAAATGGGTAAGTAGAAAGAAGAAGATCTCAGAGGTATATTGAAGCTCTGAAAATCATTCATTACTCAATATTTAAGCCATTTATTTATTCCAGTAATTTATTATTTTTCTATATTATATATAATATATCATAATTCCATTATTCTTTATTTATTCCATTAATATAACAGTTGTTTTACTCTTCATAGACACCAGCAGGAACAAGACATTCACAAGGAACAGTTTATGCAATGCTTTTCCTTCAAAGTAGGGGCAGATGACTTGGTTTCTACAATGGGAAGTAAACCAGAATCTAAGAAAATATTGTGGAAATCTTGGCTCATGTTTTAGGTAACAAGGGAGCAGTCAGAGAAGTCATAATGAGGTGGCTCAATTAGATAAATATTCAGAATTTAAACTGCCCTTAAGATTAAAGAAATATTTGGGGGGGTGGAAATCTGATTTTTTTAAAAAACTGGATCTCCTACCAGTAAATATGCATGGATTGTTGGGCACTGCAGCAAAGCATATTGTCCACACTTATCTATTCCATGTAGAACATTTAGATCAAAAAAGGGCTTTAGAGAAAAACTAAAGAAATCTGATGGAGTTTAGTTAATGATAACAATACTAATAATAAATTGTGGAGTTTGGTTAATAGTGATATACCAAAGTTAGTTCATTAGTTGTAGTAAACATATAAGTAAGATGTTAACAATAGAAGAAAACAGGTGTGGGGTATTTGGGAATTTGCTATACTATTTTTGCAACTATTCTGTAAATCTAAAACTATTCTAAAATAGAATGTTTGCAGAACACCTGGGTGGCTCAAGTGGTTGAGTGTCTGCCTTTGGCTCAGGGCGTGATCCCAGTCTTGGGATCGAGTCCCACATTGGGTTCCTTGTGAGGAGCCGGCTTCTCCCTCTGTCTGTGTCTCTGCCTCTCTCTTTCTGTGTCTCTCATGAATAAATAAATAAACTCTCAAAAAATAAAAAATAAAATAAAATGTTTGCTTAAACTAAAAAAAAACTAAAAAGCACTTGCTAATATATGCAAATATTATAACTGGCCTATGAGCTTAGATCAATTCTTAGTGCATACAATAAATGCTGAATACATGATAAACACTATTATTATGAGTAAATGCACAGTGTACAAAATTTAAGAATTTAAGTAAAACTTCTACATGATAAAAATAAAGTTTTAGAAATATTGACTTAGATAGTGACTGTTTGGTAGCTGGTTTGGATAAAGACAGTAGAGGCTATAGATTCTGGGAGACCACTTAGAAAACTTCATCTTTCTGCACATTGTTTTTTATATCCATACAATGTTACAACTAAGTTCACCTACCTTGTAGGGTTTTGTGAGGAGTTTGTGAGTTGTAAAATGTAAAGTGCTTAGAAAAGTGCTTGACATATAGAAAGAATTCAATAAATATAACTTATTATCATCATTTTTATTATCATTGTATTACATTGAGGTTCACTGAAGGAAAGAATAAGAATAATATTGACAAAATGAGGTGGAGGAACAGAGAAAAACAGTGATTTTAGAGGAGAAAATTATCAGCTAAGAAAGGTTCACTCATGACCTGAAACAAATAGTTCAAAACACTGTGATAGAGGGAGAACCCAAAGAAGAATGGTTTTATTCACCATGCATATTATTTTTGACTATCTTCTATTCCATAAATGTAAGATGTTCTAGGGCAAGGATTTTTATCCAATTTGTTCATTGATATGTGCTACTGCCTGGTACATGGTAAGCATTCAAAAATATTGGTGAATTGGATGCCTGGGTGGCTCACTCAGTTAAGCATCCCACTCTTGGTATCGGCTCAGGTCATGATCTCAGTGTTGTAGACTAAGCTTCATGTTGGGCTCTATGCTCAAAGGGAAGTCTGTTAGAAGATTCTCTCCTTCTGTCTCTCCCTCCACTCATGGGGCTCGAGTACTCTCCCTCTTTCTCTCAAATAAATAGATAGATCTTTAAATATATATATGGTGAATTAAGAAGTAAAATAATTATTGTAAATTATTATAAAAACAGCCTATGTTGTAATGCAAATGATGGACTACAAAAAAGTGGCTGTTGTCAAAAATTATTCTTTTCTTTTTTAAACAGAATTTCTTCTGCTAAATCTTTAATTAGCCAGAAAATACCATAACTAAGGTAATTCAGCACCTGTTGTTATTTTTTTAATTTGCTTTATTAGGTCATAGAATACTTTACACCTGTTCCTGCTGAAACCTATATGACAATCTCTGATTTAGACTTACAAAAATAAATCTCTATGACTTTCACAAATGGCATTAATTTTTAAAAGATAAAGAACAAACCAATATTAAGCATGATGTCTTTCCTTTGTTTGCTTACTTCTGTACTTCAAATACTCAGAACAATACTTGGCACATAGTAGGTGCTCATTTTTCTTTTTTTCTTTTTTTAATGGAATATTACTCAGCCATCAAAAAGAATGAAATCTTGCCATTTGCAATGAATGACATGGATAGAGCTAGACAGTATTATGCTAAATAAGTCAGAGAAAGGCAAATACCTTTATGATGTCATTCATTGTAGAATTTAAGGAACAAAACAAATGAGTGAAGGAGTAGGAGAAAACAGAGGGGGAGGCAACCAAGAAACAGCCTCTTAACTATAGAGAACACATTGATGGTAACCAGAGGGGAGGTAGGTGGGAAGACGGGTTAAATAGGTGATGGGGATGAAGGAGGGCACTTGGTATTGTATGGAAGTGTTGAATCACTATATTGCACACCTGAAACTAATATTACACTGTATGTTAACTAAATGGAATTTAAATAAAAACTTTAGAAAAATCATTCTAAAGTACTAGTATTCATTAAGAAAAAATGGACCTAAGACTACATAATTCCAAAATTGCAACAACACATCTTTTTTTCCCGGAAAAATATCAAATAATAAATATCACCAATGAAGTTCAGCATTAATTACATTTAACGTTTTATCAAGGAGAATGGTTATCTTTTGTAGCACATCCAAAGCTACATATATACTACACATTTTTCTCACCTTTGCTATTCATTGTAGATTAAACTTTAAAATTTAGAAGTGAAGTTTCAAATTTAAAAAAATTGGACTCTTAAGGTGATGAAGAATAAAAATTTGCCAAAATCAAATTTTGGTTGAAGATTATGATATAAATATCCTTTCTGAAAATAATGAAACATAAAGTCAAATATTTTCTATAAATAAGGGACAAAAGAAATAGGATGTAAAACTGCCAAACCACTAAGAGATTTTTTTAAATGAGGAAAGTCAACATGATCATTACACAGATGTCAAAATTAAATAAATGCAAATAACAGGAAGAAAAGAAAGTGAGAAATAAGATGTTTAAAATAACATATATCAGAATTCATAATTAAATGAATGGACTAAAAATCATCTTTAAAAGGCCACACATTCAGTTTGAATAAACAAAAAGGAAAATCTATAAATGCTGATTTTTAGAGACATAGTTAAAAATAAAATGATACAGAAGAATTGCAAATAAACAGAAATGTAAAAATATTTCAAAAATAAAAATAAAGCAAACTTGAAAATAATACATGAGTAAGTGTCCTGGCAGAAAGTTTTTAGCGCGTTCAATTTGGATAACTTGAAGAGAGTTTAATAAAATAAACCATCTACCAGGACGGGTAGGTTTTATGAAAACCACCACCAGTTATAGCAGGAAATTATTACCACCCTTAGGTCTCAGTGAGTAAAGGGAGAAAGCTTTTTACCAGAAGCCAGAGGCTGGGGAATCCCCGGGTGGCTCAGAGGTTTGGCTTCTGCCTTTGGCTTAGGGCATAATCCTGGAGCCCCGAGATCGAGTCCCACGTCGGCTTCCAGCATGGAGCCTGCTTCTCCCTCTGCCTATGTCTCTGCCTCTCTCTCTCTCTCTCTGTGTGACTATCATAAATAAATAAAAATTTAAAAAAAAAACCTATAGTTATATGGCAACTCACACGAAGAAAGCATGGAATAGGTATCCCAAATTCATTCTGCTCCTTTCCTGGTTGTCCCGCCAGTGATACTGCCAGCCTGACCCAATTAGAAGCGAAGGGGAAAGGGCATCTCTTGATGCGTGTGGTCCATAAAAATCAGCATCTAGAGGCACAGAACACTAAAGAGTAGAGGATGGATCTGGGAGGAAAGCATAAGATTTCCAGCATGAATAGTCATAAAAGATAAATAGAATTCAACTTAAAATGATTAAATGAAGAAAAGTGGGGGTGGATGTTTTGTAAGGTTAAAAATTCAAAGATACATAGGAAGGAGTTTTCAGGTACCAATAAGTGTATCATTATGATATATAAAGTAAAAAAAATCAACAATATAAGAATAATTTGATCAAACCCTGGCTGTGGAATGACATATCTTAAAATGTGACATAACCAGAACTGACGGAATGATTGACAATATTCTTGGTAAACATATACAGAGAGATTTGCACTTAACTGAGAAACATATTTTTTCTAAAGACTCAGAAAAATTAGTCATCCGCTAAGAAACAAAATAAGTCTCAGTCATTTCCAAAAGAGAACATTTATAGAATACATTCTCTGACCACAATTCGATAACCAGAATTTACTAAGCACTAATTTTGTATTCTAATATAATTCACATATGACTATAAGGAATATGTTATTATTCCCTTCGCTTCAGAAATGATGAAATTCTAAAACTCAAGGAAAAATATACTGATTTTAAACTGCTGCAGAGGTAGTAAATAAAACCAAATATCAGCTATATATATTCTTACAACAGAATGAAGTGATAAAAATAATGAGGGGGAAGAAGGATAGCACCAGAAGATAGGATGCATAATATATATTATAGCTACAGATTATATATGTATATATGTATGTGTATATATATATATATGCATATGTGTGGAGATTTTATATATATGTGTGTGTTTATACATATATAGAGAGAGAAAAATGAAACTGAAGGAAAAATCAAATAAAAAAAGGAATTTCTCTAAAGACTCAATTATTCAGATTGAAAGAATACCAGGCAAAATGAAAGGAGAAACGTGACTAAACATATCTTATAAAAATTTTCTATTTCAAAAGTTGTTAACCTTCTTTACCACAAGTCTGAAGCTATAAAAACCTAGTAATAATCATAAATATAGCTAATATTTAAAGAGGGGGGAAAGATCTCAACTGGAAAAAATACTTAAAATGCTACCTTCTACCCATCTGCTGAGTACTTTCTCTTCTGGGCAAACCCACCCATACACTAAAATCATGGCTTTCTTGAGATTCCCTGTCAGTTGCTTTCAAGCATCAATGTCAAGGGCTATAAACAAAATCACTTGAAGTCAATTATAATATCTCTCAAAATCACTTGAGGTCAATTAGGTATCTTTCAAAATACATTGATATAGCAATTGATGGCCTAGATCCTTCTGAAATTTTATGTTTAGAAATAAATTATAGGACAATGATCCAGTTTGCTTTGAAAGAAAAAACCTATGCCTGTGTGTGTGTGTGTGTGTGTGTGTGTGTGTGTGTGTGTGTGTGTAAATAGAATGAAACTGGAGGGACACAAGCATACATTTAAGAGTGGTTACCAGAAGGATATTCCAAACTTCATGAGGGTCCAACTATTGAGCTGAAGAATATTCCCAGCCTCATCAAGGAAAACAGGCACAGATCCCATGTTCAGCAGTCAACCAACATAATTATGCATAAGTGAAAAAAATCCAAATGTACAAGCAACTGCCAGGGTAACTTCATCTGAGGCCATTTCGCTGCATGAATTAACTAGAAAATATCATTTAAAAGACTACCACATTCACCAGACATATTTATTTTATTTTTATGTATTTGGGAGAGTGGAGAAGCAAGCAGAGGAGCAGGGGGAGAGGGATAAGCAGACTCCAAACTGCACGTAGAGCCCCAGGTGGGACTCAATCGCACAACCCTGAGATCACCACATGGGCCGAAATCAAGAGTCAGACATTTAACCAAAAATCCACCTTGCCCCTTCAGACATGTTTCTTGGCTTAAGTTCACTATAATAGCTTCAGCAATACATAAATATCTCTTTAAAATTTCAAAAATTTTGTTGCAACACTTTTGCCATGTCCATACATTTGTGGTTCAATCAGCAGTAGCAATTGTTCTGATTCCCTGTGGTTCCTTAAGATAGCCCACTGAGTTGAGAGAGTTGTTATTTCTGAGTTCCTGCAGTTCACACTGCTATCTGGAAAGTGATACATGTAAACAATCACATCTTATTCACTTTGAACCCATTCATAAAAACAGCATTTGCCTGTTATATAGCATACTTTTACAAGTTTGTGTTTTAGTTGTGCTATCAATGCATTTGCTATTATTGAATGTCTTACTCGTTGTTCCATAAATTCCTTGAGGATAAAGATCAAATTTTATTCATTGCTCCATCCTTAGTACAGCAGATCTTCTACCTATGGCTAGAAAAATAGAATAATATAGAATAACAATAGAATAATAGAATAAATATTTTATGGATACATAGAAGGATGGATGGATGGATGGATGGATGGATGGATGGATGGAAAGATGGATGAATGGATGGATGAATGGATGGATGGCTATATTCAGGTACAACTCTCAGCTTTATTTCATCAGAAGAACTTTGTATATAGGATTTCTAGAGAGGTATATAGCCTTTGTTAGCCATTAGGCATTATCTGGACTTCACTGTGTTGATATGTTATAATAATCAGTTTTTAAATCTCCCCACTTATAACCCCCCAAAAAGTTAATCCAATTGATTAACAAGTAACCTCACTTATGAAAAATACAGTGTATTTCCATCTTTCTGGTCAACCATTTTCATTGGTTCTTACAATTCCTCTTTTCTTAGTTCTCCAAAAGATTATTTCTCAATCTTTTCTAAAAAGGATAATCAAATAATACTAAGATTTTATTTCAAAATGTGCTCCAAGATACATTTTAAACTCCTCTAACCAGCATTTCTATTAAGTGTTAGTGCCTGGCATAATGTGTGTTTATTTGACCAATTCAAGATTGACAGTCTCCACAAAGTGATGGAGAAAATCCTCCTCCAAAGCCTATCACTCTTAAGAAGCCTTTACCAAAAACTTAAAATGATTTTTACTTTATCTCTGTATCACCAGCCCAGCTGCAGGTTAATCATCCTATGGAAGCTATTGCTCACTGAATTAAAACAAAATGACATTCGTGAACAAAATTGAGCAAGCAAACCAGATAAATCCTAGAATGGAACAAATTATTTTCATTGTGTTCTCAGTCTTAGAAGAGATGATAGAGGAGCAGTTACATTAAAATTTTCACAGTAAAAAAAAAAAAATGCACTTCTGGCCACTCTCTTGTTTTCTCTTCGTCAAACGGTTTTAAACTGTCATTAAAAATCAGTAAAAGAATAATAAGAAGGAAAATCTCAATCTAAACTCATATCTGTGAAATTAGGCTCACTCTATTGAAAATACCCTACACCTGTTACATTTTGCCACTGGAACTGGATAAGCATTGTAACTAAATGGATTACACTGCATTTTACTAGAAACAAATTACCCAATACTACCATTTATGAGTTAAGACTTCCTGTAAGAAAATAGTGCAGGAAAAAAGAGGGATTATTTCATATCTTTGAAGGGTGTTTTATCACACTGTGCAATTGCATGCAATTTAACACCTAAACTGCTTAAAGTGCAAATGATATCAACTAGTCCACCCTAAGGGCTTGGTAATAGTCCTGCGTTTGTGCTGCTAGAGCTGGTTTTGTCAGCACTTCCATTATAAGCCTGGTCTTTCAGGACTTTTTTCCACTCAACCATGAAAATTTGCTGTAGTTTACAACTTAGCATAGCAGGTTTTAGCTTAACAGCTCCTATTTTTCTTCCAGCTATTTTGTCCCCAAAGAAGTCAGCTGGCCATCTTTTTGTGAAGAAATGAAGAAAAAGAAGAATTTGTGCTATAAATTATAGAAAGCAAATTTCAAATTAATAGTCAGTTTGTCACAAGTTATATCTAACCTCATTAGTGCTAAGGTAGTTTTGCCCCTATGTTCCCATCTCCACAGGAGGCTCCTAAAATATTTGGGGAACAAGAATCATTCTCTTCCAAAGTAACTTCTGGCCTGGCAAGTTTTCCTCAGTCCATAAATACTGGGACTACAGCAGAGAAATAAGAATATGTTTCGGGCCACCTGGGTGGCTCAGTGATTGAGCATCTGCCTTTGGCTCAGGTCGTGATCCTGGGATCCTGGGATCCTGGGATCCAGTGCCCCCGGGGGCTCCACACAGGGAGTCTGATTCTCCCTCAGCCTATGTCTGCCTCACTCTGTGTCTCTCATGATTAAATAAATAAAATCTTTTTTTTTTTTTAAAGAATATGGTTCAGAAATGACCAGAAAAATCCCAAGAAAGTTCATCAGGAGAGGAGCAGAGACATTATAATTACATTGAGTTAGCCACTTTCTGGAAACACATCCATCTTCAGAAGCACGTGTTGTTAGCCTTAGGCCATTGAAAGCCAGGTGTCCCTGTGTTGACGGTCCAAATTTTCAGATTTCTCTCACTTCTCCTGCAGATAAAGGGCATTTCTCAAGTGGCTTTAGGAAAAATTCTCCCCACTAATTTTTCATCCACAATCTCTAGTTCCCATAAAGAAAACTACGTACTCAGCTCTTTTTTTGTCTTCTTGACAACCTGAAACATAAGTACAGATGCAGTAGCTCAGCACTCCATCTGCAGATGAGGAGCTCTGGTTTCTTTGGTGTGACCATCTCCACTAGAGCATTGTGTCACTTTCCCTTATTATCTCCTCAGGGACTTCCCGGCTTTCCCTACTCTCTCACATGCCTATTTTCCAAAGTTTCTTTATTTTGTCTTCCTTCCTATAAATTTGCAAAACTCCATCTTTTTTTAATTGTTATTTATTTATGATAGCCACACACACAGAGAGAGAGAGGCAGAGACACAGGCAGAGGGAGAAGCAGGCTCCATGCACTGGGAGCCCGATGTGGGATTCGATCCCGGGTCTCCAGGATCGTCCCTGGGCCAAAGGCAGGCGCTAAGCCGCTGCGCCACCCAGGGATCCCGCAAAACTCCATCTTGAAAAACATTTAAATGTCCCTTCAATCCTCTGAAAAATGTTATATTTTCCAAATACTACACACAAGTATATGTACACATTTAATCCATCATGAATTTTTATTTAAATATGCAGTGAGGCAGGGATTCTACATTCATTTTCTTCCAAATGGTTGCTAATTCTTCCCCAGATATTTATTGAAAAAGCCTTACTTTCCCTATCAATTTGAAATCCTACATACTGTACATTTATTTAGACCAAACTATATGTCTTTCAGTAAAGTTTTCAAGTTACACACATACATATTATGTAGATGTATACATTGAAATATATATCATTCCTACAAAATTTATTCCTATACATTTTATAGTTTTTGATGCAAAGATGATTAGAATCTTTGCTTGCATTTTATTTTCTAACTGGTTTTCATTGCTATGAATAAGAAAGCTATTGTATTTTCTGTATTTTATAACCTTCAACTTTAAAAACTGTCTTTTGTAGAGTCTATCACACATTATAACTATATTCCATATTTTATATCAACTAAAAAAATTAGTATGCTTCATTTTCTCTTGATAAATTATTTCACTTTTTGAGGGCAGCTAATGTTATTCCATTAGCTGAAACCCCAGGAATGGTAAATAATAGTGAATATCTTGATAAAGACTTAAAAACAAAAGTATTCCATATTTTACCATTTAATCTGATTTCGGAAGTTTGGTGTTTCTGATAAATATTTTATAACATTTGGGGTATACCTATGATTCCCATTTTGCCTATAAGGAATATATCAGAAATGACTGAATTTTGTCACATAGTTTCAGTGATCATTTTATATAATTCTATGAAGGGTTTTTTTTTTTGCCATCATTTTACTACTACTACTACTACTACTACTACTACTACTACTACTACTACCAGCTAATGCTTATGAAGTTCTCACTATGTGCCAGGCATAATCAAACATTTTATATTGATGAATCCACTGAGGTAAGTCATATCATTATCCCCAACTTCAAAATCAGGAAGCTGATACATAAAGATATCAAACAGATTGGAGTGAAATAAGCAGGATTTACACCTAGCAGTTTAGATGCAGAGCCCACACTCATAACCACTATAAATTATTCCTCTCCTATGTTGATTTATTTCCTAGAATTTAGCAATCCTTGGAGTCCTGGCATCAACCTTATGTTTTTAAGGTTTTATTTATTTATCTTAGAGACAGCTAGAGCCAGCCAGAGAGAGAGAGAGTATGAGTGGGGAAAGAGACAGAGGGAGAGGGAGAAGCAGACTCCCCACTGAGCAAGAAGCCCAATGTGGGAAAACATCCCAGGAACCCAGGACCATGACCTGAGCCAAAGGCAGACAACTAACTGACTGAGCCACCTAGGTATCCCTGGAATCAACCTTATTTTGTCATTATGTATTACTAATAAAATAAATAATTTGTAATATAGTACAGAATACAATTGTATAGCTTACATTATTAATTCTACACGAACAAATGGGATTAGTCTATAGAGTTTCGTATGAAAGTAAATGTATGACATTTTACTATTAGTGTTATCTTACTTTTTCAAAAATGAATTGGGAAGATCTTTATCTTTTTCTATTCTTAGAGATAGTTTAAACAACAGAGATGTACCGGTTCCTTGGCAGTTAAATATAATGTACATATAAAATTATTTTGGCCCACAGCTTTATCTACTGGCTGAACATTGACCACATTTTAAATTTCTTCCAGTTAGTCTTCTTTTTTTAAGATTGTATTTATTTATTCATGAGAGAGACAGAGAGAGAGAGGCAGAGACACAGGCAGAGGGAGAAGCAGGCTCCATGCAGGGAGCCCCACGCGGGACTCAATCCCGAGACTCCAGGATCCGGCCCTGGGCTGAAGGCGGCGCTAAACCGCTGAGCCACCCGGGCTGCCCTCCAGTTAGTCTTCTGCTCTAATTTATTGCCATGTATTTATAAATATTTTTGTATAATACTGGTAATATATTTATAATAATAATATAAGTTTTAAATATAAAATATTGTAAATTTTCTTGTTCTCTCTCATTCATGTCAGGGATTTATGCATTTTAGTCAAGAGATTCAGGTGAAAACTTTTGGTTTTACTCATCATTTCTACTTTTTTTTTTTTCCTATTTTACTGTTCAGTCATTTTTCTTTATTGTGGTAAAAACACTTAACAACCCTTCTGGTAAATTTATAAGTGAACCACACACTATTGCTAACCTTGGGTACAATGATGAAGAGCGGGTCTCTAGAATTGATGTGTCTTTATCTACACTGATGCACCTTTTATTTTGTTCTTTTCATCCGTTTCTATTTTTTTCAATGCTTACTTAATAATAAACCACACAAGGCCCAGATCTTAAACACAGCCTGCATCATGGTCATGAGTTTCAATATATTCATGTCTATTTCATTCAATTGCAAACCATTTATTTTAATTATGATGGGCCGTTTAGTACCTGTGCTATTTGGGTAGCTTTTTTCTCAAATACCTAATTATTTTGTATCTTTTTATCCTTAGTTTCTTGTTTTAGTTATGTATAGCAAATATTCTGTAAAAGGTACGTTATGAAGTATAATTTAACTTCATTTGTAACCTTTTGAGTGAAAGTTTCTCTTCTCACAAATGTTTTGTGAAAATAAAACATCTGTATCCTACAGAGAATACATATCCTGCCCTCCTCCCCTTGCTCTCTCTCTCTTTCTGTCTTTTTCTCTGGGTGTGTGTGTATTGGGGGGTATAATTGAGATTTTTTAAATTTGTGTTAATCAAATATTTTTATCATTTTTATAATATTTATCATATTTCATCTAGTTCACCTGTTAAATACTAAGATAATATACTAAAAATTTCCACTATGATTATGGGTATTTATCAACTATTTCTAAGGAATTATGAATATTCTACTGCTGGATTGTTTGTAAAATGAACATTAATGTTATTATATCCTTCATTTAGTTTAATTCTATCCACACACAGATAAATTAGATAGATAGATACATAGATAGATAACAAGGGCTAAAATGTATTTGTTAAAAGTAATGAAGGCAAATCTTAAAAAAAAAAATAGGAGGGGGCACTTGAGTGGCTCAGTCGGTTAAGCATCTTTGGCTCAGGTCATGATCTCAGCATCCTGGGATCGAGCCCCATGTTAGGTTCTCTGCTCGGCAGAGAGTCTGCTTCTGCTTTTCCTTCTGTGCTCCTACTCTCTCTCTCAAATAAATAAATAAAATCTTTAAAAAAAAAATAAAGGTAACTACTAGAAAAATAGATTGCACAGTACAACGAAGAATTCAGAAGCCATTGCTATCAATTGGGCAAAAGCAGAATGGGACAAGAGGAAAGTAGAAAGTGACACTGAAAGGGTAGCAAAGAATCATCATACAGTTGTAACAAAACAGATCACGAGAACGTAAGATGAAAGGAATGAAAATTTCAATTATCCAGAATAATATTAATTGATTAAATTCTCATATATGGAAACAAATGTTGATGAATTAATTTAAGAAACAAAATGGGGGGCATCCCGGGTGGCTCAGCGGTTTAGCGCCACCTTCAGCCCAGGGTGTGATCCTGGAGACCCAGGATCGAGTCCTGCGTCGGGCTCCCTGCATGGAGCCTGCTTCTCCCTCTGCCTGTGTCTCTGCCTCTCTCTCTCTCTCTCTCTCTCTCTCTCTCTCTAATAAATAAATAAATAAATAAATAAATAAATAAAATCTTTAAAAAAAATGGAGTGGGCCTGGTTGGCTCAGGGGTTAAGCATCCAACTCTTTTTTTTTTTTTTAAGATTTTATTTATTTATTCATAAGAGACACAGAGAGAGAGAGAGAGAGGCAGAGACACAGGCAGAGGGAGAAGCAGGCTCCATGCAGGGAGCCTGATGTGGAACTGGATCTCAGAACTCTGGGATCATGCCCTGAGCCAAAGGCAGATGCTCAACCACTGAGCCATCCAGGCATCCTTAGCATCCGATTCTTGATTTCAACTCAGGTCTTGATCCCAGGGTCATGAGTTTAAGTCCCTCATTGGGCTCCACACTGAGTGTGGAGCCTACTTTTTTTTTTAAAAAAAAAAGAGAGATTTTTCTGAATGTAAGAGTCACATCTAGAACAAAATGGCAAAGAAGATTCCAAGTTACATTACTTATCAACCTTTACATTTGCATCAACCACGCCATTTAGTCTGATTTTATTACGGTAGTCTTTCTCCATTCTGATTTTGACTATAAAAGAGCTATTTAAGTGGATGCCATGCCTGCAAATTTGCTACCTCCAGTTCCTCTACATCATAGCTTGAATAATCTTTCTGAAATGCTCTCTTTGTCTCCATGTCTCTGACTGTGTTTCTCCCTGTCTCCAGCTTCATTGCCCAATGTTGCCTTGTGAATCTTTTCCTGTAGCTACAGTAAACTACAGTTCTTAAAGTTTTCAACATAACCTGTACTATAGCATGTCTCTCAGTATTATTACTCTGTAAAAGCTCCAAGAAAGCAAAGATTGTGTCTGCACAGGCTCTCTTTAAATATTTGTTCAGTGAATTAATGTGTGAGTAAATAAATGAACAAGGAATAAGGGAATTGGTAAATGGATGAATAAATTATCTTCCCTTTTTTTTGGACTTCTATTCCCATCAACCTGTCCAATGCCTACATTCATTTCTCAAGGCCTCTCTGAGAAGCTTATGACAGTTTATGATATAATAGCTTCTCTTATAAACAGTTCTATATAAATTGGAAGTAACGCTTGATGTATTACCTAAAAATAACATCCTTTTATCAAGTGACCCGGAATTATGTTCATTTCTCTCTCTGCATTTATTCTCTTCCTATTTATCCAATGATCCCAATACTTTCCTTTTTTTTTTTTTTTTTTGGTCTTGTTTTGTTTCACTCAATTCAGGATTTTTCTTTTTCTCAGTGGTAAGTGTTCCTCTTGTCTTCTAATAAAAAGTCAAGAGTTCAGTGTTCCAAGGCTCTGGAGAATGAGTTATAGTTCCAGGAGATGACTCACAAAGAGAAATGAGATCAGCCCACACAACTTCACCCACACTTTCTCTGAGCTAACTCAAGTCTAGAAGAGAGTGGCACAGTAGAGAGGAAGGGCGGGGACAAACTTTCTTGACCTCAGTTTCTTTTCGTGTAAAATGAGTATCTCAGATCTGATAATCCTGACAATAGCTAACGTAAGACCCAGTAGACAAATATTTTGTACCAACTAATTCTAGTTCTATGCTAAACTAGTTTATATACCTAAAACACTGAGAGTTCTTGCCTTTGCATGACTTTTTTCCAAACCCGCCTACTACATCTCAAGAAGTGAGGGGAGTGGCTAATTTTAAATGAAACTGACTACGGGAATTAGGGTAATGAAGAAAACCCTCAGCCTCTCTGGGGCCTACTGTGATTAGACAAAGAAAGCAGACCTAAGGCAGGCCAAAATCCACTCTCTTCTCTGTCTCTCAGATTAAAGGACTTTAAGCTGGAGTCAAAAACTTGACCAGTTCCCATATATATTAATTTGTTTTTCTCAATCTTCAAATAGCTCAAGATTGTGGTATGCCTTGATTAATTGTGAGGTGTGCCTCAAGTAATTTGTTGGTAATAATAAACAACCAAATTTTGACTTTTTACATAAATTACAGCAGACTCAAAGTTACTCCTGTCTACAATATCATTCTCACCAACTTGTAGTCCAGTCTTTCCTGGAATAACAAAGATGAAATTTGAGCAGGAACATGTAGAAAAATAATCATGGGTTCTGCATGTAGACATTATTCCTTACATCTGCTATAGGAAATATACTATTTAGGACTAATGTATTAAATAATTGATTCAGTCAACAAATAATCATTGATAATGAGAACATGTATATGGTAAATAGGAGAGGATGATCTAGGTGGGGAGGTGGCGATAAGAAAGAAGTGCATATTAATACCTAGGAAAACCTTTTAAAAGACATCCATGCCTGGGCCTCCATTTTAAGATATCCAGTTTCAACTGACTTACCATTAATTGAGTGGTTCTCAAAGGTCAGTGTGCTTCAAAATCATCTGGCTAGCTTGTGAAAACAGGAATTTATAGGGTCCACCTCTGGGGATTTTCAGTGGTCTGACTTGAAGCTTGAGAATTAATAAGTATTGCTGGTCCATGAACCACATTTTAAGAAACATTATATCCAATCATGCCACAAAAAGTAGCAGAGGATCATAACACTTTGGAAATCTATTAAAAAACACAGCTTCCCAGACTAGTCTTGTTACCTGTAGGTGAGTCTGCCTTGTGTGAATGGAGGTTTCAGTTCTTGGATTCCCCACAAGTAAAGAAAACCAGAGGGAGGGTAACAAACACAAAGCAGTTGATTAAGGACAATACACTCTCAAGAAGGAAGAGTATATAGGCCCAGAGGTGGCAACTGCACCAGGATTTTCTATATTTGTATGTTATGGGTTACAGCTAGGGAAGCCTCTGACTGAGGATGTTTCCAATCATCTGAAGGACTCCTTCTACCAGCTGGGAGGGAGAGTTTTTGGCTCTACAAAGTACTTGCTGAAACTGTCACGGCCATCGTGGTGGGGGAGGGGGGACATGTCAAAATCATAATGTAAATTTATTATAATGAGGCTACAGGTTACTCTAGGGGGCAGAGGTTGAAGAGGAGAGCACAAGTTCTGCACCTGTAGTGCTTGGTCTGTCAGCCCCTGGTCTTGAAAGCCATATGGCCAAGATGTTAAAAGCCACAAAATCAGGATGTTGTGCCCTCCAGCTTCTGATGCATCACTTATTTATCACCACCCTGCCTCCGGCTGGTGTCTAACTAACTGCCTACTCTATCATCTTCATGAAGATTTTGATCAAAATGTTGATATGGAATCAGGGAATTTTAACAGTTGCCCTCAGTGACTCTTCTCACCAGTCTAGGTTGGTGATCCCTACCAATAAGAGACCTCTGGCAGAAAATGGAGACGGGCAGTGGGGACGGTGTCTCAGGTTTTTATATAGTGCTGCTTCATGGATTGAAGCCATGTGGCAAGTTGCCATGTGTTATCAGTGTGTTTCCATAGGGCAAGTGTCAGAACAGATCTTGTTCTACCATAATCTGCTTTCTCTGGCCTCTCCTTCCATGGCTTTCTAACCACACTGGCTTCGCATCATGCCTAGGTCTTCTATCTTGACCCAGCCTGCCGAACTCAGCTGATTTCTCTAGCACCTGCCCTATTTTTCTTTTTTTCTTCCACCACATTTCTCTAATAGATGTTTTATATCACTACAACCACTAGTTTCTCACCCTAGACTTTCCTGAGATGAAAGGAATCTAGCTTTCACTGACACTATTTTATGAAATGAACTTTAGAACAGCTTTTCTTATATTTGAGATATTTACTTTTTGAAACAGAATTCTTTTTTAACCTATTGACAGTGTTATTTGTTACTTAAATATGCATAAATGTAAATTTAACTTAAACTCTGTATAAATGTTATCAATTATAATGATGTAACCATGAAAGTATAAGTTCATGTAAACTGGAAAACCAATAAATTATAAATTAATAGTACAAATATAATAGATTAGGGATCCCTGGGTGGCTCAGCAATTGAGTGCTGCCTTTAGCTCAGGGCATGATCCGGAGTGCCAGGATCGAGTCCCACATCAGGCTCCTTGTATGGAGCCTGCTTCTCCCTCTGCCTGTGTCTCTGCCTCTCATTCTCTCTGTGTTTCTCATGAATAAATAAATAAAATCTTTAAAAATATATATATAATAGGTTAAATAATATATTTCAGAAAAAACTTAGTTGCATTTACTGATCAATATAATGTAGCATAATATATACTTCTATATGTAATCTGCTTCTCTATTTTTGTATCAATAACATTTAGGCCTAGTTAAATAACCCAGTTTTATAAAATATGTGAATAATAATAAATTCTGGTTCATGATAATCAGACCTTATATTTAAACCTAAACTCTTTGAGGAGCAATCTTAAAATGTCAATTTTAGCTCTCTTTCTGCCACCATTTTGGTTCCACGTTCCCTGCACAAAATGCCTGGTGAAGCCACAGAAACTGTCCCTGCTACAGAGCAGGAGTTGCCACAGCCCCAGGCTGAAACAGGGTCTGGAACAGAATCTGACAGTGATGAATCAGTACCAGGGCTTGAGGAACAGGATTCCACACAAGCAACCACACAAGCCCAGCTGGCAGCAGCAGCTGAAATCGATGAAGAACCAGTCAGTAAAGCAAAAAAGAGCCAGAGTGAAAAGAAGGCATAGAAGGCTATGTCCAAACTGGGTCTTTGACAGGTTACAGGGGTTACAAGAGTCACTATCCAGAAATCTAAGAATATCCTGTTTGTCATCACAAAACCAGATATCTACAAGAGCCCAGCTTCAGATACCTACAGTTTTTGGGGAAGCCAAGATTGAGGACTTATCTCAGCAAGCACAACTAGCAGCTACTGAGAAATTCAAAGTTCAAGGTGAAGCTGTCTCAAACATTCAAGAAAACACACAGACTCCAACTGCACAAGAGGATAGTGAAAAGGAAGGGGTTGATGAAATGGGTGTAGAGGTTACGGACATAGACTTGGTCATGTCACAAGCAAATGTGTCAAGAGCAAAGGCAGTCTGAGCCCTAAAGAACAAAAGTAATGATATTCTAAGTGCTATTATGGAATTAACAATGTAACCATGTGAAAACGAGGACTTTTTCTTTTTTCTTCTTCTTTTTTTTTTTTTTTTTTTTTTTTTTGGTGTTTCAAAAGAATAACTGCAGCTTGGTTTGAAATTTGTACTGTTTCTATCAATAATAAAGTTATGGCTTCTTGTTGGGAAAAAAATGTCAATTTTAATTAGATGTCCCAAGAACTCTCTAAATTTATCTTCTTTGTTTAAAGATAAATTTAGTTCCACTATATTGTTGTAATCTATGTTAAATGCCTATGTAATTCAATTAGTGCCACAAGAAGCAACAGAAATTTTCTTCATTAAGGTATATAGATTTAGTATTACTGTTAATGATTGATGTGGACACAGATGGAATCCACACAATACAGCTCATAAAGGGAATATGAGATGTCCTATTACAGCCCTGCTTCCTTTGAGCTCAGGTCCCTATATAGTAAGTTTAAAGTTCATGTCATACCATAACTCTCCCCGACACTTCTCCGTTAGGACTGTGAAACCATCATCAGTACAGCATATACTAATGGAGAGGCATTTGTCCTTCATTTCCTAAAAACATCTACATTTAGAGGCAAATACAAGCACTGGCCATGTAGCAAGTGCATATTCAATAATGAGATTTACATTTATAATATTTTTTAGATTTTCAACTAAAATGAAATCACAGAATTTAAATTTCTTTCATAGTCAACTCAGAGACCTCAAGGCTATATCTATGAATTCCAGGACTGCCCAGAAAAAAAAGAGTTTGAAAAAACTCAAAGAGTTTGAAAAAACTACTTTGGAATAGTGGTTCTCACTTCAGTGGAGGAGTTACTTGACTTCTTCAGGCACTGGATCTGCATAACTTGAAATATCTAAAGGTACCCATGTCCTACTATGATATTCTGATTCAAGATACTGCTTTTGATATTTTTCAGCCCTGACAATGCATTGCTGCTGATGGGAGTGGGTATATATTTTATGTTACAAAGAGAAAGGGAAGTTTAAGAATCAATATGTGCAAAAACCAACAAAGATATCTTTTAATATCAAAGCCAGATGACTTTCCTCAGTTATAATCCTTATATCTCAGAGCCAGGTGATGCCTATTATCTCTTTATTTAACTCTATCGTATGATTCTTAAACATTTATTTTATTGCCTATACGTCTATTTACATGACTGTGCCTAATCTTTTTCATGGATTCCTCTTCCCTCTTCTTTGTTCTTTTTTTTTTTTAAAGATTTATTTGTTTATTTTAGAGAGGGAGAGAAAAAGAGAGAGAGAGAATCTTCAAGCTAACTCCCTACTGAGAACAGAGCCCAGTGTGGGGGTCGATCCTAGGACCCTGAGATCATAACCTGAGCTAAAATCAAGAATTGGCCACTTAACAGACTGAGCCACCGGGCACCCCTCTTTTTTGTTCTTCAATATATGTATCCTGAAAAGTCATTTTCTCTGTCTACACTTTCATTCTTAGCAATCATTCCCACTTCCATAAAATACTCAGAAGACTGCTTTTAATCTTCATATTATTAGGCATAAGAATAAAAAGTTTTGAGGATTAAGTAAATGAATGTGTCAAATATAGATTTAAATTAATCTCACTTATCATCAATTACAAAAATAAGTCAATACTTTCAAGAAGTAGCCGAACATTGGAAAAACAAATTCAAATTATAACCAGAAATTTCAGCACAATATAAAGTTTTATTAAGGGTGAGCAAGTGGCATAAAAAAATGTCCTTTACAGAATGCAGTACCTGATTAACTCAATTTAGAACTTAAAGTACTTTAAATTCTTTTTTTTTTTTTTTTTAAGGTTAACCAACTGCTAGTCAGAAAAGTCTCAAGAAAAGGACTTCTGGTTTCAAATACGTTCTTAATGAATAGGATTTGATATCCTATTAGGCCCATAGTTTAAAACACAAACATAATGTTATTTGAATTTAAATGAAGGCAAGAATAGATAAACAAGAAGGTCTTTTCCAGAAGACTACCCAGCCTGATTGGGGAACTTTATATTGAACATAGATGGAAGGAAGGGGAAAAAATGATTTAAAAAAGTAACTTGAGGGATCCCTGGGTGGCGCAGCGGCTTGGCGCCTGCCTTTGGCCCGAGGCGCGATCCTGGAGACCCAAGATCGAATCCCACGTCGGGCTCCCGGTGCATGGAGCCTGCTTCTCCCTCTGCCTGTGTCTCTGCCTCTCTCTCTCTCTCTCTCTCTCTCTCTCTGTGACTATCATAAATAAATAAAGAAAAAATTAAAAAAAAAAGTAACTTGAGATGTCAGTTTCACTGTAGGAATTTAGGAACATATATTAGGTATATTTATATTGAGGAACTGAAGAAGTATTCTGTGACTCATAAAACACTTGAAAATGATCCAATACCTCTATATTCATTTAATATTTGCATTCTAGTTTTGGCTGTTACACAAACTGACTCTTTGGATTTTAGTTTCCTTGTTAATAAAATGAAGTGTTTGGGTTAGATCAGATTATTAATTATGCTGCAGTGATAATGTAGTTCCTAAATGGTGGCCTAACATAACAAATGTTAGATCCTACACATGTCCACACTGGCCTGCAAGGAATCTGCTCCATTTAATCACTCAATAATTCAAATGATGGAGACCTTGGGATATTGAGACATCACCATCTCAGGACCAGGTTTCATGGGGTACTCTGGTAGGGGAAGATTTTGATGAAGGGGATGTATAGCATTTACCGATCTCAGCCAAAAAGTGACATACATTATTCCCATGAAAGCCAGTTGATCAGAACTACTCTCATGGTCCAAACTAAGCACCAACGTGTCTGAGAAATACGAAGAAGTACATGAAAATTGTGTGATCATTTCTGCCAATATCTCAAATTCCTCAATAAAAGCCCTAAAATCTATGGTTCTCTAATTATAAAGTCTGATATTATATGGACTATCTTCTACGTATCAGGCAATTTACATATATTAAAATATACTACCTACAATATGAAAATATAATACCTACAACAGTAAAAACCTATAATCCACTAAGGTAGGCAATATTATCCCAATATTAGAGATGAAAAACAGATATAGAAAAAAACAATTCCTACTCAGTATTAGAGTTGAGTTCTAAATTCAGAACTATTTAATTCAAATAAACAGACTGTTTCCCCATGTCTCACTATCCTCCCTGAGTATGGAGTAATGAAAATGGCTTCTGAAATCTTGTGCTCTGGCAGAAATTAGAAAACAAATCTGAAATTTGTTCTAATTATGATAAAATGCCTAAAGGAAATTGTATGTTTATTTGTAATAAGACTACAGGTTATCTAAAATGCCACATTTCTTTCTGTTTTTTAAGATGTATGTATTTATTTGAGAAAGAGAGCACATGAGAGCAGGAGGATCAGAAGGAGAAGGGGAGAGAATCTCTAGCAGACTCCCCACTGAGAATGGAGCCCTGCAGGGGACTTAATCTCAAGACACTGAGATTGGGACCTGAGCCGAAACCAAGAGTTGATGGTACAACCTCCTGCACCACCCAGGTGCCCCTAAAATGGCACATTTCTTTAGTTTTTCTTGAAATTATATAAAATCATACCATAGCAAGGACTATATAATTCTTATTAAATACTCTTAGAGCTCATTACAGATCTTTGACAAATAAAAAGCAAATACCACAAAATATTGGATCAATTGGACAAAGGTTGAATCCTCCATGATATAGATTGGATGTTAGTGGGTTAGACTAGATGATCATGAAGAGATTTATAGCTCTAGCATTCCCAGATCATATTACATACATTGTTGCTCCAATATCTGCAACTCCTTTGTTCTTGCCAATTGAGTATATACATATCATCACATTAGCTCTCCTGATGTTTTGTTTATATGGCACCAACTCTGCAGTTATTTGGAAACCCCAGGTGATTGAATGAAGTTTTCCCTTTGTATTTGAAGGTTTGACATCAATTAATACAACAAGAAAGTCATTAATTTAATTAATAATCACTGAAAATTCTCCCTTGCTCTGCCACTTCTAAATTTATCCTCAATTACAGGGATGCTTTCATGTATTCATTTAGTTATATTCATTGAGTACCTACTGTATTCTCAGCACCGTGCTGGGCTGGGATTATAAAGATGAACATGACAAAGGCCTTGCTCTTAAAGAACTCAAGGTATTATGAGTAAAAATATCTTAACATTTGAATAAGTTTATTTTTTCCCTTAAGTGGGCTCTAGCACACTCTCTTTCTAGCAATTTACTCTACCTATTTCCTAATGAAACTAAGCTTTTCATTATTTTATTAAGGCATTTACGCTTGTATTGTCTAAATGGCACCTGTTTTCAAAATACTTAGGAATATTAATTAGCTTGTTTTTCAGCACAAAAGATAAAATCATGTTTTAAAAATGTAATTACCTTTTATCAGTTGTAGTAATAACATTTATTTTACATATTTGTCTCATAATAGTATACAAACAAATGCTAGAAACAAAATATGTGTGATTTTTTTAAGCTAATAAAATGTTTTTCAGATCTCAGTATTTTGGAGAAATGAGTCACTCACATCAAACACTTGAAAGTATATACTACTGTTCATCTGACAGAAACACCTGAAAAAGAACAAACTTCCTAGAGCAGAATTAATATAAAATAAAAACTTTAGAGACTTTCTTTTTCTCCCTTTAAATTTTTACTAATTAATGATTCTTAGTTTGCTTTTGGGAGTTGGAAATGCTTTCAGTGTTTTCCAATATAGAAAAATGTACTGAGTTAATCCATAAATGCCCTCTTGTGACAGTCTCCAAAAATGCAACTGCCTTTTCCCCTACTTGTTTTGCTTTGTTTCTCCTAAAATGTCCAAACTGTAACAGATTCAATAAAAAAAAATCAGTTTTATATTTTACCTAATAAAATTAACATCTCGTTTTTAATAAGCCATGTGGTGTTTTGAAATTTAGGCAGAAAACCTTGTGACAATACTATTTCCCTGTGTAGGGTAATTATCGAAAAACCTAGGAAAGATTCTAGTTCTATCTTTACCTTATTCCACTTTGACGTGTGTGGCAAGGGAATTCTAGATGCTGTGAAGAGATCCTTTTTCAAGAACTTCTAGGTTCGCACACATTTCTCAATGTGATAGCTAAAAGATAATAAATACATTGACTTAGTTTGAACCATTCTTTCACAAATTATTGGTAATTGGGGCACCTGGGTAGCTCAGTCAGTTAAGTATCCAACTCTCAGTTTCAGCTCAGGTCATGCTCTCAGGGACCAGGGATCAGAGCCCTGCATCAGGCTTTGCACTCAGTGGGGAGTCTGATTGAGGATTCTCTCCCTCTTCTTCTGCTCCTTCCCCTGCACTCTCTCTTTCTTTTTCTCTCTTTAAAATAAAATAAAATAGGGACGCCTGGGTGACTCAGTGGTTAAGTGTCTGCCTTTGGCTCAGCGCGTAATCCTGGAGTCCCGGGATTGAGTCCCTCGTCAGGCTCCCTACACAGAGCCTGCTTCTCCCTCTGCCTGTGTCCCTGCCTCCCTTTCTCTGTGTCTCTTGTGAATAAATAAATATATAAAATCTTTTTTAAAAATAAAATAAAATAAGTACATCTTAAATAAATAAATTATTGATTACTTTAACCAATATCTCATTTATATTCATTGGTCTTGTTGGAATTGCTAGAAGTGAATGTTACTATTCACATTTTAAAATGAAACTATTCATTACTAAAGCAGTTAAATGACATGCCCAGGATAAAAGTAAGTGTAGGACTAAATGACCTGTGGGCCAACATGTGGCTTTGACATATTACCTATAAAGCCTTTGGCTTTATACATACCTGTATTCAAAAGACAGATGTTGACAAAAGCTTTTCAAAAAGCAAGTCACATGTATTTCTTAAAATTTATTTCTAAAAAAAAAAAATTTCTAAAACTTTGTTTTAGGCTAAAAATACCTAACTTTAGTTCAAAGCACAAAAAGAAGATTGAAGTGTTTCCTTTCCAAGATTTAACCTAGAACTTTCAATAAAGATACAAATTATGAAATTTCTTAAGAAGATGATATACACTGAATTTTAAAATGAGCCAGACTGTTTGAAAAAATTACTTGATTTTTAAAAACTATATTAGTTTCTCCCTCTGAAAAAATGGAAATACTAATAACGTATCTCATAGGATTTTAGTGAGATTTACATGAGATCATGTATCCATATATTTCCTTGCCTTTAATAAAGGCTTAAAAATTATAGCCATTATTATCAGACAAAAGGCTTAAATTTGTGTTGTGAATTTAAAAACTTTATTTTGTCACTAAGTTGGCCACATATTAATAACTGCTAATTTCTTATCCTTCACACTTAAAAATAGTGTAATTACACAGTTGACTCCCGAACAACACAGTTTGAACTGTGAGGATCCACTTACACGCAAATTTTTGACAAATAGAGTACTATAAATGTATTTTGTTTTCCTTATGATTTTGTTAATAAAATTTTCTTTTCTCTTGCTTACTTTATTGTAAGAATATAGTCTATAATACAAATAACATACAAAATATGTGTTAATCAACTGTTCATTTTATTACTAAGTCTTCTGGTTAACAGTAGACCATTAATAATCAAAAGTTACACATAGATTTCCTCCTGCTCGGGGGACTGGCCTCCCCAACCCCCATGTTGTTTAAGGGTAAACTGTATATGGCACACTTAATGTGCATAGCAGATGAGAATGATTAAAATAATTCAATAATATGAGTCCTATTTATGTGTTCATTGTTAACTTAGATAATTTGTTTAAATTAAATTCTCTTGATGATAAAACCTGATAAGTAGCAGGAACGACAGTTTCTTCCTAAAGTCAATATGATCTTGAACTTACAAAGTCTTACCATCACCATCTGGGGGTGAGAGGCAAGTACAGAATATAGGTCAGTGATCTATGATGGGATTCAGAGACATTGTGGACAAAGGAATAGCAGAGGAGAAAGGAGAGAACAAGAATGTTTGTCTTTCTTACCTCCAGGAGGGAAACCTTTGGAGCATAGAACGCTGAATTTTGCACTATTTTGGAAATAGACAACATATTTGCAGAGCTACCAATACAATACAATTTTCTGTTTGGGAATCCCTTGCAAATAATCATGTCCTTTAATTAAATGATCATGTATGAATTTCAAACCAAAATGTAGGATGATGTGAGAAAATACAGTTACAGTACTTGAAAAGGTGTCCCATCCCAAGAGTAGCTCTGACATCCTCATTTTCTTTGATTCTCATTCTCAGTGTATTGGCATTCTTGTAGATTCTACTTCCTGAATATATCTTGAATCTTCCCACTCCTCTCCACCTTTCCCATACCTCTTTAGTTGAAGGTATCATCATCTTTCATCTGTTACTATAATAGCCTTCAAATAATGATTTCTGAATCCATTCTATTTCCATATTACCACTCCGCCTCCCTCACCTTAAACATACACTCTAAATTCTGTTTACAAATCACACAATCAAGGTGATCTTTTGAAAGCACAAATATGATGAAATAACACATTAGTTTGGAACTTTCGACCACTTTCTGTGAATTACAGAAAAAGTGCCCAATCCTAATGTTACTTAAAGCCTCTGCCTGACCTTCCTTATCTACTCCACCAATCTTGTGTCTAACTACTCTTCGCAGCAAATACTTGAATATACTGGCCTTTGTCTATTCCCACAAACACATGAAATGGTTTCCTATTTTAGGGTTCTTCTGCAACATTTTTTTTCTATCACTCTGCCTAATTCCTTTCCACTCAGGACAAACATCAGAGCTCAAACACCTCAGCTCAAACATCACTTCCACAGAGAAGATTTGCTACCCATAGGACAAATACAGCACATGTGTTATAAAACAGCACACTCTTAGGGCACCTGGCTGGCTCAGTGAGTGGAGCAAGCAACTCTTAATCTCAGGGTTGTGAGTTTCAGCCCCATGTTGGGCGCAGAGTCTCCTTAAAAAGTAAATAAATAAAAATTAACCAACACACGTGGGATGCCTGCGTGGCTCAGCGGTTTAGCACCTGCCTTTGGCTCAGGGCGTCCCAGGATCAGTCCCACATTGGGCTCCCTGCAGGGAGTTTGCTTCTCCCTCTGCCTATGTCTCTGCTTCTCTCTCTCTCTCTCTGGGTCTCTCATGAATAAATAAATAAAATCTTTGAAAAAAAAATTAACCAACACACACAAAAATAATAATAATAAATAAACTAATACACTTCTGTCCTGATTCATTTCCTCCAAACAACTTATGACAGTTTATACTTCAATGTTTATTTAATGGTGTATTCGTAAGTACTATCAGCCTCATTAGACTATAAACTCCAAAAGGCTATGTCTATTAGCTCACTATGATAGTTCTAGGGCCTATAAATGGCACATGGCACTTAGTTGGTGCTCAATTATCTGTTGAGTAAATTTAATTGCTTATTTTACTCTCTGCTAGAGAAATCATTCTGTGTTTAAACTTTCTTCAAGACAGATAGGTGTCTCATGCAATATTTCCAGTCTTTTCTTCCTAACTCCAAACTGACCAGGTATACTTGCCAAACAACTAAACTGTGTCAAACCATTGGTGCCACCTGTTGGCTCTTCTGTGCCTCACGCCCTCTTTCTCTCTATCTCCCTCCTTTGAAGGGAACTCAGCCCTGATGCATTCTCCTTGCCCCCTCATCCTTCTCTCAAATTTTAAACACATAATCAAACTTAGTCCAACTTTAGTCAATCTCTTTCTCACAAATACACACGTCTTCTAAATTTCCAGTCTTTTTCTCTTCAACCTTTGTTCATTCATTCAAGAAAACTTCAGTTGTCCTTCCCCACTCCCTCTTCTTATCCTCCATCCTTCCTCCTTTCTCTCTTCTTTTCTCCCATTCTCTCCTCTTCTTGCTTCTCATCCTCTCTCAGCTTCCTCCTCTTCTTTCTTCTTCGTTACAATATTATATATGCAGAAAAGTAGAGTAGATTTCAAAGTTTCAGAAATCTACTTTCCAAATCTTAGCTTGTAATTATTTGTGAACTGGAACTTTCCAAATACCTGTGGCTTACAATAGCAAGATGGTATATATTTGTCCCACTAGCACCTTGACAAAGCCCCAAATTCTAGGATCTTTATGGTAATATTGTTTTCTGCGTCTGCTTTAGGGATAAACTTAGAATAATCTCAATGAATTACTCTGTTATTAAGTAATAATCAACTTCAAATATGGTATTAATTCAGTAAAATAATTTATTGTGGGCTTAATAACCAGAAAATAAACATTTAAAAGGTGAGAAGAAATGTTTACAATTTTCATATAGATTTATTTGTTATTATTTACTTCCTCACTCCAACCATATTGTACTTAATATTGCAAGTTTCTGATTACACTTTTTAAAAATTAGCTATATCTAGAAATAATCTAAACAGGCAGAAAACTTTGAATTCTGAGTAGAATTTAAATTATAATCTTGACTAAATAATTTAATCTTTATGGGATTACATATAAAATTCAATAAGCTTGATGCTCAATTGAATAGAAACTTCCCTATGTAGTTAGGTATTTTATAAGTACATTGAGGGACACTGAGAATAAAAATATATATAAAAGATTTCTTATGTGTCAAAGTAAACTTTTGAAAATTATTTTGTATGAGTATTGACTACTTGCCTATTCTAGAATGAGTCACGGCATTTTGTATTTCTTCAAATCTCAAATACACAGTCAATTTGATATTATTTAAAATTTTACATAGGCTGGGGGTACCTGGCTGGCCCAGTTGGCGGGGCATGTGACTCTTGATCTCAGGGGAGTTCATGCCCCATGCTGAGCGTGGAGTCTACTTAAAAAAACAATTGCATAGACTGACAATTCACTAAAAGCAATTATAGCTAAAATTGCTTATACGTTTAGTGTGTGAAAACCAAGAAAGGAAATAACATTTTTTCCAAGCTTACCTTATAAAGTTAGTTATTTCTATAAATTTAATAAATATTTTAACACAATCTACAATATCATCTTTATAAATAAGGACAAACTCACCTATCATAGGGTTTCAATTCAAGTCATCAAACATTTAGTGAACAATGAGTTACTACTATAAAAAATACACAAGTGAAGAAGACAAATTCCTACTCAGTATGAGTAAACTGAACAGAGAAACTGGAGATCTATTTTCAAACAAGCAGAAAATGAGAAAAAAAAGTTGGTGATTTTATACATATTAATTTTTCACAAATCAGAGAGCCCTCATTACAAAAGCTTATTTTGAACTCTTTATGAGGCCACGGGCTGAGCATTCCTTGTATGCCACATCTGAAATAATTCTTTATTGCTTTGAGTGGTACCATTATATTCTTTTTAAAGTTCTTTTTAGCATAAATGCTGAAGTGGATTTTATTTTTTTTTAAAGTTACACTACCCTTTATTGTCAAACAAGTGAGAAATTATTATCATGGTAAAAGTTTTGCAAGTAGCATTTCCATATTAAAGATGGAAAGGTCCGATTATGATGTATCTTAGTATATACTTTTGGTTTATGAAATATCCAATTTTATCAAAATAGAGTGTAGTTTATAGGGATATGGATTTTTAGGAAAGGGATTTTTAGGGGCACCTGGGTGGCTCAGTTGCTTGGGAGTCTGCCTTTGGCTTAGATCATGGTCCCAGGGTCCTGAGATCAAGTTCCACGTCAGGTTTCCTGCTCTGCAGGGAGAAGCATTCTCCCTCTTCTCCCCACTCATCTCTGTCTCTATCTCTGTCTCTCTCTCAAGTAAATAAATAAAATATTTTTTAAAAAGGTGTTTTTATACACGCCCAAATTTTATTTTCCATAGAAAAATTCAAATTTGATGTGTACTTTTCTTTAGTACACTTCTTTTCCCCACAAGAGTCTTTTTAAGGGATAAGTTTCTTTCTCTGCATTTAAGAGGAAAAAGTAAAACAAACAAAAGGAAAACTCTGTTGTACTGGCTAGCACATAAATTCCTACAAATAAAAAGTCCAGTCTTCAGATATCATTAATGGCTTCATATCATTAACGGCTTCATATTATACTGCTAGGAAGCTGAGCTGCTTACCAACTTGACCAAAAGTTAAAAAGGAGACAAAACTGAAGAAAATGCATGGTGTATGTTTGAATAATCTTAGCATAAACTTAGGAGAATTTCTATCTCCAACGTGTTCTCTTTAAGTCAACTTGAGATATATGAGAAACTACTACCCAGTGCTCCAATATTTCTAAATAAAGCTTTTTTATATACTAATTATGTCATAAAAGTATGAGTCAAATGTGCTGTAATATGTTCTCCTATACCATATAAGTTAAGCCTAGAAAATAATGTCCCAGAACTAGATATTTTAGTGTACCCTAATCATTGGAATAGTTGGAAATAAGTTAACGGCCAACAATTGTTTGTGAATTTCTTAATGGAGAAATAAAAACTAATATTGCATAATCTTTTAAAATAGTATAGCATGTATTTTATATCTTCCTCACTTACTTAGGAAGTATTATATATATAGTAGATAATAAATAAGAAAAACTTAAAAAAGTGATCCGAATTTTTCCAGAAAAGAACACAGCCCGAATCACGTCATTATCCTTACACTGACACATTTCTCTCTATCCCCCTAATGCATTAGACCAATTTTTTTCTGTATTCAACTATTTAAGGTTTATTATTTGGGTCACATTACATATTTTGTGTTAAATGAATTATGACAATAACAAATTACATCTCAATTTAAAATATCTTTTGATAATTACTAAAATCTGCATTCTTATTGTACAACTATTTTAGCATAATTTTATGGTAAAGGATTTGAGAGCTTATTTAATTCTGTCCCTCCTTTTCCACCAGTCAGCAAATTTACATTGAATTCAACTGGACTGAAACATTACTTCATAAAAGAGGAACTCCAAATGCTAAACCTGATTAACTACTGCTAAATTTTAAATCCTTACCTTTAGCACTCTTATAATCAAAATGTTCCACCATTAGGATTGTGAATATCATAAACTCAGTGAGTATGAGACTAGAAAGTTGGTATGAATGCAAGTATACCTATAAATTTTATGTTAATTCAGTTACTTAACAAGTATTTATGAACTATTTGTTAATTGATGTGTGCCATTTAAAAATATTTTAATGTTGTTTTTTAATATATTTACTCTATATCCCTTTATAGTTTTTAAATAAAGCTCAAACATATCTACCTCTACTTGATATATATTGATTATATTTCATGTACATTCTTAAACAGTGATTATAATATTATTTATAAAGGATATTTTATAACATTGTCAATAAACAGTTGTGAAGCAACATAATAATTTAATATTATCAGAGTTGAACTCCTTAGGCTCAAATATGTTAACAAATGCATACATAAAGCTGACCTCGAACGTAAGTTGGCCTTCATGACTGTCATTCTTGATTCCATTCATATTCCTGAATGGAAATGAAACAAACAATTGATGATATCAGTGAGGAAAGGATAATTAACCTGATTACAGGACATTAGAAATCATTTTTCTCTGGGAATTTTTATTTCATCCTTTTTTCATTGTTGTGTAGGTACAACAATTGTTTTCTTTGCTCTTGATGTTAAATGCAGATTTTGGAAATCATCATGAGAAAATGGTAAGAAGTTTCACTAGGGTAATATTAGATATAAAATATGTGGTTTTATTTATCAAGAAAAAAATGTGAAAATATATTAAATAGCATAAAAGTAAATGTGTGAATATATATTCCCATATAAATTTATATATGTTTTCCAGTTTACAATCCTATTTTATATCCTCACATTGATTAATGCATTAATTAATGGGAAGGATGAACAACAATAAACTGTTAAAACCAAAAAGATTGAAAATTTGAGGTGTTATATATATACTACGAGATAATTTTTTATTTAACCAAAGTCATAGTAATATGTATGATATTATTATAGTAAGTCTAATCAGTGAAATTTATTATAAAGCTACCCATAATTTAGTGTACTTAAAGCATAAATATGATGCCATTTAACTGCTGACAAACCAGTTTTATTGATAGAAATAGCTCCAGTTGAAAGAAGGATCTTGAAAAGTTTACAGCTTATTTTTTCAAGCACCACAAACTAATAAGTAAAAACATATGAATTAGATAAAATACTTCATTAACTTACTTTTATTGGGTGAGTCAATGTGATATGATTACATTTCAGAGACATTTAATTTCCTATCATATAAAATCACATTGATGTTTGGTTATATTTTCTCTTCTGGTGATGTAGCCATTCAAAGTATTTTACCCATATCAAAGCAGAGATATTATGAAGTTAAAACTAAAGTCATTTTCATCAAAGCTAATCATAAATTTTATTTTCTTAAGTGTTTCCCAAGGTAATCGTATTGCAGTTCTATAAAGAAGGCTCTCAAAAGTACTCTTGGGTCTTGGGTTCTAATTAGAAGGAATCTCATCAAACTTGGGAGCACTGCAGTGAATATAGTCAGGAGAGCAAAAACAAAAACACCCACATTTGATTCATGAAGCTCCGGATGAACCCATTGAACACCGGCACTTTAGGAAGATATTTCTTAATGTTGAAAGTATAATTGGCAATTCATTACTTAGATGGCCAGCTCTGCAGTGCTTCGCACTTATTTGTATAACTTATGTCAATGTATAAATGCTTCCTTTGAAATGACATAAACCTTGAATCACTACATAAACTGGTAAATGATAGTTGCTCGCTATCTTGTACACAGGTCCCTTTTTATTGGTTAAAGAAGGTAGGTGAACATCACAGATGCAAAATGTTTGTTGTTAAGAATGTGTGTTTACAGGTGTGGAATACCCTAAGGAAGGGTAGAACTGATAGCCTGCTGCAGGTGCAGACTTTAATAGACAGGAACTTGTCTTTCCCCTAATCACTCCTCTCCTTTATCATGCTTTTGGATTATTTCAATTCACATTAAGTATCACTTGTGCATAAGGCATATACAGTGTTCTATATTTATTTAGATATACATGTGACTAGATTTTCTGTGAATAAAACCCCAAATGCATTCACATGAGAAAATGGAGTGGTTTAATTTAAATATTTTAGGAGTGCTAGAATACTAATAAACATCTGGAAGAACAGATAAAACTAGATAAATGTTTAGTCTTGTTATGAGTAACACACTAGCATACGATTAGGTTTATAATGGTTGTAATTTAACAAAACTGTTGTATGAAATATTTTGTTTAGCATTCATTAAAAACTGTTAATGCACTTGTGTCTTCCATGGACTAAATTTTTTGCAGCAGACGCACGTTATTAGTATAATACAAATATGCTAAAAAGCAAACAGTTTGGTGTTAAAATGTTTTAAGTAGGATTGTGAAGAGGAATTTTACACCAATCTTTATTTTTTTTCATTTTTACAGGGAAAATTTTACCACAAATTCCATATTTTAATGATATTATACCAACTCTATTTTTTAAACTCATTTTGTCACTGTTTTGTAACAGAAACACTGTAAATATTATAGATGTGGTAAACTATTATACTTGTTTTCTTATAAATGAAATGATCTGTGCCAACACTGACAAAATGAATTAATGTGTTACTAAGGCAACAGCCACATTACATGCTTTCTCTTTCACAGTAGGCAGCAGAGCATATGGTTTTCTCTTAATGGAACGCTAGCTTCTCATTAACATACCAGTAGCAGTGTCAGAACTTACAAACCAGCATAACAGGGAGATGGAAAAACTTATAAATTAGACCCTTTCAGTACTATTGAGAAGGAAATGACTGATGTTCTAAGGTACAATATTTAGCTAATACTGTGCCCTTTTCTGCACCTTCTTTCCACAAAAAAAAAAACTTTTTTCTTATAATAAATATAAATATAAATATTGAAGCGCAAGTAATTTTTACCCTGCTTCTAAAAGTGATTGGCACCCTGATTTTGATAACTCTTAAAAAGATTTCGTTGCCTTTTTGCTCACAGTATGTTTTAAACAGCTGTATTTTCACCATCCTGTTTCAATGCAGTACAGCAGCTGAAATGTAAAGCTAATTGTCATGTCTTCCTAAAAGAGGAAATCCATCAGGTAAATTAAAAAAAAATAAAATAAAATAAAAAACCCGAGAATGAGAAGGAAACGTTTTCTGGAGGCGAAAGACGACCATTCCAGTCACAGAAGTGGAGCCGCCAAGAGGTTATGCTAGGTAGTGAAAGAAGAGAAGAATTAATTTTTAGTTCCCATTTTGCTGTGTTATTTAAACCACGTTTAGCTGTCTCATACTAATTATGGTGATTTAAATTTTTCATCCACTTTTTTTTCTTTATTTCAAGATCCTTCTCACTGAGAATTCAGCTGTATTTGTAGATGGAATATATCAATGTCAAGTCTTGAGACACATTTTAAAATTTAAGCCTATACATAGGGCACAGAAATTATACTTACATATGGATAATCATGACACGACCTCATATGCCAGGAATTTCATAAAATGAAGTTGGTTTTGTCATTTATATTTTTTTAATTTCATAATATTTACCTATGATTAGATGGTTGAGTGCTATTAAAAAGTGAAATATAAAGTCTTGGAAAAATAGCCTGAATATTCTGGGTCACTGTAGAGTAATTGTCAGGAAGAAAGCGGATGTATTAATCCTCTGATAACCAAACCTCTGGGGAGATAGCAAAGTGGATTGATGACTCTTTCCAAAGACTTTTAATGTCTATACTAGGTCAATTCACTGAATGGAAAATTTTATCCTAAGACTCTAGCCTTTTCCTGCAATATTGTAGTAGATGTATTCCTTAAATCTCCAGATCATGATGAATGACAAGAATATATTTTAAAATAGTAAGTCAGGAATATATAGATAATACCAATATTTTTTGACTCTTAACCATAAAGATACAAACAGCCTTTCTAACCCTTATTATTCTGAATAAGTAATCCATTGACATATGTAGCTTTTTGAAATTACTTTTTTCTCTTTGGTAAAATTCAAGATTTTACTGAAATTTGATAATTATCCAAAGTTAGAATATTTGTGACTTAGCTCAGTTTCTACAAATGCCTGAAGAATGGCCTATGGGCCAGGAATCCATAGTATAATTTCCATAATAAGAAGGTATCCAAGTAACATTGTTTCCAGACATAATCAGCCTGGTCTTACAGAGTGAATCCCAATGTTTAACGTTTCCGAACTCATTTATTTTCCTTTTGCAAAGAGAAAGATACAATTTTATTCACAGAAAGACTTTTCTTTTTCTCATCCACCACAGGACATGACAATAAGTTTATTTCACAATAATTCTCTTTCTCCCCCAGCCTCAAAATTTGCTGTTACCCCCAACATGATTGCAAATGCTTTGGAAACTAAGTTAATAACGATTGTTGATTCAGGCCCAAGGTTATTAATGCAAACTATTAATTTAAGGGTGTTTCCATACTTTCTGAGGAGTGAGTAGCCAGATAACTATGGCCCATGCTGCAGATTTAATCTTCGTGTCAATCAGACCCAGATTTTTCCATTTGGTAAGCAAACTTCTCATTTTCCGCTTTACCAGAATCCAAGAGGGCCACAGGGAATAACTGGCTGCTTGGCATATCCCTTTCCTACGTATAGATAATTTCTCTATAACCCTAACAAAGGTGTGTGAAAAGTCACTACTTCTCCGCGTGTTTTTCAACACCATTGAATCAGGAACATCTCCGCATACAGGTGTTAAAAGAAGCTTCCACCTCATGTCTGGCATTAAAACTTAAACTGATGGTTGTTATTCAGCTGAAGACAGTATCAGTGTAAAGTGTCACCGATCTGGTCACTATCTCTGGGAGGCTGCCAGAGCTTCTACATTGGCTTCATGGTATCGTCTGTGAAGGAAGCCAATTAAGATCACAAGATAGTGGCTGGTAATAATAAACTTCTAATGATGTTCCTGACTGAAAAGAGGTAATTAAAATGTGTATATGGATGACCCCAGCTTCTGCTAGCTCACTGTAGCTGTTACACTGACAATGTCCATGTTTTGTTTAGGGGGAGAAAAGAGTTAGTGTTGTCTAACAACAATAAAATAAGCGATTTAATCATATAGAAAGGATTGCTTGGAAATGCACACCAATTTCAATTCTGTTGCATCCCTGATAGAACTCAGTTGACCGCTCTCTCTTGCCTGGATATTTTGTCATTCTGGTTCCTGCCTCCGAAACACCTCCCTACTCCCCCTCTCCATCCTTCCTGTCTGCAAGTTACACTCTCACCCCCCCCACACACACACACACCCCCATTTGAGTTTTTGGTGGTTGTCGTACTATGACTAGGTCTTACCTTCTTCAGGTGCTTCTTGAAATCAAAGACCATGTTTTGAAAAGAAAGACGATTAATTAGATAGCAAAGGAAGCCAGTCCTCTTATCACTCGATCTGGTCACGGACATAAGTGCTTCACACTTTTTCCACTCCCTCACCCTGCAGCGCCAAGCTTTCCTGTACACCTGCTCAGCTCAGCTCATCAATTTTCTGTGAGCCAGTTAAGTTCCTTTAAGCCTGTCCTCTGAGAGGTGGTGATAGGTCTCAGAGAAAAAGGAGAGAAAGAGAAACAGAATGCTGCTCCGGGCCTTTATCTTGATCACACTGTTTGTTTTCGAATTGATGTCTGTAATGAAACAAAGAGGATTTAATCGTGTTAAACAAAAGCCTGTTGGTACCCAGAGGAAACTCATTTAACTCCTTCTCCAAGTCTTAGAGTTTCAGGTTTCTGGTCTTCCTCTTTGCCGATCCACTAGGCTGAGTTTCTTACCTGGGGCTTAAAATTGTGAGGTGTGAAACTCTTCTTTTGTTTTGACAGGTGCTCTTTGCTAAACATCAGCCTAGCCTTGATGGTGATAATACACAGAAGGGGGAAAAAACTTCAGAGTCGCTAATGACTGCAGTTACCCAACTTCTGCCTTAAATGAGTTTTATTAGCTTCCCTTCTTGGAGTTCTTTAGGATAAAGTGGGAAAACAAATTGGCCTGATGGGAAGTGAGTTGTGAAAAGAGAGTCACTAAGGAGAAGACCCAGGAACCATCTCGTTTTAGAAATCCAAGAGGAAAATGAAGGTGATGAAGTAAGGCCTGGATTGCCCTTTCCTGAAGAAGGAGTTAGCTGGCAGATTTGACCTTAGCGTGTTATCTGGTAGACGAAACAGGCTCACAGGAGACATCATTAATTTGACATTTGGCTGATGAGTCTCTACACTGATTCTCAACATTAGAATGCTAGGATGGTGGACAAGAAGGTAGGAGACTGAGCTGATAGCACTCTGATACCCAGACAAAGGTCTCTCTGGGTGGAGAGAGAAGTTTGGAGGCCCTCTTCCCTGACTTGAAATAATCCCACTGTGCTCCTTTGCTGACCACTCCTTCACTGTGATTCCAAGATGGATCCAAGATCCCTTTAGGCATTTATTTAAAGCACTAGTTTCCTAGACTCAATTCTACCTGCTCCTGCATTTCTCTGTGTATCTCACTGTCTCCTGAATCATGCTTTTCTTGACATACTCTTGAGGAGTGAGAACTTTCCCCTTCTGCAGACACTGATAGATCCGCTGTGCTGACCAGGCAAGCTGGGGTAAGGACATGTCGAGCCACATTTCCAGACAGGAGGAAAAAATGTGGTAAGGTTGAGCTTTGTTATCAACCCAGAAAGTTCCACTGTTCCAAAATTAGGTGGAAAACAAAAAACTTTCTATTTTTGCTGCATAAAACCTGCTTTTCTCCATCTTTATTTAGACAGTGGTGAAGTACTTACAAAAGGTTCATAGAAAATTATTAAAGAAGTGATATGGATTGGTGGTTAAAAGTGGACCCAGACTACCCAAGCTAAATTGGGGTATAGCTGTTAATGCTTCAGATTTCTCAGCTTTAAAATGTATATACTGCAGGGGGACCTGGTGGCTCAGTCAGTTGACCATCCGACTTTGGGTTTTGGCTCAGGTCATAATCTCAGGGTTGAGAGATCCAGCCCTGCATCTGGCTCCTCCCTGCTCAGCAAGGAGTGTGTTCAGGATTCTCTCCCTCTGCCTCTGCCCTTCCCCCTGTTGGTACTCTCTCTCAAAATAAATACGATTTAAAAAAAAATAAGAGGCGTATACTGTACAATAGCAAAAGGATCATATGATTGGTATAAGTATTTAATTAATTGATATAAATGCTTAGAAGAATCTAAGTGATCGTTTGTGCTCAGTAAATGTAAACCACTATTACTTGCAAGGCAGTAATGATGATCTTCTCAAGGCAGGTTGTGAATTCACTGAGCTCCATCTCCTTCACCGAGTGGTTCATCTTCCAAGCACTGACCTCACTTGGTGCCAAGGCTTTGGCAGATGTCCGCTGCTTTTTTGATTTAAAAAGGGCTTTGCCACCCAGACCAGTCTGTTTTGCAGCAAGCAAATCACCCTGATTTCTTCCCCAACATCCTATCCCTAAAATAACTAGTCAGGTTGTTTAGCTTTTCCTTCTTTTCACTTAAGGTCTTAAAGAGAATGGAATTATACACTTAATTTCAGTCCTTTTCTGGAGCAAGACCTAGGAGTAATCATACAAAGAAACTATATCGGGGTGAGTGGCGGGGGAGGCCTGGGTGGCTCAGTTGGTGAAGCGTCTGCCTTGGGCTCAGGTCATGATACTGGAGTCCAGGGATGGAGACCCACATTGGGCTCCGTGCTCAGTGGGGAACCGGCTTCTCCCTCTGACTCTCACTCTCTCAGTCTTTCTGTCTCAAATAAATAAATAAAATCCTAAAAAAAAAAAAAAAAAAAAAAAAGTAGATCAGGGCTGAATGTAGTCACCGCTCCCTCCTGCTACTGCTAGCTAAAGTTTCCCTCTTAGGCAGAGAGCTGGTCTTGGATTCTGGGGAGTACTTATACCCAAGTTTGACTGTTTGACTGTATACAGTTCCTTGCAGAGTTAATTATAAACTGATATATTTGTAGAAGAATTGTTAGGTGATCGAGCTAGGTGAGAGAGTTTAGGGAAAAGGCCAATAACTTGGTTACCCTTTTTCAGGGGCCAGAATATAATAGGCCAGCTGTTGATTCCTTAAGTCAAATACCTAGAATTAAGCAAAACGATGAAGAAAGAAAAACTAGTATCCCTGACATCTTCCAACACAGGAATATTCTCACCCTTTACAGATGCATTTATCATGATCTTGACAAAATATCCTGTATTTTCTTTAAAAATAACAGTTAACATATAAATAGAGGGGCGGTAGGAGGAGGGGTGGCGCAGGCATTCAAACACCGATTACCTAATTGGAATAACTCAAGCCGAATAAGCATCTTGGGTGAAGACTTCATGTTTAAGTTCTTCTCAGTTAAACTGTAAAAGACAAAACAAAACTCTAGTGTCATCTCCAACAGTTGAAGTAATCAAAAAGAATACTTGTTTCATCAAATTCCCTTCTTCTTCTTCTTCTTCTTCTTCTTCTGCTGCTGCTGCTGCTACTGTTGCCACTACTGGCTGGCAAGCATGTGGATCAGTCCATTTTATCCCTTTCAGTGGAATCATGTTACCTTTTTCTAGTTGAGTTGGAGTTTTCTGCAGACTTATGGAGGATTTTCTTATAATAATGCTTCGAGCTAGCTAGGTATTCACAAAATAAACAGTAATGAGGAAAATGTTCTTTCTGCTTTTTCCTCCCCAAATAAAAATGGTCTGACTCAAAAAGAGCAAGTCTCATCTTTTTGGTTTTTCTCTTTTCTATCCTGCATATCCAAATACAGTGAGGTTGCCTTGCATTTGAATGTACAGAGGGCTGTGAAAGTTCACCTATGGCACACAAATTATTTTGTTAGGGTGCCATCTGCTGGTGTCAAACTACCAAAGACTTATTTTTCTTAAAGATTAATGGTAAGCTTCTAATAACACTAAAGACTTTGAAGTTATTTGATTCAAATAACTTTTTGTCTTTTCTCATTTATAATTACAGTATAGACTATTTTCAAACAGCTGTCTGATGCATAATTCTTTAACACTACAATACAGTAATATAAAATGTCACTTTATTTTAAAGTTAGGAAAATGAAGGCACCAGACACAGCCTTGACTTACTGGTTCATGACCTGTTTGGATTCAAATTTCATTTTTTAGTTTCCATGGCTCCCTGACTTTTAAAAAAGTTCTGTTCAATTTCCCCCTTAGAAAAGCAATTGAAGTGCTCACTTCGGCAGCACATATACTAAAATTGGAACGATACAGAGAAGATTAGCGTGGCCCCTGCGCAAGGATGACATGCAAATTCATGAAGCGTTCCATATTTAAAAAAAAAAAAAGGAAAAAAAAGCAATTTAGTTGCTGTGTTCGTATTACATTGATTTAATCACTTAACATATCTATTCACTAAATTTGTTCTCTATGCTACGATATAAGGTGTGTGCACTAATTGTAATTTCTGTGTAAAGCAAGCTTATCATCATAGTCCAGATTATTTATGTTCAATATCAATGCAGTTCCCAAGTACTTTCTATAGGAGGTAAAGAAAAACAACTACTCTCCCCGCCCACCTTTTTTTTTGAAGTCTTTATCAACTTAGTATCTGTGTGACCTTGAGTAAGTCCTTTTACTTTCTTGTGCTTCTTCTTCCTTACTGTAAATTTCAGATAATAATAGTAATTACCTGATAGGGTTATCTATCAGGTTACTGTGAATGTTAAAGTCATACCTAGGGGCACCTGGGAGGCACAACCTGTTGGGCACCTGACTCATGGTTTCAGCTTAGGTCCTGATCTCGGGGTTGTGGGATTGAGCACCCTGCCAGGCTCCACTGGCACAGAGTCTGCTTAGGACTCTCTTCTGTCTCCCCGGGCTCCCTCTCTCCCCCCTCCCATGATCCTGTGCACACAGGCTTTCTCTCTCTCTCTCTCTCAAGTAGACAAATAAATCTTTAAAAAAAATAGTCATACCTATAAAGTTCTTACAACAGTGCCTGTAACATAGTAAACACACAATAACTGTTAGCTGCTTAACCACAGTTGATTAAGCATGTCAAAGAATGTGGGTTAATATCAATTAGACAAGTGTTGCTTTACAGTAACTTCTGGGATCCTTAACTTCCTCCCCACTGGGAGATATAAAGTGGGTATGTGTGTTTATATTTTGGAGAACAGGGAAAGAATAATTATTTTCTTACCTTTTATTCTCACTCTGTGAGCACTTAACTGGTTGAAATCTCAACTCCCTTTAATCCTATACAAAACCTTTTATGGTCTGACTTCTGTTTATTTTTTCCATCCTCATCTCTCAATATTCTCATTTTCAAACTCGGTATTCCAGCCACAGAGAACTTCTTTCAGTTGCCTGAGTGAGCCATGCTTTCACTCTCCACACCTTTGTGCAAGCTCTTGTCCCCTGTGCCTGGAACCCCCTTCTCCTCCCAACCTGCTTCCAGTACCTGGCCAACATCTTCTTATCTCTCAGCTCTGCAGTTAAGAAGTTTTAAGTCAAGGATCATGCTTCCATGGGCTCCCAACACTCAGCACTCTTCTACCCCACCCTGATGCCATCACATTTCCACAGGATGGGGAGAGGTGGAATCTAGCATATTCACCACTATACTCCCAGCTTTTAGAGAAGTACAGATGCTCAGCTAAGGCTACATAAGTATTTATTTCATAGGGCCCCACAGGTGAGCACATTTATTTGGGGGCAATTGAAAGAGAAGGCTTATCTTATCTCCTGCTTACAAGATTGAATTCTATCTTAAGTAGTGAACATCTTTCTCCGGTTCCATTAGGACACCACCAGTGTTACTTTCATTCATTAATATCTCTTTTATTCACATATTTGTATATATGTACAATTAAGTATACATTAATAAAAAATGAACGTGACTGAGGTTTTTTGTATGCATGTAGGAATCTATTTTTAATTTCTACATTGGCAAATCATAACAATTATCTACTTAACAATAAGAGTTTTCACTAAAAAATTATATGTATAACAATATATTCCACAAATATGTATTGAGTACTACTGTTTGCCAGGTACTCTTCCAGGCACCAAGCAAAGCAGACAGGAATTCTTAACCTCATAACTGAGCTCTATGATTTTGCTTAAGTTTTTCTGTATCTGCCATGAGAAGGGAAACCAAAAAGGTAGTCCAGCACCCTGGGGCTTGCAAGAAGGGGAGCTGTTACTCTTCCTGCCTCTAAAGGGAAAGGGAAGGAGTGAGTAGTTCCCTGAATTCTGGTTTGGTGACTGCAGTGGGAAGGCTGCCAGACGGAATCAGCCTTCAGGAGGGGATTTAGTCGGCATGGCACACAGTGTATCCTTGGAGAGAGGGCCCAGCAAGTCAATTCTAAGACCCCACTTCTTGGGCAGCTCCCGTGGTATAGCGGTTTAGCGCTGCCTGCAGCCCAGAGCGTCATCTTGGAGACCCTGGATCGAGTCCCATGTCAGGCTCTCTGCATGGTGCATGCTTCTCCCTCTGCCTCAGTGTGTGTGTGTGTGTGTGTGTGTGTGTGTGTGTGTCTATGAATAAATACATAAAGTCTCTAAAAACAAAAATAAGACCCACGTCTTCCTCCTGCCTTTTGCTGTTTCCTTGCACTGGCTGAAGAAGCCAAGTGAGGCCAGAGGACAGGAAGCTCAGACTCCTGGAGCACAGAACAAGGAACAGCAGAGTGAACCTGGAAGGACAAATGGAACATATCCAGGGCTAACCCTGATCAAGAACTCGTTAATTATTATTTTTTAGTCTCTCAATCTTTTCTAAATGCAAAGCATTCTTTCAAATAATTGGCAGATTTTGTGTGTGCATGGTCGGTGCCACCTGTTGGACATTGGGGCTTTTTTTTTTTAAGACTTTTTATTTATTTATTAGAGAGAGAGAGACGCAGGGACACAAGCAGAGGGAGAAGCAGGCTCCATGCAGGGAGCCCGATGTGGGACTCGATCCCAGGTCTCCAGGATCACGCCCTGGGCTGAAGGCGGCGCTAAACCGCTGAGCCACCGGGGCTGCCCGGGGCTTATTTTTAATAAACCCATGCCATTTAAATAAATATTAATGTTCTGTATATTTGGAGGCTCTTCTTTTATCTATCAAAAGGAGAGAGTTAAGTGATTTAATGTGAACAAGTCAACATGTTCTAGATTGTGACTCTGAGGCTCACGTCAGAATTTAAAAGGAAAGTACACGAACAGGGTTTGAAATTCTGTGACTGTGGAAGAACCAATGATGATGCCAGTTCCATGGAACTTCTCTGAGTTTCTCTTGGAGCTGCTGCAGAAGCAGCTGTGGCTTTGTGCTGTAGTTCCTGGCCTGAAAAGCAGGCCGAGGGAAAATTACACACAGATAGAAAAAGAGTTACTGAGGTCCCATGGCATTTTTGAAGAGAGGATGGTTTCTTTTAATGGTGGAAGTTCAATCTGAAGATATCTAAAATCCAAAGACACAAAATGCAAGCACACTATATTAACCTTTACATCACACTACTCATTTATCTGTCATTTGTTATATCATTTTTCTTCAAAGCCTTATTAGAACTTTGCTTAGTGCTATACGTAAGATGTGTCCTCTCATAGGAACTGCTATTTTTCAGTCATTTATAAGTCAGGAGGATACCCTTGTTATATGGTCAGCTTTTTTTCAGACCAACTTAGTCAATTACTTCTTCCTCAAACCACACCCTTTGCACTTCCCTGCCCCCAGGAGATATCAATTACTTAATCTAACAGCTTGGTACATAACACCAACCATGTTTTCCACGTTGTGAGGTTACCAGCCTGTAAAGGCTATCTTCTAGAAGTTAAAAATCCAATAGTACTTGGGAACGCTATGCCTTACAAATCGGTACTGTAAAATTATCACAGCATTTTCATGTGCATTTTTGAAATTGGATGCTCATGATACTCTTCACAGTAAGACTCTATAAAAAATTAGAAAGCCAAGAAGGCGAGTTTCTAAAACAAATCAATATACGAATTTAGGATCTTTGGTGCTCCCTCTCTCTGACAAATAACTGGTGCTCCTATGATTGTCAGAAACCTTGGCTTCTACTCCTGGTGAGTCCATAATGAGTGACTTTCCTTGAACCTCAGCTTCATCTTCTGCACAATGGAGGGCTGGGCCAGATGCTTTGGTTCTTCCAGAGACAAGCTTCTACAGAATTATCTCTGTGAGTTTTGACATATTGGCCCTTTGTTTTTTTAGTCTTCCAGATTAAAATCTACTTGAGGGTTGAGTCGTCACTATCCAGCACAGTGCTTGCAAAATGCATATAGGAAGTCAATAAATAAGTGCAAGACTGAACATTTTGCTGAACTGTTTAAGCATCACCAGGCCTCTAGAACTATTTTAAAACATTTTGTAACTTCTACGATGTTATGTTTTCAGCTGCTAACAATGTACAAAGATGTAGGTCAATGGAGTGTTTGAATGTTTTAGAAAACTTGGCCAGGGTTAGAACTCTCCATTTGATTAGCTTTCTAGAAAGAAGATTCAAGTATATTTATCTCGATTGGACAAAAGAACATATTTGCATCTCATACTTTAGCTAAAATTTTACCTAGAAATCAGACATTTGGTTCATCTTTAACTAACACCCTTTTTAAAGATGACCCTGTGCAAGTGCAATGGACTGAAAGCTTGTCCCCCCCGCCCCCCTAAATTCAATGTTGAAGCCCTAAGGCCCAATGAGAGTACTTAGAGGTGGGGCCTTTGGGAAGTAATTAGGTTTGGATTAGATCACAGCACTGGAGCTCCCATGATGGGATTGGTGCCTTTATATGGGCATGGGGAGACCAGAGCTCTCTCTCCACAGTGTGAGGATACAGCAAGAAGGTGACTGTCTACAAACAAGGAAGGGGACTCTCCCCAGAAACCAAACTTATTGGCATTTGGATCTTGGGACTTCTCAGCCTCTAAGACTATGAGAAATGAAATTCCTCTATTTAAGCCACTTGGTCTATGGTGTTTTTGTTATAGCAGCCCAAACTGACAAAGGCAGCAGGTGTATCTGGTTTGTACACAAACAAAACAGAATCTCATGGTTAAGAATTCAGGTTGGTAATGGATTCTTTTACAAGTACACTGAAGGAGTAAGAGATCTAACAATATAATAATAAGGAGGGACCACATAGAATCCTGACACCAATGGCAGAAATTACCAACTCTGAGCAATCCACAACCTAGACATATTCCATAGAGATATTTCTAACCCAAAGCAGAACACTTCAGAGTTTGCCAGACTGTGAGCTTTGATGCTGAACTCAAACTTTTCTAGACTAGGAATTATGTCTTATTGTTCTCCTATAAATCCTCAGAGAAAATGGGCTTTCTATAAATGCTCCTTTAAAAAATATACATATATATGTAAAAGTATACACTCTTTAGTATTATCTTGGCTGAATCAAGTCAAAGCAGGCAGAATTAAATTCCTGTTTTATCTTCATACTCTCTACAAAGAATATACTATCTTTGTTAGAAACAGTAGGTTTTCCTCAAACACTGACAAAATGAATGCATATGTCAAGGTGTGTGAATGAGAGAGAGAGAGAGAGAGAGAAAGAGACAGGGAAATCCAGTTAAGCCAGTTCAACACAAATATTGTTATTTTAATAATATAACGAGCTTATCAAAATGAAGTACAACTACATTATATCAAGTACAACCAAATTATATATGACCTAGTATTGGGACAGGAACCCCTTCATAAACCAGAGCCACTACCTGCCCATTTATTCTGGCTTTTCTTATCCATTTGTCTCTCTCCAACTCTTCTTTCCTCACTTTCTGTCTTCTTTCTCCCTTTCTCTCCCATCCTTCCATGTTCTTCCTAACTGCTTAAGTTATATGGTAGGTTTCCTATCAGTACATAGGAAACCTGTGAGTTTTTTTGTTTCCCGGGATTTAGAAGTGTTTTATCACTGGTTATTCCAAACTTCCTAAAACATATCCCCAAATATAATACTTTTGTAGCAGGACACAATTTCTGTGAGGTCCCAGAAAACCTCACCTTTAACTAAAAATATTTGAGCCTAATTCCAGACCCCAGTTCACATCAACTCTTTGTGGAGAAGGATCAGGCCTCCAGCTCAGACTTCGGGATTATCTATCTAGACAAGCAGAACTTCTACATTCCTAAGTGAGTGGTACATTCTAGTAAGGCAAAAACTTAGTATCTGGAACTGGAAATTCTTAACCTTTAAGTGCACAATCTTATCCTGCTCTTATAGACTCCAAAAGCTGAAATGTTTTCATTAACAAAATAATCAAAACTATGCCAGCTCAAGTAGGCACTGTTCTTCCAGCTGCTCTCATAAACTTAACCCATTAACCAAGGGATTGTAATGTACCCATTACCTCATTCTCAATCTATCTTGGTTTCTCTCCTTTTCTCTGAAAATTTTACATCTCCCATCTCTCTTTCTTTGGCCATTCCACAAAAGGCTTGGTCCTGAACTTTAGCTCCCAATTTCCTGGTCTTGAGTTGCTTGATTCCTATTGTTTGGAATAACTATGAGATAGAGAGAGAGAGAGAGAGAGAGAGAGAAAGAAAGAAAGAAAGAAGAAAGAAGGAAAGAAAGAAAGAAGAAAGAAAGAAAGAAAGAAAGAAAGAAAGAAAGAAAGAAAGAAAGAAAGAAAGAAAGAAAGAAAACGAAACTTCAGCAAAGAGGAATTTTGGAAGGAAAAGACCTGAATTCCAAGCCTGGTTATGCTGTATTCTATCTCTACATAATTTATTTGATCTTCAGCCTTCTAGGGGAACTCCATTCCAGTTTTTGACCTGCTAATTCTCAGAGTGGGTCCTGATGGCCACACCTGCTCACTGGTTCCATACCACTTCCTTCTGCAGGAACAGGAGAAGATCATAGCCCCCATTAGTGACCTCCAAAGCCACCACCACAGTGGGAGATTCGCACTTCCCGTGCTGAATGTGACTGCACCATCATCTTCGTGGCAACTGGAGAAGGCAAGGCCGCTGTCCTGAAGAGCATTTTGGAGGACAAGGAGAACCCCCAGGCCCACACGAGAAACTTTGCTGGTTCCTGGATGGCCCGACTCCTGACTGTGCCCTTCAAGAAGCATTCCACCTTGTAGGAGGCCCACACCACAGAGGGCACCACAAACTGTCCTAGTGGGCAGGGACCTTCCCGGGCTGGGTCCCACTGTCACCACCGCACCAGGCTTTGCTTTTCAAAAACTCCCTGGAAGGCCACAGGGCCAGCTGCCAGCCCTGCAGCGGGAGTGGGTGGTGTTGGGGTTGGGGGGTGGGGGTGCTCAGACCATGGGTCAGGGCTCTGGGTGACCAGATATTGAAGGTAGCATTTGCTTAAAAAAAGAAAAAAGAAAAGAAAAGAAAATAACAAAAGAAAGAAACAAAAAGAAAAGAAAAGAAAGCTGTGTATCAGTTTCTTTGTGAATATGTGAGGGAGAGCACAGACCAGCACCAGCAGAGTATGCAGCAGGTAGTGGACAGATTACTACAGGTAGCACTAATACTGCCATTACTATTCTAAATTAAATTCAGTAGAGAATATTTAAGTAAATTCTGATGAGGATATTCATAAGACTACCAGCGGCATATTTCATAAGCTCTAAGAAAGTCACTCAGGGCTTAATTACTTTTCATAAAAAAATAAACTGCAATAACCACTTAAGAATGGTCTTTATTGTCCTGGATGCAGTAGTACATGGTCTTGTCTTGTCTAAGCATTTCTATAGTCATACTTAATCTACAACAAAACATCTACCTTAGCAATGAAAATCAGAAAAGATTATTTAACAAAATCAGTTACTTCCTCTAAGTATGTTTGGATATTAATTCAAAGGAGTTTTGATTTAGGGTTTACAAATAGCCACATATTTCTGTAACATTGTAAAAGGTGATGCTATTTTCTGTAATTTTCTAAAATAAAGTGTTTGTTTTGTATTATTTATAAGAGCTACCTGATTCCAAGTGAGACCAAAGGAAGAAAAAAAAAAAAAAAAAACTTGGGTGCACTGTAATTTGTTTGAACAGGAACATAGGACTTATTGATTGCTGCAATTTGACTTACTGCATATACAAACATCCTTAGGGAACAATAAAAAATCAAATGCACTACTTTGCCAAGTAATATTGAAGTAGCAACATGAGTAGCCAGGGAAATATGTTCCGAGTTTAATGGCTCCCTCTGTCACCACCTAACTCTTCTGGCAAGTTTTACAAGCAGAAGTTTTTACCCTCTGAATCAGGACACAGTGTTTTATGGTCTCTGGTAAAAGTTGTATCGCAAGAGGGGCATCTGGGTGGCTCAGTCAGTTAAGCAACTGCCTTTGGCTCAGCTGGTGATCTTGGGGTCCAGGGATGGAGCCTGCTCCCTGCTACCTGCTCAGTGGGGAGTCTGCTTCTCCCTCTGTCCCTCCCACCTCCCAACCCCTGCTCATGCCCTCTCTCTCAAATAAATAAATAAAATCTTTAAGAGAAAAGCTGTATCACAACTCATCTGTTGCCAATAATTATAGAAATTGATGTGCATTTCCAAGAAATTAGAGTAGTTTTAAGTTCATCCCTACAACGTCACTCTTGCTCCCAATTTGCATGCTTTTCCTGACAGGAAGAGAAATAGGTGGAGTCTCCAAAGAAGGGAACCAGCATTTACTGAAAACCTGTGTACTCACTTAAAATTACATGAAAATGCATATTTAGAGAAGTTTGAAAGGATATCAAAATTTTGAAAAGATAATGGGATTGTGCTTAATATGATTTTTTTCTTTATATGCATCAGTACTTCTCATTTTCCAACAATAAAAATAAATTGCTTGTAGTAATGCTTGTTGATTTTTACAGTATGTCCATGTGCCCATCTACATTTCCAAGCCCCCAGGCCTCTCCATAAGATCAGGTGACTATGTCTCAGCTATCAAATATTAGGGGAAGTGATGTGTTACTTCATGTCCTTCATGTCCTAGAAAATAAAAATCGAGTGTATTTTCTATTGTGTGCTATCTCCCATTTGTGCTGCTAGAAACCCAGGATCTCTAGGTCTCTGCTTGGAAAAGAGCCTTGCCAGCTTTACATCAGACTGTAATATGAGCAAGAAATAAGACTTTTTAATGTTAAGCCACTGAGATTTGGGGGTTTATTTGTTATCACAGCATAGTCTTTGCTACCCGGACTAATACCGTTGTGTATTTTTAATATTTCCCTATTTCATGTTCATGAGTTCACTTGAGGCAAGTATAATTATTTGAGGAATATATGGAAGCTGACAACTAGAGACATTTAAACTTGCCAAAATAGAAAATGGTTGAATTGGGATTGAAATCAAGCAATCATCTGAACTAATTTTTTTAACCTAAAAGTATTCCTTTATTATATCACATATAATGTGACTTGCATGTGAATGGAGCTACTATTTTTACATCAAATCTCCCTGATATGTAACAAAAGTGATTCCTTTTATCCTTTTTTATCCTTATGTTTTTCAACATATCCCTGCTATGGCCATCCTCACTGCGTAAATAAAGCTTCCTATCCCATGAGGAAAAAAATCCGACCTCCCCATTTCAGAGTTAAAGTTTAACAAGATACTACAATTTGCTTCCAATGTATAGCAGAAAACAATCTATCCTCTACAAAATCTCTTCCCTATTTCTGTTAAAACTGATGGGTAGTTGGGAACAAATATGGGGCAGAAACTTGTGTGTCCTGGCTACTTGGTGGTTCTGGAGGGACTTGGTCCTTTTTTGGGCACATAAGGCAAAATAATTATTGAGAGCCCATCATGTAAAAGAAGCACTATGGACTTAACATCAAGAGAATCTGTACTTTGGGTTGGTTTTCCAATAATAGAGATAGAATTATAGAATTTCTCCCTGTGTTTTCTCTTACAGCCAAGGCTGTGTGTTTTCACATGGCTCCTTTACTACTGGTATAACTTTGGGAAAGTCCCTTCTTTTTTTTGGGGGGGGGGGTCCCTTCAATTGAATAACATGAGTATATAAGCAGTCTATCAACTTTATCACCACTGTATTTCAACTGAGTCAAAAGTGTATCTTTTTTTAAAGGAAAAAATATTGGCAGCCCGGTTGGCTCAGTGGTCTAGCACTGCCTTCAGCCTAGGGTATGATCCTGGAAACCTGGGATTGAGTCCCATGTCAGGCTCCCTGCATGGAGCCTGCTTCTCCCTATGCCTGTGTCTCTGCCATTCTCTCTCTCTCTCTCTCTCTGCCTCTCATGAATAAATAAATAAAGTCTTTTAAAAAATTAAGAAAATTTAGCCCAGCTATTCTTTGCTAACTTTTAATAGCATCTCCTATATTTTGAGAAATAAAATACAGCTTGAGAGTGTTAATTGCTATGAAACCTAGCTAGCTTATTGTCTTAGGGAACTAGTGACTTGGAGTGGCAAAAAAGAAAACAAAACAAAACAAACAAACAAAAAAAACCCCCCACTGTTTATGCCTAAGAAAGAGCCCTAAAACAAAGATGATGTTCCCTGAGTAGCTTCCAAGACAAATGTTTGAATATTTTGTAGATTTATGAACATAGGAAAATCAAATTTCATATGAAAAGGAATCAGGAGATGAAACAAAAGAATAATGAAATATACAGTAATTATTCTCTTGCAAGTAACCCAAACTTCTCAAAACTGAATCTGTACCACACTAGTTATCTGGCAATGGCTACTGAACCTCTGGAGACATTTTAAAAATTCATTTCTCCAGCACATTTGTTTCTGATGGATTGAATTAGAAAATATAGAAACTAAGGCTGAGCCTAAGCACTTATGGATATTTGGGTTTGAGTTCTACAGAATGTTGTCTTATTTATCCATATGTATATACTCAATATGCAATGCCATGAGTTTTATTTTCTGTTAAAACCTTAGTGAAATGCTAAGATTATGCTAATATTCAGACTGTCAAGAGTAAGAACCCTTTTCTTATTTTTATTAACATTTATTTTATGTCAAAATAATTAGTGTAGCAACTCGTGGGGGGGGGGGGGGGGGAACACATTTAGACAAGGTCCAGAAAAAGTTATTAAGCAAATACATCAGTCTGCAATAATTTCATCAGATAGATACTCATCTTGGGCATGATCATCTTTTTATCAAGATCATTGTCAAGATCATTCAGGTTTATTCTAATGTATTTTCATGCTGGTGTTGCTATTAATTAAATATATAAGAATATCTAGCCATTTTAACAGGAAGTCTTCAAACCACAGTGCAGATGGAGTCATGCAAAGAACCGCAATGACCACAAGGTGGCAAAGTATACAAATCTACATAGTTAAGATGGGCTCTTCCAGAAGAAAAAAAATGTCTTTCGGCATGGGGGAGGGGTAGGGGTAAGGCTTCTCATGACTGTCTGCTGGCTAGAGAATAGCAAAATTATACTAATTTCTCAAAATTTGGTAATTACTCCAAATTCCTGGTTCTTGAGATGAATGTGTGTATCATGATACTATTCTAATTTGTTATAAATTTTTTTCTTTTAGAGCAAAATTTAATTTCTTAAATCCTAAACATATATTTTAAAGGCAAAATTATCGGGTCCTCTCTTACAACATTTTAAATCCATTTGATGTGTATAAAACGAGTCAGTCGGCAAGTAGGCGTTATTGCTACACAAATTCAGAACCATGATGTGATTGTATGATTAGCGCTAGTTATCACAGAATTACAGTTATTTATATTTCAAAAAAATTTGGTTTAGAGAAGCTAGATTATAAGATTTCTGAATATTGTTGTTCCCAAAACTCTGTGCTTTGGTTTCTCTTTTCCCTGTAATGTACTTTGAATGATCAACCAGTTTTCAATGACCTATAAAATAATGACTCTTAGATCTACATCTGAAGTCCTGGTTTCCTAAGTCCTCAACCAGAAAATCTAAAAGAGCCATCTGGATATGCCATACACAGTCTATATTTAATATATTTAAATCTGATCTCATTATCTTCCTCCCAAAATGCCTACTCTTTTCATCTGATTTCTATTTTGGTGATCTAGTGGACTGTGACATCCAAGTCAGAAACCTAGGACTGCTTAATAGATATCTCTCTTTTTTTTTTTTTTAATTTCCCTGTACCCTTCATGGTCTGGAGCCTTCCTGCTTCTGTCCCTCTTCCATGGCCTCACCCCAAATCCACCATGTTCTCTCACCCTTTGCTTATGCTCTTTTTTGTTATCTAGCTGGTTCTCCTAGGGTTGAAACTGACATAAGCCTTCTGGAAAGTTTTTGCAATAATGTATTAAGTACCTTAGAAAATTCACATTCTTGTATTTGTCAATTCCACTTTTAAAAAGGAAATCATCAAAAAGTTGGTCTGATATTTATGTAAATATTATTGATAATAGCAAAAAAAAATCCCAGAAAACCCAGAGAAATAGTAAAAATGAATTACAGTAAAAAATCTAAGAATGTTGTATAGCTAGCTATGTCAACAGCACTTTCAAATAATGCTATTATTTAGAAAAAAATGTTCATTGTATCACATTGAAGAAAAACCAAAGACTCTAGAGCCAAACTACCTGGTTCATATCTTAGCTTTGTCACTTTCTCACTACAAGTTATTTTTTCTCTCTGCTCCTCAGTTTTCTCATCTATAAAATGGGAATTATAGTAATAGATCTGTTTTGAGGAGTATATGAATTAATGCATGTGAAGGGCTGACAGCGGCTGATACATAGTAAGTGCTAAATAAAAGCCTGCTAATGCTATTGTTCAGGACTGGAGTTCTGATGCTATGAAACCAGACATCTTCTGTTGACAATTGTTTTGATCCACACCCCTTGATTAATTCTTGATGCTAATGTGGTATCAGGAAAATGATGAGGCGAATTATTAAACCAAGTTAAAACCATTCACCTTTGGTGAAATTGTTTATAATTCAATAGAGAAATTGTTTATAATTCAATAGAGCAAATTTGTTACATCTCAGTAACTGAACTGTTAAAGCACAATAATCTCCTTAGAGAAAGGTTTTGAAGACATTAGCCTCAAACTGAATGTTCTAGACAAAAGCAAGGTTTCATATTCCAGCTTTTGTTCTTGAAATAGAAACCATGATACACTTTTCCCAAATGAATATTAATGAATATAATTAAAAGCACATTATAATAGTCTACTGATTTACTCTGAGAGTGGCTGAAAATTCCTTAGATCACAACCTAACTTAGAAGTAGGTATGAAGGGCCTCATCTTTCCTGTGTTAATTATCTTCTGATATAAAAAATAGATAATTTTAGTTTGCTTAGCCAATTGGTTAGAAATTACTGATACCTGTGATATTGTAGGTCAAGACTTAAGACTTTAATATCTTCTTATCCCTTATTAAAATCAACAAACTGGGACTTCTTCCAGAATATAGAATATTAATCTACAAAAATATGTGTTGAAATAAGTAAGCATCCAGGTGAATTCAGGTAAGTTTTAATTCTCCAGCTGTGGAGTTACTCATTCAATTGAAAAAAAATTGTGAGTGTTATATTTTATAAATTAAAATTTAACTGATTTTTGAACATCCAAAAGAGCTCAGCTAAAATTGATTTTACCTGTGATGAAAGTATCTGCTAACCATAACAGCAATCATACATAGTAATATAAAGAATAGTCTCAAGGGTTAAAAAGAAGTTGCTTTCAAATTTTCAGAGCACCATTCTCATTCTCATTGATAGGTTGCTAGCTTTGCTAAAATTATAATATATACTAAAATGTAGCTAGATTTTCACATATTTTTTGCCATATCATGCTTACCCTAATTCGGTGAAATTTTTCTAGAAAAGTTTTTGTGGCTTTTTTTCCAACTCAGTTCATTATCCATTTTCTGAGCTGTGGTGGGTTGACTTGTGGTCTTAAAAAGATATGTCTATTTGTAAATAAGGCTGTAATAAACATACGGATTCATATATCTTTTTGAATCAGTGCTTTCATTTTGTTTGGCTAACTTCCAATTACTGGATCATATGGTAATTCTATTTTTAATTTTCTGAGGAACCTCCATACTGTATTCCACAGCTGTACCAATTTGCATTCCCACCCATCATTTACAATAGCGAAGATATCAAAGTAACCCAAGTGTCCATCCATAGATGAATGGATAAGGAAGATGTGGTATATATCTACAATGAAATATTACCCAGCCATAAAAAAGAATGAGTTCTTGCCATTTGCAAAGAAACATGGATGGACCTAGAGGGCATAATGCTAAGTGAAATAAGTCAGTCAGAGAAAAACAAGTACCATGTGATTTTACTTGTGTGGAATTTAAGAAACAAAGCAAATGAACAAACAAAGAAAAAAAAAAGAGACAATCAAAAACCAGACTCTTAAATATAGAGAACAAATTGGTGGTTGCCAGAGGGGAGGTAGGTGGGAGGAAGGGTGAAATATATAAAGGTGATTAAGAGTACACTTACTGTGATGAGCACTAAGTACTATATAGAATTACTGAATCAGTATGTTCTATACCTGAAACTTATATAAGACATTATAAGTTAATTATGCTTCAATTTTAAATATTGTCCAAAAAAAAAAAGATATGTCTATATCCTAACTTCTCAAATCAGTGAATGTGACCTTATCTGGAAAAATGGTCTTTGAAGATGTAAAGTGAGACCATCTCTTAAAGTGAGACCATCCTGGATTAGGGTAGGCGTTGAATTCAATGATACCATATCCTTATAGAAACACACAGAGAATGGGATGTCTGGGTGGCTTAGTGGCTGAGCATCTGCTTTTGGCTCAAGCTGTGACCCAGAGTCCCAGGATTGAGTCCCACATCAGGCTTCCTGCATGGAGCCTGCTTCTCCCTCCGCCTATGTCTCTGTCTCTGTCTCTGTCTCTCTCTTTCTCATAAATAAATAAATAAAATCTTAAAGAAAAGAAAAAAAGAAACACAGAGGAGCCACACAAAGTAGAAGGTCCTGTGGAATAAATAAATAAAATCTTAAAGAAAAGAAAAGAAAAAAAGAAACACACAGCGGAGCCACACAAAGTAGAAGGTCATGTGGAAAATGAGGTAGAGATTAGAATTATGCAGCCACAAACCAAAGAATGCCTAGAGCCACCAGAAGCTAGAAGAAGAAAGGAAATATTCTTTACTAGAGCCTTCAGGGGGAGCACAGCTCTTTCTACATCTTGATTTTGGACTTCTGGACTACAACACTATGAGAGAATACATTTCTGTTGTTTTAAGCCACCAAATTTTTGTTAATGTAGTCCTAGAAAACTAATATATGAACAGTCTCTAAAAATTCATTAAATAGAAGAATTAGTTGGCTAAATATTTGAAAATTTATTGATTTTTTTCATTAAAGGTCTATTAGTATTAGTTGATTTTTTTCATTAAAGGTCTATTAGTATGGTTTGATTTTATTTCTTTGGAAAGAATATTTTCAATATAATTTTACCTGAATTGATTAAACAAGTAAATTTAAGCCTTTCTTATTTATATTTGCTGCTTATAGCTTATTAGAAGATTGAATGTGGAACAATATACTTTTTAAGTAGGCTTATACCCAACCTGGAGGTTGAACTCAAGACCCTAAGATCAAAGGTGGCATGCTCTACTAACTGAGCCATCCAGGTGCCCCCTGAACAATTTTTTTTTCCCTGAACAATATTTAATATGAGTTTTCTAAGAGCATTTCCCACCCAATCTAACTCTTCTTGCTACAATGATGGTTTCATTTCTGGAGATATTTTGGGTAAAATCAAATTATAATTTGGGGTCACTTTAATTTTTAGTCCTACAATCAACTGGCTTGACTCTAGCTGGTAGGGTAGTGAAACAATTCCTCTTTGATTGGTCACTTGAGCTTAGGAAATGAAAAGGTCCATCAAAAGATTTCTGGTCCCATATCTGATCTCAAACCTTTCTCCTCTCCATCATACCATCGGACAGGGATGCCATGAGAAATAGGGAGAGAAGGACGGGGAGGAAGGGAAGAAGAGAGAGAGAGAGACAGAGCAAGAGACTGAGCAAGTGAGCTGAGTTCTTCTGTCTAAGAAAAGTAGCAGGAACTGAGATATGTACAGTTAGGTTGAAAGAGTAATAAGCAGGACATGGACATGAGTTTGACCCCGTGAGAAAGGCTAAAGAATTTCAAAGAGGTGAAGGGTGTCTAACATTTCATTTTATTCTGTCTGCTATGATGCAACTCCATACCATTATCCATAAACAAAACAGCCAACGTTTATTAGATGTTTGCTCTATACCAGGGAGTTTACTTTCATATGTTCACTTTATGCTCTTAACGTTCAGTGAAGTAGGAACTATTATGAACCCAATCTTCAGGAAAGGTTTACAAAGCACAGATGCCTCGTAAAGTGATAATTTAGGGAAATTAAAGACTATGTGTCACATCTGGGTAGATACAGACTAGAAAAAAAACACAAGGAGATCAAAAATATTTTTTTCATAAGTAGGAAGAGATATCATACTGGGAGAAATATCAGACTACCCCAAGAATTTCCAGGAAATCCTGGACTAAACACAGGGTTTCCTACCTCACGAAGAACATTTATTAATTTTTACTGGATAGAGTGGCTCAACCAGTTGGAAAAACTTAAATATATTTAGGCAACTGATAACAGAAGGCTATAAGCCAACATTGATGGACCAGTTCAGAGAACATGATACATATATCTAATTACTTAATTTTCTTTTCTGTATTTTTTGAGTAATCTTTTTTTTTAAAGATTTTATTTATTTATTCGCGATAGATATAGAGAGAGAGAGGGGCAGAGACACAGGCAGAGGGAGAAGCAGGCTCCAGGCCAGGAGCCTGATGCGGGACTCGATCGCGGGATTCCAGGATGGCACCCCGGGTGAAAGGCAGGAGCCAAACCATTGAGCCACCCAGGGATCCCCCAGTATTTTTTGAGTAATCTTATTAGTGTTTTTGTTAGAACAAACTCAATTATATGTCTCAGTTTTCTAATTCTGTAAATACTTTTGTTTTTACAATATTGAGATTTGGATCTATTAGGAAAAAAAGGGCAAAATAGAAAAGAAAAAGTCTTGAACAAATTTGGATAGGTTTTTCTGATTAAATGTTGTAGAATTTTATCATAAGGAACACTATCTCCACACTGTAGACAGTTCATTTCTCTAAGAACACAGTTAGTGCTTGCTGCAATACATTCTTTTTTTTTTTTTTGCTGCAATACATTTTTATATTAAGATCTAATTCTAGATACTTAAGGAAACCTCCAGAGAAGTTGGCTGATTGTTATGTTTAACCAGACATCGATGTTTATGCAGCATGTGAGTGAAAAAAATATTAATTAGTAGGGTGTTGATTGAGCTGATTAAAAGTAAGCTGTTTGTCCCTGAGTTGAGTAATAAGGTAAGTAGCCAATCTTGTGCTGGGTTACACTTACTTCCACTCCCTCTCTCTTTTGTCTTCACTGTCTTTTATCTGCCAAGGACTGAGACTGCTACACTGTTCCTCAAGGACCTCCAGTCCCCTGGGAAGCCCCACTCAGGCCAGAACCTTACCTGGCCTGTAATGTTCCTCTGCTGCAGCAGGTTTTGAGCTCTTCATCATGGAACTGGGGGGAGCTTACTCTCCAAGCCTAAAATTCGAGAGGAAAGAAATAAATATAAATACCAGCTTTCAGGCAGATGTGACATTAGTTCTGGGGAACTTTCTCTAGGACTTTGTCTCTTACAAACACAACCTTACTTAAAATGCCAGGCAAACATTTTAGAAATTCTAAGAATCTCTGAAGGAAGACAATCACATCAGGGATCCTGTGTTCTAATTAATTTCACCTTTTTTTTTTTTTTAATTAAATTCTCAAACTGGTGGGGTAAACAATCAGGGTTTTTATTTTAATTTCCAATCCAGAGCAATAGGTATGCTTTTGGAAATATAGTAGAAATGAATTACTATAAGAGTAAAATAAAAACAAGGAAAAGAACACATATCCACTTTTTAGTTATTATATTCAACAACAGAAAGACTATCAAATTGCCATAAAAATGTCTAAACACGTATAGTTTCTGTACTCATCTTGTGGTGCCCCAAGACCATCCCAACTCCACGGATGTCATTTTTTAGAGGACTACGTTAGGGCCCCTGAGTAGCTCAGTTGGTTAAACGTCAGTCTGCCTTTGGCTCAGGTCATGACTTCAGGGTCCTCATATGAGTCCTGCCTTGGGCTCCCTGCTCAGCAGGGAATCTGCTTCTTCCTCCACCACTCCTTTCTGCTCCTGATCTCTCTCAAATCAATCAATCAATCAATCAATCAATCAATCAATCAATCAATCTTATAGGACTGCAGTAGTGTCTTGATTGGGGTTTTAATATTACAGATAAGTGAAAGCTATGGATTTTTTCTAATTAAAATTTTTTTTGACAACAGGGACTGATTCTAACAGAAACCTCTATTAAAAAAGAAAGAAAGAAAGAAAGAAACCTCTTATCCTCCATATGCCCTTCTACTTAACATTAGAGTTTAAAAATATGAAAGGAAAGGAGAAATGTGTGAATAAATCCAGCTGATACACATACATATTTAAAAGATCAATGGACTTTAAAATTGTTTTGATTCCCACAACATTTTCTCAGTTTTTCTGAGAAGTGGCCAAATCACCTCTTTGCCAACTTATCTTTTCCTAATTTAACCTTGGGGTAAAACAAACTATGCTTGCAGCTATAGCAGCTATACTGTGTTCTCCCATAGATACACAATACCATATACAATAAAATAAAATAACAACAGAAAATAGAAATAGAGAAGTAAATACCGGTGTATGATTAAGGGCTTGATCTCTGGAGCCAGACTATATAGATTCAAATCCTAACCCATCAGTTATTTATTAGCTGTGGGCCTTGGGTAAACTGCTTAATTTCTTTGTACCTCAGCCCCCTATCTGTAAAATTAAAAATATATAACACCTATTATACAAACCTTCATAGAGTTATGGCAGAGTTAAACGAAATGCTTGAGTTTTTGGCAACTTTGCTACTTAAATCTTATAGATTATTATCGTTTGGACACTTGTTTTAAGCTTTAGACTAAAGCACACTTTCAAGATTGGTTTGATGACTAGAATTCAAGAAATCTAAATCTGGTTTCTGGTTTCAATCAAAATGGAGTAAACACACTCCACCCTCTTTCTTCCCTTGAAAGAAACTCAAACCCCTGGACATACTGCACACAGCAGCTATCTGAGGACTTTAAAAAGTAAAATGGTAGCAGGCAGACTGGGAAGGGAACCAGAAGTTGTAGTAGCACCAAATCAGTAATGAGTTTCCCATTCTTTTCTTCTTTGGTATCTCTTGGCAATGAACTCAAAAGCAGTCTGGAAGTTGAGACTGTGCATTGAATGTGAATAGAAAGGCCTCTGAGAGAGAAGCTATTTAGCTAATGAGCCTGAACCCCTTCCCCCCACCAGTGTCAGAGAAACTGAGGGAAAATACTCTGTGCTTTTTTTCTATGATCTTTCTCTCCAGGTTACCCTTAAACAGCAGTGATAGCAATGGTAAAGACTGCTTGGCAGGCACTTAACACTCAGAAGATGGAGAATATTAAAAATAGCAAAAGGAGTTAAAGGGGAAAGGAGAGAAAATGAGTGGGAAATATCACTGAGGGCGACAGAACATGAGAGACTCCCAACTCTGGGAAACAAACAAAGGGTAGTGGATGGGGAGGTGGGTGGGGGGTTGGGGTGATTGAGTGATGGGCACTGAGGGGGGACTTGACGGGATGAACACTGGGTAATATACTATATGTTGGCAAATCGAACTCCAATAAAAAAAATATACAAAACAAAACAAAACAACACTCCGATGAAGAAGAGCTTCTCCTTGACCAGAGGAACTCTGGTCAAAGGAGTGTAGGGAAGTCCCCCACTGTGTCTTTTTCTCTGTATGTCCTCTTGCTGCTTGGCCTTGGTGACAAACATGACCACAGCCATGGTAATTATGTTACAGAGTGAGGAAGCCAACGCCCTGACTTACTAGCCAGAGGACCATTAAATAGGGGCTTCTGTGAGATAGAAGGTGTCAGGGAGATCTCAGGGAGGAGGGAGCTCAGGAAAATAATTCCAAAAGGTTGTATATAAACTCTTGGGCTCAGTCAGAAGTTGGGCATTCTTAAATCTCTCTCTAGTCAGCTTATCAAAGGCTTTGAGAACAAAACTGTGAGGTAGACCACTTCTCAGACCCTAGACTGCCACTGGGTGGTACACATAAAAGGTCCAAACAGCAAAGCACGAGTGTTAAAAAGTTAACTGACTTTGGAACCACAGCCTCCAGAAGGCAAGTAGGAATTTGTAGCTTGACTCTAACAGGAATAATTATTATTAAAATCAAGAAACAAATAATGCAATCAATATTCTCTACAAAATTTAAACAAGACCCAAAATCCCACATAATATTCAAAATATCCATCGTAAAATTCCCAAATTCAATATATAGCGAAGGAAGAAACTCTCAGCAAATGGCATAGATATGGAAATTATCAGGAAATTTTTTAAAAAGATTTTATTTACTTATTTGACAGATATAGAGAGGATACAAGTAGGGGGGAATGGCAGAGAGAGAGAGAGGCAGAACCATGTTCCTTGCTGAGGACCCTGGGATCATGACCTGAGCCAAAGGTAGCCCAACCAAGTGAGCCATCCAGGCATCCCAGAAAGAATTGTAAAGTAGTGATTTTAACTGTATTCCAAGAAGTAATGCCAAATACTGTTGAAATGAATGGAAAGATAAAAAGTCTCAGACAAGTCATAGAAGACATAAAAACAACCAAAGGCAAACTTTAGAACTGAAAAATACAATAACAAAAAACAGAAACTCACTGGATGGATTAAATAACAAAATGGAACTGACAGATGAATGAATTAGTAAACTTGAACTTAGATCAACAGAAAGTATCTCATTTGAAAAAGGAGATTGAAAAAATTAAACAGTCTTGGGGATCTGTGGGACAATACCAAAAGGTTAAACATTCATGTCATTGGAGTCCCAGAAAAATAACAGAAAGAATGTGGTCAAGAAAAACTGTTATAAGAAAGAATGAGGAAATACTTTACAAACTTGGCCAAAGATATAACTTAAAGATTCATGAAGCTCAGTGAAACCTAAACAGGATGAGTGCAAAGAAACCCATGCCCAGAAGCACCAGAGTCTAACTCTTGAACATAAATGACAAGCAAAAAATCTTGAAAGCTGCCAGAGGAAAATGAAACATTGCATGTATGGCAAATTTCTTATCAGAATCCAGAAAGTAGTGGTCTGAAGGCAGTGGGATATTTTTAAAGTACTGAAAGAAAAGAAATGTCAACCCAGAGTTCTACATTTAGTGAAATTATCCTTTATGAATGGAGGCAAAATAAAGATCTTCTCAGATGAAGGAAAACTAGAGAATCTGTTGCCAGCAGAAATGCTCTTAAAGAAATGTATAAGGGAGCTCTTCTATTGAGTCAAAATGGCATTGGAGGACAATTTGGAATGTCAGCAATGAAGGAAGAGGGACAGAAATAGTAAATATCAGGGTAAACAGATGAATCTCCCCTTAAACTCTTAAAAATGTTTGTGGAAAGCAAAAATTGTAATAGTCTGATGGGGTTTTTAATATATGTAGATGTAATACCTATTACAATTACAACATAAAGAGGAGAGGATACGGATCTACAAGGCTGTAAACTTTCTATATTGCACTTGAAGTGGTAAAATACTACTTTTACATGCACTGTGAAATGTTAATATGTCTATTATAATCCTTAGATCAGCCACTAACAAAAAAAACAATTAAAAAAGTAAAAAAAGATCAGCCACTAACAAAACATTACAAAGAGATATAGTAAACCTCAACAAATAAATAAAAATGGAATACTATAAAATATTCTAATAATTCAATAGAAGGCAGGAAATGAAAAGAAGGGAATAAAGATAGGAAGGAAATGAAAACAAAAGATATCATGGTCAACTTAAATCCAAAAAAATCAATAATTATGTTCAATTTAAATTGTCTCAGCACACCAATTAAAAAAAAAGATTTCATAATGATTTTTAAAAATTCAAGATCCAATCACATTTTATCTACAAGAAACTCCCTTTGTAATATGTGGATGTAGCTTTAAAGTAAAAGGATGGAAGAGCATACACCATGTAAAATTAACCAGAAGGATACAGAAGAATTCAACAACACATCAATCAAAAGGATTTAGTTGACCTTTGTAGAACAGTTGACCTTTGTAGCAGAATATATATTCTTTTCAAGTACACATAACACAGTCTCAAGATTGGCCATCTCTTCATCATAACAAATTCAAGAGGAACGGAATCATACAAGATGTATTGCCTGATCATAAAGGAATTAAACTAGAAATCAATAACAGTAAGATAACTGCAAAATCTCTCAGTAATTAGGAATTAAAGAAATTCCAAATAATCCTGACTTTGGAACCACAGAGGAAGAGGAAGGGAAAGAGGATTAAAGAGGAAGACTGAAGGGAAATTAGAAAATATTTTAAACTTGGGATCCCTGGGTGGCCCAGGGGTTTAGCGCCTGCCTTCCGCCCAGGGCATGATCCTGGAGACCTGGGATCGAGTGCCGCATCAGGCTCCCTGCATGGAGCCTGCTTCTCCCTCTGCCTGTGTCTCTGCATCTCTCTCTCTGTGTCTCTCATGAATAAATAAGTAAAATCTTTAAAAATAAATAAAAGAAAATATTTTAAACTTAAGAAAAATTAAAATACAACATATCAATATTTGAGGGATGCAGCTAAGGTAATGCTTGAGGGGAACATTTAGCGATAAAATGCTGTATTAAAAATAAAAATACCAAATCAATAACTGAAGGCATACATTAAGAAATTAGAAAGAATTCCAAAGGAAACATAAAGAAAATAATATAGATATGGTCAATTAAATTTAAAACAAAAAAAAAAGCAGAAAAAAATCATTAAACCTGATTTTTTTTTTAACAAAGATCAATGAAATTGATACACTAACAAAAGAAAAAAGAGAGTAATACAAACTGCCAAAATCAGAAATGGAAAACAGAATACCACTAGAGGCTCCACATAATTAAAAGGATAACACGGAAATAACACAAGTAAATTCGTGGACCTAAATTTAACAGCTTAAATACAAAGGATCAAGAAATAAATACCTAAGACTGGAAATACATAAATAACATTTGTCTATGCAGATGATTGATTGTGCAGAAAGTCCCCAGGAATCTACAAAATTCCTAGAACTACTACGAGCAAAACAGTTGAGCAGACACCTTACCAAAAAAGATAAACCAATGAAAAATAAGCACAGGAAAGATACTCAGTGTGATTATCCATTATGAAATGTAAGTGAAAACCACAATGACATACCACACCACACTGATTACAATGGTTAAAATAATTTTTTTAAAAAAAAATTTATTTATTTATTCATGAGAGACAGAGGGAGGCAGAGGGAGAAGCAGGCTCCGTGCAGGGAGCCCGATGTGGGACTGGATCCCGGGACTCCAGGATCACGCCCTGGGCAGAAGGCAGACGCTAAACTGCTGAGCCACCCAAGGATCCCCGGTTAAAATAAAATTTTTAAGAGTGACAGTACTAAGTGCTCATGAGACTGTAGAGCAATTGGAACTTCCATACACTGCCAGTGGAAATTAAAAATGGTATAGACGCTCTGAAAAACATTTGTCAGTTTCTGACAAGGTTAACAGACACCCTATGACGCATCAATGCTGCTCATGGGTATCTAATCTAGAGAAATGAAACTAATTTTCAGAATCTGTGCATGAATGCATACAGCAGCTCTAACTCAAACTGGAAACAACCTTGATGCCCTGTCATAGGTGGAAGGATAGACAAACTTGATACAGCCAGACAACTGAATTCTACTCGGCAATACTGATTCACCCAACAACACAGATGAATCTCATAGGCATTATGCTGAGGGAAAGGAACCAACCACAGAAGTTTATACACTCTGTGATTCTGTTTACATGAAATTCTGAGAGAAGCTACTCCGTAGGGAAGGAAAGTAGATTAGTGTTGGCCGGGGTTGGACGTTGGAGTGAGCTTGACTGCAAAGGAGTGTCATTAAAAAGTGGGGTTTTTTGGAGTGACAGGACGATTCTGTATTCCGAATGTGATGAAAGTTACATTAATCTTATGTGTTAAAACTTATTTAAAAAGGTAAACCAAAAAATTCAATTTTATTATAAAAAAGGAATCTGATTACTTGTTCTTCATCTGCTCATAATTCAATGTGGAACACTGGAAACAAACTGTAGCCCTTTCCTGCATCAATTTCCTTAGCTCAGAGATCTACTTTTTTATTGCTTTACTCATAGGATTAATGAGAGAATGTTTGTGAAATGTTTTGAGCGCCTTAAAGGGAAGTTGCTATGCAAATATAAAATGTTTTTATCATTACCCAGGCCCTAGTTTTTCTTTTGCTTTTAACATGAAGCTTATGATCATCTTCATTTTCACATTATTTTTAATGAATTGTAACAATAAGATGTGGTAGCCAAGATATAAAATGAAGCCCATGCGTTAACAGGCTAAAACTTTGTAATTAGAATTTAAACCATCAGTCTGTCTAACAATAATTGGCTCTAATGATTATTTCACTTTGTACACAAGCTACAATTTTATGAAGTCCCAATGTGGCTTATTCTTCAAGTCACTATCTCCTTTGAGATGTTCTTAGCTTATCTGGGTGTCTGAAGAAAGAGAATCAAGTGTGAGGAAGAAATTCACATCTTGAAAATAAAAGAGTACTCTGTCTTCAAAAGGAAGTAATGAGGGTATAGCTATTTTAATCTGGACTCTGCTTATATTATTTTTTAAAAAGCCTTTTACTCTCTAGGAACAAAAGCGTGACTTAAAGCTAATATTTAAATTCTTAGAAACTCCTCCCCCCACCCCGAGTTTTCTTTCTTTCTTAAGTGCAAAATAAAGAATCCCCTAATTCCCCATACAGAAATTGCCAATAGCTTTCTACTTATTTTGGGACAAAGCGTGAATTCTTCTTCCTGATTTTTGAGGTTTTTTGATAATTTAGCTCTATTTAGCCTGGACAGTCTTACTGCCCAGGTCTACCTTCATATTAACCCTTTACTTCATCAGGAGCATTTCCTCTATTCACATCAGGTTCTTCTGACTTCTGCATCTTTACTCAAGTGATTGATTCCTCCTGCCCCTCACCTCAATCTAAAGGGGTGAAAGCTCTGGCACACAATCCAGTTGGATATTATACTTGAGACCTAATATGCGTCACACTCACGCATTTGCCTCTAACTATCCTTGTCTCTGTGGAAGCTAGTGGAATCCCACAGCCAACCAATTCCTGACAGTTATCTGCCTTCCAGAGTGGAGGCAAAATTATGAGAAGAAAATAAAATCTCCTTGACATTTGAGATCAGTTAAGTGCCCAGAGCTCAAGTAAAGCCCAACCACTGTTCTCAGACTAAGCTACACTAAAATATTTCAAAAGGAGAGATCTGACGGTTTGGGGGCTTATTAAAAACACTACCAGCAGCAGCAGCAGCAGCAGGATAGCTGAAGATTCTTCCATTTCCCAGAAAAAAAACTAAATCTTAATTCAAAGTTTCACCATTTCACTTAAGATACAGAAAGTTCTGCAGCAAATATTCAGTTTTCAGCAGATTAGCTGGTAGCCCAGATTCACTTGAAGAAACCATCTATTGTCAAACGTTCCTGGACACAATCTTTGACACAAAGGAGGTCAGGGAAGGATGTGATTTTCCCTTTTTCAAAATAGCATTTGCCCCAGAGAATTAGAAACATAAAGAGAAAAAAGTGTGTATCACTGGCACCTTGTTGACATTCAAATTAAACCATGCTTTCATAAAATTATGAATTAGGAGATAAATTTGAAGTCACATTGTCTAGCTTCCTGTTTTGTTATCGAAACAAGAAATGAATTTCAAAGAGGTGATACTAATTCCTGAAATTCTGTGATCCAAAATCTGTGGATTACATAGAATTCTTATTGGATAATAGTTTATTAATTTTTGAACCCCACAGCTTTTGTAACATTAAGGAATTTGAATGTATCTTATAGATAACTGGGAGCAGAGTCTTTGAGAAGATTTTAGAACTTGTGAGTAAACGGATGAAAGCAATTTTGGTGAAGATAAATCTGGCAGTGGTATACAGAGTAAATGGGAGGGAGGAGAGGCAGAAGGAAAAAGGTTCCACTCAGAAGAAGTCTACAGTGCAGCAGATTTGAAGGTGAAGACGGTAATGCTGATTTTAGACATGTTGAATTTAGGTCATGGTGGGATCTTTAGATAGATGGAGTCTATAAATTCACGGAGAGGAAACTGGATTGCTGAGAGTTTAGGGTAGCCAATATGGATTTGGAAATAAATCGTAGGAGGATAAAACACTGAAAAAAGAAAATAAGAAAAACTCTGGCAAATGCAAACAGAAGTAGGGTAGAGGAGGAAATGAACACCTCTTGACCTGCAATGGGTGCCAGCAATTTGCTAAGAAATTTTCATACTTAGTTATCCCAACTGCACTTTAAATGCTCATGAGGAGACTCCGAGACTTTCAAGTAGTTTGTCTAAATTCACCTAAAAAAGGCTTGGGGTTGGGATTTGGATCTATGCCTGTTAACTTCAAAGTTCACACCCCGTTCAGTGGCCTATCAAAACAAATGGAGGCAGGACCGCAGAGAAACCAGGTCATAGGAAAAATGGACAGCAACCACATCTATCTTTCATCTGCTATACTCCCAGCACATAGAAAGTGGTCAAGAGTAGTTGCTGAGTAACTAAAGAATACCAAACCACTATTGATGGCTATATTGATGTCTCGAGCCCGGTATGCACTGAATTGTATGTTGGTGTTATTTTATTTAGTTTCTCACAACACTCCTGAAGATATGAGTGATTGCAGAGTTTTCATGGTCACCCAGAACTAAGGCCACAGTTAGTCTGTCCCTACATTTGGGTTTCTAATCTCTAAGCTATATTGAGAAAATCCATCACTTTTGAGTTAGAGGCCACTGATGACTTTTGTGAAAAGAGATTCATTAAAGATAAAAATGAAAATTTTATCCCATGGGACATAAACACAGAAGCCAAAGGGGAAAAAAGTGAGAATATTGCCAGAGAAAGAATAGACAGAAATTAGATATTTGCTAAAGGGAGAAGCAAGGTTCAAGTTGATTTGTTTATACTGTTTTGTTCAAAGTGGGAAGCTGAGCCTGTTTTAAGTCAAAGGGTAATTTGTTGGTAGATACTAAAAATATCTAACAAAAAAGGAGGTCTTTAAAGAGATGCAGGAGAGCAAAAAAGATGTGAGACGTAGGTCAAATGCATGGTTAAAGGATGAATAGGAGTAAAGGCAAGGGAGTGGGGGGAGACAACAGTCTTTTGGGTAATGTGTAAAGGCTGGGATGAAGGAATCTGTTCCCTTTTGGCAATGAAAGCAATGGGCCCTTCTCCACGGGCCTGGGTGTATCTTCAAATGAACCAGTACTTGGTTTCTTAAAACAAGTCCAAACAAATGGAATACAAACATAATCACATTACAGGGGTAGTCAAACTTAGCATTGGTTGGATAATGGTTGAAGAGGAGACAGATGGCTATCTTAATTTCACTGTTGCACTTATTTTACACATTTAATACAATGGTTCACTATATATATCTCAAAATAGTCTCCATCAGCGTGAGTATTCACTAAACACAAAGATGATATCTTCCTTGGGGACAAATGGACATATCAAAAACATCAGTGATCAAAATATTTTTCTTAGCCCTCTTGCTCAGGCTAAATGCAAGAACAGTGGCAGTTTGTGCTGATGGTTCAGGACACCTAAAGACCAGCAATTTTTATGGCATCATAGGTGGGCTGATGATGTCATTGCTTAAGGAATGTTGCCCTGTGACAATGGCAAAGGACACAACCTCCCGAAGACATGCTTTTGTCATTTCCCTTATTTTTGTTAGAATCAGAAGGTACTTTTGTATCAAAAATGTCAGAGGGGATCCCTGGGTGGCGCAGTGGTTTAGCGCCTGCCTTTGGCCCAGGGCGCGATCCTGGAGATCTGGGATCGAATCCCACGTTGGGCTTCCAGTGCATGGAGCCTGCTTCTCCCTCTGCCTGTGTCTCTGCCTCTCTCTCTCTCTGTGTGACTATCATAAATAGATAAAAATTTTTAAAAAAAATGTCGGGCTGCCTTTTGAATTAAACAGACTTTGGACCTGCCCGTATCAATTTCATGCTATGAGATCCCACTGACGTGAAGACTAGACAACTTTATGGATGATATTTAGCATAGAACATGGGTGCTCATTCAATGAAACTGGATTCTTTGCAGCATCACTGATATTTTGAGTGGAAGAAAAGTGGCATGACTTTCAGCGGTCCCCCTTTTCTCTGAACATTGGACGTTTTTTCAATGTGCTTGATGACACTGCGCTTGATGACACTGCACCGTAGGTTGTGTCAATAGCATTGCAGCACAGATGTCCTTTTGACACAGCTATTCTGTGTAGCTGTAGTCATATCCATTACAAAATGCTGGAATGGTTGGTAAGGCTGATGCCTAAGAGGCTGAAATCATTCTCTCTTCATAGTATTTTCTACTGTTGTCTACTTCATTTTTGAACTTCTTCCTTTGGCTTCTGTAATATTGCTTCATTTGATTCCATTTTAAATCATTCCTTTCCAATTTTCCTTTCATTCAGACTGAACTTTCCATATTGGTATTTTTTAAGTTTGTGTCCCAAGATTACTTCCATCTCCTTCTATCCCCAAGGATCCAAGTCATTCTAATCAACATATGGTGGGTTTTTGACTTATAAGTCTGTACCTTCAACTCCAGAATTCTTTCCTAAGCTCCAGGCACATATCTCAATGCCTTCAGGATATCCCAAACTTGGTGTCCTATAGAACTTTATATTCAACATGTTCGAACATGAACTCACTCTTTCTAAGGCTCTAACTCCTTTTGATTAATAGTTCTATCAATCATCCAAGCCCAAACCTAGGATTCATTCCGGCTTTCTTTAAATTCCACATTTAAATTCTATTTACAACTGTTTTGTGTCAGCTAATAGTTTAGCTGATCTTTTGGCTCACTCCTTGTTCTGGCTTCTATCCAGACTCTGTCCTGCTGGTAGAGTGAATTCTATGATGTTGCTTACTCTTCTGCTTTAAAGTTTCAATTGGTGTTCTGAGACATAAATTTCAAACCCTTTAGATAGGGGATAAATAATACTAGAACAGAATAAGGAATAGGTATTAATACAAAATAGTGACTAACCACTGCAAAGATCCAACGACTACCCCCATCCGTAAATACTGTGTAGTCTTAACATACTTACCTAAAACATTCAAGTGTCTCACAACACATAAAATTCTTCCATCTATTTATAACATTTCTGTTACGTAGTAATAGTAATACACAATACTTTGTCATTTTGCTACAAAGAAAAACATCCCACATTACCCACTCCACACCCCAATGTCTGTTAACTCCAGTATTACTTTTCTCTTTCCCAGGTTGTAAAACTTGACCTCAGTTGGCTTTCTCCTTAGGAATTATTTTCCAGTCTTTATGTGTTTTTGTAGTTTACATTAGAATCTTCTTGTTTCGATAATATTGAAAGAAATTAGAGCCATTATCATAATTCGTTCTGGTTTTACACTGACTAAATCAGGAAGCTACATTGAGATTGCCGTTTGTAATATTCTTACTTAGGCCTCCAACTTTCCTGTTTGGCTTTGGTTATTTTTCTCTTTGAGAGCTCTTTTCTCTACTGGAGAGCAGATGATATGAAAGACAAATGCTCCATTATGCTTTGAAACATACTTTTAGGCCTCACAGTAGTTCAAGTTAAATTCTAAACCATGAGACTTTTTCTGTTTTTGAGCAGATACCTCTGTTCCTATGTGGCCTGAAAGTAAATGAAAATGATTCAGCCAAGTGAACACATTCTTTGACAAGAATATTTATTTGTTATTATTGAAAAATACACAAAGGCAAAAGGTTGCTTAGCTGCTGATTTTCCATAATACAGAGGGTATTGTAAGAAAGGAGGAAATATCTGTCATATATGGCAGTTTACATTTCTAAGGCATTTAGGCTTATGAGTAGTAGGTGCACCTACGTCCACTTATTTGAGTTTAAACATACTGAGGCACACCAGGCAGGCGAAGGATTTGAAACTATACAGTAAACTCTTCCATGCACCTGTGTCTAGGATTGTATAGCCACTTCCCATCCCCCATCATTGTTTTTTTTTTTTCCACATGAGTTTTGGAGTTGTTCATAGAACTGATAATAATCTACTCTTCAAGAGTTTGCTTGTAACGACAATGCCAACGGGACACACAGAACAGAACTACTTCACAGACAGGTTCGTAGACTCTTACCAAATTGAGGCTCCAGTAAGAAAAACACCAATTTGCAAAGGCACAGTGGAGACAGGTTTAATGCATTAAATACAACATGAATCATTCACAATAACAAGTTTAGTGTTTCAGGGAACTTTTGTTAATACAACACAGTTGGTCACACAAAATACAAATGCTTCTGTTGATTTGTCTTGGCAACTCAGATACATCAACAGTGCTAACAGTTTAACAGCTTTGTTCTCATCTGACAGAAAATAATGGCAGTTCTGCAAGGCAAATGTTAAACCTGACCGTATGTATTTATTAATTCCACAGTGTTTTGACAGATTATAGGGGATGGAACTCAGAGGATGCTGACACGCTCACTGAGGGCTTTCATCTCTGTTTCTTCAGTTTCAGGACCCTCACTGTGGCTCGCACTTGGAGTGATCAGGTGAGCCGGGTACCGCAGCCCCTGCTCCCCTGCATACTGCTCCCACCGCAAGTCGTCGCTCTCGTGGGTGATGTAGCGTTCCCCGATTTTGCACTCTAGCTCTCGCAAATCTAACCAGGTCTGATAATCCTGAGGAATAAATTTCAAAATATTACCACAAAGATGATCACAACTCATTAAAATACTGTTTTGTTTCTGTTCCCACAACTGATGAGTTATCCTCCTTCCTTCTACTCCATCAGTGCTGTGTCTCTCATCAGGCACCCTGAAGTGCCAACAACAGCACCAAAGCCTTCCTGCTTACCTAAACTCTGCAGATGTATACTGTTTGTATGATACCGTGCATCAGAGAGTGGGCAATTAGGGCTTGCAGTCAAACAATTAGGAACACTGGTAGTCCTTTGAAATTTAATGCCTATTTGGTATTTCATAGTATCATTTCCTAAAATTTAAGTTTAAGGTGAAAATAAATATAGAAGAGGAAACAAATGCATGCATATACTTTTTACTTGCCATGCATTTGTTCCATAAATTTTAGCCCAGGATTTAAAAATGCAGACTCCAAATGAGTACAGTGCATGACCAGATGGGCATCTGCTTGGACATTTATCAGGATTATACATACAGATGCTCTTGAAATCTGGTCCTTGGAGTTTTATAATGACCCTTAGATTTTTTGTTTTTCTGTTTTTATTTTTGGTGCATGTGTAAGTGTGTGCATGTGCTTGTGTGTGTTTGGCATATTTCTTCCTTGTCAAATATTCTTGTTAGAGAGATTTAGAAACATCAAATTGTTATTAAATCCTAAGAAGTTGCATGCATTTTGGCAAACAAATTGATATGAGAATAACGCTTTTAAGAATATAACAAAAGATTTTTACATATAATATCAAAATCTTGTAAATATTTACAAGTCCATCTGATTCGGAAAATGTCCAGTGGTTGATGTTTACCTGTAGCCAAGGATGACTCAAGGTCTTATCCACGCTATAGCGCTTTCTCATTTTTACTTGCAGCAAGTTATTGATAAGATCAATGGCTGAAAAAAATTCAATTATTGGTAAAAATAGATGACAAATATGGAACACATGCATAATTCACTTACAGTTTATTTCACATCAGCGATTTCACAGTTAGAGGCAGTAAAGTGCTATCAGGCACTAGAACCTGAAGAAAATACTCTTGAGAATTCTAAAACCTTGGCCTTCATTTTATTTTGGATATTAAAAAGTGAAATTGAAAACAATTATGGAAGAGGACGTCTGAGTCCTTTGTGATTATGATGTGAATTTCTCTTGGTCTGGTCTTTAATGCATCTTTCTAGGAGTTTTGTTTAAATGTACATCATTTAACTATTTCTTATACTAACTGCAGGATACAACTAATATCTAAGAGAAAGCATTTATCAATTTTGTTATAAAATGTATTTAAAGCTTAAATACACATAATGGGCTTTATAGTCTTGAATCAAACGACAGACCTCTGGACACCAAATTTAAAGGAATAAAATAAAATATAACATGGGCCAAGACTCAGGATAAACTCACAGCCTGAATACCCATGGCCCAATAGGAAAACACTCATGTCTCTTTCACTTTGCTTATTAAAATATCCAATGAATTGGATATTATATCAGCCTTCACTGTTTCCTAGGGGAAGACAGGAAAGAAATTTGTCTAACAAGAATTATTCTATGAGGTTAGAACCAGTCTGTCCAGCTAAGCACTCTGATTCCGATTGGGACTCCTGCAGAGTGTAACTTGGGGTGGGGAAGTAATTCTTTCAGTTATCTAGTCTACAAAGCATCTGAGTAACTTACAGTACTATGTGATAGACCTTTTCCACACCTTTGTAAAAATTATATTTTCAGCCGAGGTTATTATTTAATATTATTTAATAAACTCACTACTATACTTTCTACTCATTCTTGTAATAACTTCCCATTTTTCTTTCACCTTAGCATTTTCTTTCCAAAAAAGATCTTGGTGAAATCTGCCAAACCAACAGAAGCACTCACATTTCACCAGTTAATTTCTACCCTTAACCATATCCTGGCCAACAGATTTCCTGAGGGATCGATCTTTCCCCTCCAAATCTTAATCAAATAGATAGCTGATATAAAAAAATGAAAATTAATTCCCCAACTACTATAACCACCAAGTCATGAATCAGGTGGCTCTGACTGTACTGTATGGTCTACATCAACCTGTAGGGCTCTGAAAATTCAGGTGGTCACAGGAGTCCAGAGGCAACTGGGACAAAGACTGCTTCAAATAGAATGAATCGGAATCTTCCTCATTACCAGGCAAAGAGAAATTATTTCTATAGTCTCTTGGTAATTCAGAATTTCTATCTCTTTGATACCAGTCTTCCAAGTATTTGTCTGTATGCTTGAATGGCTGGAGAATCAAACACCTAAGAATTCTTTGATAGGAGAAAGTAAATAGAATAACACATTTAAATGCTCTCTAGGCTACTACCCCCTTGCCTGAGCTAGGATACCCTGGGAAACACAGTACTTAGTACCATTTCAAATTCCACACATGTGTTCCCAGAGAGCTTTTGAAAGTATAGTTCTCTCAGTGAACTGTGCATTGGGCATGTGCTTTAAAACATCCATTCACATGATTTACTCACTGGTGAGTAAAGTGCACCTTCCATTCTTGCTGCTGTGAAGTCACAGAGCAAAAATGGAGGATGAGGGCAGACAGGAGAGCTTATGTGTTACTGTAAGTGCACCACAGCATTACGCTTCCCCAGACCCTGCAGGCAATAAACACATATTACTAATTCACTCATTCTGCTTTGAATTCTATAATTAGGAAGGTAGGAGTACAGTAACTCAACAAAAGGGCTGGTTTGTGCCCAAATGCACCCCAGCAGTGAACCACACTGCCTAATGGGGAGGGAAGTACTGCCAGAGGAGAAACTAAGTGTCTGAAGGGAATGGAATATGTGGAGATGAAAATTTTTTTCTGCTGAATGAAGCACACAATCCCAAGTCTGACTACAGCCTCAGTACCCAGGCGATGTGAATAAACACAGCAAAATAATGGCAAGTACATCCAAGAGAAAATAGTTTAGGATATAAGGAGAGAATGAGAAGGAATATATATGTGTGTATAAATATGTATGTGTATTTGTATGTTAATTTTTTAAAATTTTTATTTACTTTTTGAGAAAGAGAGTGAAAGAGATAGAGAAAGAGCATGAGCTGGGGGAAGGAAGGGGCAGAGGGAGAAGCAGACTCTCCTTAGAGCAGGGAGCCCAACACAGGGCTTGATTCCGGGACTACAGGATCACCTGAGTCGAAGGCAGATGCTTAACTGACTGAGCCACCAGGTGCCCCATTTGTGTGTTTATAAATATATTTTGTGGCTCTTGGTAGAAAAAAAAAACAGGAATAACCAACTTTGGGCACCCAGTGTTACTCAGAAAATAGGTCCATCATTAGTGCTTGAGATCTCCATTCTACTTGTCACTGTTTCTGGAACTCTTAAAACATCTTTTTTATTAATCAAGTCATACAATCCAGCATTGACTGTACTATCCAAAATGCCTTTCACTAAACCCATTTTTAAAAGAAATTCTGAAGTTTTGTGTGAACAATGTTCTCTCTTTTTTTAAGATTTTATTTATTTATTCATAGACACACAGAGAGAGGCAGAGACACAGGCAGAGGGAGAAGCAGGCTCCATGCAGAGAGCCTGACGTGGGACTCGATCCCAGGTCTCCAGGATCACACGCCAGGCTGCAGGCGGCGCCAAACTGCTTCACCACCGGGGCTGTCCTGAACAATGTTCTTTTTATTGGCTATGTTCCTCACATGTGTCAACCATTCACTTATCTGTTCATTCGCCAAATCTTCCCTAAGGAATTACTGTTGGGAATTACTTAGGGAACAAAAGAGTTAATGATAAAGCTCTAACTCTAAAAAGCTCCCAATCTAGTTGCAAAGGCAAAATATGAGTTTGCATGCATGTGTGCGTATGCATATGTGCAGACACACACACATACACACACACATTCACACACTAGAGATAGTCTCCAACAGTCCTATTTCATAGGTCAACGAGTTACATGATACTAGTGACAAGAATTCGTTTCTCCTCTATTGTGCCCCAAACTGTCTTTTTATAACTAACCCACGTTAACTTGGTCCTGTTCTATATGATAGTTTTTCAAGTCTTAGTGATAGTAATTCACCTTTGCTTCACCTTCTCAGTTTCTCAGTCTTCCTGGGCACCCTTATTTTGACATTCTCTAGCTTTTCTTCAACGTTCCTATTCATTGTTGACAAAATTTTCTCATAATTAACTGACTTATTTTGTAGACACAGATATTATTCAGGTAGCCTGGAATTGACGGTGTTTTAGATTTCACATTCATATTAATAGATAGTCCTGATAACAACCCTATGAAAGTAGTTATCTTCATTGCCACTTTATATAAAAGGAAAATGTCATGTAACTTGGCCAAAGTCAGATAGCTCCTGAACTGAGCCTTAAATCCAGTGGTCTGGCTCCAAAGCCTCTGCTCTTAAAGACTATGCCATATAGCAACCAGATCAAAGTATTAACTTATTATTAATTGATATTAATATTAAAAATTAAATTTATTTTTTCCTAATTATGAAGTTAAATTCTTCTTAATTATGTTTCCACTACACTTATATGTTCTTTTGTGCAGGAGTATATAGACACCTTTGTGAATTTAATGAATTTAGCTCAACATTTTGGCATTCAAAGACCATTCTGCATGTGGTAGGAGCTCCTTCTATCACAAGGGCTAAATGTCCTAACTTTCTACCACGTCCAAACTGAATGAGTGTATCAGCTATGTATTAATTAGATTATCAGGAACATTTTTTTGGTCAGGAAAATGCTTTAGTATCAGGTTGGATGACTCTATCCTAGATCGTACTCCCAACTGCCATGCCTACTGATTATTCTTTGAGCAAGGCTGACAAAAAAAAGGGCGAGGTTGCCTCCCAGGAGAACTGTCATCCAGTTCATATTTTATCATCTTTCCCAAAGATTCGTGGAGGAGATTTCCCCAAATGTTTTATTTTAGTCAAGGCACATCAGTCTTCAGCAGTATTCATTCTACCATTCTACTTATTTAAAAAGAAAATTCAAGTATCCTAGAAAAAATTTAAGTAAACTAATACTGACTAATACTGACTTTTAGTCATTTCCTTCTAAAGGCCAGAATTTGTTTTCTACATGTTTGCACACTATTTACTCAATTGTTCAGTCTAGGATTTTGTCAAGGATAAATGTTAAGCTTCCTGTTTAAAGACTTCAGAATTCATTCTTTCCTCTTTTCAGAAATGCAGGAAACTCTGGCCTAAGTATCTTAGCATCTCGTTTTATCCATGATTTATGAAAATTTACTCACAATGGCTCTAACAGCATCACTGCAAGCTTCTTTAACATACAGTCCTGAACATCCATCATATTTATAGCGGCCATTGAGCATCCTCCCTCTTGTGATACCCCAGGTATTAACTTCCAGCAGATACTGCTAGGTGTAAGAGTATAGAAGATCCAAGCTAAGGGAAGGGGAAGCCAGTAACAAATGAGCAAAAAAGACTAGTAAAACTAGAGTAGCCCCAGCCTCCAAAAGAGAGCAGGCAATCAGAAGAAAAGTCCAGATGGGAGACTCAACTCCAGCTCCCAAACGTAAATCAAGACTAAATGATCTGATCTAGAAGGAATGCAGGGGATGAGGAAGAGGGAGAGAAAATGGGAGAGACAAATACAAAGCTGGGCCAGTCTGTGAATATCTCTCAAAACTAAGCAAAGGAGACAGGGAGTATGTTCTGGCTATAGGAAACAGGAGGAAAGAAAAGGACTGCAGTAGAAGGAAATGTCAGAAGGAAAGGTGGCATGCTGGCACAGCAGCAGAGCAGGATGCCATTGCTCAAGGGGGAAGACAGAAAAAGGCAGAAACTCCACATTCCCCAGAGCTCCAGGAGCATCTGCAGCCTAAAAGGTCTCTGAGACCCAAGAGAAAGGGATATTGGAGAAGGAGATAATGTCTCAGAAAATTTGGTATCTTGTACTTCTTTCTCTAGATACAGCAAAAAGTATATAATCAAATACCTGCCTTTATTTTTTTAAAGATTTATTTATTTATTTGAGAGAAAGAGAGAGGGTGCAGGAGCATGCAAGTGGGAGGTGGGGGGTAGGGGGTGGAGGGCAGCATAGGGAGAAGCAAGCTCCCTATAGGGAACCCAGTGTGGGGCTCAATCCCAGGATTCCAGGATCATGACTTGAGCCAAAGGCAGACACTCAACCAGTTGAGCCACCCAGGCATCCTTAAATACCTGCCTTTCAAGAGTTGAACAACACAACACAGTGCTGGTTTCCATAGTTTTGGGCAATCAGCAGTTGCCATCTTACCATTTTAAATAGCTGACACTGGCCAGGGCTAATGCTCTGCAGGAAATCCTCTATGCCTTGGGTTATATTTTTTTGTTTCACACTCTCCTCCCTTTATTCTCTCAGTATGAAGACTTCCCCAACCCTCCTTGAAGAAAACAGGAGGAAAATAGGCAGGTGCTGATTTCTCCTCCTCTCTGCAGTAAATATAACTTCTTCAGAAACTGATAGGATTATTTTCTGATTCTTACGGGCCTATTTATTCTGGGAGTTAGTTAGCCTTTCTGATATTCTAAGGGTTTTGTTCTCTTACTTAAACTCAATCTCTTCCTTTCCTATTATTAATAAAATGTCTTAAATCCAAGCTCTCTAAATACCTTGAATAGCCACATTGAGGTGATGAGGGATAGAAGCAGAAAAATGTTCACCTTTAGCCCAGAAGGTTAGTCTGCACAGTTTCAATAAGATCAAATACATGCTAGTTGCTACATTCTTAAACGGTCTCCCGACTACCTGTCTATTTTACCCATTGTTTTGGGTTTTTTAAAGATTGTATTTATTTATTCACGAGAGACATACAGAGAGAGGCAGAGACATAGGCAGAGGGAGAAGCAGGCTCCCTCCAGGGAGCCTGATGCAGGACTTGATCCCAGGACCCCGGGATCACAACCTGAGCCAAAGTCAAATGCTCAACCACTGAGCCACCCGGGTGCCCTTATCTTACCCATTGGTAATATCGAACTGAATGATAAGCATCGGAGAAATCTTGCAACCGTAGTTTTAGGAGTACAAATTCAAAGAAGACATTTATGATCTAATACTCCTTGCACCCTCCCCCTTGAGCATTAAGCATATAACCACCAGCTTCACTCAGCAAAAGTGCAGCTCTTTCTGCCCATAGGTTGTGTCTCTGTGCTACTTAAATAAACTTACAAAGCATCACAAAATGTTTTAAGAATTCTTTCTTGGAAAAAAAAAAAAAGAATTCTTTCTTGACCTTCACGCCAATCCTGCAACAGAGGCAATGCGGGAAATCTTTCTTTTCTCTTTGTTATTAGAAAATTTTAAATAATTGCATGGTTCAAATTTTTCATTTTTAAAGAACCCCTTATCCTTCATGAGCAAAAGAGCTTTGTGCTTTCTAAAATATCTCTAGGCAGGAATACACACTGTTTCCTATAAATTACAAAATAAGACGAAATAAAATCTGTTTTTTGAAGCTTGATGTTTCTTTTTGCTACGATAAATTCTTGGATAACGTGGTTACTTTTCCCCTGACTTCCTGTACAGCAGTTGCTCTCACTGCCCCATCAGCTGAGAGACTAAAATGTCGGGAAAGCAAAAAGAAAATTTAATCAAATGTTCTCTTTAACTGGAATGGAACTTTCAGCAGATGTTAGGATAGCTCAAGTTCTAGGTAGCCTGTTTGCCAGGTGTACAAGTATATCGGAACAAACCCAAACCTAATTGTCTACGCAGGTGCTGAAGAGCTTTATGTTTTAATATGAAAAGAAATGTTTCATCAGAGTGCTAATTGTATGGATTCCATTTTCTTCTGGCATCAAAATTCAGAATTATCTTTGAAATTGTAGAGACTATATTGCTGTCATTCTGTACTTCAAAGCAAATACCATGTATATGGGCAGAACAGGTTTTCTGTGGGGCGTCTGGGCGGGTCATTCATTTGAGCATCGGACTCTGGATTTTGGCTTAGGTTGGGATCTCAGCGTTGTGAGATGAGCCCCAAGTCGGGTTCTGTGCTGGGTGTGTGTGGAGCCTGCTAAAGATTCTCTCCCTCCTTCTCCCTCTGCCACTGTCCCTCCCCATCAACGTCTCTCCCAATATCTTAAAAAAAAAAAAAAAAAAAAAAGAATAGGTTCTCTGTATGCAGAAGGTATATTTGCATATGCCATTACTATGGTTAAACTGAAGGACATCCGAAACTGGAGAAAAGCCTACCAAATGAATAGAACCGGACATATCTGAATATATAATGGGTCCCTTGGGTCATTACTCTTAATCATTTCTCATCTTTTTTAAAGATTTTATTTATTTGAGAAAGAGAGTGAGTGGGAGAGAGTGAGCAAGAGAGAGTGAGCAAGCACAAGCAGGAGGAGTGGCAGTGGGAGAAGCAGACTCCCTGCAGAGCAGGGAGCCCAATGTGGGGCTCAATCCCAGGACCTGGAGATCATGACCTAAGCCAAAGGCAGACATTTAACCGACTGAGCCACCCAGGTGCCCCCCCCATTACCCCATTACACATCTCGTATTATCTCAAACTATGTCTGTCATCCCCCCATTCTTCTCAGTAGATTTTAACTCCTTTAAGGTCACACAGATTATGCACTAATTTTTTGCACATAAGTTTCATCAAAATTTAAGATAAAATGCATCGTTCAGTGCATTAGAAAAATGCTTGCTAAACAGCATTTGGTAGATTGAATACATTCATTAGGAATTTAAACGGCCATTTTCTCAGCTCTGAGTTTTAATAGCCACATTATCTGCATATGGTTTGTATTATTTTGGCTAAATGTATTCCTGGATGGAAAGACACTGTAAGACATGTAAAAGATCATAGGATTGGTGACTTCTATCAGAAAATCATATTAATGCTGAGAATATCTCAGTATAGATTACGTTATTTTGCAATGTTGATTCTACAGAAGAGGAATGACCTGTGAATCCCACAGGCTGAGCTCTTTTTTCCAGTAACAGTACCTTTAAATTTTTTTTTTCCATACTGTCTTCTGTCCACCCACAAATTAGGTACAAATTTTCAAATAGGAAACCAAATCAGAGCTATTATTCTAGTGATAAAGCCATCATCTGTCAACCACTGAGCTCCTTGCCTTCAGGGAAGTGTTTTCTTTTTTCCCTTTCTATTCTCTGCCTAACCTCCTGTCGCAGGGTAGCTCAGTACTTCTCTTGGTTCACTTCATGCTGATGGTAAGTTGTGTGTTTATTTTAAAAATCGTTTTGCAACCCTTCACATTCCAGCTCTCAACCAAGCAAGCTGTTGCCCGGCAACACTAACTGGGCCACTCCTCCTGGGCTGAAACCAGAGGCTGAGGCAGCAAACAAGGCCTCGGGAAATCATCCTCTTACTTGTTCTGAGGCAATTACCGCAATGCAATGAAGTGTAGGACCTTTCGAGACTCAAGTCAGTATCTTTCCTTTTCTAGTTCTTTCCTCTGCAGAAAGTTACCCTATCAATGGTTACACCTTTGCTTTACACTCAATCACATTTCCTCTTGAAGACTAGAAACATTATATGGTCTCATTCATTTGGGGAATATAAAAAATAGTGAAAGGGAATAGAAGGGAAGGGAGAAGAAATGGGTAGGAAATATCAGAAAGGGAGACAGAACCTAAAGACTCCTAACTCTGGGAAAGGAACTAGGGGTGGTGGAAGGGGAGGAGGGAGGGGGTGGGGGTGAATGGGTGACGGGCACTGAGGGGAGCACTTGATGGGATGAGCACTGGGTGTTATTCTGTATGTTGGCAAATTGAACACCAATAAAAAATAAATGTATTATTAAAAAATATTTTAAAAAATAAAAAAATTTAAAAAATAATAAAACAAGATGTAATTGAGAAGGGCATATGATGAGATGAGCACTGGGTGTTATATGTTGGCAAGTTGAATTTAAATAAAATAAAAGATTTAAAAAAATAGTGAAAGGGAATAAGGGGAAAGGAGAAAAAAATGAGTGGGAAATATCAGAAAGGGAGACAGTACATGAGAGACTCCTAACTCTGGGAAAGGAACTAGGGGTGGCAGAAAGGGAGGTGGGGGGAGGGGAGGAGGTGACTGGGTGACGGGTACTGAGGGGGGCACTTGATGGGATGAGCACTGGGTGTTATTCTATATGTTGGCAAATTGAACACCAATAAAAATAAATTTATTTTAAAAAAGACTAGAAACAGAATCTTGGAAATCATGAATTGCTAAAATACAGCCTACAGCAGCCTCCAAACTGATGCCAAACTGATTCAAAATTTAAGGTTAGAAATTGAAATATATTTATATGATCCTAACGATGTTCAGGTAGATTTTTTTTTTCCTTTTTCAATTGCACATTAACATCTTTGAGAGACACTTCTGTGTTTCTGGTTTTTTAAAAATGCTAATACTCAGGCCACAGGTTCAAGGGAAAATCTTTACGGAAGGGCTTCCAGGTATCGATATTTTTAGAAGCACCTCAAGTGTTTGCTACCATGTGCTGCTGGTGTTGAGAAAATTCTGCCAAGCAGTGCTTCTTAGACTTTTAATAATCCAGGGATCTTACAAGGAAGATTCTGATTTAGATCTGGGGTAAGACATGAGAGTCTATCTTTTAGTGGCTCCCAGAAGGAGCCTTAGACCACATTTTGAGTAGCAAGGAACTAAGAGGTAGGTATGAGAACATGGACAGTAGTTACTAATTGGCTGAACATCTCCCAGAGGGCCCCTGAATGGATACATGTAAACAAAGAGAAAGGTATCTAACCTAACCGTAGATAGAGAAAGGTATCTGTCCTCAGCCCCATCTGGTTCAGTATTCTGCAATGAAGACATAGATGGGTTTTAGGACAGCTTTCATTCAGAGGATGCCAACAGGAAGAGTAAACAAATTGGATTACACAAATAAGTTCCAAAATAACTGTATCTGGAGCTACAGGCCAAACCAGTAAGATAAGATTTACCAAGTACAAATAAAATGAAGTCCTCGTTTAAAGTCCTTTCCCATCCCCTAACAAAAGATCTAAGTACAGAGTTGGAAGACCTGGCTTATCCACAACATTCACAAGAAAGAATTCAGGGTTCTAAATCCATAGTAAACTCAACATTTATTTACTTATTGTTCCCAACTCAGCTGGGATTTTATGCCATGCTAAAAGAATTGTGTTCTTTATCATGAGGAAGTGGTGGCTTCACTCTACACTTAATTTGACTCATGGAACCTTGAGTGAGAACAGCTCTGGGGTTTAATTTCAAAAGAACATAAACAAAGATGAGGGTGCTTGGAACACAGTGAATAAGAGACTGAAGAAAAAGCTGATAGAAGAGAAGAGAAGAGGAGAGGGGTGGGGAAGGGAGAGGAGGGGAGGGGAGGGGAGAGGAGGGGAGGGGAGGGGAGGGGAGGGAAGGGAAAAGATGCTTTCAAACCTCTGAGACGAGCCTCTATTTGGAAAAAGGAGCAGGCTTGTTCTAACAGTGGATATAAACACCAAGATATTTTTGCTCATTGTTCTGGGGTCAAATTCAGAAGAAGCCCCCAGGGTGGCTCAGCAGTTTAGCGCTGCCTTTGGCCGGGGGTCGTGATCCTGTAGTCCCAGGATCAAGTCCCACACCAGGCTCCTTGCTTGGAGCTTGCTTCTCCCTCTGCCTGTGTCTTTGCCCGCCCCGCCCCCCCCCCCCCCCCCCCCCCCCGCCTTTCATGAATAAATAAATAAAATCTTTAAAAAATTCAGAAGAAATAGGGCTCCTCATGAAACTCTATTTTCTATCACTGAAGCAATTTAAGAATGTTCTGGATAATTACTCAATATCTTGGCACTATAGAGCAGTATAGGAGTTAAGTAAGATTTTTAGCATGCTATATTTTGAGGTATTCTGTGTTGTCATTATAGAAGAAAGCAAACTCACAGAATACTTAAGGCTTGCTGTTCCTCTACTTTGACATCTCAGATTTTATATTTCAACTCAACTATGATATACATTCATTAGTGAAATTTTACTTTTGCTATTGAGATACACAGAAACATTTTAACTTGGGAGGGCTAATAAACAGCCAATTTTCGAGCACTTACTAATGTCAATATTCTTCTTTTTTAAATGCCAAAGTCCTTGCTAAAACTTCTCAGTGGTTTCTCTCTACAAATTACTATTTTTTTGGAAAAAAATTCTATTAGTTTTATTTTACTTGCTATCAAAATACATGATTCCTGTCCTAGTGGTACATCTTTTCAAATACTATCTCCTTTGGATTTTGAAATACATATATACATACACATACATATATAATAAAGAATTTGCTCTATTAGATTTTTAAAAATCACTGTATGCCTTTGGTTCCCAATTTTAAATTTCCTTATTATTGAATGAAGTGCATGGCTTAAAGAAAGTAAACATAAGTAACTCCAGAGTTTCAAGAAGGGATTATTAAACCCCAGTGGAAGCTCGAACCCACATAATTCACTTTAGTTTACCAATTGTGATAGAATTTCCTGGCACCCAGTCAAGCATTTTTAAGCAGTTCACTGGCTAGTCCCCTCACATCTCCTCCGTGCTGTTATGTCTGACAGCGGTGCTAATATGTTGACAAATCAATCCATTCATTAATATTCAGCAGGCTTGCTGGATCTGCAAGCCTCATAAACTGTTACAAACAGAGTTTAATTATTAAAATGACAATTGTCTTTCTTTTCTTTCTTATACCATTGGATTTCTAGGTCTCATCTACCCGAGGCTTATTTTCAATGGGGTTATTTTTTGTTTTGAACAATATGTAGTGCAAGAGGGACCTACAGCTGGTTCCTTTTCATGGCAAAGTGCTACTTCCAACTTAAGTGTTTTGCGTTCTGGAACACTGTTGGATTTTGAAAACATACCATGTGGTATTCTTGGTGCTAGGCTTTTATTTAGCTTTGCTTTGTGTTTGTACTGGCTGAATTTTTCATCTTCAATTTCTGGGGGAAAAACACTTGTGACCAATTTTATTTGAATTAAGCACACTGAATGGTAAAAATTGCTTTTAAAGTAAAATTGAGATGCTTTGATGAATTTAGCAGTATACTATGATAGCCATTCTATGACTTGAGATGCCATCTATTCTACACTGTGCATGAATGTCACCACAGGACTGAGACCAACTCGAAGAATAAATTATAGCTATGCTTATCAGGGAAAGGAGGCAAGAGAAATATTAACCCTGAGGCTGTTCCAGTACGCAAGTGGAAAAACCTATGTCACTGGTGCATGATCATGATTTGATCATTTTGAACTGAAGACAAGCTATAGGATTAATTCAAGGGGTTTTCCTCCCCCCACCTTTTTATATGCGCAATGTTAAAGCCTCGTGTCAGCTCTTACTTCTTGATAATACCAATGAACCATGTGACTCTGAAGCTGAGCAGTAACAACACAGCAGGTGCTTTGAGAATAGGTGCTTCTTCAGACTTCGCCTGTGAATACAGAATATGATCTCTGTCTGCAGGGGTTGGGGACTCATTGTGACACAATCTCCAAGGTTGCTTCCGTGTTGATTACAGCCTGCTTGCCTCCCTAATGGCACACAGAAGAATATCAAAACTCAGAAGAAAAAAAAGTCATTTTTCTGGCGATCTTCACAATCTATTACTGACCTTCCTCAGATTTACTGCATGTCTCTAATTGAACAGATGGATTCAGTTAGATGATGGGAATGCACTATTTAGTTTAGTAAATGCTTCTGCATTGCTGTAGGCTTGTCACCATACTGGTTCGATACTTGCACTAGAACAAATTACATCTCACTTTACCAGCTATACAATCCACATCACTCAGTTATCTATGTCACCTTCCTTCTTCCTCTAAGACTAAACTCTTGGGAAAATAAAAAGCTGCCTACTAAAGTCATACATAAAAAAGAATAGTTTACAAGAATGTGGGAAAAGAGAATTTGACTTTCACACTTGAAAATTCTCCTTTGGGGATCCCTGGGTGGCGCAGTGGTTTAGCGCCTGCCTTTGGCCCCGGGGCGCGATCCTGGAGATCCGGGATCGAATCCCACGTCGGGCTCCCGGTGCATGGAGCCTGCTTCTCCCTCTGCCTATGTCTCTGCCTCTCTCTCTCTTTCTGTGTGTGACTATAGTAAATAAATAAAAATTTAAAAAAAATTCTCCTTTGTGTGGGCATAGATTTAGAGAGTGAAGGCTATGTCTTCTTTATCTGCCTAGTCACAATGCAAGGGCTACTGTTACAGAGAAGGAAACATATACCTCACTCTTCAGTGAATAATATTTACATATAAAATATTATATATATTGTTTGTGTTTTTAAAATTTTAGACATTTTCAGACCAGGCACAGAAGAATTATAGTTATATAAAAGGTTGTACTCCATTTATTTCTGGAGCCTTCTTTCCCTCCATGCACTTTTGCTCATTTTTATTATTTTTTTATATTTTTTTTTAAGTTGGCTCCATGCCCAGCATGGAACTCAACATAGTACTTGAACCCAGGACCTAAGATCAAGACCTGAGCCGATGCTCAACCAACTGAGCCACCGAGAAGCCCAGTTTTATTATTTTTTAATCAAGGTATTGTATGCGCTTGGTAGAAGATATAAATCAATCAGTAAAAAGAGTTCAAAATTAAAAATAAAAACCTCAGATCTCATTATGAGACCTGCTCTCCAGAGATTACCTCTTTTGACCATTTAAAAAATTTCTTCTGATTTAAACCAGTGCTACTCAGAGGAGGCCCATGGATTAGTGCCAATCTGTGAACTGTTTATTGGTCTATGATGAGATAAGCATAGAAGGTAAGACTAAAGTATTTGGAGACTTTTATACCAATTTGTCATTGCTGTCACATTTATTTTATTTTACAAGGTACTGGCCGATATGTTTGGAAATTAAGATAAAATGACACTGGTCCTTTACCACAGAGTTTGAGAAGAACCACACCTGAGAAACAAAACAAATGAAACAGATTCCTTCCCATTAAGGACAATGGATCATATCATTTCAGTTTTCTCTACCTTATTGTCCTCCTTTCCTCAAGTAATGAGATTACCCTAAATTATGTATTGACCACCTTTGTAACTTAGAACAGTGCCGGGCACACAATATAGGATATGTATACAATACATATATGTAATATTTATTTAAAAGTATTAATTCTTAAGATTAATTTATATATTAAATCATATATAGGTAAATGCGTAAAACTCACTCCATTCACCTAGGCAGAATCTTATATGAACTCTGTGAAAGCTACGGCTCTTAGAGCTCTCTTCACCTTTTCTGTTTTCCTCCTTTTCAGCATTGTAAATGTATCAATATTTACATTCTTTTGCATAAGATTAATAAAGTCAAAAATTTGGTCCAAAGGTTATCTAAAATTTTGAATTAATAAGTAATATGTGAAATAATTTATATGTAAATATTATGAATTATAAGATTATAACCCCTGCTCCCCATACCCTATAATCTATATCAAATTTCCAATCCAAAGAGAATTTTAGTGTGTTAAAATGATTTTTTTTCCTACATCCCTTTGCTCAAAATCATGGCACATATGTTAGTTTCTTCTGTATGTTATATACCTTTATTATACAACTTTCTGTATTTCCTGGAGTTTATATGTCGTCTTCTTTATTCTTCACAAAAGAAACGGGTCTGGTAGGGTTTCCTATTCTTAATACTTTATGGCAACATACACTAAAATACATTTAGCATTTGAAACAAATTGCATGTCCTGATATCAAATATATTATAAAGAAAATGTGAATGCAAAAACAGGTTAGGAATTAGAGAGGATCTTTATAGTTTAAATTAAATTCTGCGAATTTATTTTAAAAGTTTTTTTAGAAAAAAGATTTTTTTTAAAGCCCTGTTCAGCTGTCAGGTCTTTCAGGATTAGGCTCTGGAGCAGCATTTTTGAAACTGTGATCTATGGACTTTTTACATTCTCAGGGCAGGACTGCAGTTTATGGGGGTGGAACCTGGGAATCTCCATTTTTAACTAGCTCCTCTGATGAAATGTTAAAAAGTTTAAAATGCCTGCAATAGACCTAGAGCTAGACTATGACAGGTTGTTTAAAAGAGCCCTAATCAAGAAAGTTCTTCAGAAAAATTATTAGAAATCCCTTGCCTTGCAAATATTCCTGTGTTCTATTAGCTAGTTTTTCTACTTCCCATTTCTAAACCCTACACCCCTGGCATATATTTCTTAAGCCACAGACAGAATTTTGTTTGCAATTTTCTGATGTTTTGGCTATGTCCATCCAAGATTTACCCTTATTATTTTAACAGATGTGACAAATATGGAGAATAGCCTGATCTATCTCTTGTTATTTTGGAATTGCTAAAAATGCAATGAAAGGAAGGGCATAGTGACACATGATCAAATAAGGCATAATTTTCCTTGGTTTCATCTGATTATCTAAAAAATATTTAAGTGAAAATGGGCTGCTCTTTCCATAAGATACAGTAAATATGCCGAATCAAGTAATATTTTAAAATAGGTACACAAGTACTTTCAAGGAACTGAGAAAGGTCATAGGATGGATGTGTTGAGGGCCAAACTGAACTTAGTAAAAGTGATAAAGCTAGAGGTGGGAGTGAAGCCACATATAATCACTGACGGGTAATAATGGATAAACTGGATGATGTCAAACACCCATTTAGTAGTCACAATGATGAAATGAAACAAGATGGAACACACCAACACAGGCTTAGAATGAACTGTAATGTTCTCAAACTCTTATTTCATGATTACCTAAAGTCTTCCCTTGTGCAATTATTTATAATCATATGATTCATTCTGGAGTGTTTTATTGTATACATGCATTCTTAATTAGTTACATTTGTATAACTATTTACAATGTGTATATTTGGTTATACATATATAAATAACTATATATAACTGTAATTAAAATATATGTCTAGTTATATATATAAATTTATATAATTATATGTGTGCATATATACCTGAATACACATATACAAAAAAGCCCCTCAAAAAACATATATACAGACAGATTCATAGATAGATCATGTAAAGTGACTGGAAAATAGACAGTGTTCATTGTATTTAAAGGTACTCCAGCTATGTCAATTACTGTGCTAAGCACTTTCCAGTATAATTTCATTTAATACTTAAAATAACCCAGTGAGTTAGGAATTATTGTCACCATATTTCAGGCAAGAAAACTGAGACCTAAGAGGATAAGTAACTTGGATGGGGTCACCATTATACTAACTTGAAGAGATCTCAACCCAGATCATTATCACAACATGATCTTGTTTCCCTGTATTTTTAGACATTGTTGAAAATTGTGTTGCTACTGTAGCTCTAAGCTAGTAAAAGCATATTAAAAATTTAATGTGAAAGCACAGCAAAATCCATTAGAAGGATAATCAAGAGGCTGTAAACGTAGTAGATAAGAGCATCTACCTTGGAAACAGCTGACAGGATTTGCACCCTGGCCCCACTCAGGCAAGCCACTTAACCCTCTGCATCCACACCGCTTCATCTTTCAAAGGGAAACAATTATAATATTAACTCAAAGGTTGGGGATGATTAAATGAGTTCATATATGTAAGGCATTTGAATAGTACTTGACTATAATGCAAATGTTAGTATAGAAGCATCAGTAACTATTTTTTTTTCTTTGGAAGTTTAATTTTATGATCTCCCTTTTACCTGTAACATTTGGTGAGTTAAGTTTTGCTCAATTTTTTTTTCTCCTTTTTCAAATCATACCTTGATTCACACACAAAAATCTATTTTTATAATGGACATTTGTTAATGCTTTTATGTTTGTTTTTAGCCTAGTATCCTTTCCCTGCAGGAACTTACTCTCTCCAAACTGGAGAGGTTCTCCATCATTCATATAGCCAATCAAAGCCAGGCTCCTGCGGTGACAATGTGATTGTCACCAGGGTATTACAAGGATTTAAGCAGAGCCAATCAGTGCCCCTTTCAGAGACTCTATGGCTACTGACAGTTAATTGCTCCTCCATTCTGAGATCATGTATAAGGAACAGCATAGAAGCCTGGGGCTGCCGGGGATCACTTTGCACCACATGGAGAGTCCACCTGAGAAGGAAGCCATCATAAACTAAAGCAGAGATGAAGAGAGATAGAGAAATATGACATGTGAACTGCCAGATCCAAATAGACAAGGTTCACTTTTTGGACTTCCCAGTTGTATGAGTTAATAAATTTTCTGCTTAAGTTAGTTACAGGTTTCTATTATTTGTACACAAGAGTTCTGATTAATCAATTCACTGCTAAATTATTAGTAAGCCCATCTCCAGAATGCTAGTACTTGGCTTACTATATATCACAGCAAAAATAATGAATGACTTTAAAGTATTCTCTATAAGGTCCTAAACATCAAACCTTAAGAAATAAGCATCCTTTCACGTACAACAATGTATGATATAAAGAATAGAGGCAAATAAGTTCAAGTCCTGCCACTGTGTGACTAAATTTAGCTGAGTCACTTAACCTTCCTGGTTTCTGTCTATTACAGAGACTAAAACAAGCTACATATTGGAGGATTGTCGTGAGGTTCAAATGGTACAATGGTAACTCCAGCACTCCGGTAGATAGTATTACATTATATGGGGTACCTTTCTACACTCACACACAAAAAAATGCATGATACAGGAAATTTTCCATTCTGACACATCTATGTTTGCTACAAAGACCTTACAACTTTCTTTTTTCTTTTACATTTTCATGCCAAGAAAAAAAAATACAACTACCAATATGTCTGAAGAATACTTGGGAAACATGCCCATCAGTTTGCATATAATTTCTAAAATTATATAATCAATTCTTGGTTACCCGCCAGAGCAATTGCTTAGCTTAGTGTTCTGCTATCCTCCTCCTAAATCCAAGTCCTTGGTTCACCCCACACCTGCCTTTAAAGATGCTTTTCACATCCTTTATCTCATTCAGTCTCTGTTACAACCTCATTATAGAGACAGGAATCATTATCCTGTTGTACAGATGAGGAACCGAAGCTCAAAGAGGGTTAAGTGATGGCTAATTATGATGGCAGATAGGACGATAACTCAAACTGCTTAACTGTTGTTCCTTACCTTTGAATTTACAATCACTGAGGTGCTTAGATTTTTATTTCCTTGTACCTGGATCCTTTGTGGTTCTGGTATGATTTAAAGTATGCTGAGACTAAAAATTTACTAATATCAGTTGTGACTATCCTTTGCCAATACTAGTTTGCTTGTGTATTTATTAGATCCTGTGTGCTTAAAATTATGTGGTACCTGTCTGTTATTACTTTTCGTGAGGGAATTATTTGTTCTCAACAAGATAGTAGGATAGATTCTGGACCATAATTACTTTTGTAACACCTCAGCTAATATAATGACATCTTTAACTAACTTTTTTTATATTCAACTATTCTGTTCCTACATCAGCAGCTAGGTAACTAATTTGCCATCAAGAGCCTCAATTAGCAAGGAGTACAACTCTTGTGCCTCAAAGGCAAGGATGAGTCAGAAGAAGATACTGAGGAGAGAGGCCAGTTAATTCCCAAAGTGATACTTGAATCATTTAAAAGAGTGAGGTTGTATCTGAGCTGGTCTCTACATGACTTTGTCAGTGGTGGGAAATTCTTAGCACTTAGAAATATGTACAGCAAGTAAAGTATGTACTTCCTGGTCAAATAATAATGTTCTCTTTCTGAAACGCTTTATCTCTTTCTTTCCAAATTTTAGTGACTGGCCTAAATGTCATCTCCTCTGAAAAAGCAATTCTAACTAGTCAAGTCCACCATGATTCTTACTCCTTTGATTTGACATCTTTCCATTTATCTTCAAGTTCTTTGAAGAATATTTTGTTTTGTTCTCTACTTTCATGTTACCTAGGATGTGTATGTGTGTACACACACACACGCACACGCACGCGCACGCGGTCTTTTCCCAACAACAGTTCCTGGAGCCATTAATTTAGGTCTCTGTTCTCTACTATTAATGATATTTAAACATTCACAATTCATAGCTGTTCGTTTCTGGCCTAAATAGGTTATATCTACAACAGCTAGGTCAGCACATTTCCATGGTACCAGAGAGGGAGCATCATTTATTCTACTACTTCAAGAAAAAGTACCCCACTACTCCAAGAAAAAAAAAATTAAATACAGAGGCTATTTTCCCAATGGCCTATTCTTGTGTAACAGGAAAATGTGACTGGCTTCAGAGGTATTCTAGACTTGCACAGTGGTAACAATATCAAGTCATTTTACTGGATTTCTTGATTGCAGGAATCAAGCATAATGGTTAACCATATTTAAAGGTAGTGTTTCCTAACAAAGATACTGGTCACAAGGTTATTTGATAACTCCACCTTTCTGCCTTCTGGAAAAGAAACATGATGATACTTGCCTTTTGCCTCTGTTAAATTATCCTAAATATTTCATTAGTGCTTTGGCTACATGACAGTTCTTTTGTAGGTCACAGATTCCTTTAAGATATATCCATCCAGCTATGATTTACAACTAATTAGAGGATGTTAAAGGTTGTTGCTAATAGTAACTCAAAGCCCTGATAATGGATAGCTCTTGCCATTTAATACCAAGAGTTGTCTAAGAACTTAATTACCTTGGGCAGTTTCCATACACTCTTTTCCAATTTCTACATCACTGCATGCAGTGACAGGTATCAAACAGATGTTTATCTATGACTAGTATTTGCCTTTTTAAGTGGTGAAAAATCTGAACAGATTTAGAGCTAGATATGGCCTGAAAACTAAAGAAGGATCGGTCATCAAACTGGTAGTCAAAGAATGTATGTGCAGATTGGGTATAAATTCTGGATCTGCCCCTTAACTAGTTTTGTGATTTTGGCCTGTGGTGTCCCATCTTTTGCCTCAGTTCTCTTACCTGAATCTAGGCCTGACAGTAAAACTTATCTTACGAGGTTGTTGTGAGGATTAAATAAGCTCCAAAGTATATTCACTGGGGAATTCTATTCCAAAGCATTGAGCATGCTTCTCTGCCCTGACTGCCCTTGCCACTTCTTTTAAAACTCACTCTCTCTAAGAAGAAGGAAGGATTTATTAAGAATTTAGCTTTAAAGGACATCTGGGTGGTTTAGTGGCTGAGCACCTGCCTTCGGCTCAGATCTTGATCCCGGGGTCCTGGGATTGAGTCCCACATCCGGATCCCTGCAGGGAGCCTGCTTCTCCCTCTACCTATGTCTCTGACTCTCTCTCTGTGTCTCTCATGAATGAATAAATAAAATCTTTTTTTAAAAAAAGAATTTAACTTTAAATAATTCAACACTGCCAAGGCAATCTATCCTAAAGAAAGTGATCACAGATACACATAGAAATTATATATAAGGATCAAACAGGAACAACTGAAAAATACAGTACCGGGGAAATGGCTAGAGAAAATACCGTATATATTCTAATGTCACACGAAGGAAGTCAGTACATAAAGAACTGGCATACTAACATATAATAGGATAATTAAAAATATCACTATCATAAAGTTCTTGTGTTCATAATAGATTAAAAGTGCTTAATACAGAGACAGGTAAAGATTACTCTTAATGGAGATTAGCCATTTCCATTACACCAATGTGTAAGTATTTATAAGTTCTAAGGCAATATGTCAAAATTTTAACAATTTCTTTGTTTCATTTGCCTCTTAATATGTATTACTCAATTTCTCTATCAAAGATGTACATTTCATCCAAAGATGTGTATGATCTCCGTCTCCGTTACTCTTTCCCAACCCACCTGAATCAATTTGTGCCCCTACTCCAGTGTACAATTTACAATGCACATTTGTCAATTTAATAATTCATAACTGAATTAATACTATAACACTGAAGGGTTAAACTATTATCATTTTCGAATGGAAGATATTACCTTCATGAGATATTTCCTTCCAGGGATTTGGTGGATACATGAAGGCTGCATTCTGGATTTGGTCATGTATGTCTTCGTCTTCGTTAAATGGGAATGTGCCACTTAGGCTTACATAGATGATGACTCCAACAGACCACATGTCTAGAGAGCGGTTATAGCCCTTGTTCCTTAGAACCTCAGGAGCCAGGTAAGCTGGGGTACCCACCACTGACCTCCGGAAAGACTTTTCTCCAATGATCCGGGCAAAACCAAAGTCACAAAGTTTCACCTGTTGATAATAATGGTTTGTAGAAATGGTAAGGTCAGAGATTGTGTGTCTGTATGTGTCTTAGCCTAGTTCTGCTGAAGACAATGATAATACTTTCCATATATTGTATGGACTTCTCATGCCTGCTAGAAGCAGTAGCTATTTTCCATTTTATATATTTGAAGACAGTAGTTGAAGTACTGGTACACACATATATTTTCATTCATAAAAAAATCATCTAAATGTTCACCTCTCTTTGCCTCCCAAACCAAGAGATAAATGTGAAAATATGTATGCTCAGAGGTGGGCAATACTGCTTCACAAGGCAGAAAAAGCATCATGCAAATCTGGAAGTGACAGACTGAACTCAAGGGCTTATTATAAAAAATTGTTGAGGGATCAGCATAGAGACCTGTCATGTTCCCTACACTAATCCTCAAATTTAGCTCTGCATGGGAACCTAGATGGGATCGGAAGCTGTCAGGGAAGCAAGGCAGACAGTGGCCTTGGGTCACTTCAGATAGAAGATTCCCACACAGCTGTTTTCTCTCCTTGGAGCTGAGGAAAAACACAAGCTTTTGCCCTTGGCCTTCAGAAGAACACCAAACCTAAATGCCCGTGGGACCCTTCAGGGTTCTGCTCCCCCTCTGGCCCAGCGCTTTCAACATCAGCCTTGGGCTGCCAGATCCATAAGCTTTAAGCTTTGGATCTGCCTAAGGCAGCCGCTGAGCAAGAAGAGGCTCTGCCGGTGTTTCTCCAAGGCAGGCTGAGCTGAGAAGCCAGAGTAACAGAGTTGCAGTCCCCAGGGTATAAGAAGGAAACAAATGGATGAAAACAAACAGGTAAAACTTGAAACAAATAAAGGTTTTGAGGAGAAAAGGAGACAGAATACTGCAGGTTAGCCTGGTTGCCATCAGCCGGCTTTGCTGGGAGGGGCTTCTGTACTCGCCTGGGGGAAAGGATCTGCAGATGCCAGCAACACGTTTTCTGGTTTGAGGTCACAGTGAACGATATTTTTAAAGTGAAGATGCCGCAAAGCCACAAGTATCTAGAGAGAAGAAAATCGTCAAAATCATCTTACTTTGGCCTATGAGTGTGTTTCCAGACGTTTTCTACTATGGCGTAGATGGGAAGGGCCAAGAGAAAATTCCCAATGAACAGCTAAGCCTCTTTATTCACAAGACACTGAAATGAGCTAAATCCACAGAGCAGGTGTCTAAGGAGGCGTCAGTGGGAAGAGTAGCATACTCTGGTATTGATACAGCAACCAGACAGGTGTAGATCACAGACGTCAATAATATCTTCCTTCCAGGGATACCGATCCTTGAATATTTTCAAAGAACCAGGACTCAGCCACTGTGCAACTGAAAGTTTCACGAGGAGTTTTAATATGTGGGCCTGCATACACAGAGCTCACGTGTATGCTGGACTCTGGAAAGCACAGATAGGAAGGAAAGGATACAATACGCCCCTGCCACCTTTGCAAATATAAGTCAGACGTTGGACGTGGGGCCTAAACAAGGCTGGGAAGCTGCAGGGACATAGTGGTAACATTTGATATTGAATATTATCCTTTTTTTTTCTTCTGCCTCTAATTGATTCCTTACCTGCGTAATTAAAAACTTCGTTATGTGCTCTGGCAACCTGCCCTTTTCACTTGACAAGATCATCTCCAGCATGTCTCCATGGAGTTTTTCCATAACAACAAACACTCTTTCCGGCGTCTCAAACATACACTCCAAATTTACAACACCAGGGTGATGAAGGTTCTATTAAAGATAAATAAAGCACTTGAAGAAAATGAGTTTTTTGATACTGTTTGGCAAGCTCACTGATTATATAAAACTGTTCAAGCTTAAAGCTATGGAGAAACCCACACTTCGGATTTTTAACATTTCTAAATTCCACATGTGCTGCCTTATATTTTTGAAATTCTAATGTCTCCAAAATATGTATCTTTACTTTCTATGCAGAGTGAAATTATTTTTTCTATGCTGAAAAACCTAAGTTCCAGCACAGTGAATTGCTAATTAGGTTTTAATTAGAACGCCATATTGAGAAATCTGTAATTTCTTAGGATCATCTCCAATATTAAGCATATCATCCCAAATAAGCACACTAGGCCATCTATACATACTTGATAGAAAATTAATGGTATGAAATCTGTACTTGCAGTGTATTTGATGGCACTGAGGAAGCACATTAGTCAAAACCTTTCGGAATTGCTCTGCTACTAGAAGCTATGGTAGTCTGCTACCAAAGCTCTTACATAGTGAAGACTGCCAGGAATACAGCAAAAAAAAAGAAAAAAAAATTATTGAATCCATGTCTTGTCCGGTACCCCATGCTATGTGGTAGTCCTGCATGGTTCTCCAGCATTCAATAAAATATTGTCCCAATAAAGTAATGGCTAATGAGAGGCTACATTTGGCTTGACATGTTAATTGTCACATATGTCAAGTAAAATTTCTCATAACATTAGACAGTCCCTTGTGGTGATGCTCAAAGTCTGAATGTTGCCGTGGGGTCATCAACAAAGCCTTCGCTCATCTGGTCTTTATTTTTCTTCTGGGCAAAACAACAAAAAAATCCTAACATTAGAAGAACTATTATACATCCCACTCATATTTCAATGAGAAATAGAAAAAAAAAATCATCATGAACTCAAATTACCTAAAGAAAAATCAAGGACTTAACTGAAACGTGCTAACGGCTGAACAGAAAAAAAAAAAAAAAAAAAAAGATTGTAGAAAAAAATTCTCTATTAGTGATAAAAAAAAAAAACCTTCATTCAGCATGTAGAATGAAATTTTCACAAACTTCTTGAAACCTGAGATAGCTTACTGATCTTCAGACCTCACAGATGGACACTGGCAGGTGAGCAGCAGAAGGGACTGCAGGTGAGTGTGCACTGTATTCATCCTCCTTCTGGCCACGGGCAGAGAAAGTCTGGTGTTAACTGGATATGGAGAGTGGCAAAAGCTCCCTTGTGATAACCTGTCTCCCAGGATGCCCTGCCCCTACTTTGGCCATGCTGATCTCTGCCTCCGACATCAAATAGGTCTTTTTGATTCTGGTGCTTTGGTGCCCAGTCATGTACCATTAATGTGGTCATGGAATAACAAGTTTCTGAATGTGGTCTGAGCAGATGTCTTACCCCAAGCCTTTCACCTCCAGAAGGTAGGAGTCACTGTTCATGAAACTGTCACACTGTTACCTGGTCAAAACTGGCTACTCCAGAATAGACTAGGCCTTTAGAGTGAGAGCTGAAGCACATGGAGAGGTGAGAGTAACAAGGCTCACACTATCACTACTACTACTTTATTTGTCTTGACTGGCTACAAATAAGACCAGACAGCTGCTGGGCTTGGCCATTATGGGGATGCCAGATTGTTAGGTGGGAGACTCTAATTAATGACTACATGAATGTGTTTGATATGCAATATGGAATAGCAGTGATAGCACTGCTCATACATGAACCTGTGGTCAGGCTGTCATATTGTCGTAAATCCCTTTCCTGGATCCAGGAGCCACTCCAAGGGGAAAGACCACCAGCCCCTGGAGCATCCAGATATTTCAGCTGTCCTCTTTTAAACCAATGATGACAGTAAAGGGTTTAGGAATGACCTGAGGGTCCTGCCTGAGTTATGACTCTCTTGAGACAAGTCCACTATGAAATGTGCTAAGTATACCTTCCCCTTTGAGTATCTTCTGCACTGATTCTTTTTTCTATTTCTTCTAACTTTAAGCATTAAACCGTGTTCTGGAGAGTTTGGCTTTCTCAAATGACCAAGACCTTATTGACTGGGTGGGGAGCAGGAACAATGAATAGGAAGGCAGGATACCAATAGAAAAAAGTACCAAGGCAAAGGGTCTCCCATGTAGACACAGGAAAAACTAGAATGTGAAGATGATACCCAAGGAAGGGCAATGGGGGAACAGAAGTGGTACTGCTTCTACTTACCCTGCTTACCCTGTCTTGGGCTGTGAAGTGTGGGGGAGGTGAAGGAGTCAGAAAATGGCTAGGAAGTTCTCTTACCTAAATTATCCAAATATATATGCAATGCTGATCCTCTCATGTGCTTCTGCTCATATTCCTCTAATTAAGTGACTTAAGTCCTTCTGTCAGTAATTCTTTTTTCCTTTTCCCTATTCCACAACATAACCTGAGGAGCCCATATGGAGGTGAGGACTTAAATGTGTTTACCTCTTTGGTGTATTCCCAGAATGTTCTAGGCCAAAAGTATGGAATGGATTAATGCGATTGTCCATTGTCAACTACCTTGTGCCATGTTCACATTAGCTCTGAAGGACTCTAAAATGTCCTCTACTAACATCTCTATGAAAAGGATAAGGGGAAGTTTTGCTATTTTTAACAAAGGATTTTGAATATAGTCAAGTGTACAGATTTATAAAAAATTCAATAAAAGCATTGAACTAAAAGTCACTTATATACAACTGGTAAAAATACTTTTAGAAAAGTTTAGACTAATACATTTGTTGCATTTGACCCTTGTTTTTTTATAAAAACCTTTATGCTTTATAGGTTTGCTAAACAATACATTGAGTGGTAGTTGAGAACTCTCTCCAAAAGCAAAATGACTTTTTTCTCCCTGTAGAGCCAATATGTAACAAGTTGATATTTCTAAAGTTTATCATGTATAATTGAGACAAGGCCATCACAGATGTTAGTCATGAGGTGTATTTTTTTGCACTGAACCAAATGACAAAACTTGTTTTAATATTCGACAGGAACAAAAGAAAAGAGAATAGAAAGAATCATGTGTTATTTATCCAAATTCACCATACAATACTGATGAATACTTCTTTAGCCTAGAAAAGATATTTGGAGACTGGAAATATTTTTTATTTTTTTTTAAACCCAAGGCATTATTTTCTATTATCATGTATAATTCATATTACCTTTTTAATCCCTTAAGAGTAACTCTAAGATAACCTTTGACCCAAGTGGTCCATGTGACTTATTCACAATTTTACTCTTCTGTATAAAATATGAAATAGCTTTTCCTACTAATGTCCAAAGTAACTAAATTAACTTAAAAGTGGCTTGATAACCACAATACTATGGCATACTAGTGTTCAGAAAGAACTGTGCTATCTATTCAGAGTTACCTCAGGAATTCAGATAACAAATTTCATGGCAGAGTAAGCTACTACTGGACTCTCTGGCCATCTGTTTGTTGCATTTAAGTAACTTAATTTTCAGGAAATGAAACATTTGGTCAAGTACAGGAAAGAATAGTGTCCATTCACACTTAACAGATTGATGACATATCCATGGGGTGAATATAAATTATTTTGAAGTCTGAAGGAAATACCATTTGGACATCAAGACAAAAATTCTTCTGATTCAAGTTCCCTAGAAAATTCTTATGGAATCAATGGAAATTAGTCACTAAAAGCAAAAGATTTTATAAAAGTTATAATATTTTATATAAAAAAGAATTAAGGATTTTAATTAACATTTTAGTGTATTATACATTCTATTTTATATTTTGGGCTCATGTTAAACAATATTTCATTAGTACTTACATTCTTTCTTTTTTTTTTACATTTTTCAATTCTAATAGTGTTTTGTTTTAGTACTCAGTTTTGAAGTTGAGTATTAATTCCATATATTTAGCTGTGATAAGTTAAAGGTGTCACATTTTCCCCTTCTCTATTCTACTTTCAGGATTATTATACTCAAACATATGAGAGGTAGGAAAGGAGAATTAGGATCCACATATCTTTTTAACAGGCTATTTGGGAGCAATACAGACTTAATATGGGGACTTCTGACTACTTTTCTATCAAACACTTGAATGATCTAGTTCATGAGACAGAAAAAAATGAACTTAACAGTGATGAGTCCAAGGTCTAAATTTTAAGTGGCATGCAGAACAGAAGGAAGAATATTTTATTACACAGTGGTATTGGTGGGGACATGAGGAATCCTTCTCAGAGGTAAAGCACTATGACAATGGCTTTGTTGATCCTCATTACTGCACGTTTGCCAAAGTTAGGAGAAGGGCACACTTTCTTATCCACCTTCTAGTCACATTCTCCTACCATTTATACTTTATTTAAAGCCCCTCAAGGGATCCCTGGGTGGCGCAGCGGTTTGGCGCCTGCCTTTGGCCCAGGGCGCGATCCTGGAGACCCGGGATCGAATCCCATATCAGGCTCCCAGTGCATGGAGCCTGCTTCTCCCTCCGCCTGTGTCTCTGCCTCTCTCTCTCTCTGTGACTATCATAAATAAATAAAAATTAATAAAAAAAATTTTTAAAAAAGATTTAAAAAAAAATAAAAAATAAATAAAGCCCCTCAAAATCACAATCATCTGATGCCTTATAAAGGATAAATAAGTCTTGGAGAGACACTGTAGAAGGCAGATGATTTTAAGACTCAGTAAAGACAATACTGAAGTTGATAAGGAAGGCTCAGCTGTCTCTCCTAAATTCCAGAATCTTTTATCCAAGTGTCTTTCAGTTATAATTAATTTATTCAAATGAAAGATGCCAACAATGGGATCAGTGTCTTTCCATCCAAATGTATTCTTCTGGTAGTGTATCCTCTCTTGGTAAATGGCCAGCCATCTAGGTCAGAAACCTGAGAGTCATCCTAAATATTCTCTGTCCTCTCAATTCTAACAACCAGTTGATCTCTAAAAGTGTTAGAGCTCATCCTCTTAATTTCTCCCACAGTGATGCCTAACTTTCATCCTTACCATTAATGCCTTGGTTTGAGCCTTATCTCTTTCCTTGGGATGGGCTACAACTTCCCAATTGATCTCCTCTTAGGGCTTGCTCTCCTCCAGCCCACTCCTCAAAGGGCTGCCACTGTGATTCTGGTCATTCCGTCTTGCTTCCAGTTCATAAAGGAATCACCACCAGCTTTAGGATATGTAACCCTTTAGAGTGGCAATAGGGCCCTTCACCATCAACTACTTATCTTCCCCCCACCTAAACAGTTCCTCAGCTTCTTTTCTTCTACATATCTACCCTTCTCTCTAACCATAGTAAACTATTTTCAGAACAAGTGTTATTTTCTCTCTCTCTCCTTTCTATACTTTTATACATACTTTATTTTGGCCTGAATCAGACCATTTTGCCTGGTAGGAATATTCAGCTGTCAGGCAGATTTCATTGACTCCCATACTCAGACTTGGATGTCTCTCCAATTCTCTTTCCTCAATCCTTGATAAATTATCTTTCAGGATGGTTAATGTACAGATACTTAGTTACTGGTGAACCTGTGTGTCTTACCTAGAAGACTACAAGCTCCATAAGGCTTATATTTTATCAGTTATATTCCTGGTCAGTATAAGCCTAGTGTCTGGTACATATTAAATATCCAATGCAAATCTGTAAATTTGATTTAAAAATGAGTTCCTGTATCTCCTTACTTTTCAGTATATAGATAATGTTCTTTATGATTGAAATGATTTTATTGAAGAGATGATAATACATGTCTGCCATATTTAGTCAGCACATTATGCTGATATTTTCTCTTCTTGTAAGAATACAGTACATGAATTTTTCATCATAAGTTCATTTGAATCCACTAGTAAGCAATCTCGGGATTCTGGTGATGACTAATATCAAAGATGTTACCACTGGTATGAGTAGAAAGATGATTTTCTAAAGTCTCAAGGGAATGACAAAGACATCCTGGTGGTTTCCAGGTACCATTCCTTCAAAATATACACATTTTGGCCACTGCTCTGGTAAATACTTTCTTCTTTAACAGGAATAAACACACTTTTCCTATTTAGGTGATTTGTATTTATTTTATATCTAGTTCTCAGTAAGGAGATATTCATAGTTTTAGCTCATTCTCAAAGGCCACTAGGCAGGAGCCATCAGCAAGAGATAAGCAAAGCAGCAGCTGAAGGGCACCATCAGGATATCCCTTCTAAATTAGTCTTTTCCTCCATGTCTGTACATGAGCTGTAAAACCCAAATTTCCCAGGATTTCATTACTGTCCTGAGGATGAGAAATAAAGCAATGGAAATGGGCTATTTGGATAATAAGGATCACTGTACTTCTACCTTCTTGTGTAGAGAAGTCCTTTCTCTTTCTCCATTTCTGCCTTAGCCCAGAAAATTTTCTTCTGCCTTTCATCTAACAGAGGCTACAGGTTAAGTGTGTATTGCTACAACCTTGCACCTTCTGGTCTGCCCTCCCTCATCATACCCAGTGCTGTGCTTTTAGATTTCAGTGATGGCAGAGGTATGTCTACTCTGAGGTCAGCCAAGTGAGGGCTGTGCTGCACTAGGTGAGAGCCCTCCTGGCCTAAATTGAGAATGGGGATTACTGGTTGCTGTGTGCAAACACGTGCCCATTTCCTGCTCAGCTAGCAAAGGATCTATGGTTTAAATGGGCTCATACTTAGTAGTACTCTCTTAGCATTTTTTGGCAAATTTCATCAGCAAATTTTGAGGAAGGGACGTTGATAATAACCTAAAACAAAATTAAGCTAAAATGCACTGTCAGAGGGATAAATGCATACAATTTTGGTTCAACAACAAGACGAGATGTAACAATCCATCCTCTTGTAAATAGGTATCACTGGCTGACATTTTGATCAGTGGGGCCACAATCAACATAACCCACTGGACTTTTGGAACTCAGAAATGTTCATATAATTTTTGGTAGGAATTGTTTGCTCATACCACCCATAGGAACTGTGATGTAATTTACTTTTGTTGTAGCAGTAGTTAGCAAAGACTGATGCCAGTTTAATAGAGCCCAAAATTTTGTGAGAGAAACAGTAAGTTGGAGCATCTTCAGTAACTGCTAAAAACAACAGATATACCTGGATCATGCCTGGCTCTCAAGGCAGTCAGCTTGCAGGTGGCCAGCCTGTAATGCCTACCCTACCACAACATCTTAAATTAGCTTTAAGTCTTATGTATTGAATTAAGTAACACTGGCCCAAGAAATAAAACGAAAAGAAAAAGAAAAAGGACCAATTTAATATTTGCACAGCAAGAAAATCAACTGAGGCCTGCCTGATGCATAATTTTGTATTCATGTATATCCATATACCTATCTACACATCTCTGAGTCATTTTTCTCTTCATCAATTCTGGAAACGCTTCCATCTATCTTTTGATTCCAGGGTCGCTGCAAACACATGATAAATATAGTGAGTCCTCTTCTTCCCCTATGACAGAAGAAGCTAAATGCAGAGGAGGAGGAGGAGTATATATAAAACAATACTTTAAAAAACCCGCTCATCATCTCTCGTGCTGTTTCCAGCTTTTCTTCACTTTTACCAGGTAGAAATAGTAGAAAGATATGTGATATTTTTCCATCTACCACCAGGAATCCTTCAAATTAGAGGTACATGGAAAATTTAAAACACCAAATCCAGATGTCCTAAGTCTGTCACTTGGACTGATACACTAAGATTTCATTAGAATTAATATTTATTAATTCTCTATATTAATTCATATAATTATTTATATGGCTGAATTTGATACTGTAGTTTTTGGGGGAAGGGGGAGTGATTTCTATTAGGAGAACTTGGGACAGACCCTCAACAGAAAGGATCTTGTACATACTCCAGTACCTACGCCTTAACCCTTAACTAACGCCAGAATTTCAAGTTGACTAGGTAAAAAGGTGTTGATATTTGAGAGCCAACAACAAAGACTTCAGAGACAGAAAATTAACAATTGATCAATATCTTAAACAAAATCAGTGTTAGTAACATTTCACCCATAAAATATGACCCCATCCTCCCTTTTTTGCATGCTATTATCACTCAGTTTGTCTTTAGGAGAAAGACAAGTATGGTTGTCAAAATAGAAAAATTGGAATTTGGAAGTTAAGATGTGTTTATTGTTTATAAAAACTGAAAAAACTCCAAATATCTGGATTTTTTTTTTTCAATTTGCTATCAAATGCATAGCAATGGAGACACATCTGGAACACTTCTTTTTTTTTTTTTAATTTCCTGTTAATCTATCTGGCTAGAAACATGAATGCATAAATCCAATCTAGTCTTGGTGTTAGATTTAAAGTGTAATTTTTAACAAATCATATCACTGTAGCCCAGCTTCTATATTTAGATGCCAGCACCCAGAAAGCATAACATTCTATTATAGCATTAAATGATCTGTGCAGACACATAATCCTTCTGATGTCTTTTATATCAGATAATGGGAAGAAGAGTGAGTATATAGGGTCTCCTGGACAGGAATAGAAGACAGAATGTTATGTGCTAAAAGGTCAAATGGTGATATTTCACATTTGTGTAAGCTTTCTGTGGCAAAACGTGTTTAATTGGCACATTCTCAAAATTGAACAAGTTCCTAATTATGGGGCTTTAATAAGTGAAAAGACTGTATTCACTTCCTAGACATGGATGACCTGGAAATCATACACAGTATTTTCTAAACTGTCTTAATGAGGGAATCTTGACCCCCATCACCTTCCATGAAGAAACTCAAAAGACTAGTGTTCTTCCAAAAATATGCTGGGAAACACTGATTTAAAAAATACTTTATATATTATTTAATTTAGTTCTCCAAAATATTCCTGTAAACCAAGTACAGCAAGTCAGATAAATTCCAATTCATAATTAAGGAAATCAAAGTTTAAAAAGATTTACAAAAAAAAAAAAAAAGTAACAGTTTTGCCTTGGAACCTGGCTTTTTGACACTAAGTTTTCACTATGATCAGCTTCTTACTAAACAGAATATCTATTTGGAAAAATTTCTAAGTTCCTTTTCTTTTTCTTGTAAGAGACCTTTATTTCCTTTTTTCCTCTATTATAGATATGTACGTACCTAATCAATGGGCTTCATTTTTTTGGAATACGAAGAAAAAAACAATATTATCTCAGAGCTGCAAAACACGTCTTATCTAAAGAAACAATTTCATGAAAATTCTTCATGCAATAAAATAAAAAGAAATATTTGAAGAAATATAATGAATATATTAGATGAAGCAACAAAAGTATAAACTAACCTCTCCCTACATATTAAAAGAAAAAGCCAAATTTTACATATTTTTCTCTAGAGAAAGAAAAATTGATTCCTGCATGATTTTTTAAAAAATCACCAGTTTGCAAAAGTTTTCATTTTCCCACCCACACTTAGTAGTATTATTCTCTGGTTTTCTAACATTATCATCTCTTCTTCACCTCTTGATCATCCTTCTAGATTAAGAGAACAAAGCCATTTACTTACAAGATATATATCTCATCTTGCTCAATGAAGACAGATTGCTATATTTTTAGACAATGATAAGGAATGCTTTATTGTCTTATTGGCATGCTCTGCAATCCTGTGTTCCCTTGATTTAGTCAATGTGATGACAAAATTTCTTCATTAAATATTTACTGAGCGCCTTATCAGTGGTCAGGTATATGTTAAGATATGTTTAGCCTGAGTCTAGGCTTTGAATCAATCATATTATTTGTTATAATGAAACAATGTGTTTCTAGGTTCTGGCTTCAGGGAATTCAACATCAAGTTATTAGAATCAGTTTCTAGGAACTAGACTTTACAACCTAATGGTGGCAATGCTAGTAACACCTTACAAGTATGGAATCTTTACTATCTGCCAGGCACTGCTAAGAGCTTCACAAAATTATCACATCTGAGTCTCACAACATCTCTATGAGGTTTTCCAGATAAGGAAAGTGAGGCTCAGACAGCTTAAGTAACTTATTCAAGCTCCTAAGAATTCTTAAATAACAAGTCTGAGCTTTGAACCCAGACATCTGATTCTAGAATTCAAGCTCTTTAAACACGATATTATACATTGCTTTAATTATTTCTGTGGACTCAAATCCATTTAGGACTAGGGTAATGCCAAAGAAGTCTCCTCACTACGATCTCACAATCCATCTCAGGATACTGCCTGAATTTCTGAATGCTGCCTGTGGTCAGTCATCTCTTCCTCCTGTTCCCTCTACCTGTTATGACATCCACCTTGACAAGTTGCCTTGACAATTCCTTATTTTCCCTACTGGCAGGACTTCTCTGACAGCTCATTCTACTTCTAAACCCATACACTACCACAGTGTAGCTCTATGTTACCGAATCCCCTCTTGATCTTGAGGTTCCACTGTCTTTAAAGGTATTGTTCCGATGTGTTCTCTGACTTCTTTTGCACCCAAAGCCCAATTTCCCTCCCAGGATTCAGCTTTGAGACAGCCTGTAACATCTGGAACAATTAGTAGCTATTCTATAAACTCCCTCATCACCAAATACCATAATTTTCTAATTAGAGCCTAAAATTTAATGATTCATACAAAAGGTTTCATAGCAAAGGCCCTGAGAAAGGATTTAATACAGTATGTGATTTAAGACAATTTTGTCAAATGTTAACTTGTTACTTATAATATCTTTACTACTGTGCTAGGCATTGTGGAAGCTGAAAACAATGCATTGCTGAGACTTTCAAATTTGTTTATAATCTAATTACTACACAAGAAGTATTTGCTAAATATTACTGCTTTATATGAAGACAAGAAACTATAAATAAACAGGAGCTATGGAAAACAGCATAAGACAGGGAGGATTGATAGATCTTAAAGATCAATCACAAGGAAACCAAGATGGGCATCCAGGCTTGGAATCAAAAGCTGAGCAATGGCCAGAGGTTAAGAGTATGATGAAAACAGTAACTTGAGGGGAAATGAAGGACTCAGTTGAATAGGAGTGATAAAGTCCAGCATGATAACCTACAATGCTAAACACAGATTTGATGAAATAAGAAAACTACTAGGCTAGGGAGGGATAGGATAGAAACCCACTACAGACTCATCTGGTTGTGGTCTTCAGGATAGACCAGGGGAAAAGGCAGGGTCAGTAAGATGATGACAGAGGGGTGGCTGGGTGAGTGGGGAACCAAACTATCAGAGTATCACCTGTTGCAGTAATCAACACACAAATTTAAAAGTTCAGTCTAGATTAGTGCCAATGGTAATGTTAAGGATGAAGCCAAGACAATCTTGTAGCAAGGAAGAAGAGGAACAGGAGCATTTTGTCACTCACTACTAGCTGAAAATAGCAAATAGCCTCCAATAAGCCTTTCTTGCCTTTAGACATTTTTTCTCTATAATATGCCATTTCCAAATGCTAATTTGATCGTAACATTTTTTCAAAACATTTCAATAATTTATAATCACCCAGGCATAATAAAGTCCAATCAACTTGGCACAATATCTAAGGTTCTCGATGAACTCACATGAAAGCCACTTCCTGGTCTTTTTGCATACTAAGTCCCACAGCAGTCTCCTAACTAAGTAAGCATATTCTTGGGGAACAAAAGGATTTTTAAGAGTATGTGAGCAGAGCATAGTTTTAGGAAATCTGTTTTGTTTATAGAGTTTTAAGAAAATCTGTTTTGTTTATATCTATATCCTTACTTCCTGGAACACGGTGGGCACGCAATGACATACAAGGAATGAATGAATGAATCATAGCAGTAACTTGATCCACAAGTAACTTCTAATACAGATCTGAAAATATCTGTGTAATTCTCAAATTCTCCATCCCCACATTTCCTTTCATAATAATCTTTCTCCCTTCCTATGGATGCTTCTTACTCCAAATATTACTAGAGTGCCTTGGCATGGGGAGAAAAATCCTCTGAGAGAAAGGTAGAAAGAAAGTATGAAAATACTGTCCCAGTATGAAGTGAATGACTCTAGCTTGGAAATCCATTCATCTGTAACTTAGTTTCTAATTAATGCTTCAATTACAGATTTAATGGGTTTCAATGGAGAGAGGACTGAAATGAATTTCTGAAAATAAATCACTGTTTTTGTTTATTTTGGCTTACAATTTAGCTCCTATAGTTTAAAAATAAGAAATAAGATGGTTGCTGAATTCTGTCTAATTCAAACAGTAAGTAATATTCACTCATCAACTTATGAACTAAATTAAAAAATCAATCTCAGGATGCCTGGGTGGCTCAGTGGTTGAGCATCTGCCTTTGGCCCAGGGCGTGATCCTGGAGGCCTGGGATAGAGTCCCACATTCGGCTCCCTGCATGGCGCCTGCTTCTCTCTCTGCCTATGTCTCTTCCTCTCTCTCTCCGTGTCTCTCATGAATAAATAAATAAAATCTTAAAAAAAATCAATCTCAATAAATAGTGTATTTTCAGTAACATTTTTTTATGCTTAACAAGTATAGATAAAATTTTACAGAATAAAGCTTTTACTATTAACTGTAATGAGAACTGAACCCGAAGGAATGCCTTAAACACTTACTGAAGTGTTGTAATCAAGAAATTTAAAATATGCCCTTATTTTTATTGTAAATAATTATGAAAGGGGACACTGATAAAAGACTTTCAGGTATAAAAAAATGCATTACATTGCAATAAAATTTTGTAGGAAAAGTAAAATATATTCAAAGAAAACAAGGTATGTTGTGAATTATATTGTTAAAGAGTAGCCCATTCATATATTTTTTTTTAAATAATTGGTAAAGAATCTCAATGTCTACAACATTTAGATTCTAATGCATACATTTAAAGGAGTTATATAATAGTCTTATTTTTAAATATCAATATTTTTAATATAGTACAAAATTAAAACTCTTTAAGTGTCTGATAAAATAGTTCTAGCTGTCATCCTAAAAATATACAATCAGGTATGTTTTTTAGAATTCTTTCTGAGGATACATGAAATGTTTGAAAGCAACTCTTCTAAAACGAGCTAAATTTTTCTACTCATTTTTTCATAGAATATTTATTTTACTAAGGTGGCCCCTCAGCCTAATAACCCTTTCCAACATGTCTTTGGTTATCAAAACCTATGAATCTTTCAAAACTTCAACAATGTCATATTTCTCTTGTAAGCTCTCCTTGATTCCAATAACCTGGCCTCAGTCATAGCCCATGATTTCTTTCACTATGCTTTCACAGCTATCCTGACTTGTAGTTACTTATACCTGACAGCCTAGTTAGATGATGTACATCTTAAATGGTTTCATTCATTTTTATATGGCCCAGAGACTCAGTACATTCCTTTGTATAAAAGAAGGGAAGTACTTCACAGGTACTGATGATTGACTTACTATTTTTATAAATTGAGGAAAAGTTTCTTGCCTTAGAAACTGGAAGAATGAAAACACAAAGTTAGGGAGAGAGTATCTTGCAGGGAAAGACATTAGGATTGTGTCTGGTTTCAGGCCGGTTGGTTTGGGGTGAGATTGTCACAGCAAAGTGGAGATGTCCTAAGGTAAAAAATATGAGACTCAAGTGCCTGTGGAAGATGAGAACTCAAAAGATAAATCAAGGAATGACCTGGGAAGGGATGACAAAGGACACTCTTAAAGTGGATGACCTCACTCTGGGAATGAGTCTCACATTAGCATAAGCCATTTAGATGAAAGAAAGGAGAAGTTCAAGAAGAAGGTGGGAGGAACCAGCAGGGAATTTGAAACAGGATCTTGGATCTTCTAAGTACGGGAGTCAGGGAGCAAATGATCCATGCTATGTAAGGACTGAGATTAGTGAAGCTGGGTAAAGATTGAAAAATAGCCAAAAGGTGATAGGTGGGCAGAAGTAGAAAACAAGAGGGTGGCAAAAGGACCTCTCACTTTCTTTAAGAAAGGTGTAGAAACTAAAGACAAAGGAATTTATGAACAGGAATGGAAAGAAGAGTAGAGCACAAATCTAAAGTGCTACTATACAAAAGGGGGGACCGGATGCACCTGTACAAGGCAGCCTAGACAAATAAAGACCACATTTGGTTGTTGCTTTTGTTTTAAGTTAAGAAACACTTAAATGGGAAGAGGAGTGCCTCATCACAGAGAAACCAGAATAATAGAGGTCATTTTAGAGGTAAGTGCAAGGGGATACATTTAATTTATGGCTTATAAAATTTTTAGGTATTTTTTCTATATTATGTATTCTATATTCAGTCCTTTTTAAATTCCAAAATGCTTTCACACATTGTATCATAAACAGAAGTGCTAGTGTTATAATTCTGACTGAACAAGTCTGTGTTGATGAAGTGTATTAAATATATCATACCACTATTATTTGCTCTAGATTTTAAGTTTCTAAGTTTTATAAGATATAGTTGCATCTCCTTGCAAAAGGTCAGTTTTCTGTGATATCCCTAATCATCAAACAACAATCTTATTTTGTTTTCATGAATAGAAAAGAAAATAATTTCAAATTTACTTTTCTTAAAAAAAAATCAAGATCCAACTTTAAAAATAATAATATAAGTAGGATCCCTTGGGGATTTTATGAAACATTTGCCATCTACATTAATTAACATTCTTTTGAAACACAATAATAATGATGAACTATTTACACCTAATGAAAACAGGGCTATTTGAAATGATCTATGTAAGAGATATCTAGGCCGTAAGATTCACATTTGCTTTAATTTTTCAACTATTCAAAAATATGTGAAGAGCGTAGTTTTCTAGTAACTGAATCAGATTTTGGAAAGCCTTGATGTAGGTTATACAGAAAGGAGAGAATGGACAAAGAAAGAATTCTACTGTTTCACATATTCCATATTTACATGACTTTGAAGTCTGCTATGAGCAAAGGTGCTTTTTTACAAACAACAGAAACAAATCAGAATGTGACCAGAGGACTAGGAGAGCTGCAGGAGCAGGGATTTCTGCCTCAGCCCACACTGCCACTTCTATAGAATCAGGAGGAAGGGGACTGGGCAGGACTCATGAGACACCAAGTACAACCATTAACTAGAACTCCAGATTTCGTAAATAGGGGACCACAAGGAAGAGGATACCAAATGCTTCTAGGAATCACATTTATATCCAGAGCAACAGAATTCTGTTTCTCAAAATTAGTAAAATAAAACTTTCCTCACTGTCCAGTTAATTTCAATGATGTTACTTTTTCTGAACATAACAGTTAGTGAGAATTCTAACCCCCATTCTCTATCCCCATTACCACTTTACTTTGTCTTTTCAGGTCCAAAAAGAATTTTTACTTTTTTTTTTTTTTTTTTTAAGAATTCTTACTTTTGATAAGAAATATAAAATGAGGCTATGAGGGTTTTCAAAGAACTAACCCCACCCATTAACCAGAGTTAATCCTTAACTAACCAACCAATTAACCATTAATAACAAATGCAGCTTAGACTTCCCCTACCTGGTTGCATACTATGTAGGCCATTTTATGTGACAGGATGGTGTTTATGCACAATTTTAATTCAATAAATATTCATTCAACAAATATCTGTTAAATACGTAATGTGTGCCAGGAACAGTTTCTGGTGTTTGGGATATATCAATAAGCAAAAGAATATCTACCCACCTGTGTATATTCTAGTGAAGGGGTTGGGGTTGGGGGTAGGGAGAGAAACATACAACAAATACAATAAATGAAATTCTATAACAGAGTAGAAGGTGGTAAGTCCTATGGAAGAAAAAAACAACACAGATTAGAGTAAGAGAGGTACAGAGGCAGGGATGGGAGGGGGTTTGAGTGAATGTAGTTTTAAATGAGGTAAGAATGATACTTAGACACTGGATGATATCTGAGCAAAGACTCAAAGGAGGTGAGCTTGAACTTCACTGCCTCTGCATATTGAATTATAATCTTTCTGAAGAGGCTGATGAATCAGACAATGGTGAAAAGGTTTAAAAGTTTTTTTTTTTTTTTTCATCTGCTTCAGTTGGGAGAAAGGATGAGACCCTTATTTTTGATGAACAAAGTTGAAACAATTGGCAACTTTATAATAACTTATGAACTCCTGAATTCTGTACATGCACACAATTAAGCCAAGACTTAGTAAGACTCATGGTACATGTTATTTGATGAAAATTCAACACATAAATAAGTTGCAAACATCTGACTGAAGGTATAGCTGAGTCATTCAAATTAAGACCCATGACAACAGGCAGCTCTCTCCATCCATGAGTTCTGTCCCTGTGCTTTAATAAAACCACCTGGAATAAAAAAAAAAAAAAAAAAAAAAAAGATCCACAACAAAAAGGGTCTGTGTGTCTTGTCCCAACTGTATTCACTGGACCTAGGATAGTGCTTAGCTCATGATATGTACTCAATTAATAGGAGTTTCATGAATAAAGTGAAGAATGGATAGGGACAGTGGGGATGAGTGATAGGTGAAGAGAATTTTTGAGATTCCAGGCCATAATATGAGAACTGTTCAAGCTCTCCACATGCCCAAGAGGCAGAACTTGACTTTCAATCTAAACAAACATTTTTTTGGAAAACCATAATGAAAATTTTGCCAGATGTCTGTTTATTGCATTTGAGTTGTTGATTGCATCTATTCTTTTAGAAGAGGAGGTGGGAGGCAGTTTATGCTCAAGGGTATTTTATTTTTCTACCTCACTATGGAGTTAGCAGCTGATACCTACAAACAGGCTCAGGAAAGCCAATTACAGGGCCTAGACATGGAATATTAGACCTACAACCTCTATCCAATCATTCTCTGCCACCACAATAAAATGTAGAGTGACAGAGCCACGTTAGCCAGGAAGCTTCTCTCATGTCTGGTAAGGAAGGATAAATGTCTCTGTACATATGCCAGTCTGGAGGTTGGCATGTTGCAAACGATCTGCCTTCAGGACACCTCTTGGGAGTGGAGACTGGGAGAGCAGGGGCCAGGTTTGGCATGATGTCATTTATAAAGATTTCAGACGTCATTTACAGCTCAATGCTGCCAAGTTAAGAATTTTCTAAAAAAAAAATCTTTTTTGGTAACTGATTAGCAAGCACTAAGCTATGAATCTATGAAATTGGCATCATCAGAGGCGTGGTTATCATCTTCCCCAGGAAAACAGAGAATACTGTGGTAGTTCTCTGTGTTACATAGTTGTCCAAAAGCACAAAAACACCATCTTCAGAAATTCTGAGTCCCAGAAAAGTCTATGTTATTTTTCTATGTATAGCAGGCATTATTTTTGGTTGTCTGTGCACATGAGCTCCTTTAGGGCAGAAAACTGCAACTTTTTCAACTTTTTATTTTATGAAACTCAATAAATGGCAGTTAAATGAAACAATAAATGAAGAAATGCAATCTGTTTTGTTTTGTTAGCAATGTTCAAATGAAAATTATTCAATGAAGCTAGGAATTAGAAATTATGACCAGCTTGTACAAGTAGAGAATTATAGTGGATATATAAAAAATGGAAATTTATCAATGGCCTAATTGTCTAGACTGAATAGCTACTAGACTGAATAGCTAGGCTGACCACATTTAGAAAACAGTTGCTCAATTTCCTTTTAGTCTATGGAAAAAGTTTTAATGGTTACAAAAATTATATGTACCACATAATACCTTTGACTAACATATCTGGTTTGAAAAAGGGATTACTGTTAATGAAAGGAGTTAAGTAACATGCTCAGTACTAAAGGACAAAAAGGACATTAACAATACCAAGATGATCTGATTCTCAGGCATATACTACTCATGTACTTGATATGATGACAGTTCCGTACTCAATTCATATAATTATCACAGCATAAAGGAGGAATGCTTATGAAGATAAGGTCATTTATAATGTAAAACAAAATGGTCTCAGCATGTCCACTCTGAGCAAAGGCTGAAACATTACCCATTTAGTGAGCATTAATAATATATTAAAACCCAGAATTAAGTACATGAAAAAAGAACAACTGCTGCCCAGACTCAGGAGAGATACTACCCAGGCAGTAGTCTGATGCTCGAGTTGCCTTTCCAGTTATTTTAAAGTGGTCCCAAAAATCTATGCTGCAGATACCGGAATAACTTTTTTCTCTGTTTTGCAGAAGTTGAGGGAGTATTTTAGAGACCCCAAATGAAAAACAAAGAAGTACCTGTAGAATTGCAACCTCGTTACGAAGCTGGCTTTCTTGTTTAGTTGGAAATCTGAGTTTGTCAATGATCTTAATAGCTACATCTCTTCCTGTTTTACGATGTTTTCCTTTAAAATAAAAAAGGGGAGAATATTAGTATGGTGTTATTAAATACCATCAATATTAAAGAACACCAGAATTTACAAGGACGATTTTGGGAATTATAAAAATATTTCACTGAATAAATTAACATTTCTAATGAGCACTGACTTCTATCCATAAAGGTTTCATTTCTTAGCTCCACTATTCTAAATCAATTATGTACTATAAAATTAACCACAAATTAGAACACGGAAGTGGGAATTAAAAGCTATATATATATATATATATATATATATATATATATATATATATATCAACAACCTGATATTTTCTCATAAAAATACACATTTTAGAAACAGGATATTGAGCTACTTAATATAGACAATCTTATACCACCAGCAAAATGCTCTCCTTAAGAAAGCATAGAGTCCTGATAAACCCATGCAGGTTATAATGGAAAGAATAAAAAGTCTTGTCTCTCGCTTACTAGCTCTGTGACCCTGCACAAATCATTAAGGCTGCTGAGTTTTAGGTTTCTCATGTTCAAAGGTAAGGTTGTTGTGAGCATTAGGCGAAATAAGACGTGTAAGGTGCACACAGTGTCCAGATAATTATACACACTCTGGAAACCTTCATTATCATCACTTCATTGTCACCACTGTCATCACACGATAGGTCTTTTACATACATTACATCTCATTTAAGCCTCACAACAAACTTTTTAGGGAGTCTCTAGGGTACCCCTGAGCTCTTAACTACTACACTACTATACTATAGTAGGTACAGAATACAGAAGTGTTAAATAAATATGAAAATTAAAACATAAAAATTGACCTAATTCCTCAAGTTTTTTTCCACATACAAACTCACCTGAAATTCTGTATCGACATTTGTTGTAAATCTGGTGTTCTTTCCCCCTACACTCCACTCTCATTCTTCCTCTGACTCCTCTGACTTCCTTCTGACTCCTCCTTCCTTCACTACCAGATCGTCCTGTTTTCATTCCCTACTTCCTTGACATCACTTACTCTTTGACCCACTGCAATCTCTGTTCAAACTGATTTTACTCTCTTCTCTCGTCTCCAATCATTTGTTACTGTTTACAGTACTTGACCTCTCTTCGGATAGCTGTTCTCATCTATTTCATCCCCAATGTGTCCAGTCTTAACTTTTCAGTTTCCTTATGGAGGCCTCCACCTGGGCCTGGTCTGTCAGTGCTGGGTAGTACAAATTATCTGGCACCTTCTGTTCTCTCCAACCTCATTTCTCACCCCATACTCTGTGCAGTTATGTATATTTACTATGTTCTATATCACATGGCTTTTTGTTTTGCAAGCAACTATTATACTGTAGAGCAATACTCTGTGTAGCACTGTTATACTGTTAACGCATTAACAAAAAACACAGTGTCTGCTGATTCATTGGTGGGTTTTTCCATCAAAAATTATCATTTGAGCATTTTATAAGAATCAAACTTACTTCTTATTTTTTAATTTTTTCTAAGTAAACTCCACGCCCAATGTGGGTCTCGGACTCACAACCCCAAGGTCAAGAGTAGCATGCTCTACTGACTGGGCCAGCCAGGTGCTGCCAAAATCATTTTTTAGGACAGAATATAACTTAATCAGTTTTTCACTAATAAAGCACATATTATACTATCATAAATAATACTGACTGAGGCATTGTGATAATTTCAGAGCCCTCCTGCCTCACAAAAAAAAGATAATTTTTTAACTGATTATATCCAGGAACTACAAGCTGTGACGTCAGTTTATAGGACAGGTAAAACATAAATATTAAATGTTTCTTAAAGACTTGAACAATATAATTGAATTGGCCAGAATCAAAAACAGCAGAGGTTAAAATCATAAATCCACCAAATAGCTTGATAATAAGAAAAAAGATAAGAATTTAGTACTTCATTTCAAAAACATAAAAAATGACAACCTTAATGAAATACGCTGTCATGAATATTAGAATTAAAAGATTTGTCTAGTTATGTGAATGGATTTTGGTAGAGTTCTGGTAAAATGTGCTAAAAGGAAATGGAACTAATTATTTTATTAATTATAACTTCCTTGCTTCTCAACATTTTGTCCAAATAAACCAATATTTAACCAGTATCATGTATAGATTTTGTTAATAATTAAGAAAAGAAGTTTTTTAGGACTAGAAAAACTTCTTTTACAAGATGGAAAGACCCAGTTTTCCTGATAGTGACTATCTCAAGAGAAATTTCTGAAAAGGTAAAACAGAGAGATATATATACATAGGCCTTGTCTTTTATATTGTCCTTGGAGATCTTACTGTTCTAAATACAAGCAGTTAAAATTCTATGTCAATGAAAATACTAGTGAACTAACCTACCTCCATAAACAATTCCAAATTGCCCAGAACCCAGTACTTCATCAGGAAAAATCTGATATACTGTGCTGATGTCCTGCAGGTGCAAGTCCAATGAAAAACAAACATGAAGTGGGACAAAACATTAATCCTGGCAAGTTTTATATAATTCTGTTATATATATCACAAATATTATTAGATATTTTAACGTAAACAGTGAGATTGTAAATGCTAGATGAAATGTGCAGCATCATTATAGAATTCAAAGCACACTCTGATTAATAGTGTAATGTTTTTTACAAACTATTTGGCTCTTAAGCATCAGAGGTTTAGTGATGTTCAGTCAAATATGCTTTAACAGAGAAAAGTAAGACTTAAAACTATACTATGCTACTTACTATAAATATTCAAAAAGAGATTTGCTTGTTGGGATGGTTATTTAGAAATTTCAGGTTAAATAATCATCAGTCCCAATCACATGTCTGTGTAAGTCATGATTCTAATCACTTCACTATGGCTAGGATGGTGAGGATGCTTCTTTATCAACCATCCACACCCAGGTGAATCTAACCTCAATGGGCTAAATCACTGTGAGTGAGCTGGAGATATCATAAAAGGATGACAATCTATTGTGAAGTTCTCATCTACGAGGCAGCTAAACTCTTCCATTTTTATTACTTCTGGAGGTCACAGGATCCAGATGTCTAGTCTTTTCTCTTTGAGATAAAAATTGCTAAATAAAGCATTATGTTTTAATCTGTCTTACAGTCTCTGATTTGATGATTACACTCATGAAAACACAAGCAATACTTTTCTTTTCATGTGTTCTTATTATATCATAGTGAACTTTCTGCCTATCCTCTACTCTTATACTCTTTGTCCTTTCAGAAAAAGAGCCCTGGGCAGCCCGGATGGCTCAGCGGTTGGCGCCTCCTTTGGCCCAGGGCGTGATCCTGGAGTCCGGGGATCGAGTCCCACATCGGGCTCCCTGCATGGAGCCTGTTTCTCCCTCTGCCTGTGTCTCTGCCTCTCTCTCTTTCTCTGTGTCTCTCATGAATGGATAAATAAAATCTTAAAAAAGAAAAAAGAAAAGGAGCCCTTTTACATCAAATCCTACCCTCTTACATCTTACATCATATCCTATTCACTCTTATTATTTCCTTTGTGTCCCTCCCTATAAAACAACTACCAGTTGTCTCCATTCTGTTAACCCTTCAGAGTATTCATGGGGGTGAGTTCAAGGTTGTCTGGAGACAATAAAACAAATTAATACTGTTCCAGTATTTTGAGTCCCAGCTGCTCCATCTTTTTCATATGGCTCAAAGGTGCACCCCAAATTTTCAGTGGACAGTAATGGCTGAACAGGGTAGAACAACCTGACAGGTATCTAGAATTTTCCAAGAGGCATATAGATTAACTTTTATTTCCCAAAGTCTTCTCTGGCTGAGCATGAGCAACTGGAATGTGCAAGTGTTTAGAAATGTATTTCAAGATTGACAGCATAAGAATACAACTAACCTTTACTATGAAGTTTTCCTAATTTTCTTCAAAGCAGTTTTGGTTTTCAGTTTACTTTATGCTAATTTAGCAAAGGCTGCAAAGCTATAACTACTGATGAACAGTTTCATGGATTTTATTCCTTAAAAATCAAACTCACATTAGTGTAAGTAAACATTTTGCTTTTGGTCATAGTTAGAGTAGACAAAAGAGAGCAAAAGGTCACAGGATGGAGTAGGAAAAGCTTTACTACATTTTGGCTGTATATCGTGACAAAGTACAATAAATTATTTCATAACATATCTATAATTTTCAAAAACTGAGTCAAAAAGATGGAGTTATGTGGCACAGCCGACTAGGGCATTAGAATATGGACTCATAAAACATTATGATTTGTGCAGTTTTCTGAGGTCTTCTTGATATGGACAAGTGACTCTAAAAACATTTACAACTCTTAGTCACAAGACAACACTCCTAGGTAGCAATCAAGGAATGAGAGTAAAGGCATATTTAAGCTACTTGTGCAACTAAAAGACTTTACTTTGTTTGGTGTTGTGTTATAACAGACCATTAAAATTCCAATACCAAGGTGTGCAAATATGGGAAAAATCAGTCACTACATTATAATTGTTCACCTGAGATGAATAATAGGTATTTAGCCCTCCACACTACAGAATATAGAAAATAACTTTAAAAAACACATAATGTAGTGTTTCCAAAATCTTATGGAAGAAAAATATCCAAACAGACCTACTTTATTTTCTAGAAAATACTGAAAAATTAAAATATTAGGTAAATAAACAGGTATTTTAGGATATTCTTATTTTCCAGTAAAAAAAAAAAAATCACATTACCAAGTTTTATATTAGTAGGTGCATACTTACCACATTTTCTTGAACCTGGCAATTTGATACCGAAATACTCACAGAAATATCCCCTGAAATACATGTTAAAAAATACACAAAAGAAGTAAGAAAAGTAACAGCAAAATAGATACATGCTTACTAATCAAGCTGCAGGGCTGTTTTTACATTATAGCAATTAAATGTTTCCAGGAAAGTGTTCATTAGAATATTTCTTTCTTTCACAATTACAGATTTACTCTGTACTTGGCTTTGAAAAACAGTATTTTGTCAGTTTAGAGTCTGAAGTCATGAAGCCTTGGGTGAAATGCTGGCTGCCGTTTCATAGCTCTGGTAAGGCTACGACAACCTAATCTCTCTATGGCCTGATTTCCTCCCCTGTAACACAGGTAAATCATTAGCATCCACCTGTAAGGGTTGTTTTAGGTATTAAAATAGAGACCTCATGTAAAATGCTTAGCACCAAATAAAGATATATAATCTATTTATTATACCAATGTATACGATTATACATTGTATACAATTATACCAATGTAAACACTGGTTTACACATCAACTGAAAAGTTGTGATCGATCACCAGACAACATACTGATATATGAAAAATAGGCTTTTCCCCCATAGGCTTTGTTATTCATAGCCATTATAAAATTTAAAAATCACACATTTTTACATAGATATTCCTCTAAAATATCTTTTTAAAATTCATCCTCAACACTTGATCATGGTTGCATTTTGGTAAAATCTGTCTCATTCTACTAATGAACACACATTTCTTCTCAGGAGATAATTATCAAGAATTTCCAAGTATTCTGCACACCAAGTATCCTGCACAGTGTACCATGTTAGGTGGTTTGGAAGGAACATGCTAACTCAGATTTGCAAATAACAACACTGGCATTCCAGATCAAACTCAAGCTAACTAGATTATTCCTTCTTTTATGACCAACAGCTCTAGGTTTCTATTGCCTAATAGATATGGTTTCCATGAATTTCTTCAAATTTCCACATCAAATAAAGAAAACAATAAAATAGGGTAATTTAATGAGATATCTTAGCTGGTGTAGCAGCTTCTATTCAAGAATTATTTTTACTTATTTTATTTTACTTATTTTTACTCAAAAAATAAGTCATCCCCAAAGAGGCTCTCTTCAATTGTTCTACAGACACAAAACTGGAGCAGACTCACTGTGTGAGTTGGTTCCTGAACCTACAGTCGAGCCCTTGGGAATGACTGGCATGAGAGCATGCTGGATTGCCATCTCCCACATCCTGGCCACATCTGCACCAACGCCACTGGTGAGGACACTGCTATTTGGTGGTGGGCTGGAAGGATTGACCACGTTTTCTCCCACGTAATACACTACATTGGCTGTAGTGATCTCAAAACAGTGAGGGTTGGCCCCATTAGGAATTAAAGCTGAAGGTTTTGCTGGTTCCAGAGATAAAATTTCTGATAAAGGAATTTCCTGTGAAAGAAAGAATGTAATAACTGCAGTTTATCAAAAGTATGTAAACTTTTAAATAAAATTCATGCTAGGTACATGTGACAAATGACACCTCAAATAGCCATCATTCATATGAAATTGCAAAATACCTTTATTAGGAGAAACTTTATCATTTCCTCTTGCCAGAAAAATTCAAGTGACTTTTTTACTATGTTCATATGGCAAGAAAAAGTATGAATAGGAGTAATTATTTTGAACCTGCATCAAGATCTAAGAATATAAATGATTAATTTTTATAACTGTCCAGTAGAATCACAAAGCTTTTGAAATGCACTTGGATATGCATGGCTGTTTCTAAGTTTTAACTATCCTTTTAGACACTGAAAATGAATCACATAATTTGATTCAATAGATGTTAATATAATAATATAGCCAAATGAGCAGTTTTAGTGAGGTAGACCACAGAGATTGGTTTTAAAAGCACTGTTTTTAAGACAATTTTGATAGTTGAAAAAATTAATCACCATATTGTCTACCTAGAGGTACGGAGTGACTAAGAAATAATAACTTTTAAAATAAATTTTCAATTTAAAATATAATGAGGTTTCCTTTTTCTATTAAAGCTGTGTTAAGTATACATGATAAGTCACATCAACTATGGCTGAGGCTGCATTAATTTGAAGGAGCAAGTATATACTGTTTTCACTATGAACTTCTTTTGGAACCATATTTTACTAGGTGATACATTACATGACATCTGTATTATTTCATGTAGAGAGACAAAATGGAAACTGCTGCCGAATTTTTCTCTAGAGGAAAGTGTTCCTTGTGAATATTGGCAATGCATGGAGGCATCATACAATGTTTCTTAACCCACTGGGTAATGTGCTGCAAGACTATATAGATGGAATAAAAAAAAGCTGGATGTAGTGGATTTCAAGAATTTTCTTGTAGCTCATCTGATGGACCTTGAATTTCTAGTTGACACATATCTAATATACTCAATTAAACTTCCTCTTCCTCATTGCCGTTTCATGGGGCCAGAAGCACTCCTCAGGGAGATTTGAAATCCACAAATGACTAACTTGGGGTCACAACCTGATTCCCCCCAAATTTGTAAACTACAGAAAAATATCTTTTGAAGCAAGCCCAACACAGTCATGTCTGTTAGACATAGTTGGCATTCCTGATACCCTATATTCCCCTGAGAAGACAAGAGGGGGCAGGAGACTCCAATCAAGGCAAGAGCCACCCTTACCTTGTAGTACCTGCTTCCTGTGTCATTTTGAAAGAGGGTAATACATTTGCTATCCAATCTCCAATAGTGCCGTTTCCGCTGAAATAGAGGTTAGATTTAGGACCTTTTAAAAATTTAAAAACTATCAAGATGAAAAAAATGATAAGAATGATAAAACCAAAACATGTTCTCAATGGAAACACAAGATCTGATGGTGGGAAGTTCATGGGCTCTGGACCAGGAAGACTCATGCTTAATTTTAGACTCTGGAAGATGACTATCAATTTTGTGATAAGTTTCTACAACTATGTCAGAGAGTTAGGAGTAATAAAGGAGATAATATGTTTGTACCCATTGCAGTGCCTGACAGTGCATGCATAGTAAATATTTCTATTTTTTATTTCCATTTTTAGATTTTTTATTTTATTTTAGAGAGAGAGTGCAAGCACACAGTGGGGAGGGGCAGAGAGAAACTGAAGCAGATTCCCTGCTGAACACAGAGCCCAAGGAGCTTGATCTCATGATCATAAGATCACCACCTAAGCCAAAACCCAGAGTGGGACACTTAACCTACTGCACCAGTCAAGCACACCTAATTATTTCTATTTTAAAATGTATTTGCCTGCTTGCAGAGCTAGAGGTGGATTTGTAGTTGTAATAAAAGAAAAAGGATTAGATATAAGAGATAATGAGATATTAAGAGATGTAAAATTTGGGATCCCTGGGTGGCGCAGCGGTTTGGCGCCTGCCTTTGGCCCAGGGCGCGATCCTGGAGACCCGGGATCGAATCCCACATCAGGCTCCCGGTGCATGGAGCCTGCTTCTCCCTCTGCCTATGTGTCTGCCTCTCTCTCTCTCTCTCTCTCTCTCTGTGACTATCATAAATAAATAAAAATTAAAAAAAAATTTTTTTAAAGAGATGTAAAATTTATGTATACTCATTATTTCAGAACATAAGGAATTCCATGCTTATCTAGTTAAGTCTTCTGGCAACCATTAGAGATGGAAGAATTCTGAATATTACAGAAGAACTAGAGAATATTTTGTTGGGTTTGAGTCAAGTCTGACTCCATGACTCCAACTCAAAGTCAGGAGAATGCATGAATTTCTACCTTCTCTTAAGTTCACTACTGATCTAAACTTCCATGATTTGGTGATAAGATCCTTGTTCAGCCTGCATATATGCTCCACGATTTTAGGGTGTGTGTGTGTGTGAGTGTGTGTGTGTGTGTGTGCGTGTGCCTGTGTACTCATCTTTTTAGACCAAAAAGCCCAGGACGCCTGGGTGGGCTCAGGGTTAAGAGTCTGCCTTCCACTCAGGGCCTGATTCCAGGGTCCTGGGATTGAGAACCGTATTGGGCTCCCTGCATAATAAATGAATGAGTGAATGAATGAATGAATAAATAAATAAATAAATAAATAAATAAATAAATAAATAAATATCTTTTAGACCAAAAAGCCCTACTAGTATTCTTGGTCTCATCCACAACTATTTATTTATTTATTTATCTATCTATTTATCTATCTATCTATCTATCTATTTATTTATTTATGTATTCATTAATTCATTCATTTATTCATTCACAACTAATCTTACACCAGTGAAATATACTTAAACCACTTAATATGTTTTAAGTGCTGTATGTATGCCATGTCTAGGAATAACTAGAAGATGATATTCAAGTGTTTCCTATAGTAAGTCATGTAAATCTCTCTCTAGTAGAGAAGACTGATATTATAGATAAAATAATTAGGTTATGGGTATCTATATATCTAAAGAAATGTTGGGGATACTACAAATAGGAGGTGGTGAGGAAAGCACTGAGAAAGATGCTTGTTGCCAATGTCAATTAGTTCAACAAAAATGAAGATCACTTTTTTCTCTCTTACACACATGTACAATCCCATTCATCACCTATCAGAAAAATCTGTAGTAGTGAACACCCCAGACTACATTTAAAAAATTAAAACATGTCGTCCTTTATCTAATAAAATACAGGATCACTGCTTTCCCAAATAGGTCAGTTTTTAAGTGAAGACTTAATTAAGGATTTTAAAAGTATATAACAGTTATCATTATTTCCTCTCTCCCTAAAATGCAGTGTTGTTATTTTTTTTAAATTCCGAATCACAAAGGAGCACAGACTGTCATTTTTCTGACTGCTACAAAATAACAGGAAGACATTCGAGTTGTTTGGAGATCATTTCAAGTAACAGAGTTAAATGACTTTGTTTCCCTGACACTGCTGTCTACACTTTTTTCTAACTCAGTTGCTTGCTTAACTACATCCGACACCCACAGACTGTTAACACGGTTCCACCTAATCCTATGCCATGCCTGAGCAGAGGTTTGCTCCTGGTAACTCACACGTCCCCCCAATCTTGACAAGGCATTAGCAATTCTTCTCATGAAAGCTAGCAAGCTGAGAGAAAGTTGCTGACTGTGGGTCTTACCAGTGTGTCCTTGCTGGTGTAGTGGACCATCCATCCTTCTTTCAACACTGTGCTGCTTTTCCTCTTTGTGTGTTTGACAGACTGCACTACTCTCATGAGCGGGATATTGTTGCTTGTTGATGGACTTGAAAAGTCAAAATATTTTGGGAGAGAAATGTTTTTAGATACAGATCTTTTCCTGCACAAAACCTTATTTCAGCTATTTTAGAGTGAAAGTCAAAAAACATTCACATCCCATTTTTGGTGAAATGTATTGTCAGAATACTATGGTTCACAATCTGGATTACTCTGAGTGATAGGCACTTTACATGTACACTTTAAGAATCCTGAGGCAGGATAATAATCACCTTAGTTTTTAGGTTGAACTGCATGGTGCTCAGTTTTCAGGTAAACATCAGATAGATTACTGTCTTAGTGTACTGAGGCCACAGTATTCAGAATCACACATAAAAGCTTATTTGCTTACTTATCACATACTACAGGCAAAATATTATTCATGTGCATAATATCATACAACATGAATCTAAGTCTGAATAATTTCATAAAAAGTAGAATCTGTTATTTAAATTATCTTTTAAATAACTATTGTTCATAGAATTATGTTGATTCTTCATCTTTCTTTGCCTTTCCTTTCTGTCTTTGTCTGTTCCTGTCTTCTTCCCTAACCCTTATGTATATATGCAAGCACCTCCCCCAACAGGTCCCCCCACCTTGATACTACAGAAATGTATACCTTCAAAAGATAGTTCCGTCACAAGACTAATATTTTCCAGTATATTTCTTATGCCATTAAATGGAAAAAAATCCAATTATTTTATTACTCTACTCTCATGAACAATTTCAGTTTGCCAGTAAATATGGCATTTGTAAAATGGACACAGAAGTTTGAACACAGAGAATGGGAAACTTTTTCTGCAAAGGACCAGGTATAAACATTCTTAAGCTCTGCAGAATACTTAACTCTGCCATTGTAGTGCAAAAGTAGCAACAGACAATATGAATGGTCGTGCCTATATTTCTTTTATTTTTTATTTCTTTTTTATTTTTTTGCATGCCTATATTTCAAATAAAACTTTATTACAAAGCAGGCAGCAGCTTCATTGGCCATAGTGTGCCAATCCCTGATATAAACAATGGGGATCATCTAGTAATCAAGAAAAATAGATAATTAAACTCCAAATACAAAATTTCACATTACTTCTGAAATAAAATAAAAAACAGTAAGATGTAGACATATGTAATATTTGTATTAGGCCCAGCTGTAAGATAGATGGTGTCCACTGAGGTTGGCCCCTGATTTTTGCAAGTCTACACAATGATCTCTGAATAAAAACTAATTTAGTAGTAAACCTGTGGTTTGCAAATAGTAGTATCTCTCACATGCCAAAGAAAAAGGATCACAGAAAGAGGCAATGCTAGGAAAGGATGCAAAACTACACCTCTCCAAGGTGCTCCAGACCTCCTTACTCCACTGGCTCTCCTCTATGGTTCCTCTACAGTTCATAATCAAATCAAGGACACACTTTAAATTTCTTTTTCAAAAGATTAAAATAGCAAAGAATCTTAAAAAGTAAATCCCCCTGCTGGAGTGAGGCTGGGAGTGAGGCCCTCACCTGATGGTTCTATTGGAGTCCTCAGGGTCGGGATCTGGGTCCTGCATTTCCCCACTGTCATTCTGGCACTCTGCCATCACCACCTCAGCATCTTGAACCATTGCCTCTTCCATGTCATCCATGAGCCCACTGTTCCTTTCACTGTCGTTGTCATCACTCCCTTCTTCCATGACCACATCCGATTCTGCCCCAGGGCTAAGCAAATCTAAAAAATTGTTTTGCATCCATGAAGATAAGCCTGGAATCCTAGAGTCAGGGCTTAAGAGAGTCAGGCAATCCTACAACATATCAATTGGAAGCTCTAAAAAAATATTTATTTCAAGAATTTATCTTCTCTTTCTTAAGTTTTAATTCACAAGTATCTGAAATTATCAGAGGATGAAAATATTTTACAAGCAGATGTTTCTTTTTCATGCCCCTAAGCCTAAAACCATAAAAAGACATAACAGCCATGGCAGGAAGCCAAGGGTGGGATAGAGGCAAAGTTCTAGGAAGCAAAGTGATACCAGGAATGAGTGAGAAGGAAACTGGTATATCTCAGAAGCACAGCCCTGGTGGGAAAAAAGGGGTACATAGGAGGATGAGGGAAATTTTCACATGCAAGAAGACTCAGGGTCATTAATTCTTGCTATTCTAGTAACTTTTTAAATCATGGATTCCAAAAAATAAAAATTAAAAAAAAAATCATGGATTCCAATATATTACATTGGTCACATAAGCAGCAGCTTTTAAATACTTAAGATATTTGATATTTGAAGTAATACTGAATCCTGTCATCATGCATTTGATGGTAATGCAATAAATTATAATTACAGTTGACCTTTGAACAACATGGATTTGAACTGTGTAGGTCCACTTACATACACACAGATTTTTTTTGATCAATACAGTACTGTAAATGTATATATTCTTCCTTATGATTTTAATAACATTTTCTTTTCTCTAGCTTACTTGATTGTAAGAATATATAATACGTGTAAATATAAAATATGTGCTAATCAACTATGTTATTAATAGGATTCTGGTCAACAGTCAGCTATTAGTCAAGTTTTGGGGAAGCCAAAAGCTCTAGTCAGATTTTCAACTGCATGGGGGGGGGGGTTGGTGTCCCCAAACCCTGAGTTATTCAAGCGTCAACTGTACTTCCTAATACAGAGTACTTATTTTAAAACCGGATAATAGATCAGGGACCTCAGCCTGCCAACCTTGGGAAATTCACATTTTACCAGATTTTTTAACTGTACGGGAAAATGCAATTTCAAAGTAATCAACAATATCAAAAACTGCACTGTTTCCCCTTCATTCCAGTTATCAAGAACGTACTGACATTTCCTGGGCCTGAACAAAGTCAATTCCACATGCCAGAGAAGGTGGGAACACTGCCAAGCTTTCCATTTTGGCAGCTAATTCATAAATCTTCAAAGCAGAAACTAGCTTAGGAATGCTTTCCTGGAGAGATTTCTCTTTTTCTTCTAGGTATATATTTCTTCTAGAGAAGAAAGTTCTAGAGCAAAGATAAGCATTTATTCTTCAGAGTTTTAGCAACAAACTACTCAATTTGTTTCTCTGGTCTTCTTTCTGTCCATGACTTTTTTCTCCAGAGGAATCACAAAACTGACATTAGACTGAAGGTATAAGGAAGTCCACTGTCTAGAGAAAAAGTTAGCGTGGGGTACTAAGTCAAATATTTTGCTAAGACTCCATTAAGAATACTACTTGGGAAGAAAGGACATGGTATTTTTCTTAGGAGTTAATTTTTCAAAGCTAATGTTTACAGTTAATTTTTAATATTTTTACAGCTAGAGTTTTACCAAAAGAATATTCCCAAATATAAAAAACAATATATATTTTTAATTGGCTGAATAAAGTTCTTTTTATTATTATTAAAGATTCAAGTTAAGAAGCACACATATAATGGATGAAGGAAGTGGGTGATTATTTCCTGATGGGTCAGTCTCTGATTCTTCCCTCCCTTGACAGGGAAGAAAAATGAATCTTTGTCTCAATGTTTGGAATGAGAAGGATGGAGAAAAAGAGACTGACAGCTATAACTTGCAGGCAGTCCAACATTTTGTAAATTTCTGAACAAACTAGGGAAGGAGTTATTAAGAAAAGTTATGAAGGAAATTCTGGACATTCAAGTCTTCAGTACTAGCTGTGCACTACATAAAAATCAAGCAAAGCTTTTTGGTTTTTATCAAAACTCAATGACGAGTGCTTTTTCTACAGTAAAACAGAACAAACCGAGCCCGTCATTTACTTTGGGCTTGGTCATAAGTATCTCAACAGAAAAAAAAAAAAAAAATTCTGCTAAGTCATTATGGACACACTCTTGAACAGGGAAGAAGCATGGATGTGATTACTGAACTTCAGCTTACCTCCATTAATGGTCACTTCGCCAAGGCAGTTGTTTGGTACTTTTGATGCACAACGTTTGTGACAGTTGAATCTGCAGTCTGATCACAATGATTGTAAAAGGAAAAAAAAAAAACAAAAACAAGAATTCAACATAAAGAGAAGCTGTGAACTAAGAAAAAGAACAGTAATTTCAAATTGATGAGGATTACTTTCCAGATCAAAGTCTGGTTGGTGACAAGTGTCCAGTGGCAAGATCCTCCTTACCTTTGCACTGCAGGCCCTGCCTGAAGAGCCCCTTGAGAAGCTTCTTGCAGTACTGGCATACCGTGGGCCTGGTGTACGAGTGGATGACAAACGTGTGTGGCACTTTCACTTTAGACATCAAAATCTTGTCGAGCTGAATTGGTCGTCCAATGTATGATTGAGAATTTGACCTCTTCTCTCGACCAATAAAGGACTCTGATGGTGACTTTTGCTATATGTTTTAAGTACAATAAAGATAATAAGATGTAAGTGATGACTTGATTTATATATACATATATACATTTCTTAATTGTTTTGTTTTACTGTTTAGTGGTTTGATCCACAAGGAAATGAACTAAAACTATGTTTCTCTTATTTGATGTGATTTATATCATCTTTACTTCTCATTTGTCTTACTTGATTTTTATAGTCTGAAAAGAAGAGGATTAGAGATCAGAATATTTGCACCTGATTTCTAGGACTTTGAAATATTGGATTTTAGAAAGTAACAGTATTAGTTGCAATACAGAAGTATAAAGTTGAAAGCGAACACAAAATGGTCCTTCATCCCACTGCACGTGTTATTTCATTGACATTTTCTGAAGTATTACGTGCATGTGGTGAGAAAAAGGCAAGCAGGTCTGCATAGTACATCACCTGAAAAGTTCTTACAGTTCCTCTGAAGTTCCTCAAAGAAAAAATAAATACGGCTTGATATTATTCCCCAACCATATAAAAGTGAAGGGTTAAAATTATACTATCATTTTTATAATTAAAAAACAAAGCAACTAGTGGATTGTACAAAACACACAAATATGGGGGTTTGGTTATAATTCCATCTCTGTGTACCCATGTCTCTCATTTTAAAATTATTTAATCAGCTCAGTACACAGATTTATTTTTATTTTTTTCAGATTTCTTTTTTAATTAAGTGAATTAAAATTAACTGGTTTCTGTGTCTTTGGACAATTTCATGTAGCTGTTGATAACATGGAAATGTACTTAGTAATGATCAGAATAAGTGTATTTTGTAATTATCAGAATAAAAGAGGCCACTGAGTTACTTTTTAACACTTTTTATACTTATATATCTCATTTATTAAACTCCTAGCCTTGGTAATCATTGTGCAAGGCACCTCACAAGATAGGCCTTATTATCTAAGGTCAAGGTATCTAAGCCCATACAATTTAAATATATTCTTTTGGGTCAAATGTTAGATTTGTGTGCCTCCAGACCCTTTATTATATTACCTTAGTTAGTTTCTGATTTGGAATGGCTACTGACAAGATGGGAAAAAAAGTCATATTTATGTACAATTTCCACCCATTTCAATGCCTCTCAGCACCAAAAGGTAGCACCATTTGTTACCAAACAGGGAAATTTTAATTTGCAGACTTACTAGCTGCAATACAAAGAAATTTGAGATGAAGTTTCACATAGGGATATTATGTCTACAGTTAAATTTATAATTGCAATCCTATAAAAGAAAACTATAAAGGATAATTACTCTGGAAAGGTTCAATTCTTACAGAGAAGTCTAGGGAGCTTATAAAGATAGGCCAAAGGTTTGCCAAACCAGAATCATGAATATGACTATAATGAATAAATTTCAATGGAATTGAAAAATAATTAAATCCACAGGGTTATGTCTCAGTTTTATGTGTCCTTCTTGAGTAACTGTAGCTAACGGGCTAGTTTTAAGCACAGACAAAAATGAAAATTGGTATTTTTCCATAGTTGGAAAGTTTCAATACTCAGAATAAAAGCTGACCTGATGTCACACTTTAAAATGTTCCCAGATTTGGAAAATCCTATGAAAAGTTGACCAAATCACTCTTCAGCTATTTTCCTTAATTTAGGATACCTAACTCTAGACTATGCTAACAGAACTAGTTTCACAAAGGACTATTTACTATACCATGGAGCAAAGTCACTTAGAAGAGCAAGAGGTAATCTGATAAATTGAATGTTTTCTTCTTATCCAACATGGTAACATTCACATAAACACTGCCTTAAACTACAAGTCATTTCCTTTATTACCTTCAAGGCAGGATTACATATGGAATTTTGAAATGTTATGTGAGTTTACAGAAGAGAAGTTAGCTGTCACAGGGGCCCAGAGACTGCATTATACACATACTCAGGCAATGGTGAGATTCACATAGACACATGTGTGCTTGGCACAGAATAACAACTCACAAATTCTATAATTTATAGTGTCAGAAATTAAGACTTTAATAGCACTTAAGATTTAACAGCAATTTAAGGTTTTAGAAGCATTAAAAAGAATGCCCTTTTGGCATTCATGACATTTTAAAATTAAAATCAGCTAGCATCATGACCAGAAATACATATTGTTACCTTTTCTTATAGTTCTAAATACATTAGTATTTTCAGTGTAGCCTATGTTTCTAAATGAAAAAAATAAAGCTTTAAAATCTTGAGATGGGTTGTATGCATGGTGACTTACGTGGGAACTGGTTTACTGCTAGAAGGAGCTTATGTTGTGTAATTTACTGGATAACAAACACTTTGGGAAAGGAAGAATGAGAAAGGCTTTAAAAGTTTTGATTGCAGAGTTACATCTATGTTTCCGGAGTGTACACACACACATGCTTGTGCTCTTCCCTACTAGCATGCAAATCTCAGGGACTAAGACAAAAAAGGAATACTGGGTCACTATTTGATAACTCTGTAAGTGCTTATGAGATACTTATCCATTCTTCAATCAAAATGCAAAAAAAAAAAAAAAAAGGCCTTCACTGATACATAAGATTGTAAAACAGACAAAAGCCTATGAAATAAGACCATTGCCTTGTAATGCACATTTATCATTGTTTATGTAAATTATAAATAACCAACATTTCTGTAATCCTGCCAATCATTCCTTCAAAACTACTTCTAATGATGTGAAAACAAACTAAACATTCCTAAGGATTTTCAGAATCAGTGACACATTTTTTATTAATAATTAATATGCAGCTACCATTTTAAGCCAAAAAATTAATTTCAATTATGTAAAGTTTTATTTGAAGGTATGTATACTAGAAAGCCATAATTATAGTATTTTGTTTGTTGCATCAAGTTACAGAGTAGGCAAAATTTAGAAATTGGTGATGTTAAAAAAAAACCTAGATGCTTAACAAAATTTCACTGATCTAAATCCAACTAGCTTGGTCTTTAAAATAACTTCAACATTGGGCAGCCTGGGTGGCTCAGCGGTTTAGCACTGCCTTCAGCCTAGGGAGTGATCCTGGAGACCGGGGATCAAGTCCCACATCAGGCTCCCTATATGGAGCCTGCTTCTCTCTCTCTCTCTCTCTCTCTCTCTCTCTCTCTCCCCCTGTCTCTCATGGATAAATAAATAAAATCTTAAAAAAAAAAACTTCAACATGAACTTAGACTTTGTGGTGAGTCAAAGGAGTAATGTTGACTTAACCAAATTTTTGTGCATGTTGACACATTATCATATAAAACAAATAGTACTGTTTTATTTCTTCCTTAATTTCATATTTTTTACTTATTTGTATAATTATAATGTGTACAGTCCTTTAAGATCTTTCTTTAAGCAGGCTCCATGCCCAGATGGATCCCAACATAGGGCTTGAACTCTTGACCCTGAGATTAAGAGTCAGATGCTTAATGGGCAGCCCCAGTGGCTCAGCGGTTTAGCGCTGCCTTCAGCCCAGGGAGTGATCCTGGAGACCCGAGATCAAGTCCCACGTCAGGCTCCCTATATGGAGCCAGCTTCTCCCTCTGCCTCTCTCTCTCTCTGTCTCTCATGAATAAATAAATAAATAAATAAATAAATAAATAAATAAATAAATAATCCTTTTTTCAAAAAGAGTCAGATGCTTAATCGACTGAGCCACTCACATTGCCCCATAAGATCTTTTTTTTAAGATCTTTCTTTAAAATTAACTCTTATAAAGAGAAAATTCCTCTTTACCCATCAACCACTAATGAAGGTTCTACGAGGTTAAGTAAATGGTGTTTAAATTAATTTCCACTGTTACTTGCTGTTCCAGTTTGGCACCATGTATTTGGTGAACCTGAGCAACCTGCAGAATGTTTTTTATAGGAATAGGGAGGAAAGTATGAAATGCTCTGGAGAGGGAACAGCTACATTTTGTTTCATTCTGCCTCATTATTATGTTCAGAGCAAAAACTGGCTCAAAATTCACAGAACAGATCTCAAATTCCCTTCTCTATAATTATGGTAAGCACATGCAGGAGGACTTACTTCTAAAAATTCACATTTCTACATTGGCCAGCGGTATTATGAATTGTTCTTTTCCTGAGTGGAGGAGTTTAGATAAAGTTACAGGTGTGCGACTTTTGTGAGAACTGACCTAACTGTGAAGTAAGCTATTGGGGTGCATGTGTATAAATGATTTGATTTGGCAAAGTTTAGCTGATGCAAAGTACACAGATCTCTTCTCTGTTCTCGGTGTAAGATGTATCCCATCATGGAGAGAAGGGAATATAACAGAATAATTATGAAAGCTGAATTTTTAAAGCCAGGATTAGAGATTAAAGATTATAGAGATTAATTTTTAAGTCTGTAGTGTTGTGAACTGTCTGTAGCATAATTATGCTAACAGTATTCGTTTGAATTACCAAGTTAAAACTATATGCACTGAACACCTAATTATGCAGACAATATACCCTGCCTCTCTAGAGACTGAAATTTGTTTTTTAACCTGGTATGCTAAATTAATTACTCAGCAACTTTGGAACCTTCCCAGGAAATGATTGCTTAGATTACATTACGGAAACTCCCAACTGCCAGCACGGTCTTTAACATTTAACAGGACTCTGAAACCCTTTCCCAACAAGGTATATTCCACTCCATGGCTCAAAATGAGTTCTTTGCATTAATAAAGCTAGAAAACAGTGGGGGAGGAGTTGCCTTTCCTTGTCGTTTGCTTATTGCCATTGATGTAAAAATCAAACATAAGATTTTGGAAGATAAAAGTCACTTTACAAAATGCCTGGCTCAAATGAAAACTTCAGCAGTATTAAATTGTTTATATTTATTAACTAAAATTCACTTCACAGCCTCATACTGGGAATGGATTTGGGGTGATATAAACTCCCCTTGAGTTAAAGAGAAACAGAAAAATAGAGAACACTTTAGCATATATGTCAACATCCTTTTTGGACTCGTCTTAATCATTAGAAAATAAGCTTCTAAGAGAAGGACACTGTCTTAATCATATTTGTCCTCTGTTAAAGGAAGAAGTGCCTGGTACATGATAAACAATAAACATTGCTTGAACTGAGGAGCATTAATGTTTTCAAGAAGTAATTGCATGGAAATGATGGATGCAACATTTCAATAGAGATATTCAAAATACAACTATCATATAAGCCTCTTTTTAAACGTAATATGATACAGGTTGTGACTTTTACATATTTGCTTTGCAGGATTTCAATTTTAAGACAGTACAATTGGCTAAGGAACATTTTTCACTGCAATTGCTCTCTGTATTTGTCTGTTCCTCACCTCTGCTTGGCATATCCAACACGAATACAAAATCTGTCAAAACTCTTCTGCTCTAGACAGAGAGGGACAGTAAGTTAAATACTTGTATGTTGTTAAGATTGGTGGGTAGCCCTTCAGTATCAGGGGTACCATAGAGAATGGTGGAAGCTATGGTAAATTGGAGGACAGGTTCAGAATAAAAGGAATGACCACCGCTCATAGACGGCTGATAGCTGCCATGTGAGTATGTGAGCCCAGTGTTGCCAGGCCTCTGAGTTTTTCAAAAGCAGAAAATCTAGTTGTTTTAGGAAATAATTCTATTTCTAAATGTTGGGAATTCTGAAAAAATATTTGAAACACTGTGCCAGTCAACTTACTTAGGGAATAAATCTGGCCTATGGGGATCTTTAGACCTGTGAACTAGATAGTAATATAAAACACTTTGACCTTTATACGTGCCACGCTCCTTTCATAGCACTTTACGTGCATTCATTCATTTAAACACCACACCCACTAGTGTTATGGCCCCATTTTACAAATAAGAAAACTGAACCTAATTTGCCCCAGGTCCCCCATGATGTCAGTAGCAGAACTCTGAATTCAGGGGTAGTCTCGCCCCAGGTGATAATAGCGATTCCTCACTCCTTAACCCTTTCCAGCTCTTACATCCCCTGGTCTTATGCAAATATGAAAGTAGAAAGTATTTTCTTCCCTTCAAAGTCATAACGGAAGAATTCATGGGGGGGAAAGTGAGAATAACAACATGTTCTACACACTGAAATGCCATGTGAAAATACTGTGAGTCCCTTAACCCTGACATACAGAAGAGACTTTCAACCAGCATGTCTGTGTTCAGAGGATAGCATCTGAGTCATGCATGTTTTCTAGAACAAAATGGCAAACTGAACAAACAGCTTCTTTTGTATATGCATCAGTCAGTTGTCTGCCTACTTTGCTATTCAGGTGCTGTTATACTTAAAAGATACTAATGCAACTGTGTAAAAACATCCAATCAAGCATTAATCTTTTATTTCAGAAGTTTAAGATCTAGTATTTTGGACTATCATTCAAAGAACTGTGCAGAATAGCGCCTTATGATAGTTCTCTTTTACTGCCATCATGATTGATCTATTTAATTTAATAAGAGTTTCCTGGGGCAAATCTTACCTGAATGCCTCATTCAGATGCTGCAGGACATAGACCAGTAAATACATCTCTGTGCCAAATAACTTTAAATCTAATAGAATTCTGGATACAACATAAGTTATTATCAACAATCACAACATGTGCTCTTCCCTTCTTTCTGTGTATGTGGTTCTTTCTCTTTTATTCTTCAGATTTCAGTTCATATGTCACCTTCTCTGAGAGGCCTCCAGACCACCCAACTTATTGCTCACTCCCTGTTCACACTCTGTTACTCTCTGGCACACCAGCCTGTCTCCTCCAGAGCCATTACTACAGCCTGCAACTGTCATATTTACCTATTTGCATATTGGATTTTTATGGTTTCCTTTCAATAGGAGTCTCGAGGAGAGAATCTTAATGGTTTTGTTCATCACTGTATTGCCAACTACTGAAATACTGTCTCACACAGAATAAGTACCCACATATATGAAAGTTCGAAGAAAAAATAAAAGACCCCCATGGGGGAGGCAAAGGTGTCATTCAGAAAAGACACTTCCTCAAGAATAAGCAGTTGGGGTGGCTCAGTGGTTGAGCCTCTGGTTGAGTATCTGCCTTCGGCTCAGGACGTGATCCTGGGATCATGTCTCTCTGGGGCTACCTGCAAGGATCCTGCTTCTCCCTCTGCCTGTGTCTCTGCCTCTCTCTGTGGCTCTCATGAATAAATAAGTAAATTTTTTTAAAAAAATAAGCATTTGGTATGCACCCTGAAGTGACTCTTGCCATGAATGACTATGTTGAGACTACCTAGAGATTTTTTATATACTCTGATACCTGTTTATCTCTCTTGGAAATGATTACCTAGCCCTATCCCTAGTCTCTGATAGTAAAACACTGAATGCTCAGTCTGAGGCTACTTTCTGAAGCAAAAAGAAACAATCAACTTCTCTCAGTAGCACTTAGATGAACAAACTACCTCTCACACAAGGAGTAAGGGATTTTCCAATACAGATGATGAAACATACAGTTGTTGGATGAAAGGTACATCTAAAGACCCCTAGGAAATGGAATTCACTTGGAACACTTATGTTTCCAAGCCCTGCACTTCACTGAGGAGAGGGGAGGGTAGAGTGTTTCCCTGACTTTCCATTGTTCAGTGCTATTCTGTTACAATTCTGATTCTACATCCCTTGAACTGCCTCCAAGCAGATCACATAAACGAGTTTGGTTCCTCACTCAGTTGGATACTCTAAGTATGTATAGCATAAATAAAAGCTAATCAACACCTTTTCATAAAAAGTGAAAAGAGTTGCTATAGGGCAGGAAAAAAAAGTGCGCCCTTGCTTAGTGGTGATCGATGCTGTATTTTACAGCAGAGAAAGCATTTCTTAATGTTTGCTGCAATTTGTGAAAGCTTTCACAGTAATTACATATGTATATGTAATCTCTTATTAAAAATACAAGGTGGTCTGGATTTTTCTGAGTGCTAAAGTGATCTTGAGAGTTACAGTAACTTTTTTATTGCATCACTCTTTGGGGGGTAAACAGAAATGAAGGGTAAAGGAACTTTATTATTTGCTTAAGTGATCCACCCTTGGCAGGGAAAGTACCAGAGCTGTTCAAGAATTGTTGCAAATTACAGGCACTGTTCTTTCAAAATGTCAATTACCAACATCCTACAAATGGTGGGATCTTGGAGGAAAGGGGAGACATAATACTAAGATTACCTCTCTTTTTACTTAAAGGCAATGTGACCTCAATGCCTTGTGCTCTAAATGTACATAATAAAAAGGAGCATTTCCACTGAGGAAGAAAATAATTTTGTATGTCAACAGCTTCTGCTTTGGGGCTTCAAATGTCAGAACTGGTCTACACATAGAAAGTGAGCTAGAAGGGAAACTAGATTATGTGGAAAAATCAAGAATAGTGATGTTAGGAAAATACATTCTCATAGTATCTGACTCTGCCTAAGTTGACAGAGGGCTGGTTTGGGTTTATGAACACAGGAAAGCTAAATGAAATGATCTGGAAAGAGGCTGTCCCATTGATGACTGCCTTAGAAACACCAAGGAAGAGCATGCCAAAAACACAGTCCAAGGCTACAAAGGCTAGCCTTTCTCCTCAAAAATAAGTATGACTTAGGGACTCAAGAATAACTTTATAGTATCTTATAGAATCAACCTATAACACTAAATGGTGAACACGTAGCGCTGTGTGTATAATGTGTGTGTGTGTGTGTGTGTGTGTGTATGTGGACTTGTGCTTCAGAAATGTGGTAGAACCAAAGACTGGATTTTGATGTGATTCAGTTAAAAAAAGAGAGAAGAATAAGATGAGACTTTTTCCTCATCAATTTTTAGTTTAAGAAAGGAAAGCACTACCTTTATAAAATTATACCACTCAGTGGTATTTTCAATGTACAGCTACAGAAAAATAGGTATCACCAAAAACTGGACTGTTAGGAGAAAGAGGTATATATATATGTGTTCATAACTTCTGGGCATTGTTTCATCTTACATTTCACTATATTTATTATCAAAGTGGCAATACTTTTACTCTTCTTGAGAAAGCAGATATCAGATGAATCAGAAATATCTGAAATATGAGAAAACCATATCTAATGAAGCAAGTAAAATCATGTATGTAAATATTTCTGAAAGCACAGATAAATACTTTAGAAGCTGAATTATTTCTCAAGTTTCTGGAAGACTAATTTATAATACCAATTCCAATCTTCCACTTTCCGTCCACTTCATTGTTACTTCTTCTAGACAAAACTTTATTTCCTTTTTTCTGGGTAGAAACATTCATGAGGATACAAGCTCTCAAATTTAACGCTGAGTAATCTTTCTTTTTTTCTTTTTTTCCATAGTACTCAACTAAGAGCTCACTAGGACCTCAGAATCATGACTGGTCAGGAATTAAGTAAGAAGAGACTGAATTGTGGGCGGGTCTGGTATGACTAAATTAGATTAAACAAATGTCTATTATTGATAACAAGGGGTGGGAGGCTATCTTATATCGTAAGGTAGGGAGCAGTGTTTTGTGTCTTAAAGCAAAGCTGTTGGAAGTGTTAGGGAAACTATGGTCTCGTTTCTGAAGGCAACATAGGCCCTCAGAGCCTGCTTTAAAGATCAGTAAGTTAGTTCCCAAGACCTATATGCTTGTAAGTGTGGGCAAGTGGTAAATGTCCCACTTCCCCGGGGCAGTTCATGAAGAATGCTCCTGTAGTGTTTACATTTAGAGTTACACATCTGGAAGTTTTTGTTCAGAGCATGAATTAATAATGTACATATACGAAGCCAGACACACTGAATGAAATCAGGCAACAGCTGATTAGTAACACGTCAAGTAGACCACACACTCTTAATTTTACTGAAGGGCTCCTTCCTGACAAACCCACCACTGCATATACTCTTCTAACTCTCAGGGGGTGGAGATGTGCTGGTTCAAGAATTCTTGGATGTGTTTCCTCACTGAATGTGTACACTACCCAGGTCAGAATCTGGAGAAATAGTTTACACAATCATCAAAAGAAATCTTGCAATATCTGGCAAATGTACTGCATGGATGTTATGGTGCATATTTACATGGAAAAATGACTTTTTAATTCAGATGAATCACTAAGATTCCTGGAACCCCAGAACACAAGAGTAATAACAATTAAAGTCTCTATTTCTAGATAGACTTTGCTACTTTGGAAAATATCCTGGAAAATATTTATTTGGTTAGAAATATCATCATAGTTTCATTCAGGATTAGAAATAGCTTTTTTTTTCATCGTTTGCTCATTTGAAAAGAATCTATCTTGATTATTATAAAACATATCAGAATCATATCCAGTAACAGATAGATAATGCAATACTGGTATTCTCTTTTCTCCATATATATATATATATATATATATATATATATATATATATATTTTTAGTGAACAAAAACTAACTGAATGAGTCATGGGGGGAGATTTTTCTAGGAAAGTATGCAAGCAACAGTTCTTTTTAATGCAATGCTTGTGTAATTAAATGTGAGTCAGTAAATGTTATGAAAGTAATAGCAGTTTGTGGCAAATTATTATTTAGAAAATATGCACCCTTAATAATGAGTTAAACTGAATATTGTCTAACTTTCATAAAAACTAAAGAATGCAAAAAGTGAGGATATAAAACAGTCAAACACAGGGAAAACTTTTGGAATGAGCAATTTATTTCCTACTATTAGGCAGTCTGAATATTAGGAATTACCAAAAAGACTAGACTAGGAGCATTTAATTCCACCAAAAACAAATTTTCTGTAGAGCCGTTTAACCTCAAAGCTCCAATAGTAAATGCTTCCTGAAAGACATTTAAAAATAATTTTAAAACTTTAGTAAAGTTCTTAAATTTTAAAAATCCCATAAGACCTAACTGACTTAAAAAAAAGTATCATCAATTATATTCTGTGGTTGCAAAGGACATCACTGTCTTAAATTCTGCTTCATTTTCTACTTTGACCTCAGCTCCTTTACTCTGGGGTAAAAAACATTCTCCTCAGTCATTTGCAAGAGTATAATGTTTAATCTGGCTGTATTGATTAATTTTCAACAGGCTATCAATAGTAAGAAAATGAGTGAAAATATGTCTTCTGTCTGTCAAAGTAGCAGTGTGGGAAAAGATTTCAAAAGCACACATAAAACTGAAAATAAACTTTCATCATAGATTAACAGAGGATTAATCATATATAAAGATTCTAAACAGCCAATAAGTAACTCAACAGAAAAAAAGATAAGCAATTGACCACAGGCGAAATACAAATGGCCAAAAAATATATGAAAAGCTGTTTATCTTCCAATAAAGAAATAGTACTGAGGCACAGAAATTGAGGCTATGTTTTAAAAAAATGAAAACCTAATCAGTAGAAGAGATTAGGAAAGTTAATATATATCCTTGCAGTATAATACCAGGATACTTTTACAAAGACATATATACTATATCTATTTGTTTATACACTGGCCATTTATGCAAGCTCCATAAGGACAGAGAATTTATGTAATTCTGTATGCTTCTGCAGTCCAAACCTAAAAGTGTTAACTGACCAAGACATGAACATGGAACCGTGATCAGGTTTCTATAACAATTCTGCAACTTACAATTCTGTCATTAATATATTGGTCAAATTTTATACATCATTTTCTTCCAAGACAGCTATAAAGACAAAAAGTCTACTATCTTTAAAAAAAATTGTATATAAACAAGTTCAAGAACAACAGCTTGTGCAGAAGAAAATGCATCTTATTTGTATCAAGAGCCATCCTGTGAAGGCCTGGTGGTTGTACAACTTTCACAGAAAAGTTGATGATCCCCCTCAGTCCCTTAGATAATCTGTTCCTGATTGCAATGTAGGAGAAGGAAGTTAAAAATGCTTCCCGTTCTTCTTTGGCTTCATTCCCGAAGGACAATCTAAAGAGAAAGTTACTAATTCCCATTTCAAATCATGTCTGGACGGCATTTAAATGACAAAATTTAAATTTGCAAGAATAAAAAAAAAAACCAACATTTACCTAGCTTTTGCCCTGGACTTTTCTAAGTAGGGCACATTTTGAACTGGGATGATTTTTCCAAACACAGAAATTTACTATTATTGAAGTAGATTTCTTCATTTTATATCTTATGAATCAAGATATCTTGACTTCTCAATTTTATTTAACCTAGAACATGTTCTGGTTATGTTTTCATTAGCTTCCTTTGTTAGAGTTATTTTAACAAGACCATCTAAAAATGGACACTAATAATGGTATTTGCAATTTATAGTCTCATGAAGAAAAGTAACAATATGTCAATTCTCAATTTGCCAGAAGTATGGAAATGAGGAAAACTAAATATTAACAAGTCAATTGGTCAGAACAAGTTATCATAATAAAAGCACCACTGTATACTGTGCTTTAACACTTGATCTAAATGCCTTTCCTCCATATCTAGGCTATCAGTTGCTTAAGATAAATAAAGACCAGTTTTGGAGGGGGGCTTAATAAAACGCCTAGGAAGGAAATTTTTGAATTTTCTAAATATAATTTCTTCTTGGACTGAGACCTTGATATATCCACTTGCATACCATCCTTTAAAAAAATAGCTAAATAGACTGTGATAATACATTAAGGATTAAAAGCTCCCTTCTTAAAAAAAAGTTATATTCATCTTCAGGCAGTCCTTGATGTATGCTTTACCATGCCAACTAAAACTTGTGGGGTGTGTGTGTGTGTGTGTGTATGTGTTTTGGGATGGTGGCCTCCTTTGCATGGCTCTGTGGTACCTGGCTTCAGGATACAATTCCAGTATGCGTGCATTTCAGTTATCACGCTACCGGGTAAAGCGTGTGTGGATTGTGTCCTGTTCCATTCTCAACCTGTCTTTCCAGTTTCATAGACTCAATAGGTTGGATTCTGAGCTAAATTCTGACCTGATTGTTCTCATGGAGTCAATACTAATAATTGCCTGACGTCAACCTGCTGGTTTGTAAAAAGATGGTGAAGCGTATCTCTATTGTCAGGTAGAGCCAGTACCTACCTCGAAGCCAGGACTCACAGGAGACTGAAGCATGAAGTTGTAAGAGCAAAAAGCAGGCAAAGATGCAGAACAAAGGGGGGAAAAAGACAAGAAAATGGTGTTATTTGAAGAAAGCAATGCATGTTATCAATAATGTTTTATATAGATGCCTTTTCCAACAAAATGAGACACTGATCAGCCTTCATTGCCACGGGGACATCCAAGTTAGAAACTACTTGTTAACATTTAAATGGAACCACAGACACTAAGTCAAGATTGCAGAAACACAGTTTACAGTTGTGAGTTGGTAGAGGTAAAAAAAATATATATATATATATACACACACACACACACACACACACACACACACTTATTACAGTGTCAATGATGAAAGACAGCTCTTTCACCTTGTTGAAAATAAATTATAGTCAGAATGAAGCATTTTTGACCTTTACATGAAAGATTAGATTTTCTTCACAATAATTCAACCTCTCAATGGGAAAAGAATGAAAAAGGTCATCAAAGTAATCAAATGTTACACAGTTGGTATCTGCCTGCAGGCAAGAATAAGCCGATGAAAAATTAGTATCAGTCAGTGGTTTACAAACCTGGGAAGTCCAACAGTGGCTTATAGTTTTAATGAGAGAACTACAATGCATTCTCTGCTCATTTTAGAGTCTTTGTTGCATATCATTGTTTTCTGTCTGATTTCATTCAAGGGTTGGAGTATAACTGAAAAGTAGAAAGGCTATTCTGAAAAATTGTTTTCAGAGGAGTATCAATGAAAAATGTAAGAAACGACTTGGTTAAGTAGATAATACATATGCTATATTTACACTGAATACGTTCATTTCATCCCGAATCAAAACCAAAATACAGAGGACTCTTTTTCTTAACGAAAATGCATGTCTGGGGATCCCTGGGTAGCTCAGCTGTTTAGCGCCTGCCTTCAGCCCAGGGTGTGATCCTGGAGTCCCAGGATCGAGTCCCTCATCGGGCTCCCTGCATGGAGCTTGCTTCTTCCTCTGCCTGTCTCCGTCTCTGTCTGTCTGTCTGTCGGTCTCTCTCTCTCTCTCTCTCATGAACGAATGAATGAATGAATGAATGAATAAATAAATAAATAAATAATTTTTAAAAACGCATGTCCATTGTTCTCTGAACCCCCATATCCTGTTCTGCAATATTCAATCTACAATCTACTACCTTGGGAAGTAGGGTACATTTAGAATGAGGTTCTGCCAAAGTTAACTGCTACCCAATAATACCTGCTACATTTCTGGATTGACATGAAGCATATGCAGAAGTCAGGGTACCTAACTGCTCATTTGAACAGATCCAAACAGACTTTTAAGAATGCTGGGGGGAAGACCTTCCTTTGTCTTAAAGTCCTTCTACGTGGACTTAGAAGCAAATTGACAGGAGACAGAATAATAGGAGAAAATCAAATGTAATAGGTGTGTCTCTAGACACAAAATTCCAAAGACAATGAGGCAACATGAAGCTTATATAAGCTAAGGAAAGAAGTAGGGTCTGAGGATTTGAAAGGGAAGGTTATTACCAAGAAGGTGAGGGGAGAGGGGAGATGTTGGGAAAAACAAGTTTGTCCTATTATGATGTTCTTTAGGTAAAGGGGAGTCTCTATTAATAGCTTTCTTCCTATTATAGGCTCTCTTTTCCAATGTAAAGTTAGGCAGTTATGGAGGAGGCAGAGAGCTTTTCCTGCATCTGCTGGGTTTTGATTGCTTTTAACTTGAGAAAATATGCTGAAATGGCCCATCTTGGGGCAGCCTGCCCTGGGGCCCCTACAAGGTAAAATAATAACCCTGTTCATGTGTTACTTTTATGGAACACTTTCATAGATTACAGAGATGGCAAAGCTTTCTCTTTGGGAGTGGAAATCAATCAAGTCTCTCAACTTCCAAAATAGACATTATTCTTATCCTCATCAGCATACCTGATACGATTTCCCTGCCATTTGTAAGCCATGAATACCTTTACTCCAGGCTCTCATCAGCATTCAGTTTTGGCTGAGTGCTATTCAGCTCATGATATTTGAAGATGATCTAAGCAACATATGTTCACTTATTTCTCTAAGATACCATTTCTCAAAGTGCATTTTCCCCTATAGGATATCCTTAGGTTTTATGAGAAAAAGGGGTTCCATATTTGAGTCAGTATAGGAACACTGATTTCATTATTCCAAGACTTTCAAGGCCCATAATTATGCTTAATATATATTATGATGTCCAATACATGGATGGGCGGAGAAGCACTTCTCAATATTACCTGACCAGGAAATTTTTTTTGCAGGATATTTGATGGGACCATTACTTCCAAGAAAAAAATAGGGAAGAACACAAAGCTCTTTCTACTTTGCTATCAACTTAGAATCACCAGAAATGTATCTTGATAAAGAGAACCATCTATTCCTTTAATAGTTGGCTATAATATTATGCTATAGTTTTGCTTTTATTTTTGTTTTCCCCTTGAAAGAAGATCATCTGAATTATGCTTTTTCATCTGCAGTGAAAACAACTGTAGAAAACAATGGTATTACACAAATTACATACATATTAGGATGATGTGACACATTACTTTTCATTTAGTGCCCAGAATTTGTTTCCAATCATTAAATAATATAATTCCTATAATCCCATTTTCATTAACTGATAGGAATTTCAAAACTAAGTTTAATTATTAATTATTCTGATTAATATTAATATTTTATTATTTCCTACATGACCTGTGATGAAGAAACCTAATAACTTTATAACTATTTATTTCTAAGCTTTTAGCTATTACAAATAAAGATACAAACATGCTTATAACAATACTATTCGGGATCCCTGGGTGGCGCAGCGGTTTGGCGCCTGCCTTTGGCCCAGGGCGCGATCCTGGAGACCCGGGATCGAATCCCACGTCGGGCTCCCGGTGCATGGAGCCTGCTTCTCCCTCTGCCTATGTCTCTGCCTCTCTCTCATCTTTCTCTGTGACTATTATAAATAAATAAATTAAAAAGAAATTTAAAAAAATAAATAAATAAAAATAAAATTTCTATTCTTTAAAAAAAAACACAAAAAAACAAACAAAAAAAAAAACAATACTATTCACATTGGGACCCCCTCAAAATGAAGTACTCAGATATAAATCTAACCAAACATGTATAAGATCTATATGAGGAAAATTATAAAATTTTAATCAAAGAAATAAAATAAGAACTAAATAATAGAGAAACATTCTATGTTCATGGATGGGAAAATTTAATATTGTGAAGATATCAGTTCTTCTCAACTTGATCTATAGATTCAATGCAATCTCAATCAAAATCCTAGCAAGTTATTTTATGGACAGCAACAAACTGACTTTAAAGTTTAGGAAGAAAGGAAAAAGATCTAGAATACCCAACAAAATATATTAATATAATATTAAAGAGGAAGAACATAACTGGAGAACTGATGCTACCAGACTTTAAGACTTACTATACAGCTACAATATTCAAGACAGTGTGGTACTGATGAAAGAAGGGACAAATAGATCAATGGATCAGGTAAGTGAGCCCCAAAATAGACCTTCATAAATAGAGTCAACTGATGTGTAACAAAGAAATGAAGGCAATAGGATGAATATTACTAAGTAAAAGAACACAATTTGGAAAGGGTACATACTGTATGATTTCAACCATATGATATTCTAAAAAAGGCAAAGGTATGGAGTCAGTAAAAGCAACCCTGGTTAGCAGGAATTGGGTGAAAGGGAAGAGAGAACAGGTGAAGCACAGAGGAATTTTTAGGGCAGGGAAAATACTTTATATGCTACCATAATGATGGACACATAATTTTGCATTTGCCCAAACATAAAGAATGTACAACAAGACACTAAAATGAGACTTTGGGTGATTATGATGTGTCAGTGTAGACTCATAAGTATTAACGAAAGTACCACTCCAGGAAGTGATATTGATAATGGAGGAGACAATGCACATACCAGGGGGCAGATGGCATATGGGAAATCCCTGTACCTTCCTTTCAATTTTGCTGAGAATCTAAAAAATGAAGTCTAAAAAAATTAAAAAGCAAGAAACAAAAAATATGCTTGTATGTATCTTTGTAGATGTGTCTATAAACATTTCTATTGAATATAAACCTAGCAGAACTGTGGAGTGGCATAACATGCACATGTCCAGCTTTAGAAGATAAATGCCAACCATTTGCCAAAGTTGTTGAACCAATCTATATTCACAGTAGTAGTATATGTGAGTTCTAGTTGCTCAGTATCTTCATTAATACTTGTTATTATCAGGGCTTATTCAGTGTTAGACATTCTGGTGTAGAGATATTTCAGTTTAGACTACTTAATAACTAATGACATAAAAGTACATTTTGATGTTTATTGGCTGTGCTCTTTTATAAAGTGCTGTTTAAGTATTTATGCCTGTGTCTTAAACGGGGTTGTCTGTCTTCTAAATTTCTGTGGATGTTCTTTATACTTTCTGGATATGAGTCTTTTATAAGATACATATGTTGAAAATATCTTTTCCCATTTGGTGACTTGCTGAAAATAATTACTTAAGTTTAATGATGTCCAATTTATCACTCTTTTCCTTTTGACATCAGTGATTTGAGTCCTATTTAGAAAAGTTTTTCCAACTTCAATTTCTTGTAGATATCCTTCTATGTTATCTTCAAGGAGCTCCCAATCTGTCTTGAAATAATCTTGTATATGGTGTAAGGTAGGGTCAAGATTCATGTTTTTCATATAGATATCCAATTGGTCCCAGAAATGTGTGTTGAAAAGACCATCCTTTTGTCACAGAAGCAATATCCTTGACAGAAATCAGTTGGCTTATACATATATACACATATTTTCTAGGCTCGTCATTCTATTTGACTGGTTTATTGTTCCACTCATGCGTAATACCACCTTGTTTTTTAAAAATTTAAATCTTGTGCAATACTACATTGTCTTAACTGTGGCTTTATAACACATTTGAAAATTCTCCAGTGTGGCCCTACCTCAGGGGTTCTCAACCTCAGCATGACCAACCTTTGAGGCCAGATACTTCTTCATTATGGGGCCTGTTCTGTGCATTGACCTCTCTGTGATTTCCTTCCTTCTGAGACATTGGTCCCTCAAATCTTGATTGTTTTAGTTGTTCTTGGGTACCTTCAAATATTACTTTATTCTGTTTTCTTTTGTTACATTTTATTCAGCTTTTATAATTGTCTCCTGTAGAACAGTTTATCAGATATAAGCATCTTCATAGTTTTGAAAGAGATTGTTAACTTTTGCCTAAGACTAAGTCTTGCATAACATGGTTTCAATTGGTTTTGACTATTCCCAAATTCCACAAGAACATTTGTAAATAAAAATAAAAATAAAAAGATGAAAAATAAATAAATAAAAAGATGAGGAAACATAGAGAAATGATAGGATCATTTAATCCTGACTTGTGCAATTTTCTTAAAAGTCTATAAAATTGATATAATCTTAAGTATAATTATATATAATGATAGAATATATTAATATTCTATATTAAAAACCTATTGAGTTTTTTTCATTTCCTTCTAATATTGGTGATGGTTTATGAAAAGGTATACACCCCTGCTGAGCTGTTATGCTATATATAAATTGACTGCATTTTGGGTCTTAAAAGATGGACTACCTCATGGTTGTTAAAATGAATACAGTTTACTGCCAAAATTGAAGACAGATAAATCCTGTCGTATGATCTATGTTGTTATACTTTTTTTCTATTTTAGCAGCAATATGGAAATCTGAGATTCAATTTATGTGCTGAAAATGAATAAATTAATAGAATTACCAGTGTCTTCATATGTATGTGAAATGGTGATTTTATAGTCAAAATAAGTCATAGGGAGGAGGGGCAAGACGGCAGAAGAGTAGGGTCCCTGAGTCACCTGTCCCCACCAAATTACCTAGATAACCTTCAAATCATCCTGAAAATCTACAAATTCGGTCTGAGATTTAAAGAGAGACCAGCTGGAATGCTACAGTGAGAAGAGTTCGCGCTTCTATCAAGGTAGGAAGACGGGGAAAAAGAAATAAAGAAACAAAAGGCCTCCAAGGGGGAGGGGCCCCGTGAGGAGCCGGGCTGAGGCCGGGGCGAGTGTCCCCAGGACAGGAGAGCCCCGTCCCGGAGGAGCAGGAGCTGCACCAACCTTCCCGGGCGGAAAGGGGCCTGCAGGGAGTTAGAGCAGGACCCAGGAGGGCGGGGATGCCCTTGGGCTCCCGGGGACACTAACAGGCACCTGCGCCCCGGGAGAGTGCGCCGAGCTCCCTAAGGGCTGCAGCGCTCGGTGGGACCCGGAGCAGCTCGGAGGGGCTCGGGCGGCGGCTCCGCGGAGGGGGCTGCGGGGCGGGAGCGCGAATCCAACAGCGCAGGCCCCAGAGCACAGGGCGCCGGGACACAGCCCAGGATCCGGCCTCCCCCCGGGGCAGGCAGAGGCCGGGAGGGCCCAGGACAGCGAGGACGCTCCTGCCCCGAGCTGAGCAGATCAGCGGCCCCGCCCCGGAGCCTCCAGGCCCGGCAGACGGAGAGCCCTGGAGCTACTGCGGGGGCTGACTCCAGGGCTGTAGAGCTGGCCCCGCCACTTGGGCTGTTCCTCCTGGGGCCCCACGGGGTAAACAACCCCCACTGAGCCCTGCACCAGGCAGGGGCAGAGCAGCTCCCCCAAGTGCTAACACCTGAAAATCAGCACAGCAGGCCCCTCCCCCAGAAGACCAGCAAGACGGACCAATTCCAGGGGAAGTCAAGGGACATAAAGTATACAGAATCAGAGGATACTCCCCCGTGGTTTGTTTTGTTTTTGTTTTTGTTTTTGTTTTTTGCTTCCCCACCCTTTTTTTCCTTTCTTTTTCTTTCTCTTTTTCTTCTCTTTTTTTTTTCTTCCTTTTTTCTTTTTCCTTTTGCTCTTTTCTTTCCTTCTTTCTCTCCTATCTTTTTCTCCTTTTCCCAATACAACTTGTTTTTGGCCACTCTGCACTGAGCAAAATGACTAGAAGGAAAACCTAACCTCAAAAGAAAGAATCAGAAACAGTCCTCTCTCCCACAGAGTTACAAAATCTGGATTACAATTCAGTGTCAGAAAGCCAATTCAGAAGCACTATTATACAGCTCCTGGTGGCTCTAGAAAAAAGCATAAAGGACTCAAGAGACTTCATGACTGCAGAATTTAGATCCAATCAGGCAGAAATTAAAAATCAATTGAATGAGATGCAATCCAAACTAGAAGTCCTAACGACGAGGGTTAACGAGGTGGAAGAACAAGTGAGTGACATAGAATACAAGTTGATGGCAAAGAGGGAAACTGAGGAAAAAAGAGACAAACAATTAAAAGACCATAAGGATAGATTAAGGGAAATAAACGACAGCCTGAGGAAGAAAAACCTATGTTTAACTGGGGTTCCCGAGGGCGCCAAAAGGGACAGAGGGCCAGAATATGTATTTGAACAAATCATAGCTGAAAACTTTCCTAATCTGGGAAGGGAAACAGGCATTCAGGTCCAGGAAACAGAGAGATCCCCCCCCCCCCCAAAATCAATAAAAACCGTTCAATACCTCGACATCTAAGAGTTAAGCTTGCAAATTCCAAAGATAAAGAGAAGATCCTTAAAGCAGCAAGAGACAAGAAATCCCTGACCTTTATGGGGAGGAGTATTAGGGTAACAGCAGACCTCTCCACAGAGACCTGGCAGGCCAGAAAGGGCTGGCAGGATATATTCAGGGTCCTAAATGAGAAGAACATGCAACCAAGAATACTTTATCCAGCAAGGCTCTCATTCAAAATGGAAGGAGAGATAAAGAGCTTCCAAGACAGGCAGGAACTGAAAGAATATGTGACCTCTAAACCAGCTCTGCAAGAAATTTGAAGGGGGACTCTTAAAATTCCCCTTTAAGAAGAAGTTCAGTGGAACAATCCACAAAAGCAAGGACTGAATAGATATCATGATGAAACTAAACTCATATCTTTCAATAGTAACTCTGAACGTGAACGGGCTTAATGACCCCATCAAAAGGCGCAGGGTTTCAGACTGGATAAAAAAGCAGGACCCATCTATTTGCTGTCTACAAGAGACTCATTTTAGACAGAAGGACACCTACAGCCTGAAAATAAAAGGTTGGAGAACCATTTACCATTCAAATGGTCCTCAAAAGAAAGCAGGGGTAGCCATCCTTATATCAGATAAACTAAAATTTACCCCTAAGACTGTAGTGAGAGATGAAGAGGGACACTATATCATACTTAAAGGATCTATCCAACAGGAGGACTTAACAATCCTCAATATATATGCCCTGAATGTGTGAGCTGCCAAATATATAAATCAATTAATAACCAAACTGAAGAAATACTTAGATAATAATACACTTATACTTGGTGACTTCAATCTAGCTCTTTCTATACTAGATAGGTCTTCTAAGCACAACATCTCCCAAGAAACGAGAGCTTTAAACGATACACTGGACCAGATGGATTTCACAGATATCTACAGAACTTTACATCCAAACTCAACTGAATACACATTCTTCTCAAGTGCACATGGAACTTTCTCCAGAATAGACCACATACTGGGTCACAAATCGGGTCTGAACCGATACCAAAAGATTGGGATCGTCCCCTGCATATTCTCAGACCATAATGCCTTGAAATTAGAACTAAATCACAACAAGAAGTTTGGAAGGATTTCAAACATGTGGAGGTTAAGGACCATCCTGCTAAAAGATGAAAGGGTCAACCAGGAAAGAAAGGAAGAATTAAAAAGATTCATGGAAACTAATGAGAATAAAATACAACCATTCAAAATCTTTGGGATGCAGCAAAAGCAGTCCAAAGGGGGAAATACATCGCAATACAAGCATCCATTCAAAAACTGGAAAGAACTCAAATACAAAAGCCAACCTTACACATAAAGGAGCCGGAGAAAAAACAGCAAAGAGATCCTACACCCAAAAGAAGAAGAGAGTTAATTAAGATTCGAGCAAAACTCAACGAAATCGAGACCAGAAGAACTATGGAACAGATCAACAAAACCAGGAGTTGGTTCTTTGAAAGAATTAATAAGATAGATAAACCATTAGCCAGCCTTATTAAAAAGAAGAGAGAGAAGACTCAAATTAATAAAATCATGAAAGAGAAAGGAGAGATCACTACCAACACCAAGGAAATACAAACGATTTTAAAAACATATTATGAACAGCTATACGCCAATATTAGGCAATCTAGAAGAAATGGACACATTCCTGGAAAGCCACAAACTACCAAAACTCGAACAGGAAGAAATAGAAAACCTGAACAGGCCAATAACCAGGGAGGACATCAAAAACCACCCAAGACACAAAAGTCCAGGGCCAGATGGCTTCCCTGGGGAATTCTATCAAACGTTTAAAGAAGAAAGCATACCTATTCTACTAAAGTTGTTTGGAAATATAGAAAGAGAGGGAGCACTTCCAAACTTGATCTATGAGGCCAGCATCACCTTAATTCCAAAACCAGACAAAGACCCTACCAAAAAGGAAAATTACAGACCAATGTCCCTGATGAACATGGATGCAAAAATTCTCAATAAGATACTAGCCAATAAGATCCAACAATACATTAAGAAAATTATTCACCATGACCAAGTAGGATTTATCCCTGGGACACAAGTCTGGTTCAAAACTCGTAAAACAATCAATGTGAGTCATCATATCAGCAAGAGAAAAACCAAGAACCATATGATCCTCTCATTAGATGCAGAGAAAGCATTTGACAAAATACAGTATCCATTCCTGATCAAAACTCTTCAGAGTGTAGGGATAGAGGGAACGTTCCTCAACATCTTAAAAGCCATCTACGAAAAGCCCACAGCAAATATCATTCTCAATGGGGAAGCACTGGGAGCCTTCCCCTAAGATCAGGAACACGACAGGGATGTCCACTCTCACCACTGCTATTCAACATAGTACTGGAAGTCCTCGCCTCAGCAATCAGACAACAAAAAGACATTAAAGGCATTCAAATTGGCTAAGAAGAAGTCAAACTCTCCCTCTTCGCCTATGACATGATACTCTACATAGAAAACCCAAAAGCCTCCACCCCAAGATTGCTAGAACTCATACTGCAATTTGGTAGCATGGCAGGATACAAAATCAATGCTCAGAAATCAACGGCATTTCTGTACACTAACAATGAGACTGAAGAAAGAGAAATTAAGGTGTCAATCCCATTTACAATTGCACCCAAAAGCATAAGATACCTAGGAACAAACCTAACCAAAGAGGTAAAGGATCTATACCCTAAAAACTATACAACACTTCTGAAAGAAACTGAAGAAGACACAAAGAGATGGAAAAATATTCCTTGCTCATGGATTGGCAGAATTAATATTGTGAAAATGTCAATGTAACCCAGGGCAATTTACACGTTTAATACAATCCTTATCAAAATACCATGCACTTTCTTCAGTGAGTTAGAACAAATTATTTTTTAAGATTTGTGTGGAATCAGAAAAGACCCCAAATAGCCACAGGAATTAAAAAAAAAAAAAAAAACCATAGCTGGGGGCATCACAATGCCAGATTTCAGGTTGTACTACAAAGCTGTGGTCATCAAGACAGTGTGGTACTGGCACAAAAACAGACACATAGATCAAAGGAACAGAATAGAGAACCCAGAAGTGGACCCTCAACTTTATGGTCAACTAATATTCGATAAAGGAGGAAAGACTATCCACTGGAAGAAAGACAGTCCCTTCAATAAATGGTGTTGGGAAAATTGGACATCCACATGCAGAAGTATGAAACTAGACCACTCTCTTTCACCATACACAAAGATAAACTCAAAATGGATGAAAGATCTAAATGTGAGACAAGAGTCCATCAAAATCCTAGAGGAGAACACAGGCAACACCCTTTGTGAACTCAGCCACAGTAACTTCTTGCAAGATACATCCATGAAGGCAAAAGAAACAAAAGCAAAAATGAAGTATTGGGACTTCATCAAGATAAGAAGCTTTTGCACAGCAAAGGATACAGTCAACAAAACTCAAAGACAACCTACAGAATGGGAGAAGATATTTGCAAATGACGTATCAGATAAAGGGCTAATTTCCAAGATCTATAAAGAACTTCTTAAACTCAACAGCAAAGAAACAAACAATCCAATCATGAAATGGGCAAAAGACATGAAGAGAAATCTCACAGAGGAAGACATAGACATGGCCAACATGCACATGAGAAAATGCTCTGCATCACTTGCCATTAGGGAAATACAAATCAAAACCACAATGAGATACCACCTCATACCAGTGAGAATGGGGAAACTTAACAAGGCAGGAAACTACAAATGTTGGAGAGGATGCGGAGAAAAGGGAACCCTCCTGCACTGTTGGTGGGAATGTGAACTGGTGCAGCCACTCTGGAAAACTGTGTGGAGATTCCTCAAAGAGTTAAAAATAGACCTGCCCTACGACCCAGCAATTGCACTGTTGGGGATTTACCCCAAAGATTCAGATGCAATGAAACGCCGGGACACCTGCACCCCGATGTTTCTAGCAGCAATGTCCACAATAGCCAAACTGTGGAAGGAGCCTCTGTGCCCATCAAAAGATGAATGGATAAAGAAGATGTGGTCTATGTATGCAATGGAATATTACTCAGCCATCAGAAACGACAAATACCCACCATTTGCTTCAACGTGGATGGAACTGGAGGGTATTATGCTGAGTGAAGTAAGTCAATTGGAGAAGGACAAACATTGTATGTTCTCATTCATTTGGGGAATATAAATGAATATAAATAATAGTGAAAGGGAATATAAGGGAAGGGAGAAGAAATGTGTGGGAAATATCAGAAATGGAGACAGAACATAAAGACTCCTAACTCTAGGGGTGATGGAAGGGGAGGAGGGGAGGGGGTGGGGGTGACTGGGTAATGGGCACTGAAGGGGGCACTTGACGGGATGAGCACTGGGTGTTATTCTGTATGTTGGTAAATTGAACACCAATAAAAAATAAATTTATTATTAAAAAAAAGAAGAAACAAATTTCATGAGAGAATGCCATATAAAACTATTGCAATAATATAAACTATTGCAATAAATTAAAAATTCTTGTAAAGGATGATTTTCTAATGAAATATAATTGTATTTGTTAACTATTGCTGCATAACAAACTCAGTAATTTAAAACAATAAACATCTATTAAAATACAAAAAAAAAAAAGTCATCAAGTACGGACAGGAAAAATCATTTTCTTACATTTGAGAAAAAATCTCTACACTTGTCATGGGTAACTTTGCAACATAGGTGATATAATGGGATTAATAAGGAATGCCATCTTTATATCTTGGTCATTGTCTTTTTTAGAAGTGGAAAAATATCTTTTATTGTATAGAGAACTAAAAGGTTTTAGTATTTTTCCATAATACTACTTTTGATTAGGTATTTGCTATAAATTTTAAACTGTAATTGCTGACCTTTTATGTCTTGCCCAGGGATAAAGAAGGACATATTCACTGTACTCCAAAATGCCTTGGTAGAGCAGGCTGGTTTTTTCCTGACATGAAGTAGCCAAGGCATGACTGTGACCCAAGACAACCAGAAAATATGTGCCCTCCTCAAAGTGGGCCAGTGTTTGCTTCTTTTCTCAGGTATTGGATAAAACGAGAAATAAACAGGCATACCATGAGGGCACAAAGAGCTCTGATACATGTAAAACAGGACTTTGAGAGCCAGTGTGTCAAATGGTGTCAGAAATATGATTTCCAAGGGCATTTCTCATTTAAACATTGCCTGTCAGGCATTTTATACAAGGTCATGAAAGTTTATCATAATAACATTTTTCAAAGTATTTTATGGCCCCAATTTTTTCTCACCTCACAAATATCTGATTTGGTCACAATCTTATAAGCCTTCTTGACAGACATGGTTAAAATCAGATTTTTAAAAATATATTAAAAAAAACATTTTCAGCATTCTACTATAAAAATTTTCATTTACCAATAAAGCACTAATGAATTTCAACATTTCATGTAAAATATAGCTTGTAATCAAGTAATTCAAATGATGAAATAATTATTTAATTTGGTTAAATAAAGCAATTAAATAATTTGATTTAAAAACCTGTGTTAAAGTCTATAGTTATGTAACCTAAATTATATTCACATATAAATTATACATTTATAAATATATGCATGCATATAACTTAAATATGTAACTCAATTCATACTTATATAGATTATATATGTACTGTTTTGTATTATATATGCACATATATATGTAAAACGTGTATATGCATATATATGTATATATTACATAAAGTTGATACTGATTTAAAAGAAGAATCTTTAGCATTAATCATCTGGATTCTAATCTGGTCTAATAATGAATGGCTTTAGAGCTTTAGATTTCTGATGGGATATTAAATAATTTTTTAAGAACTTTTCTTGGTAAAATTGAAAACAGTATACAATTAATTTATAATTTTGTTTCTTAAATTTTTAAGTATTCTAAAAACACTATGTGTCTCAGTGAGCAAGAAGAACTAGTCTATAAAAATTGAAACTAAATCAAAGAATTTCAGAATTGGGAAGCTGACATGAGTTGCTGGAAAAGTAAACAGCTTTCGATTTAAGTACCTTTCAATTTGAATACCAGTAGTTCCAATTCATGCAACTTTACAAAATAATATAAAGTCACACACATACATTCTGCATAGCTATCAAACATAATATAGTCTTCTAGTTAATGGTAGGATTAAGTACTTGCCTTCCCCCAACAGGTTTATTTCATGAAAGAATGAAAACACAATAAAGTCCTAAAAGGAAGTCTCAGGAAAACAGACTATAACATTTTCCTATTTACCAAAATAAGCATGCATTTGGGCTATATGTCTGGTTTACGCTGTAACATAAAGATCACAACAAAATATTTTTCAAACAAGAGACTAGTTGATACAACTTTTTTTAGAGATGTCTTCAAAATGTATTGCCTCCCCTCCACTCCAAGAAGGAATAATTTAACCTTAATGTTGTAATAATTTCTAAATTTCTTAAATGACTTTTATAATAGCTAGATTATAAAAAGTATTTGTAATATTCTTTGGAAGGAGGGAGTAAATATGGGATATTTAAAGTCTTGCACTGTCAGTTTATGTTCTTACTTTAAATAATTCACATAATTATCACAATTTTTACTTGGTTTTGAATGTTTGGAAAATCTAAATTTAACTCTCTTAAAGAATAATACTTAAGTCATATCCATAAGTATGTTAGAACTAATAATGGAAATATTTAAGGTATTCAAGTCTTATTTTTCTCTCAGCATTTGTCAATCAGTGTCACTCTGACAATACTCCAGAATGTGCCAGTAATGCCAAGACATTGAAGACTTTCATATTTTCGTAAGAGCAAGTTTAAAATTTTCTCCCAGAAGAAATATTCACCTATGTCACAAAGAGAACTTCTTTTGTTTCTGGTTTCCAGATTTTGACAAATTATGTTTTGTAATATTTACACATTAGTTTGTGCCACTCTGGCCCTATGACCACGATGAAACCTCACCTATTTCTAACTGCATGAAGTTCACAAATGAAAAAGCAAACTCAAAGCTTTGGATATTTGATGAAGCCCTGAACACTCTACAGCACAGGCCCTAAAGAAATCTAGTCATTAACACCTTGGCTGTGTCCTCCCTCCCAGGGCACTGTCTTGATTGACGCTGTTATCCCATCGTCCCACAGATCTCTCATGTAAATGGATAAATGGATAAACAGGAGGCTGTACCAGAAGGGGCTCGTCAGGAGCACTGCTGGAGAGCTCAGCAGACGCTGTGCGGACAGTGCTGAGCCCAGTGAGGGAAACGTTGGAGAGCCTTCTCCTCCTCACGCCACTGCAATTGTTGGGTATTTTAAATGCACATCTCTTATGGTAATTCAGACCGCACCCTGGAAAGAGAAAGTAAAAATGATTTTTGTTCAACCATAAATTAAAAGCTCTTTTGGTATTAAATTATGCATTTTTAAAAATAGTACTGTTTCTTGGGGCTATTTGGAAATTCAAATTTTCTCTCGAGCTTTTTCTGATTTCTTTTCACAATTTGTAAATAGGGTGAGTTTTTGAATTCTGATTCTATTGGACAAGTTCAGCAACTACTCTGGTTATCAACTTTTTAAAATGTTCTTTGATACAATGGACTTGGGCTCGGAGGGATTGAGCCATGAAAACCCAAAGAGAACACCTGAGGCATTTTTAACTGCCACAAGTTCTAATGTGAGTGGAACACACACATTAGAGGGAAAGTTAATCACAGAGCATCACAACTTCTGACCTACATTGATCTGAATCCTGGCTCCACAATTTTTTTGTCCATATGACCTTGCATACCTTACTTTATAGGGCTAACTACCTTGTAGGGAATGCCTGGGTGGCTCAGTGGTTGAGCACCTGCCTTTGGCTCAGGTTGTGACCCCGGGGTCCTGGGATCAAGTCCCTCATTGGAATCCCTGTGGGGAGCCCGCTTCTCTCTTTGCCTATGTCTCTGCCTCTCTGTATCTCTCATGAATAAATAAATCTTTAAAAAAATAACTACCTTGTAGAACTGTTAAGAAAATATGTAAGATACCATACATGGTGGTTTCCACATGGTAGATAATTAGGAAAGCACCATTTTCTTTTAATGTTTCTACTATTCATTGTTCACATGAGAAACATGGGTACAAGTTCCAGTCGGTCACTCTACAGCTGAATGGTTTTGCATGGTTTGATTAATCTCCTAAATCTCTGCGCATTTCAATACACATTTGTTGAATGCCTACTAATTCTGACTTCAGAAGCAAATGTTATTTTTAGTTTGTTGCCAAAATCACACAAAAGAAATGGATCCATAAAATACAGGGGAAACAGTATGAATATCAGGTTTTCCACGTCAGAGCAAATATGCTGAAGACAGGAAATGTAAAGAAATGAACAGAACAGAATCCATGCATCCAAAAAATCACTGGAAGACATCTGAGGGAAAGAAGACATAATTGTAGAGGGCACAACATAAGCAGATGATTTATATGTTCCAGCATGTGACTGACTTGATTGGGGAGGGAAAGATCTTACCTTCACATTTAAGGCCTTGACGCACCAACCCCCACAGCATTTCTCCACAGTGATCACAGAAAGCTGGAGCTCTGTATGAATGAACAAAAAGAGCGTGGGGACGAATCTGAAAGTCTTCAAAGGTGGCAGAAGCTGTAAAAATAGTAACATTGGAAAATAAGCCAAATGGATAGTCTGATCTGTAGATAATTATATACAGGATAGTTAATACACAAGTATGGATATAACTCTGGGCAAAGCCAGGAAAGATAAGATGCAACACTGCTTGGTGATAGCAGTGAGACTTTATTCTTCCTACCACAGCTTTACAATTGTGTGGCACGGCAACCCTCTCTCCCCTGTTCCTGCTAGTCAAAGTTTCAGGGCACTTTGAGAATAGGTAAAATGTGAAGAAAGCATGAACAAAAGGAGAGTTCAATCAGATTTACAAATACCTGATGTGACTTAAAAATATTTTGCTTTTTCTCCCCCAAAAAGGTAGTTAGAAATATTAATGAAAAAAATTTGATGGATTGAATTTGACAGATCAGAAGATGGTATATTTGAATATGACCATGAAAAGGTACATCAGAAGAAGTGGGGGAGCCCACTGCAAGACAGATTAGAAATCCGAGCAGCCTCTTCTTGGGGATATAGAGTTATTTGAACTCTTAAGGCAAAATAACCAAGCATTTATTATGACCTATAAATAACCAAGCAGCCTCTTCACCAATACATAAGAAGGACTTAACACACTGGTGAATCCAGTCCACTCCTTGAGAAATACACGTTCATGATGTAGGGTACTTTTGTTTAACACATATTGTTACTTATTCTATATGGTACTCCTGCAAAGTATTGAAATTCACTACTTTTTTTTTAAAAGATTTTATTTATTTATTCATGAGAGACACACAGAGAGAGGCAGAGACACAGGCAGAGGGAGAAGTAGGCTCCATGCAGGGAGCCTGACATGGACTTGATCCTGGGTCTCCAGGATCAGGCCTTGGGGGCACTAAACCACAGAGCCACCTGGGTGGCCCAATTCACTACCTTTTTAAATAATATTTTGCCAAATGATATTTTTTATTGTGTTACAAAATTAGTTTATGTTTTTTGTTGTTGTCCAAATCAAGAAAGATACAGAGAATTGAAAGTAAAGGATCACCCAGTTTCCCAAAATTCTAATGGGTAGGGGGTATATCTTTCTAGATCTATTTGCATACATAGCCTAATGTTGAGCCTAGCTAGTACAGTCCAGAGAGTGCTGACCTGGGAGGAAGAAAGCAGGCTGCAGCTTTGCTATTACTGAAGTGACACCTCACCCAACCATCACGAGCTTCAGTTTCTCATACACAGAAAGAGAAGATGTGATTAATGGTAACTTCTCCAAGTCTGAAAAGCTTACACTTCCATTAAAGTTAGGACCATGTGCACTTGATTTCATAAAATTTTATTCAAAAAGAATTGGGGGGAAACTTTGTTAAGCACCTTCAATATTGTCAATAATACAATTGTGGGTAAAGATCTAAAGATGAATAAGATGTCTTTACAGAGCCTACCAAACTAGTAAGAAATATAGGTAAAAACAAACAAACAAAAAACCCCACAAGTATAAAATGACTTCTGATTTTCAGAGAAACTACAAATTGTGGACTAAGATACTAAATAGAACTACAACTACAACCCATAGTCGCTCTGGCCCCCAATTCACTGTCCTTTTCATCATACCACCATTGCATCTTATCTTCCCTAACTCTGCCTAAAGAGTTATGTCCAATAGCTCTATGCTGTGGGGAATAAACATTTGTAGATTTCCTATTGCTGCCTTGGAGAGCAGGCTATAGGCTAACAAATCTCTCACTGAGTGCACTTAATGAAGTGCTTCCCTTGTTAACTCAAGTATGCAAGGTGAGAGAGAGTGCATACTGAAAATGTAGGCCATTCATCTCTGCTAGGTAGATATCCAAAATTATGAGGACAACTTTGAGGGTATCACATCCCTCAGGGCAAGAGATAATAGAACATTTAGGAGAGTGAATCACTTCCACCAGAAAGAATATTACTGATGGTTCACAGGACATACAACTGGACGTAATAGAAGACTGAAAATTTTAATGGGTTAGTTGTTCTTTGAGCCTTGAATAAAAGCACTTTATTCCAAATTAAGGGGCTTTGTTGTTGAAAATCAACTTATTAAAATTATTACTTTTATTCAGTTGGAAAGAGAATTAAAATAACAAGAATAAGATTTACTGAGCTCTTAATATATACTAGATACTATGCTAAGAGATTTAAGTGTGGGAAGAAGAAGCTGATCAAAGAACTATGATCATGCACCAACACTGCCTACAGGAAGTTCTGACTAGTGTTAATATTCTTTATTAAAAGGATTTCAACCTAAATAAGTTTGAGAAATTGCATATTACAAGATTCACAACATTATGGTCAATGTTTATCAGTAAAGGAGTATGATTTGGGTACCAATCATCTACTTATGTGGTTTGGTCAAAACATGTCTAATTTGGGGATGGTAAATTCTCTTTAAAACTAGTTCTCTTACTCGTGGACAAAATCTGTTTTCAAAATATCAAAGAAAATACTTTGTGCCAATCGTTAACTCCTTTTTGTTTCTCTCTCCTTCCCCCTAAAAGTCAGCCCTCAGAACCAAGCAGCTATGATGATACTATTATACCAATTAGTTAATAATTACTGTGGTTTTCAAAATAAGGAACACTGGTATTTGAGAATACTAATACCAAGCTGCACTCAGATATTTTTGAATTAATCAGAAAAACATAAATAATTAAACTGAAGATTTTCAATGACCATACTCCTTCTCCAACCCCCCGCCCCCGTTTATGTCAGGCAAGTCTGCCTTTTTCACTTTTTTAAGGGGATTAACATTCATAAGCAGTTAGCACCCTTGACTTATGTTCAAATGCCATTTTCTAAAGTTCAATTTTAATATTCTCCTGTTAATTTTAGAATAATTAAATACATTTTTAAAATAAAACTACCAAGTGTGGGGAGGTTTTACATCCATTTGAAATCAAAACACAACATCCATTCATTATGAATTTACCTGTTCTGCACCCTGGGGGAAATCAGTATTAGCTGAGTGTAGGCATGCCATCTCGCCTAATCACAAAATTGCACTTCAGAGATAATCACTCAGCACAGGAAAACAAAGTGAATGCTGTAATTCCATTTCACTTAAGTTTTGGAATCAAAATGGACAGATCAGAGTAGAATATTAAAGTGTCTAGAGACTCCAAGAGAGGAACAATATGCTATCTGTCAGTTTGTCATAATCAATCAACCAACCTAAATTAAAAGCATGTGACAGGGCTACAAACTAAGCACAATGGGCCCCTTATACTGGTATTTGTGTCTCTCTGATTTGCTCTATTCAAAGTCTATTGTTATACACCAGTGTGCGAGAGAGGAGAAAATGACATGCTTTCCTTAGTCACTGATCATTTGAAACAGGTAATTGAGCCAAAAACTCTAAAATAATCAGTAGTTCTTTTAAGGTTCATGATGAGTTGTTGCACAAAATGGAATAAACTGTTTGGTTAGCAGTACAGAAGGAATGAGGCTTCTGATGCAAAATAAATAATCTCTGGAGGTCAAAACTATTTGCATGATAAAATAAAATAGTGTCAGCTCCTCCAAGATTTTCAGTATTTTTTTTCTTATTGACAATCTTGGCAATTTGGGAGAAGCATTAACTCTTTCTGGCGTCAACAATTTGGGACAGATAGAAGAGGTTAACACACTGCACGTAAGTAACATCCTTTTCCGTACTTCACAAGCAATCTATGAAGTAGATGTTATTATTATCTCTACTTCTGAATGGGAAGACTGAGTCTCAGAGAAATAAAGGAGCTGTCCTAGCTAACACAGGATCTTGATTTAGATTGTCTTCACACTTGAACCATACAATTTCTCTAAGCTGTGCTGGATCAAATTGTATTTCTCTGTCCATTAAAACACAATGGATTATAAACTGCATCTTTATTTTGTGAATCACTAGAAAAGATCTTTATAAATAGCAATTAAATATAACACATTACCCTTGTATCATGCATCCTCATCTCAGAGATGCAAAAGGTACTAGAGAGAAAAAAAGTCCATGAAATAACCACGGAATGAAATTAATTCGATTTGTGATCAACTATCCTCTTAATATGCTTTCTGTATGGACGCTAGTTTTTGAAATCCTTCTGCCTCCAAACAAATAGGAGTTAGTAACAATAAGTGGTTTTGAAATTGTTATGAAATCAAAGGTAATGCATCACTCACAGCCAACTGGAGTTTTGGGTCCTCAAGATAACCAGAGTCGCCCCATTCAATTGCTAAGTCTGTCCAAGAGCAAAACATTATGAAGGTTTTTCAAGCTGTTAAGATTTGTTGTAGATAAATTTGCTTTTTCCTTAGCCTCCAGAATACTGAAAATAGCTCCTGGATTCCATTTGCATATAAATACACATACTCATCAGTTTTATCAGATTATACTTTAACATCCCATTATTTATCCAGACACACACACACACACAATAGATATACATAAACCATCCTCTGTTCCTTGAGAGCTACCATTGGTGGAATGATGACTCCTCACAAATCAGTTTGTTGCATTTGAGAATATCTCAAATTAGTAGAAATATTTTTTTTATACTGAAACCCACACACTCATCTGTAACTTCAACATGGTCCACGACTTTTCATCAATTAGCTTGTGGAGGCCAAGCAGTCCTAATTATCTTGAAGCATATAGACTGATGTTAGTTTTATTAATGTATCTATAACATACTAAGCTTGAAATACAAAAATGACAGGGAACACAGTATCTGTTGTTGAGGGTTCAAAGTCAAAGTGAGGATGACACATCCATAATAATTATAATAGAAAATGCAGAGATGGAAACCCAAAAGAAAGGGTGACTAGGGGCAGCCCCAGTGGCACAGCAGTTTGGTGCCACCTGCAGCCCAGGGCGTAATCCTGGAGACCCTGGATCGGGTTCCACGTCGGGCTCTCTGTATGGTGCCTGCTTTTCCCTCTGCCTGTGTCTCTGTCTCTGTCTCTCTGTGTTTCTATGAATAAATAAATAAAATCCTAAAAAAAAAAAGAAAGAAAGAAAAGAAAAGAAAGGGTGACTAGAACTGCCCGGATCTGTCAGGGAAAGTTTCATCAAGAATGGACACTGAATATAACCTTGAAGGATGAAGTGGGTTGTATTTTGAAAAGTAGAGAATGAGATTAAGAAGGAACATTTTATATAGTCTGATTTCATGTAATTATAGACAATTTATAGGATTAACTACATATTTCTTTATAATTATAATTACTGTGAGCTCTTGACATTTCATCTTTGGTGTACTGTCAGGACAGTTAGGAAAGTGACTCCCAACTGTCCACATGGCAGGTACCAGAAAGATGACAACAGATCATTTCCATGCTCTTGTGGCCTAGATACTTGACAGTGCTTGTAAAATTATGCTTGCATATGTCTTTACTACCCCTGCCTCCCATACACACATTTCTGCACCCTGAGGCTGGTCATTTCTTTCTGCTTCTTCATTCGTCCCAGTCTTTCCAAGCCATGTTTGTACCAAATTCTCCCTTTGAAGAAATGAGATGGGAATTTCCATTTTTATTTTATTTTATTATTTTTTTTTTGGGGAATTTCCATTTTCAACTCACATCTGACCAGAAAAACATTAGTGAGGTGCAATGATGGGAACTTAGGAGGCTATGACTATCCCAGAGGTTATAGCAGCCAAGAGTAAAAAAAACCCATAAAATGTACTTAGATATGCTGCTTAGGCAGTTCAGAAAGTTCTGGGAAAATATTTTATAAGTCCATGGCCAGAGATCCTTAAATAAATAAATAAATAAATAAATAAATAAATAAATAAATAAATAAATATCTCCAAGAGGAATGGTCTCTCAAGCCAGACTGATAGCACAATAATAAGTTACCCTAATTAGGAAGGAAAAAGGGTGGGATCTAGAGAAGCTGACTTAACTGCCCAGGAAACTCTGTCAAGCTCCTCCTGAAAAAGAAAATGCATCAGCTACAGAAGGAGAAGCACACAGTCCAGTGAAGTCAATGGTGGTTCTGGCCAGTTAAGAGCCACCCCAAGAAGATTGATAGAAAGAAAAAGCCGAAGCTTTGAAAAAGCCTGAAACAGAACAAAGGACCTTGCAGCTGTGTTATATGTGGAAAGAATGAAGCAGAGATGTCCCGAAACATGAAAACACACACACACACACACACACACACACACACACACACACACACACTAGTTTAATGCTAACAAACAAAACAGAAAAAGCTGAATTTTTCAACTGTAATTCTTTCCGGTCTTTTCTAGAACAGGACAATTTTCAAACAAAAAATTAAAGCATAAATATACTTGAGAAGAAAATAGAGTAGAGGAATAAAGATCATCTAAGGGCTTTAAATGAACTATTTTAAATAGGCCATAATAAATGATACATGAGGGCTCACTTTTAATCTTAAGAAAAACATCTATCTTCATATTCTAACAGAATAGTCTAACAAAATTTTAATGGGCTTAATGGAATTATTTTGGAGGTCTTGTGTAAGAGAAATAGAAAATATTCTGATATGAATGGAAAAGTTTAAAAGGAGAGTAATGATGAAATTCAGCCCTAGTTAATATCAGAATAGTCTATAAAACTATAATATTTTAAAGTGTGCCAGCTGTGCATAAGACAAGAGAGATAAAAAAGACAGATACTGATGGCACAGTAATCCACTCTATGTATGAATTTAAAACATGATAAGAGGAAATATCATAAATCAATACAGCAGGAAAACATTTAACAAATGATTAACAATTAACTACTTGGAGTAAAATACAATTTAGAAGCTTGTTTCCTATATTATGGGAAATATTTCTAATACACAGGAAACAAAGAAACCGGAAATTTCCTGTTACATATGTATATAGATATATACACACATACCCATATATATGTGTAATATTATATGTATTATACCTGATGAATAAAAAGTTAAAACACCAACCCAGAGAAAACAAGTGAATGCTCATCAAATCTACAAAAGAAAAAAGACTTTAGAAAGTAAGAGGAGGGATCCCTGGGTGGTGCAGCGGTTTGGCGCCTGCCTCTGGCCCAGGGCGCGATCCTGGGGATCCGGGATCAAATCCCACGTCGGGCTTCCGGTGCATAGAGCCTGCTTCTCCCTCTGCCTGTGTCTCTGCCTCTCTCTCTCTCTCTCTGTGACTATCATAAATAAATAAAAATTAAAAAAAAAGAAAGTAAGAGGAGCTCATAAATCTTAAGAGTGATGGAAGGAATTGAATGGGTACATTCATGAACATGATCATGTAGCAAGCACTACTGGATGACTTGCCAAAGGGTCACAATGATAGTCTCTTTTTTTAAGCATAGTTACAATAGGTTTATTTATTATAATTATATACTGCTAGGTCACAGAAAGCTAATTATGTTAATACTTTCAGGTATTTATAATTACTAACAGACAAGGAGAGACCCCTATGCACTGCTAGACACCACACATGTGGGTGACAAGGCCTATGTTCTATCATGAAAATTAGGAAAGTCTGCATGTATTATTCATCCTCGCTCAGAAAGAAATAAATCCTTCTTCTTCTTTTTTTCCCCCCTCTGTTTAACCAGAAGCAAGTAGCAAGACAGGAGTGTTTGATGGCAGGGCTAAAACTCTGCTCAGGAAGCAGTTCACCATCTGTTCATGAGCCAGGAGAGTTCTAGTTAATGCCTGGGTGACCCACCCTTTGTTTCCCTCTCAGACAACCACTCACTCTGCTGTTACAGAACAACTGCTTTAGAAGCAGCAGTGTGCCTCCTGCCTGGAAGGTGCTCCCAGATGAAAGACATACAAAATAGAACACCATGTAACCAAAGGCTAGCTATAGGGCAAAGCTACTTCATTCATTCATTCAGTCTATCTCTATACTGAGAAATCTACCAGGAACATTCCCCTCAACATACTTTTTTGCTCCAGCCACTAGTGAGGTATGCTTCCCTTTCACCCAAACTCTTGCTTTGTTTAGCATGTGGCTGCTACCCCTAAGTGGCTAACTCTGCTCATCCCCAAACTTAGCTCAGTATCACCTGCACTGGAAGCCTTTTGTGGTGTTACTGTCCTCTTTGTGAGGTAAACTGTCCTCTTCTCTATTCTCATAAGCTCCTGGGCACATCTGTATTATAAAGTGTATCACTCTATACTGCAACGCCCTCCCTTATTCCTTTATTTGTTCATATCTGACCTAACAGGTTGCTGGAAGATAGAGACCACACCTTCTCTCACTTCATATGTACATATCAATGATCAATTAATATGAATAAATAAAGCAATGGCTTCGAAACCCATGCTTGTCTGCAGTTCCAAGGTTCTATATTTTACAAAGTCCCAACAATGTGTAAATATAGTATTTGAACTTTAAAAGCAAAGCCTGTCAAAACCGTAATTTGGATCACACTTTAAAACGTGTCTAGCAATGCTTTTCAGAGATGTCCTTGCTAGTTCCTTAGTACTTTAAAGGCAGTATGGTGTAGTGGTGATGAAAACCATGGACACAGTGTCAGAGCAGACCTGGCTACTAATCCTGTTCATAGCAAATAAGTAACCTTAGGTAAGTCACAGATCACCTCTCTGAACCTCAGTCTCTCTGCCTATTAAACTGGCTTAGTAAAGCTAAGTTGACTGGGCCATGAGAAAGACTCAAAGTAACTAGCACAGTCTCAGTGGTTATCACAAAAATATCTTAGCATAATTTAGATTAACAGTGTGGGCTTTGTAATTGGAAAGATGTGGGTTTGAATCCCAGTTATCATTAATATTATTTGTAATTATTGTCCCCATCAATATTAATAGAAGGCAATACTGCTTTTAAATCTATTACCAACCCATAGCACTTAAAAATTAAAGGGCTTTAAAAACTTACTGTTCCTCTACCACCTTATAAAAAATGTTTCCACTGCAGAGGAAATTGCTTTTCTATCCACTGTTCTGGTTAACACTAATTAAATGGAGCTAAGCCCATAGGACTGTGTCTAGTTCCCTCTCTAAAATGAATCAATTAACAGTTGGGAATTGCCGTGGGGAAAGAAGGGTCACCATATCCTGATGTGACTGAATGACAAATGCCACAGCTGGAAAGAGATTAGAGAGCATCTCAGGTCAAGAAAGAACATAAATGGTTGCCCCATGTGTCCAACATAGAGGAAAAAAGAAAATTAACTAAAAATGTCATGGAGTCAAATTTTAGCTAATGAGTGCAGGCTCCGCAGGCACCCTGAATGAGGAAAAGAAAGGTCAAGTCTGTTTCTTAGAAAGCTCCAGCACATACAGGAAACGTTATACCTTTAAAAGGATAATGACCTCATTTACATGAGGAGCACCCGCATATAAATCGCCCTTTAGACTACTTACAAAAGGCCGGTAGAGGAGGCTGGGTACAGTACTATCTGAAATGCTCTGATAGGCAGCAGGGTTTCTGGCAACAAATGGCATCACTGTTGTCAAATACGTTTGCACACAGATACACCAGACTGAGGTCCTACATGCTTTGCTTCACATTTAAGTCTCACTGTACCTTTCATAAAAACAGATGCTTACTTTTGATTCATCAACAACAAAACCCTTAAAAGCTGTGAAATCTGCTGGGTATTCCCATTGCAGAAGAAGCAAGAGTTCAGGGAGGGCTGAATTGAATCCAGGGCCTGCTGCATGCAGGAAGAGTTCTGGCTGCCGCTCAGAGCACAGAGGGAAGGGGCCATGCTGCTCAGGAACTCCCTGGGTTCTTTTTCAACAATCAGGCTGACTGACTCATTGGTCTACTCTGACTCATCAGAATAAGAGCTTTATACACTGAAAATCTGAGTTTATGCTTTTGAGTCAGGTGTATTGAGGTATACTTTACATAAGTAAAATCCACCCTTTTTTGTGTACAGTTTTATGGTGTTGCACGTAATTGCAGCAATTTTACCAACTCCTCCCAAATTCTTCTGTGCCACTGTGGAGAAACTCCCCTCCTCGCCCCCTACCCCCATCCCCTGGCAACCACTGATTTATTTTCTATCCCTTTTTCAAAATATCATATAAATGTAGTCTTTGGAATATAGCTCCTGTCAGCCGAATGCATTTGTAACTCATTCATGTTGTTTGTGAATCTGTAGTTCACTCAGTCTGCTTACCAACTCTCCAGGTGAATTCTTTCAATAGACCATCAGTTTATCCATTTACCAGCGCATTAGGGTATAGGGTCATATTGAGATTGAGGATGGTAGGGATATGGGGTCTGGAGACAGGTTCCAGTAGGGAGGCAGAGGCAGAAGAGAATGTTTGTTTGTTTGTGCTCAGTACAGGACATTTGTAACATGGGACTTTACTGTTGAAAACTATTTTTTTACAACACTGGACAGCACATGACTTTGGGAGGAGACAAAGTGGCTTCCCTGCTGTTTCCACCTACCATGGCTAAACTGCAAGATATCTTTGTACCTTACTTCTTCATCTTTTGAAACGGGTATAATTAAAACTCAAATAACAGTTTCACGATCATTTTAATGAGAAAACATTTAAAAATAACTATTATATTTGGCACTATACAGTGGTAGTGCCTAAAATATGGTAAAATAAAGTAGATATTTTTCAAGTATTCATGCATATGTAGATTTATAATAATCTTATGTTTTTACACCATTAGCAAAAAATAAACTCAAAACAGATCTTAGACTTAAGCAGAAAACCTAAACTGTAAGACTTCTAGAAGACAACTTTAGAGAAAATGTTCATGACCTTGGGCTAAACAAAGATTTCTAGATACAACCAAAACTTTAATTAATTAAAAAAAACTGGTAGGTTTTATCAAAATTTTTAATTTCTGGTCTTCAAGAGATCTAAGAAAATGAAGAGAAAAGCTACAATCTGGAAGAAAATATTTGCAAAATACATCTGAGAAAGGACTTGTATCTAGAATATGTTAAAAACTCAACAATATTAAGAACCAAAAAATAGCTTTGAAAGACAGTAGATGGTAAATACATGAAACCTAGTTCATATTGGGTACATTGTAGATTCAGTGGGCTTTGGTACATTAGTTTGGAACTATTATCTTTATTTATGATATTCTTTTGGTCATGAAATTATTCTTGTTCTGAATATTTAATTTACAAATTAACATGTTTGGGGACATATCTCATATACAGGTCTATCTATATTTATTTTAGGATCATATATCACATTTCATCTTTGTAAATGAAATCACAAACTTTGGTCCTAATTAAGAAAATATTTTGGAAGATCATCATTACCAAATAATTTTTAGAAAACACCACAAGTAGTTGCAGATTATGATTTTTAATCTAAAATTAACTATGTTTGGACAAGCTTTAATTAATTTTGTGCAACAACATTCATGTTTTGAATATCAAAATGCTCTGCATGTGTATGGTAAGTGATAATTACTATTGCAACTTTGTTCATTTACTCATTGATTATACATTTTATTCTCATATAGTACTATTATAGTCTTATCTGATTTTTAGCTTTTATTTTAATTCCATTTTCTCTCTCGTTTTAAATTGCAAATCCCAAAGTCATTATTATTTAAAGTAACAAAGGGCAAATTTTATCAGCATATAAATTCTAAACAATCTATCTAGTGATTTCAGGATAACAGAGGATAAATAGCATAGGAAAAATGTTTAAAAGAAGATAGATGTAAATTTTTATATAGATCTGATGTTTCCTGTTACAGTTTTAGGTAGTAATGTTTTTCCAATGAGATATTCCAGCATTGAGAGGGAGGGGAACAAAGTAATTTTCAAATTATATATGTAATCCTTGAAATTTGGATAATAAGCTCCTTTCCTAGTCTACAGAAATATTCTCCTGTGATTGAATATTATTTCATGTGACAGCAGAGTTCACTCTGTGCTGGGCATGTAGATGACATGGAGGCAGAAAGGACTGTGTTATTCAAAACAGTGTAATGTGTTAGGAATGCCAGTTCTGGAGCAAGACTGCCTGGTTTGAAACCCAGCTTCACCACTTATGAGGTGTCTGAGCCTGGCCATGATTCCTGATTCTGTAGGTCTTGGTGACCGCATCTGTAAAATGAGAGTGATAACTGTGATAGTAATGCAGGTTTTGAATGTGGACAAATTAGGCTAAAATGTATGGACATTTTAAAGAGAGATGTTCTGGAGAATAATTTTTTTTTTCTGGAGAATAATTTAGATCATCCTGAATCAAGACCTACATATGGACTTTCCAAGTTATCAAATCTACTGCAAATCAGTATCATTTTGCCTCTTCTTTTCCAGTATTTCTATTTCATTTCTTTTTGTAGAAAAGAACATTTGCTAAGAACTTCCTTTTTAAAAAGATTTTATTTACTCATTCACGAGAGATACACACAGAGAGAGGCAGAGACACAGGCAGAGGGAGAAGCAGGCTCCTTTCAGGAAGCCCGATGTGGGACTCGATCCTGGGACTCTGGGATCATGCCCTGAGCCAAAGGCAGATGCTCAACTGCTGAGCCACCCAGGCGTCCCTAGTAAGAACTTCCTGAACAATGTTAAGTACTAGTAAAGACAGCTTCTTCTTCTTAACCTTAATTGGGTGGTGCCTAACATATTTTTGTTAAAATGGTGTTCTTGATTTAAGTTAACTATTTCTTATTAAAATTCATAAAAGATTATAAAAATTGACTAATAATGTCAAATCAACTTTTTATTCCTAGAACAATTTCCTTGGTTATTTTGTATTATTCTTTTGTATTCTTATAGATTCTATTTTTCTCAACACTTTATTTAGGGATTTTATATCCACAAAGCAAAGACATTTCATTAATTGCATGTGGGTTCTGATTTCAGATATTCCTGGGTTTTAAGTACAATTTTACTAGTAAGTAAATGGGTGATTCCTGGCAGTTTAATTAACTTTTCTATACATCTGAAAAAGGCTTATCAGAGTGCCCAGTGAATTGTGTTTAAATACATTAACTACTCCATTAGTGAGCACAGTCTACAGTTTCCTTTCTGTCTTAGTCTGCTTGGGCTGCTGTAACAAAATACTTAGACTGGATAGCTTACAAACAACAGTTCTAGAGGCTGGGAAGTCCAAGATCAAGGCAGCAGCAGATTCAGTGTCTGGGGAGAATCTGTTTCCTGGTTCACAGATGGCTGCCTTTCCCTGTAACTAACTGTACATGGCAGAAGGGGTGATAGAGACCTCTGGGGTATCTTTTGTAAGTTCCCCATTCATGAGGATAGTTCCTCAGACCTAAGCACTTCCTAACACCAATCACTTTGGGGGTTAGGATTTCAATATGAAGCTCATGGACATAAACATTCAATCCATTGTGTTTTCTTTTCTTTCTTAGATTGTCTTTTCCAGGTTTCAGTATTAAAATTTTGCTGGATTTGGTAAGTTATTAGACAAGATTTTCAAATTTTATGTGTTTTGAAATAGTTTATACTTAGGTATTTGATAGAATTTCACCAAAATTGCCTATACAATGCACTTTTTCTGAGTGGGTGGGGAGAAAGCTGGTGCATCTTAAATAATATTTTTTTCTATCAAAAAGTGCATGTATGTGTATGTGTGCATGTACCAGAGAGTAAAGAGACATTCCAACGAAGTATTTCAATCCAAATCATATGATAGTGGATAAATCTATTAAAATATGCATCAGTACTCAATTGGTTTTAATTGTATCTCTAGCAAAAATAATGGATTTTAACATAAATATGCAGATTTAAGTTAAACTGTGAATATTTGATTCACAACACGAGTAGCATTATCTAACATGATAATCCTTATGTTAACTCATAAAATACTTGAAATTATAATAAGCATTAAAATAAACATTAAAAACAGAGGACAATTTGTACATCGACTTCTAGCTTTAGGTAAGTTACAAGCTTCAGCCATTATTAAATACTGCATGTTATTGGAAGGCCATATGGCAGGAGAGTGCAATCATTTTTCCTGGACTCTTTTTAGTAATTCCCCTAGATGAAAATGATAAAGAAAAAACCCAGAAACCAAGACATGTGCCACATTTATCTAAAAAGCTGATGAAAATAAACCATAGGGACGCATGGGTGGCTTAGCGGTTGAGCATCTGCCTTTGGCTCAGGTCATGATTCTGGGGTTCGGGATCGAGTCCCACATCAGGCTCCTTGCAGGAAGCCTGCTTCTCCCTCTGCCTATGTCTCTACCTCTTTCTCTCTCTCTCTCTCTGCCCCCCACCCGTGTCTCTCATGAATAAATAAATAATATCTTTTTAAAAAGAAAAGAAATCCTAAAAGAAAATTTTAAATGGAAGAAAATTGATTTGATAATAAGCAGAAAATAGATTAATCATGTACCATTTGTCAATTTTAGCCCATCTTCCTAAAGTGTGCTATAAACATAATATTAGCACAAGTGATTCTGAGAAAAATGTTCCAAAAGGTGATTTGCCTGTAGGATTATTACATTTGGTAGAGCTTTGAAGTCTTTTCAAAGGCCATTGTTCTTGGCACTCAGAGACTGTATCTGGCCTTCAACATTTCTTGGCTCACTCCACATTTACAGTAACACTCTCTGGATTATTTCTACACTCGACATGATTAAACCAAACAAATACAGCCTCCTCCAACATATTTCAAAGAAAGTAGCAAAAGATTCATGGTCACTCCTCTAGGATTTTATATTCTAGCTGAGGAAAGATGGTAAAGATACTAAAAAACAAAATAGGTAGACTATAAGACAGAGAGTACATAATCAAACATGGATCTGGAGATTGTAAAGGTCAGGAAGAGCTCCAGGAAAGGAGAAGGGAGACTGCACAGAATGATATGCTGTAAAAAATAAAGTTGAAAGTATAAATCTTGGATTGAAGAAGAAACCGAATTCCTCAGATAGAAACACAGTGGGAATAAGGTTCAGAAGTGAAAATAAATGTGGGAAGTTTGGGGTACTGAAGGAACCAGCAGGATTGGATGGGAAGGTTATTATAGTCAAGAAGTGGGAAAGACAGTGGATAGTTTATTTGGGATTAGCTGATGGCCAATGTTGGTATTTCAGTTAAGGTTCCAGAATGCAGTAAGACATCATTTAAAGTCTTTTTTAAAAAATGACTGGAATTTATTTTAGTTAAAAGTATCACATATACAAAAGAGCACATATAATATATGAGTAGGTTAAAGATTAATAATAAACAGCCATTGTACATTCCATCCAAATGAAGAAAATTACCATTGCCTTAGAAACTGCCTTGTGGGGATGCCTGGGTGGCTCAGTGGTTGAGCATCTGCCTTTGGCTCGGGGCGTGATTCCGGGGTCCTGGGATGGAGTCCCACAACAGGCTCCCTACAGGGAGCCCGCTTCTCCCTCTTCCTGTGTTTCTGCCTTTCTTTCTGTGTCTCTGGAGAATAAATTAAATCTTTAAAAAAAAAGAAAGAAAGAAAAGAAAAGAAAAGAAAAGAAAAGAAAAGAAAAGAAAAGAAAAGAAAAAAAGAAAAGGAAAGGAAAGGAAAGGAAAGGAAAGGAAAGGAAAGGAAAGGAAAGAAAAGAAAAAAGAAAAGAAAAGAAAAGAAAAGAAAAAAGAAAAGAAACCGCCTTGTGATCCCCTCCCCAGCTAGGTGGATTATACAGAAAAGTACTTTGGTGTGATGAGTTGAGTAATGTTTAGAGCATATAAACAGAAAACACAAACTTTAGAAAGCAACAAGAACCCAGAGGGCCTTCAGCTAAGGAAGAAACAGTGGGAATACAGAAGAAAAGAACAAAGAAGAACTGGAAGGCAAATATGGCCTCACTTGTTGCCTGTTGCACTTTTTTGTTTATTTTTGGAGTTGGTTTACTTTGGCTTGTCTTTGCATACATGAAACACAATATTGGTACATTAATTTTTAAAAAAAGGAAAGAAAGGAAGGTTTGAAGGGCAAGCCTATGTTTTAGACCCACAGTTGAGAGAATGAAACATTTCAGTGTGAAAACTTCATTAGTCTGGGAGAGATCACAGGAGCCATTAAGAAGTAAGAGGTAGAGCAAAGAGTTAAGATTTTGAGGCCTTGAAGAAGATAAGAGAGGAAAGCAGTTGTGTCCGTACTTCTTCCCTCATTTAGAAAGCCAAAGGAATCTCCTATATTTAAGCTTCTCTTATCCACAGCAAATGGCATTAGAAGGTAGCAGAGGTTCCCAGTGATGCCTTTAGGTCACTGGAGCAGGAGTAAAATGTCCTTGGATTGCAGCCCTATAATGATAATCCCCCTGAGGCAATCTGTAACTAGCCCTCTGGCACCTTTAAATGAGCCCAGGGCGGAGCTGAACCATTCATCACCTCTTTCCTCCTAACCTCTTTATGCTTTAAGAGGAGAAACAAAAACAAACACATATTTTCTATTCACTGTCAAAGCAGGTGGGCTTTCCTAAGCCTCTCTGTGCTTCCTTCTCACAAAGTGCTTGCATCTACTGCAGAAATTCTTGCCCTTGGTTGTGCACTAGAATCACCCAGGAAGCTTTAAACCAATGGCAAGTTCTGGTCCTAACCTCTAGAGAACCTGATTTAATTATTCTGGCTTGGAGCATGCATATGAATTTTTTTAAAAACTCTAATGAGTGAACAAAGTGAGAATCACTGCCTAAGAGTGACCTCACTGATTTTCAAGGGTCTCTAGAAGCCAATCAATTAAAAAGAACTTAGCATCTAGCAACAGTTTATTATTTTTCAGGCATATTTGAAGTAAGATATGATCGCCACTTATAATTTGCTAAGTAGAGGAATAAAACAACATCGTATATAACAATTTTAAGAACATCAAAAGACACAAGTGACTCTGGATTGTAAGATGACAATCGGTGAGGACTAACACAGTCAAAAATATAAGCCTGATGCTATGCTTCAAAGTTTAGGAGTGAATGTTCCAGTTTAACATAAGCCTAGTAAAATCAGAAATCTATGAGAAAGACAGTGTAACTGAAGCAAAATTCTCCAATCTTCCAAACATCCTTTACCACTGATCAGTGCTTGCCTGTAGGTTCAATAACTCTCCACAGGCAATGCTGACAACGTCTCTCATAAGGACAGGGAATGTGGTGGCAAAACATAGGCCATATAGGTGCCATCCCTTGCCTGGCATTTCTGACTTAATCAGCTGCTAGGATGACCAATAGTTTCTCCCCTTTGTGGATTCTAAAATACACATGTAAGTAGTCCTTTGGGCTTGGCTAGTGTGGCATGAATATTACTTACGACAGAAGAGAGTCTGTTCTCAAAGCTATGGTACTGTCCTATTAAAAAAATGCCACTTATGGAGAGTTGATGGTCCACCCTGGGCTCTGGTTAAACTGATTCTAAACAGCAAGAAGCAGGCTTACACCTCACTGAATCTTCTTTTTGGATGAGAACCATTCAACCCTAACCCAGTAAGCTCATTTGGTATCTCTGTTTATTCTTTCATCAGGAATTCTTATCTGAATTCAGCTTGCCTTGGGGACATCCATCCCTAGAGACGCAGACCACCTGATGGGGGGAACTAGGCAACCATTTCTGGACAATTGCAGTACCTGGTCCATTCTCAAGGGGGAAGTTACATTGTAATTAATCAGTCAGATCGCAAGAAACTATATAGACTAAGTCCTACAAATGGATGGGAACAACTCAGAGGAATAAAGTCGGCTGGGGTAAGGACAGTTGTGGTCTCTGCTCTTCAATCTTCCTTGCAACATAAGAGGTAGGAGGTAAGGCAAGTCTTTTATGGTATTTTCTCTAATTGGCCATGGCAGTCCAAGACTGAAGCAACTGCCCTCATCAGCTTGATCTATATGGGGAGCTTGGATATCCACTGCAGTAGAATAAATATGTGATACATATTTGTGATATGTGATACAAAACGAGGAGAATTCACTACTCATTGAAGATGGTGGAGGGCCAAGGAGTGTGGGGAGCCTCTAGAAAATGGAAAAGGCAAGGAAACATGTTCTCTTAGGCCAGTGAGACCCATTCGGATTTCTCATCTCTGGAACTATAAAATAAATTTGAGCTGTTTGAACTCCAAAGAATTGTGGTAATTTGTTAAAAAGCAGTAAAAGAAAACTAAGACTAAGAAGTACTATTCCATTTGTTTCAGCTTCGCTCTGTAGAGTTCTATACCAGTATTTTGGGACAAATTTTCTACTGGAAAGAAAGTATTACTTTTTCTTGTTTGCCTGCTCCCTTTCATATTTTTATATTCTCTTGGTTTCAAAACTGGGAGGTTAATACATTTAAAAAAAAAAGTCCCAAACTTTATTTAGCTACTGCCTCCAATTTTTTTCTCACAGTAAAACTTCAAAGTTTTATTATGTACTTTCTGCTCCCTGAACCTTTGTCTTCTCATGAAAATGAGAATATGTGATGAATTAAAAAGCTTAAGAATAAAAAGGAAAAAAGAGAAGAGAAATCAGTATCCTGGCAAATTTATTCTGTCTCTGAATAATCACAAGCTAATTATATTTATATGTGTCCATAACAGAGATGAGTAATATTTTCACATTGAGTGAAGGGAAAGGTGAATAAGTTGTCTGTGTCACTGTTATACAGTATCCACATGGGACAATGCTGCCTCCTTCATGTCTCCTGTCAATGTGGATTTGGAAAGTCATTATGACAGGCATTATTCTTCATTGTATTCTGAGTAATATGAACCAGCAGAAATCTTATTATGTTGGAATTCTTAGGTGGGTGCTTAGACATGTCAAGCAATTACACTTTTGAATATCTTTAAATTACATAAGGAAAAATACTGTCTTTGAGAAATGTTTCTCTTTTGTCCTTTGTGTAAAACCAGAACCTGCCCTCATGGATCATAGTTTCCATTCTGTGCTTTTTTATTCAAATATGCAACATGGCCCAATTTGTATTCAAGAATTCACATACTCGATGGTGAAATGCTTTTAGAAGGATCAGTAGAAGCCAAAACCACTAAGAATGCTGAGAAAATGAGCAGTTAAGCTTTCGAAATTGCTGAGTAGAGATGTAATTAATTATACTACCAATGACATTTGCCATAGCAAAAAACTACATGAACCTAAATATAATGAGCAAAACAAAGTGGGAACTAGCAAAATGGCCATGGATCATTGTCCATAATTTGATATCCATTAAATCATAAAGTCTACATGTCTGTGTATGTGAGTATTCAAGTAATTAACAGTTTAGGTATGCAATTTGGTTTGTGGTTCTCTATCATACCGGTTCATACAGAAATGTAACGTCATATCTGGGACTCTCAACAAGGTTTGGTAATTATTATGCACTTATTTATCTAGCATCAATTAAAGCACATTGGTAGAAAAGAAGATACAACTTAGAAGAATTTCTTCTAGGGATACCTGCATGGCTCAATGACTGAGCATCTGCCTTTGGCTCTGGGCATGATCCCCGGGGTCCTGAGATCGAGTCCCACATCGGGCTCCCTAAGGGGAGCCTGCTTCTCCCTCTGCCTGTGTCTCTCATGAATAGATAAAAATAAAATCTTAAAAAAATAGAAGAATTTTTTTTAACCTCTATCTCAAGGGCTTTTTCTAGACCCTCCTATGATTGAAAGGATACATTGGGTTCAAGGTCTTGTTTAAGTAATTTTACTTTCCCTGGTAAGTTTCAAATATTTTATAAAATTAGTTCAGATCCTTCATGCAATCAGTATGAGACCAATCTTCCTGAAATACCACTTTCATCAATATTCCTCCCTTGCTTAAAATTAAATGGCTTTATTTCTCCCTGTGATTTATTCATCCAAGAAACATCTGTTGAACAGCAAGTCCATGGAAGACACAGTACTAAGGACGGGGACAGGCAAAGGGAGGTGGGGATGCTAAGGGAAACAGCAAAATACGGTTGAGGTGGTCTAGTAGAAGAGATAAAATGTGTATGAATGCTATGTAGATGTGACAAGTATTTTAACAGTGGAGGGGAAACTTTATGCAGAACTTGGGATCTTATCTGGATCTTAAAAGATAAATGTAATCTTAAAAGGGGCAGCTGGGAAGAGGCTGGTATTCTAGACAGAAAGAAATCCCCCAAAAGGCAAAGGACAGTTGTTCAGTTTGGTTGAATCATGGAATATCCAAAAAGCATGTACAGAAGTGTGCCAGGGAAAAGCCAAAAGGTGAGTGAGGGTTTGTGTAGAAAGGGCTAGATGCTTAGGGAACTAGTATTCAGCAGACAGTGAAACAGAAGGCAGTGAGGGCTTCAGCACAGATTATGATCAGGTTTTTGGAAGATTACCATGTAGAATAGTCACAGAGAGAATGGAGGCAGAGACTGAGATAGGAGAAGTTATCCACCCCACAGATAGTTCTTAAAGACACAGAAGTGAAAAGGTCACCAACAGAAGGAGTAAAGACGCCTAGTGGAGGTCTCTGAAGAGATGGAAGAGCCACAGTCAGAGGAGGCAGGTATCCAATGGAGGTTAAAGGAGAAGCAATGTCCAAATAGAAGGGTTTTCAAACCAATACCAAATGCTGAAAAGATGACTATGGAGTAGAATATGGAATAAGAAAGAGTAATAACTAACATTTATCATGCATGTAGCATATATTAGGCCCTATGTTGAAAACTTCGTAGGCATGATCTCATTTACTCCTGACCCCAAACTGCAACAAGGTAGATTCTACTGTCATCGTCAATTAATAGATGGCAAGATTCAAAGTTTAAGGAACTTGTCCGAGGACATAATGCTAGTTGGTATTGGCAGAACACTGATGCACCCAGGGCTACGTCGAACCCTAATGACCATTTCTCAAGTTAACCTTGAGTCCATATGTTTACACTCCTCAAAACCAGCCCTTAGGGCCCAATTCAAGAATCAGCATTTCCAGAAAGTCTTCCTGGATTCTCCAAATATCTCTTTGTATTGTTCACAGCACTTGCTCTTTAAGACAAAGAAGATCCTTTAGTTTTAGGTATTGTCCTACATTATACATCAATAATTTAAGTACGTTGCTCTTCCCTCAAGTAAGTAGCTGGAAGAGGTAAGGAAACGTTCTTTTTAGCCCACTGAGACCTGTTTATCACATTTTACATTTCTTCTGTACCCTAAAAAAGCAACTTGTCAGTGAGAGGTGTGGTGTACCCGATGAGGAAATATTTGTTATAAATGAACCTATGTTGCCATACTCTAAAAGAAATTAGAATTAAATGAGGGTTAAGTGTGCAGAAATGTTCTCAGTTATATGGGTTTAAGAGTATGGCTCTAAGAAAGCAGAAGGACATTCCCAGCCCCCTAAAAAAGCCTGTGCGAGCTTGAAAGGATGATGAGGAGGAAGGAAAGACCCTGCTCACTGGGTGGGACTAAGCAAGACTATTATGAGCTAAAAGTTCTGAAAATACTCTTGGCTTCTCATGTAGTTATTACACCCCTGAGATTGTTAACAAATTAAGGCATACAATTTTTCCAGTGGCCTAACAGTTTAAGCTTATTTTAGAAGACTTGATTTCTGATTCTGGAAGAATATTTTTTCTCCTTTTCAGGGAGTATTCTACAAAAAGTGTCTCTCAAACAAAGCTTTACTTTTATGGGGTCCTTCTTTTGGGTAAGATTTAGACTGACTCCAAAGGGAAGCCCCTCAAACCTCCTGGCTCATCACCATCCAGCAGCATTTCTCAGGCCACAAGCCCAATGTGACTTCTTGAAATTTCCCACTCGAAGTGCAGAAGAGCAGCCCACGTGGCAGGAGCATGACTGCCCTAGGGATTTGGGACAGCTTGTTTGAATCCAGAACATCTAACTTGATAACTGCTAGGAAGTATGCCTTTGCCTGGCTTTGAGTGACTGTTTTCAGCTTGCTTAAATATTCTCCACAATGTCAGTCTAAATGTATTTAAGATAGTAAATGCCAAACAAGGTGCATTTACAGCCACCATTCCTTTGATCACCTGCAATGGAATTTGACTCTGATAGAAATGATACAGCACGTCTAAACATCTATAAAGTTTCATTTTGGTGAAAAAAGACCATAGTGATGAAGTTCTTTACAAATGCACTTTCTGCATATACCATAGGCTTATATGATTACATTTTTCTGTGAGTTATCACCATTTATCTCTCTGAAATATTGAACTGAATAATGTTCTTACCTAAATACAGCTTTTCATCATTTGCAAGGGGAAAAAAAGTAAAGTACTCCTTTAATCTCACAGAAGTGAATTAGGTATTATAAAATCTGTTATAAGGGGAGCATTTAATTTAACTTTGGCTTCATGTTGTACAAGATACTTACTTTCAGAGAATTGAACCAAAAAATGTAGATGGTTAACATTCCCTATCCTGTCATAAATAATGTGATATATTTTCCAGTATAGGTGATAAATTTCTGGAGGCAAATCACATCCTTTGTGGGTCTTTCATACTTCAGAAAGATGAATAGTTATAATTCACAGAATGAGCAAAGATGTATCTTTATCCTCATTCTTTGTGTGTGTGTTAACAGTCTTTTCTATGCAATACTGGACCAGCTAACTATAACTCAAATTTCAGATGTTTATGCTTAGAAAAAAAATTCTATTTTGGACTGTATAGCTCTCATCAGCATTTAGTTTTAGAAATAGAAACTTTTAAAACTCAGAATTTCTAACAGTAAGACAGATTCTGATGATGACAGCTGATTTGGAGAAAATGTTTATTTCCATTTAAAGTCTTCAAAGACACACACATAATAACTTTCCATAGTAACTGTATTATAAGGGGGAAGACACGATGCAGATTTGGATTTGGTTTGCACAATACTTACAAAGGGCTTGCTACTTTCTTTAACAGTATTGTGCGATGGGATGCAGAGCTCCTGTCCCACCAATAGCTTAAAACCTCTTCCCTTCACCCTCCTCCTCTTCATTGGAATCCTTTTCAGTTCTTTCTTATTTGAGTGGAGAGTGTGCTCCATAATTCAGCCAGTGACAAACTTGATGTATCTGACTCTGACTGGATGGACTGGCAAGCACCAGGAGTCTCCTAGTAGGTCTCCTGGTGGAGGCATTTAGGAGAATGGCTATGGAGCATTGTCAGTTGGGAGAGTTTGGGGGGCTTTAAGCTGGTGCTCTGCCATTGATATATTATCCAGCTACCCTTGTTAATCAACTGACAACTGTGTTATGCAACCTTTCTCTCCATGCTCGGGGTACTCCAAGTTTCCAGTTTTGATGGCTGAATCTTTTCCCCATAATCTGTGCTAGGATCCATACCTAGGTAATCCCATCTGCAACTGTTACCCCATCTTGATTTTGCTGTTTTCATCCCAGAGGTTCAGCCACAGACACTTAATCAGGGGCTAGGGACTTGTTATTATCTGATAGATGCTCTGGATTCCCAATCAAAAGCTGTGCCTAGAGGCCATGTAAGTTAGCCAGTTACTGGCTGTGTGATCTTGGCCAAATTCCTAAGCCTCTCCAAGCTTCAGTTTTTCCATCTGTAAACTGGGAATGATCACATTGCTTACCTAACAAAATGTTTTGAAGATTCCTTGTAATGTGATTAATACTTGGCGCTCTGTTAAATATTCAAGAAGGGAATCTATTATCATTATCATTATTTCTATGTAGGTGAGACTGAGCTGCTGTGACTACAGCCAAGAACTTATCAGCTATCAGTGACATGCCACAGTTTTGTTGCTAGACCCTTCTTTGGCACAGTTCCTAAAGCTTAGTCTGTTTTACTTTATCCTCCACACCAGAATCTTGACCACCCTCTCCCTGCTCCACATTCTGTGAACTGCTACCCCAAGCCCTCCTGAGCCAGAGCCCATATCAGCCAACCCTGATCTTTGAGCATCCCCTGAGGCCTTGTCATTACCTGCAATATATTTCTTTCCATAATATAGGCTTTAAAAAATACATATTAAGCACTAAAATTTTTTTGTATTAGCTTTAAAAAAAGCAGACTTTAATCTCTTAAGGAGTAATAAAATACTGGTAGTTATTTTACTAGCTGTACAAAAGCCCAGTTGAAATTGTAGGTCTTCAGATTTTTGGCGCAAGAAGAAACTGGTTGAGATTAGGAATAAAGAAGAGAGGAGGAGAGGAAAGGGATTAATTATGTATACACTTAACTCTCCATGCAGCTCTTCAGATTATCCATTACCAGAGATGCCAAAAGTTCTGCTAACTTCTTCAAGGTCAGCGGCATAAGACCCAAGCTCATCTAAGACTCTAGCCCAGGTTACTGCAGGTACAGTCAAGCCCCTGTTGGGTAGAAAGGTGGCCCTGAATGTGCACAGTTCTTGCTTGGGGTGGAGATGCTGCCTTCAGTTGTCATAATCACTCGGACATACTACTTAGCACTCCATATATTTATTATATAAATACCCCTCGTTTTTATGTGCCATTTGTCTCCTAATCATTTTCCCTGTTACTTCCTGTCTATTTATGAGTCTAATGTTAAAATCAATCATATCTGGCACAATTCACCCACGCTTAGTGTTCAACATTTGTCATTGAAATTAGTAGAGGAACCCATAAACATATATTCTCATAAGCATGTGCATTTGTAATCCATTTTCTGTATTTGAAACTATTTCATATACATATCTGACTTCATTCACCCAACACTTGAATTAGCTTCCTACTGCTGCTGTGCCACAAAATGAGTGATTTAAAACAACACACATTTATTATCTTAGAGTTCTGGAAGTCAGAAGTCTAGAATGGGTCTCAGTGGGCTAAAATCAAGGTGTCAGTAGGCTGTATATCTGCTAGAGTCCCCAGGGGGAACTGGTCTACCTTTGCAGCTTCCAGCTGTGACAGGCATCCCTGGGCTCATGGTCCACTCATTCCTCCATGTGCAAAGCCAATAATGTCAGGTCAAGTTCTTTTCACGCTGCCCTCTCTCTGGTTCTCTCTCCTTTGTTTCTCTCCTCTATACTTAAAGACTCTTTTGATTATATTGGGTCCATAAGGATAATCATCTTATTTTAAAGTCAGGTGATTAGCAACTGTAATTCCAACAGCAACCTTGATTCTCCTTTGCCATGCAGCTAACATCTTCACAGGTTCTAGGGTTTAGGACATGGGCCTCTGAGATGGGGCATTATTCTGCCCACCACATAACCTTATGATTTAGGTGGAGGAAGGGGTTTCTTCTTGTATGAGTTTAGGAAAATGAAATGAGAACGATTATATCACTTTTCATGGCATAGTTATAAGCAGTGAGTGGCAAAGCTAGAACTAAAACCCAGTAATACCTACTTCCAGTGTATTGGACAGGTACTCCCACTACAAACTCCTTGTTCTTTAAAATTTGAAATACAGGCTCCCTTCTCACTTTCTGAATGAGGACATCCACTCTCCTGGTTTAATTATCCTATGAATGTTTATATCCCCAAGTCTTTCACTAGTCTCAATATCTGGTAATACATATCCTAAAGCTCATGACAGATATTGGGACTAGGGCTAGGCTTGGGGAATATGTTCAGTTCATTGGAGCCTTTGATGTACTTTATTCTAAAATAAATTCATTAACTTCTCAAAACCTGTTTTTTCTCCTAAGGTTCTTAATTTAGTCAAATTGCCCATACCCAAAGCATGGATGCCTTCTTCCTTTTTTATGCCTCCAAATACCCAATAATTAACTCCTATTATTCTCACAGGCTTTCTACTTCTTTCCATTTCTATTGTTGTGATGGAAACCACCATCACCTCTTACCTAGATTTCTGCTTCTTTCCAGCTTCACTCTTGCCTCCTTGCTCAATCTATTCTGTGTCATAGCAAGAGTCAAAACCACTGCTTGTATGAATAATGGCATGACTCTATAATCCTCAGATCTGTTTACCTGCTTGACCTTGTTGAACTCCTAACCTAACCAGCATCACTGAAACGCTTTCATTTTGTGACAGGCACACACACTCTCCTGGCCTTTGAATTTCTGATTTACTCAGAATGCATCCCATTGCTGCCCTCTCCTCTGACAGAGTGTGACCATCCTTCAGTTCTCAGCATAAACTTCGTTTGTCTGCCCTTGAGTTCCCTTTTACCCTCAGTATTGGTAGATACCTTCACCACCTGCTTGCCTTTACCATGATCCTGTATAAAAACTGTCTAGTGATTTGTTTACTCTCCAACAGGGCCCTCCATCCCATAATGGCAGTTGCATGGCTACTCCTGAGCACCATTTTTTCCTCATGTTGGCACAGTGTCTGGCACATAGTAGATGCTCAAGACACATTTGAAATAGCAGGTTTAATAATAAAGACCAAACTTAAGTGGAGTTGAGAAGTAGCCCAATTCTCTTCACTTAACTTCTCTTGGGGTCTTTTATACAGGTGCCAGATTACACCTATAGAAAATGAGTAAGTCTTGGGGATGGTGAAGCATAAGTATTTTTTAAAAAGTTCCCCCATGTCATTTTAATAAGCAGCCAAAGTCTAAAACCACTGATGTGGTCTACTTTAAAATCACTGCCATGAAAATCAGGGCTTTCTGAAAGTGTACAGTCCATACAGACCTAAACAGCTTGAGGCCCACATTGCCCAGCAAAGGTTGCCAAAACAACCAAAAGAGAAAAGTTCTATTCCTTTAATGCAACATCTCATACTAGGGCTGGTTTTGAGGGGCAGAACTAGTTGGATTAGCAGTGCACAAAGGGTTAAATATAATCGTTGATCATTTCTTCCATATTTAAAATTTATAATATTAAAAAAAAATAAAAAAATAAAAAATAAAATAAAATAAAATTTATAATATTAAAACAAAAACTTGGGATCCCTGGGTGGCACAGTGGTTTGGCGCCTGCCTTTGGCCCAGGGCGCGATCCTGGAGACCCGGGAACGAATCCCACGTCGGGCTCCCAGTGCATGGAGCCTGCTTCTCCCTCTGCCTGTGTCTCTGCCTCTCTCTCTCTTTGTGTGTGACTATCATAAATAAATAAAGAAAGAAAAAAATATTTTAAAAAAATAAAATAAAACTAAAACTTCCTCAATTTGTCAACCACTATGTCACAAAGAAAGGGATACATTTCCACCAAACTCTGAAGGTATATTTAGAATGCTCTGAGCTAGCATACAGCTATGGGAGCTTAAAAAAAAGTTTCCCCCTTCATCCTACCTACCTTAATGAAGAGGCAGCCTTCCTCCACGGCTTTTAAAGATGTACACATATGATTCTAGGCAGGTGCTCCACCAGAATAAGCACCATAATAACTTTCATGGAGTATACAAATGCAATATTTTAAATGTGAATTTAACCTACATGGCTAAGCTTTGAGTGAACATAGATCTTCCTATGAGGGTATTGTGTGCCTGAGATCATTAATTTATAAGTCAGCCTCCTTAGGATAATCTTGTTGGTCATTTTATGAATGTAAAAATGTCTTTAAATGAGGTTCATAACAGAATTCACACTCATTTTTTAAAATCCTGCTCAAAAGAAAATAGCGTTCCAATAGCCTTTAGTCCAAATGTACCTGTTGGACGATTCAATTCTTGCTTTACATCTTTCCATGTGCACAGTTAAATAAAAAATTAAGTATTCCTAGAACTTCAGATTGTCTTAGCACTTGACCTCATTTGTATTTTGAAAGCAAGAGGGCACTATGACTTAAGGATGGGTTTTAACCTAGGAGAACCACAGAATGACTGTTTTGGGGGTAGCTTTTAGGAAAAGGATTGTTTTTATTTACATGGAGAAAAAATTGCAAAATTTGATGGTCATCAGAAAAAGGGGCTTAAAAATGTTTTGGAAGAGGAGACAAATGGAATATTTTCCTTTAGTAATTAAAGTTTAGTTTGAGGGGAACCCCAGTGGCTTAGCAGTTTAGCGCCACCTTCAGCCCAGGGCATGATCCTGGAGACTGGGGATCGGGTCCCACGTCGGGCTCCCTGCATGGAGCCTGCTTCTCCCTCTGCCTGTGTCTCTGCCTCTCTCTCTCTCTCTCTCTCTCCCCCTCTCTAACAAATAAATAAAAGTCTTTAAAAAATAAAAAATAAAGTTTAGTTTGAGTGTAATTACTGGAATCATTATACACTCAAACTTTAAATTTTTTTTATAAGAATGGCAGCAGCCCAACTTAACACTTATCATCCTCAACTTCCCCTCCTTCATATTACTCTGAATGCTACTCTACAAACACTTCACCCATCCTTCCCTTTCAAGAAATTGTTGTCATGCCCCCATAGGGAGCCTGCTAAATACAAGATTTTTATGACTCTGGAAGTTATCTGACATACAAGTTTGCCAAATAACTACAGTAGTTTTCTCTACATTGTCTAATATTGATTCATTCTGCAGTAACTAAATTGTACATGACAACAAATATCCTCATATAAAGAAGTAAAGTGCAGGGCAAATGTAATAAAACAATTATTACATGGCCCTGCAATTTCTTAAACTATTGCTCAGTAATACACTGCACATGATATATTTTGAAATCTTCTGTTATTTGGCAATGAACTTGTGCATTTTTTTCAATGCAAATTATAAACATCTGTCTTATATTTAGAAACAATGTCTGGAAAGCATTTTAGTTAAACAAGCAGTGCAGTTCTGCTGCCCTTACTAATTGGTTCAACTCTAGAGATGTTGTATTCATGTTGTCACTGTTTAATGCTAATAGTCAGAAAATACCTCTTCTAAGTCAGAAATTCGGAGCTTTGAGTCCTTTGTATTCTGAAGCCCATCAAGATCAAAATTTGAAGGCCAAGAGTTGTTGAAAATGCAGTTAAATCTGATACTCCATGCTGCAAATTTCAGTCAAATCATTTTATTTATTTACCCACAGTTGTAGTTAATATAAAGTTTCCATATTACAACTAATACCAATTCCAGAAAATCCAGAAATCCATGCAAGAAAATAGTTGTAACATGTGATAATTTTATGTCAACGTGACTGGGTCATGGGGTGCCCACATATTTGGTTAAACATTATTTCTGGGTATGTCTGCAAGAGTATTTCTACAGGAGATTTGCACCTGAGTAAAGCAAACTGCCTTCCCCAGTGTGGGTGGACATCATCCAATCCATCAAGGACCTGAATAGAACAACAAGGTAGATGAAAGGAGAATTCACCCTGCCTGATGGTTGAGTTGGGACACTGGTCTTCTTCTGCTCTCAGACTGGGGCTAACAGCACTGGCACTCCTTGTTCTTAGGATTTGAGGCTTGGATCAGAACTTACACCATCAGATCTCTGGTTTCAGGCCTTTGGACCTGGACTAGAACTTACACCATCAGTTTTCCTGATTTTCAATCCTTCTGACTTTGACTAGAACTACACCACTGGCTTTTCTGGCTTTCCAGCTTATAGATGGCACATCATGAGACTTCTCAACCTCTAAAATCATGTGATCATATATATCATATATATATCATCTATACAAAGACATTTATTATAAAAGTTATAATTATATATGACTATATAACAACACATAAAAATAATGTATATATAAAAGGAGATTATGGGGAATACTATAATTATATATAATTTATATATATATAACTTATTATAGCTATAATCCTATATATATAGTTATAGGATTATAAGCATAATATTAATTTTATGATAATATAACAATATGATAATTGTATATAATATAGGATAACTATAATAATCATAACAATTATAATATAGATTACAAATAAGAAATTATAAGAAGATATACATGAGGTCAGCCCGGGTGACTCAGCAGTTTAGCGCTGCCTTCAGCCTAGGGTGTGATCCAGTCCCACATCAGACTCCCTACATGGAGCCTGCTTCTCCCTCTGCCTGTGTCTCTGCCTCTCTCTCTCTCTCTCTGTGTCTCTCATAAATAAATAAATAAATAACCTTTAAAAAAAAAAAAAGATATACATGATAGTGTAGTATATGGATTTTGTATAAGGATACTATAGTTGACCTCTGAACAACATGGGTTTCAACTATGTGGGTCCATTTATATGCAGATTTTTGACAGTACAGTACTATAAATGTAGTTTCTCTTTCTTATGATTTTCTTAATAACATTTTCTTTTCTCTAGCTTACTTTATTATAAGAATACAATATATAATATATAGAGCATACAAAATATGGGTTAACTGTTAATGTTATCAATAAGGCTTTTGGTCAACAGTACGCTCTTGGTAGCGAAGTCTGAAGAGTCTAAAGCTGTATATGAAGTTTTGACTGCACAGGGAATTGGGACCCTTAACCTTTGCATTATTCAAGAGCAAACTTTATATTATAAGGATTATTAGATAAAAAAATTGAAATAATATGGCTAAGGAACTTATAAAAAAAGTATCATTTGAGTGAGAGTGGAAGAAATGAATGAATGAACTGCACTGATATATGGGGCATGAGCATTCAAAGCAGACAGAATAGCATGTACAAAGGCCCAGAGTGGGAGTGGACTTGGTATGTTCAAGGAACAGTAAAGATACTAACTCGATTTAATTAGATCATCTAGCTGCTATATTTTGAATAAACTGTATGGAGGCAAGGACAGAAGCAGGTAAGAGATGATGTTGGCTTGAACTAGGGTAGACATGGTAGAGAAGGGGTGAAGTGGTTAGCATCTGGATGTATGCTGAAGGCAGACTAGATATGATTTAATAACTGAGCAGATGTAGAATATGAAAAAGAGAAAGCAAATATGGCTCCATACATCCATAGCCTAAGCAGCAGAAAGCATGGAATTGCCTTTCACAATGAAGGGAACAGTATGGGAGCAGCCAGTTTAGAGGAAATAAGGAATCATCTAGCTTTGGATGTTTTGCCCTTGTAAAACATTTAAGACACTGCAAACAGAGATGTTGAGTAGGCAGCTGGATATGAGAGTCTGGAGTTCAGGGGACACATCTTCAAACTGTAAGAATTTAGAGTGAATCATTAGGGTAATTTCAAAAAAGAGGGGGATTGTCAGCCAATGGAAACTTGCACATGTTATCCTAGATTTAAACAAAAAGGCGGGTGGGCGCCTGGGTGGCTCAATAGGTTAAGTGTCTACCTTTGGCTCAGGTCACAATCCTGTGGTTTGGGGATTGAGCCCTGCATGGGGCTCCCTGCTCAGCGAGGAGTCTGCTTCTCCCTCTGCCCCTCCCTCCTACTCAGGCACAGTCTGTCTTTCTCAAATCAATCAATCAATCGATCAATCAATCAATCAAATCTTTTAAAAAAGAGAAGAAAGCAGGAAAATGATAGCCCAGTGAACATAAAATATAAATGTCATATTGGATTAATAGATGAGAACACTGAGGGGAAAAAGTACTGATTAGTTAATTGCCTGATTTGGGCCAGATAAAGTCATTTTGTCTTAGGAGTCAGTCTTTTCTAAAGGTTCATTTTGGGATATACTCAAAGATAAGGGGATAACCACAGGACAAAGCCTCTTATTTTCTACAAAGCATATGTCAGAGTTGCTCAGGTTAGTCCAATGAATTAAGAAACAAAACAAAAATCCATGAGCTGAATATTAAGCATGCCAACTACTGATTAATGGATTCATGTCCATCACCAGGAAAGCATCTAGTGATATTCTACAGAGCCATGTACTTGCCTATGTATTTGCATATGTAGAAGTTTTTTGGTTTTTCTTTTTTCAAATAATTACTTTGGATAAAGACACAAGAGATTAGGTTATAGAATATGAAGTATACAAAAAGCTAGGAAAGGCCAGCTATTTATGAGACATGAAAACCAAGTTTCCCAAATATCAGAAAAGAATCTGGATTACAGTTTACTAAGGCTGATTCCTTTGTTTCACATCTTCTATCACTTTCATATATTTATTTTCTCTTAAGTATTTATTTATTTGAGAGAGAGAGAGAGATTGAGCATGGGGGTGACAGCAGAGGGAGAAGGAGAGAATCTGAGGAGATTCCGTGCTAAACTGGACGTGGTGTTGAATCTCGTGACCCTAAGACTACGACCTGAGTCAAAGTCAAGAGTTGGATCTTTAACCAATGGAGCCACACAGGAGTCCCCATACTTTTAAATGTCTGTAAGACTGCTAATGGTCATGAGGTTTCTTTGGGGGATGATGACAATTTCTAAAATTAGATGATTAGGCTACACAGTCCTGTGAATATACTGAAAACCAATGAACCATAAATCTTAAATTACTGCTTTTTATTATATATGAATTGTATGCCAACAAAGATATTTTTAAAGGTTTATAAGGCCTGGCAGAAACTAAACAAAAACAAATGAAGTGAGCCACTTTACACTGCTTGAATATATTCTACTTGAAACATGCAGCCATTTCAAGTTTTTGGTTTTCTGTCATTGGCTAGAGGCACGGTCCTACTACATATTTCTAGCAATTAGAGACAATTCCCAATCACAAAGATACAGAATGAATGATATTCAGCCTCAGTGTCAGGAAGACAAAGAGTGGTGGTGGCTATAGTGAACAAAAGTGTTGAAGATTGATCAGCAGGGAGGCTACCTAATTCAGGTCGTGGCTGCTATGGAACACTGAGCCTCAGCACTAGTTTCTCTGAATTTTCAAGAAAACCCTGGAATCCAGGTCTTTCTGTTAAATCTCCATATTTTTAAATGTCTATGATAATTTTCCAGAGAAAACAACATTTTTTTGACTCTTAAAGCACATCCACATGTTGTATCTGACCCATGTACTCAGTTTGTCCCCACATTTTGACACACATGAAGAAAAAAAAATCACATATCCATATTTAAGTCCACTCCTACTCTGACAGGACAATTTAAAATCTTGGTAGTAGGAGCTGAAACATACAGCTGCATGTTTTGAAAACTGTTCTTAACACTTATAACTCAGATGGCAAATGATAACACCAACACAACCCCCAGCATTTCTATCGCATAAGTGAATATGTGTACACAAGATTAGACATTTAATAAAATGTTAAAATTTCATTTGAATTACTATCTTCTAAAATAAGGATGGTCTGTATCATGTATGCAGATCTTTTTAGTAACATTTTAAATTTCATGAAGCTGTTTTAGGGCAGCCTCTGATTTACAGTATGTTACCCATTACAAACATCTATTCTATTAAAATGTATGTGCAAAACAACTTTGGGGGAAAGGCAGTAATGTTTTAATATAAAATTGTGTTTCATGAATTGGACTAAAGAAATTTTAGGTAATCACACTTCACTTCTTTTTCATTTCTTTTTGACATGATTGTGCTTGAATTTCTCCGGCAATTTCAGCAAATGTATTTTTAACTTTAACAAACAGTAAGCTTTAATGTATTCCTGTTTGACATAATGAAATTGTATAACTCCCACAGCTTTCTACTTTTTTGATATTATATAAGAACCCTGTAATTTTATATGCCAGAGAAGACAGAGCACCTGAGAATAAATGCCTATTTAAACTTGTAAAGCAGTATCTGAAGATGTGCTATGCATTTCTAAAGTAACCTGAGGTCAAAATTCACAAGAAAACAAGAGATGCTCAAAAACTTTACTGAAATATGTCTTTCTGATTACATCTTATATTTCTAATTTTTCTAAAAACCGTTACCATTAGTCATATGAGATCTGTCAAAGTGTCAATATTTGGAGCACGAACCTGGTGTTTCCTCACCACAAAGATTTGGATATTTAAAACTAAGTTTTAGAAAAACTGAAAAATGACATCTGAAACATAAATACGTATTCCTAATGATGTTATCTGAATCATGAGATATTATGCAAAACTTATAAAATTACTAAAACTATGAGAGGTAGATGTGGTTCTCTAGGATCCCATTTTTCAATGAAGACAGCAAAGTAACAAGCACAACAGAGTGTTATTTATATAAGGAAAGCCTTTATAGTTTTGAAATTTTATAAAGTAAGTGTTATTCAAGTTCTGTTAAACTTGACAGGGAAGAAATGAGATATTAAAGAATGACCTAGCAAGGAAAAATCCTGAATGGTAGTTAGACTTTGACCTTCTAAATTATTTTCTACCTTTCCATGTTATAACTGAAATTTAAATGCTACAGAAAATCCCAGCCTTTCCGATTCCTTCCCAGTTCTCTAACAATAAAAGGCACTTAGAACAGATTTCTAATGTGTTGCTAATAACCTTGTAAGAGTATTTTTATATGTGAGAGCATTTCTAAAGAATGGAGAGCTAGAAGTAGAATTGTTTGGTCAACGAGTTAGCTTTTTAAATTTTTTTTAAAGGAACTACCAAGTTGCCCATTAAAAGAACTTTACTAATTTGTCTTCCAACTGACAGCAGTGAGGCTGTACATTTCCCTGTACCTTCATCAGTACTGGATATTGCCTAGGTTTTCCGTCTTTGACAATCTGCTAGGTGAAAACTCTATCAATTTGCATTTCTTAGATTAGAAATGAGGTTAACCATCTTTTCAAAATTTTTATTAATAGTCTCCCATTTGTCTTTACATATTTTTAGTTCTTCTTTTGTAAACTAACTGTCCAGACCTTTGCACATTTTCCCTTTAATTCCATTTGTTTGAATTTCTGCAGGAGCTCCACGTACATCCATCTCTTAATCCTTTGTCTTTCATGGCAAGACAGTCTCCAATTCTTATGCTAATGCTTTATATTTATGACATTTTAATTGTTCAAATATTTAAATATTCTAATAACTTTGAATCTGGCAATAACCATCTTTATGGATTTAGAGATTTATGTCACACTTAAGAATGCTTTCACCTATAAATTATAGATTTGCTTCCTAGCTCATGACTGTTTAGAATTTATTTTTTAGGGCAGCCTGGGTGGCTCAGCAGTTTAGCGTCGCCTTCGGCCCAGGGCATGATCCTGGAGACTGATTGAGTCCCGCGTCAGGCTCCCTGCATGGAGCCTGCTTCTCCCTCTGCTTATGTCTCTACCTCTCTCTCTCTCAGTTTCTCATGAATAAATAAATAAAATTTAAAAAAAAGAATTTATTTTCTAAGTGGATATCCAATTGTTCCAACATCACCAATGGCATCATGCATTCTTTCTCTATCAATTCAAAATGAAACTAAATGTTTATCTGCCAATATGTCTCATTCTTGACTACATTTTTCTACTGAGCTGCCTATCTCTCAGTCAAAACTACACTGTTTTAATTATGTAGATGTACAGGATACTTTGATATCCTAAATGTAAGTGCTCCTCTATTATTCTTTTCAAAGATTAAAAAAATTACTATGAAAATTTTTAAATCCCAAATTTCAAGCCCCCATTCCTAACACCAGATTCAAAAATTATCAAAATTTTGTTTTATCTGCTTCACCTATCCCTTTCATTCTTTTCTTCTTTGCTGATGTATTTTAAAGAAGATTCCACACATTTTGTCATTATACCCTATATATTTCAGAATGAGCTTCTTGAAATAAAAAAGACACTTTCATATGTAATCACAAATGCCATAATGACATCTACTGAAACTTGTTTGTTAAGACTCCTTATCTTGATAATTTCTGCTCCATAAAAAATTGTCTCCAATAGTTTCAAAACTTCTTTCTATGATTGATTTGTGAGAATAAGGTCCTTAACAAGTTCAACACATCACATCTGGTTGTTCTGCCTCTTAAATCTCTCTTGGTCGAAGGCAGTCCTCCATGCTTTTTCTTTCCTTTTTTCCCCTTTCCTTCTTTCCTTCCTTCCTCCTGCCCTCTCTCCTTTCCTTCCATCAATACCACTGACATGTCAAAGAAGCCTAGTCACTTCTAGTCCTTGTTTTATCATTTACCTTGTTCCTCTTTCATTTAAAATAAAAGGGGGGGGGATCCCTGGGGTGGCGCAGCAGTTTGGCGCCTGCCTTTGGCCCAGGGCGCGATCCTGGAGACCCGGGATCGAATCCCACGTCAGGCTCCCGGTGCATTGAGCCTGCTTCTCCCTCTGCCTCTGTCTCTGCTTCTCTCTCTCTCTCTCTCTCTCTCTCTGTGTGACTATCATAAATAAATTTTTAAAAAATTAAAAAAATAAAATTTGCTTAAAAAAAAAGTTAGCTCTGGAGCCTTGCCTGGATTCAGGTTCAATTTTTTGGCAAGAACATTTTATGTTCATATGACAGTTACTTTTATGTGTCAAGGTATTCCTAAAGCGAGATTAATATTAAAATCAGTAGACTCTGAGTAAAGCAGATTGCCCTCCATCATGTGAGTGGGGCTCATCTAATCAGTTGAAAGTCTTAACAGGAAAAAAAACTGGTTTCTCCTAAGCAAGAGAAAATTCTGCCAGCAGATTGCCTTTGGACTTAAGCTGAAACATCAATTGAACTTATTTTTCTAAAAATAAATAAAAAAAAAGAACTTATTTTTCTTTTTGATCCTTAAATTTTTACCATTTTTGCTCAATGGGAAACCCTCATGTTGGTTCCTATATTCATTCAACAAGAGTTATTAATTTTCTTTTTCCCTTGAACTAAATAAATCGTTATTGTTGCTGTTTTTCCAGTTTTACTGAGAAGTAATTGGCATATATAACTGTATGATTTTAAGGCATACACCATGATAATGTGATTTACATATATCGTCAAATGCTTGCCACAATAGGTTCAGCTAATATCTATCTTCTTCTCATATAGCTACAACAAAGGGAAAAGACAGAAAGAAAGAAGAAAGGAAAAAATTTTCATTGTAATGAAGACCCATATAGTTGACTCTCTAACAACTTTCCTGTATATTATACAACAGTGTTAGCCATCATCATCATCATGTTGTACATTTCACCCCTAGTACTTATTTTTGTTAGAACTGGAAGTTTATACCTTTTGAACACCTTCCTCCTGTTTCCCTTCTCCTCACCCTACACCTTTGATAACCACAAGTTTGATTCTTTTTCAATGATATTTTTTGTTACACCTCACATATGAGTGAAATCATACAATATTTGTCTTTCTCCCTCTGACTTATTTCACTTAGCATAATGCCTTCAAGGTCCACCCATGTTGTTGCAAATGGTAGGATTTCCCTGTGTTTTGTTAATGGCTGAGTGGTATTCCTGTGTGTGTATGTGTCTATGTATATATATCACCTTCTTTATCCATTCATCCACTTGTCCATTAGCAGACATTTAAGTTGCTTCCATGTCTTGGCTATTGTAAATAAAGGTGTTATGAACAAGGTGGTACAGATATCTTTTTGAGTTACATGTTTTCAATTTCTTAGATATGTTCCTCTGAAATTCCTTCTTAGAACTGCTTTTGCTGCTGTACAAGTTCTGGTATGTTGTGTTTCCATTTTTGTTTCTTTCAGAAAAGATAGTTCCCCTTTAGTTTCTTCTTTGACCCACTGGCTATTCAGGAGAGGACTACTGAATTTCCATGTGTCTGTGATTTCTCAGTTTTCCTCTTGTCCTTGAATTCTAGTTTCATGCCATTTTGAACAGAGAAGATAGCTGGTATGATTTCAATCTTCTTGAATTTGCTATGACTTGTTTTGTGGCTTAAAATATGACCTATCCTAGATAATGTTCCATGTATGCTTGAGAACAATGTGTATTTTGCTGTTGTTGGATAGAATGTTCTGTGTTTTCCATTTGGTCTATTGTATTGTTCAAATCTGCTCTTTCTTTATTGATTCTGTCTGGATGATGATTGCACTGTTGAGAGTGGGTTATTAAAGTCCTCATTTATTATTATATTACTATTTCTCCTTTTAGCTTTGTGAATTTTTGCTTTATATATTTAGGTGTTTCAATGTTGGGCACATAAATATTTACAATTGTTATATCTTGATGTACCAATGTCTTTATCACTATATAATGTCCTTCTCTGTATCCGAATACAGTCTTTGTTTTAAAGCTAAGTATAGATACCTCTGCATTTTTTGGATACCATTTGCTTGAAATATCTTTCTATCCCTTCACCTCATTCTATGTATCTTTAAGGTTAACAGTTTCTTATAGGCAGCATATTGTTGGACCTTGCGTTATTTTTTTTATTCAATATCTTCTAATTGGAAAATTTAATCAATTTACATTTCTAAGGTTTTATTTATTTACTTATGAGAGACACACAGAGAGGCAGAGACATAGGCAGAGAGAGAAGCAGGCTCCATGCAGGAAGTCCGATGCGGGACTTGATCCCAGAACTCCTTCCGGTATCATGCACTGAGCCAAAGGCAAACTCTCAACCACTGAGCCACCCAGGTGTCCCTACCATTTATATTTAAAGTAATTTTGAGGGACACCTGGGTAGCTCAGCGGCTGAGTGTCTGCCTTCAGCTCAGGGCATAGTTCCGGGTCCGGGGATGGAGTCCCACATCAGGTTCCCTGAGAGGAGCTTGCTTCTCTGCCTATGTCTACCTATGTCTCTGCCTCTCTCTCTCTCTCTCTCTCTCTCTCTTTCTCTCTCTCTCTCTCAAATAAATACAATCTTTTTAAAAATAAAGTAATTTTGAAAGGTAAGGACTTACTATTGCTATTATGTTGTTTCCTGGTTGTTTTGTAGACCTGTTGTTTCTTGTTTCCTATCTTGCTGTCATTTCTGTGTTTTGATGTTTTTTGGTATCAGTATTATTTGACTTCTTCATCATGTTCTTTTGTGTTATTACTACAGGATTTCCCCTCATGGTCACCAGGAGGATTACATAAAATATCTAAAATTTATAATACCCTATTGTAAACTGACAGCAAGTTAACTCCAAATAGAATTCATAAACTACACTTTTGCTTCTATCACATTTTACATTACTGCTATTACGATTTACACGTGTTTTATATTACAAAATGAGTAACAGACTATTATCATCATGATTATTCTATTTTTTTTACTTTTAAACTATAGTTGTAAGTGAATTATACTCCACTATTACCATATTGCTGAAACTATATATTTAGTATTATCAGTGAGATTTATACTACTTTTAAATATTTTTATGATGTTAATTAGTGGTGTTTTTTGCTTGTTTGTTTTGCATCCACTCAAAGAATTTCCCTTAGAATTTCTTGTTAAGCAGGTCTGGTGATAATGAATTCCCTCAGTTTTTACTTATTTGGGAAAATCTTTATCCCTCCTTTGCTTCTAAAGAACAGCTTTGCCTGATATAGAATTCTTGGTTGACAGTTACTTTCTTTCAATAGTTCAAATGCATCATCCTATTCTCTTTTGGCCTCAATATTCTGCTAATATTCTTATGGGGGTTCCTTGTATGTAACTTATCATTTTTGTCTTGCTGCTCTTAAAATTCTTGGTCTCTGACTTTTGGTAATTTAATTATAATGTGTCTCAATGCAGTCCTATTCAGGTTCAACCTATTTAGGGTCCTTTGGCCTCATGGATCTGAATATTCACTTCTCTCATTGGTTTCAGGAAGTTTTCACTCATTATTGCTATAAATACACTTTCCATCCCTTTCTCTTTTTTTTCCTTCTAGAATTTCCATAAAGCAAATATTATTTATTTTTGTTGTGTCCCATAATCCCATAGGCATTCTTCACTCAATTTCATTCTCGTTTCTTTTGACTCCTCTGACTGGGTAATTTTTCATGTCTTATCCTTCTGGCCACTGATTCTTTCTTCTGCACGGTCAAGTTTACTTTGAAATGCCCTACTGAATTCTTCACTTCAGTTATTGTATTTTTCGAGTCTAGAATTTCTGTATGGGTATTTTTTTGGTGATTGCTGTTTCCCTGTTGGACTTCTCATTTTATTCATACATTGTTTTTCTAATTTACTTAGTTCTCTGTATTTTCTAAACGTTTCCTAACTTCCTAAAAAGAATTATTCCGAATTCAGTGTCCAACAGTTCTGAAATCTCCATTTCTTTAGGGTCAGTATTTGGAGCCTTAATAGTCTCCTTGGTTGATATCCTACTTACCTGACTTTTCATCATCCTTGATTCCTTATGTCGGTTTCTGTGCATTTGAATAATCAAGCTCCTCTTCCAGACTTTAGAGGTTTGCCTTGGCAGAGACAGTTCTTCACCAGTCAGCTCAGTTAGGTTTCTGGGGATGTCTACTAGTAATGTCCTTGAACAGGTGGGGTCTGTTAATACAGTCTATTTTGGGGCAAGGCAATTATTTGAGCTCTGAGATTGGGGATGAGGACTGTGTCAGTGGCTGAGAACAGTTAGGACTTCTGGCTTGGATCTCTACCCAAGTGAGGTTGTAGATGAGCTCTGCCATTACTTAGATACTCTTGTTGGGCTTACTAGATGGTCAGGACTAGCTACTATATATAGTAGTTGATAAGGCTATGAATAAGCTTCCCTGTCCTGGAAGAGCAGCAAAATGAGACCCAGAGCCTGTCTACCTCATTGTTTGGGAATCCAAATCAGTCCAAAGGTTGCACTGAATTACACAGGCAGACAAGACCACAAGTTTTTCCCTGCAGATGGGGAAGCCAAGGGTTGTGCTCTCTGTTCAAGTGCCACCATACAAAGTGCTGCTGAATGAGCTCTGCAGCTTCATGTGTGCTCTGCTTAGGATCCCTGGTCAGAGAGGCTGAAGGCTGTGCTCAGCAATGAACAGGGATACAAATTAGATTCCCTATCCAGTCACAGCAGGGGAAGAAGCTCTTAGATGGGTAAAGTTCTTTATTTTCTTGACTCAAGCCAACCCACATTCCAAGTTGAGTAAAGCCGCTAGTTGAGATTACTTCATGTTACAATGCAGTTATGAGCCCAGTTTGACCAAATCCTGTGTACTAGGTGTTGCAAGTCACTCCCTCCTTCTCCATCACAGTCAGATTCCCAGTGGTTGAGCCCCACAGATTGCCCTGCAATCCCTCTGGTGCAAGATCAGAGTAGGGGCTTCCACAAAGTGACTCACAATGCTGGAGAGCGGCTGACTCTCCCTGCGTTCTCTTTTCCCACTGAAGAAACCTGAGGATCAGAGACACCTCTCTGCCTGGTATTGTGCTGGACTGGGGAAGGGGCAAAGGATCAACATGTAGCTTCCCACTTACCTTACACTTCTAATGTAGTCTGTCTTTGGTCTCTGTGGTGCTGTCAGTACTTTAGCTACACCCCTGTGTTCTACAATTCTGTCAGCGGTGTCTTATTCTTGAATAGCTGTTAGTTGTTCTTCTTGTGAGGCAGAGTGTAGTAAGAACAACTTATGATTGTCATTTTGGTGACATCATTCTTGACTCATTAGTTCTTGATAGCTTCTTTGCTTTCTGGTACAATAAAATGTTGCAGGCTCACCTTGCATTATTTCCTATCTCTGACCTAAATCCTCCAACTTTTTAAGAATCACAAGAAGAACATAACCTGGATAACCTAAAATAGTCTTATTCTTGCACGTTTTCCCTTCAAAATAAGCTTTTCACATGGAATAAAACTGCTTTTGAACTTTATTAAGGGTTGCCTGAGTGGCTCAGTCAGTTAAGTGTCTGTCTTCAGCTAAGGTCACGATCTCAGGGTCCTGGGATTGAGTCCATATAGGGTTCCTTGCTCAGGAGAGAGTCTGCCTCTCCATCTCCCTCTGCCCCTCTGCTCATTCTCTCTCTCTCTCAAATCAATTTTTAAAAATCTTTAAATTTTATTAAGATTGCAGTAAACACATGATTAATCTGGGAGGAATTCAAATGTTAAATTTGTTGAACCTCTGACCTAGGAAAATGGAACTATCTTCTTTGCTCTTTTTTGAATGTCTTCCAGGAATGTATCACAGTTTGCTTTTAAAGGCATCAACATTTCTACGGTTTATAATTAAGTATTTTATAAATTTCTCTCATGAGTTGTGATTTATGATCACTTTATTCTAACCCTTTAATCAATCTTGAGAGGCTTTCAGTTAAATTTCTTAGATTTTAACTATTAGACAATCAAATTGTTGAAAAAATATAGTTGGCTTTCTCCTAATACTTATATACGATTTCCTTTTCATATATCATTAGCTAAGAACTCTTGTATAATATTTAATAATGCTGCATGAAACCAGACTACTGTGTTTTATCCCAGACATTTATGAGAATGATTCTTTCTCACTACACTGTTACATGAGATGCTTGACAGAGGTTTCTTAAAATATGCTTTGTAAAGTTAAGGAAGTTTATCTTTATTCCTAACTTGCTACAGATTTCAGAAAAAAATGCAAAGTTTTCCCAATACATGCTGAGTTAATCATACCATTTTTCTCTTTTAATCTATTAATGTATAAATTACATTAATAAATTTCTAAAAAGTGTGCAATCCTTCACTTGTAGAATAAACCCAATATCTATTTTCAAAGGTGCTGGCAAAAACTATGTAAAGTATCCTCTTTAATCTTATGTAATTCACTTATTTTACTATTCTCTTTACATGTTTTGAGTAGAATGATAAATTAATTATCTCCAAACATTCTTGTGTTCTAATAAATGCATTTAAGAATATACACTTTCTTAATTATTTAATAATTTTATTTTGGGGATATTTTAATTAATTTTTTATATTGTGCTTCATCACTTACATCTAATGCCTAGTGCTCAGCATAGTAAGTGCCCTCCTTAATACCCATCATCCATTTAGCCCATCCCCCATGCACCTTCTTCCATCAACCCTCAGTTTGTTCTCTAACCATAAGAATCTCTTATGGCTTGCTTCCACCTCTCTCTCTTTCTCTCTCTGTTTTTTTTCTTTCCAAATGTTCATCTGTTTTGTTTCTTAAATTCCACATATAAGTGAAATCATATGGTATTTGTCTTTCCCTGATTGACTGATTTCGCTTAGCATAATACACTCTAGCTCTATCCACAACATGGCAAATGTAAAAATTTCATTCTTTTTGATGGCTCAGTAATATTCCATTCTATACCTATACCTATACGTATATCTATATATCTCCCACATATTCATTCATTCATTCATTCATTCATTCATTCATCAGTCGATGGACATTTGGACTCTTTCCATAGTTTGACTATTGTTGATAGTGCTGCTATAAACATCACGGTGCATGCACCCCTTTGAATCAGTATTTTTGTATCCTTGGGTAAATACCTGGTGGTGCAAATGCTGGGTCATAGAGTAGTTCTATTTTTAACTTTTGGAGAAAAGTACATACTGTTTTCCAGAGTGGCTGCACCAGTTTGCATTCCCACCAACAATGTAAGATGGTTGTCCTTTATCTGCATACTCGCTAACATCTGTTGTTTCCAGTGTTGTTAATTTTAGCTCTTCTGATAGGTGTGAGGTGGTATCTCACTGTGGTTTTGATTTGTATTTCCCTGATGGCAAGTGATGCTGAACATTTTTTCATGTGTCTGTTAACTATCTGGATGTGTTCTTTGGAAAAGTGCCTTCACATCTTCTGCTAATTTCTTAACTGGATTATTTGTCTTCTGGGTGTCGAGTTTGATAAGTCCCTTATAGATATTGGATACTAACCCTTTATCAGATATGTCATTTGCAAGTATCTTCTCCCATTACAGAGGCTTTTAGTTTTGTTGATTGTTTCCTTCACTGTACAGAAAGTTTTATCTTGATAAAATCCCTATAGTTTATTTTTGCTTTTGTTTTCCTTCCCTCCAATGACATGTCTAGTAATAAGTTGCTATGGCTAAGGTCATCCTCTAGGATTTTGAGGATTTCCTGTCTCACATACATTTTTAATTTCTTTTTGTGTATGGTGTAAGAATGTGGTTCAGTTTCATTCATCTGCATATTGCTGTACAGTTTTCCCAACACCACTTGTTGAAGAGATTATCTTCCATTGGATATTCTTTCCTGCTTTGTCAAAGATTAGTAGACCATATAGTTGTGGGCCCATTTCTAGGTGTTCCATTCTATTCCATTGATCTATATGTATTTGTGTTTCACTGCCACTACCACACTGTCTTGATGACTACAGTTTTGTAATATAGCTTGAAGTCTGGAATTGTGATACCTTTAGCTTTGCTATTCTTTTTCAGGATTGCTTTGGCTATTTGGGGCTTTTTTTGTTCCATACAAATTTTAGGATTCTTTGTTCTAGCTCTGTGAAAACTGCTGGTGGTATTTTGGTAGGGATTGCATTAAAAGTGTAGATTGCTGGGATCCCTGGGTGGCGCAGCGGTTTGGCGCCTGCCTTTGGCCCAGGGCGCGATCCTGGAGACCCGGGATCGAATCCCATATCAGGCTCCCGGTGCATGGAGCCTGCTTCTCCCTCCGCCTGTGTCTCTGCCTCTCTCTCTCTCTCTGTTACTATCATAAAAAAAAAAAACAAAAAACAAAAAAAAAACAAAAAAAAAAGGGTAGATTGCTGAGGGTAGTATAGACATTCTAACAATGTTTGTTTTTCCAGTTTATGATCATGGAATGTTTTTCCATTTCTTTGTGTGATCTTCAATTTCATTCCTAAGGGCTCTATAGTATTCAGAGTACAGATCTTTTACCTCTTTGGTTAGTTTATTCATAGGTATCTTATTATTTTTTGTGCAATTGCAAATGGGATCAATTTCTTGACTTCTTTTTCTGCAACTTCATTATTGGTGTATAGAAATGCAACAGGTTTCTGTATGTTGATTTTATATCCTGTTACTCTGCTAAATTTGTGTATTACTTCTAGCAATTTTTTGGTGAAGTTTGTCAGGTTTTCTACATAGAGTATCATATCAGCTGCAAATAGTGAAAGTTTGTCTTCTTCCTTGCCCATTTGGATGCCTTTTATTTCTTTTTGTTGTCTGTTTGCTAAGGCTAAGACTTCCAGTTCTGTGCTAAATAGTAATAATGAGAGTGGATATTCCTGTGTTATTCCTGATCATAGAGAAAAAGCTCTCACTTTTTCCCCAGTAAGGATGATATTAGCTGTGGGTTTTTCATACACAGCCTTTTTGATGTCAAGGTATCTTCCATATACCCCTACTTTGTTGAGGATTTTTTTTTAACAAGAATCGATGCTGTATTTTGTCAAATGCTTTTTCTGCATCTATTGAAAGGATCATATAGATCTTATCCTTTCTTTTATTAATGTGGTTTATCATGCTGATTGATTTGCAGATATTGAACCACTTACAGCCTAGGAATAAATCTCACTTGATTGTGGTGGATAATATACCATTGGATTTGATGGCTAGTATCTTGTTGGAAATTTTTGCGTCTATGTTCATCAGGAATATTGGCCTGTAATTCTCCTTTTTAGTGGAGTCTTTGTCTGGTTTTGGAATCAAGGTAATGCTGGCTTCATAGAATGAGTTTTGAAGTTTTTCTTCCATTTCTATTTTTTGGAACAATTTGAGAGGAACAGGTATTCAATGTCTGGTAGAATTAATTCCCCTGGGAAGCCATCTGGCCCTGGACTTTTGTTTGTTGGGAGATTTTTCATTACTGATTCTTTATTTTATTTTATTTATTTATTTTTCTTTGCTGGTTATGGGTCTGTTCAAATTTTAAATTTCCTTGTGTTTCAATTTTGGTAGGTTGTACGTTTTTAGGAATTTGTCATTTCTTCCAGATTGCCCAGTTTGTTGGCATACAGTTTTTCATAATATTCTCATAATCTGTATTTCTTTGGTGTTGGTTGTGATCTCTCCTCTTTCATTTGTGATTTTATTTATTTGGGTCCCTTGCCTTTTCTTTTTGATAAGTCTGGCTAAGGATTTATCAATTTTATTAATTCTTTCAAAGAATCAGCTCTTGGTTTTGTTGATCTGTTCTATTTTTCTGTATCATTTGTTTCTGCTGTAATCTTTATTATTTCTCTTCTTCTGCTGGTTGTAGGTTTTATTTGCTGCTCCTTTTCTAGCTACTTTAGAGGTGTAAGATGTTGTGTACTTGAGACTTTTCTTGCTTCTTGAGGTAGGCCTGTATTGCAATATGCTTCCCTCCTAGGACTGCCCCTACTGCATCCCAAAGGTTGTAGAATGTCATGCTTTCATTTTCATTTGCTTCAATGCATTTTTTATTTCTTCTTTAATTACCTAGTTAATCCATTCATTCTTTGAAGGATGTTCTTTATGTTCTAGGTACTTGTGGTCTTTCCAAATTTTTCTTGTAGTTGACTTCAAGTTTCATAGCATTGTAATCTGAAAATATGCAGGGTATGATTTCAATCTTTTTTACCTTTTTAAGGGCTGATTTGTGCCCCAGTATGTGATCTATTCTGGACAGTGTTCCATGTGCACTCAAAAAGCACATACATTCTGCTGCTTTAGCATGAAATGTTCTGAGTATATCTATTAAGTCCATCTAGTCCAGTGTGGCATTCAAAGCCATTGTTTCCTAGTTAATTTTCTGCTTAGATGATCTGTCCATTGATGTAAGTGGGGGTGTTAAAGTCCCTTATTACTGTATTGTTATCAATGAATTTCCTTAGTTTGTTATTAATTGATATGTATATTTGGGTGCTTTCAAGTTGGGGGCATAAATATTTACAACTGTTAGATCTTCTTGGAGAGACCCATTAATTATGATATAATGCCCTTCTTCATCTGTTGTTACAGTCTTTGGTTTAAAATTTAGTTTGTCTGATGTAAGTATGGCTACTCTGCTTTCTTTTGATGTCCATTAGCATTAGGATGGTTCTGAATTCCCTCATTGCCAATCTGAAGGTGTCTTTAGGTCTAAAATGAGCCTCTTGTAGGCAGCATATAGATGAGTTATTTTAATGCATTCTGATACCCTATGTCTTCATTGGGGCATGAAGTCCACTTACATTCACGGATTGAATGGGATTTCAATTATTGATAGATATGAACTTATTGCCATTGTATTACTGTAAAGTCGGTGTTTCTGGTGATGCTCTCTGTTCCTTTCTAATTTTTGTTGCTTTTGGTCCTTTTTTGCTGACTCAAAGAGTCCGCTTTAAGATTTCTTACGTGGCTGGTTTAGTGGTCATCAACTCCTTTAGTTTTGGTTTGTCTGGGAATCAATCTCTCCTTCTACTCTGAATGACAGCCTTGCTGGATGAAGTATGGTTGGTTGCATATTTTCCCCATTCACCACATTGAATATATCATGCCATTTTCTTCTGGCTTGTCAAGTTTCTGTGGACAGATCCGCTGAGAACCTGATCTGTCTTCCCTTGTAGGTTAAGGACTTTTTCCCCTTGCTGCTTTCAAGATTCTTTCCTTTGTGTATTTTGTGAATGTGACTAAGATATGTCTTGGTGACATTCAGTATTTGCTAAATTTAATGAGAGTTCTCTTTGCTTCTTAGATTTCAATGTCTGTTTTCTTCTCCAGATTAGAGAAGTTTTCAACTATAATTTGCTTAAATAAAACATCTGCCCCTTCTTTTTCTCTCTTCTTCTTCTGAGACTCCTATGACACAAATGTTATTACACTCTAAATAGTCACGGAGTTCTATAGTCTGCATTTGTGATCCAATATCTTTCTTTCCCTCTTCTTTATCAGCTTCATTATTTTCCATAATTTTATCTTCTGTATCACTGATTCATGCCTCTCCTTTGTCCATCCTCATTGTCATTGCATCCAGTCAGTTCTGAATCTTGGTATAGCATATTTTATTTTGGCCTGAGTAGTTTTTAGTTTAGTTTTTTTTTTATTTTTTTAAATCTCTGCAGTAAGGGATTCTCTAGTGTCTTCTATGCTTTCCTCAAGCCCAGCACTTACCCATATAATTGTTTTGAATTCTGGTTCAGGTATTTTACTCATATCTGTCTAGATTAAATCCCTGGCCATTACTTCTTCCTATTCTTTCTTTTGAGATGAACTCCTCTGTCTTGTCATTTCTCTAGGTCACAGTTTTTTGTGTGTAATTGTTAGGAAAGTCTCCTGAGGGTAATGGCTATATTAAGATGAGGTTCTATACTGTCTGGGGCCTGGTTTTTCAAAAGTTGTTTCAGAATATGCACTCTGCTGTTGTGTTTTGGCCGCTCTCTTCCTTAGGTCAGTCTTCTGTAGAGTTTAGGTTCTTCTTGCCTGTAGTGCAGGGTGTTTGGACCTTGTCCACTATGTAACAAGTTTTAACTAAGTGTATTAGGGTCTGCTTGTTAAAAAAAAAAAAAAGCTAGATCCAAAACAAAAAGAAAGCTAGATCCTATTTCCCCTAGAGCTAAAGCTTTACAGCACTGTTGATCAGTAGACTTGATGTGTGCAAGGGGTTTGGGCTGGTCTTCTGGGGGAGGGGCCTGCTGTGCTGATTCTCAGGCCAACTTGCCCTAGTGGAGATGCACCTGCTGGGCTCCACTGGGGGGGCGCTGTGCTGCCCACCAAAGACAGTCAGTCAGTGCTGATGGGGGGATAAGGGAGAAGTGGTGTCACCGGATGGCTCTCTTGTCCCAGAGCAGAGAACAATCACCCCTCCTGTGTCTGAGAGCAAACAATCACCCCTCCTGCGTCCCCAGCTCCTGTCAGTTCCCTGCCTTCACCATCTGTGTCCAAACTGTCTTCCTGCCAGGTGGCACAGTGCTCCAGTGTTTTATGTCAGCCACGTGGCTGGATTTTAAAATTCCCAACTTTTAGAGACCTAGGTACCACAGACCCATACTGATCCTCTGGGGGAGAGTCTCACTGGGCTATGGCCAGTGCTGGTTTGTCCCAGAAAAGCAGTCACTCTACCACATAGCAGCTCAGAGTCTATGGTAAAGTACAGCAACAAGCCAGCACCAAGGCTTGCTGCCCTCAACTGGTGTCTATTCCTATGGTAGGGAATGGGCAGCACACTAGCGCCACCAGTTCCTCTGATCCCAAAGAGGCCATTCTGCCACTCCCAAATGCATTTCAAGAAAGGGAACTGTTTCCTCCTGTGTGATCCAGAGGGTCCTCAGACTATGCTGCCCACTTCTGGGTCTCTGCCCTCCTTCCCCACTGAAGTACCACCAAACCCACCAGACATGACCCCAGCAAGGATATGGACTTCCTAAACTGCAGAGTTTGAGCTCCACTGCTTATAGAAACTTGTGGTAGTCAGCCCTTCTCCTTTTCCCAGTCAATAGTTTTGGAGAAGACTTTTTTCTGGTATAATCCTCTGCCTGCTGCTATCTCTCTTTTTCCCTCTCTCTCCTTCTCTGCCCTCCCCGCCACCACAATCAGGGCTCCCTCCTCTCCACAGCAACTGCAGTTCTTTTTCTCCCTCAAAAGAGGGAAGCCCCTACCTTCCATGAGGTAGTTGTTTTTCTACTTGTAGATGTGCAGTTTTATTCTTTCAGTTCTCAGACTGATTTCTTGGGTGTTCAGAGTGATTAGATATTTATCTAGCTGTGTTTGAGGGTCAAGGCAAGCCCATGGTGTCCTAACTCCTCCACCATCTTAACTCCTCTCTCTATATGTATTTTCTTCTTAAACCCATTTTGGCAATATCCTAAAGTATAGGATGTACAGTATTCTCGTTATCATTAATTTCCAAATAATATATAATTTCACTATTTGCTTTTATTCTGTAACCTGAATTTTTAGAAGGATATTTTAAAATTTCCAAGTTGATATATTGTTTGTCCTTTAGATGATTTTATTTTACTTAATTGCACTCATGTTAAGAAACATACCGTAGGTGGTTTCTACTTTGAGGAATTCATTAAGATTTTTTTCATGATGTGATCAAATCCATGATTTTTTTTTACCATTGATTTTTAGTTATCCTTTGTCTATTCTTTCATTTCAGTTACCTCATCTCCATTTACTAATCCCCACTGCACAAAGTTTTCCCATCTAAACATGGAAGTCTCCCACCACCTTCCAATCAAAAACCATGATAATATTTATGAGTCTATCTCCCAGATTGTGGACTAAAGCTAGTGTCTCCTTTTCACTTGCAGATCTGCCTTTCATTCTTCAAGAAATCTACTTAATCTTTGCTAGCCCCTACCACATCAGGTATGAGAATTAAATTCTGGGGCTAGTGTTCTGGTATGCAAACCATACAGAATGCTACATGTGAGTCATCATACTGCACTGGGTTTTGGAGTTGTTTCTAGTGCCCTTAACTCAAATGAATACATAAAAATCTGTGAGCTCATCATATTTAAGACAAAGAGAGTGAATGAGAGTAACTAAATATTTGTTGAGCACCACCAAAAATAGTTAGGGCACCAGCTAATTTATTGTATTGTATTGTATTGAATATTTATTTTATTTTAGAGAGACAGTATGCACGAGCAGTGGGGGAGGCAGAGGGAGAGAGAAAGGGAGAAGCAGCCTCTCGAGTGAGCAGGGAGCCTGATGTGAGACTCAAAACCAAGCCCTTTGGGATCATGACCTGAGTGAAGGCAGATGCCTAACTGACTGAGCCACCCAGGCACCCTACACCAATTAATTATTGAACACACACACACATATGTATGTGTGCATGGACTCACACAAGTCCATCCATGCAACTTTTGTTCTGTCAAAGCTATAGATGTACTACTGCTCCATCAGGAATATCATATCACTGCATAAACGTATCAGTTAAGGAGAAGAGATAACTGTATTGACAAGAACAGAAAAATTCTGCTGCAGAGGATCTAAAGTGCATTACACATCACAACTGCAAGGTGCTAAAGCCAAATTCTTTGAATTACTCACACTGATAGGTTATCCCTAAGAGGATAGTTTGAATAATAATCCTTCCTTAAGTAGGTCCTCAAAAGAAAGTTATATTCAGCTTCTTGACTCTCTAATCCTTATATTCTATCAATGATAAGCAATTAAGCATTCTTAAGGCAACTGAAATTGTGTATAAAAGATCTTCACAGGGATGCCTGGGTGGCTCAGCGGTTGAGCATCTGCCTTTGGCTCATGGCATGATCCCAGGGTTCCAGGATCGAGTCCCGCATCAGGCTTCCTGCATGGATCTGCTTCTCCCTCTGCCTATGTCTCTGCCTCTTTCTCTGTGTGTGTGTGTGTCTCTCATGAATAAATAAATATAATCTTAAAAAGATCTTGACAGTATTGGTCCTCCATCTACCAAACCTTTATCCTCTATGTGAAAAGAAAAGCCAAATTCTTATTTATTTATTTTTTAAATTTTCCATCTACTTTCTGGTTTTAAGATTATGCCTATTTTGGACATTTCACAGAAATGACATAATACAGTAAGTCACTACTTATGTCAGATTTCTTTCATTTAGGATAATGTTTTTAAGGTTCATCCATGATATAGCATGTATCAGTACTTGATTCATTTTTATGGCTAAATAACATTCATTGAATGGATATCCCACATTGTGTTTATCTATTCATCAGCTAACAGAGATTTATTTTTTTCTACTTTTTGGATACAATGAATAATTCTATGAATATTTGTGTACAAGTTTTTGTAAGTATGTTTTCTCTTGGGTATATACCTTGGAGTCAATTACTGGGAAATTGTGAAAAATTGCCAATCTCTTTTTCAAAGCAGCTGATCATTTTACATTCTAATCATTAACATAGGGTCTTAATTTTTCCACATCTTTACCAAAAAGTATTATTGCCTCTCTATTTGATTTCTGGGTATAAAGTGGTACCTCATGTGGTTTTGATTTGCATTTTTCCAGTGACTAATGAAGTTAAGTATCTTCTCATGGGCTTATTGGTCATGTATGTTACTTCTTTGGAGAAATTTCTATCCAAATTCTTTGGTCTTTTTTTTTTTCAAATTCTTTGCCCATTTTAAAAATTTGGTTCTTCATCTCTTTTTAATAAGCCTTTGAAACTTCAATGGAAATTCATTCCATATATTCTTTATTCTTGTTCACTGATGAGTTTTTCCATAACACTGTGGTTAGATGCTATTCAAGTTATCAATTTAAAAAAGCCACACAAATTAAATGAAAGTCATAAATGGAAAAATTCATTAATTTTTTTTTTCAGTTGAAGAGTAATAATAATAATGTCCTAAACTGATTACCATCCATATTGTATTAAATCCAAATCTGACTTAAGTACCCATGATGATAATCAGTGTGGCAGTTTAATATATTCAACAATAATTATTCAGTAAACACTTATTGCCAGCAAGGCACTAGAGATGTTGATAAGAAGAAGAAAAGTTAAAACACTAAGTGGTTTATGGTAGTATCTTTTACAATCTTTACCAAAAATCCTCTGATATCATGATTATATTTGCAAGTTAGAAAAGCACGGCTCCTCACAGAGTACCATCTACTTTAAAACTAGTACATATGTCATTATAAATAGAGGGTAATAAATGTTAATGTAGGAAGCACACAGTGGGAAGAGCTGCCTGACCCAAATTTGGTGTTTCAAGTAAGACTTCCTGGAGGGGGATACATGTGCCAAGTCATGAAAAATGAATAAAAATTAGATGGGCAAATCAAAAGAGGAAGGAGGTGCATATGAAAAGCATGGATTGCAAGACTAGCATATGTAAAGGGGCACCAGAAGTAAAAAAGGACATTATAATACATTAGAAGAAATGAAAAGTTTCAGATGCCCATCTATGAGAGTTGGGTAAGGTAGACAGTGGAATAAGGGACTATAAGGCTGGAGAAATAAACAGAAGGCTTATCACAAACAGTCACGTAGGAGGATTTATCCTTGTGCTATTGAAGGGTTTTACCTAGAGGTGGCATGACCCAATTTAGGCTTTAGAGGGGAAAAGACTGGAGGCAAGGAAGCCAATTAGGAAACTATTCCAGTGATATAGGTGGGAAAATACAGCAACTTGAACAAGCAAATAGCAATGCTGAGGGCAGCCCGGGTGGCTCAGTGGTTTAGCGCCACCTTCAGCCCAGGGCCTGATCCTGGAGACCCGAGATTTCAGGCTTCCTGCATAGGGCCTGCTTCTCCCTCCACCTGTGTCTCTGCCTCTCTCTCTATTTCTCTCTCTCTCTCTCATGAATAAATAAATAAAATATTTTTTTTAAAAAAGAAAGCAATGTAGATATTTAGTAAAAAGAATCACTAATAGCACTTACTGATTTATTAGATTCATTCATTCATTCATTCATTCAATCATTTCTATCTATTGTGCTTACTAGTCGTCAGGCTCTGTTCTAGGTACTGGGAATAAAGCAGTAAAAAAGAAAGATAATATACTTGCCCTTGTTGATTTCTTAGTTTTGACAATGTACCATGACAGTGTAAGATGATAACATTTCAGGAAAGCAAATCTGGGTGATGTGAACTCTCTGTACTAACTTTGCAACTTTTTTATAAATCTAAAACTATTCAAAAATCTAAAATTTATTTAAAAAACTATTGGGATTTGACTGTTGATTCGCTTGCCAGGGTGGTATCATATATGGAGGTTAGCCTGATTTTAAAGCTGGAAAGATGCATTTGTGCTTATCTCACTTGTTCTGCATGTTAAGTACTCCAGGAGACCAAAAAATAGATTCCAGTCATTAGAGATAGATGTTCAACACTATCAAGACCAAGACCTCTGTTCAACACTAAATGTTTTTAAAAGCATAAAACTAGCAACAGTAGAGACTTACACATGAGATAATCCTGAAACTGCTATTAAGCTTGAAGGACAAGATGAATCTAATTTGGTTCAATATATAAACATTACTCTTTTTTCTATATAGAAAAGGTAGTATATTAAGACTATACAATTATTTTTCTATTGAAATTTTACAACTTTTTTACCAAAAAATTTACGATAACTGTTAGAATAACATCATAAGGAAAAATGTCTCTTTTAACTTTGAAATTTTCCAAATATGTTAACTCCCTAAAATCAAACTTAAATTTTTCCTTTCACATTGAGCACCATTTATGAAGTCTTTAATTGTGAAACAAAGCATACCAATCATGAACAAGTATTTTTGGACTACTATATATCTGGCACTGAACTAATTGTTACAGATTTTTTAAGGACTATAAAATACTGCCCCATCCCTTAGGATTATTAATCTTGTTGAATATGTATAATAAATGCATATCAAGTACATTCATTTCACCAAACTTGTGTCTTGCTCTGTCATTGCTTTTCATGACCTGATTCCATTGGCAGTAATTTGAAAAGGGTCAGTTCTCATAAATATAAATAATTTTTTAAGTGCTTAAAATTCATATGGTGAAAGATCTCATGCGGAAGCAATATTAATATTGAGTCAAATGAATCCAACTTAGACATTTAAACACATATGAATATTAAAGTATAAAAGATGGAGCAAACTAATTTCGAACCATCCAATTTTAGTTTCAGAATGGTTATGTCTAATCACTGTGGAAAAAAGTGTCTCTGGACAGAGTGCCTCATACTGGATCCTCATTGTTTCCTAATGTCTACCATTCCTAAAACACTGCTTATCGATAACACAGTGAAATAAGGGGTAGTTTTTGTTTTACTTTTGATTTTTGTTTTTCAACATCAAGAGATTACTGTGTGGGGAAAATCTCTTTTTTCTCTTGATTTTTTTTTTTTTTTAATAGAGGACCAACTGTTTGGACTCATTGAGAATTCTCTACACAGCTTTACATTACCATGCTCTCGGGATTAACAAGTTGTAATGATCAGAACCTCAAAAAACTTCTGAGGAAGATAAAAATAGAATAAGATGAGACTCAGAGTTAGCCAAAAAATTTGTCATTTTCTAGAAACTAAAAAGCTGAAACTGCCTCACAACATGAAAAAAAATGAACTCAAGCTGGATCCAAATCTCAATTCTTGTATTAAAATATATGTAGGAAAAGAGGTATTTGGTATATTTACGTGTCTGTCGTCTTCACTTTAAGCCTGAAGTCAACACTGGTAACAGGCTATAGATGTCTTAAAAATAACTTAGAAAAGTGGAAAGTGAAGGTACAAATACATTCTGGTGTAGTATTGCTCTTTTCAAATACATCTTTTCTATTTTATTCCTCCATACTGGCATAATGAATAGTGCTATTGCTGTTGAAGACTTAAAACAGCTGCATTTCTAATTTTGGCAAATTATGAGGGATTTTTACATGGGTTGCATGTTAAAAGCAAACGACATGCCAACCAGCAGAATGAAAGTGCTGGGCAGATGGTGGCGCGGCTGAGCTATTGAACTGAAGTGCTACAAGCCACCACCAATCGGGTGGGGACATCCAAAAAGGGGCAACTGGCAGCTTTTCAAGTGAAGTCCAATCCTTTACCTCAAACAGAAATAATCCACGAGGTCTTCAGAGAGCCATTCAGTAGCATTCTCCAAATGGCCTTTGTTAACAGAGGCAGCCTTCAGTGACTCTGTTTCACTGATTTTGATGGTATATACAATTCTGACTTGCCTTCCTTCCTTTCCTCCTCTAAGCCCTCCTGTCGTGTGTGTGTGCACGCGTGTGTGTTGGGGGGGGGGGGTAGAGAGAGAGATGAATATGGAAACAAAACAAAGTATATATGTTATAATCTTTCTCATTACTAAGGGAATTATCCCTGCATAAAAAGACAAGAAAGGATTCCAATGTCTTCACAATGGAAAAGGAAAAAAAAGATGCAAGATAATAAACAGCGTTGATTGATATCAATTGTTATTGATCAGTCTTGACCAATACATCTTAAAACCGCATTTAGAATGCTGCTATATAACCCAAAACCCAGAGAGATGGTTTTCCGGAGAATAAGCAGCTGGGCACTATATCAACCAAAGGTCTGGCCTTCAAAACCAGCATTTCCCCTAATTCAAAGCAGCTTATAAAGTATTAGATAAAGCTGTATGACTGCTTTTTAATAAATATTCTAGAATTTACATGAACTAAATGTTGTCTTTTCAAACATGGACAACATCCACTGTCAATTGTTGATGTTTTATTGTATTTTGTATGTTTCTGTAAGCCAGCACAAAATTTATTTTGGAAAAAAGGTAAGATAAAGAAATGAAGTCATTCATAAATCATACTATTAGTCTATATACTATACCATGATACTGTATTATTCTTTCTGACCTATTTCTTTCTTATCCTCCTATCTACTCTTCTTATCTCCTTCATTTCTGAGATGATTTTACAATATCCTTATGTTCTAGATACTGTGTTAGATACTATACATTATTATCATGTATGTGAATCCTCAGTTTGAAGGTGAGGACATTGGCACCCAAACACTAACTAACCTTCCCAATGCCATAGAGCTAATAAATGCACTGCTGGGAATTGGAACTCAGGCAGCTTGTTTCCAGTGTCTCTACCCACTAAGGTATTCTGTATAGCATACAATGAAACAAAATACAGAAACTAAGAAACCTAAATTAAATTAAATATTGTGGCAAATACAAAGAGTTAGTATCATAAAAGTCATGTAGTATTATTGACTTGTACCATATTAAAGGTGGTCCATGAATTCTGATTTGAGAGGGTAAGGCCAAAGGAAGGAGGAAAACCAGGTATCAGATAAGAATAACATTACTCATAAAATGAAGCTGTTCTAGGGTACAAGAGTCTGAAGAATTTGTCCCACCAGGAAGTCACAGGGTATTATACAATTTCTCCCGAGATTCCAAAGATTTTGGTAATAAATATACTACCAAAGCATTCAAGTATATTATTTCTAACATTCCTCTAAATGTCCTATCAAAGAAATTTCAGTAAAGGTATTTCGGCAGCATGTGTGTATGTGTGTGTGTGTGTACAAATAATTGTGTTCTAGATGTTTAGGAGTAAAATTTGGTTTATCTAGTTGCTCTAACAGAACTTTTTTTGATAGTGAAATGTTTAAATCAATATGGCAGCTATTTATTAACATGTCTATTAAATACTTGAAATAGTGTGACTGAAGAACTCAGTTCTAATTTTACTTATTTTTGGTTAACTTTAGTATAGCTACATACAGTTAGTGTAGACAGGGCATAACTAGAGAAATAGTTGGGGTGCCTATTTCTCAGCCAATTCTCATGAATAGAATTTTGTGTTTTTATAACAGATGAACAAAATAAAAACTGGAACAGTTTTATTCTCCAGTCTTAGCCCTAGAACACAGGGATTTTGTGCTAACTAAACACTAATATTTTTTCAAGGATTATGACAAAAAACCTATTTATATCACCTCTATATAGAAGTGAGCCAAGGAAATACATATTTATAAGATACTGTGATTGCCCAAAAAGGTTCTTATATTAGGGTCTGGTTCTGTAACTCATCTATTTCTGATGTGTAAAAATTTTCATTTTTGAGTTGAAGTGCAGTTTTTTAAGTAAGTCCCACATAATTCAGAGTCAAATCTGGTAAATGAGATAGATTAATATGACTTTTGTGTGTGTGTTTTACAAACCTATTCATGTAAAATGACAAAAAGAATGACCTAGTATCTTAGTATATTTTCTAAAAAGAATGACCTAGTATCTTAGTATATTTTCTACAATGATTCTGAATATGTGAAGTTCTCTGAGGTCCTGTTGTACACTGAAGTGCTAACATGGTAAGATTTACATACATGAGATGGTTAAGTCTCCACCCTAAGAAGCAAATATAAAGAATTTTTGGTTCCACAGAGACCAGAAAATACAGAGGAAAAAGCCCCCTTTGTGTGGTTTTCATTACCTCTGTGTTCTTTTCCTGTTTATCTGAATGAGTTAGAATACTGGCTTCAATTAGAGAAGTAATAGATGAAAAGAGAAGGAAAAACTATGATTTCTGGCTGGATATCCACTTGCCAGATGGTGAAGAACTAGGCCCTAGGCTAATTCTGTGTGAACAGAGGGGCCTGGTATGTTGTCTTTGAAAACCACGGTTTCATGGTTTTTCCATGTCCATGGACAGAGATCTATGGAGATTTAGATTCTGGTTTTGGAGCACATGACTCAGCTTTTCCTATAGACTGTGCCAGCTGACTCTTAGGCACATTAGGTGGCTGTCCTATTAGGTGGATAAACAATGGTGCTCCAGTGTGAAGACTGGGGTTGGGGGAGGAGGATGAGCAAGAAACGTCAGCCACCATCTCAGGATATCAGTCCTTGTTCCTTCCAAACATGGAAAGAGAGAAGTCACAGCCTGAGGCCAGCTCCAGGGTCACCACTGTGAGCTAATGCAGATAAGGAACATTGAGGTTCCAGATGAAAAAAATGACACTTAACTGATGAAGGCAAGTGAGATTAGCATGGTGTGGGGGGGAGGGGAGGTACATCAAAAAGGAATGATTACTTACTACATTTTAGAAAGAGAACAAGAATATTTGAAAGAAAAGAGCAATGGGGGGATCCCTGGGTGGCACAGCAGTTTAGCGCCTGCCTCTGGCCCAGGGCGTGATCCTGGAGACCCGGGATCGAATCCTACGTCGGGCTCCCAGTGCATGGAGCCTGCTTCTCCCTCTGCCTGTGTCTCTGCCTCTCTCTCTCTCTCTCTCTCTCTCTCTCTCTCTCTCTCTCTCTGTGTGTGACTATCATAAATAAATAAAAATTTAAAAAAAAGAAAAAGAAAAGAGCATGGTTGGGAAAACCGGTAGAAGGAAGAATGAATTGAGTTAGATAGCAAATGAGTTACTTGGTCATGGTGATGAGCATAATCCAGGAGTTGTAGGAATCAGATAGGAAAACAACTACCATTTTCTGAATTATGTCTTATTTTACATGAGAAATGTTGTGAAAGACATTGAAATATTTTGAAAGCAGAACTGGATTTCTAAAAATAAGCAATTTCTAAAAAATAATTAGTTTCTGACATGTAGAAGATAGCAGGAATCCAGAAAAAAAGGATTAGTCAAGTGATAATAATATTGATATTACGAATAGGTTAGACTAAGGAGAGCCAACAGTAAGCACTGAAATTCAATTCCTACAGAACAGCAGTAACTTCTATATATCATCAGCAGTAACTTCTATATACCATATTTACAGCACCAATTTAATAACATGCTTATTGGCTTGTTCATTTTGTTACTTCAAGTATCCACTCATTCACTAAACAAACAGATGTTTGCAAATAGATGACTGCATGTGACATGCCAGGTCCTGAGGTTTCAATATAAAATAAATGGTTCTTGTTTCAAGAAATGTGTAGTCCAGTGGGGTGGAGGTGGGACAAGAAGGAAGAGTACCTCACATTCACCAGGCATCTTTTGAAATGCTTTATATTTAACCTCATGAAATCTACAGCCCAATATCAGAGTAAAGAAGTTACTATTGCTATTTGATGGGTGATGGATAAAGACTCTGGGAAAGGAGGTGACTTGCCAAACATTATGTTAGAAATAAATGGCGGCTCCAGGACTCAGCCCAGTCTTTGACTGGAAATCCACTGATTATCAAACTGAATTTATGTAGATATATGCCATAAGGTAATTGTGATGCATATTTCTGAGTTAATATAATATGTAAAGCACTCAAAACAGTGCCTAATACATCATAAAATCTATACAACCTTATATCATCATCACTAATGCTTTTTTCTTAAAGAACAACATGGGGGAAAATATTATATATTCAAAATTAAGCAAGAGAAATCTAACACAGCAGAATGCAAAATGTGCATAAGGCTTTCAAATGAAATAAGATTCTGCAAAGAACTTTTCCTTTTAGGGTTTGCCTTATGTCCCATGTTACCTGGGGAGAATGTTTTCACTCTGCCTTGACGCTCAGGGTTACCCGGGTATAAAAAGACAGAGAAGCAATGCATTATTGTGCCATATCTCCCTGGAGACTCCAGTCCACAAAGAGACAAATAATGGAGGAAAACTATCAAAGTAAGGAAGGAGTGCTCCAAGCCCCATATCCTGGTTGAGGTCCCAAGCTGGGCAAGATCAAAGTATATGGAAACATTCTATTAACCTCCTCTTTGTGTTCACTTTTCTATGAGAATGATTTAATGTAGTACAAAGAACCTAAAATGAGGTTTACTTGCAAGGTAGAGATGGAAAGAAGATTAATATTAACAATAATAAAAAGGAAATGCTGAAGACACACTTAACATAAACCATATTTTATGAGTAATGACCTGTAATCTCACATTTAAGTGTGCCATTATTACAAAACCACCAGCACAGATAATTGCAACTAAAGTTGGACAGGAATTGGCACCAGTAAGCCTATAATGATTAAGATGTCCGAAACAACTACAAAGAAATATAAATTGAGTACTCAAGGCCAGATCTTTTACAACCTTAATCACTCAAGCAGTATTAAGACTGGGGAGGTGCATTCCACGATTAATTCTCTCTTCTTAAAGGCAAACCAACAAAACTATGTCTTCTAATGTATTTCTTGGGAAAATAATAACACAATGATCTCAAGTATTACTCTCATAGTTTTCTCCTCCACCCATATTTCAGAGGAGTATAAAACACTGCTAAACAATGTCCTATATCTGAGAGAAAGGGATATAATTGACACAGTGCCATATAAATCAATAATTTATACTCTCTATAAAAGAAAAAATGACCTTGCTAGAACTTTGTTACTATCTATTTTGGGGTGGCGGGGGGCAGGGGCTCATGGTTTAGACACTGAATCCTAATAATAGAAAAACATGGTCATAAGGATTTCTTAAACATAGTGATCCTAAGACACCATTTCAATTTTGATCAGAGTTGAGAAATTATATGATGGGATCCTGTTTAAGCAGGGGCATGGTTACTTTTTCATATTTTGTACTGTAACTCTATGAAGAAGAGCCTCCAGGTTTTCATAATCTGATCACAGTTTATATATTTATTAAATATTTATTTTTTCATAAGGAAGAGGGGATAAGGGTTCTACGATAAAAAAAAAAATGTCAGTGGAACCAGTGGAACCTGTAGCTCATTACTGGTTTTGTTGTTACAAATCCGATCAATAATTCCCTGAAACATCAACTTACCATAGTAGGAATTCTTTGAACAGATCCTCAAGAAATCCTGTTTACTGGTGCAGGTTCAAAGGGTTAACCTGAAGTTAATAAAGACTAAACATTTATATTCAAGCTCTGGTACTACCTCTACTATTCACTGCAGGATGTGGGCAAGTTAAAATGTATATTTTATAGCTTTTAAGATATCTGATTTCACTACCTCCCAGAGTCATTGTGAAGAAAACATTAGTTATGTAAACTGATTCAAAAGCTTGTACTATTATGTAGACAAAGCTTTCTTTCTTGCTAACTCCTGTTTTTCCATGGTTCAAATATTCTCCTTTGTGAGAGAGAAGTGGCCTACATGTAGACAGAACAGATATATACCCTCTCTGACCATTTGGTCCATGGGCTTGACCCAGAGGAATATCTCTACTGTAGACTGCTGAGGCCAAGACTGATCAAATACTTGAAGGAGGAAAAATTATCTGTGTTAAAGTGAATTTGGGAAGTGCAGAGAGTTATGCTTCATATCAGCATGCACCAAAATTTTGAAGAGTCCTGCAATAAATAACTCCTTTAACACTGTTTGACACAACAGTTCTCAAAATTTTCAGACCAGGATTCACTTTTGTGGTACATTTAATGATCATGAATATTGCAGGGAAAAGCTACTTAGAGTGTGAGAAGGAGAAGTAAACAGAATAGCTAACATTTATTGTGCAGTTGCCTATGTGTAGAAACTCTGAAGTGCTTTACATGCGTTATTTCTGAAGTTTGCAGTAACCTTACATTGTAGGTGCTAGTGTTGTCTCCATTTTATAGATGAGGAAACTGGGGCACAGAATGATTAAATGTCTTTGCAAAGATGTAAAAAGTGAGGAACAGAAAAAGGATATGAAGCCAGGTGATCTGGCCCTAGAAATGGTATTCAATCATTAATGCATCTACTTTACCTATAGACTGAAGAAAATATGGAATCCATGCACTATTAGCCCTGGATGATATTATCATCCAGTATAAGGTTCTTTTTATTTTAAGATGTTATTTAAAGACAGACACAGAAAGAGAGGCAGAGGCATAGGCAGAGGGAGAAGCAGGCTCCCTGTGGGGAGCCTGATGTGGGACTCAATCCCAGGACCCCAGAATCATGACCTGAGCCAAAGGCAGACATTCAACCACTGAGCCACCCAGGTATTCAATAAAGTTCTTTTTTGATAGAAAAACAAACAAACCCCCCTGAATCCCAGAGATTATGCAACTTGTACAAAATCACAAAGGAAATCAATGAGACTATACGCCCAAGAGTTCTCCAGCATCTTGGGGCAGGAGCCAAACCACTTGACAAACACACTGAACAACACATGAGAGCAAGACTTGGTGTGAGGGAAAGAGCATGTGACCACTCCTTAGGTGGCTGTAGCTCTCCTTAAAATCCTCTTCATTTTCTTATTTTCCTTCATCAAATATGTCCAAATGGGTATATATCTCTTCAATTTTACTTCTAAAATATTTCTTAATTTCTCTATCCAATTTTCAGCTCTTCAGTCACTGCCTGAAACTAGGCCCATAGCCCCCTCTGCCTGGGCTTACAGCGCTAGCTTTCTAATGAGGTTTCCATCTCTAGATGGTGTGGGACAAATAACCAGCTACATGTGGTAACACAGCTTTGCAAAAGTTATAAATAATACTGCACAATCTATTGTAAAAACTATTAAAAATTATCCAAAAAAAGGATTTTTACCATTAATGAAAGAAGGAAAGATTCAACATTTATCTCTAAGACTTTAAAATTATAATTTTACTAGAGAAATTCTTGTAGTCCTTGTCTTCTTTCAATTTAACCACCTATTAGATGCACACACACACATATACTATTATTAGAGATCAAGCCCCCAAAAAACAAAAAAACAAAGAGCTGAATCATGTGAATGCAGTGCTGTTATTGATTTGCTTTTTTATGACTGAATTATCAGGTTCTGATAGAGACCCATCATGAAGAAGGCTTCTAAATTCCATGAGCTTTACTTTATAGTTTAGTACTATACACTTGAACTTGACTTTGGCTATAGTAAGAGAAATTTCCATTTGTAGTGTTTTCCTACTCTGTAACAATAGTAGTGATGCTAATCCTTTGCTTAACATACAAAGAAAATTTGCCGGTGGTGGGAGTGTGCATGGTGGGGAACTTCCATGTAGTTATTTCTTTTTCTTCTCCAGAACCCAACCCATCTACCCGTGAGCAATATTTTCCTGGCTTACTGAGTCTAAAAGCACTAGCTCATACAAGACCCGTTTTTCAGAAAGAAAAAGAGACAGAAAACCAGCAAATCAGCTAGGAGCAGCCTGGTTAGTACTAACAGATGATGAAAGGTCTCAGAATAAATTGACATAAGAGAAAATTCTTGATCTTGCCTGCAGAGACAAGAGTATATCACCTTCCCCAAATTTACTTTTTTCCATATTTTCTCACATTTTTACTGTACTCCTAGGTGAGAACATGTTTCTATTGGTGGAATACTGGTTAAACACTGAAAAAAATCAGATTATGTTTATGCTGAACTATACAGTAAAATTTATTTTTTCGTGGGGAATACCAAAATTTAGATAAATGAGTTTTAACAATAATATTATGGTCTTTAAGAGGAAAATCTCCACAGCATTGTTTTATGTTCTGAAACTGGTCAAAAAGCAACAGAGGGGATGCCCAGTGTCTTGTACCCCTACCCCCTTTACCCATTGCATTTTGAATGAAGTTGATCCTTAACCACCCATCAGGAAAGGGCACTTCTCTGGCCAACTACAGCACTCCATGTTCTTCTGGGCCTGGGTCAGGAATGAGTAAGTGATAAAATGGTAGGGAGTTAGGGCCTGAAAACTACAGTCAAAAGACGGGGCCCAAGGATGTGGATTTGGGAGCAACAGGCAAGATGGAAGAAAGTGCCTGAGTGAGGATCTCAGAGCTAGACCATCACTTAGTGGTGAGCTCAGGCGTGGGCCTGCGCCATAGGTGATGGACACTAAGCAGAAAGGAAAGGGGCATGGAGAAAAACAGGATTATAGTTGGGGGAAAGCTTAAGGAAAAACATTTTTAACATATACTGAGAAAATCACAATGTGAAGCATTAGAGTGGGAGAGGACGCCAACCGCCAAAGAAGCTCACAGGGAAATGCAGGAGATCGTCAGTTAAATATAATTGAATGTGTGTACATATATATATATATAGATAGATATATATATATAGACATATATCTATGTATGTATATATATACACGTTATATAAAGACATATGTTACATATGTTATATACAATAAGTCATTATATATACATACATTTAATTAAATATACATAATTGAATATTTAAGGGTTAAATGATATTGAGGGAGTGGGACTGTGTGGGCTGAAAATGCTGAAGTCTCCAGGTTCAAATCTAAAACTAGGCTGTTATAGAACGGCTCCTTTTAAATACCAACATGATAGCTGCTAAGAATAGAAGAGGCCTTCCTGAGCCTGGTATTGGGACAACAGGCAAAAAAAAGGCTGCCTTTGAGTGCCTTCTCAGCAACTGGGGCCAAGGAGACAGGACAGGACGAACACGGCACAGAAAGAGTGGATGGCAAAAGAAGTAGAGTATAAACATAGTGAGGGTCTTGGTTTGCGGAGATGACAAGGAACAGCATAATGCTGTTCCCTGTGCGGCAGGGCAATGCAGAGTGCTTCATCAGGTCAGCATGCCAAAGAGCAGATCCCGCTCACAGAGATAACACCCAAACAGGCAATCCCCTTCCCTCTTCCACAAGGACAAGCACACTCACACACAGCTTGCATTCAATCTGTCTGACACTACTATATAGCATTCGGTAACAAAAGTGAAATGGAAAGAAAAATAAATTTTGAAATGCAATTTAAAAAATTCTCATATTTCTGGACATTGCCACAGGCAAAAAAAAAAAGATTCATAAAACACATTGTATTATTTGCAAAGCAGCCCAGCTATGAGTTTAATATGAATTAGGGAGAGAATGGATCCAGGGCATGATTTCCCTGAATAACTTATTCCAGGCAGCTCCTCCTCTCAGAAATAGGAAACTTAAAAAACAACATGTCTGAGCACTAGTTTTTTGAGGGCAGGTGCAAAAGTTTTGTGAAAGAGCCAAAGAAAGGTGAGAGTGTGGAGGTTTCTCAAAAAATTAAAAATACAACTACTATATGATCCTGTAAAATTCCACTACTGGGTATTTATCCAAAGAAAAGTATAAATCAAAAAGATATATGTGCCTCTATGTTTATTTCAGTATTATTTACAATAGCCAAGATATGGAAGCAGCCCAAGTGTCCACCAACAGATGAATGGATAAAGAAGATGTGGCATGTATGTACAATGGAATATTACTCAGCTATCAAAAAGAACGCCATCTTGCCATTTGTAACAACATGGACAGATCTAGATGGTAAAATGATAAGTGAAACAAGTCAGAGGAAGACAAAAACCATCTGATTTCACTCATGCAGAATATAAGAAATAAAACAAATGAACAAAGAAAAAAAGAGACAAAAAAAAAAAAACAAACTCCTAACTATAGAAAACAATAGATTGCCAGAGGGAAGATGGGTGCGGGATGGGTAAAATAGATGAAGGGGATTAAGAGTACACTTCTGACGAGCACTGAGTAATGTACAGAATTGCTGAATCACTATATTGTCCACCTAAACTAATGTAACACTATGTTATACTTGAATAAAAAATACATATGAAAAATAATAAATTAAAGTGGTTGGCATTGTCTACAAAAAACACATGAAAGCTGTTGCTTTTTTGATTTAACAAGTGGCAACTCTATAAACAAGAACACTATTATTTTTATCTAGCAAAACAACTTGTTTTATAGGATCTAAGCTACACAGTGAAAATGCGGCAATCCCAGAACCTCACCCAGTGACAAGTGATGAACAAAGACAAAAACAAATTGGACTGAATCAAAGCAAAGTCCAACTGAATTATAATCAGTGCAACCGGGCTCTGAACAAGTTGAGGAACTTGAGGAACTGAAATCTAGAATTATGAAAGCTAATGTGTTTCCTTTAGTCAAAGAAGTAACAAGCAAAGATAGCCAGAGGAGAGAAAGGAACAATACAAAGTTTCTCAATAATTCCTCTATTTTCACAAAAATTAAAAAAAAAACTGGATCTCTTTGGATTATTGCACTGATCATTGTTGTATGGATCCCAGCTACAGCTGTCCTCTGGCACTTTTTTTTTTAAAGTTAAATATGACTATTTTTTTCTGTATTGATACACACAGTCTGATTGGTAACTTTTAAATCCTTAAAGGAATATAAATCTGGGCAGAGGGAAGCAAAGCACAGCTGCTCCTCAAGGAATGATCTGGCTAGTGTCACATGGCCTGCCCGACCTGCTGTAACTCCGGAACTCTGGCTTCTGACTTGGTCTTGGCTTAGAGTGAGTAGACATCTGACTTAACTAAAGCTATGGATTTCTAGCCCTGTTGTTACTTCTTGGCTTCCAGACCCGCCATACATTTGGAGCCCTAGCATCTGTCTTTCACCACTGGGCAGTTTTTGTTTGCTTTTGCTGCCATCCAAATGATTCAAGGTGATGAATGAAAGTATGCTTGTGGTGTTGTTGGCGGCTGGGGAGATTGTGAGGTTGGGAAAAGTGATTGGGACAGTAGTGGGCGCAAAAAATTTTGCACCCATCAGGCAAACCATTTGCTTTTTCCAAAAAAATTTTGAAAGTTCCCACAGACGAGGCCTAAAATTTCCTTTTAGGGCTGAGTTTGATATGTTTTTCTATGTTGCCTTAAAAACTTATGCTCCAGATTTCTTCAAGTGCAAAGTATTAATCTATGGATAGAGAAATAAGGGTACTACCTGACAAGACAACTTCAATAAGATCGCCTTCCTGGATATCGCTAGCCGTTTTCACCAGTTGAAGGATGTTTTCAGAGGTAGGATCATGGCGAAAAAGCAGGATCTTATCATACATTCCATAGAAACCACATTCAGGGAACTGTAAATACAAATACCACAATAGGTTAAATGTCAAAATCCTTCTAAATTTAAAATAAAAACCAAATAATTAAGTGCCAGGGCACAAATACAAGCTAATTACAAAAGTTGAAGGTATCTAGAACATTCAAAATGAATAGCAAAATTGATACTGACATGCCTCCAAGTCAGGAGGACTTGTAGTCAATGCCATCCACAATCTTAACCTTAGGCAAAGATTTAGTTTCTGTCTCCAAAGATTAGTTCATCTGTTTCATTAGTTCATTTGTTTCACGCAAATGAAGTCATACAGTATGTACTATATAAAGACTCTTTTCTAGCTAACTTCTTTTGCTCACCATCATGTTGATGGGCATATAGAGACTCATTTATACATATTGCCTTTGAGATTCATTCTCTTTGTATTAGTTATCAGTATTTCATTACATGGATCTAGGATGACTATTAATCTATTCAGCCCCAGATGGACACTCTTTTTTTCCAATTTGTGTCTATTAAAAGTAATAATGCTATAACATTTACACTCAAGTCTTTCAGTGGATATATGTTTTTAACTTTTTTTTTAAGATTGGTTTGAGAAAGATGTGTGTGCAAGTATGCACACAGTGGGGAGGGGCAGAAAGAGAGGAAGAGCATCTCACGCAGATTCCCTGCTGAGCTTGGAGCCTGACACAGGGCTCTATCTCAGGACTCTGAGATGAAATCACGAGTCACATCCTTAGCTGACTGAGCCACCCAGATGCTCCTGTTTTTCATTTCCTATGAGTAAATACCTAGGAACAGAATTTCTGGGTCATATAAATGTGTGTTTGATGCCAATAACATATTTATTATTGGTGCTTTATACTAAGCCATAAAATCAGGTAGTGTAAGCCCTCCATTTTTTTTTTCCTTTTCTAAATTGCTTTGGATATTATAGGTCTTCTGAATTCCCATATACATTTTAGAATCACTGTAATTTCTACAAAAAACCTGCAATAATTTACAATGGTATTACATTGAAACAGTCCAGTTTGAGTAGGACTATATTTTAATAATGCAGACTTCTACTTTGTTATGAACAAGATATGTTGCTCTATTTATTAGTTTCTTTTAAATTTCTCTCAAAAATGCTTTGTAGTTTTCAGTGTACATATTTTAGACATATTTGTTAAGTCTGCCTTTAAGTATTTGATATTTTTATGCTATTTTAAATAGTTGATTAAGGTATAATTGACATTCAGTAAAATTCACCCATTTTTAGTGTGTAGTTCTGCAAGTTTTGACAAATATATATGATAACTACCTACCATACATGTGGTATGCACAAAACAGCCAAGATATAAGAATAGTTCTCATCACTCCCTAAAATTTCTCCATGCCCATTTTGTTATCAGCTTCTCCCTAGATCCCCAGCCCCTAGAAAGACACTGATCTGGTTTCTGTCTCTGTAATTTCGTCTTCTCAATAAGGTCATTTGAATGGTATTGTACTTTTTACACTGTACATAATTTTGAATCTGATGTTTTTCATTTACTGTAATGAATTTAAGATTGTCCATTCTGTTGCATGTATCATTAAGCTTTCCCTTTTCAATGCAGAGGAGTGTTCTACTGACTGCATGGATATACCACAGTGTATGTGTCTATTCCTCAGTGAAGGGCATTTTTGTTACAGTTTTTTGCTATTACAAATAAAGCTGCTATAAATGTTTACTTGGAGGTTTTTGTGTGAACACAAGTTTTTACTTCTCTAGGGTATATGGAGGTATCTATATAACTTTATAAAATATTGCCAAACTGTTTTGAAAGTGGCTCTACCATTTTGCATTCTCACCAGCAGTGTATGAGAGTTCCAGTTGCTCTGCATCCTTGGCAGCACTTGTTAATGTTGGTTGTTTTTATTTTAGATATTCTAATAGGTGTAAAATAGTATCTCCTAAGTTTTAATTTCCTTAACAACTAATTATGTTAAGCATCTTTCCATGTCTTTAAGTGTGCCACCCCCATGCACACAATTGATCAATTCCTTTGCCTATTTTAAAAATTGAATTATCTTATTATTGAGCTCTGATAGTTCTTTATATATTCTAGATAAAGGTTGTTTATCAGATATGTGTTTCACAGATTTTTCTTTCAGTCTGTGGCTTTTCATTCCCTTTCCATTATTTTCTGTAGTTCTTAATTTAGATGAGGCCTAACTTATCAAGTATTTCTTTATGGATCATGCTTTTACTTTAATACCTGATATATCTTTGTATAATTTAAGGTAACACAGATCTTTTCCTATGTTTTATTCTACATTTAATTTTTGGAGTTTTGCCTTTGGATCTATGATCCACTTGGAGGTAATTCTTGAATGAAGTGAAAAACATAGATTGAGATTCATATCTTTTGCATATTCTTAAAGATTCATATAGAATTGGTGTAAGTTCTTCCTTAAATGGTAGAATTGTCCAGCAAAGCCATCTAAGCCTGGACTTTTCTACTAAGATTTAGCTCTTAGCACTATTTAGATTTCAATTTCCTCTTAAGTGAGAGCTTTGGTAGTTTTCTTTCAAGAAACCTATTCATTTCATACAAATTGTTGACTTTATGGGCAAAAAGGTTTTTTTTTTTTAAATAGTATTTATTTATCACGTTTTAATGTCTGTAGGGTCCATGTGATGTCTCTTTATTACTTTCTCATGATTTGTGTCTTTTTTCTCTTCTTGCTTGATCAGTTTCTGAGCATTAGTCTATATATCTTTTTTTAAGCTTTTTCCATACTGTTTTGATTACTATATTTTAAAATGAGGAAATATCATGCCTCTGGCTTTATTCTTCCTCAAAATTGCTTGTGTTGGAATCTTTTGTGGTTCCATTTGAATTTTAGAATTATTTTTTCTACTTTGATAAAAAAATGTCATTAATATTTGGATACGGATTTCACTGAACCTGTACTTTGCTTTGGGTAGTACAGATATTTTAACAATATTAATTCTTCCAATGCATGAACGTGTAATGTCCTTTCATTTATTTGTTTGTTTTCCTTTCCTTAGGCAGTGTTTTATAGTTTTCACCGTACAAGTCCCTCACCTCATATTTTCATTTAAATCCTTTAAAGTTCTTTTCTACTAAGTCCATTACCTCTACCATTCTGGTCTACTTCTATTAACTCTCTTGATCCTTATGGGTTACATTTCCTGCTTTTTCATAGGTATACTTCTAAAAAACTGAAGTATAGTTAACATACACTGTTACATTAGTTTCAAGGGTTCAACAATTCTATACATTATGCTATGCTCAAAAGTATAGCTACCAACTGTTACCATATTATATTAAAATACTTTGACTATATTCCCTATGCTTTACCTTTCATCTCTGTGATTTATTCATTCCATACAGGAAGCCTGTACCTCCCACTCCCTTTCCTTTATTTTGCCGAATCCCACCTCTTCCCTTCTGGCAACCACCAGTTTGTTCTTTGTATTTATGGGTCTGTATCTTCTTTTTGGTTTGTTCATTTGTTTTTCAGATTATATATATATATATAAGTGAAATCATATGGTATTTGTCTTTCTCTACCTGAGTTATTTCACTTAGTATAAAAATAGAAATGCTGTATGATCCAGTAATTCCACTATTATTTACCCAAAGAAAACAAAAACATCAAATCAAAAAGAAACAGGTGCCCCCATATTTACTGCAGCATTATTTACAACAGCAAAGATATGGTAGCAACCTAAGTGTTACTGATAAATGAATGGATAAAGAAAATACAGTTGACATATAATGGATGTTACTTAGCCATATAAAAGAATGAGGTCTTGCCATTTGCAACAACATGTATGGACCTAGAGGCTATTATGCTAAGGGAAATAAGTCAGTCAGAAAAAAGACAAATACCATGTGATTTCATTTATATATGGAATACATATGTGTACTTTTAAAGTTAGATGCCAGGTTTTATGAATTACTGTGAGCAACTGGACTTTGTTGTCTTCCCTTAAAGAATGTTGATATTTGTCTTGGCAAAATATTAAGATAATTGCAGATCCGGTTAGTCTTTCCAACGCTTATTTTTAAGCTTTGTTAGATTAGCTTTAGAGTAGTATTTCCCCTAGGGATAGTTTAACCCTACTACTAATCTGTAACTCTTTGAACATCTCTATGGAATACCTCAAGTGTTCAGTGAAATTTCTCCCATTTGCCTAATAGAAACTCAACTGTCTCTCAACCTTGTGTGAGCTCTGTAAAGTGTTCATTTCATAGCTTCCCAGCAGCTAGCTGGTATTTCCTCTGCCACACAGATTTTCACCATACATATACACAGATTTGTATTCAGTCTAGTATTCAAGCAGGCTCTTAAGCAGATTTATGAAGCTCTTTCTCTGTATAGGTCCCACATTTCCAGTATTTGTCCCCTAAAAATCCTTTTGACTTGGTCACTTTGAATTCTATTCTGTGTGTCTTTCATAGAGCCAGACAACTAGGCTCTTCTTAGGTTTCTCTCCCTACACTTACACTGTTAATCTTGCCTCCTGGCAGAAAGCACAGATGATTGTAGCACTTACGTTGTTTGTTTCTCTTCTCTCAGGGATCACGGTTCTGCACTGCCTGTTGGACAGTGTCAAAACAACATTCTATACGTTTTCTATTGTTTTTTGTTTGGAACAGGTGAGGATGTCCTATACCAAATACTCCTTGTAAGTAGAATGCAAAACCTCATGTGCTTTTTAAATATAGAATGTTAATCTTTTCTACCCAACGTTTTGACTACTTAATTCTACGTTAATAGTATTTGTAAGAGAAGTCAGTTAAAGACAAAATGTCCATGGTTGGTAAGACCAAGTTTAAGATTACACTGAAATAAATATACAAAATACACTGAATGAAGTACATTTTAAAAATGTAATAATTATCATAAAACTTTTAAACCTCAGTTTGAGAGTTGAATTAAACCTTAACTTAAAGAGTTTTCCCTGATTTGAAGACAAACGTTCTTCAAAACATAATACATTAATCAATGCACAGATCCTCTTACCATACCCTTTCTGAAACCATGGATAGCTGATTCTGACTCAAGATAAGAGAGAGAAAATTCAAGGGATTCAGTGTTTGAAGTGAGGTGGGTAGGCAATAATAGCTGGAGAGGAAGAGAGATGAAACAGCAACTGCTTTCCCAAGGAAGAGCCAACCTTTATTGTGTCCTCTAACTAATGTCTTGTGGATGTGTTGTATGGAGAAAGGATCAGGTGGCGATACTGGAGAGGAGTATAGGAGACAAGGGTTCTGCTGCCTCATCACAATTTCTGTCAACATGTCTACACACCTCTTCTAAATTCTGTTTCTCTATGATCTTACATGGCTAACATTTGAGCATCCCATTCAATGTTGTGCCTTTTTGTAAAACTGTGGCTATATGAGATGGATGATTTTGTATTCAAGTAAGGCTTGAGTGCCTCACATCCTAATTATTACATTTCTTTATAAGGGTGACTCACAAAACACTTTTAAAAACAAGAAGAGATAGAATAATACATATATATATGTAATATATATACATATATACAACACATATTAAAGGTATTATTTTAAAATACTAAAATAAAAAAATAAAGGTAGTACTATACATATTCATGAAAGTTATCTGCCCAAGATATAGGTCACTGAGGCGTGGATATCCTCTCTCCCACATTCAGTCTTACTGGGTCAGGGAGATGGCTTTTCTCTCTTCATTAACAAGCCATTCAGAATCAGGTTGTAGAGCCCTGTGAAGCAGGGCAGGGGTGAACATGAAGGCCTAGCCTCATGGGGCAGTTGTCATGGCAGCAGAAAGCGAGGGTTCGATTTTTTTCAAATTGTACCCTTTTTTACTGGCCAGAAAAAATATATATGCACATTTGCCTTTTAGTGTTAAGAGAAAAAAGTCTTTTCCTTGATGTAACATAACATTCTGCTTGAATAGACACTATACAATAGGATTTCCAAAAATTATATTTAAAAATGATGTCTGGAAGGTGAAAAGTATAACGAAACAATGTCTGACAACTGAGAAGAGAACATATTGGGGGAAAATATTCATGGAACAACATTCCCTAATTTGGTCATAATCATCTGTTTTTATGTGAAGGTGTGTGAGCTTTGAAATCTGAAAACCCTCATTAAACTAAACAGGCTTTCAGAAAGGCTCAGAGGCTTGTAAACTCAGCTGGAGCTTATTACAAGATCAGTTCTGTGTTTCTCAGAGGCTTTGTGGTTGTGAGCGCAAACATGTGAGATAAGTGATTTCAAGCTCTCTCCAAGTTCGACTGTAACAAAACTGGCCACTGTGAAAATACGGCCAACAATCAAGGCACTGGTCCTAAGCTCTTTAATTCTACCCTATGCTGGAAACCTCTGTGCTGCTGTGTGTATCATTTGGCATTTCTGACCACAGAGCACAATTTACTGTTACATTTCACTATAAATCCAAGGCTGGCCAGACAATGTGCTCCAGAGTAGAATAAATACATGTTTTAATGAGTTGCTGAAATGTGACCTGGCCAACGGGAACTCTAAGGAACAAAGGGTGCTTTTCCACAGTTGAGGCCAATCACAAAGGGCAAGAAACAAGCAATACCAGAAACAAATTAATCCACGATTCAGTCAAGTAGAAAAAAAGAGAGAGATAGCCTGATTAGGAAAGGAAAATACACTGCCAGTTTACTTTTGCTAAAAGGTGATGAAAATCCTGGAATTAAATTACTCTGCCCAATAACAGAACACATCAGGCAGGTGAATATTGCATTCTTCTCACGGAAGATGCTTTCCAAGTTATTTTCCAAGAACTCTCTTGTTTGTAACACGTGGTGCCATGACTGGCCACTCTTAATGAGCAAAGAAATTAAAAAGGTGTCAACACTTCCTAGTTTGGCCAAAATACTCTCTAAGTGTTGTTCCGGGGAGGGGGGTACTGGGACAACAAGGATACCTGATGAGCAACTATCTTAACAAGAATTCCTAAACAGTTGGGGGAAACGGAATCCCTTGTTGGAGTTGCACCTGAATGATGTTAGCACTGAACTGTGAAAATCAGGAAAGGTTAAGTGGTTGATGATGGTTCTGAAAGCAGTGGATCCTGAGGTCAACTGGATCCTGCTGAGGGAGTTGTGAGTGAGAACTAACACAACAGTTATAAGCTTGTATTATTAACTTGGCCTAGGAAACTCACCCATCCCCTTTTTAATCATCTCACAACTTAAAAAAATATCTAATAACACACTGAAAATTTAAGTATATAAAAAGTTATATAGTGAATAACCACTAGGTGGTTATCATGGACACAGCACAACAGGTATAACAATAATATGAGATGGAGGATTTTGTATTCAAGTAAGGTTTAAGTGCCTCACATCCTAATTATTACATTTTTTTTCTAAGGGTCGTTATAAGCTGTGGCTCAAACCCACCAAAAGCATGAACACTAAATTTTCTTTTTTTTTAAAAGATTTTATTTCTTCATGAGAGACACAGAGACAGAGGCAGAGACAGAGGCAGAGGGAGAAGCAGGCTCCATGCAGGGAGCCCGATGTGGGACTCCATCCGGGGTCTCCAGGATCACGCCCTGGGCCGAAGGCAGGCGCCAAACCGCTGAGCCACGCAGGGATCCCAACACTAAATTTTCATTCAGAAACACAAGTTATAAAGTGTAAATGAAAGGGGAAGAGAAAAAGTGAATATATTTTCTGGAGGCAGATTTCTGAAATGTATTCAAATATGGGCACAGGTTCTTTAATTTGGTGATTTCATATCATCAAAAAAGCACACATGAAAAGAATTCCACCCTATAACCACATAGTATGAGACTAGTTTCTGAATCTAATCTTAGGAAACAGAAACCAGAAAAAAAAAATTTAACTTTTCTTTTTTCCTCCCTCCCTCCCTCTTCTACCCAATCCCCTCCTTCCAAGTCAGGCAGAAACTGAAGTGTTCCATCACAATAACCAAGAACCATGGTCAAAGGCAGAGCTTCGCTATCTCTCCCAGTGGCAACTGTTATTACAGATTCTTGGTTGAATCACTGATCTCTCGGTCCAAAAGATATGATTCATGAAAATAAATCTTTAACACCTATTTGCATGAAATATTTTGAAAATCCTTTGCAGAACTCCAGTTTCTGAAATGATGACCAAATGATACTTAGGGTGTTACCATAAGAAGATGTATTATACACTGCACAAGCCATGAAAAGAGTCAGTAGCTCCTGGCAGAGTCAGTAGCACACCATTTCTCCATTTTACTTTGCTATTTTGTAGGCCATGGGCATGCTCTCCAAACACAGAGAACCCTGGCAAAACCCTCTGTAGATCCTTCTCTCACCAGCACCTACCATCCTATGACTCTGCTCTACTAATCCAATGCTTCCTTTGAAAAGGAATGTCTAACACCAAAGGTCTATCAACTTCAGATATCTTCAAGGCTTGAATTTACAAACACAAAAGTCACTATGGTTAGTCCTCCTCTCTCCACTCTAGTGCCAAAACACTTCCTTTTCTCATTCAAGATAGGAATTTAATTTATTCCACTCTTGCTTTCCTAAAGGCAGATGTAGAATCTGACCCATGCACTTTATTCTGCTTTAGATGTCCTTTTTTTTTTTTCCAGCCACTCTCCTTTCCATTAAGTTCAAAATCCCCTTGTTTAAACAACCATTTTCATTCTCGATCTTACATTTGGACCTTAGCCTTTCCCTCCATTTGCATTACAGCAAAGAAAAACAGAAAAAGATATCTGAGAAAAAAAAAAGGATTATATTTCATCAAAGAGAGGTCTGCTTGGAATCTTTAGATTAAATGTGAAATGGTAGATTTTTGGTTATGAGATTTAAAAGTCGGTTGTACTACCAGACACAGAAACATGCATATAAACTTGCAACACCTTTGGGGAATAAAGCTATACTATAAATTCTTGTTCCTGGGGCACAATATACCAGATATTGCTAAGGAAGTCTGTTTAATAAATTATATGCTTATCATTAAGGCAGCAGATGTGACTCAGTATGATGCTTAATTGTTAGTAGAAACTTTTCTTCTACTTTAATTTGAATAATATGTCATCTATTAAAACGACAAAAGCAGTAAGAAATGATTTAATACATCATTAACTAATGCAGCAACTTCTGTATATAGACTTCCTGGAGGTATTTTAAATCATTATTTTGTTGTCTATAATTTTTAAGGTTTAAAATAAATGTTCATATCAAGCAATTATAGGTGGTAATAATTAATGAGAGCTTTACCATTGTTGTGTAAAAACATATTATACTGCATTATACCTTGACAGATTACTAGTCAGTGATAGCTATTAGAAGTCTTAGTAGGCTCTCTGAGATTATTCACTCAACAGTAATTAGGTGTGTGGATGTGCAGCTTGGAAATGGGAAAAAATGTACTTTGCACTCTTTGTCTTACTCTGAATTCAACTGTCATTATAGAATACTGTATGTTTTTTACATTTCTTAATAAGGCTATATGGTTGTTCATTACTTTAATGATAATGGATGAATGTATTAAATAAAATGAAGAATATGAGAGTAACTAAAAAAGTTTTATCAAAAATTAAGAAATAACTTTGGAGAAGAAAAATTTCCAGAATTAATTTATCTTTTTTCTTTAAAAGATGAGTAGATTGATGCCCAGAATTTACTAAGGATCCATCCGAGGTCACAATGCTAGGTAATGCCAGAACAAGGATGAGAAGCCTAGTCTCCTAAATCATACTGCTTGATCTTTCCTCTCAGTTCCACTTCTCCTAGAAAGGAAATACAGGAAAGTGGCCAAATGTCCAGCCAACAGTGATTCAGAACTGAAATCCCTGAGCACTTTTCTTTGCCAGAAAGTGTTGGCCCCAAGCTTATAGATTTTGGATTTTGAACAAAACTAAGGTGAATGACTTAACTCTCCCTCAAAGGAGAATTTTATTAGAGGAGAACCATAATTAATATTTACATAGTTATTAGTTCTTTAGATAAAAAGAAACATACACATAGTATTGAATAATACATTTGAAGAGATTTCCATTACATTATCTAAAATAAAACTGGAAAATAAAATATGCTCTTATTAGGAAAATGTGTACATATATCTATCATGTTCATTGATGACAGTAAATAGGAACAACTGTATAAATGTATTACATGAGTTTGCATGAAGTATAACTTTTCATCAAATTAAAACTAAATTTTAACCTTAAATATACATAGATCAGTGACCAGAAAATGCTAATCTAATAACACACATTTACAACAAAGTGTTTATGTAATCTTTAATGATGGCATTAACCATAAAATTGTTATGGATTGTATAAACAGTTGGTCAATTCATGAAAGTCAGTTTAAAAAAATCAATCTTTAGTAAAATACCTAAATAAGGAAAACATCTCCTTTTAACTCTTATATTCTAAAATGCTTGATTTTGAATAACTTAATCTTATTCTAGGTAATTTTCTTTAAACACAATAATTGGATAGACCTAAGTATGTGTAATAATCAGGGATATAACACACTGGAGAAGGGTGTGGGAGAGAGGAGAATTGCCTGGATTATGCCCCAGATAATAAATATAGAAATGGAGGTTAGGGGGAAGTATTTAGAGGTAAAATACTCTTCTTACCAAAGCTCTTTGAGTGATATACATAAAGGAACAAGAAATGGGTGTGGGACACAGGCCATCGAAATGAAGTTGAAAAGCTGATGTCACAAATGTAACCCTCCTGTTGAGCATCTACCCAGATCGCTACAGCACACCTGACACTTCTCTCAAAAGGTCGGTGCAGACACATCATGGCATACCACAAGTGCAGTCCTTCATTCACCCAAACTTTTAGGTACTGTGTCCCTCACTAGAGATACAATAATAAATCAAAGTAGACATGATACCTTCTCAGAAGATAAGGAAGGGGAGGCTGTAGTAGCAGGAGAGCACGATTAGGGGAGACAGACATTAGATAATCCCACAAATGAAGGTGCAACAGCACAGTGAGGTTGAGTGTAATAAAAAAAAAAAAAAAGCACCTTCTTAAGAAAGCATGCAACAAAGGACTAGAAAGGAAATTCGGGAAGGCATTTCAGTTCATCTCCAAAGTTCAAAAGCAGTACCTTTGAAGGAGAGTAGTAGCAGGTTAGAGTCACTGGTAGCGCAAGCATCTGTACAAAAATCCTATGTGTTCTTTAACAGTCATGGTGATAAGTCTCCTTTGATCAAGGGAAGTTAAAAGTATTGCTGGTTCTTACATCCTTAACCCTTCATATCTCATGTTAATCCACATAGGGACTAATGCCTGTGTCAGGATCTACTTTATAGCCCTGATACCATATGCAACCCCACAAAGAATCCCCTGGACTTAGACCAAGATCTGAATTCAATGATAAAATTAACAGTTCATAAAGCCTATATACTTACTCCAGAGGAACTTCTATGACAAGGTTTGAAATAAGTTTCGAAGATGTGGCATATACTATACCCTTCCTGAAAATTCACCATACATTTTATCATAATTATGTTCATACAGAAACTTGTTTCCTAGTCATGTTTCTATATTTGAGACATATGTGTGTATATATGTGACATATATCCTATGTATTATAGGCATTTTTACTTATACAGGCTTGTTTACTGATTGGTTCCCAGAACCACTGTAGAGATTAAAGAACCTAATAAGCAGGGATGCCTGGGTGGCTCAGTGGTTGAGCCTCTGCCTTTGGCTCAGGTCGTGATCCCGGGGTCCTGGGATCAGAGTCCTCCATCGGACTCCCAACAGGAAACCTGTTTCTCCTTCTGCCTGTGTCTCTGCCTCTCTCTGTGTCTCTCATGAATAAACAAACACAATCTTAAAAAAAAAATAACCTGACACATGTACAGTGTTCATAATAGACCCATGGAAAATGATGTTTATTGTTGTCATTACTTATAGATTAGTTATAAGAAAACCAAGATTTTCTAGGCCACCATGTTCTCCATCAAAATCTCCAGATGAGGAACCACTCAGATGCACACATCAGGCATGCTTATCGTCCTACAATGTCTGCTTTAGTTTCTGTAGCTTCAACATAGTTCACATGATTTCTAATTGGCTCTAGCCAGATCCTGAAACTAAAAAGGCTACATGAAGGCTTTCTTCACGTCCAGTTTTGTGCATTCTCTGATATGAATATTCATTACACCTAAGATATCTATAATTTTTCTTCAAAGCTCACCTATATTTAGTGAAAGTAATTTAATTAAGTAGTTTTTAAACAACTTTCTTCCTTGTATCTATTCATATTATGACATTTTTGTGTTAATTTCATGTACTGTACTAGAAAAAAGCAAGGACCACAGATTTGGATGTTGGCATTGACACTGTGGAATTCCATTGTTCTGATTGTGCTGCTAATGATCCTTTGGTTCCATGGATAAAAATCTCATTTCCTGAAAGCCAAATCCCCCAGGAGTTGCTGTGGGTTTTTTTTTTTTTAAACTTCTTCTTTGTACTGATAAGCAGGCAGTGCATCTGATTTAAAGGATCAAAATGAAAACAATTTCTCTCAACTACTTTGATGTTCCCCAAGATAGGAAAGAATTTCTTCACTCTCTGTAAAATGCTATACAGCTTCTGGAAAGAATGCTGTAGCTTGTGGAAGAGTTGGTAGTGGCCAAAGATAATAAAACCACCTGCCACCTGACCAGAAGTAACATTTAATAAAATTGGCCTTTCAGTTCATTCCCAAGGGGCCAGATGTCCTCAGCTGAGTATTCAGGCAAGAGCAGCTTCAGCCCCACCCACAAAGACCTCTTTAAGCTTGTATTAAAAAGATATCTGCAAAAGCACTTCTGGATATCTGTGATGCCTTAGGACCTTGATTCAGGTTATTGGGTCACCAAAATGTATTACATTTCCTGCAAAACTGACAAATGGTCTGTTGCTATCTCTCATAAAGGCAGATGTAGATAATTTACAAAGACTAAATCTGAAAAATTGTGTGAGAGAGAAAGTTCACCTGTACCCCCAAGAGAGAAAGAAATAAAGAATGAGATGTTGAGAAAAAAAAATCCTTAGACATTTGTGTCTTTTGAGGAAGGGAACAGCAAAAATGAATACAGGCTCCCCACCACTATCCAAAAGTAGGGCATTCCTAGAAAACCTTTTGTAAGTTGAAATGTTGGCAAAGTAAAGAAGCAATGAGGATTAATTTACCTGGGAAAATTGTTGAGCATTCTCAGACATAAAAAATAACCTCTTTTAGGCTTTTCTGATGCCTCAAGACACATCTTGCTAAGGGATGCACAAAATAAATTGAGATAAAGCACAGATGTCACAGATACAGTCCAAAGGTGGAGAGACTGGTTGCTGACTCACTCTAGTGCAGGGGAAGATATTTGCAGTGCCACTGTCACGGCTTGGGGTGCACACTGCCTCTATTACTGCTCACTGCAAAACAAATGCTAAACACTATTTTTGCTTTTTGCCTTTTTCTTTTTTTTTGTAAAGGCAAGAATTCTCTTCAAATTCCTCTCAATTAGCTAAAACAAATACTAATGTAGGTCCTTCATAAAAGCAAAGTGGTTCAACAAGAACTTTCAAAAAGTGCGGGGAAATAACCTATATGTAGGTGAAATCTTATACTATGATTTAGCATTAAGTAGGTCAATTTCTTTCATTTCTCATACTTACTTATCAAAGGTCATCTATAAGTATACATGCTAAAATAATTTGATTTTTTAATTAGAAAAATAGCAGCTAACCCACCAGTAACTACACTAATATCCTGTGACATAAATTATTCTAGTACAAAATTATATTTTTATTTTCTGGGTGTTTGGAGAATAGTGGTAAACAAGATAGACAAATATCCCCCAACTTCATGAAGATCTAAGATACCCTTCTCTGTTTTCTCTGCCTCAAATTCATGAATTTCCTAGAGTTGCCAGAGGCAATCCCCCAAAATTTCCTGTTCTCTTTGTATTTCTGTGATCCAGTTTGCTTTTGATCACAAGATGGGAAAAATGGAAGAAGTCAGTGTAGGAAATGTTTTAAGTGAGACATTGCGAGAGAAGTTTCTGACTTTTCTTTTTCAAAGATTTATCTATTTTGAGGAGGTTGAGAAGGAGCAGAGGGAGAGAGAGAGAATCTCTAGCAGACTCCCAGCTAAGTGTGGAGCCGGACACAGGGCTCAATCTCACAACCCTGAGATCATGACCTGAGCTGAAATCAAGAGACTGAACATTGAACCAACTGAGCCACCCAGGTGCCCCTTCTATTTGATTTTAAAAGAGGGCACAACAAAACTCTCTTAAGAGGAATCTGGTTTACATTGTGATATCTGAGAAATCTGGATCATCTGAATAGCCCAGTAACTGCAAGTTGTCAAAACTCCCTATTGTATTCATGAAGAAACTGGGAGTTTATAAGAAGGTGGTCAGTGACTATGTCATTTCATCTGGGTCCAGTCATTGTACCAATTCATATTCCTTTCCACAGGGAGGGAATGAATTCATACAGAAATTAGAACTGAGGGGTCCTGGGGGGCTCAGTCGATTAAGTGTCTGCCTTTGGCTCAGGTCAGGATCCCAGGGTCCTAGGATCAAGTCCTGTATAGGGCTCCTCATTTGGCGGGGAGTCTGCCTCTCCCTCTACCTGCGCTTCTGCCACTCCCTTTGCTTGTGCTCTCTTGCTCGCTCTCAAATAAATAAAAATATTTTAAAAACATTTTTAAAAATTAAAACTTAGACATTTGAATTGAACATGATATTTTCAAGCTCACTAAATAGATATGAACATAAATTTATATATAAACCTCACTCTAAATTCATGGAAAATAAAATTCATTAGTGAGAATAAAAAAATTAAAACACTGTCTTTCACAAAACTTCAAACACATTTATCAGAATTCACATTACCAGCAAAACAGTCAAAATGCATTGCACTCCAAATTGCATCCCATTTCCCTGAACCTATTTAAAGAAATTGTCCTCTCGAGAAGTGTCAGTACTCATTGCATACACGCTCGCTGGAATGGCCTCCAGGTGAGCTGGTCTTCACATTGCAGGTTCTTCCGTGGGTAACCATCCTCTTAGGCAACAAGTTAGCAGTATTTGCCCCAGGCTTTCACTCCCTCCTTCCAACAAACACTTTCTTCTCTTGATTCCAGAATACTGTGTTCTCTTGGTGTTCCTGCTACTTGAGAGGCTGTAACTTTTCGGTCACTGAATCATTCTCTTCTTTCCAACCTATTAGATAAATGCTGGAGTGCTCAGGGCTCATTCTGCAGAAAGTCTCTTTTCTCTATTTATAATCACCCTAGAGGATATCACCAAGCCCCCTGGCTTGAGATACCATATATTCTCAGATGACACAAATGTCTATCTCTAGCACTGAACGTTCCCTTAAAAGGCAGACCCATCCATCTAACAATATTCAACATCTCTGTGTGGATTCATCTGCGGGGTTCACAATGGAACTTCTGACTACTCTTCCCTGATTTTTCCCTTCACTACCCCTGTCTCAAGAAATAACACCAACATCCAGTGGTTTAGGTCAGAAAGGTTGGAATCATCTTTAAATTTTCTCTTTCTCTCTCATTTCACATGGAATTCCTCAAAAAATCTTATTAGCTCTAAAAAAAAAAGAAAAGAAAAAAGAAAAAAGAAAAAAAGAAAAGCACAGTATCCTCCAAATCTAAAATCTGTCATCATTCCCACTACTATCTCCCAAGTCCAAGCCACTGTCTCTTACCTATACTGCAATAACTGCTCAAGTCACCTGCTCCTCCTCTGGGATGTACAATCTATTCTACACACAGGGACTGGATCTCGCTTTTAAATGTGTCTCAGATCAGAGAGCTTCCAACAGCTTCTCTTCATACTTACAAAGATCCCCCAATCGTAACCAGAGCCCACAAGGTTCTTACATCTCTATCTTTATCTTCTGCCACCCTTCCTCCACTCTGGTCCCATTACTATTTTTCAAGTAAATAATTGATAGTTCTTCCTCAGGGCTTTGACATCTGCTCTTTTCTTCCTGCTTGAAATACTCCTTTTCTTGATATTCACATGCTTAATTCCTTCATGTTGCTCATGTGTCACCTCCTCAGCAAGGCTTTCCCTGACCCCCACTAAGTAAAATATAGCTGCTCTAATTCTTTTATCCTGTTTCTTTTACTTCAGAGAAATCATCACCACCTGAAGTTACAGATCTATCTTCATTTTTAAAAATTATTATCTGTTTCCCAACTACAACATAAGCTCCATCTGAGCAGGAACTTACTCCATATGATTCACTATTATAACTCAACAGCCTAGAATAGTGTCTGGTATGTAGTATGTGCTCAATACATGGTGTTGAATGCATAAAATAAGTAAGTCATGACAAAGCAAACTACTTTATCTCATGAGGGTGTTAGAGGAATTGATTAGCTATTACTTTATTTTTCTTTAACATTTTCAACCCAACCAATACTGAAAACAAATTCATGATTTCTCGATAGAGGTTTTAGAATCTATCCAGAGACATTTTTTTAAAATGGGTACCTAGCTATCCATAGATTTAAAGAGATGATCTCTCTGCATACTCTTAAGTCCACAACCAAAACATGTCAATGACCTGTATTTATTGGGACGATCTGTTCCCCTTTGACTCTTAAAATAAAAACAGTCTTTTATTTTTAGAAACCAGGATTTCCTTTCCCTGTAGAGGTTACAGCCCAGACACATTCAAACACTCAAATGTTTACAATGACTTTGGCAGACTGCTCACCCTGAGGAACCATGATTCCCCAGTTTAGAAATTCCAGGTCTCTGAGGGTCTAATTCTCATTTTCTGTGCCACTGTGGATATTCTTCAGTTGACTTATCAGAGTATCTTGACCTTATCACCTTTAGAAACTTCAGATTAAACAAAGAAAAATTAATATGCTGATTTATCAAGTTAATAGATAACCACAAGATCTTGGTTCAGTTCACCTCTCTCATTTATCAACTACTACTTTCCACTCTCCTCTCAGCCACTCTTCTTGGGACTCACAACTGACCCCATGCCTCATGGTCTTCTTTGCTGTTCCTTTTGCCTCTTCCACCTAACAGTCTACTAGCATATACCTTTGCTTAATTCAGGTCTCTGCTCAAATATCTTTATATTATATACCTCACTGTGTTTAAGTATATAATAGGCACAGAGCAGAGTCAGTTAATGGTTGTCAAATGAATGTTCCATAAACAGCATATCTTAGGATGCCTGGGTGGCTCAGTGGTTGAGCATCTGCCTTCAGCTCTGGGAGAGGTCTCAGAGTCCTGGGGTTGAGTCCCACATCCGGCTCCCCTGAGGGAGCCTGCCTCTCCCTCTGCCTATGTCTCTGCCTCTCTCTCTGTATCTCATGAATAAATAAAATCTTAAAAAAACCAAACAGCATATCTTCATCATCCCTTCCCAATTCCTCCCATTATCCACTGAATGAATTTTCCTTTACTTCAAACTAGCAGTCTATTTTGACACCCTTAAAATATGATTTTTTCTTAGTTATGAAAAAATTCACTTTATTGATTTAGCGAATTTTACTGAAATGTAAACGAATATTACAGCTAACAATTATTAATACAGTTTGCTAATTTGTGAACTAGCATATTTTAGGAGTTTATGATTTTGTTTCAGTACTTCTCTGGAATAATTTCCCCAGTTTCATTTTATAAGTTCCTACTGCCTAATTTCCCCAATTTCATTTTATAAGTTCCTACTGCCACTGTACTATAAAATAACCTCAATGTAAGTAGCTTCAAAGAACTAAAATTTTTAAAATATAGTTCTTAAACACATACATCAAAACCACTCCAAATACTTTATTTACATGTCTATGGGAACTGTATAATATGGCTACACAATTACTATTTGCAGGATTTCCCAATAAAAAAAATCAACAAAAGTATTATTATTCTGTTAATTATTTGGGTCACAGTTGGGGTGCCTCAGTGGTGGAGTTAGTTGGGAGTCTGTCTCTTGGTTATGGTTCAGGTCATGGTCCCAGGGTTGTGGGATTGAGCCCTGCGTTGGGCTCCACACTGAGCAAGGTGTCTTCTTTGGGACTGTCTCTCCCTCTCCCGTTGCCCCTTCCCCTCATATGTGTGTTCTCTTTCTATAAAGTAAATAAATAAATATTTTTTAAAAAATAGAATAACAGCTATAATTATTGAATACATATAATGTGCCATGATTTTGGATTTTAAAATACTGGAGAAAAATATATGTAAATCTCTACAATCAACCAAAATGCATGCTAAAGGAATTAAATATAAAACAGATAGTTAAATAAATAAATCAGAAAGAAATACAAGAATATATTTGTCTGATTGGGGAAAGTCCTTTCTAATCATTTAAGCCAATAAGCATTCTGATCCAGGATGGCAGGTGAAGCATACACATTAAAGTTCCATATTCAAAAAAATTTAAAAATGAAGTTTCATTTCCATAAATTCTACTGAAACAGTAAAGTACGAAGGGAATTTAAACCATATTACCCCTGAGTATGGGAGTGGAGAGAGCCATGGAAGAACCAAAACTTCTAACAAGTATCAAGAAGATGGAAATCTGATGGCAACATATCCCATTAGGTTGTCACCTTTCCTGGCTATGTATTTACATAGAGACTCTGTGATTTCCCTCGGTATAAGTTTATAGGGAACAGAGGTCTTATCTGCATCATTCACTGCTACATCGTCAGCACCTAGTATATTCCAGGTATATAAGAGGTGCTTAATGCATATTTATCTATTGGATGAATTAATAACCATCAATAGAAAATTAAAGAAACAAAGATGAGTCACTTTAACTCTTTACTTTGCTTTACTTTACTTTACTTTACTATGCCACCTTTAAAATCCAATGCCAGTCACAAAGGTCTCAATAAATATGCTCTACACAAATGAACAACGGTGGAAATAAAATCTTTAATGTTGTGAAAAATTTGCCATGATGCTCCAGTAAGTGAAAAAGATCATAAAATAGTAGACAATGAAACCCGTGTGTTTGGGCAGCCTGGGTGGCTCAGAGGTTTAGCGCCACCTTCAGCCCAGGGCGTGATCCTGGAGATCTGGGATCAAGTCCCACGTCAGGCTGCCTGCATGGAGCCTGCTTCTCCCTCTGCCTGTGTCTCTGCCTCTCTGTCTCTGTGTCTCTCATGAATAAATAAATAAAATCTTTAAAAAAAGAAAGAAACCCGTATGTTGTTAAAAATAAATGCATTCATAGAAAAAGGACTCAAAGAGAATCCAAAAATATCAACTGAAGATATATCTAGCAATGGTATTATGAAAGACTATATTATCTTTTGTGCCTTTTTGCATTTTTCAAGCTTCTCACTACATATGTATAATCCCTTTGTAATTAAGGAGGGGTGGGGAAGCTACTGTAAAACAGAAGGATTTAGTTCTGCTATTCTCTTGGAAGCACTATGCTATCTCTTCTCTCACTCTGTAGCCAGCCAGCTCACACCATGCCATGTGCCAGACTGTAGTCCCATTCTTCACACAGGAAAGGAGGGAAAAATGGAGGTGTGGCAAGAAGGCAGTTATACAGACAGGCAAGAACAAGGCTATGGGTTGTACTCTGCAGTCTAGGATAGAATTTCATAGCCTCTTCAGGTAAGAATATATGCTAGCTACCTCTGTATGTGTGTACATATGCCTATGTTGGGGTGGCACGCAGGTAGAGGTGCTTCCTCCACCACAGTGCAGTGACTAGCACCAAGAAAGAACACCGCCATAGCAGAACAGATCAGGCACACTTAACTCAACTACTTACTTATACGTCATTACTGATCCATGCTTAGTGTCAGCTTCCTTACCTAAGTGCAAATAAATCATGTGGCTCTCTGTAAAGTCATTACAAGAGAGCCTGACATATAGTAAAGTGCCATAAACAATCAATGTTATTATAGGGGAATGATATAAAACCAGTCACTGACAGATAAAACCCTATACTCCTACACTCCTAATTAAGCACGGATTTAATATGTATTTTCCTCCTACCATGTGCAAAATTGCTTCAGAGCAGATATGATAAGTTGCAGGCAGGGGCCCTCTGGGTGGTGCAGTCAGTTAAGCATCTGACTCTTGGTTTTGGCTCAGGTTGTGAACACAGGATCATGAGATCAAGCCCCACATCAGGCTTCCTGCTCAATTAGAAGTCTGCTAAAGTTTCTTTTTTTTTTCTCTCTTTCCCTCTGCCTGTCTCCCATTCCCTCACTGTGTCCTCTCTCACACACTTGCTCTGTCTCTCTCTCTCTCAAGTAAATAAATAAATCTTAAAAAAAATACAAAAATACTGATTCAAAGGGATACAGTACCCTGGGGTTTATAGCAACATTATCTACAATTGTCAAATTATGGAAACAGCCCAAATGTCCATCAGTTGATGAATAAAGAATATGTGGTATGTGTGTGTATATGTGTGTAATATTTCTCAGCCATAAAAAATACCCGAAATCTTGCCATTTGCAATGACATGGAGGAAGCTAGAGTATAAGTCTAAGTAAGTCAGTCAGAGAAAGATAGATACCATATGCTTTCACTCATATGGGGAACTTAAGAAACAAAACAAGTGATCAAAGGAGAAAAGGAGAGAGAGAGAGATTGAGAGGCAAACCAAGAAACAGACTCTTAGCTATGGAAAATAAGCTGATAGTTACTAGAAGGGAGGTGAGTGGAGGAATAGTGAAGTGGATGATGAGGAATAAGGAGTGCACTTATGATGAGCACTGAGTGTTATATGAAAGTGTTGAATCACTATATTTTACACTTGAAACTAATATTACACTCTATCTTAACTGGAATTTAAATAAAAGCTTAAAATAAGGATGAAGCATGCAAATTAAGCTCTCTCACTGCCTTGACCCCCTAAGATATCTTCTGCTTTTATTCAAGTTTTGTAAGGCCATGATGTCTAGAATATGGGCAACCATCTTATGACCAAGGGGATAAAGCCAAAGGAATTACAGAAATATCATTCTTGCAACCTGAGACTGTGGTGCGGTAGAAGAGACCCTAGAGCCCCCTACCTACAAACTCCATGTTAAACAAATTTATGTGCCTTATTTCTTATTTCTCAGTATTATTCTGTGGGTTTTCTGTGACATGGGGGTGAAGGCACCTATGATGGATAGAATACATAAAAATGACCAGTAATCATTTCCTTCCCTGCATCCATGTCCATTTAGCTATCCTGTAATTTTTAGCGCTCTCCCACTCTGGCTCTGGGATCGACTGTGTGATTTGCATTAGCCAACAGGATATAGGCAAGCATGATTCAAGTTCTGTAGACTAGCATTTGTGCTCTCTTGTTGCCCCTGAAACTTGCCATTGCCATGTAAATAGCACACATGTGCACACACACACACAAACAGAAAATTTTCTTCCAGCATTCAAAATAATTATTTGATTCAGCAAAGCACTCATCCATGTCATTGATGAACATGTGAAGTTCTGATGTCTAACACCAGGGCTTCATTTATAACCTACCCACTCACATAAAATTATAAACCAACAGTCATGTCAGAACTACAACTGTTCATCATTTGTAGCCATAGGTTGCAACCATAGGATAAAAGAATTTAAAAAAAAAATAGACAAAATTATTCTACGAGATATAATTGGCTATATGGAATTTCTAACAAAGGGTATTGCACATTCTGTTATTTGTAAATTATATGCTATGTCATATTTCATATCATTAAAACTTCTAACAGTTTTCTTCAGTGTTTCCTGTTAAACATTTACCAGCATAGTGCTGAGTAGGATGCAATGTGCCATCCTGCTCCTTAAACCCCAGATGTTGAGGCAAAGAAGAGATTCTTCCATTTCTCAGTCATGAAAAAAGATAATAAATTATTTTCCTCAAGGAAATGGTGCTCAACTCTTTAAGAAAGGATGGTACAATTAGGGACAGTGGGCTGCAACTTGCCTATAAACCTTCAGGGAAAGCTAGAACAATGGTTCGAGGCCAGGTGAGGAAGCTGGAGTTCTAAAAACAAGAACTTTTTATTTGCATTCCTCCCCACGAATGAACAATTATTTGTTTTACTTTACATCCAGGCTTTCTAAAATGTTTGCACCAATTAGGAATAGGAATCAGGTAACAACTTCTTATGTGGGCCTCATTTTTGAGGACCTGTGCGGGTATCACCAACTTAACATAAGGTCAAAGGCCAAAATATGATATTAATTGAGAACAGTGATTTAAAAAACTTTCCTGATTTTTTTCATAACCTTTACTTTCTATTGCCAAAATATGTGCATGAAAATAAGATCAAGGAGGCTAACAGTTTGTTCCCTCCCCGCATTTTCCTCCCAAAGTCATATGAGGAATAGAGTGTGGGAGGAGTACAGGACAGATCTCAGGCTGGGGAAAATCAACCTCTTAGTAAAAAGAAATGGGAAGAGACATTGTGTGACTGTTTGGAAAAGGAAAAGTAGAGAAAAAGAAATAACAAGACAGTGGATTTTTTTTCTAATACAGAGAGAAAGGAAAAAAGTAAATTGGAAAAAGCAAGTTGCTGTGGTGGGGGAAAAAAAACATGAAAAGAGAGAGCCAAGAAATGTAAAGGGCAGTATAGAAAAAAATGAAGTGGCATATAAAAGAAACAGGAAGAGGAGGGAAAAAGAGCCAGAGAGAATGATTAGTTTCTAATTTACTGTGCCATGATGAGTATTTCAGAATTCATTCTGCTAATGCTTGCCAAACTTCCTCCTTAAATTTAGGAGGCTGGCCATTTCCCCCCACATTTTAGGAGTCTGGGTCCTTGAGTGTTCTCAGTTTGATAATAGCTATAAATGAAGTCAACTGGAGGCTGGTGTTCACACAGTATTCTTATGCATTCTGTCTGTTAGAGTCTACATTTGATATCCTGACTTCTCGAGACATTCCTGAGACAGAAGACACTTGCTATTTTTGGCAGATAGGATCCGTTCTTCCTTCTTTTGGAAATGGTATCTATGCTTCCTGCTTCCTTTGGCAAGTCTTTTTTTTTTTTTTTTCCTCTTTTATTCCTACAACTTCCTTTTCTCTCTCCACCTCAGGGAGAGTCACTGTAATATGCTTCATGTGTATCTTTGGTTTGTACATGCATGCATATATTTGATTTATAAAAATAACATTATGCAACATACCAATTTAGTCCTCTTTTGCTTTTGAGATGTATCCATGCTGCTGTGTGCACATCAAAGCCATAGTTTCTGCCAGCTGCATTCCTTTGTGTCCACTATAATCTACTTATCTGCTTTTCTAGTTAGACATCCAGATTTCTACCAACTCACTGCCCCCCCATCAATGCTACAATAAAATAAGTTGATCTATGCTCCTCATTATCTGTGTAAGAAATTTCTTGAGGCCATATGTACCCAAACTGAGTTACAATATTTGTATAGTTTGACTTAACTAATAGTAACAGATTGCTCCCCCGGATGGCTACACCAGTCTCCACTTTCATCAGCAATACCTAAGGCTTCCTAATTACACAGATCCTCACTAACAGTTGGCATTATCCAACTTTAACTTTTTTCGCATTTTAATAGGTGAAAGATGACATCTCATAATTCTTTTAGTTTGCGTTTATCTAATTATAAAATGATTTGAGATTGTGGGCATTAGGAGTTTCTTCCTCTGTAAGTTAGCTGTTCCTATTGTTTTATTTTTCTTTTGGTGTTGCTTTCTTTCTGTAGTCCATTTTTTGAAACTCTTTTTTTTAATCTTTTTTTTTAAAGATTTTTATTTATTTATCCATGAGAGACATAGAGAGAGAGGCAGAGACACAGGCAGAGGGAGAAGCAGGCTCCATGCAGGGAACCCGACATGGGACTCGATCCTGGATCTCCAGGATCCTGCCCCAGGCTGAAGGTGGCCCTAAACTGCTGAGCCACTGGGACTGCCCTCTTTGTATTCTATATATTGGTCCCTTGTTGTGTTTTAGATATTATGAGTATCTTCACCCATTTAGTCACGTTTATTAATGTTGCTGATGGTGCCCTTTAGTGAGCAGAAATCCTGTGATGTCATCAAATTCTTCAGTTTTTCATTTTATGATTTCACTTTTGAAATTTTGTTTAGGATGGCCTTCTTCCTTCTCTCCATTACAAGACAGTCTCCTAAATTTTCTTTGATTTAATTTATAATTTTAGCTTTTATACTTCTATCTTTCATCTACCTGGAATACATCTTTGTGTATCAGACTTAAAATGCATGTTTTATTTTTTCCATAAGCCAATTTTCCCAATATCATCTATTAATCCATCTGTTCCTCATTGATCTGTGGTATAAGTCTTTATCATATATAAGATTCTCCCATATATATCACTTTAGTTCTGAGCTTTTCATTCAATCTTTTCAGTCTCTCTCTCTGTTCTTGTACCAATAAAACTTAAAAGAAGTTACTCTGACTTGATATTCTTTTACTATTTCATGGTCAAATCTCTGTTTTCCTCTTCTTGAGGTTGCTTCATTTACTTCTGAATTTATATTTTTCCATAAAAAAATTGTAATAAATTAGTGTTTTTTAATCTAACTGAAATTGTGATCCAGTTTAAGTTAGGGAGGTTTGACATCTTTATAATATTAAATTATATCATCCTACAAGCATGGACTGTCTCTTTTTATATACATCATCTATTATGATTTTTATTAAAGTTTTAATATTCCCCCATGGAAGCCTTATATAAACTCAATTATGTTAATTTCTAGATATTTAATACTTTGCATGCTTTTTTCCCATTGTAATGTCTAGTTGATGTCTCCTAGTATAGAAAAATATTACTGATTTATGAAAGCTGATCTTGCATCCAGGACCTTGGTTGACTCTTAATCAATCTAGTAGTTTGCCTATAAATTCTTCAGGAGTTGTTTTCTTTCGACCTTGTGAACAACTAGATTTCTCTTTAGCTCTCCACCCAATCAGCATCGCCACACAATGCCGTGGTCACAGTGTCACAGATTTGGAGATAAAGTAGAGATTTACCAATTACTACAGTCATTTTTCACTCAATTTTCATAGTCAGTTGTAGACATAGTGTGACATTACAGTTTCATAACCTAATGAAGGGGAAAAAACAGGAAAAATATCTTGATATATAGTCATATCTTTATATCTATAATGGTTATACATATATATATTTTTTCCTTTAGTAAGTTCTGGCACTCTCAATACCCCCACTGAGTTTCTAGAACATATGATATCATTTCAAAGACATATGACAGAGAAACAATGTTTAGATTTCTAAAAGTGACACAAACTGAATTTTAACTGTAACAAACTGTTGTACCAAGCTATGTTTAAAAACTTTACATTTAGAAACAATGACACATGCTGCCAAAGTCTGTTTGAAGTGTTCTTTCTCTGTACTATGCATAAAGACTTTCTATGTTCTTAAATCAAAATTTAATCAGTGATGAAGGTATATTCAAGATTTTGAAGATTTCTTTTTCTATATTTTGAAAGTATACAAATGGTAGTTCATTTTTCATGAATTAAACTTTCAAGAATGAAAGCAACATTCCAAAAAAAAACACTAACAGTCTTTGGTATATCACTTTAAAGCAAGACAAAACTTCCACGGAAACTGGCCAATGTCTGTCCTTCATTCAGTCCTTACTGGAGGAAAACAGGACTAGTGTAGATATGGAGTAGTCATGTGATTTAAAAGGAACTATGCTGGAACGTCTGGATGGCGGCTCAGCAGTTGAGCGCCTGCCTGCCTTTGGCTCAGGGTGTGATCCTGGGATACGGGATCCAGTCCCACATCAGGTCCCCTGCATGGAGCCTGCTTCTCCCCTCTGCCTGTGTCTCTGCTTTTCTCTCTCTGCTTCTCTCTGTGTGTCTCTCATGAATAAATAAATAAAATCTTAAAAAATAATAATAAAATAAAAGGAACTACGCCACTGGCCCTTCCCAAACTTCATTGCAGGCTGGTGTCTTTACCACGTAATCAGAAAGTCTGAGGTTTTGCAGACAAAGCTCTGTAAGTCCGCATAGTGGCAAAACCACAGTAGTAGTCCCAGATTTGAGAGATGTGTTATTTCAGAAATTACGTGAAAGGCTCAGGACTCACCAATACAACTGCCCTTTGAGATAGCTGTTCATGAATTTTATGAAAAGGGGAGAGTGGCCAAGGACCAATCTCTATGCTTCTCTTAACTTAAATATATTCTCTGGTAGAAAAGACTTTTCGACTTTGAAGCTCTTGTGTCTTAGTCCATCCAGGGGCCTAGCATATAAACAAGAGAATTTATTCTCAGTTCTAGAGGCTGGTAGTTCAAGATCAGAGTACCAGTATGATTGGGTGAGGGCCCTCTTTTAAATGGCAAAATTCTGTTTCTTGACATGGAGGAAGGGGATAGGGAGCTCTGTGATGTCCCTTTTTAGAAGAATACTAATCTTAAAAAACAAAAGAAATGAGTAAACAAGCAAAAAAATAGAATCAGATCTATGGAGAACAAACTAATGATTGCCAGAGGGGATGGAGGTGAGGGGTAGGCAAAACAGGTGAAGAGGAATGAAAGATACAGGCTTCCAGTTATGGAGTAAGTCTCGGGAATAAAAGGTACAGCATAGGGAATATATTCAATGATATTTTAATAGTGATGTGTGATGACAGAGGGTGGCTACACTTCTAGTGGGGATAGCATAAGGTATAGAGATGTCAAATTGCTATGCTGTATACCTGAAATTAATGTAACGTTATGTGTCAACTATGTTTTTAAAAAATTGTTTTAAAGGGTACTAATCCCATTCAGGAGAGTTCTACTCTACTGACTTAAGAACCTCCCAAAGGCCGCATCTCCCAATACCATCACATTGGGCATTAGGATTTTAGCATATGAAACTTCAAGAGGACACAAACATTGAGACTACAGAACCCTTATAGCATATAAACTTCCATCTTTCTAATTTTAGATTTGTCTTTTTAGTCAAAAGACTAAAAATCATTTATTTACAACCCAGAGTTTTCAACTATATAAAAAATAACAATTATTAAGATACTGTATAGGATTATTAACAAAGATCAGCAGGGTTAACATAATATTGCCGGTAAACTAGAACAGCTCCATACCCCCCCTTAATGAGTATCTAAAGTCTATCAGCTGTTTCACTATTCTTAGGTTCTAGCATGGTGCCTCAGCATACAGACAAGCATCATACTAACTCCTAAGGATTCTGGGATGAAAGCTATTTCCCGCTTTCAAGGAACTCCCAGTCTAGTAAGAGAGCTGGAGAACCATGCAGTATTTCCACAATGATAAAGTTAATGCAGGGTGCCAAGGAAACATGGATAAGGGAGGTACCCAGCTCCATTTGAAAGCTACATGGAGAAAGTGTCACCTCACCTGAGTTTTGAAGCATCAGATGAAGCTGGGCAAAGAGAGAGGGGCATGTGCAAATACACAGCACTCCACGAGGGTGACTAAGGACTGTGTATAGGTATAACAAATCATACTTCAGGAGACTGGCAGGAGAGCTAGGCAGGGAACAAAACCCTTTATCATCATAACAAGGACTTTTTGTTTTATTATATACATAAAAGAGTTCAATCATTTTCTTTTGTTTTGTTTTGTTTTTAAATAGAAACATGGCCTGATCATAAATGAGGTTTCCCACAGACTGGTTTAAAGGGAGTGAGAGTAGGAGCAGCAGAGATCCACACAGGAAATGCTGAGGGCCTTCCCCAGGGCAGAGCAGTGGGGGAAGAGACAGGGGTAACAGATTTGAATACAGAGGGGGAAATGTGCACAGGGAAATGGTAAAGTCAAGACAATGCTAAGATATGAGGATTGAGCCACCAGATAATTCATGTTGACATTCTTTAAAATTAGGAATATAGGGGAAGAAGAGACTCGAGAGGAGATGAGGAATTATTCTAGGAGCTATGAAATGCTGGCATGCAAGGTCTGTTTCCTGGGTGTGCCTTACTTTCTGAATGCACTGCTCAAAAGCTAGTAATTTTCTGCCAAAATTATAGTTTCCTCCGAGGTAAATAGAAAGCTCTTCTCACCAAGAGAAGAAGATAAAAGCATGGAAAGGAAAAGAAGAAAAAAGAAAAAAAGAAGATATGTTAATGAGCAGAGTGAAGAACATGAAAGAAGAGAGAAGTGAATGTGGTTGTCAGAGCAGAGGGGTGGGGAGGATGGGTGAACTAGATGAAGGAGATTAAGAGGTAAGAACTTCCAGTTATAAAAATAAATAAGTCACAGAGGTGTACAGCACAGGGAATGTAGTCAATAACATTGTAATAACTTTGGATGCTGAGAGATGGTAACTAGACTTAGCATGGTGAGCACTGAATAATGTACAGAATTGCTGAATCACCATGTTGTATATTTCAAAGGAATATAACATTGTGTGTCAACTACATTTCAATTAAAAAAATAAATTATTTCTCTTGGTTCAAAATGGAAAGGAAGGGAAGGGGAGGGGAGGAGGGAATGAGGAAGTAAGGAAAGAGGGCAGAAATGATAACCACAGAGAATAGAAAGACAATAGAGTATGAACCAAACCTGAGTAGTTGTCCAGATGCGACTCCAAGGTGACTACAGTGAGTCTTCAAACCCTGGTGACCCAGCAAACCATGAGAATAAAAATTCCAGACACAGCCTGCAGTTCAGCAGGAGGTCAGAGACTTCAGACATCTCTTTTAGTAAAAATCTGTTCTCTCTCTAAGGAAGCTAAGGAAGGAGGGGATTGAGCAGGGTATATTTTACTTCTTTTTCCACATTTGCAGATAGCCGGCAAATATATAACTGTAGAAGTTTAACTACAATATCAGGACTTATTTATATCATTTTTTATAAAAAGTCAATTCCTTAATCGAGCTTTAGAGCACAAGAGATTCAAATTCCACCAAGCTGTTGGGTGTAGTCCATACTTTAACTTTGTTGGCCAATATGTTAAAATTGGGAGATTTCACATAATTTCTGATTTCTCCAAAGTTGGGACCAAGAGAGGATGCCTTCAGATGAAGAACATGTTGATTTTGAGACCTTAATCTACCACTCTTGAAGAAAAGAATGTTCTTGTCATATCAGTTATTTTTCATAGTGTACTTATATTTGATAAAAGCACATTCCCTTCCAGTAGAAATAAGTTTTTACATATAAGAGTTCCTATACTTAGGAATTCTCAATTAAAAAAAAAGAATTCTCAATTTATAAACTTTATACATAAAGCTATGCTCCAGAGAATAGTGTGTCAATATTGCACAGATGGTGTCCATTAGTCCTATGCAGTTGTTTTGGTCTTAACCATCACAGTGTTCCATAAGGAGACTTTTAATTGTGTTAGGTTTCGAAGGTTCCACGAGTGTAGTTAGCACACACTACTGAGATGAGGTGCATAGGCAGTAAGAGTGGAAGGTGCTAGTGAGGTGAGGCATACTAGTAGGAAGCAAGCAAAAAACGAAAAAATGAAAAAGAGTAATTGAAACTATGCCAAGTACATGGAATTCACATGAAGGCAGAAGTTGGGACTGTGCGTCGAAGGTGCCCACTTCACAGGAGCAAAGAAAGGGTGTGCTGTGGCAAAACTCACTAAGTGAAAACTCATAAAGGAGAGCACTGCTACAGAAAATCTATACTTCTATTTTTCTTTATGACGAAGAAACTGGATATTAGTCACTGACAAATATTTCTTCTTTATAAAAATACAATTCAATTTTTTCACATTCAAAGCCTATGGTCAAAAGTTAAAATAATCTGACTGACCTACACTTGATTATAAACACATGCAAAGGCTTCAGAAACACAGACAGACCTCCCCAATGTTATTAAATAAGAGACTATTGTGTACAGTGACTGGGCAAGAAGCACAGTTTACTATTTTTGTATGATGGTAGTTTTCAATAGCTCTCTTATTTTCTTTTTTAATAGGCAGCATTCCATTCAGCCAACCCCAAATTCCCTCTTTCCTCATACTGGAGAAATTGTTCTGCAATCTACTCTGCAGAGTTGCTGAGTTATGCCCATGAGAGAGCACACACAGTTCGATCCTATTTGCACTAGCGGCTCATTAGAACAGCTTCTGGATTTCAAATTCACTTTAAGGGGACCCTTGGATTGCACCAACTGGAATTTTCTCACCTTCAATGAACATTAAACACATTAGCTAAAATGCATACTAGGGAATTATTTCTTGACTGGGGGAATCAAAATTCTTGATTGCTAACCAGATGCTCCATTCTACCAAGCCTTACAACACAGCTTATTCCATTTCAGTCTTTCTAGATCCTTTGTGACATATATATTGCATATATATATATATATATATATATATATATATATATGCATATATATAACAGACAGTCATTTATAGTAATAGATTGTTAGTTTTTGTTTTGGTAGCTTATGTTAATAGCAGGCAGCTATTATATGATATATAATATACATATAATAGATAAGTATGTAAATAATAGATAGCTTCTTTTTAGTTTGTTTTAATGGTCTATATCTATAAAATTACTTTGTAAAAGTTTATCCTAAATAAAACTCTTACAGAATTGGTGGTCCTAGGCACAGCCCTGTTCACTACATTTTATAATGTTTCAATTTTAATTACCATTTTAACCTCTTATTTTAAGTAACCAGTATTGAAATCCCATTAAAATAGAAAATATGTTCCCTTGCCTCCTTAAGTGTATCTTGTTAAACATAACTTGAAGTTTTAAACATTAGCTTGAAGTCATCATAATAAATGTCAATAATTACTGAAAGCAACAGAGTAGGCCATCAAAAAGCACAGGCATTTTAAAGCCCTGGGCTCAATGCTCAAATTCATCAACTAATTTGGGCTGTCTGAGCCTTGGATTGCTTACCCACAAAGCGGGAATAAGAACACATTTCTCATCTGGTTGTTGGGATGAGATAGATAATTAACAGTACTCAAAAACAAGTCTTCATCATTTCTCTAGAAGGCTGGAGTATACTCGGAATCTGCTGAGATAGGTGAAATGTTTGCTTCTAGTCTAAACAGCTCCACACTACTGCACTTTTAGAGTGCTCGGGCTTGATTTTATTACTTTTGACTATTTGCCTGTCATGGTATCATAAGCTCATGCTGTCACTGGTATCATTATGTTAGCCAGTGGTCTAACAAGTAAAATAAAAAGGGAGCACAGGATACATAAATAAAAGAAGCCTTCCTGTACATAGAAGAGTTCTCTTTCCTCTTGTGAGCAAGACAAGGGAGTTTCCCTAAATAAAGATATTCTCAAAGGAAAATGGGAGAAGAGATGTTTCAAACTGATTTACACCAATTGGGTCAGTAACAACTGCTCAATTCTTTTGATAAACATATGAGTAGTCTTGGATAATCAGCAAAATGTGTTTTATTGAAAACAAGTTCCAGACTGAACTAGATCACAAGTTCAAACAAGCAGTAGCAAGCAGGCATATGCCACCATGCCACCTGTTACTGTAGACTCTTGAACTCCCCTCTTTTTTTTTTAAGATTGATTTATTTATTTGAGAGAGAGAAAGTATGGAGGGATATGGGAGAGAGAGAGAATCCAAGCAGACTGCATGCTGAGTGCAGAGTTCAATGCAGGGCTCAATCTTACAGCCTTGAGATCATGACGTGATCTGAAACTAAGAGTCAAACTCTTAACCTATTGAGCCACCCAGATGCCCCTTCTGTCCTTAGTCTTTTTAAGGCACTCCACATACCAAAGATTTACCATTCCACAAGGATCAGCTAGCCCTCTAGTCAAATCAGAATACAGAATGCTCCTTGGGGTGAACCCATTGGCATTCTCCTCTGTGATTCTTCTGCTAAAGAATATGCAGAGAGAACTGGCTACAGGAGCACCTCATCTAGTTAATATATTCTGTCTGGTGACTTTTGGCTCATCCTGGATCCAAATGCAATCTAGGCAATCTAAATTACCCCTCTCTTTCTCTGATTTGTTGATTATAATCTGCTTTAAATTTATAAATTAGAATAGTCTGTATTGGTTCTGTTTTTTTTTTTTTTTTTTTTGTAGATAGATTGATTTTGTTTTTATGATGACACTTATACTACAGAACAGAAGCACTTAGGGAGATTTATCCCACATACATACTGAATCAGAATGTCCATGGTGGGACCCGCATGCATAATTGAGGGGTTAGAAAAGGAAAGATCCTATTTGGTTCTGATGTACACCCTTGATAAAGAACCACTGGAGAACTGCCAGTTAGTGATAATAATGAACTAGATTTTCAAACTAGTCTTTCTCCAATGGGGTGCATACATGTGTATATATGTGTGGGTATGTGTGTATAAAATTCTGGGGAGATATATATATATATATATATATATATATATATATATATATATATATATATATATATATATATAAATGCTGAGTAGGCTTTTTAAAACTAGATCACTTGAAAAGTATCACAAGGTAATAAGGAATCATTAGCTCAACACTGAAGGAAAAACAGGAACCCAGAGAGATAAGCTAGCATGGAAGTTTTCTTTCCACAAGTCTATTAGCCAGTTCTGACAAATTTCAAAATTCCTGGAGATTTGAACTTTTGTCTTCATGGCCTCACTAGCAGAAAGCAACTGAAATCAAAAGCCCAGACTGACTGACACAAGGTACCCTGGCAGAAGCAAATATTGTTTCCTTTTGGAATCCCAACCTAAATGTAGAGTACAGGTAAAATAGAATGGATTTGTAGCCCAAACTGGCATTATGAAGATCCTCCAGAGAAATTCAAGCCTTAAACTTAGTTGGTGCTAGACTCAAAGTGTCACCTGGTGCCCGGCAGAAGCAAATATAGATTATTTCCAGAGGAAGTTATCTTAATTCCAGAACTCAACTAGAGTCACATGCTCCACCAACTGAGCCAGCCAGGCACCCCACAGTGGTAAATTTTAACCGAAAAGGAAAAGTGTGAGAGAGGTTATAATTGGAAAAGCTGTCAGTGTTCTTTTCCTTGACCTGATGATGATTGCATGAATTTGTGCTTTATAATATTCATTAAATCATACTTTCAGCTTTATGGATTCTCTTAATTTCATATTATATTTTCTAATGAAAGCAATATTTAAAAAAAACAGAAAAAGAAAGAGTAATAGAAAGAGGGAAGAAGAGAAGAAGAAAAGAGAAGAAAGAGGAGAAGAGGAGAAGCAACAATGAGTGAAATCCCAAGTTCCATAAGACCAGTGGTTGTATCTTTTCTCTTCAGTGTATAAGGTCAGATCAGTTCTTAACCATACAATGCCTTCAGTAAACCCTCCCCACTGCCCACTATGTTCACTGTAGGCTCTAGTTTGGTCATTGTCTTGATTTTTAGTTCTCTTCGACAGCTTTCTCAATGAGCAAAAAACTATGACATAATACATCTTGGAATAAGTATTCAAGGAGCAGGGGAATTAGGATATCATAGGATGATACTTGCTCAATACAATTTTAGACCCATTTAATCTTATAGTCATCATTCTTACAGGTATGATAAGTACCCCAACTGTGGCTTTCTTTTCATAGGTGTTGTCCATGAGTCTCACTAATGCTGAACAGTCCTGTCAATATGGTCATCCATGTCATGCTCTCCAGATATAATATAAGGACATGGGACTTTTTACTCTACCTCAGCAGGAATAGAAGTACTACCTGTAATTTATATATGTATCCTCCCATGGACTTGATTTTGAGTACCCTAAAAAAATTTTAGTTGGAATAATGTGGCTGCTGAACGTGGTTCATGACTTCTATAGATTTGGAAATAAATAATAAATCACTGGTAACTGAAATAAATAATAAATTTTGGGGACCAAAGAATGTGATCCTTTAAAATGTGAAACTTTAGTTCAGAATTTAAGATTACAGATGTTTGAAGGTAGGGGAAAGAGAAAAACAAACTTTTATTACATACAACATACAGCACATTCTTTGGGGTCACTTTGGTATCACTGGCTGCCCTGAACTTAAAAAAAAAACAAACTAAACTAATCAATCCCTGTTTTGAGGGAGAAACTCTACATAAGAGTAGGAATTTGTTCTCTCTCCCAATGGAATCATGTTTTACTTCACATATACTCTCCAAAAGGAATGTTTTGTACTCCATGCTTTCTTATTTAATGTTTTTAAAGTATGTAGCTAATCTTATATTACTCCTAATTATAATCCCCAGCCCTCACCCCTAAAATCCTCATTTCCATGCTACCAGACTTTCCTGAATCTTTTCTGCCCCCGAAACAAAAAACATACCTAGATTTTCTGCTCTTAGTGATCTATCCAGGTTCTGGAGGTCTTGTTTAATTGGTCTACAGAACTCCAATTCTAAGAGAAAAAAATCTCACACAATAATGCCACCCAATTTATCTCTGTTGAGTGTTTATCCAGCTGGAAAACCCTCAGCAATGGGGGCTCAAACTCAAATCAGGATCCATCACCCAAGTAGCTGAAATTATAAGGAAGTTCTAATTAATTCTTGTAAATGGTTACCAGTTGGCCTTTTGCTGTGCATTCTGGAGCCATGCAAAATATTTCTATTCTCTCATCCTTAGACAGGTCTATCATAAATACCTGAAGGGAGTTCTGTTTTCTTATATCTGGGTTAAACATAGTGCATTCTGTCAACTGTTCTTCAAAAGATACAGTTTCAAGAGCTATCACTGGACCGAACTCCATTTCGTCAATGTTTTCTCCCAAATAAAGTGCTCAAGCTGAACATGTTACTTTGTACTTAACCTATGTTAATTATGAATTAATATTAAATATGCAGCCTAGAATAAAGTCTATTTTTGTCAGCAACAGCATACGGTCAACTGAAGATCAGCAAACCCTTCAAAATCTCTTTTGCTCTCATGCACAGTTGTATCTTGTGTAATTAATTTCAATAGTTATGTTTAGTTTTATACTAGTATGTAATAAATATCACCCTGTTAATTACAGAACAACTTTTGAGTTGCTTCGAAGTATTTACCTTTATTCTTTCAACTAAGAAGTTGAAATTCGTTAACATTCAATGAGTATCTACTGTTCTGTAACAGAAAATTGGTTGTTATTTGAAAGATAGGAAACTGAAATCCAAAACTTTAAAGTGATTTGCCTTGGAATCAACATTCCTATCTAGTCTGTGTGACTCCAAAGTGTATGCTATATACCTCCCTGTTCTTTACTAACCATCCCACTACTTTAGGTATGCACAGAATTGGCAAGTAGGCCTTCTAGTCTTTATGCAAGTCACTGATAAGCTTCTGAGTGGGGCAAGGCCCAAGGATGGAACCTCCCATAGGAAGACATGGTGACCCATCAATCACCAATCCCTTATGGGTTAATTTCACAATTAAGAACTAAGAAAACCATCTCTATCAAGCCCATAGTTTTCCATCAATTCTGTAACACCATCAAAAGTAATTTTGTAAAAAAAAAAAAAAAAAAAAAAAAAAAAACTCCAGAATTAACATAACACAAAGTTCCAGGCATACCCTTGAATCACGTAATTATTTAAAAAGAGATACCAAGGGTTAAACTGAGGCATATTAAAATTTTAAGTTTATCTGAGCAAAAATCCCTTGGAATAGGACAATGCCAAACCAGAAGTGGTTAAAAATTCTCCACCAAAGGGAGCCAGGGGCAAGACCTTTATATGGAAGACCCAAAAGGAAATTATTTGATTGGTTATAGCTTAAGTGCTTGCCTTGTTCAGGAAAGCCTGGCTGGCTGTTTGTGATTAGTTGTCCTTAGGTTTTGATTTCTTAACCCTGAGGCATTACAGGCTTAGGTTTGGGTTTATTAATGCAAGTTACTAAGTCATTAAAACAACCTGTGTCTAATGGCCTCCTTATTTAATTTAGCACAAGTTAGTAAAGTACAATTTCTTCTTAGATTGTAGAAGCCATGCCATCACCTCCTGTTAAAAATCACTGCTCTGCTTCTGAATGTTCACACAGTTTGATGATCTATTTTGAAATTCTGCTGAAGGGTCTGAGGTTAAATTTACTAATTGGGAATTTATAAATTCTTCTGTTACGCTCTCTGGAAAATTATTTTTAATCTCTTAGAACTCTTTGGTTCTTTGAATCTGTAAAGATCCCACAGTCCCTGCATGGTGAGTCTTTCTCACAAGAAAACCCTTCATTACCTAAGGGCTCTCTCACTGTTTCCACATATCTTCAGGCATCAAGTTCCTGTTAGCCAGCTATTTTCTACCTCTTGAGTTGGAAGCTCCTTCTCTTTGATAAAAAAAATCAGACATGCCTGGGTGGCTCAGCAGTTGAGCATCTGCCTTCAGCCCAGGGCGTGATCCTGGAGTCCCAGGATCCAGCCCTGGGCTCACTGCATGGAGCCTGCTTCTCCCTCTATGTTTCTTCCTCTCTCTCTCTCTCTCTCTCTCTCTCTCTGTGTGTGTGTGTGTGTGTCTCATGAATAAATAAGTAAAATCTTTTTTTAAAAAATCAGACAAAACAATAACTAAATGCCTCTGTTACCTCTGTCATCTAGAAATATCAAATAACAGGTCTCAAACGTAAGCCTACCTCTCCCATGGTCTTCTTATTCTAGAAGTAACTTCAAATACCTTTTTTTGGCAGGATGCTATATATTTTAGATTACTCCATGCCCTAAACTATCTGAAAGCAGTTTTAAAAGATGTTCCCCCTCTCTTTTATAAACATCTTTGATTACATATGTCTCAGGCCCAGCATGATACCCACTGTCCTGAATCTGGGAGGCCAAGTCACTCTTTCTTCTCTTTCGAGATTTTATTTTAATTCAAGTTAGTTACTATATAGTGTAGTATTAGATTCAGGGGTAGAATTTAGTGATTCATCAGTTGCATATAACACCCACTGCTCATTACATTGAGTGCCCTCCTTAATGTCCATCACCCAGTCACCCTATCCCCCACCCCCTCCCTCCAGCAACCCTCCATTTGTTTCCTATAGTTAAGAGTTTCTTGTGATTTGCCTCTCTTTGTTTTTATCTTAATTTCCTTTCCTTCACTTCCCCTATATTCACTTGTTTTGTTTCTTAAATTCCACATGAGGAAAATCATGTGATAATTGTCTTTCTCTAACTTATTTTGCTTAGCATAATACCCTCTAGTTCCCTCCACATCACTGCAAATGGGAAGGTTTCATTCTTTTTGATGGCTGGATAATATTCCATCATATACATGTATATATTTCATATATTCATATACACACACATATACCATGTATCATTACATATTATATTCCATATATATGTGTGTGTATATATATATATATATATATATACACATACTGTGTGTATATGTATATAAACAAATACATACACAACATCTCTTCACCCACTCATCAGTTGATGTACATTTGAGCTCCTTCCATAGTTTGACTATTATGGATACTGCTGCTATAAACACTAGGATACATGTGCCCTTTGAATCAGAAGGATACAAAAACAATAAGACCAAGTCACTTCTAATCCCTGAATTCTACATTTCATTCTGCCTCCCACTCCCCAAAACACTGAGCCTGGGCCAAATGCTAGCCTATAAGAGAGAAATTAAAAGTATTACAGTAACTTTTACAAATACCAGGAAATAACAGATGTATCAACAGATAAGAGTCCTGGAAAATAAAAAAGACAGAAAAAGAGGTCATGGGAGCTCCACATATCACCAACAGGAGAAAATCAAAGCACTACAGACAGGTTTACTGTTTGGAGACACACGCAGAAAGTGTCTCCTGCATATGGAGCAATTTTCCCACCTAGTTTTCTTTTTAATATGAAGTATCTATGCTCCTCAGGAAAAATCTCTTAAAAAAGAGTCCAATATTTCCTTGACGTGGAAAGAAGCAGCAACTCAACCTCCGGCCCATCTGTATAGTAAGAAAACTAGCAAAGAAACTATGCACCATGTATGAACAGGTATAAGAAAATAGCGGTAGGGACTGCTATATAATGAAATTTATTTATATAAATTAATACAAACATTGTTAAGTGCTACATATTATATAAAATAATATACAATGAATATTACATATTATGTATTATATCATGCTATATATCATAATCATATCCTACTTCATACCTTACATATTATATACTGCATATTGATTTATGTATAAGTATACATTTTTTCTTCTATTATCATCTAAAATGTTCCTGACATCTACTTAATACCAATACTGTCTTTAGTGACATTTGACGATTGCGCAGAAGGTGCAAAACTCTGCCTACGATATAATGCTGTGAAACTATACACATTAGATCAACAAACAAAAGAGATTTCCCTGCCTTCAAAGACTGCAAGATATAGTTTCTTAGAAATCTTAGCTTCTTTCACCTTTTCTACAAAAGTAATGCCCATTTCTCCTAGGAAGCATAACTGAAAGCAAGAATTTTCTTTGTAAGATTTTATTCTAGAGAAGTCTTAGTGATTAAATTCTTTATCTTCACTTTTTAAAAAAGATTTTAATTATTTATTCATGAGAAACACAGAGAGAGAGGCAGAGACACAGGCAGAGGGAGAAACAGGCTCCCTGCAAAGAACCTGATGTGGCACTCAATCCCAGGACCCCAGGATCACGCCCTGAGCTAAAGGCAGATGCTCAACCACTGAGCCACCCAGGTGTTCCTATCTTCACTTTCTAGTGCCTTCTGTTTTGAGCTTTTTGGATTTAAATAATTTATATTTTATGATGCCTAGTGCCATAATACTTCTTAAATTTTAAAATTCTTTATAAAATCTAAAGTTTTTTGTACTGCTTAAAATATTTTTAAAATAAGGATTGGTAGCCAGTGAAGGTGCTTTTTGAGAAATCTTTCTGCCAACCATAGTTTTAGATAGCCCTTTTAGCTTTAAAACAGAGTAGCACAGGCATGTTCATGTGTTTCTATGTGACACATAAATTGCCCTCAGATCTATTTTTTGGATGTGCTGTTTGTGCTCATCAGAGCCATTTGTGCTTTGTTTATATATATAAATATATATAAACATTTATCTATATATAAATATATATAAATATATATATTTGTGCTTTGTTTATATATATAAGCATTTATATACTTATTAAATGCTATATAAATTTATATAAATGCTTATATATATTTATATATAGTTATATAATTCAATCACATTTGACTAAATATGAAGCACAACTTACTGCAAGTTTTCACTAGTTTTGACCATTGCTTATTAAAATTGATTTTCCTCTATTTTGAGAGAGTAAGTTGATAAGGGACCACAAACTATACATGAGACAACAAGATACACTCACACAACCTGGAAATTACTCCAAAGTGACTAATTCAGGACTATGTGTTCCACAAAAACCAACTATTGTGACCAGGAGTAAGAGAGCCACCACATGGGACTTCATCCTTCAAGCCAGAAAGACACAAACTTAGATTCATAAGGAACAGTAGAGCAATGATGGGTTAGGTTTCATGGGCCACAAATATTAGATCAGAGAAAGAAAGGATCAATTGAGCTGGAGTATATGTGAAAAGCTTCTCAGTAAAGGCAAAACATAAAATCTTGAAAAAAATAGAATGTGGATAATCTCATGGGAGAACCAATCACAGAATCAAAAACCTTGTCTATTAGCACTGAAAGTGGAATTGGGCAAGAAAACAAAGAGGGAATGATCATTAATGCGGCATGTGGTCGAGAGAATGAGATGTGTATGACCAGAGATGAGACTGAAGAGGGAAATGGATAAGATTATAATAAGCCTAAAGTACTTGGCTAGAGTTGGAATTTAGAAGAATGTTTCACGATTTTTTTCTTGCTTTGTTATTAAATAATACCTGCAGAAAGTGTGCACGTCAGTATTAGTGGCAATAATAGAGGAAGATAAGCAGGAGGAGGAGGAAGGGGAGGAAGGGGAGGATTTAAAATCACTGATACCATTACTTGAATGTTTTACTATTACTTGAATGTTTTACTATTAAGAATACTATTAAGAATAGTATTAACACTTACGAAAAGCTCACTGTGCCAGATGCTCTTCTAAGCCTATGACATGCAAGAATTAGGTACCATCACCATTTTACGGCTGAGGAAACGGAGGCACCGTAAAGTCAAGTGAGTTGCAGGGGTTCACAGAACTATAAAATGGTAGACTCCAGATCTGAAACCCAGGCAGTCCATGTTATTCTGCATCTTCGTGTGTCATTTAACTACATATCCATAACACTTGCACATGTTATAGGTGATTATCCCCCATTCAAAGATCAGAAAACTGTGGCATGGGGGAAATGAATTACCTTGCTCATGGTGACACAATCTAATATGAAAAAGTAGGATGGGAGCACATGTCCGTCAGATTCCAAAACTTCATAACATTCAGAAGATACTGAGGAAGTATTTGGGGCTCCACAGGAAAGCAGCAGAGAGCAGTTGTGTTTTAAAGAGAGGTTTCTAAAAGATAAATCATGGAAGAAGACTGAAAAGACTTTACCAAGAAGCTGTAGTTATCATGCTAATAGAGATGAGAAAGAGTGTGATTTGTTGAAAGTTTGGATAGAAAAGTTTGTATCATTGAGTGTTCTTAGGTAGAAGCAACAGAAGCAAATTCTGTCTAATTTATGAAGATAAGGAATTTACTTAAATATATCTGAATAGTTTGCAGAATCTTGAGAGGACCAGAGAGCCTGAGGAAGTTCATCAGTCACGAAATGCCTCAAGTTACAAGACAGAAGAGGCCCCACCATTGGACAGTGACCCCCAGCCTGCGAGCCCATAACAAGACACTGCTAGACACTGTCATCAGTCAACCGCCACAACTTTCTCCTGCAGCCACCAACTGACAGAATCATCAGGGAGGCCCCTATTAAACAAGCCTGAAGTGGATCTAGCTATGATGAGTTACGAAAAAGACTGGGAAGGGGTTTTCAGTCTTGGTAATGGCTGAGGACTCTGCCTCAAAATATTAGAGTTCCCAAAATATAAGAGGATGTAAAAAAAATACAAATGTCCACCACCAACCAGGTGAGAGTAGGAAGATTTTTTAAATACTTTTTTTTAAGAGAAGTAGAGAGAGAAATGTGGGTGGTGGGGCAGAGGGAAAGAGGGAGGGAGGGAAGGAGGGAGGGAGGGGGAGAGAGAGAGAGAGACAGGGAGACAGAGAATCTCAAGCAGGCTCCACATCTAGCATGGAGCCTGACCTGGGGCTTGATATCACAATCCTGAGATCGTGACCTGAACCAAAATCAAGAGTTGTATGCCTTAGCCAATTAAGCCACCAAGTAACCCCTGAAACATCTTTTAAGTTCACTTTGTGTATTGCATATTCAGAGATTTTAGTTTATAGGAACACTTCTATAACATAGTCACAGTACACAATTTTACCAAAGTTAACTTGACAGGGGGAAAAGAGCAGTTAGTGCATCATTCCTTAACAATATTTAAAAGGAGACCATTGTATATCATTTGTGAATATTTTTAGAAAATGCACTGAGGTATATGATTCACTTGGCTACTACTTGTATGAAGTGGTTGTTGTATATTCTTCCTCTTTGATTAGATCATTTTTTCCTTTTGTCAAGAATATCCAGATGGTTTGTGTATCCAGAAAAAGGTCTATGATACATTCTTTAAGTGCTTACTTCATTAAGGATCTGAAAATATTTGTTTTCCTAAGACACTGTATCATGATGCTTTCCAGTTGAAGACTGAAATCTTTAGAGAAGGTTCTGGATAAACAAGAGATGTTATCTGTGATAATCTAAAGTAACAGTGAACATACATATGTTTAAATTAGTGGAATTACTGGATCATATGGTAGTTCTATTTTTAATTCTTTGAGGAACCTCTTTACTGCTTTCCATAATGGTTGTACCAATTTATGTTCCCACCAAGAGTACACAAGAGTTCCCTTTTCTCCACAACCACATCAACACTTGTTATTTCTTGTCTTTTTTGATACTAGCCATTCTGACTGGGTTTGAGATAGTATATCACTGTGGTTTTGATTTGCATTTCCTTGATGATTAGTGATTTTCATAAAAATGAAAATGTGTTGGCCATGTGTTTGTATTTGGAAAAATGTCTATTCAGCTCTTTTGTCCACTTTTTAATCAAATTTTTTGCTTTTTTGTTGTTTATACAATTTTTTAATATATTTTGGATATAGAAATACCATATGATCCAGTAATTCTCCTATATGGTTTTTACTCAAAGAAAATGAAAGCACTAATTTGAAAAGATATATATGTGACCTTATGTTCACTGTAGCACTATTTACAACAGCCAAGATATGGAAGCAACCCAGGCATCCATCCATAAATGAACAAATAAAAAAGATAGGAGATACACACACACACACACACACACACACACACACACACTCACACTGGAATACTACTCACCAATGAAAAAGAATAAAATCTTGACATTTGCTACAACATGAATGAATGGACCTAGAGAGTATTATGTTAAGGGAAATAAGACAAAGACAAACACCATATCATTTCATTTATATGTGGAATCAAAAAAAAAAACAGAACAAATGAACAAACAAACAAAAACAAACAGACTCTTTAATACAGAGAATAAACTGATGGTTGCCAGAGGAGAGGTGGATGGGAGATAGATAAAATGGATTAAGAGGCATAAACTTCCAGTTCCAAAACTATATAATGTATAGAACTATACATACTATATAACTAGAACTATATATACTATATAATGTATAAAACTGTCAAATCACTATACTGTATATCTGAATTCATAAAACATTGTATGTCAATTATACTTCAATAATTTTTAATTTAAAAATAAATAAAATGTGACATTTCTGAACACTAAGAGACAATGCTTCTCTGTGTCTTAGTCAAGTGTTTTGCTTGCAAGAGCACTTGAAGAATCATGTTCTGGTCTGATTCACAAACATGTTTTCAGGAATTTGCCTTACCTTGTGGGCTATTTTACTTTAATGATGTTTCCCAAGTTGTGAGTATTACTAACAACAACAACAACAACAAACTTCTGAAACAGAATGTAAACTAAGATTTTATTTTAGGTAAGGGAAATTAATTATAACTATAAATCTTTCCCTTGAACAATTTTAATATTTAAATTGCATTCTACCATATTTTGTTTGGGAATTCTTCACTATTTATTTAATAATAAGGATGAAAACCAGTTAGAAGCACCATCTAAGTATGTTGCATTTAATGATGTATATCATAAAAGTTATACTTGCTAGTGATGTGTACTTGGCTGAGTGAGCAACTTATAACAAAAAGATGTATATTATGGATAAAGTCCAATTATCACTTAGTTTTTACCATGCCAGCTGTAATGTAACAGAAGATTCATAATTTATTCAACAACATGCTGATCACATGCCATAAATATCACTATGTCTTTACTTTTACTTTTTTAAAAAAAGGGGTGATGCCTCATTGACAAAGATACTCATCAACTGAGTTTAACAATCCCTGGAAATAGCTACCCTCAGGGGATTTTTCTCTCTGATTTGACTGATCTGCAACATAAAAAACAATTTATATGTTTGTTTTCAATCTCATGGCTCATATTTCTGTTGTGTTTTTTTATTTGTTTAAAATTAAAATTATTGGGACGCCTGGGTGGCTCAGCGGTTAGGTGCATCTGCCTTCGGCTCAGGGCATGATCCTGAAGTCCCGGGATCAAGTCCTGAACCGGGCTCCCTGCATGGAGCCTGCTTCTCCCTCTGCCTGTGTCTCTGGTTCTCTCTTTCTGTGTCTCTCACGAATAAATAAAATATTAAAAAAATAAAAAAATTAAATTAAATTAAATTAAAATTATTTCTAAGCATCTTATAGAAAACTTGAAATCACTGTATTACAGGGCCTTTATTGCCATGTCATAAAATTTGTGTTATGAAGATATTTTATTCATTCACTCACCCCATTAAGTTTCAAGGATATACAAGATGCTATGAATAAGACATATCTAGTTTCATATCTCAGAGAGGATATAGATATTAATCAACTAATTATGCAATCCATTATATGATTACAACAGTCATAAGCATTAGAGAGATGTACAGGATGCTATGAGACCACATAAAATGAAGTTCTGACTTAATCTGGGGAAGAGGGATGGGAGGAAAGGCTTTCAGGAAAGTCTTCTCTGAAGGTTACTGTGAAAGTTAAATGTCTGAAAAGTACTGGGCATAACAACCATTCAACAAAGCAATGATGAGGAGGAGGAAGATGATGATGATGACAATGACAAAACAGTTCAATCATTCAGCTCAAGATCCTTCCTACTCTTCCAGACCAGGCATATCTAGTATATATTATGAATAGAAGCAGATAGAAGTCATCCATCTATCATTTCAGGAATAACAACAAAGGACCTGAGAGTTTGTAGCAGTCTGTTTCACTATCATTATCATGACTTTGTCACAGAATCTGCTCATCAGAGGCTTAAAGTGTATGCTTCCCCCAGGGCATTTCTGGTTGTCCTACTCTAATACATTATTTGAGATCTGAATGGATGTTGCCATGTTACTTGCAAGAAACAGAAGAGCTAGGGGTGAGTATGGCAACTCCAGTCATAATTAGGTCTCTTAATTCTCCAGTTTGCATGAAGCCATTGAAATTGCTCAGTTCTGCCCTTCTGCATCTCTCCACAGTTCTCAATCATAACTCATCTTCAGTCTGGGACATCTCAGTGAGCCCCAAATTCAGGGGTCACTTGAAGACTCCATGACCTGCCACTGTATTTACTTATTTACTTATTAACTTTTATTTAAATTCCAGCTAGTTACAGTGTAACATAATTTTCAGGGGCACATTACAGTGATTCAACACTTCCATTCAAGATCCAGTGTTCATCATACCAAGTGCCCTCCTTCAACCTCTTCATCTATTTAACCTATGACCCCACCACCCTCCCTCTGCTACTGTATTTAATCACACATGTGAACAACATGTTTAGGTGACTAAACAATCACACCTCGGTGAGGGGGGCTTCAATGAATGAACACACAAAAATACATTAGAACCATTGTATAGGGCTGCCTGGGTGGCTCAGTGGTTGAGCACCTGCCTTCAGCTCAGAGAGTGATCCTGAAGTCCTGGAATTAAGTTCCCCGTTGGGTTCCCCTCAAGGAGCCTGCTTCTCCCTCTGCCAGTGTCTCTCATAAGTAAATAAATAAAATCATTTAAAAAAATAGAACCATTGTATATACCAATACACACAGCCACTTTACTCACCCAAAGTGAAACTATTGTTTAACCACTTTCGGCCTTGCAGTAGAAATAAAACTGTCTCTGATTTTCTCCCACATCATCATTTTTATCACTTTGATTTAATACCACGTATCATAAAAGTCTCATTTCCCAAGTAAAATAGTAGGTGCTTTTATGTGTGTGAACTTTAGTTTTTTAACACCTTAACTAAGGTATAACTGACCTATAAAGTACACAATTTGATAAGTTTTGACATACAAATGTACCACTGAAATCATTATAAAAATCAAGACAATGAATATATGCACCATCCCAAAGAAACTACTATGAACTAAATGTTTGTGTCCTCCCCCAGTGAAGCCCTAAACCCCAGCATGAAGGTACTAGGAGGTGAGAGACGATTAGGCTATGAGGGTAAAACCTCATGAATGGGATAGATGCCCTTGTAAGAAAAGACATGAGAGAGACGATCTCTCTCTCTCCCCCATATGTGGATACAATGAGAAGATCAGATTTGCAAAACAAGAAAAGGGCCCTCACCAGAACCTGACCAAGCTGACACCATGATCTAAAATTTTCAAGCCTTGGGGTGCCTGGCTGGCTCAGTGGTTGAGCATCTGCCTCTGGCTCTGGTCATGATCCCAGGCCCTGGGATCTAGCCCTGCATCAAGCTCCCCATAGGGAGCCTGCTTCTCCCTCTGCCTATGTCTCTGTTGCTCTCTGTGTGTCTCTTATGAATAAATAAATAAAACCTTTAAAAAACAAATAAAAAAATGAAATAAAAAATTTCAAGCTTCCAAAATTGTAAGAAATAAATTTCTAAGGCTTGAGCCAGCCAGTCTATGGTATTCTGCTACAGCAGCCCAAAGTGACTAAAGTAGGTACAAATGCATCACTTCCCGACATTCCTTCTAGTTCCTCCCTCATTCCTCCTCACCTTTTGATTCCGGGCAACCATTGATCTGTTCTTCGGTACTATGGATTAAACTATATTTCTGGAGTTTTCCATAAATGAAATCACACATTATTTACTTTTTTTGTGTGTATGATCTTTCAGTCAGTATAATTATTTGGAGATTCTTCCATGCTGTGTCAGATATCAATTCTCCATTCCTTTTTATTGCCAAGTATTATTACATCATATGGATCTGGACATACAACAGCTTTCTTTATACATTCACATGTTGTTGAACATTGGTTACACTTAGTGTGAAGCTACTGCAAACAAAGCTACTATTGATATTTGCACATTTTGGTATTTGTCTAATGTTTTAAGAAACTGCTAAATTTATGATTTCCAAAGTGATTATATCCATTTGATATTTCCAGTAGCAGTGTATAAGAGTTCACATGTTTAGGTGACTAAACACCCCTTGGTGAGTTCTAGTTCCTTCACATCCTCACCAACACTGAGAATAATAAATCATTTTTAGTTTTTGCCATTCTAAAGGTACATTTGCTTTAATTCTAATTCTATGAAAAATATACATCACCTTCATGTCATTAATCAGAAAAGTGAAGCTCTGCCTATATTTTCCTCCCAGTGAGATAACTTATAAAAAGTCCCTTCGAAGTACAAAAAATTGTGTTCTAATATAAAAATATAAAATCTTAAAAATTTCAAAATTCTTATGCCATTTAATGTTATGTTTTAATGTTATGACAGTACCATTTCTTTCTTTTTTTATACTTCAGATTTAAGTCACAGTAAGATTAGCAAACAAATGAGTTTTAATACCAAGTATACACTACAACATGAAATAGCATTAAAAATGAAGTATCTTTTACAAGGTCGGAAGGTCCATATTTCACACTGTAATCCTATAGAGTTAGGTAGGATGAGATGGATACCTTCTTAGTATAGTGAGTTATCAAATATTAATAATGTTACAAATGTCTCACATATCAATTTATCTCAAATTTTATCATGAGTGATTCCTTTGTGGAAAATAATTTTATTCAATGTTTAAAGTTTCCAAGGCCAACCCTTGGCATAGCTTGGGCTTGTGAAATTTCAACCAGGATGCTAAAATTTGATGACCTTAGAAGTCGGTCAAAAAATGGGGGGGGGGGATAATTTTGTCGTCCAATGACAACAGCTGCCAGGAAAACAGGTAAAATGTCTTAAGTGCCAGAACATGGAAATTGTTGAAGATCTCAGGCAAAACCAAAATGCCTACTATCCATATAGAAACTTGCTACCAACTTCCAAATACCTGGACACAGCAATACTAGTGAAGAAAGCAATGACATGATGGAAACTAGACAAGAAAAAAAATTCAAATTCACTTAGCAAGGTTTGAGTAAAGCAGCCAATACTAAAGTGCTGCCAATTTGAAACCACTGCTTTAAAAAAGTCAAACATTCCCCTAATGCTCACTAGATCAAAAGTGATCTAATTGTAAAAAGGAATGCATTAAAAGCATACAGGAAAAAATAATGGCAATATACAGATACCTACAAATCAAATTCTTTTTAAAAGACTTTACACTTGCAACATGGGAAAAGATGACAATCTGCAGATTATTAGTGCTGCCAAAACTGAAAAAAAAGTTCTTGTGGCTAAAATAAAAGCAAAATATGCATAAATATACAAGGGTAACAAAAGACTATTTTTTGATCATAGGAGCACTGTAATTTTATTTAAATGGTAGGTGTTTCTGCAGAATAGAAAATGGAATTTGCACTTTAAAAGACATCCAATTTCATATCTCATATATAGTAGTCATCTTTAAAATGTTGGCAGGAAAAAATGCCTACAGGAAAAATAAAAGAGAAGCAAACTATTCTAAAATCATCCATACTATAATAACTCAAGAAATACTTCATCTATTCATCCCCCCCTACCCTTTCAGGTAAATCCGATACACATTCTCCTTAAAGAAAGCAAAAGCCACTATCAAGAATCAATTTGTTCTAAGATATTTGTGACCCTAATTCCCACAGCTACCTTTTCAATGTATGTTTCATGGGAAGTTGGGAGGTAAAAACACCATTTTCTTTGAACAATTTGGTTTCCTTCACTTACATAGGAGCAATGTTCAAGTTAATCATATTCATGAACAGTGGGTATTTCTGATTCAAATAGGAACAAGTACAAGTTTGGTCTTTTGCTCTGTCTCTGGGTTTTGTTTGTTGTTTGTTTTACTTTCTTAAGCTTTAAAAAAAATGAACTTGGTCTCCAGAACTCCTATGTGACACTACTACAGCAGTGGGTTTTAAATTAGCCATAGCTACTGTCTAGCCACAGAAATGAGATGTAACATTTGATTAGATTTCTTCTTAAACATATAACATTATGTTTATTCCATGAAGAACTATCTTTTGCATTAATGGAAGAGTTAAAGACAGATGATCAAATAAGTAAGCTACAACAGTACCATTTCTTTCTTTTTTTATTAACAGTGCCTTTCCTGAACATCACAATTCATAGGTTCTGTTCTGAATTTACTAACATCACATGTTCCATCCAAAACAGATTTTTACTGTGGCCACTTTAAACCAAGCTTATTAGCAGTTTGCAAATTTCTGCTGTGAATAGTGATGAAGTTTGTTTTGTTGGCATAAAATGTAGATGTATTAACAGATGTTTTAGGTTCAAATCCAACTTGTAATTTGAGGTTAACATGCTGGTTTTACAAAAAGGGGTTCAGAATTTCAAAAAGTTATTTTAGACTGTTTTCAATTTTTAATTTTATTCACAGGAATAAGGGCCATGACTTATCGGATACACTGTGCTATATAGAATATACTTTAGAATATAAAAATTATTGTATTCCTTTTTAAAGCATGAATATGCAATAATTATTTCAACTTGAAATTTAAATTAGTGAGGAAGCTATAAAGTTCCTTTCACAGTAAATAACATATAATAACATTATCAATTATGGGTTTTTTGTTTCGGTTTTTTTTTTTTTTTGGCCTACTCCTTTCATTCCCCTTCTACATACACGTTAGGTATTTATAATCACCATGGAGATAAAATGCTGTACACTGATTTACTTATTTATTTTGAACATAGTTGTTCATCAATCTATATTCTATCTTCATAAATCAGTATTAAAAAAAACAGATATTCCTCTTTCTGCCTCAACCACTGTATTTTATTTTGGAATCATTTTCTCAAGGAAGAGTCTCAGAAATAGAAGCCAAATGACAGAATCAAAGGAATGACCATATTTGTTGCCCTCACAATACAAGGATAAATTTTTCCAATTTATCATTGTGTGAATTCATACATGTCCCTATAGACTCACCTAAAATGGATTTATAATTTTTAGTTCTTTAACGATTTAGTAGATAGATAGTAATATGCACAATTTTCACAATTGTGTTTTCGTTTACATGAAAATTTATTTTCATTCTCTGAATATCTCCCTTTGCATATCACCTTACACACTTTCATTAATTCTGTAAATGACATCAATATCAATTTTCTAGCCACCAAGTCTATCCAATCGTTCATCAAACCATTAAATTTATTGAGAATCTGAAATAAAATCTGGTGAGGATGTGGAGAAAAGGGAACCCCCATGCACTCTTGGTGGGAATTTAAATTGGTGCAGCCACTATGGAAAACAGTATGAAGGTTCCTCAAAAAATTAAAAATAGAACTATTATATGATCCAGTAATTCCCTACCAGGTATTTACCCAAAGAAAATAAAAGCATTAAGTCAAAGAAATAAATGCACTCCCACATCCATTGCAGCATTACTTACAATAGCCAAGATATGGCAGCAACTCACGTAACCAATGATGAATGAACAGATAAAGATGTGGTTGTGTATATACATACATACATACATACGTACATACACAATGGAATACCACTCAGCCATAAAAAATAATGAAATCTTGCCATTTGCTACAACATGGATGGACCTAGAGAATATTATGTTAAGCGAAAGAAAGGAAAACACTGTATGATTTTATGTACATATGGAATCTAAAAAACAAAACAAACAAAAGAGAAACAGTCTCATAGATACAGAGAACAAACTGATGTTTGCAGAGGGGAGGTAGGTAGGTTGGTGGGCAAAACAGGTGAAAAGGATTAAGAGGTACAAATGTTCAATTATAGAAAACCAGTCATAGAGACATAAAGTACAGCATAGGGAATATAGTCAAGAATATAAAAACTTTGTATGGTGACAAATGGTAACTAGACTTAGTGGGCTGGCCATTCTGATTTGATTATAAACATCAAATCACTAAGCTGAATAGCTGAAACTAATGCAGAATTGCATGTCAATTACTCTTCAATAATATTCTTAAAAAATTTGTTAAGAATCTAAATATGGGAAGCCAGAAAATGTCACCCTAAGCTATTTTGCTTTTGTCTATTTTTATGTTTTTCTTCTTTTTATTTTAAATATATTTATTTATGTACATGCATTTAATTACCTTTCATCTATTTTATACAGTAAATATGTCTTCTTGTTTTTGAATTACATGAGATATAGAAAAAGTTAATCTACCTCTATATTCTTACCTCAGTTTTGCAACACGTGTATTAAATAAATAACTCATGTTCTCGTTATATTCTCACTTAAATTCCATATAATAAATTCTAATAAACATTTCTGGAATCTTTGTCCTTTCTTCAGCATGAGCAGTAGTAGTGTAACTTAGGAATGAACATATGTCTGGGATCCCTGTGTGGCTCAGCGGTTTAGCACCTGCCTTCCGCCCAGGGCATGATCCTGGAGTGCTGGGATCAAGTCCCACATCAGGCTTCCTGCAAGGAGCCTGCTTCTCCCTCTGCCTGTGTCTCTGCCTCTCTCTGTGTCTCTCATGAATAAATAAATAAAATCTTTTAAAAAAAGGAATGAACATACATTTTAGTGACTTTATGGTTGAAATGAAACTGTCTTAAACTGTCTGAAACTGCTTTCAAATCAGAGTTCTTTTCCAGTGGGAAACTATAGTAAAATTGACCAATTAGGTAAGAATGATAAATGTTATAATTTGGAATACTGCCAAAATCTAGGTATTAAAACAATCATTCGAGACACTTAGCAGAACACAAAATGTTCTAGGATGCTCACTATTATCATTTGGAACATTTTTAAGCTTAACAATATAGAAGTATGCTGTGTGTGAACTGCATATTTAGGTCATAAAATTCAATTTTTGGCTTGGTTAAAACAGTTAACTTTTTAATTGGTAGATAGGCAAAAATAAGAACATTTACAAAAGAAGGCAAGCAAAATAAGCATAATCTAAGATCATTTTAAATGTGTTAGCTGGTCATATTAGTATGTGTGTTTCTTACTTAATTATAAATGCTACACTCTTCTTTCATCTATTGATATATAAATAACAGTAATATGCATATTTGTAACACTTCTAAGCAAGCAAATGATTTCTCTGGCTAAATGATATCTCCCAATAGGATTACATGGTATATTATGTTGGCATGAATTAGTTTGTTAGGTAAATAACCTTAAATATGAAATAGCAATCAACAAGTATGCATAAAAATCACTTAAACGTGTATGATGTGCTTTCCTGAATTGAGTGATTCTAGTTTGTATATCTGAAATAAATTCCCCAACTCCTGAATAGGGAAATTAAAATGAATGTTTAATTACAACAATATCAAAGTTTTTAAATTGCATCTTTATTTATCATTTTATAGATGGCTTTTTCTTTTTGGTGGAAGATGCAAAACTGGTCTATTACAATTTCTGGATGTAGGACCAGAAATTCCTATAACTTGTGAAATAGGAAAATTGAATGTTTGGGATAAAGTTCTGGTATATAGACATCAATCTGGCAGTCATCAGCCTATAAATGAGATTTAATGTCATGGGACTGAATGAGATCTCCAATAATAAGCACAAAGAGAAAAGAGAAGAGAACCAAATACTGATCCCTGGGGTACTGTGACGTGAAGAGGTCTAGAGAAAGAGGAGCAAGGAACAAGTGAGTTATGGGCAGAGGGGTAGATGTGCTGTCTATGCTGCTCTGGGGTAAGTCAGGTAAGATAAAGACCAAACAATGACAAAGAGTTATAAGAACCTGGAAGTCACTGTTGAACCTAATCAGACTATTGGAGGAGTGGTGGGGATAACAGTGGATTAAAGTATGTTTAAGACATAGCTCAAGGTAAAAAAGAGACAAGTATAGACTTGTTAAATTTTAATCCCAAGGGTAACAAAGAATGGCTAGAGAAACAGAGAAGTGTAGATGCAAGAAGGGGGTTTTTGGTTGTTTTTAAGACAAATGAAAATCTTTAATTTTTTCTAAAGTTCTTAAACAACACATTCCCTTAATCCAATCAAAAGCTCTAATGAGGAAAATTCATTGAGAAATGATGACCTGAGCTAAATGGAGGGAAATATTTTTTTCTAGAAAACGTGATCCTCAATTAGGACAATCTTATTTTCAAAGTGATTAAAATGTACAGGGATTCTAACTAATAAAAAGCAACGGTCAATTGTTCTTTCCCGTCATAAATGACAGTAGGGTAATGGGTAACCCCCTGATGATCACTATTCCAAGAACAGGTTAAAAAGCAAAGCTGTATCAGGTTACCTTTTAGGAAGGCTATTGGTATGCCTTGTAAACAGATTTCATGTGAGTGATGAATTTAAAATCTCTTTGATATTTATTAATTGGTCAAATGCAGTGAGTTTAACTCAATAATGAGCTATAGGGGTGATGTTACTATCTCCAGTTTAATGTTCAAATTGTGTTCTGAAAGGAATGATTTAAATGTCTGAAGTATCAGAATTGTATGTAAATATAATCTAATCCTGCTTTAGCCACATAGAGTAACAAGATTTCTCAGAACACCTACAACTTTTACAAAAGAAGCCATTTTGCAAGAACCATAGTGGGTAATTAATTTGAACTACCCATGGGGCCACACTCACATGGATTCAGACCTGTTGTCCCACTGAGCCGAAGGATCTCAGCCATGTCCACTACTGGACAGACCACCTCACTGCAGGAGCAGCCAGTCACATTAGCTTTCCTGTTCTTCCTCCTCACTTTACCAGGTACCATGATGTAGGCCTCGGGACCACAAAGAGGAAGGGATTGGAACAGCACTACTATTTACTCTGTATTTCTTTGCTGAAACAGTTTTGAGGTAATCGCTGATTAATATCAAAATCCAGGTGACATATAGAAACTAAACCTTACATTAAAATTTAAGCTGAACTCAACCCATTCATACCATTAATAGAGACATTTAATCAGGAACAACTATAACCACAGAACAAAATATCATCCAAATTTTACCTCGTATTAATAATTAAGGCATCCCAGAAACCATCATGAAGATGTATGCACACTTAAATATGGAGCATTGTCCTCAGAACATTTCCAAGTTGTTATGCTGTGAAAATGTCAGCAGAAATTTTAATTTAATTAAAATGGACAAATATCAGCTATTCACTTTTGGAAAATTTTGTCTCTGAAGACACATCTGATATGAAAATTTGCCCCTGTAATTTTTTTTTCTTTGAGAACTGCACTTTCCTGACAGCAATATGCAGTTCCACGCAGTTACACCCACTTCCCACTGCTTTTCAGACTTATGTAGCAGAAGCGCCACCAAAATACACATGCATATTCATAAGATGTCTGAAGCATTAATTCCACACATGGCAATGTACACTTGCATCTGTGGTTGGAGCTTCTAATTTGCAAAAGCAAATATAATGTGTCTAAAAATCTTGATGAGTGAGTCTTTCAAATTCAAGCCCAGAACAGTAAGGATCCACATATACATAATTTCAAGCAGCAATAGGCTTAAGTTTTCTGACTACCTAATATAATTCTCTCCAAGTCAGAGTGTCACTATATGAATATGATTATTGCCAATGCTAATTTCTCTAATTTACTTCTTATATGTATTTCAGGTTATAAATATTCATAACCAAAGTCCTCTGGTAGGGTCTCCTTGCACTAGTAAAAACTGAATTCTACTTGCTATAATATAAATCTATTTTCTCTCATTCTAATTTATGATATGGCTAAGAAAAGTGCCTTGCAATATCTTTTCAAAATAAAGAAATAACAACCCATCTTTTCTTTCAGGGTGCAATGGTCTAGTGGTTGAAACATTCACAATAAAATACTCAAATCATCTTCCACATCACTGATTCTTTTTCACTTTTTTCTTTCTTTCTCTTTTTTTTTTTGGTAATAATTTCACCAATAGTTCAGCTGATCTACTGTCTCTGCCCTTGAGTTCTAATTTTGCTTCAGTACCTATAAATGACATCTCCCTTTTACTCCTCCTTCTTGGGTCGGGGTACCTCCATGATGTGGCAGCTGGTTAAGCCAAGAAAAGCCCTGATTTGATAATTCATGACTTTTAAGCACAGAAATTTGCACATAAGTGTTTCACAAATAAAGAATTGAAGGATTGGCATCAACCTCAAAGTACATAAACAGTTTGTGAGAATCAAAGTTGTAGACTTGCTAATTTCTTGGCAAATTTCATTATGATAAAAATCATCAAAAGGTGAAAACTTCAATTAAACAAGCAATTGTTTTAACATGGTTAAACACGTGATATGCTAATGAACTGACTTCATAAATCTTGGTGAAAGAAAACAAACTGCTTCTCCATTAATATTTTGGAAAAGATGACAAACTACTTTGCTCAGATTTTGATTCCGTGTTTATTTGTGTTGATTTTATTACGCTTGCTAGTGGATCCAAACAAACACCTGAAATTGCTCAGGGTTTCCTGAGAAAATCCTATTGCCATATTTGGAGATCTGTTTATTTACAGTACTTATTTTCTCTTCCTAAAAGACTGCAGTAGCAAAGATTAAAAATGTTTATTAAAGAATCTTGCAAATGAACATAAAATGTTTAGTAGCCCAATAACTTGGACAGCACTGTACTCTCTCACATAGTGGCTTCCCAGGAGGCTATTTACCCACAAATATATGTATCTTCCAGAAAGATACAAACTGTTTAAAGTAGATCCTCATTATTTGCAGATTCTGAATTTGTGAATTCACCTTCCGGCTAATCTGTATTTGTAACCCCCTAATCAATAATCACAGGTTACTCACAGACATTTCTGGATCATTTACAGAGTGGCAAAATTTCTGAGTTGTCCAGTGTGCACCTCCCCAGCTGACACTATGCCTTGTTTCAGCTCTCATACTGTAAACAAGTGTGCTTGTCTCAGTCTAGTAAAAGCCACCTTTTTTGTTTTTTGTGTTTCTCATTGGTGATTTTGTTAGTTAAAATGGCCCCCAAGCATAATACTGAAGAGCCGTCTAGTGTTCCAAGTGTAAGAAGGCTGTGATGAGCCTTATGAAGAAAATATGTGGGTTAGATCAGGCTTGAGTTATAATACTGTTGGCCATGAATATATTAAACAAGGCGTCTTAAACACACATAAGCAGGATTGTGCATTGATTGGTAAACAAAAATGTGACCAGAAGCTCACAGGAACTAACACTCTATTTCCCCTAGGACCAATGAATGATTCAATATTTGCTAATTCAGTGTTTGAAGTGACTTTGTAGAGCATTACTACTACTAACTGTATTTCCAATAATTTTACTGTGATATACTGTCCCAAGGAGAGGCGACAGGGGGAATAAAGCAGAGTATTCACACTAGTTTAAAACTTTGTTCCTATATTTTGGTCCAATTTTTATTTAACAAAAGTCTGTATTTTGGACTTTGGGGTTTATTAGAGTGTTATCTTTGATTTACAGTAAACAAAGAAACAGAAAACATCTTTGGATCGACTATATGACTTGGAGTCTAACAAGGAAATTACTTTTTTATTGCAATCCTAAAATCATTACTCTTTCCTTTTCCATGTCTGTCTTCTTATTTGGAAAGACCATGTCTCAGGAGAATGTATGATTTGCTGCACCTTATAAAACCCAAATGTAAAACTGTGAACACTATAAACTCTACATATAGACACATGCCATCTTCAAATATAAAAGAAAGAAATAGCTTTATTTTTGTTATTGTCATTGATGGATTTTTTTGAAATTAAGTCTTTACCAAATGTATAAATTTTTCCCTGAAGGTATCACAAGAATATCTTCAGGTTGTTTCAACTCTCTGTTTCAGTCAGTTTAGGAAAACAATACAATCCCTCATTCTTTTTCTTCTTCTCCACACTTGCTCCCTACCTGATTAAGACCACTGGTACCAACTATACCTGTTTTTTAAAAAGTTACCGTATGCCATGTACATTTTAAATTTGAAGAGTTGTTTTAATATGGAAATTAAAGATAACGCAATTAACACTTTTGTATAATACTTCTGTCAATTTAATAGTCAGAAGCTGTATTAATCAGCCAATCAATCTTTATTTCTAGAGAAACCCAACAGTGTGTGTATGTGCATATGTGTATTTATATACATATAAATGGCTCACATGAGTGAGGAGGCTAGTAAGTCCAAAATTACAGGACTAACAGGCAAGCTGGAAACTCCGGCAAGAGCTAATGTTGCATTCTTTTTTTTTTCTTAAGATTTTATTTTTAAGTAATCTCTATGCCCAACACACAGCTCAAACTCACAACCCCAAGACCAAGAGTCATATGCTCTACTGACTGAGGCAGCCAAGCACCCTGATGCCACATTCTTGACATCTCTTCTCAGTTTTTATTCCATAAACCTTCAACTGATTGGATAAGGCCCACCCACATTATTATTTAAAGACAACTGGTTATGGATGTTAACTATTACAAAATACAAACTACAAAATACCTTCATAGCAATATTCATATTAGTACTGAATGAACAACTGGACACCACAGCCTAACTAAGTTGGCACATACAATTAACTATCTTAAACCATAAAGTTGCCTCCAATGACCATCAATAAACAATAGGAAAAAAAGAATAAATTGAGACAACAATCCTGAGCTTAAATCCCAGCTATTTCACAAACTGTGTGGTTTGAAGAAAGTCATTTTTTTTCTCTGAACTTCAGTCTGTTTATTTGCAAAATAAGGGGAGGCAGTGTATTTATACATACCTTTGGTGGTACTGTATAGATCTGATGAAGAATTCAGGACACTCAATGAGTGGTAGTACTACACTATTAGTATCTATGTGCTGTAAAACTGAGTCACAGACATTGATGTATTCCTGGCAGGTAGGAGGTGTTTCATAAATGTGTGTGGAGGGAACAAAGGAAAGAATGTAGAGAGGGAAGGAGGGGACAGAGGAGAGTGAGGAAAAAAAGAACGATGGAAGGAAGGAAAAAAAATAAGTAAATGAAGGAAGGGCACCGGGGTGGCTCAGTGGTTTAGGGTCTGCCTTTGGCTCAGACCATGATCCCAGGGTCCTGGGAGAGAGTCCCACATCAGAGAGCCTGCTTCTCCCTCTGCCTATGTCTCTGCCTCTGTGCGTCCCTCATGAATAAATAAAATCTTTTTAAAAAGTAAGTAAATAAAGGAATGAATATCAAGGTTCACTTTTGGAAAGAACAAAATCATCATAGTTGAGGCTACAGAAAAACAAATGAATTTTTTTTTAATTTTTAAAAAATAGTCCCTGTTTTCAAGCAATTTAGACCTGACATGTAGTAAATAAGACCAGTTTGCAAATAACCATAATACAAACATATTAAAAGGTGACTGCATCTAATGCGTAAACCAATTTAAGAATTCTGGTGTAAGTTCATACAAAAGGCACATTCTGAAGCCATGAAGCACACGACATATGATACTTGTCATCCAAAGACACCACTGTAGAAGGATCTAAATGTGGTTTTGTAGACCTGGATTACCTTACAAATTAATTGATAAGGACAGAGTGTTGCTAAATTTAAAACAATGCAACAAACATCTTCAGAATGACACTACTGGAATGGAACATGTAAAGGAGAACTGTAATTCAGTCAGTTGGGACAATGGATAAGAGATCAGAACCTGAAGATCCATTATTGTTTATATCAAATTATCTAAGGAAAAGAACCTTATCAGATGACCCAATAAGGCAACGAGGTTTCCAACACAACCAAGATGGAATATCATTCAAGACCAACCAATTCTTCTGTTTCAACTTTCCAGTTACTGATTCTGCTTTGCAGGTGTCCTGGCATGGAGAGGCAATACTCTCTCCATCCTTAAAGCACATCACTCACTATAAATTGGTAAATTTATAGTTTACCAATAAACTAGAATGATAGTTATCATTCTAGTTCATAACAATTTTTTGTTAGGTTTTATTAGCAGGAGTTTATCTTCTAGGAACTATGGCAACTCTGGCTGGAAGGAAAAAGTAAAATTTCTGGAGCTTAAAATTTGAGAACCAAAAACTGTACCTCAATGAACCAGTCATGTGACAGGCTGTCTTCACTGCCCTCTCTGTACTCCTCCCCAATGTTGGTCTTTGAGCCATCGCTGTATATTGAAGGCTGTAAAGGACCCAGCCCCTTCAGCAAAAAGATAGGAGACAGGAAGATTTTAATGGGCAAAAATTGTGAGTAGACAATTCCAGATGGAGAGAAAAGCACAGCTAAAGTTCAAAGATAGGGAGACACAATGTACATATTGATTAAAACAGTCCAATTTTGATGTCCATACACAGGAAGACTGAACAAGAAAACTGTAAAAGTAATCTGGCCATTTGGAGCACTGTAAATGACCTGATTGGAAAACACTTTGTTTTCATTTTACTGGCTATGGGAAGCCACCAGTTTTTTCTTTTTTAAGCTGGTGAATACTAAAACAGTAACTATACTAGCATAATTAACCTGTTGAGAGCACAGGAGATAACTTTGAGGAAGAGAGTGACTAGTCCATGATATTTACTGCAAGAGTCTACCCAGGAGGTAATAACAATCCAAGGTGGAAAGATGGTTGTTTAAATACAATAGAGGATGTGAAGGTAAGACACTCAGGAAAAGACAATTACTGAAATTCACCAAACATCTGACTGGATGGGAAAGGTGGGGTATCTGGAAAGACTGATGTACAGTCCAAAGGTTGTGAACCAAATTTCAGCAAGTGTCACTGAGAGAAACACACACACATGCCAAGGAAAAAAGTAGATATAGAGTAGCAGGAAAGATAAAGAGGCTGAGTTAAACAATTTGAATTTGGCCTAAATAATGAACCCAGATGCAGGTGTCAAATAGTGAGATTAAGAGATTCAAACGATAAGTGTGAAATGTCGTTTGAAAGTTATGTAACGGCAAAACAGTAAGTTTTCTAAAAGAGCAAATGTGAACACATATACAAATAATAAGAAAAAAGGAACATCAAAATATACTAATTAATCCTGGAAATTTTGAGAGAAAAGAGTTTTGAGGTATATTTTCAAAAACTTGTAATATACACATAGGATCAAAATAAGGGAACTACCTTTTCAGTGGTGACACAGATGGGGAAAAACTGACACTAAACACTAATCAAGTGTACTTAGTATTATATATACTAAGGATTTTTCTGAGTGCAAATAAAAATAACATACTTAAATAATTAAATAAATGAAATGGACCTCTTATTTGTATGTAAAGATTTTATTTATTTAAGAGAGTGTGAGAGAGAGCATGAGGAGTGGGGAGGGGCAGAGGGAGAAGGGCTCTCAGCTGAGCAAGGAGCCCAACCCAGGGCTCCAGCCTGGGACTAAGGGATCATGACCTGAGCCAAAAGCAGACACTTAACCAACTGAGCCAGCCAGACACTCAGATCTTAATTTTTAAAGCAAGCTGAATCTCAATTCTTCCACACATCTTTTTCTTTCACTGTTACACCCATAGTTTGCAAATTTAATAATAAGGCATATAATGAATTTCTACCAATATAGAATGTGTAAATTATTTTTAATAAACAAGCTGCTGCTTCTGTTTCCCTTCATTTAAAACTATTAGCAAAATATGAGTAGAGAACTTCATTATAAATCATGGGCAGACTGACTCAAGTTTCTAAGGACTAGTACATCTAAATGGTAGGAATACTGGGGCACCTGGGAGGCTCAGTTGGTCAAGCATCCCACTCTTGATTTTTGGCTCTGGTCATAATCTCAGGGTCCTGAGATAAAGCTTGTCAGGCTTTGTGCTCAGTGGGAAGTCTACTTAAGATTCCCTCTCTCCCTCTGCCTCTGCCCCTCCCTCCACCTGCATGTGCTCTCTAAAATAAATACATTTTTTAAAAAATATAAATAAATGATAAAACAGTATTTTTTATTTCACAATTTAAGCAATCTATAAAATAATATCTTAGTCACTCAAAGGTAATGTTTGTTTATGACTGAGAGATCACACAGTCCTAAGGTGGAATTACAGGTACATAAATAATTGCAGTATGCCATGTATGATGGATAGTTTTATGTGCCAACCTGGCTAGGCTGCAGTACCCAGTTATTTAAATCAAACACTAATATAAATGTTACTGGCATTTTGTAAATGTGACTAATATCTACAATCAGTTGACTTGAAGTAAGGAGATCACCCTCAATAATCTGGGTAGATCTCATCCAATGAGTCAAAAAACCTTAAGAGCAAAATAAAGGTTTCCTTGAAGAAATTGAGAATCTGCCTCATGACTGCAGTATCAGTTCCTGCCTGAGAGTTTTCATCCTGACAGTCTGCCCTTTGGATCCCAGACTTAACAACTTTTTTCTATATGCCCTCATCCACACCCAAATTCTACTGGTTCTGTTTTACTGGAAAGCCCTGACTAATACAACATGATAGACGTCATGGCAGAAGTATGAACACACAAGGTGAACAATCTGTGGGGTTCGGGAAGCTTCCACAACGGAGATATGGTTGAGCTGAGTATTGAAGCTATGATACTATGCAGAGAAGGAAACGTGGTAAGGGCAGTAATGTCATGCAGGTTAGAGGAACCAGGATGGTCAGAAGTCCATAGGTTCAGGGAAATGCCAATTATTTCTCCAGGTACAGTGAAGAACTCCAGGTACACATAGGAAATGGTCAGAAGCTCTGTCTTCAGAATTGTGCTCTGTCCAAGGTGTGATGGGAGGCACCAGGGAATCTTAAGTAATAGAGAGACATGATCTGAATTACATTTTAAGAAGTTTGTTGTTGTTGTTGTTGTTGTTTTTAAGTAGGCTCCACTTCTAGCACGGAGCCCAATGCAGGGCTTGAACTCACGACCCTGAGATCAAGAACTGAGCTGAGATTGAGTCAGACTCTTTCACCTACTGAGCCACCCAAGTGTTCCACGGAAGATTACTTTTGTAAGGCAAAGTATGGGAGACAGATAATACCAGTCTTATATTTCTGCTCTCTTTACGAGAGGCAGTAAATGTTATAGAAACTCAAGTAAATTCTATTTTTAATTAATATTTATCATTGTAATTATAAAGAAGATTCAGAGAGCTGAATGAGTTAATACACTCCATTTAGTGTTTCATAAATCAGAATTCCAACTAACAAGCTGAGTCTTCCCTCTCCACAACCATAGAAATCTGGGGATTTTCCAAATGTTCCACCCACCCATAAAAACAGAGGTATACAAAAGGCAAGGCAACAATCTAACAACACATGGTTTACACAACTCAACTGTTCAAAAAGCAAAGTTTTCCAGCTAATAATTCAGCACTTCAGGTCCTTTCTTGATACATGGCTGAGATACGAGGAATCATAATACTAGCCTGACTCTTCTGCGTGCTATTAAGCATATTCAATGCCTCCTTTTACCACAACCTTATTTCAACAAAGCAATATTCAGAAAACATCAGGAACACCAGACTGTCAGCAAGTGTCTAACCAGTAGTAGAAGCCCAAATGTGCTTCTCTGTGGCCACCCTCCTCACGCTCCATCCCAGCTAAGAAAATGCATCCTAATTTTTAACACGGAGTTACCACAGCAACAAAGTGAACAGTTAAAAAGTAATGAACTTAATCAATGCAAGTCATTGTTGGAAAGATTATCCCTTGAGACAAATCTCTCACTGCTAAGATTATTGCTATTTATCTGAAGTGTTTTCTGAAAAGGTAAGAATGACTGACTGAAGGCTTCAAATCAATGAGGTAAGTTTTTTTTTTTTTTCTTTCCAGGAGATAAAGCTCCCAGTAGACCTAAGCTACACTTTTAATCATGACATTAATCGATAACAATTACACCCAAGAGAATGCCAATATAGGTTTTCCAGGAAATCACATAGGGTTTAAAGTGCTATACTTGTAGAAGTAGTCAATATTATGTATTGTAAAACAGAATTTAGGTTGATGACTTTCTATTTCCCTAGGGCAAAATTTTGGTACTCTAGACCCAGAAATATTAGCCTAATGTTTCTCAAACAGTAATGTACTTATGAATTACCTGGGGATCTTGTTAAAATGCAGATTCTAAAAAAATTTTAAAAATAAAATAAAATAAAATAAAATAAAATGCAGATTCTGATTCAGTTGGTCTACAGTGGAGCCTGAGATCTACATCTTTGCAAGCTCCCAGGCGATGTCCATGCTGCTGGTCAGCAGACCACCTGAAGTAGCAACGTGTCAGCACACATTACTGTTCCATCAGGAGAAAGAGCACACAGAGGCATGCACACTGGTGGAGAGATGCTGACAACAGAAGGATCTGACTCTAAGAGAAATTGTACTTCTAGAATTTCAACCTTAATCTGCCCTCTTATAAAATGACTTGAGAAAAATGGCAATGCTAACTACACCTATCTTGAGGAGTAGCATTTTCCACATGTATTCTCAGGAGCCCCAGTTATCCAGGACATGAATAGGTGTTGCCAGAAAAATAAGACACGAACAGGTGACTCAAGAGTCACAGAACTGAGTCAACCAAACGTTAATAATGGCTAACATTTGGTAAGCACTTACTATGAGCCAGGTGTCGTTCTAACTAGGTGATACGGAATAGCTCGTTTAATCTTCACAGCAACTTTACCAGGTAGAAACGATATAATCATCCCCATTGCACAGAGGTGGAGCAAGGAATTGAAGTGAGCTAAGGGTCTCAGGGTTGGTGTGTGGTGGCGCCAGGGTGCGCTGCCGCCACCCTCTGGAACAGGAGCACCCTTCAGTGTTGATGGGAAGTGTCAACGGCCACAAAGTGATAACAAGTCCCTGTAGGCTGCCAACGAAGGGGGATGTGCAAGGGAGAGGAGAGAGGAAAATTTAAAAGTTAGGGCAAGATAGCAAATGAGAACAAGCAGGAGAAAGAACAGTTAGAAAATGAAAGTAATGTTTGGACAAAAAAAAAAATTAGACGTATGAGAGTGTGATGTGAAAACAGGCAGCACCCACTCAGGCTTAGATGCCTGAGAGCGTGCTGGGTAAATAAACACCCAGGAGAGGAAAGCAGATCAAGTGGTGGATCTCCCCAGCCTGCAGGAGGACTTGAATGGTTTACTAGTACCAAATCCATGAAAAAGCACTCAAAGACAACAGAGTCATGATTATTCTTCTACTAATTACCTAATTTACAGATTATCTGTGTCCCCTGCTGGGTCTCTTTCTTCTTCCTACAGGATTGTTTGGATATTTTGCTTCTAATTAGCAACTTTGTAAGCCAAAGTAGGGAGAAGAGGAGACTATTAAATGGGGGGAGAGGGGAGTGTTGATTTTTGTTTGCTTGTTTAGTTTGTTGCTCTTCTTTTGGGATCTAGCAATAGGGTTGGGAGAGGGAGTAGGATGTGAAACGAGCAATGCAAGTACATTCTTATTAATCCTAGATTTCAAGCAACCTTCTCTGCCTGGACTCCATGTTGCTAGACCCAGTGTGAATTATGTATTCTGAGCTAGAAAACAGCCAGCACATCAGGCAGAGTATACCTCAGGTCAGGCAGAACTATAAACAAAGTAGTTGTTTGATTAGATGAGCACTGGGACACAGTTCAGATGGTGCAGACAAGCATTAAAACAAGAACTGACCTCAGAAACTTCTGACATTCACCGATCCCTAATGCACTATATATACAGAGATGCTCATGGAAAATTCTACCACTTGCTCAAGGAAAAGAAAAACCTTAATTGGAGACAAGGAACTGGCTTTCTGCATCCAGAAATGATCTGACGTATAACTGTATTCACAAGTACAAAAATTAAGGTAATTCTTTCAAATGAAACAGGAGGGGTCTCTTGGCCCCCAAGATTGAAATGTGTCTGAACAATTATTCTTCACCATCACCTCCGCCTTGCTAGCACTGCTGCCTGGTATCTACTAGGCACCTCCCTGTGTAGGGTTCTAAGGTGAAGCAATCTAATTTTGTTATGCCAGTACTTCAACCGACATTTACAAACTTTTCAAATATTTTAATTTTATCTAAATGTTTTTCATCAGCATGTTCCTTTTTACAAGAATCCTTTATTGTTCCAAGACACAAATCATATCCCTTTGAATTCCAGATGAAAACATTTTAGGCCTATTTATGATTGTATTTCAATAGACATGTATACACATGTAAAGCAGCTTCAGTGTTATTTAAAAATACACTTCAATAGGTCTCATTGTGTTGATATTAGCAAGGCACTTAAGAAAATGCTTCCAGGTGGCAGGCACCTGCTACGGCTTTGAAACACCAACCTCAAAACCTATAGTCAAGCACCAAAATGGGGAAGAGCAACAAACTATATATTTCAGCACCTAGCAGTTTTGGCAGCTCATTTGGAACTGGTTATTGCCAGCTGGGCATTTTGCCATTTCCTTGAGGCAAAATTAAAGTGGAAGATGCAAGGGTTTTATTGTAATTTTCCACCACATATTTATATCATTATGGGTTTTGTGCTGCTCTAGTCCCCACACAGTCTCACTGAATATCTTCTTATTATGTCACTGAAATTTGAAGCAAATATAGGATGATGCAGTGAAAACAAGTGGGCACTGTGTATAGTAAATGATTGCTGAAGATAACACTATGCCTATCAGAATGGGCTACATAATTTGCAGGCCCTGAGCAAGATGAAAATGCAGGGCCCTATGTTCAAAAGACAGGAGAAAAGTTCCATTAAAGGTACTAAAATATAAAAAATAATAATAATAAAGGTACTAAAATATCAAGATTCCTCCTTTCTGCTGCAGTTTCTTCTCTCAACTTGCCAAGGCATTGTTTATTTACTAGTCCCTGCTGTGATCCCTCAGGCACAGGGTGATCTGCAAAGCAAGTGCTAGGAAACAGCCAGCTAGGCCCCCCACACACACACACACAAACCGCCCCCTCTTCCCCATTAGGTATTGAGTCTCTCCTCCCCTGCAGCTGCAGACCAATGCTCCGCGCACTTCTAGGGGCAGAGAAGTCAAGTCAGGGATCTCCCTTCCCAAAGACACACCACCCCAACCCATCCCCAGCAGTACTGAAAATCTCAGATACATCAGGCACCTACATTGGAGTAGGTGAGAAGTTTACCCCACTGAGGCATCGTTGTGACTCTCCTAGATGGGGACAACTGCATCAGTGTCCAGGCCTGAAATGTTCCTGGGATCTTGCTCTAGAGCCCACCCTATCCCTGCCAGGTATGAAAGCCAACAGCAGCGGTGGGACAGGAATGTGAAGGAATAGGCCAGGTCTGTTGGGTTCTAGGGGGTGTGGGACTCAAGCAATTGAAAGCAGAAGAGAACCTATCCCAGATCAGAGGCTCCATTATCTTGTCAGACTTCACTTACAAAACACAAATTCAAACATAAAACTAGGGATTTCTGTCAGGGGCCCATGAAGCCAGCCTTCATTCATAAAAAACTCTAAGGTCTGTGGGCCTGTGCTTACTTCTGTAGCATATATACCATAAAATTGGACAAAGACATTAGCACGACTCCCGCACAAGGATGACACCCAAATTTATTACATGTTCCCTATTTTTATTTTATAGAACTAAATACAAATATACACAAAACTGGGAAAACCTGAATAAAATGGGGGAAAGGTGGATTGTGTCAATGTCAGTATCCTAGCCGAGATATTATATCAGTCTTGCAAAATGTTACCATTGGGAGAAACCATGTAAACTATATAGAAATTTCTCAATTATTTCTTACAACCATATATTGTCATTAGCTCAATTTCTAAAAGATCTGAGGCCTATTAAATGGACAAAAAACAGCATACAAGCTATTATTACCAAAACTACCTATACCTAGATATATACAAAACATTAAATTGAATGTAATTTGAGTATGATATGATATAAAAGAACAATTCTTTAAATAACTAACTCCAATGCAAAATCTGTAATCAGCATGTTAACCAAATTGTACACTATCAAGAGGAATGTGTTCAGCTATATTTCTTATTAAAATTTCTCTTACCTACTTAAGATAAAATGAAAACACACAATCTAGAAACTATAAAAATACTCTAGCAACCAAGTGGTCTATGCAAAAGCATGCCTTTATTCACAAAAGGGGGATAAATTTGTATTAAATAGCACAAAATCAACTTTAAATTGTTAAGTTACTGCACCCAGAAAGTTGGTTTGGGTACCATTTTACAACTGAAAGTACATATTTGATGCTGGTACAGTTACTTAATTTTTATATACATAAGACAAAACATCTTGCCTGTCAAATGCTAAAAAAAAAACAAAAAACAACAACAACAACAAAACAAACCCTAAAGTATAATAGGGAAAATCTGAATCTCCAGACTGAGTTCCCAAGGAACTGAGCCAAGTGAGAATTCTTTTTTGCTTTTGAAGACTGTGTATGTGAGCAAATCCCCAAAGGGGATCAATCTTGTCACAGTCCTGGGGGAAAGGATGTAGCCATGTCTATAGGGCCTCTGAGATAAATCCTGCTCAAAGGTCACCTAATTCTACTAGGACTGCATTAAGTAAAATAATAGAAGAGACTCACTCAACACCACAGAGCCGAACACATTGAAAATACTCTACAGACATTAGCAATTTATATCAACCATGGCAGTCTGTTCCCATTCTGACCTCTCAAGTGCTCAGCACCAACTCAATATAAATTATGCATCCCATTACTATTTCTTGCTCAGTCAGACAGCTTTCAGAGCCAAGATAAACCCACCTTTGGTTCAAGCCAGGACTTTACAGAGAGACCTGAAGAACTGATTACACAAAGAAAGAGGTTTGGGATCCAAATTAGTTTTGCCGCTGCTAACTCTGTACCTCCGGGTAAAACACTGAGCTGTTCATTAGTAAAATAGAATTTGAATTTCAAAGATAAATGAATATTCATTCACTTCGGGGAATTACATACTAAGGCATTCAAAAAATTTTTTGTTGAATGGAAGACTGAATTAATGAATGGATATGTACAGATTTTTCTCCAACCTGGCTTTTTTCTTTTCATAGCTAAATTCCCTTTCAGCTTTATTTCAGAGTTAAAATGCCGAAGTAGACGGGAAGGAAACACAAATAAAACAGCACTTTGCTCATGACCTCACTTGACTGTATCGTGCTGCACCCTACATAATTAATCACTGTCAGCACCAGTCAGATGTGGATATGCCAGCAACTGCATGTCAGGGTTTGCCAGGTGTGGCAGATTACTGAGTCTTCATCAAGCCAAGCTCTGAGGCTGGGAGTCTAACAAAAAAGCACTTAAGAAGCCTCCCAAAGCAGGAGAGCAGCGTTGGCTGTCTATCAGTGTCTCCTTGCTCTTGGTGCCCTAGTTCTGCTCTGGCCTCTCAAGTTCCTGGATTCCTCAGCTCCTGACTGTGCCAGGGTACTAAGGAACTGGGCTTCTTCCTGTCCCAACGTGGGCCTTCAAGTCCAAAGCAGCTTACCTCTAATGTCTGCATGTGCCTGCCCTAACCTCAGTCTGCACACCTGACTTTGGTACACTTTCTCAAAAGCATATTCAAAGCCCTCCCCTCTTGGTGTAGGCTTGGATCCCAGGCTGGCTGGGTGCCCTCTTGGCGATTCCCTGCTGCCTCCATTGCTGGCACCAACACAAATACAGCTTTGTATCTACTTGCCACAAAAACCTTGACTCTGTTCTATTCCATCATTGATTCTTTAGCACTCAAAACTAAGTCAATTATATTTCATGAAATTTAATGAACTCTGTGCAAAAATATTAACGACTAAGCAAAATATAGGTTAAGCGCAAACCTGAATTGTGTCACTACATAAGCTGTGAAAAGGATGGCTTAATCCTTAAATAAACACCAGTCTAAAAGAAGATGACAAAAATGTGTAGTTGAACACAGAGGAACAATGCAGTGTTTTGTCTTATTTCTTAAAAACCAGTTATCTAAAATGTGTCATTCAAATCAATGGCCATGCTAACTTCCCGGCTTTTCCTCCAAGCTCTATTTCAGAGGTTTCTTACCAGTTTTAAAGCTAAAAAAGCTACTAAACATGTACGTCAAATGACCTTTTAATCATCAAAGAAAAATTACCACAGTCAACTGCACAGTCCTGTAACATTAAATAATTAATCATCACATGGCAAAACTACCATTAGAAGTATCTAAATTATTTAAGAAAAATCAAACATATGGTAATTAGCTATTTCTTTCCAATCCACTAGAACATCATAGTTAGCCTGAATACCATAGAGTCTCATGATTTATATCCTCCCAACATATTTTCACTTCTTCATTCTACAAATTCAGTTTCAAAATGTCCCTAAGAGGGTAACTGTTGTGAGCAAGAGGTTAGACATAACAATGAGAGGAAAATCCAAGTACATTATACAAGCCTTTGGCTCAAACGCAGATCTGAATTTGAAAAGAGAAAATGTGGAGAAATTTACTGATAACAACCTAACCATCAATTCAAGTTGTACTTAACTGGAAAGCCTGGAACTATTTACAGAACTATGCAATGGAACGTTCACTAATAATTCAACCCGATGCATCATGTAACAGCCACCCATCTGGAGAGTCTCCTTGTCTCAGGGTTCTTCCCAGACCATTAACAATGTTAAAAGTCTTAAGTGGACTCCTTGTCCACTGTTCACTTCTTGCTGTGCTTCTTATACAGCACAACTCCAGACTCCATTTTTATTTCCAGGTAAACTAAAGAAATGATAGAAGATCTTTTGTCTAGCAGTTTCAATGTGGTACCAGTGTTCTATGTATTAATAATACTCATTTCTCCATTAACTTTAAAAAAATATTTCTACCTTCAATGTAGGTACAGGCAAAGAGAAGAATTTAATGAGTGGAACACAGCCATGTCAGTATTCAATCAAAATTCCCCTTGGAAGCTTTTCATCAGCAGTTGATAGAAATCAACACAGAGAGAGAGCCAGAGTCCCTGAGCTATCACCACAGCCTACTCAAAAAACCCCCAAAACAAAAAACTAACCATGTGCCACAATAGAACCACAGTGGTACGGAGTTGATTTTCATTCTTTTTCAAAAAAAAAAATACGGTTTGCTTTTGCTTACATCTCTTGTTATGAAACTTGTGAAACATAATGATAGAAAAATTGTTAGCCATAAACATATCTAAACAATTTAGAAAGTTATTCACTTTTTAAGTTCTTATTACTCACTGTCCAACATATGAACTACTTTTAATTATCTACTGTCTTTAATTGCTTAGGTGATTATTTTTTCTATTAAATATATGTCCTCAGCCATATCATTAATAATCCTTCATAAGTTTATAGGTACTCTGACTTTGCCTTGTGTTAAAAGGTCGGTTGGGGATTCTTCAGCTTTGCTAATGGTTTTATATTTCAGTAGAGTGTTAAAACTGTTGCTAGGCCTGAATGTCTGTGCCCTCCCCACCAAAAAAAAAAAAAAAAAAAAAAATTCCCATGTTAAAACTCAAACCCTCAATATAAGAGATGGGGCCTTTGGGAGATAATGAGGTCATGAGGGTGGAGCCTTTATGGTAGGATCAGTGCCCTTATAGGAGACACAAGAGGGCTTGCCCTTGTTTGCTCTCCTCATGCAACACAACATGATGGCCATCTGCAAACCAGGAAGGGGGCTCTCACCAGACACTGGATCTGCTGCCACTTTGACTATAAACTTCGCAGCCACCAGAACAGTGAGACACAAACATCTGTTGTTTAGGCCACCCACTCCATGGTAATTTGTTATAGCAACCAGAAGTAAGACAGCTGTCATTCAGGATATTATGTACTCAATAAAGTAAATAATCAATTTCATGTACTGCTACGATTATTAAAAATGGTCTCCACATATTGAAATGCCCCCAAGGTCCTGGCGGTCCAAGAGATCATGCTTTCTCTGTTGCTACTTCCAGTATAAAATAAATATAAACTACCTGTGACCTACTAGGCTTCAGAAATTACTCAATTTAACCACATTTAGGTTAAAAAAAAACATTTTAAGGACTGAAGGCTTCCAACTAATTTTTCTAAGCATACATTTACGTACTCTACTTTTACGCTAGCTGGGTTTGTGAGTGTGTGTATATGTATATGCATTTTAAGAATGAGCCTATATCTCTTTGAATAAACTTTGAAAAGGTGTTTTCTTTCAAGTTTACATACCTGACATCTGTGAAATTTTACACTAAATGTTCTTCACAAGAACTATACAGTAGGACTCCTTTTAAATCAAAATGAAGCCACGCTATGAGTAAGGAAAAGTCCAGAGGTGAATAAATCTAGTTAGCCTTCTAATAATGCCTTCTCTCAGAGAAGCCAAAGCACAAAGATGAGTGGCAAACTGATGCATTTCAACTTCTGAGAAGATCAGGTTACAAAAATGCTCTGTAGTTCTTCAGTTAGGGTCCCCTAACTTCTCTAAGGAGGAGCCCTCTTCTCTAAAGAGAGAGCTATGGGCTGTTTCCCACTAACATACCAGGAGGAAAAAGGATTAGTGTAGTAAGATTGCAGGAGGGGAGATACTCATTTTTATTTAACAAACATATACCATTTACTATATCCTAGGCATTATTTTAAGTATTTTATAAACATCAACTCAAATCCTCATAACAAGCATATGCATAGGTACAATTACATAATTCCCATTTTACAGATGAGAGGGACGGGGAGATAGAATAATGTGTCTGAAACCAGTTGGTCAGTAAATTGCTTGACCCAACGTTTGAGCCCAAGCTCTAAGACTTCAGAGTCCGTGCTGTTAATAACCACCTTACTACTCTGGTTCTTCTGGCCACTGACTCCTTAATTCTTCTCAAAAATTCCACCCAAAAATCCAGGAAGAAAGAAAGGACAACATCTTTATTACGAAAAAAAAAAAAGTAAAAGTATATAGCTTTGGAAAGTTTTCCATTTCAGTAAAAGCCAACATAACTATTTTTCATTGGAAAAAAAAATGGACTTCCAAATACAAATGACAAAAACAGCAGGGAAGGAAATTCTATTTTCAAGTTTCTAGAAGGTTATCATAAACAATGAAGAGAGAAAAACAAATTAGAGTTTTCAAAAATGACATTTGACAGTATCTCTTCTCCCTTGCTGTCCATGAAGAGTTGCCTGCACTATGGACAGTGACTGTGCAGAGTACCCTAAGGTGTGAACATTAAAGATGACCGTGCTTGGAAAGAAAAAAGAAGCATATTGTAAGCTAATGTAAATGCACAGTAAGGTCTGAATGTTGTGGAAATAAGCCCAGTCTGCTTCTCAATTCATGAGTTTAGCTGAGATGTCAGAACAGATGACAAACAACAACAAACAGAAACACCATACCACACAATTCTCTCCAATAGTGGGGATAAAGATCCATAGCAGCTTATTTAATTTGATGCTAATTTACTTCCTTGTTTAAACATTCTAAATATTTGCTATCTACTAAATATTCATGTATTATGCTTTACCTTGAGGGTTTTATTCTCCAAGGAATTAATTTATAAGCACCTGTAATAAAAAGTACTTTCCTCAAAATAACAGCAAAAACTTTTATTTGAAGACTTACTATCAACTAGTTGGTTAACATAGAGAACTGGAGATGAACTCAATCTTCTTGGCATTTAAAATTTTAAATACTAAGATAGGTATTTCATTTGAAATAAATACTTCATTTTATTTCAAAATAAAGCAAACAATTTTATCTGTTCTCCAATACAATTATTTTTGTTTGGTTTTGGTAACAATGAAAACCCAATGGTAGACTTTTTCTTTTCTCACAGTACAAGAAATAGCTTATTTGCCAAAAATCGGTTTATTCAGTCTGCTTCTTTTGAACCTCAACATTTTTGAAGGGTCTGCTTTATTTCTGTGTAAAGTTTCATAAGTAATAATAATTTACTCAAAGAAAATTAATAACAGTTTATTTTATATTAGATGTGATAATAGACTACTAGTGCAAATCCAATGATGAGTTAAAGAAAAAAAATTGATAAAGCAAAATCTACCAGCTTATTAACTCATAAATAAGGAATATTCTACTAAGGAAAGACAGTAGAGTACACTGTATTCTTCAAAAGTCAATGTCATAAAATACAAAGAAAAGCTATGAGAACGTCCACATTAAAGGAGGGTAAAGACAGAAACCCAACAAATGCAATACCTGATCCTAGGCTGGCTCCTACAAGATGGGAAAATGCTCTAAGGGAAGTTACTGAATCAGTAGATATAACTGTAATACAGATGAAAGATTAGAGTATTCATCCATGATAAATTTATTGAGGTTGATAATTACTCTCTAGTTCTATAAAAGAATACCCTGCTCTTGGGAAATATACACTGCAGTGGATGAATGCAAAGGCTCATAGTATATAACACACTCAAATGGTTCAGGGGGAAAAAAAGCATGAGAATGAAGGGAAGACAAATGGGGTAAAATTATTTGGGTGAACCTGGGTAAAAGCCAGAGGACATATCTTTGTATTATTATCAGTTTGTAAATTCTCTGTGAACTGAAAATTATTTCCAGAAAAATAGTCAGGAAAAGGGGGTGTGGGAAGGAGGCAACAATGAAAAGCTATTGATCTGAACCAGAAATATGAATTAAATCCCATGGATTGAGTTCATTCTTTACAGCACACAGAAATGGAGTCCCTGAAACATGCCCTCAAGATACTAATATTATGTTGCAGACTATCACAGACATTCGAGTCTCAAAAGGCCTTGGTCCACATAGAGTACCAGTTATTTCTAAAATTAAGGTCTCCAAAAAAGCACTCCTAAATACACTCCAGTTTATCAGCCACGATAAATTCTCAATGTCCACAATGAGAAGGTGAGGAATACACACCCACCTTAAACACAATGGTTGCAGGATCACAAAGCCATTCCAGATCAGCTCTGGAAATAAGGTTCATCCACACCACCAAGGCTACAACTCTACTAATAGTCTGATTCAGTAAATATTTACTTAGTGCCTGCTATGTGCAGGCACTGGGCTATGCTAGGAAGAGAAAATGAATACGCTTAGGCTTTAATCTTAAGGAGCTTAAAACCTAAGGAGAAAAAGACATATAATTCTGTAATTACAATACCATCTATGAAATGTTGCTGTAATAAAGGCATATATGGAGTATTCTGAGAAGGTCTCAGTGAATAGGTGAACTTCACTCAGTTTTTTCAATAAACATTTATTCTGTGTCAAGGGAAGAAAACTTCAAGATGAGTAAGTGCTTCCCCAATGGACAGGAAAAGAAGTGAGAAAGGAATTCCAGGTGAACGCAATTAGTAACATATGACAAAAGCATAAAATCAGGAAAATTTTAAATTTTAAAAAATAAAATATTTTTTAAAAATAAAAGGTTCACAAACTAATTCCAGGAAAATGTAAGCTGTTTTCATTGAATAGTAAGTAAGATCAGTATGGCCGGGAGTACAACATCTCCTGGAATGTAGATAACAGGGGAGACAAAGCCAATTAGAACCAGATCCTGAGTGGCCTTTGTATACATGCTAAGAAACTACAAAGTAATCGATGGAGGGAATGGTAGAATGCTTGCAGCAGGAAAACCTAAGTGATGAAATTTCTTGTTTTAGAAAGACAGTTCCAGCTAAAATGTCAAACCGTGTATGACCAAGAAAAGATGGGAGTCAGGAAGAAGAGTTCACATGTGATTGCAACAGTCTTCAAGTGCTGTGATCAGAGCTTGAACTAAAACAACCTCTCTGGGGAAAAGAGACAGTTGAGGAAGTAGAGTGAGCAGGATTCAGCAAGCAGATGACTGTGAACAATGGGATATGGTGGGGATGGCGGTCATCAACAGTGACTGAGTTTAAAATGCCAGTGTAGTATGCTCAGTATCTCTGGGGATGGTCAATACAGAATTTAGAATAATGAGAAATACACTGAATTTCAGAAGAGGATTTAGCATAAATGTAAAGATGCTAGGGTCATATTGATGATGATTAATTTTCTTATATTCTCTACGAAAGGATTTAGTAGATTGAGAAAACATTTAAGAGTAATTTAAAGATGATCAGAAAGGAAATAAGCTAAGAGAAGGAAGAAGAATGAGAAGACAGAATTATATGGTAACCAGCACTCTACGGTACTTGTATATGGGTTAGACACCAGTGACCACAGTTCAACCAACATCCAATACACATTCACTACAATGTTTAGGTACTAGATGTTTTGCTACATCCTGATTAGCACCATACTGGCTAGACTCCATCCATACTGGCACCAATTTTCAACTCTGAGTATGACAGTGACTTTTAAGTGTGGATACAGTTCAAGTTAAGTTCTCATTCTATTCACTCTTGCCTACACACTGAACTACAAAATTAAACAGAAGACTCCATTTTAAAAGGAAGCATAAGAGCACCTGGGTGGCTCAGTCAGTTAAGCATCTGCCTTCAGTTCAAGTCATGATCTCAGGGTCCTGGAATCAAGTCCTGCATTGGGCTCCCTGCTCAGTGGGGAGTCTGCTTCTCCCTCTGCCCCCTCCCTGCTGCTCGTGCCTGCTCTCTTTCTCTCTCAAATAAATAAATAAAATATTTTTTAAAAATAAAATTAAATAAAAGGAAGCATAATCATGGACACTAAGAGTCCTTATAGCCATTCAGGGCTTATAAAGCAATACAAAGAAAAAAAGGTTCACAAACTAATTCCTGAACACTAATTCTTCAACTCTTCTTTTAAAAATTACTGATGAGGGGTGCCTGGGTAGCTCAATCGGTTAGGTGTCTGCCCTTGGCTCCAGTCATGATCCCAGGGTCGTGGGATCAAGCCTGCATCAGGCTCCCCAGTGGGTGGGAGATCTGCTTCTTCCTCTCCCTCTGCCCCTGCTCGTGGTTACACGCTCTCTCTCTCTCTCTCTCTCACATAAATAAAATTCTTTAAAAAATTACTGATGAAAAAAATAATAAACCATGGTTCAAATAATGCAAACTTCTGATTTCAACACAGCAATGCCAAAAGATTCTGGATTAAACAATGAACTTCCTCCACATGGAATGCCTGCTCATCTCATGTGAGAGCATGTGTGCGTGCACACACACACACCCACACACAACCTCCTCAAACTCAGGTTTTATAGTCATAGCAGCCTTTTAAACACATTGTGTTTATCCCCTGCAGTGACCACCAGCCTCATGTAATCAACTATCCTTTCATAGAAATGGTGATACCTATAATATTAACTCAGCATAGCAACCAAGTTTTACTACTAATTCTATGAACTAATTTATTCTCCATATAATTTTTTTTCTTTTTAAATTTCATGATTAACATACTACCCAGATCTCCAATGTTTTTGGCCTCCCTAGTCACCACAGAAAGCAGTCTGTTTTTCTTGTACAATCTTTTGAATAAATAATACCCAGTCATCTGACTGCAAGTATTCATTACACATGAGCTATAGAAAATAATCAGTCACAGATCAAGTTTAGTAGCTTCAAAACAAATGACGTAGGTATGATTTATACAGAATTCTTCAAATGGTTCACCAGAAATGGTCTAAATTTTGTCCTATGTGCATTATACAACCTTGTTTTTCATTTTGTGAATATTTTTGAGTCAACATTCACTTTATCCCTTTGTAACTCAGCAAATAAAGGCTCAGCTCCAAAATGGTTTGCCATTGGTCTAGCATGTTAATAGAGCAATAATTATTTTAGTGCTTCAATCTGGTCAAAAGATGACCTTATGATGAACCTCCTGTGAGAGAAACAGCATTGTTTATAAATAAAATCTCATGCAGGGAGATCCTTAGCTTCAAAGGAAGAAAGCAATCACTATGTTTGTAGGCAGTTAATGTTCTGCCCTTTACTTTAGGTACATAATATCTACATTTTCATCAACATTTTTAAAAATGTTGCTCTAAGTACAGAATCCTGGGTTTTGTTCATGCATATCTGGAAACTATTCTGTTTAGGGAATATCCCACAAGCAGCTAGGATGCAAAAAGGACATTCTTTACGGAGTCTTGCTACTAAGAAAATACTCCCACAGTTCTTGGTTCAGTCCCACCACTGTCTTAAAGGGGAATCTAACTAAAGAAGAGCTGGATATTTCTGTGAAGAATCAAGATATCTCTACAAATCCAGAGAAAATTTAGAGTTATGCCAAAAGTAAATTATACAAAAGACTACTTCAAGATTGGAAATGGTGCAGTCCAGGTTTAAAAATCACATTTGAATTCAAACAGACTTGAGTTCCCAGATTTTACAGGCTGGATAACCTTTGACAAGTTACTGGACTTTGCCAAGAATCCAGATGGAAATAATCGAATGTTATATGTGAATAAACTGAGCCTAGCACTTGGTAACTAACCCACAGGCACTCACTAAATATTACCTTCCTTCCTGACTTTCCATTTTGATACTGTCAGTGACAAAGTCATTAGGGAATTCCATACTCTTTTATTATGCAAGTGTGCGGTTTGCATTTCAATGATTACCTGCCATTCTGTAAACAAAGAATATCATAAATATCCCATTTTGATACATGGTAACTACCAAAAGTGGGTTCATGAGCTATTTTCAATATTTATTTCCATAGCCTATGTGTTCACAGAAAAATGTAAAAGATAATTCAAATGTAAATTATTTTTTTAAGATTTTATTTATTTGTGAAAGAGAAAGAGCACATGCACACAAGCAGGGGCAGGGGCAGAGGGAGAGGGAGAGGGAGAGGGAGAGGAGAAGCAGACTCTCCACTGAGCAGGGAACCCAATGTGGGCTGGATCCTGGAACACCAGGATCATGACTTGAGCCAAAGGCAGATGCTTAACTGACTGAGCCTTGCAGGTGCCCCCTCAAATGTGAACATATTAAAGTATACATGTGATTATAAAATGTAAACAAGGCTCATAATCTTAAAATACCCAGGGTCTTCATCCCATCCGACTGGTTGATACAAATGACAAAATCATGGAATGAATACCACACTACCACTTCCTCTGTATTATCCTAGTAAACTGGATCAAATACAAATGCTCTTTAGTGGGACACTGTCTCTATTATATACCCCAAGAGCTGACATAATAAAGAAGGTCAAGTCCACTTCTGTAAAGTTCTTTAGTAATCACTCAGAGGACAGACACATTAGGATGACCATTATAAATTATTGATGGAAAAGGAGTGGAAAAAAAGCTTTATAGTTTTCGATTCCCAATTGTAAATATCCCAAAATATCATATTCACATTAATAAACATTTTTCATCTTAATGATGAATAGCCACCTGCTGAAGTAAAAAATAAAATAAAATAAAATAAACAGGAGCCCACTTCTAATTGGAAACAGCAAGATTGTGTGTATTTTCCATTGTGTATTTTGGCTCTCCAAATGTTCAATTTGAGAACTCTGAGGTTAAGCCTTAGAAACTCCCCCAGTTCTTCATAAACTGACACATTCCTCAGACACACACTGCATGCATTCAGTATAATCAGAATATGCACAGTTGGAATGCCATGCTTGAGGCCTTTGCATTTTTTAATCAGTTTGTGTGAATTTTAAGTGAGTTATCAGCTATGCTGATGGTGCAGCAATTCTGTATTTGGAAAGTTTTTAAATGGAAGTAATAGGATCCGAATGTTTTAATGTTCCTTTATTCATTTCAGAGAAACAGCCTCTGTCACACTTGCTACCTTCTGCCAAAGTCTACAAGGATCAAACTTAGTGGTAGCAGATGAAGCTAAATAATGTTTTGTCCAAGTTTCCAAAACAAGCTTTCACAATTTTCCATTTATGAAAATTAAAGGTGGGAGCTATATTTTATCATTTTGAACAACCAAAATAATTTTTAAAATACACTTGATTTTTAACTCTTCCATCCCCCTTCAAAATGCTAACCACCATTATTTTAAGTAGCACCAGCACATGGTGGCCCCTTTCCTTCCCTGTTACATGAGCTCTATCTGTGGGAAATCAACTTAATAGAGTCAATTCTCATATTCTGTTCAGGGCCTTATACAAATAATCAGGCACAATGTTAGTCTCTCCAATTATAATCTATGTATCAAGTGATTTGTCAAAAATGTTACTTGAAAAACAAACAACTTAAAAAAAAAAAGAAAAACAAACAACTTGAGTAACACCAACAGACTACATTCACATTCCAGAAATGTATTCACCATACTATGGAATTATTCTATCAAAAACTACTAAGTATCTTCTTAACTGGCTGCCATTCTAAGTAACTTGGAGATGGTTATACGATCAGCCACATAAAATCACTAGGTAGATACTTAAGGATGTATTTTGCCTGTCAGTTTGTTTTAATTTGTGAGCCTTGAGGCTACAAATATCTCAGCATTTTGTCAGCAATGTTGAAAACATATTATTTAGTCCAACTGGACACTAACTCAGTAATCAATCCAGTATGCCAGTACCTACTGAAAAGTCAGAGAATAAATCCCCCTGACAGGGGACCCTTTCAGATTAATGCTGCATCCCATGGGAGGACTGGAATATTCATGTTTTAAAACTTTATGGAGTATGAGAGTTTTCCAAAAAGAGAAAATACTTCTGGTGCTAAAATCTACTGGGCCTCCAGTTTTCTTTAATGAAGAATCAAAGATAAATGTTCTTTTCTGGGTTTCAGAAGAGAGTTTTTCTCAGATAATATGTGCATGTAAATGTTTAGGTGCTTCCTGGGAAAGAAAAATAAAGACTTAACATAGTCCAAAAGGGAATATAACTTATTAAAAGATCAACTTTGGTATTTTAAACAAAACTTCTAATTTGTAGGGGAGAGAAAAAAGGTTTGTTTGTATGTCTGTTTCTTGTTTCTAGCTACTCTTGATACAACAAGATGTGTTTTAAGGAATTACTCTTAGGCATGAAGTCTATCTATCCTGTTTCTCTACTAACATAGAAACCTCCCATTTAAGAAAAATAGAAACTTGTTCAAGTTCAGACAATTTCCTCACTTAAATCCTAGCATCATGCCTACTTTGGACCAGATGTTGTTTCTAGTCACATGCTACTTTTCTTTTTTATTTCACTGAGGTCATATTTACTGCTAAAACATTTCTTTTAAACTTGCGTTTGCATATCAGAGAAAATAAACAAAACACAAAAATGAAAGACCACTGATTCAGTTATTTCCTTTTGGCTGACAGATTTCATAGAAAGTGCTTTTGTAATAAAAAAATATTAATGAAGTACTAATGTTTTGTGCAGACATTTGCTCCTCTGTCTACTTCATTTATAAATACATTTTAATGAGGTAATAGAGACTACACAGATCTGCAAGTGTTCCTTTTTCTAACATTTGTTCTGAATTCAAAGATTAGAAACAGCTAATCTGCCACATTTTGGGGGCTGGTTTATGAATACAGCATTTAAAGCACATTGTTCGAGCATCTGGAAAGCTAACATCTCATAAATAGCCCATCCTCCCAAACATATGATTAGACAATAAGGGTAATCTGAAATTGTTTAAAATCAGTAGCCATAAAGTAGATACAGTGTACTACAAATTGTCCCTCCCTCCCTCCCCACTCTCCACCCCAGAGAGTGTATTGAAACATGCCTTAATGGGCCTTGGTTTGCCAAAAAGACATTCAGAGTGGAGTTTGTCTTTGTACAATTAAATTATGCACATTGTCAAATCTTCTCATTTAAGAAATCTATATTTTACTGAATTATATCTGAGAATTAATTCAGGTCTACCCTGGAAGTACTCTAGATCTCTGTTCTCATTTTACTTGATTAAATACTGTTTTCTCAATAAAATATTTTTATTTTATTCCTGAAGTGAGTATATATAACAATCAGCAGATTTAATAAAGGACATGGTTCAAGTACAGTTTTCCTTCTGATAGGAAAAAATTACATACAACACATTTAAAATTTTTCCTTTTTTTCACATATAAGGTATATATATATTTTTTCCTTTGCAGATTGAAAACTACAGTATAACTGACATTTAGAAAAAGTATAACCATCTTATTTTACTGGGAGTCATAAATACGGGAGTCATAAATATACCAAGTCTATTGTAATATCCTGGGAAAACTTATTTAAAAGAAGTCTCTAAAGAGGAAAATAATCCTTATGATTAAAGTATCCATCTTATAATTGATCTATGTCATTAATTTTAAACTTTAAAGTCATGGCTGTAGTAACTTACATTTACTGAGCGATGATACCTGTCAGGCACAGAGCTAAGTGCTCTACATGAATTATTTCATACACTCCTCAAAATAACCCTATTAATAGGTACTACTATTAGTCCCATTTTACAGATAACTAAACTAAGACAAAGAATGTTTCCAAAATAGGCCTAGTGTCACACAGCTACAAAGCTCATAAAATATTTAAATTTGGACATTTAAGATGGCCTAATAATATCATCTTGTTTTAGAAATAAGCCAGACTGTTTAAGTTAAATTAAGCTAGTAGCAGAACAAGTCCTAAACCTAGTTTTTTTTTTCTCATTCACTGTCCAGTAGTCATTCAAAAAAATTTTTAATTTCTTATTCTGTAGAGGGGTTTTTAATTTTTTCATCTTTTATTTTCCCCATTTGTAATTATCCCTTCCTCAATCTGCTATGTGTTTTTCCAGCCCATACTTTATAATCAATCCCTGACTACTTCACAATCACTTATTAAGGGGGTTCATAACTGACATTCATGGAATTATTTTTTATTTATATACACCTTCTAGACTATCAGTATGTTGCTTTTTCACTAAAAATTGAGCTTGGGGGAATCTGTCCTTGTGACACATGTATGTATATCTAGGCCATTATTTTTCATTTCCAGTTATATCCATCCTCTAAACATACCATATTATTACATAAGTTATTTATGTTTTTCATCATAACAATGTTATAGTGAACACATTTGAACATGTCTCTTTAGGCTTATATGCGGAAATTTCTCACTCAGTGTATATATCCAGCATCCGTAGACACGGCCAAATACTTTTCCAAAAGAACTATACCAATTCAGCTTTCACCCACTATACAGACAGCCAGACCCACGAACTCTCCTGCCAAATCTTCTCTAATGCGTAATATTGTCTAAACTCTTAAATTTTATTAGTGGACTTGAGCTGTTTTTTTCATTCTTATTTAATGCATTTTCCTGATTACTGCTGCATTAATATTGTTTAGATTTCCTTCTCTTTAAATTTATCATTCACCCATTCCTCCATTGGCTTATTTGCATTTTTCTTACTGATTTGTAAAATTTGTTTCAGTATGTCTGTTATATATGTGATTTTCTCTCAGACTAACTTGGCTTTTAGTTTTTTTCATAGTATCCATTATTATACAAACACTTTCATTTGGGGATAGTAAAGTTTATCTATTTTTCTTCTTGATTAGCACAATAAATTCAAATTGATATGAGCATATACATTTTTCATACAAAATTTTTAGAAACAGCACCCTTATTCTTTGCTCAAAGGAAATTAAGATGGGATGTCTGGGTGGCTCAGTGATTGTCTGCCTTTGGCTCAGGGCGTGATCCCAGATTCCTGGGATCGAGTGCCACATTGGGCTCCTTGCATGGAGCCTGCTTCTCCCTCTGCTGTGTCTCTACCTTTCTTTCTGTGTCTCTCATGAATAAATAAAATCTTTTTTAAAAAAAATTAAGAGAACAAGAACGGGACTTTCCTTCTCTGCATTGAGCCCTGTAAAGTGACTATTTAAATCCTTGGTTATTGTCAATAAAGTTCGGAATTAATTATCTGATTTTAAGTGGAATTACCTTTTCATTTTATACCATCTTATTTTAAGTAGAAATATTTAAGTATTTACATTTTTATTAAAGTAACATTATCCACCTTAACAAGGATCCCAGAACTTAGATGATTGTATATTTTATCAATTGGCCAGTCTGTGGTATTTTATTTTAGCCCCTGTTTGCAGCTGGGTATCATACTTTGTATAGGCTTTCTTCTTTCTTTGGAGTCAAGTTTTCTTATTGCTGAGGTAACCTACACTTTTAAATTTACGGAGAATTTGGAAATACAAAATCATATACAACAGAGGTGAGGAATATTATACAAGAGATTACAAGGACAAAACCTATTTATAATTCATTATAAAATATTTCTTTAAAAATAGATCTCAAAAGTATAGAGTTTGAAAACAATCCGTTTTCGAAAACCCTAATGAACGCCTTCCTATTCTGTATTATTCTTTTGGAAATCGGGTGGATGAGTAAACAGTACTTTAAGTAGTTCTACATATCTAACACCCTGCCACTAGTTGTAAGACTGCGGTAAATAACTAAATCTCATTTTCTTTTAATGTGAATTAACATATTAAGCAAAATGATCTCCAAAATTCTACTCCTTTAAAGTCTGCTACTTATATCTATACACACAATTCGTAAGGGTCTCAACAGCAGCTATGAAACTAACATAAAACGCTCGTTTTAACATGCGGCTGCCCAAAGTGGGATGGGCAACTTCCTTTCTTCAATATAGCTACTGAAATAAAAACCATTACTCACAAACCAGAGGCGGTACGCCTCAGAGGAAATGGATTCTGATGATGTCAGGTATTTATTGTTGCTTCCAGAGCAAACAGAACTGAACAACCTTTCTTTCCCCATCAAGTAGGAAACATTTCAGCATTAGAAATGTATAATATAGGATTCTACTTTACAATTGATCACATACCCATTTTCTGAGTTATCTCTGAAAGAACTTTACTTTGGTTGATTTATCTTCCTATATATTGAAATTGCTATTTGTTGAATTCTACCAATTTCAATTTCATATATAAAAAAGCAATCCCTTTTACTCCTCTATTTTCTATCCATCAGACCCATTACTGAATAGATAGTGAGTCTGAAAAAAAAAGAAAAAGAAAAACTCTCAAGAGAGTAGCTATTCAAACCTCTCAAGGCAAAATACAGAGCAAAGGAAGACAGCTTGCTTCTAAAGAGCATGTCCTTCTCAGTCTTCCCTTGAGAGAGATCCTCTCTATAGATTTCCTATAGCAGTAGACCTATTTTCTTTAAAAAGTAATTATGTGGGTCTTAATATCAAATTACATGTGTTCATAAAACTTTAATTTGTTTTAAACCACACAAATATTTTCAAGCAGGGTTTCTCAGTTTAAGGAAAAAAAACTTAATGAGTTTCATCAAAGTAGATCTGCTAAGAGACAGAAGCTATCAGCTGTTCATTGTTCTGGTTGGGGGAACTCATAAATCCAAGTTGTGATTTGGGCAGAAATATAGCTGTACCATTTATCTAGTTTGTTTGTGTTGACATAGTGTTGTCTGACTTTCCTTGTTTCGTTTGAAGTAGAGGCCTGATTTTTTTTAAGTGATTTTTCTCCCTTTAGTTCTATCTAGTTTCTTTCACATAGCACAAACATCACTGGAATTTCAATAAAGTATTTCTTTTTAACATTAGTCCTCACATATAACTAAGTTCTTGCTTTTGCTAGCCCTAGATCTTAGAACAAAGCAAATTAATTAAAGCATGCTCTTAATTATGTAATGCTTGGTTGTCCCAGTTTATTGATAATCACAAAGAATGATTTCCCAGTGCTTCTGTTTTCTATTTCACTGAATATTAGTGGCATTATCTTGTAACATTTATTAAAGCAGCAGTAACAATAGATTACTAACATTATGAAGCAATTATTATGTGCTATGTACTTCCCTAAGCATTTTACAAGGATTATCTCATTAATGCTCATACATCCTATGAAGTAAATGTTATCTCCGTTTTAGGAAAGAGGAAACTGACTCATATCTGTCAAGTAATGAGACAAAGGTCATATAACTAAAGGTGGCGGAGACAAGATCCACATTCAGGCAGGGGACTTCAAAGTCAATGCTTTTAAATGATATTCATTACTACCTTTTATTACATAATGCTGCACTAAGACCAATTTCCCCCCCTGCAGAACCAGCTTATTGTTCTCATTTTACAATCTGATAAATTATAATGAACATATAAAGAAATATAAACAAATATAGAAACATCAACCAACAAGTACATTTAATTGTGTCCCAGTATTCATATTGTGAATAGTGTCCCAATGCACTGAAAAAAAAATTTATTTTATACGAATACCAGAGCAGTTAAAGAAAATGAAAGGATCTGAGCTATTCATTCCTATTACTTAGCAACTTGGTTGTGCTGATGACCATAATAATATTTTCCATCACATACTCTATTTCCTGCCTTCATTGGCTTGAATAATTGAAAACTGGATAACACATTCTGCTTTTGGCTTTTTTACTAGGTGAAAAATCTTAGAATTACACAGTGCAGTTTACTTCTACAGGTACAACAGTGCAAACTTAAAGAAATTAGTTGTTATTTTAGACCAACTTTGATAAACAATTGCTGCTTCGTGTTCAAAGACTCATTTCCTTATTGCACTGACCAGACTCTGTAAGTTTGTCTCCTCTAGGCTTTGCATTTGAACAAATTATTTAAAAATCCAGATAAAACCAATAACATATTCTTCCTGAGGCTCAGGACCCTTTTTCATATTCTCTGCAATCATAAACCCAACAAAAGATTAAAAATTAAAATATATAATAAGTATCACTTCAAAGGTGTAAACTAAATACGATCAGAGAACACAAGCGAGGACTTCTCAGATGACACAATCAAGACAGATTTCACTGAGAAAGTGGCGATTATGCCAGATTTTCACTACTGTGTGGTTAAAATGAAACAGACAAGACAGAAGAAGACATTTTAAAAAGGGGGGGTGGGGTGGGGAGCATGCTTGGAAACAGCAAGCACATCTAACCAGCTGGGAAATAAAGGTGTCTGGGAAGTAACCTGGAGCTAGTTTACAAACTAGCTGGGGCGGAGGCTGGACTGTCAGAATGAGGTTTTGGTAATCTATGTGCTAAACCTTCAGGAATCACTGATGATTTTAAACCATCTGAGAACTAGGAAGATTAATAGGGTAATTGAGAGTAGGATGGAACCTAGATTCTACTACTAAGTGATGTTGCAGATGTAAAGCTTAAGGTTGATGGCCGGCAACAGGTGAAACCACACTAATGAAGCCGCTGCTGAGACATCACATAACAGAGTTTAGGACATAGCTGTTGGCTATAAGGTTTGCCAGCGCCTCCTTCTTGTCCTCATTCAGATGCAGCAAGGGGATCAGGCTCCCAGAGAGAGTTCTGAGAAAAAGCCTAGTGTCATCAAATGGTCCAGCATTCGGGGGGGGGGGGGGGGGGGGGGGGGGAGGGGGGGCGGGGAAGAGCCAGAATTGTGAAGATCCTGTCAGGTGAGTAATGGAACATGCATTCCTTATGGACAATGTAAAGGTCAACAGGTGGCAAAGCCAGAGCTGAACCAGTGATCCTAGATTAAGATGAAGTTTAGGAGAAAGGAAAATTAGAGGAAACAATGGCAGGTCACATAATTCCACAAAGTATTCCTAAAAATCAAAACAAAGTACAACCATAGACCTATCACCAGGATGATTTGCTTAGCTTCTGGATCTAAGTATAATTAAAATGACTCCATCTAGTTTTTTCCCAATAAAAAATCTTTACGTCCATGGCTGGATTTAGACCTTAAGTGGCCCTAAAAACTGAAGGAAAAAAAAGCCATGCACTTCCACACCATAATTCCAATGAATACACAAATTATAAAAGAAGTGAAAGGCAACCAAGTACTCTTTTTCTTATAGGGACTAACGTGTTCTTTTTCAAGATTTCAAAGTTAAATTACTTCCAAAACTAAAAGAAGAACAAAAATAAACAAAAAAACCCCACTGTTTTTAGGTCGCCTTCCTTTGCAGCAGCCTTAAGGAGAGGTTGGTCTGCCTTTAAAAAAAGGTAATTTGGTTCAAACACATAAACCATCGCACGTTCAATCAACTGCTTCTAATAAATATCGGCCATTAGCACGAAGGATGTGTATTCAGCTTTCTTATATGTATTTAGAAAAGCTTAGTATTTAACCCTATAAAAGAAGAGAGGTAATCAAATTCATTTATATAAACTCTTAAGCAACTAAAAACCTACTTTTTTAAAATAGAAAAATTCAGGGGGGTGCCTGGTGGCTCAATTGGTTAAGTGTCTGACTTCTGATCTCAGCTCAGGTCTTGATCTCAGGCTCATGAGTTCAAGCCCTGCAATGGGCCCTTCCACTCAGTGTGGAGCCTACTTGAGAATGAAAAAAGAAATATTTAAAACAAAAAGAAAATTGCAGAGTAGAATAAAACAAACATCATCTCAATTTGTCCATTCTTAGCATTGTACCATATGTTCTTTAGATTTCTTTCCTTATAAAAATAAATTACGGGTAGAAATGAGGCTTCCTAAATAAACCTATCAAAAAATTAAAGTAATTTAACTAGTAATTAAGTAAATTAAGTAACTTAATTGCTTAGACATATAAAGCTTTATAGCAATAATTTTCAGATACCTGTTTTTTTAGTAAGTTTTTTATTACTGGTATTTAATTAATTATATAATGATAAAAAATGTTATCTGTATTATATCAACTTTGGTGCTTATTGAGTTGGCTTTCTGCCACAGTACTTGGTCCACTTTGTAAATATTCACTGTGTGACTGAAAATATGGTTTATTTTCTAACTACTGAATGTAGGACTCTAATATGCCAATCACACCAATTGCTAATTGTTATCAAGGTCTTTCAAATCCTTACAAATTTCTCATTGTTAGTGGTCTGAGCCAGTGGTTCTCAAACTATGATTGCAGCATCAGAATTACTGGGAAATTGTTGAAAATGGAAAACCTCAGAGGTCCCACCCCAGATCTACTAAATCAGAAATCCTGGGAATGGGGAGTGGAGCTCAGCAATCTGTTTTAACAAGTCTTCCAGGTAACTCTAATGTACACTAATGTAGGAAAAACACTGACTTGATCTATAAATTTCTAGGCAAATTATGTTAAACCCATCTATTCCCGTTGTGGATTTGTTAGTTCCTCCTTGTAATTCTGTTTGCTTTCAATATTAAAGGAGATGTTGTTTATTATTTTTGTTTATTTAAATTCAAGTTAGTTAACATATAGTATATTATTAATTTGGGATAGAATTTAGTGATTCAACAGTTGCATATAATACCCAGTACTCATTATATCAAGTGGCCTCTTTAATGCCCATCACTCAGTTACCCCATCTCCCCTCTAGCAACCCTCAGTTTGTTCTCTATAGTTAAGTCTCTTATAATTGGGCAGCCCGGGTGGCTCAGCAGTTTAGCGCCACCTTCAGTCCAGGGCATGATTCTGGAGACCTGGGATCCAGTCCCACATCAGGCTCCCTGCATGGGGCCTGCTTCTCCCTCTGCCTCTGTCTCTGCCTCTCTCTCTCTCTCAATCTGTCTCTATGAATAAATAAGTAAAATTCTAAAAAAAAGAAAGTCTCTTATAATTTATCTCCCTGTGTTTATCCTATTTTTCTTTTCCTTCCCCTATGTTCATCAGTTTTGTTCTTAAATTCCACATAACTGAAATCATGTTGTCTTTCTCTGACATTTTACTTAGCATAATACCCTCTAGTTCCATCCATGTCATTGCAAATGGCAAGATTTCATTCTTTTTGATGGCTGAGTAATATGCATTGTGTGTGTGTGTGTGTGTGTGTGTGCACACCACATCTTCTTTATCCATTCATCTGTCGATAGACATCTGGGCTTTTTCCATAGTTTGGCTATTGTGGACATTGTGGCTATAAACAATGTGGTGCATGTACCCTTTGAATCACTATTTTTATAGCCTTTGGATAAATACCTAATAGAGCAATTGCTAGGTCACAGGGTAGTTCTATTTTTAACTTTTTTAGGAATGTCCATACTGTTTTCCAGAGTAGTTGCACAGTTTACATCCCCACCAACAGTGTAAGCGGGTTCTCTTTTCTTTGCATCCTCACCAACATCTGTTGTCTCCGGAGTTATTAATTTTAGCCAATCTGATGGGTATGAGGTAATATCTTATTGTGGTTTTGATTTGTATTTCCCTGATGATGAGTAACGTTGAACATTTTTTCAGGGGTTTGTTAGCCATTTGCATGTCTTCTTTGGAAAAATGTCTGTTCATATTTTCTGCTCATTTCTTGACTGGGTTTTTGTTTTCTAGGTATTGAGTTTGATGAGTTCTTTACAGACTTTAGTTACTAGCCCTTTACCTGATATGTCATTTATAAATATCTTCTCCCACTCTATAGGTTGCCTTTTAATCTTTTTTGTTTCCTTTGCCTTGCATTAGCTTTTCATTCTGATGAAGTCCTAATACTTCATTTTTGCTTTTGTTTCCCTTGCCTTTGGAGACATGTCTAGCAAGAAGCTGCCACAGCCAAGGTCAAAGAGGTTGTTGCCTATGTTCTCCTCTAGCATTTTGATGGATTCCTGTCTCACATTTACATCTCTCATCCATTTTGAACTCATTTTTGTGTATGGTGTAAGAAAGTCGTCCAGTATCATTCTTCTGCAATGTGGCTGTCCAATTTTCCACACACCATTTGTTGAAGAGATTGTCTTTTTTCCACTGGTTCTTTCCTGCTTTGCCAAAGATTAGTTGACCATAGAGTTGAGAGTTCACTTCTGGATTCTCTATTCTGTTCCACTGATCTATGTGTCTGTTTTTTGTGCTGGTACCATGCTGTCTTATTTGGATGTATACAATCTCCAAGTTGTTATACTATCTTAGTGAATTGTTCCTTTACCATATAGGATAATCCTTCTCTGTATATACGAATTGTCCACTTTTGACCCCATATTATCCGCCAAAAACTAAACCAAACTGATAGTTCCAGTCCACAGGATTGGGAGCATACCTGGCATGAAATCCATCTTTACCTTGAACCTCTTTTTTTCTAAAAGACTCCTGGAAATATGGGCATGGGTTAGATATTAATAAGGCAGGAGGTGAAGGAATGTGGGGAGAAGGGAGTCAGTGGCCAGCTCAAGCTTTGAGCAAAAGGTCATGAGTCAGTGTCCAGTGGCAAAACAAGAAAAGAAAATTCAGTAGACTGTTCCTCCATGCAGCTTATAGAAAGGGCCTATCAGAGAAAGAAAAGGTGTTATGAACTGAATTGTGCCTCACCTCCCACTCTAAAATTCATACACTAAAGTCCTAATCCCTAGTACCTCAAAATGTGACTGTATCTGGAGATAGAACCTTTATAGAGGCAATTAAAAAGAGGTCAATGGGTGGGCCCAAATCTAATATGACTGACGTCCTTATAAGACACAGAACTACCAAAAAAAGACCATGTCATGACCCAGAGAGAAGATGGCATCTACAAAGGAGAGAAGTCCTCAGAAGAAACCTTCAGAACTGTGAAAGAATAAATTTCTGTTGTTTTAACCACCCAGTCTAAGGTACTTTAGTATGGCAGCCCTAGAAAATTAATGCAGAAGGTAAGCACAGGAGAGAAACTAGAGGCTACACACCAAAACAGGAGTAATGTTGATGAAAGGCAGGATATAGAGCCTGAAAAATATTCCCTGAAACCTGATCTCTGAGTCTCTAAAACCAGAAATAAAGAGAAAATTTTAAGTTGCTCCTTAAACATTTTATATTCATTCAACACATCTTCAATATGCTAATATCACCATAACTCAACAAATATTTATTGAGCACCTTCTTTGTGCCAGGCACTGTTCTATGGACCTGCAACACTTCAGTAAGCAAAAAACAGATTAACACTCATGCCTTCAATGAAGTGTCCACTGTGGTGGGAACAGTAGACAGTGGACAATAAGCCTAATAAATAGATGAATTACACAGCATACTGGAATTAATAAATGCTATAAAGGAAACAGAGTAAGAGGAATTAAGAGCGATATGGGTAATGGTTGTTTAAATTAAAATACAGATATAGGAAAGACTTCACTGAAAAGATGACATTTGAGCAAAGACTTGAATGCAACAGGGCATTTATTAAGGATTGATCTTGGTTCCAGTACTTATATTAAGTAATGTAAAGGCATTATTTCATTTATCCTCAAGACTCCCATAGTGAAAATATATATTACACTTATTTTACAGACAAACAAATGCAACCTTAGAGAAGTACATAGCTAATGCATGGAGCAACTGGGATAACTAAGTGAACCATATATTGACCAAGTAACCAAACCCAGTTCCAGACCTTCCTTAAAGGCCAATGAGGGAAACATGGAAGAAAATAAATAATTATAGTAGAATAGTAAGAATGCTAAGTGCTATAAGAGGTAAGTAAAGGGATTATAGGAGAATGGAGTTGTAGCAAAGACAGGGCATCTTTCTCAGAAAGGAGAGCTTGGGGAGAAGTGAAAATGAATTACATGTGCTGTGTTTAAATAGGGCTTTTGATACAACATATATTCTGTTAAAATAAAAATATTCCTAGGATAGATAAAAAAGACTGTTATACAGTAAAAATAATTATCCCAAAATAGTGAACCAATTAAACAAATTATGGTATACAGACATGTTAAGTAGATATAAAAATGTTTAAAGCTAATTTTAATGATATGAGAAAATAAGGATATAACACTGAGACAAACATATTTAAATTCAGTAAAGTGCACTATAAACAGTTTAGCCTCAGCTCTGTGTGGGTTTGTATACGTGGAATGTGCCTGCATGTATATCAGATACACAGACATAGGTCAAGACTGGAAGAAGGAAAGCAATTATCCCTGTATAGTAAGAAAACAGATAATCACCTGCAAATAACAATAGTTTAAACAAGATAGAAATTTATTTTTTCCACATTTAAAAAGAAGTCTGCAGGTTGACATTCCAGAGTAGGTATAAGAGTTCCACCAAGTTATCAATGACTCAGGCACGTTCTAGTTCATCACTTTGCCATCCTGATGGTATGACCTTCATCCTCATGGCGAGGCTGTTGAGCTTTATCCATCAGTTATCTATTCTAGTTAGCAGGATGGAGAAAAGGAGTAGAAGAAGGGCATACTTTGCTATTAAGATGACTAACACTTCTGCTAGAACATAGGATATACAGTCTTTACATGGGTAGCAGCATGGCATTCTAACTGCTGTTATTGCAATTTTTCCTATTTAATGATAAAGGGGGAAAGGTATTAGAAAGGGATGTAGCCTCTGACACAAGGCTTTTCTATATTCTCTCAATTTTCTACAATGAATGGGTAATATAGTTATCACTTTAATAACACAGGTTTAAACTGCGCAAGTCCACATATATGTGAATTTTTTCTTATAATTTTTTTCTTATAAATACAGTACAGTACTATAAATGTACTTTCTCTTCTGTATGATTTTCTTAATAATGTTTCCTTTTCTCTTGCTTAATAATACCATTTACAACTGCATCAAAAGGAACAAAACACTTAAGAATAAATTTAACCAAGGAAATAAAAGAACCATAGACCAAAAACTGTAAGATACTGATGAAAAAATTGAAGAAGACCCAAGTATGTGGAAAGCTATCCCATGCTTATGAATGGAAGAATTAATATTGTTAAAATGTCCTTATTACCTAAACAATCTACAGCCTCAGTGTAACCCCCATCAAAATCCCATTGGCATTTTTCAGAGAACTACAACAAGGAATCCTAAAATTTGTAAGGAACCACAAAAGATAATGAAGAACCAAAGCAAACACAAAAGAATAACAAAGCTAGAGGGAGCATCTTCCCTAATTTCAAACTATCTTACAAAGTTATAGTAATCAAATCAGTATGGTAGTGGCAGGAAAACAGACACATAGATCAATAAAATAAAATAGCCCAGAAATAAATTCATCCACATATGGTCTACTAGTTTATGATAAAGGAGGCAAGAGTATACAATGGGGAAAAGACAGTTGTTTTAATTAATTGTGATGGAAAAACTGGACAGCTACATGCAAGAGAATGAAAGTAGACCACCAGCTTACATGATATACAAAAATAAATTCAAAATGAATTATAGACTTGAATGTTAAGACCTGAAACGATAAAACTCCTAGAAGAAAATATAAGCAGTAAGATCTTTTACATGATTTTAGGAATAGTTTGTTGGACTAATCTGCCTACACAAGGGTAACAAAAGCTAAAATAAACAAACAGGATTACATCAAACTAAAAAAGCTTTTGCACAGAAAATAAACCATCTACCAAATGAAAAGACAACCTAGAAAGAAAAAAATTTTGCAAATTATACATCTGATAAGGGATTAATAATCCAAAATATATAAAGAAATAAGAGAGAAAGTAAAAAAAAAACAAAATATATAAAGAACTTGTACAGCTTATTATTTTTTAAAAACCTAATTAAGAGGCACCTGTGTGTCTCAGTGGTTGAGTGTCTGCCTTCAACTCAGATCATGATCCTGGGGTCCTAGGATAGAGTCCTGCACCAGGTTCCCCACAGGGAGCCTGCTTCTCCCTCTGCCTATGTCTCTGCCTGTCTCTGTGTGTCTCTCATGAGAAAATAAATAAAATCTTTAAAAAAATCTAATTAAAATAGGATCAGAGAACTTAACTAGACATTTTTTCAAAGAAGACATACTGATGACCAACAGGTATGTGAAAAGATGTTCAACATCACTAATTATCAAGGAAATGAAAATCAAAACCATAATGAGATATCACTTCACACCTGTCAAGGTGTTGGCAAGAGTGTGGAGAAAAAGGACCCCTCATACTATGCTGGCAGGAACATAAATTGGTACAGCCACTATGGAAAACAGTATGGAAGGGTCCCTCAAAAAATTAAAAATAGAATTAACATAAGATCTGATCATTCTACTTTCAGGTATTTATCCAAATAAAACGGAAACCAATTTGAAAAGATATATGCACCCTTATGTTCATTGCAGCATTATGTACAATAGCTAAAATATAGAAACAGCCTAAGGGTCCACTGATAGATGAATAGATAAAGAAGACAGAGCATACACACGCATACACACACACACATACACACACAAAATGGAAGATTTGTAGAGATCATTTCATTATGTATACAAATACTGAATTACTATGCTATACACCTGAAACTGACAGGATATTGTAAATCAATTATATTTCAATTTTATAAAAGAAACTTGAGAGCTGAAGTGGCAGAAAACGGTATCATCACTGAGTCAGTTTTGGGAGATAAATAAGCCAATAAAACCCTAGATTTTCTTACCATAAAACCAGATCCTATCTTTCTGGTGAACTTCAATTATCCACTAAATTCTAACATTGTAGGTCCTCAAAGAGTGAAAACAATCAGCAGTACTCTTACTGAAAAGCCTTGGGGAGACAACAGATCCATGAAATTGCTTCTCAAATTTGAAAAGTGCTGCTAAGATGTGGGCAAGTCAAAATGTGTGGGGCTGCATTCTTTCTTGAGTCTTAATTTTATTCAATTGTTTTTTGGACATGGATTTTTTTTTAGCAATATACTACAGTTTCACCTTTTCTAATAAATGAAAATCACAATACTGAAAAAACTTATAAAGCTAAAAAGGAAAAAAACCCAAAATATACTTTTAAAAAGAGTTGCAAAATTGCTTATGTATTTTACTGAAGTTCAACATTTAGAAAATACTTAGATTAACTCTGAACATAAAAGAATGTAATCAAGGGGTGCCTGAGTGCATCAGTCAATTAAGTGTCTGAATCTTGATTTCGATTCAGGTCATGATCTCAGGGTTGTGAGACTGAATCCCATGTCTGGCTCCACACTTACGGCGAGCCTGCTTGAGATTTTCTCTCTCCCTTTGCCCCTCTCCTGCTTGTGCTCTTTCTAAATAAATAAATAAAAATATTTCTAAAAACACAATGTGACCAAGACCTCTGTAGAATTCCAAAAATATAAGCAAATAAAAGGCAGCATATGATTTTGATAGTATGTGATTCAGAAAAAGTCACATTTTACACAGCAGCATATTCTGCTAAATTGATAAATACAATTGCAAAAAAATTAAAACCAACAAATAATCAAAACCACTATCTATAAGGCACCTGTAGTATGACTTATAAGGCACAGTACAATAGAAATAATGCCTAGTAGACATTTGTTAACGTCTATAGAATAATAAAGAATAACCAGCAAAAACCTCTACCAGGTAGAGAAAAAAAAATACTTCCAGATAAGGAAGAAATAAAACTTTCACTAGTTGCAGATGACATGATACTATATATAGAAAACCCAAAGACTTCACCCAAAAACTGCTAGAACTGATAATCTCAGTAAGGTCGCAGGATACATATCAATTACAGAAATCTGTTGCATTTCCATATGCCAGTAATGAAGCAATAGAAGGAAATTAAGAAAAGAATTCCATTTACAATTGCACCCAAAATAAGAAGATACCTAGGAATAAACTTGACCAAAGAGGTGAAAGACCTGTACTCTAAAAACTGTAAAACACTGATGAAAGAAATAAGATGATACCAAGAAATGGAAAGATGTTCCATGCTCATGCAGCGGAAGAACAAATATTGTTAAAATGTCTATTTTACCCAAAGCAATCTACACACTTAATGCAATCCCTATCAAAATACCAACAGCATTTTCACAGAATGAGAACAAACAATCCTAAAATTTGTATGGAACCACAAAGGACCCTGCATTGCCAAAGCAATGTTGAAAAAGGAAAAGCAAAGCTGGAGGCATCACAGTTTGGGACTTCAAGTTATATTACAAAGCTGTAGTGATCAAAACAGAATTGTACTGGCAAAAAAGAGATACATAGATCATTGGAACAGAATAGAAAATCCAGAAATAAACCCATAATTATATGGTCAATTAATCTTTGACAAAGCAGGAAAGAATATCCAGTGAGTAAAAAGATGGTCTCTTCAACAAACGGTGTTGGGAAAACTGGATGGCAACATGCAAAAGGATGAGACTGGGCCACTTTTTTACACTAAAAACAAAAATAAATTCAAAATGGATTAAAGACCTAAATGTGAGTCCTGAAATCATAAAAATTCTAGAAGAAAACACAAGCAGTAACCTCTTTGACATCAGCCGTAGTAACTTCTTTCTAAATATGTCTCCTGAGGCAAGGGAAACAAAGGCAAAAATAGTTCAGATTTTTTGGCTTTCATGAAAACGTATCTAAGCTAATTAGGCAATGCCCAACTATGAGACTCTCTTTGAGAGCTACCACCAATAGTCAGACGTTAGTGAAGGGTTTGGATTTCTTTCCCTGGACATCATATGCTGGTGTAAAAGTAAGTCTTAGAACAAACTGCTATCCACAATTTGGAACATTAATTAGCTATCAGGTACAAAAAAAGCAAATAAACAAAACATTTCTTTAAACTTGTTTATATACTCAATGAGGTCCCAGGTTTCTACTCTTTTTTAGGGGTTCTGATCATATATTCCATGCAACAATCTAGAGAGGATTCAGTTAACTGTAAACAGGTATACAGCAACCACAATCCTCTAAATTATTAGCTGGCTAGTTTAGGATGCATACTTCCATTGCCACTCCTGAAGGCCTCACTAGATTCAGATGCCATGTTCTTGCAAGGACAGGATGTGTATCCAAGATACTACAGCCAATCCGTGAATCTTGAACACCATTCTTTATTGAAAAAGGTAAAAACTCATTTTAGCACCTCTTAAGCTAATAAGAAGTCAAAAATTTTACCAATGAAAATCTAGTTCTTAATTAGTTTACCAATAAAACTTCTTAGGTTTGACCAAAAATAAAGACAGCTGGTGGTATATATCCCTTCAGACTGTCCTTTTGATTAAATGCTTAGTTCTCAGTGATATGTATTCGGGATTAGGGCAATGACCACTGCAGTATAGCTTAACTAACGCAAACACACTATAATACTGCCATGATAAAAGGTTTTAAAGTAAGTTATAATAGTGGATTCCAAAATCCATACCTTTTTGCCACATCTCAATACAACCTGAGATTTACAGGTGCAATTTTAATTTTTGCTTTTGTTTACATATTTCGTGATATATTTTTCAATTGTTCAAGCTTACTTACATTCTTCATTCCTAGAATGCACTTCTTTGCCTTCTATTTTATTTCTGCCTTAAATTATAGAATATGAGACCTGAATGAAATAGCCACCTTAAAAATAGCTTTAATTTATACACTAGGAAATTAAGACCTACAAAATAAAGGAACATAATCTTAAGTAAGGTTACACTTCTAGTCAGTACCAGAGATGGGACCATACGCAGGTAACCCAGATTCCTGCTCTTTCCATATATGCCACCCCTTGCACTGGTGATGAAGTTTCTGACGCAAAAGTACACTTGATATCATCTTTGATAATGGAAGATACATCATAACCTGTATGCACACCCATTATAATGGAATCATTCTATTTCTTTGGCTTCGGGCTTCAGGAAAACATACGCATCTACCTGAAGGATGACCCAGTATAAAGAATACTGCATCCAACCTCACATCATAGAAGTGAAACTGGATGAATGGAAAATACCAGAAAACCAAAAAGCTGCTATTAGTCTATACAGTTAAAGACAAGTCCTTTAAAAAAAAAAAAAAAAGACAAGTCCTTTTGCCAAAGGAGTTTTTCACTTGAGCCAAGCATATCATTTTACATTCCAAATATAGCAACCCAGGCATCAGTGTCTGTTCCCCAATCTGCCCCCCCCCCCAAAAAAAAAAAGAAAAGAAAAGAAATGAATGCAGCCAGTTGCTGAAATACCTGAATAACTGGTAGCACAACCAAAGATCTGTCAGGGGCCCTAAGCAGAACAACAAAGGGATGAAAACCACAGATTTCTCATTAGAGTTTTTGGGGAATAAAAGTAAACAATCAGTGAAAGTGTCCCCATGGAGTAAGAAATACAAACCGCTAAAGGGTGTGAATAATAGAGAAGATTTTATCTAAAATCTGCAGCAGGAAGCTCTGTTGATAGTGAGCTTGAGAAGAAGGATCAACAGGGCTGTCAGCTCAAGGTACTAATAAGTTGATCCATGTTTCTACTTTATATACCTCAGAGAGAAGGGAAAGAGGCAATTCAGGGCTGAACTGAGCACAGAAGAGCTAGGAGGCCTGTCGGGGAGTGACTACCTGGGGTAGGAACCAACTGTAGCCTGCTAACAGGAGAAAAATCAAACAGAACTCAAACTGTCAGTTTTTCCTTTCTGTAGCTCACCGGGCTGCCTCAGCATCCAGGATACAGGAGCTGTTTGTTAGTCCTGAGTTACCAGGGCACACGTCTAACAAGGGACTAGTTTCTCTGGAAGCATCACTGGCTTCTTTCTGGGATAATGGGGATAAGGAGAAAAGAGACTTTAGGATCAAACAAACCTGAATTTTCATCCCAACTCCACCACTAGCTCCGTTGCACTAGGCAGATTACTCAACCTCTCAGCCTTCTTGACTTGTGGATGGTCCAAATACACACCCTGAGGGCTGTGGTCAAGACTGAACAAAATCAAGAATGCATGTGAAACAACTAGCATCTGAGACAATCAGAAAACACAGTCTCTAATCTAATCACTGCCAGGGTCATTGTTCCTGGCTCCTCACCTGCACGCAGTGGCAGGCCACACTACCTACCTCCAGAGGAGGAAATCTACCCATACCACCCCTGACCTCCCAAAGTCAAACTAATTATAAGCAGAAAATAAAAGTGCCTCTGTACCTGCTCTCTCTTCCTTTGCTGATAGAGGAGTCCTCCGAGGAAAATACTCAAGGTTATTCACAGGAGGAAAAGAAAAAAGGTGAAAGGCAAGGCCACACCCTTTACTTCATAGTGGACAAAAAGGAAGTTTGTGACCTGGTAGCCCCTGCCCACAGGAACTCCACCACACTCGGAGTCCTTTCACCCTTCTTAGCTTACAAGTCCAGTGACTAGTGATTCAAGTATTCTCTTTAGAAAATGCAAATTCCTGGGGAGCCAGAGTGGCCCAGGCAGTGAAGTGCCTGCTCTTGATTTTAGCTCAGGTCATGATCTCAGGGTCCTGAGATCAAGCCTCACGTTGGGTTCCATGCTCAGTGTGGAGTCTGCTTGAGATTTTCTTTCTCTCCCTATCTCTCTGCCACTCCCTCATAAATAAACAAACAAACAAACAAATAAATAAATAATAAATTATTTAAAAAAAAGGAAAATGCAAATTCCTTTGTTCAGGTTAGGGTTATGCTCACACTTATACCTCATTCATACACTTACGGAAAGTAATTCAATCAAGCTTCTCTCCTCCTATGGTATCTGAGGAAGAACCAAGGATAAAAAAAAATGCTAGAATGACACACAACACTTTTTAAGAGTGCAACAGGGTGACTGGGACTCAAAAGCTCAGCATGAGAGAAATAAAGAAAGCCTGGGGTGCTGAAAATCTGACAGAGTACTGGGAAACCAAAACTAGCCAATTTAAAAATCGGCCTTCAAGATGATTGCCTAGTGTCCAAGAAAAAGGAAGAAGTCCTCTCCTTCTTTCCCTTCTATTGCCTTGGTTTCTTCCTTTCCCCAAGAACCAAAATCCAGGAGTTCATCATTAGTACTGCAGTGAAGTCTTAACATGAGTGAGAGGGATTTTTGTGAGCCAGAGAGAAACTTAACTTCATCTCTTGAACATTATTTTGTACAGGAAAATGAGATCTAAGTTCTATAGAACTCACCCACGTGACTTTCTCTGAAAGCAGAAACCATAAATGTCTCTTTTAAGACCAATAACAAAGTTGATTAAATGAATAGATGAGCAGTTGTGTGGCTGAATGAATAAACAAAAGGAAGGCCTCCCTGACAAGCCAGGCTAAGGCAGCCTCCTAATCAATCTTTCTCCCCTGATGTTGGTTTTCTCCTAAGCACACATCATTATCAGATGTTATAATACATAATATATTATCAGACTTTACAATAAGTATAATAATATTTATTCATTTGTTGATTCAGTGTCTGCCTGCTTCATTTGACTATAAACTCCATGAGGGCATATACCGTTTTTCACACTCCTAAAGTCTTCACCTAGAACAGGGTCTGGCAAATCATGGATGCTCAGTAAATATTTGTTGAATGAGAGAATAACTTAACTGAACAGGAAATGTTTTCATATGACACTTTGAGGGTAAACACTAAGCCTTTGAGAGCAATACTCTGGATCCTCTCCTCACTCAGTCTCCACTTCATGTTTCACACCACAAGTACCAGACTACTGTCCAGGCTTGTGATCACTTCTTTTTTAAATAATGCCCTACCAATCACTTTGAAACACTAGAGATCACTTATCATGACACTGGTGTTTGTCCTTGGCACCAGTTCCCCCTGAGAAAACGCACACACGCGCGCACACACACACACACACACACACATATGTTATTTATAAATAAATATATATATATTTAGAAAATGGCTAGCTTTCAAAGAGTTTCTACCTAATCAAAAGTAGAAAATTCTACCTATATAATGGCTTTCCCTGCTTTTTTTTTTTTTACAGTGCCATAAACTTTTTATCCTCTTTCTTTGAAAAGACCTCTGAAGCCAAATCACATAAATGGAACTGTAAGATCTTCCCATTTCCTTTTCTAGAGAAAAAAAATACTGATATTTAGACAAGTAAGGGAAGAGGACACTACAAGGTACCGGACATGTGGTGTCTGAAAGCCACTTCCCCTGGAAAACTGTCTGTTTCCAATATTAGAGAGTCTCCCCTATTTGAACAATGGCACAATACTATTTATGTCTTTTTTTCTTTTAATTTTTTTTAGTATAGTTGACACACAATATTACATTAGTTTCAGATGTACAACACAGTGATTCGATTTCTCTATACATTATCCTTTGCTCACTACAGGTATAGCTCCCATCTGTTACCATACAGTATTAACACAATATCACCTAACTATGCAGGGCCTTTTATTCCTGTGACTTACTCATCCCATAACTGAAAGCCTGTATCTCCCACTCCCCTTCCCCAATTTTGCCCATCTCCTTTTCCTCCTCCTCTCTGGCAGCCTTCAGTTTGTTCTCTATACTTACAGGTCTGATTCTCCTTGTTCATTCATTTGTTTTGTTTTTTAAAGTCCACATGTGAGTGAAATCAAATGGTAATACTGTTTATTTCTAATAATTTATTATCTTTTTAATTATAAAAAGACCATGACTATTACATCAATGGCAAAAGACAGGTCATATCCATCTTCTTAGACCAGTATATTCATTGTTTATACTAACTAATAAAATAGTGGATCATTTCTCTACTTGGACAGACTCACACATTAAGGGCTTGAAATTTCTCAAAACAAATCAGGCTATTGGGGTATCTGGGTGGCTCAGCTAGTTAAGCATCTGACTCTTGATCTGGGCTTAGGTCATGATCTCATGGGTAGTAGAATTAAGCCTTCTGTGGGCTCTACACTCAATGGGGTGTCTGCTTGAAGATTCTTTCCCTCTGCCCCTCCCCTGACTCTCATGCGTGCTGTCTCTCTCTCTCTCAAATAAATAAATAAATAAATCTTTAAAAGCCTGATACTAATGTCTCTTTTATATTCACTCACCCAGCTTCCCTATTAGATAAATGGGTGAAATAAAATAAGCTTAATTTTATAACACTGATCTCATTATAAGAATTCAAAGACAGAGAATTTAGTAACTAATTAATTACTAATAATCATAAGTTACATGACTCAGGAATAAACATTCAAAGCCAAGAAATGATTTGTAATTCTTCATCAGGTGGAAACAATGCTTAGGAAATAACATATTTTTAAAAATAATTAACTCTAACTTAGTTCAAGATACTTCTATAAAACAATATATAATTAATATTTTTCATAAAATATTAACATTTTATGAAATAAAATAAAAATTGTATATAAATAGTATTATTCTGAATATTAAACTGATCTTTAAATTGAATGTACTAAAGGGTTCTTAAAGGTTTTTTGAACATTTCTTTTATCATTCATCACTAGTCAAATCAACCATTCATTCCTAGAAACTTCTAGGCAACAAGGGAGGGACAAGAAGTGGTTTCAGAAAATAAACACTTCACTCTGAATATACAGGAATAAATATATCACATTTGCACTCTCCAAAATAAGTACACTTCTTTTGCTGTAAGTACTATTCCTAAAAATAATCATAATTATTAGACAAATACATTGATTTTAGGCATGCCCCACTGTATTGTGTTGAAGGCTGTGGAGGGGCAGAAGGTCTGTTGTAGAAAATATTTCTGACTATTGATGGAAAAATTTTGGAAGAATGAAATGCAATCTAAGTTGCAAAGGCAATGTGTAACTCAGAAGGTGATACAAAGAAACTCTTCTTAACACAGGGCAAGCCAGATGGTAACAGCGCTCTTAACAGTAAAGCCTGCAAGGTAGAAGGTCTAATCAGGCTTCTCAGACTTCCTGCAACCAAGTCAAGAAGCAGTACATGGAGATTTCATGGTAGCTCCAGTTTATGCTCATTCAGCTTAAATATCATCTGAGTTGTTGCGTAGAGCTGATATATGATGTTAGTTCTACAGCTACAACTCTAGAAATTAAGATTTTTTTTATTTTTTTTAAGATTGTATTTATTTATTTATGAGAGACACAGAGAGAGAGAGAGGCAGAGACACAGGCAGAGGGAGAAGTAGGCTCCATGCAGGGAGCCTAATGCGGGACTCGATCCCACGACTCCAGGATTACACCTTGGGTTGAAGGCAGGCACTCAACCGCTAAGCCACTAAGGGATCCCGGCCCTAGAAATTAAGATTTTAGCTGTTGCTTACTGATGTCACTTTAAGATTTGCACACATCACAAACGCCTTTTTCATTTCATAGTCATACTTTACATGTTTAATCATTTGCAATTTAGAAAAGTGCTTTTATAAATATTACCTCCTATCTTTTAAAGTAAATGTTTAAATTCTCTTTTTAAATAAGGCAACTGAGGGGATCCCTGGGTGGCGCAGCGGTTTAGCGCCTGCTTTTGGCCCAGGGCGCGATCCTGGAGAGCCGGGATGGAGTCCCACGTCGGCCTTCCGGTGCATGGAGCCTGCTTCTCCCTCTGCCTGTGTCTCTGCCTCTCTCTCTCTCTCTCTCTCTCTCACTGCGTGCCTATCATAAATAAATAAAATAAAAAAAAATAAATAAAAATAAGGCAACTGAGGCTTAAGTAATTTAAATGACATTCCTAAGGTCAGTCGATAAGAAAAACTTGGGACTCAAATTTAGATCATTTGACTCCAGGGCCAATAGACTTTCCACTACATCAACTTCCCAGATTTTTCCAGATCTTTATCTTACCCATTTATGTTTTAATTCTGTAATCAGATTACATTTTCCACATTTAGTTAAAAAAAAAAAAAGACTAGTATAATTTTCAAGACTAAGATGGAATAGGCCCTACCTTCCATCTTTTACTTTTTAATATTTTATATTAAAAGTTATTTGACAATATATGAAACAAGCCAAATTAAACTCATTTTCCAGTTAGAAAAAATAACAAAAGTAGTCCAAATAAACTAGAACTGACACCTCCTAAACCAAGTAGAACTTTTACTGTGCAATAGCTGTGGGGTAAAAATGCAAGGTTAAAGAGGGAGCTCTCCATTTGATTGATGACACTTCTTAGGAAGTGAGTTGATTTTAGCTTACCTCTAGTAAGAGGTGCCCTGACTTACAAACTATATCCTGACACACCATGTCTAGAAGCTTCTATACCAAATATAACTCTATCTTACATCTTCACCAAGCGTTCTCTTCTTTGATAGTTTCATAGAACAAAATCAACTCTGGCTTTGAAAAAGAGCAACATTTTAGAAGTTGGACTGAGCTGCTACTTCTCATTGAGAATCTTACTGAAGAGCCTTAGCAAATGTCCAAGGATTTCCTTTCACTGATCTCTCAAGTGGGAAAAACAATATATTAAGTAAAAATGGCAGAAGAAGAGTCAGTTTTGGAGTCAAAAATCAGAATTTTTTTGTAATTCCCATTCTGGACATTTTCATAGGTCTCCTAAGTACCTTTTCAATATCATTCATTTTGTATTTTAATCAATACAGCAAGTATAAATTCTACTCATACCTCCTTATAGGAAGACTGAGGTAAAAACAGAACATCAGATACAAAAGTATTTTGGAAACAGTGGAATCAAAAACAAAGTGTTTTCAACCGAGTGCTTCATCCGTATAAAGAAAATATACCGCTCCCCTGGAGCTGAAAGCAAGCCATCCTATTTTTCAACGCCATTGTCTGTTTTTCATCTGGGAAACCACAACAAAAGTTATACTCTGTTGTTCTCAAATGACAACATGTACACCATTTATTTTTCATATTCTTCTGCCTATCTTCCCAATGTTTTTATTTTGTTGTATTTTTAATGCACTGAGCCCATGTGCCATGCTCCAGGATGTCTCCTGGGATTACCAGTGAATAAAGAAAAACAGAGAGAGACAAAGTGTCATTAAATAATTACATTTACTACTGCAATAGCTGCCACGAGGGAAAAGGTACCTAGCACTAAGAGAAAGTAGAAGAGACACACCGGACCTAGTATAAGAGGACAAGGAATGTTCCCATTAGGAAACAATATTTAAACATAAAATTCTTTTCTCCTCAATATTCACTTCCAAGTAAGATGCATGGTTTCTATTCATTAGAGTTCTTGAAATACTCTTATCTTCCATCTTCCAATCCTAATTTGATGCTATTGAAATAGTTTTTTTTTTTTTTAATCTTCAATTCATGTTTTTCCTTTCTCTCCAGATCTATTTTACCTATTTGGATAATATCCATTACCCTGGAGAACAGTGTCTTGAAATGCACACTCTTTCCCCAAGAAAAATCAGTAAAGCATACAGCTTTTCAGAGAATCTAAGTTAAGAGAGTATGATCCCAAAGCCACAAAAGAACAACAGCAATTTCAGCTACTTCTAGGAAACAGAGGAGCTATATCAATAGCAAAAAATTTTAAGGTAAACTTAAATGATATACAATTTTACAGTAAAAAATACCCATTTTAAAAATATGAATGTATTTTAAAAATATGAATGTATAGTATCAGTTGTAAAGCAATGAATCCATCTCTAAAGCAAGATAGTAAAGAGAATTTATTTTATGAGTTAAAAAGCAGAACTAAATCACATTAATTGGGACATTTGGTCACTACTGGGGAATGACCGTATGTGAATTCAACTAATAACATATTAATATTCCTGCCAGGGTAACTTGGTCAGAAGATATCCTTATACATCTACAGACAGAATCAAAGACAATAATATGGAGAGTTTCACATATCTAAATATCTAAACAGTATAAAGCCTGTACTTAAAGGTCTTTAAAGGTACCTGAATAGGGAATCTATTTTAAATATAGACCCTGATCCTCAAAAGAAAGCACATTCTATCTGACCTCCAAGCATATGCAAATTATGTCTTAGGCAGTCCAAAGCTCCAAGTTACCTATTCCTTCCCATACACTCTTACTACAGGCAGCATGAAGAAAACAAAAAAAGAAACATGGTTACTTTTTCTCCTAAGAATGCCACTCCTTTTTACCAAAAGCATATTGTCATTTTTGTATTGCAAAAGCTCAGAACGGTATTTAAATGTCCCATGCCACACAGACAAAGCAAAGGGAGAGTATGAGTATGTAGATAAATTGAAGGGTATTTTGGTACCCAAAACAAATCACTCCGTAAATAACTTCAAGAAGAAACAATTTAGGGGTGCCTGGGCAGCTGAGATGGTTAAGCATCAGACTCTTGATTTTGGCTCAGGTCATGAGCTGGAGCTCCATGTCAGGTTCTGCACTCAGCTCAGAGTCTGCTTGTCCCCCACCCTCTTACCCCTTCTTTCCCCCCATCCCCAGCTTGTGCTAGCTTGCACCTCTCTCAAATAAACAAATAAATCTTTTAAAAAAAAAAAGCAGCAATTTACCTGAAATCCCAAGACCAAGGCGCCTGAGTGGCTCAGTCGGTCAAATGGCTGCCTTTGGCTCAGGTCATGATCCCAGAGTCCCGAGAGAGAGCCCTATGTAGGGCTCCCTGTTCAGTGGGACTCTGCTTCTCCTTCTGCCCCTCCCTACACCCACCCACTGATGGTCTCATGCATTCTCTCTCTCTCTCTCTCTCTCTCTCTCTCTCTCAAATAAATAGTCTTTAAAATCCCAAGACCCTGGGATTAGGGTAGAAAGGACAGAGAAATAAAGGAACAAGAGGAATATAGTTAACAGCCCATGTGAATACACAGCACAGACTCACTAGATTTATCCCTCTGAATTCTCAGTTTGCTGGAAGATGCTCTTGAATTGTCCCTAGGTCTGATCTTTGTGTCAATGTTCAAATTATCTTATTAGGTTTTTCCTCAAATAGCTGTATCTTAAATGAACTGAGAAATTATAGTAGTCTCTTCAGATCTTCAACTATTTTCTGTATTTTTCTAGAACATAAGTCATGTACAAGCAACATCTAATTATAAAAATATACACAAAACTTGCTACCATATATTTATGATAATATCCATCAGTCTGGGAGTACTAGTGATCATATGAAATTAATATACAAAATACAAGGGGAGTAGGTGCCAAAAAATTGCATGCTCAATTGCATACTGAAGATAATGTAAGCATAATGGGGGTGGATGAAGTGCTTCTCTTATTCTCTTTTTAATTATCTCTACCCTTCAACACAATGAAACAGGCACTAAATAAACATTTGCTGAATGAGTAAGTTTTCAAAAATCCTACAAATGAGGAAATAAATCAAAATGGCCATCAAAATGTTTTAGTTATCTATGTCTTGCTATTTGCCCTCTCTCTATGTTGTTTCTGGTACTGGCAAGAAATCCCAAATTCCACTCACCTGGCTATTCTCCATATTACCTATTAAAATAAACTCTCTGCTAATCCTGTATTTTAGTAAGCATAATTATCCAACAACTTCCATACATCTGAAATACAGTAACATTTGGTAACAATTACAACTTATATAAGACCTTAAAAAGTAATTTTAACCAATGAACATTACCTTGTGCTCAATACTCTTTAAATGCAATTTAATTAAAAAAAATCTAGAATGTTGTATCATCTAAAAATTAAAGTGGACAAAAATACTATTATTATTCAACCATGTTGAATGATGATGTCCATTATACACTAGTCATTGGGAAGGTTCACATAAAATAAGGTGATAGAAAATAATGCATGGGAATCCAGAAAGTATATTGCCAGTATTTCCAAACCTCCCAAAGAAAGAAAGAAAGAAAGAAAGAAAGAAAGAAAGAAAGACCTACATTGAAAATGGCAACTATGTCATTTAGAGGTCTAGTCTATTTCTCTCCATCAGTTTCCAATTGAAATAATAGGCAACACGAACATTTTATAAACAAAGTAGCCAAATGGTTAATTTCTTAATTAGCTATGTATTAGCACCATATAACTTTGGCAGCTGCTATACATGAGAATTCTGACTTAATTTTCCATCATCAAATGTCACACATCTTCTCTAACCTACTGTGTTGGGACATGATATTACAAAGATATATGAGGAACTGGTATATGCTGTAGGGGCTTATGTCTATCTAGGAAAATAAGATCTGTGGGAGGTAAGATAAAACACAAGGGCAGCAGAGACATAGAATGATACAACCAATGATACAACCATGACACATACCAATGGGTCTGGAGGCAATTAGAAAAGAGGTAAGAGCAAAGTACTTCCAAGAGTTAAGGCTTACAGGATGGGCAGGATCTAAACAGGCAAAAAGAAAGGCAAACAACAGACCTAAACAGGATTTAGAGAAAAGAAAGTGGCAGAGGTAGGAGGTTAATGAACATAATCACTGGCGGATGAAGTTAGAAACAATAATAAAAACTCTAGTGTGGGTCTTGACCTTTGGATTTTATTTTTGTTTTTTAATTGAGGTATAACTGACATATGACAACATTATATTAGTTTCACGCGTACAACATAATGATTCCATATTTGTATACACGGTAAAATGATCACCACAATAAATCTAACTACTATCCATGACCATAAAAAAGTACAAAAAAAAATGTTTTTCTTTGAAAAGAAATTTTAGGACTTACTTTCTTGGCAATTTAAGTATTCACAACAATACTAATGACTATAGTCAACATGCTATTCTACCCATGACTTATTTAATTAGGAGTTGCAAACCATTTTTATTCAAGACAGTCTTAGAAGTTGTAGCCACAACAATTAAGCAAGGAAAGAAATAAAGGGCTTCCAAAATGGAAAGGAAGAAGAAAAACTGTCACTATTTACAGATGACATGACATTACATATAGAAAACCCTAAAGACTCCACCAAAAAATTATAAAAATAATTTCAGTAAAGTTACAGGGCACAAGATTAATGTACAAAAATTTGTTTCCAACAGTAAAAGAAACTAAGAAAATAATCCCATTTATAATTGCATCAAAAGAATAAAATACCTAAGAATATATTAAACCAAGGAAGTGAAAGACTTGTACCCTAAAAACTATAAGACAATGATGCAAGAAGTTGAAAAAGACACAAATGAAAAGATATTCTATACTCATAGATTGGAAGAATAATATTGTTAAAATGTTCACACTACTAAAGACACATACTAAAAGATCCCAAGAATAATAATAAAGATCCCAAGAAGAATAATATTGTTAAAATGTTCACACTACTAAAGACACATACTAAAAGATCCCAAATAGCCAAAGCAATTTTGAGAAAGAAAAACAAAGTGGAAGGTATCATATGGCCTGATTTTGAACTATATTACAAAGCTGTAGTAATCAAAACAGTATGGCATAAAAACAGACACACAAATCAACAGAACAGAACAGAAATCCCAGAAATAACATGCATATATGGCCAATTAATTTGCAACAAAGGAGGTTAGAATACACAATTTGGATTTTGTTTTGAGGTTTACATGCCCAATGCCCAGTAAGTCTGACTTGCAGTAGGCACTCAACTCTAAGAACCCTCATTTCATTTGCACTTGACGTTCGCCTCTTACACACACACCTTCACCCCAAAAGCTGTCCTGCTAATTGACACACATTTAACATCTTACCAGTCAATCTTCTCATAGTATTTAATCTTGCTGGCGCTCTCAAAACTTCCCTATTTTAGTTTCTCTTCAACCTAATAGAAACTTTACTCTCAAGGTCTATAAACCCCCTCCTGGTGGCATTCTTAAGTGAAGGCAGCAGAAAATAAAGAAAGCAAATAAATATAAACTTAGAACTTTGAAGGTGCTAGAAGATAAACAGAATAAAACAAAAGACAGTTATGGGGAGGCCTATTTATATAGCATGGTCATAGGAAAACTACTCTCTGAGGACTGACATTTAAGGTAAGACATGAAGGAAGAAAAGGAGCCAACTTTGGCAAGAAGGTAGGTGAGCAAGATCTTGGCCTCATCTAGGTACAGAGGATAGCCAGTGTGGCCATGGTCAGTGGATGGAATAGAAGGAAAGGTCAGACAGGTGGCAGGAGCCATATCACACAAGGCTTTGTGAACTGTGATGAGGAGTTTGAAATTTAGGTCAATTGTAACTGGACTTCACTGAAATGTTTTAAGCAGGAAGGTAACGTGGTCAAATCTGTGTTATACTAGATGACTGCGACTGTGGTACACAGAGTGGCACTAGCGGGAAGCTAGGGGCAGAATGGGTGTGGGGCTATATAAAGGAAGTTTCTGACACTCTGTCTAGTACAGCACCTAGCACGTGATAAATGCCCCAAAAATAAATGACAGAAGTAATGAATGAGTGAGCCAACAACCTTTGAAGCTGGAAGTGGCAGTCACAAATCAGTCTCAGAATGATAGTCTGGCAAACATGTTTTAGACTATAGAGAATCTATGTCAGAAGAACATCAGTCACAGATGCTGAATATCTGGACTACTCAAAAACATTTCTACAGTTGACTATGCCTTCCGAAATTTAGAGGCAAGCTTTATAGACTTTCCATATTCCAAAATAGCATAGCAGAGCAGGAATTTTATTTATATGCAAAAAGGATTAAACCACTCTATGTAAGCTGTTCCTGGAGTTTAATAAGAGTCTTTGTTTGTTTATCTTGTGTCTGGCCAAGTGTGTGCTTGTGTGTGTGTGTGTGTGTGTGTGTGTAATATATGTGTTTTGAGATGCCAAAGACTGATGGTCAATCAAGAGAAACCCACACTGAAATTGTTAAGAGCTGGGAAGTGAGCCAGTTTGCAATCACTATAGGAACTGCTTGAGCTGAGTTCCTTGTTGCCACTCTGGTAATGAGCATTCCTCAAAGGATGCCACTTTGCATAGTTTAGTCCTCTCTGATGCAAAATATGTCACTTCTGAAATCAGGCTGAATTGTTTTAAAAAGGAGTGTCAATAAAATTAAGCTCAACCCATTCACTGATTACAAGAACAATAAAAATAAATGGTGGCCCTTATGCTGTAAAAAAGTCTACCAGAAATATATGGAAATACACTTTGTGAGATTTAGCTCTGAATCTGATCTTCACTGCTTTTTTTTTTTTTTCATCTGCTTTTCATAGATCATCTAAGAGGGGAAAGAGGGGCAAAAAATTCATCAATTCATAGTAGGAATTTTTCCACAGAAGTAATGGAAAAAGATGTTTTCATGGAATAAAGTGGAACTTTTCAAAAACATGTATTATTATTATAAAAAGCCAAATGGAGGGGATCCCTGGGTGGCTCAGCGGTTTAGCGCCTGCCTTTGGCCCAGGGTGTGATCCTGGAGTCCAGGGATCAAGTCCCACGTCGGGCTCCAGGCACGGAGCCTGCTTCTCCCTCCCCCTGTGTCTCTGCCTCTCTCTCTCTCTCTCTCTCTCTCTCTCTCTATGTCTATCATAAATAAATAAATCTTTAAAAAAAAAAAAGCCAAATGGGACAGATTATTTAAATAAATTCACATTCTCTTGCTTTGGAAATATCTTCACAGAACAATGGAACTCTAGGCATAGTAATATCAATTTGTTACTTTTAGTTCCTATGGAAACATGCATTCAACTTACAGAGGCCAACCAACATGGACACAAGTGCAAAGCAAATACACTTAAGGAGAAATCATATAATTTATATCTCTATAAAAATGAGCTCTGTGATATCAGAAATAATTGCCAAGAAGGGCCGACCAGTCACTATGAAATGTTCCTGGAAGCTACTGGTCACTAGTACCATTAGGAAAACAAAAGAACTAGGGGTGGTGGAAGGGGAGGAGGGCGGGGGGTGGGGGTGAATGGGTGACGGGCACTGAGGGGGACACTTGACGGGATGAGCATTGGGTGTTATTCTGTATGTTGGTAAATTGAACACCAATAAAAAATTAATTTATTTAAAAAAAAGGAAAACAAAAGCAAAAACATAATTCTACAAAAGAGTAGGCCAAACTCAAAGAAAGATAAAAAGAAAGACTGATTTACATATGAATACTGCCTTGTTCAATAAACTCAGTATTTAAAAATTAATCTCCTAAATAAGGTCATATAAATGAGAGTGCATACAGTACTTGTTTACAAAGCTGTTAGTCATGCAGAACCTGTGACCTCAAGAGAGATAGATAATTAAGTGAAAATATAAATATGTTTAAATCAATCAGTAAATATTTGTTGGGACTCTATGCTAAGCACTATGCTAAGGTCTGTAAGGGAAAAATGAATCTTACTTCATTTGACAAGAATTTATTGTGCATTTCTGTTGTGCCATGTACTAAGACAATCATTAGGGAATATAAAATAGATAAGACACCACTTTAGTAAAACGGAAACTGTTCGTAATAAAATTTATGGGCAAGGCATGCTACTGGAATGGCATTATAAGATGAAAAAGGGACCAAATGAGCAGTACAGACATGTGTGCTAATAGTTTTCAGAAAAAAGAGATCATGTAGGCTTAGCTGATAAGAGAGGTTTTCACAAAGGAGATGAGAATGGACTTGGATTTGAATAATGGATGAAGGGATGTGAAACAGTGAATGTAAGTGACAAAGGTGATAGAACAGGAACTCATAAGCCTGATCTGGGCACTGAAAAAAACTAAGGAGGGGAGAGACAATGAGGAGGTAGGCTCGGGCCAGAAAGAGAAATGCCCCTTACTGGATAAGGCATTTTACTTTGGAGTGATGCAAACTCTATGGAAGTAGAGACAGGTGGTGGATGTACGACACTGTGACTGTTACAAGAATCTCACCTCAATAAATTATTTTAATGACCATGATGATGACAATGATTATTACTATTGTTAATTGCAAAATATTGGAAATATCTAAACACATTTATTTAAAAATTGATTTTAGGTTTTTTTAAATTTTTATTTATTTATGATAGTCACACACACAGAGAGAAAGAGAGAGAGAGGCAGAGACACAGGCAGAGGGAGAAGCAGGCTCCATGCACCGGGCGCCCAACATGGGACTCGATCCCGCGTCTCCAGGATCACGCCCTGGGCCAAAGGCAGGTGTCAAACCGCTGCGCCACCCAGGGATCCCTAAACATCTAACCATGGATGTTGGAAATCCATATGATAACACTGGAAAGCCCACTGGACTAAAAAAAAAAAAAAAACTTTATACAATATTATAGGAGAGTATTTAACAACATAGAAAATAGGTTCATAGTGTATTGTGTAACAAGGCAAGTCCCAAAACAGTTTACCATATCATATCTATAATTAAGAGTGGAATGATACAGTCTGGGTGTTAGAATCATGAATGATTTAAATTTTCCTTTTCCCTATTTTTCATTGCAAATATCTAAAAAAATATTTCTAAGATAATTTTTATTAGAAACGTGTTTTCATGTAAAGTACAGAATTTTATCAGCATAGACTCATTGAAGATACAGAATTTAACAAGATGATCCATAATCTTTTTCTAGATAGAGCCAGGCATAAAGCAGAAGAATTGCATACATCATGGGACTTCTAAGCAGCAACTTATTACATTTGCTGGAATTGAAGTGAGCTTCAGGTGACTAGCTTATTTTTCCATAGCACATGTAAATTTTTAATGATTTTCTTTCTTTTTTTTAATATTATGATATTTATTCTCTACTCTGCCTGAGAGTGACAACATGAAGACTAGCCTGTTTCTACAAAACGCCTGTCTAGTAACACTGACTTCCACGTAGTCCATGGTCTTTCTCCTTTTCTTTTAGCTTCCAATACTTGTTTTTCTTTGAAGATGTTGCCACAGAGAGCTCTTCCTCTCAAAATATGAAATTCACCATCATTGCTCACTCCCTCCTTTCCTCATTCTCAATGACTCCCCTTGAATATGGTTAACTTACGTCACTACAGTCATCAACCCCAGGTTATTTTCATTTCTTCTCCTTAGTATTACCAAGGTGGGGTAAAAATAAAGGCAATCAGGTGAAACTCTTACCCTTAGTTCAGATTTCCTCCATATTTCATGAAATCCATCAAACAAATGCCCAGATTATATTTCACAGTAAGATGAGCAAAAGCACACCTCTTCAAGCTGTTTCCCCTTTCCTTGTGCATTCATGGATGCCAAAATCAGAACCTACAGTTCGGGAGCTGCACACAGTTGCATCTTGTTTTGAGTTTTTGTTTGCAAACTGTCAGTAAGATCAGAATAAATTGCATGATATGCAGTCCAATATGTATATTCTTGAGCACATCTCAATGTATCCACCAAAAAATATTCATAGCTGCAGGTGTACAAAAAAAAAGGCAGAATTATGGCTTGATTTGCCTTGATAAGCATGGCAATTTTCTGTACACTTTTCATAAAGTGCTAATCAATTTCAGCTCAAAATAGATTGAAACACCCAACAGATTGCTGCCATAGTCCACAAATGTTTGTCATTCGTAGGCTGTGGCAATAATGTGAATTCTGAGGAACAAAACCACAACTGAACTATACCTTGTAAAAATCCCTTCCATTTGCCTTAATAACCCCTGGAGTAATGCTAAGAATTATTTTGAAATCACATTAAGTCTGAGTTTTCCATTTCTTTCTTGTTACATCTAAGTATTGCTTGTCACATAGTAATATCTGTTGTAAGTATGGTTATAGATATATTATATTTAGAACTCAGTGTAATGATGATATTTAAGAATCAGATATCACTTCCATATTGTTTAATATTCTTCTAAAATATAATTACAGACATCACATTCAATTTGGAACTGAATCATCACAGACTTCTGCAATAAATTACTCTTTCTCTGTATCTTTATCTGTTAAATATAGAATAATTTTTTGAAAATGTTTTGTCAATATTCTAGTCCTTCCATTGAGGTTATTTCACAAACACTTAGAGGTGTTAATATTCATATTAATGCACCTTTCTGAGAAGCAGTGCTCCTGCCATATGAATCATTCATCTGCCTGGAATGTTTTGCCAAGCACAAGTGCCAAAACTTTGCTGAGCACTATTATACTCCTACAAGGGAGCCTCTGCTCAAAACTGAGCATATACTTTCCCTTTCGTTAAGTGTGAGAAGCAAATGGTAATGACATTTAGATCTGGGTATGATATGCTCTCCATGTAAAGTAGGAAATTAAATGAGAATAGATAACATTTCAAATTTTCACACCTTCCTCTTTAAAACTACAAAAGCGATAGTTAAATTTGGGGAGTGGTGATAAAAGCTACATAGTTTGGCCTTAGAAAAATGAGTACTTGAAAGTTGTGACTTAAAGCAACTTCTGTGATCACGATCTGCCAAAAAATTTATTGCCAAAATTAGTGGCAATAGTGTCACAGACCCATTCTCTGTGGTCAGAAAGCCTGAGTTCTTGGGTTGACTTGAGCATTACACATGTGACCTTGAACAACTCACTATGTCTGTTTCCCCACCTATAAAAAGGGGATTATGAGTAACTCATGATAAGTGAAATAACGCATGCAAAGTTCTGAAGATTAAATGAGGTAATACATACCAGGTTCTTAGCAAAGCAGGTTCCAGTCAATTCTTAATACACATTAGCTGTTCTTATCAGCAACAGCATCACCATCATCATCATCTGAAAGACCTGTTCTAGATGCATAGTTTGAGCATGATGATAAGTGCTCTTATCTGCTGTACATCAACTGTCTGCCAAAGTGCTTGTTTCTAAGTCTGGGTCCTCATGAGTCACACATATTAACCTACTTTCTAAAAGAGATGATAACATGTTTGGAAATCCAGTCAGCTCCACATGAAATGGTAAACCTCTTGGCCCAAATTACCATCTACTAATCTTGTTAAAATAAGGGTGAAAAGCGTACATAAAAAAATGTGAAACACACTTAGAAAGTGTTCCTGACTCTCCTATACAAATGGAAAGCTATCATCTTTTCCTTATTCCTTCTAGGGTAGACCTAGTATAACAGTAGCTGTAATTATTGATAAGCCATTCCCATAATGTCACTCTTTTCACTCATTACTGTCGTCTCTGGAATTTAGCTAGACAGTAACCTGCATGGAGTCCTGAGATTTTTGAGAGCCACTGAGCCAAGTTTATGCATTCTGGCCTTGAAAAATTGAATTTGATGATGTTTCCCAAGAGGAAACTCATTTATTTACCCAATGAAAAAAACAAAACACACCATTCAAGAAAAACTTGCTAACGTACTTAAAATGTAACCACAAAAATACATTTCAAATCTTCTTAAATAATTACTAGAGTCAAAAGGAAAACAGCTAACTGCTCTGACTCAAAAGCCATTTAAAATCTCCACACCAAATATCTTTTTCTTTCTTCCCCTTTAAAATAGTTCTGTTTGGTTGTTGCTATGGAGCAAATCCATGCACTAAAACAGTCAAAACAGAAACATATTCAAGTGAATTCAGGTTATTAAAAAATATATATGTATTTTAGAAGTTGTTTTTCTGAGATCACACAGAGTGCTTTGCCAATTTCCCCTTGACACTCTATTAGATTTTATGTATTTGTGGTTTTCTACAAAATGCCAAAACATCAGCACAACTTCATGTGATAAATTATCACCTCGTTCACTTTTCCAAAGACAATTTAAATACAAGTTAGAGATGAAGGTTGCAAACATTGCTATACAACTAAACTTGATGTTGTTTTTACTCCTTTTCTCCTACAATTAGAGGCACTTCCTCAAGGGCAAGCCTTTGGAACTTTAGCTAGATATACTTAATAATTAAACCTTATTGTATATTTTGCAGAGAGCAAGACATGATCAGTTACGTACAAAAATGCTTTGTATGTAATAAATATTCAACATGAGGTTGTGAATTCATTTGAGTAAATACTCTTCACATACAAAGGATGTTTTAAATATGTGTTTTAAAAAGTGCCTGACCATATCATACAAGATGGCTGTTAGCCATTTTTTTATCAGCAATTTACACAAGAAGGGGGGCACCCATCCCAGAAATGGGCAAGAAAAACCACTGGATAGAGAAAGAAAATGGAGATTATGTTCATATTCAATAATTTCATATTTCTTATCTTTATAAAATATGTTTTTATTTTATAATGTGTAAGCTGTATTACTATAGCAATAATAAATGCAAATAATACATTTATTAATACAGATCACATATATAGGAATATGTGATCTAATTTATTTTCACCAGTGGTATGGATGTTCAAAAGAGTCTGAAGACTACACAAAATGGAAAACTCTTCATTCACAGGTCAAATTCATGCAGTAACTTTGTGTGATTAAGAGCTACTCTCTAGCAATTTTATCAAATGTATCTGCCATAGTATGTTTTCATTGCTTGGTAATCTATATAATAAAAGCTGCTTGTATCTTGAATAAACGGGTTGTTTTATAATCTGAAACATTTCAGCTTCCAGTTTTAGCTCATATTTTAGTTCTAGTTTCAGTTTTAGTTTAGTTTCATTTTGGTTTTAGTTCAATAAGAGGAAAACTAAAGACCAATGATGAAGATATGAAGATGTGTACATTGTCTTTATAGCTGTACAGATTTACCCTCAGAGATACAATGCACCTATCTTAGGCAAACTTCTGAACTTGCTTAAGCCTCAGTTTTACACCACATAAGGTGAAAATAATACCTCATGGACAGATAAAATTGGCAGCTGGAGTAGGGGGCAGGGGAGTCCAGAAAAGCCTAGATAGGAGGAAATATTATCATTATTAAAGTCCAAGAATTGTACATAAAACAGAAACCAAGTGTTTGCAATAATGTGGAGAAAAAACCCTGATATACTGCTGGTGGGAGACATAAAATGTTGCAGCGTCTCTGTGACAAAGTTTGGTGGTTCCTCAAAAGGTCAACCTAGAATCACCACACGACCCAGTAATTCCACTCCTAGGTATACATCCAAAAGAATGGGAAAGAGGTACTCAAAGAGATACTGGTACACCCATGTTCTCTCTCAGCAGTATTATTCACAGGGTCTGCAGATGAATCTGTAAAAAACTTATGGTATATACATATCCTGGAATATTATTCAACCATAAAAAGGAATAAAGCTCAGCTACATGCCACAACACAGAGGACCCTTTAAAACATCGTGTAAAGTGAAACCAATCAGTCACAAAAGGACAAATATTGGATGATTCCACTTATATAAAACATCTAAAATATGCAACTTCAGGGAGACAGAAAGATTAGGAGTTATCAAGGGTTAGAGGAAAGAGGGAATGGAGAGTTATTGTCTAATGGGTAGAGAGTTGCTGTTTGAGGTGGTGAAAAGGGGGACTAGACAGTGGTATTGACTGCACAACACCATGAATATACTTGATGCCACCGAATTGTATACTTAAAATGAATAAAGTGGTAAATTTATATTCTATATTTATCACAATTTTTAATAAAAATTAAAAATTTTATTTAAATTTTTAATGAATAGAAATTTTTAATAAATAAAAATAAAATTATATTCTTTCATCCTCTCCAGTATAATTCTTTATACTCTACTCTCCTCCTCTTTACAGTAAAAATTCTTGACTCCGAGCCTCTACTTCCTAGTAACTCAGTAACCACACTTCAACCTGCCCTGGGCTCCACAGCACTCCTGAAATGCCCTCCACCAACCACACCACACAGCACCTTGCTGCCAAATCCTTCCCTCATTGCCTATTGACTACCACCTGATTCCAAAAACAGCCTGCTCCCTTGGAAGGACACTCTAGGTTTTCCTCTTCATTTCTGACCCACCCCTGCTCAGTTTTGCTGTTTGTTGTTTTGGGTTTTTTTTGGTTTGTTTGGGGTTTTTTGTTGTTGTTGGTTTGCCTAGGTTTGGTTGTGAGTTGTTTACCCTCCGTTAATGCTTCCATTCTTCTTATTTTGGACCTCTTTGGTCCCATTCCATGTACCCTCACTAGGCTTCTCCATCCCTTCCCAAGGTTTTAGTGAAGAGGGTTGTGTTTTCTCAAACACTCTCCTTCCTCTTCTGTCTTACCTTGGTGAACTCCTCCACCTTTCGCCAATAGTCCAAGCAATAATGTCGTCCTTTTCCCTACCCACAAACACACATACACACACAATATTCTTAAGTCTTCAGTCTAGCTTTAAAAAAAAAAAGGTTCCAAATCAATACACCTTTAATTGCATCTCTAAAATATCACAAATAAGTCTAAAAAAATCATCCGACATCTTGCTGTTTCTATAGCTGGGCAACTTAGATCTTATTCATCAGCCTGCTTAACCATTCCTTTTTCAGATACATAGATACCATCCAAAAATTTTCTGATATCCTTGTTTTTAACTGCTGTGGCTTGCTGAATCAAAACAGCTGAGTTGATATAAGGTCAATGTCATTTCCTTCAAGAATTAACTTTCTGGGCTTGAGATACTGAACAAGCAACACCTGGCCTCATCTGAGCCCTGCAGATGTATTTTTCATCCAAGAAATTTCTGATTTCAACAAGAGAATCATTATCCTGAATAACAACATTGATGGGCAAGTGAGCATACATGTCCTCATCTTGTAAGGGAAGCCCAGTGTAATGCCCCTGATCATGTTCTGTACATCACTACAGAAAGGGAAACTGTAGCCAGTTCTCTCCTAGTTCCCCAGCATTTTTCAACTCAGAGCCTCTTCTTTTTCCTTCCAAGGAGACTGAGCTCTACACTGTTGTGATTGAAGTCCCCTTGCAGGGTTCCTCTGGAGTTCTTAACAGTAATGGTGCACCCCTTCAGAGTGATGCCAACATTTTCTGGAATGTCAACAGTCTGATTCCTGAGAATGGTTTTCATTCTCACAGTAAATGTGGCACAGAGCAAGTCTATCTAGCTTTTTAATCGCTCTGGAACTCATTCATTCCTTTCTATACCCACAACCAATGTCAGTATTGTATCCCGATAAGACTGCTACCTTATTAAGTGATGGTCCTGCTTCTCATTCCGTTTCATTCTCTTCTCTCAGTGAATCCAGAATCAAATTTCTGAAGCACACATCTCTCTGTACTATTCTCCTCTATAAAAATCTTGCACGGTTCTTCACTGCCAGAATCATGCTACAAGGTGGCATATATCTTCATAATGTAGCTTCACCTTATCTATGACATGTCTTCTCAGCTCCTACCCCAAACTCAATGTTCCAAGCACAGTAAACTACTCTCAGCTACTAAGCCATGTTTTCTGAGCCATACAGGCACACCACCAAACCCGGACTTAGGACAGTGAAAGAGAAACCATACACTCCAGGACAAAAGACATAAAAGACTATCCCAGCAAAACTGGAAGAGAAGCTCTCTCCACCTATAGGCCTCTGCATTTATTGTTCTCTCTTCCAACTGTTCCGCCTAATTAACTTATATCTCTGTGAAACAAAGCTACTGGTTCTTCCACAAACTGTTCCTTCAAGCCCCTTAAACAGAAACCCCAAACTCCTAAAACCCCACATTTTTCCATCATACTCTTAATTTATCCCTTTCATAATCTTGATGGTACTTTACTGCAATTTTCTGTTTGTTACTCTTCTCCCACTCCACTCCAATTGACTTTAGATTCTTTGAGGACAAGGCTTAATTTATTCATCATTATGTATTTGAACCCAGCTCAGTCTCTAAGACAATAGTATGCCATCAATAAATATCCAGAATAAATCAATGTTTCTGGAAACATTTAACATCATTAAAAAGCAAAGGAGCTGTTAAATACATATTTGAACATGGTGGTTTCAATACTTTAGTTTTTAGTCTACAAATAATAATTTATAATGCCCAATGTTTTCCACCAATAATAAATAAAATGGGCAATTTGTGGACAAGTGACTTGCCATTGAGCCTTGACTAGATTTCTTTATACATCTGTATTTGATCAGTCATCATGTTAAAGGTCCAAGACCAATTCTAGGTATCTGTTCTGTAGAAATAATTATGGCTAAAAATAAATAAGCTCCAGTTTAGAAATTACACTTTCTCTGTTAAAGGTCCAAGACCAATTCTAGGTATCTATTATGTAGAAATAATTATGGCTAAAAATAAATAACCTCCAGTTTAGAAATTATACTTTCTCTCCAGTTTCTCTCTTTTTATGGTGGTAAATAACACATAATATAAAATTTACTATCTTAACCATTTTTAGCTGTATAGTTTAGAAAGGGTAAGTATATTCATTATTATGCAACCAATCTCCAGAACTTTTTTATCTCGTAAAACTGACACTCTCTACCCATTAAACAACTCCTCATTTCTCCTTCTCCCTAGCTCCTGGCACCCACCATTCTGTTTCAATGAATTTGACAACTCTAGATACTTCATGTTAGTATACATTTGTCATTTTGTGACTGGTTTATTTAAACTTCTCAGTCCCTCATGGTTCATCCACATTGTAGCATGTGTCAGAATTTCCTTCCTTTTCAAGGCTGAATAATATTTCATTTTATGTAAATACCATGTCTTAGTTATCCATCTATCCACAGATAGGACACTTGCATTGCCCACATCCCTTAGCCACTGTGAATAATACTATTCTGAACACGGTCACCCATTTCTTTTCGTAACAGAAAATAAATAAATGAGATTATAGGCAGTAAAAATAAAGAAGTAAAAGTTTACAAAAGAGTATTTTTCCATGTGTATATTTACTGCTTTTTTCTATAGATATTATTTTTAGATGAAATTTTCTTTGTGACTCACACTTTCACTAACAGACATATGTTTAACACAATCCAAACATCATGTCTGTTCTAAAAATGAATATTCATTCACTTTAATGACAAAGTAGCTCTTTTTAGCTACATTTAGAAGGAACTTACTTTGGGAAAAAAACTTGTCTTCTGATTTCTGGGTATATTTGATTGACATATCATAAAATACTTTATTTCATGCATGAATATGTAAATGACTTACCAGCCCATTGGGGCTACATCTGAGATTTGCCACCTAAATTTGCACAGTCCAGAGACCCCAAGACTGGGAACAAACATAAGCAAAAATGAATAAATTGAGAGCACAATTCACAATTAAGAAACTTCTGCAATCTGTCTTTACTCACTGCTCTCAGATGCATCATTGTCAGTATCTGACCCCGTTAGGTGGCTGATAAGAGGACTGTGAAGGCCAGCAGATTTTATTTTTAACCTCTCCATATGGCTGACCTTCTAGTTTCAATGTGAGCATCATCTGCAGAGATGATCATCAAATGGCAACTCCTACCCTAAAATGTTTTGGGTAATTTTGTCAACTCAAAAATGATGCTCAGTTAAAGAACAATATGTACAGTATGATCTTCTTTTTACTTGAAAGTTTGTACATAAATATATTTTAAAAGATCTTGCAGGGGTACAGACAAAAATGTCACATGTAATTGACTGATATTAGGACTAAAAGAATTTTTTTCAAAATGTATGCAATGTTCTGCTTGTACAATGAATAAAAGTTCAAAAGTAACTTTTTCTACTGTAACTTTCAGTAAACTAACTTCTTTTTTAATGTGAAACATGTATGACAAATAACATTTCAAATGTGTAAAACATGAAACATGGAAAGGAAGTAGACTTTCTAAAAACATATACATAAATGTATTAATAGCTCAAGTCTAATGTTAGCAAGATGAGTGATAACACGTTATTACATATTTCAAAATTAAAAGAGGCACAAATTATTTTACCTGCCATTTTATAGTCCAAAATGTTATATTCTCATGAATCTTAAAGATAAAGACACCGAAGGTGATTCTCCATAAATGACCATCCTGCATATAAGAATAGTATTATTATTTATAGTATTATTTATCCATCTATTTACTTGACAATATTCAATAGGTGCTATGATGTTCCAGAGACAGATTCAAAGATATATCTAATAACACAAAAAAGAAAGCAGTCTCAGCACCTCGAGGACTTCAGTCAGGAGATAAGGATAGATGCCAGCTTATCACCAGATCATGTGAGAGGTTCGCTCAGAGTAGAAGAGAAAGAGAGTGGAGGTTCAGAAGGAATCAAGCACAGAATTCTTCCCTGAAACATCAAAAAGAGGCACTCCACAAAGAAGATGGGTATGTTAAGCCTTGAGGAGTAAAACTTGACCTGAGGTAGAGTCCAGATTTGCACAGGTGAAGTGACAAGTCTCTAGGCAGTGGGAATAGGCAAGGCAAAAGCAGAGAGATCAGTGAAAACTGCACAAAATATGTTTCTTTGTCGGCTCTAGTCCTCAGTCTCGAGAAAACAAAATGTACAGTTGTATTTATCCCTGAGATGAACTTTCAGTGGGCACTATTATTCAACAAGGCATGATAGTGTAATTCTTTTAACATTCACTATTTCCTGCTCCTCCAGAGGACTCCTTATATTTGGGACTAAGCTGACGCTTCATGTTCCTTTATAAATTCCCATGCACTCAGAATTTAAGAACACCATATACCAATATGGCACAAAAGGGTGCCTTTTGGTATTTATCAAAGGCAGCCTGGAGAAATGATTATGACTAAAAAAATGCCCCATTTCCTGACAAAACCTGAATAAGAACAGCATTCACAGCAGGGTTAAGGGGGAATGCCCCCTTCCTAAGGACTGTAATTTAAATCAAAATATACTTTTTTCTGATACAATGATTGGAACGAGTTTATAGAATACCTAAGCTATGAGAAAATACTCTGCTATGCATACAAAGCCTCTTGAGGCAATAGCACAGTGCAGCTGGCAGGAACTTGAGGGAGGAATGAGGGCAAGGAGAGGAAGGCACTTGCTCCCCACTCTGACACATTCTTGAACACGGAAGGCTCATAGTAAGGTCCAGCCGCTGCATACACTGTTATTCATTAATATTTGAGAAATCAATGGAATTTTAGGGTGTACCTGGTATGTTCAAGAGTTCAACGTGCATTCTGTGCCCTGGCATTCTTGTAATGTTTAGCGGTAGCTGCCAAAATTAAAGAGGTATGAAACCAGAACATAAAGGATTCTTGTTATGTCTAAATGTTGATATATCCAGATCCAGGTAAAAGATGAAAGGCTTTTAGATAAAAGTCGACAATCACCACTTCTTACTCTCTCTTATTCCCTCTCTCCCAACCAAAAGGAACAAAATCATAATTCCGGTAAATTGATGGCAATGTGTTTTATGATATAAGAATCTCAGGGAAGAACCTGTCAATGTGTTTAAATGAACAAGTTTATTTTCAAAAATCGTATTTGGGAGAGAGTTCCTGGAAGCATACTAAACCATACAATGATAAAACTTACTCTGTGCCTAGCACCATCTGCTGACACCCTTCCAGCCAATTCTCTTAATATAATAAACCATACAAGCCAAGAAATGTAATGCAGTCAGCAGAATGTAACCACACCCACTGTACATGTATATTCAATGAGATAGTCTTTAACAGATTCCATAGCTATTTTGCAACAGAACAAAAGATGGACTGAGCAGCTACATTTGTTAGTTTTCCTCTGTCAGCTACATTTATCACAGTATTAATCATCCAGATTTGTATGTGATGGTAAAGAAAAAACATGAATTGTAGTTGTTCTCCCTCCCCTGATGGTAGGTGCTGTCATTTTAACTGGAATGATTGACATTCGACATCGAGCAGTTTTCTGGAAAGGAACTTGTGCACCTCTCAATGGCACATCTGGTAGCTGCAGATGGTGAGGATTAGCATAATTTTCCCAGCAATGATGTGCCAAAAGCATAACACAAATTAAGACTTATGCCTGATGTCAATTGTTTGTTTCTTGCCAATGTTAATATAAAATCTTTTAGAGATGGTTTTAGTGCTTACTCTGAGCTGAAACTCCAGGAAAAAACCCAGAAAGCAATCCCTACTGTCCCAGGGGTGGACATGAATACTTTTAACACAGCCTAATGCCACTATTGCTTTCCCTTCCTCTTGCACAAAGATGGTCAGGTCTCCTGCTAGGGGTGCAACCAGCACATGATGTGGAGTCAACAAAATGCATGCCCTCTATAACACATGAAGATTTGATCTGTGTTGTATCTGTACATGTGGTATATTTAATATGTCCATATCACTGATGCAGTAGGAGCAATATTTCAAATAAGCATTAAATAAACTATCTGTTCTGTGAAGACAAGAATAAATGAGAAAACTAGCACCTAATTTATACAAGGAATGGCACTAGGCTCCTTGAAGGATATGAAAGAGCTTTTTCTCAAAGACTGCAAAATGAAGAAGATAAGCTTAAGTTACAAATATAATGTAATATGTCATAAGTGACACGAGCCCCAGTGAATAAGACCTGAGGCAATGTATGAATAAATGCCCATATGAGTGGACCAACATAATCATGCAAGAAGACCTACAGAAAGATAGATCAATTTTTACATAAAATAGACTAGAAAGATATCCCATAAAGGAACACTTGAGACCAGGAACATAGGATATATTTTAATAACCTATTAGTAAGTATATACATTCATGAGAATAAAAACAAATCAGACCTAAATGGTATAATTCAAGGTTAACAGGACAATAAATCACAGTGGTATTTGAAGGAATCTGTAACATCCATATTGACCAACAGGGTTAACATAAGTGAGTAACGGGAATAAAACTCCATATAACAATGAAATAGAAAAAAAGTGGAGGAGTGATAGAACGAAATTCAGCTCCTAGGTAAGGCATAACTTACTACTATTACAACTCTAACTTTCTTATGGTACTTATTGATACATACTCAATCTTGTTTCTAAAATGGTTAAAAAAGAGTTCACACAGAAAAAGCATACAATGCACAAGATGAAATAAGGTAAAAAAAAAAAAAATAATGTGGTAAGTAAAGCTGAGCAGAGCTAGCCCTTTATTACTCAAGTAGCGATAGTGACCAAAAGCTCTGAAATATATCTTCTATCCCCTGAATTGTTATGTTCCTAATGTGTGCAAACACCCCACAACCTTTACACGTTTGGGTGCTCCTCAGATTAACATTGCTAAAGTTAGAGGCATTAGACCTCCAGTCCTTGATACTATTTTCTTAAACTCATTTTAATTTTAATGCAATCTAAAAGTATAAATACTGCTAGCCTACTATGATTGAAATTATTATTTTAAAGGCAATTATGTTTTGGATATAAATTAGAAAGATTATATTCCTGAACCCAAATTTAGATTAAGATTTGTAGTTGCAATAATCTCTACCAGTACTTTAATACTAACAGATGTTTATACTAATATCTATTAGTAGTAGGGATAAAAAAAAATTCCATTTACATGGGAAAAATCTATATGAAACAAGGAATAAATATCATTACCTAATAGTAAGGCACTAAGAGTATTCTTCTAGAAATACTGTTGTTCACATTGTAAGCTTTTTTTCTAAGTGCTGACCAATGCCATGGACATTTGAAAAAGGAATAAAAGAGCTATGTATTGAAAATGAAGTAACAATATCATTTGCAGTATAACTGCACACCTGAGAAAGAAGCACCTGAATAACCACTTAAGTGGTTATTTTCCTCTTTGCAAGAGAGAGACACACACATACACACACAGAGAGAGAGAGGGAGAGAGAGATAAAAGAATACAATTTCTACCCTCCTTTTAATTATTAACTAAGTGATCATAAGAAAATGACTTCACTCCAATTTTCTCATCAGCAAACACAGGCAAGTGTCTAATATATGTTGCTATTTTCTTCAAGGAAAAAAACATTTTGGAGAAAATCAGATAAGAAGTCATTATGTCCAAGTGCTTTTAGTCATGAATATGTTCAAGTAAATCAAAGAAGGATTTTCAAATGGGAAAAGGTATCATTTAAAAGCTAGAGGCTGGGATCCTGGGTGGCGCAGCGGTTTGGCGCCTGCCTTTGGCCCAGGGCGCGATCCTGGAGACCCGGGATCGAGTCCCACATCGGGCTCCCGGTGCATGGAGCCTGCTTCTCCCTCTGCCTGTGTCTCTGCCTCTCTCTCTCTGTCTTTGACTATCATAAATAAATAAAAATTAAAAAAAAATTAAAAAAAAATAAAAGCTAGAGGCTGCTCGGATGCCTGGGTGGCTCAGTGGCTGAGTGTCTGCTGTTGGCCCAGGGCATGATCCCAGAGAACCAGGATTGAGTCCCACATTGGGCTCCCTGCCTGCTTCTCCCTCTGCCTGTGTCTCTACTTCTCTCCTTCTCTCTGTGTGTCTCCCATGAATAAATAAAATCTTTTAAATAAATACATTAATTAATTAATTAAAAGCTATAGGCTGCTAAAGAAAACTCCATCCTTTAATAGGCTTCTTGAGCATGTAGAAAATAATGCAGTCGGGATGCTGTAAAATGGGTTCTTATCTAGCCTTCTCTAAAAGTTTCTCAGAGGTCCTCTTCTTCATCCAACAAGAATTTACAGAGAGAGAGTGTGTGTGTGTGTGTGTGCGCGCACACACACACACACATACATCCTAGGCTTTAAGGCTATAAAAGGAAGCAAAAAGGTGTCCTTGTGGAACACAGAGTCCAACAGAGGAGACAGCAATTCAAGAATCACACAAATAAATGTAAAATTACATTGTGGTAAGACAATAATATGATAAGTGCTACTAAAGGAAAAAAAGTATGGTGACAAAGTCAAAGGTCTATGCTATTCTACCCTAGCATAAAATAATTTAAGATCATTTCACTATAAAAAACTGTTCACTTTGGAGGTGAAATAATATAACATAGTCACACCTCCCAAATTATGAGAAGCACAAAAATAGGCTCCAGGCTGCACACTGAGAATGGCGATAATAGCTGGCAATACGCTAGGCATTTAGGGAATTCTAATGTGAAGAAGCTCATAGATAAACTTCAGTCCTGTGCGTTCTCTTTGACTCCAAAAGAGAAACTTTTGGACAAATGTTAACCCTGAAGAACACAGGAAATCACATAAGTGAAAAATCTTTCCTTGGTAATTCTCTAATAAGGTTCTCAAGTGATTTGTGCCATTTTCTGTATGCATATGAACGTCTTAAATGTCTAGATGATTGTATTGATACTACCACAGTAGTCTTTTAATACTTTTGTCAATATTTTATCAAATGCAGTTTTCACCAGACACCATTCTGTTCTCCTAAGATAAAGCAAAGAACTGCGAGTTTCTCACTAGCTCAGATATTTCAAATATTTTATTTTTTCCTCACTGTAGAGAATTTTTATTAGTTCTCCCAATCTGTTATAAGCAAAAGAATAAATCTCTCAATGGCATCTTTTGAAAGTGAAAATCCCATCAAATAAAGAATCTCTTTAAACTCAATTCTTAGGGCACCTGGGTGGCCCAGTGATTGAGCATCTGCCTTCCACTCAGGTAGTGATCCCTGGATCCTGTGATTGAGTCCCACATCAGGCTCCCCAGAGGGAGCCTGCTTCTCCCTCTGCCTATATCTCTGCTTCTCTCTGTGTGTCTCTCATGAATAAGTAAAATATTTTTTTAAAAAATAAAATAAAATTGGGCAGCCTGGGTGGCGCAGCAGTTTAGCACTGCCTTCAGCCTAGGGTGTGATCCTGGAGACCCGGGATCGAGTCCCACATCGGGCTCCTTGCATGGAGCCTGCTTCTCCCTCTACCTGTGTCTCTGCCTCTCTCCCTCTCTGTGCCTCTCATGAATAAATAAATAAAATCTTTAAAAAAAATAAAAAATAAAAAAATAAAATTGAGCAAGAGAGCTGGCACCTGACTCTTAATTCTTCATCTATAAGATAAATATGCCGGAAAGAATAATAAAAGTGACCCAGTACCTGACTTAATAAGTGGTACCCTAAAATAAATATGTGTGTGTGCATGTGTGTGTGTGTTGTGTGTGTTGGGATAGATGAATGATAGATGAACAGATTCAGAGAAGAGCAGACAGCTAATAGAAATAGAGAAACAGATGATAGATCTGAAAGATATGACAGATGATATAGATGAAAAATATAAATGATACACGGATGGTAGATACACGGATAGATAGATGATAGAGACAGAAAGATAATAAATCGATAGATGGAGAGATAGATGGATGCATGGATAGACAGGTGAGAAAACTGACAATGTAACAAATGAAGGGAAGTCCCACAATAACCTTAGAAAATTCAGATGATTTCAAAGGACTATCGCTGGGCTGAAAGCAGCCCCTTGACCTGCCCCCCACCCCCATCTTTTTCAACATAATGGCTAAAGATAAAAATATTCCAAGTAACTTCCAAGGGAATGAAATCTCTTAATGCAGTAACTCTTCCAAGAGAAGACATTGCCTAACTAGTCTACAGATAGATGAGAATGCAAACATTGAAACCTATAATTATACAAAAAAAGGCTAAATGCTGTACGACACTGCATACTCTGATAAAGATATGTACTCTTATGAAACTGATGTGCTGTTCTGAAATCAGATGGTTCATATGGCTGAAAACTTTATCAACCACCACAGTCACAGTTAACCTGTGATAACTTTTAACTTATATCCAGGCACTGTTCTAGACACTCAGGACTTATTAAGGAAGAAATGCACCGGGATCCCTGGGTGGCGCAGCGGTTTGGCGCCTGCCTTTGGCCCGGGGCGCGATCCTGGAGACCCGGGATCGAATCCCACGTCGGGCTCCCGGTGCATGGAGCCTGCTTCTTCCTCTGCCTGTGTCTCTGCTTCTCTCTCTCTCACTGTGTGCCTATCATAAATAAATAAAATTTATTTAAAAAAAAAAAAGGAAGAAATGCACCAACATACAATATCTCTTATCACAGGGCAAAAAAATAGTGAATGGATACTAGCAGAGTGCACAAAAGACAGCTATGTAATAAGATACAAAGATAAGATGAATGAGTAGAAAAAATCCTTTAAAGGAGCATAAATATCATTGGTGTGGCCAAGATAGAGGCTGCTTAGAGACTCAAGCAACAATCAGAAATAGAGTAGAATTTTATCATATGAAGCAGAGCCACTATGGATGGCAAAACCCTCTGTCCAATTGAGTCATGTAACCAAAAACCACAAGTGAAATAGATACCACTTTTCCTTTTTCTCTCTCTCATGCACACACACATAGGCTATCATACTATTACAGTCCATCACTGGAAGTCATAGTGCCTCTCCCTTCTCCATCTTCATTTACACAAATTAGCTGCTCCTCTTCACAGTCTATTCCAGGGGACACCTCTTCTGCAAGGATCCCTCTAACTGAACAGGATCTTACCGTTTTTTTGTTTCTCTAAGACACGGTCTTCCACAGTCTGCTTTTACTACTGAATGGTAAATTTTTAGTAATTTTATATCCCCTTTTCAGATTAAAAAAAAAAACCCTTTATTTTAGCCCTTACAGAAAATATAGTTTCTAAAAAATATCTAGAAAGATATTCATGGCATTAAATTCGGAAAGAAAGTTTACATGTAGCTAGGTATTTATAATTACAAACCTATATAAATATATCAAAATAATCTTCATTTATTTTTTATAAAACCTTTTTAGATTTATTTGAGAGCATGGGAGCAGGCGGAGGGGCTGAGGGGGAAAGAGGAGAAAGAGAATCCTCAAGCAGACTCCCCACTAAGTGCGGAGCCAGCGGCAGGGCTGGATCTCAGGACCCAGAGATCATGACCTGAGCTGAAATCAAGGGTCAGCCACCCAACGGAATGAGCCACCCACTATTTTCCATAAAAACTTCTAAAGGACTTTCTATTCATCTCTTAAAATCTTTTGTCAAGATTTGTCAGCACTGATGCTGACAAATAGATCACTTAATTCACTGCCTTGAATATTAATAGCTACGACTTCATTTTGGCATAAATTAAGAATTATTTAGTTTCACCAAACTTCATGTCCTCGTCATATGTGGGGGATATTATATCACACACTTCTTAAAGGTCACATATTCCCTAGGTATTTTTTCCGCACACAGCTCTTTTGCACATTACGTTCTTTCATTTCACACACAACCATTCTTTCCTTCATTTAAAAACACACCAGCATATTAAGAGTAATACCTTGATAAGTACACAGTAAATACTAGATAAATAATTACTGAATTTTCTCTTTTCATTTAAGGATTCAAGTTTTCCAAACACCTTAGCCAAACTGTTGAGGAAGTTTCTCTTCGTATCAAGAAAAATCCTCTGTGCCTTGTTCTGCTAAATGTGGAATCATTTCTGGCCATCCATACCAACAAAAAAGAAAAAAGGAATATAAAAAGAAAAGTATTAGACATTTTCTCTTTCAGGAGTTTGTTCTGCAATTTCCATGCTGACACACTTCAAAATAAAAGTCTTACACAAATCATCCTCCTTTGCAGTGCCAAGAATGACTTAATGCATATATGCCCTGACCTCCTAGCATATTATTAATTTCTGGAAAAGGTAGAGGCTCAAGGCTGAATCATCTTCTCAGGTGTACACTTGCTTTTGTGTACCGAACAATGGTACTTTATAAGTGGATTCATTAGATTGAGATCACAACAAATGTTCTACAGTGCCCAGCTGGCATTCTAAAACTGATTATTATTAGAATTGATAATAATAAATATGAATGGCCATTCATTGGAAGGGAAGTCACTAAAATTCTAGGTGGCTTCATTCATTGCTCACAAATAAGAATCTGTCAACATTTCCATCAAACATATCTATTTCTAGAATGTCACAGCCACAAAAGTTATTTTGGAATAGAAGCATCATTAAATATGTCCATGAAAGACTATTTCTTCATAAAGTTAAAAATAAACTCCATTCAGCTTTACAAATCTGAAATATTTAGAATACCATATGTATTTAAATAACATATCTATCTGCTTCTGAAATGGCTATTGATAAACCTTTTCAGAGTACAATTTGAACTTTTTAAAATGAAAAAGAAAAAGACAATTGATGAAATAAAACTAAGCTATACTACTCTGAGAGTTTAGTACATTTCCATTTTCCAGTAGAAAATAAGTAAAGTTTCATAACAGCAAAAATGTAAAAGATCAGACTTCAATACATTCAACACATATAACAGAGAAGTTTATTAATGGCAAAACCGAATGCTCTCGTTTCAAGTTATACTTTATTGAGGATGTTAATGACCAAAGTTAACTGGAATTTTTTAATTTTTCAAATAACTATAGCTTTAGTTTTGTTTTTCAAGTCTTTTTTAATATCATTCTTTTACCTTCACCCAGGTATTTGGTGCCAAAGCTTTCCCCTCTCTCACTTCTATTTGTTAAATGTAACTTTGTTCTTAAAGTTACCAAAAAAAGTCAATAATTCCAGTTACAAAAGTTACAATAAACATGAGATGAAAAAAAATGATATACTCTTTCCACTTCAAAACTGAAAGATGAGAAATGTCTTGCTGATATTTTCTTTAGCATGTGGTTCTTAGGCTCCTACATAGTCCTGCTGGGTTCATCAGGTTCAGTTCCAGCATACGAAAGAATGCAGACACCTGGGTTCTAATTCTAGTTCTTGCTGTAATTTGAAACTCTAGTTCTGCTCCTAGGTCTGACTATACATTAACACATTAAAATTTCCTTGATAGTTACTGAAAACAATGCACGAAGCTACTTTCACTTTCAGAATGCATTTTCTGGGCAGTAAGTGAGTTAGTGAGTACTTTGTATGGATCAAGTATTTCTGAGGCAGAGATTTAAAAGATAAACAAAAACTTGCATATCTTTGACCTCACAAAGCCTAGAATCTAGCAGAGAAGAGAAACATTATGCAAATAGATACATGAATATTTATGTAGAGTCATGCCACCTGCTACAAAGGAAACACTTAGTGAGAAATGGAGTATATAGCTATGTAAGGTTTCTCTGAGGAAGCAACATTAAAACTGAAGCATTCAGCATGGGTGAGATGAGTGAAAAGTGGAGAGTGTCCAGGTAGAAGGAACCAGAAGAACTCGAGGTAGGAGGGGCTCAGGGTCTTTAAGGAACTAAAAGGCAACTGTCAGAGCCAGAGATGGGAAGAGAGGCAAGCTGAGTCTCCTGGGCAGATCGGTCAGACCCTGCAAGGCCCTGTTTGCAGATTTTTGTCCATGTCATGGATTATGGGCTTCATCCTAGGCACAGGAAAAAGTATAACATCTTCATTGGGAAGCTAGCAGCCAAAGGATTTCCGGTGGTGTGGTCTGCACCTCCTGAGATGCAGAGCAGGACAGAGGAAGGCGAAGAATGAACAGGGGCCAGTGGAAATTAATCTACTGAAGTCACTGAAGGTTTTTACACGGGGATGTGATTTGATGACACTTGGATTTGTAGAAAATCCTCTGTGTGATAAGTAGAGAATGGAAGAGGATTCTTGTAAAAACAAGCAAAACTGATGATGTCTAGGACCATGGGGTTAATACTGAAAATGGAGAGCAGTAGTCAGATTTGAGATATCACTCAAAAACACAATGGACAAGACTTGGTGATTATAAAGCAGAGAGGGGACAGAGAGTGGGTGATAGTGGGTGGGACAGCTCAATTTCTCAAAAAAGCAAGGGCAATGTTGAACCACCCCTGGCTCATATGCTACATGTACTGTCAAAGGAGGCACAAAAGCAATCTCTGTTGAGCTTGAAACTTCGATTTCTTCAAAAGAGCTTTAGTAAAAATAAACTAAAACTAAGAGTTCCCATTTAATTTCCAGATATGATATTAAAAAGTATACATTCAAATAACAGTATTTATTGAAATTCTAAGCCCTTAAAAAATATGAGAAGTAGATACCCTCTTGCTCAGCACCATGTTTATAAGAATAAACACAACTTCATTTCTGTGTGCTTGCTGGATGATTCTCCCTATGCAGACCGCTCACTCTCACCTCGGCCACTGCTACCTCTCAACTAAATTCCTATAAAAGCTCCTCTCTGGGCCCTCTGTTCCCATTCTTACTCCCACAGTCTGGTTACCACACATCAGCCAGAAGTGATCCTTTAAGAACTTAATCAGGTCACCTCACTTATACTCTCCAAACCTGTAACAGCTCCTGTCTCCTTTGGAGGGAAAGCTAGAGTCTTTAAGGAGCCCACGGGCCGATGCGATCTGACCATACCTAGCTTTTTCCATCTCATTCTCTCCACTCCATCCTAAGTGGTCTCCCAGTTGTCCCTCAAACACCATGGGACTTTCGCCCTGGCTGTCATCTCAGGCTGCTACATTCTTCTCCCACATGTCCACAAGTCCATATGGCTACTCTTTCATCTAATTTCAGTCCCCACTAAAATGTTAGCTTCTCCAGAAGGTCCACTCTGACACCCTATTAAAAACTGCAACCTGCTCCCCCACCCACCACCCTACTCTGCTCCACCCACAGCACTCTCAGTTCTCTTACCCATATCTTTTACTTTTATCCATAACACTAATATTTTATATGATTTACTATTTATTATGCTTATTTTTCATTATTTATCTCTACCTGCTAGAAGGTAAGCTGTAAGGAAGGAGGGCTTTTTTTCTGTTTTGTGCATTGACAGACCATGTGCCTAGAATAATGCCTAGTATATAGTAGGTGCTCAATGTATTTTTGGAGGACGAATGAATGAAAGTAGGACAAAGTATCTGACAAAATTATATTCCAAATCTTGTAAAGTAATATGGGAACAATTATCTCTATTTCATTTATGAGAAAACAGAATCTTTAAGAACTTAAATAGGGACGCTTGGGTGGCTCAGTGGTTGAGTGCCTGCCTTCAGCTCAGGGTGTGATCCTGGAGACTCAGGACCCAGTCCCACGTTGGGCTCCCAGCAAGGAGCCTGCTTCTCCCTCTGCCTGTGTCTCTGCCTCTCTCTCTCTCCCTCTCTCTCTGTGTGTGTTTCTCATGACTAAATTAAATAAAATCTTTTAAAAAAAAGAATTTAAATAATATTCTTATGTAGCTAATACAGTAAGTCAGAGCTTAAATCCAGATTTATTGACTCTTATCTTTATCATTAATGCTTCCCAGGCATCAGATTTTCAAATTCTTTTTATTTGAGTATACTTGACACACAATGTTACATTAGTTTCAGGTATAGAACATAGTGATTCAACATCTCTATATGTTATGCTATGTTCACGAAAATATAACTATCAACTGTCTCCATACAACATTACAATATCATTGACTATATTCCTTATGCTGTAGTTTTTATCCCCATGACTTAATCCTTCCATAACTGAAAGCTATATCACTCACTCCTCTTTACCCATTTTGCCCACTCCCTAGACCTCTTTCCTTTGGCAACCACCAGTTTATTCTTTTTTTATGGCTGTACAATGTTCTATTGTATGTATATATAGCACATCGTCTTCATCCATTCATCTATGGGTTAACACTTAGGTTGCTTCTATATCTTGGATATTATAAATAATGCTTCAAGAAACATAAGGGTACACATACCTTTTTGAATTAGTGGTTTCATTTTCCTTGGGAAAATACCCAGTAGTGGAATTATTGGTGTTTCTATTTTTAAATTTTTTTTGAGAAAATTCCATACTATTTACCACAGTGGTTTCCCCAGTTTACATTCATACCAACAGTACACAAGAGTTTGTTTTTCTCCACATCCTCAACAACACATGTTATTTCTTGTCTTTTTTATTTTAACCATTTTCAGCCATCAGGATTAAAGCTTCTACATGCATGTGCAGATATACACACATGCACACACACAAACCCATTCAGACTGTCAGCCTACCTTAGATTTGTTCATGCCTCCTAAAAGTATGATTTACTTAAGTAACAAGAGAAAGAGGAAGTTGATACTGGTGGTTTTCTCTCCAGGAAAATCAGTAAGCTATCAGTAAAATAGAGAATTTATTTCTCCTGCCATCAGCCAAATCCTCAGATACCGTTTATAAAGCTGGACAAATACAATACAAAACAAGATAATGTGGCAACCAAGTTAAAGTTCATTATATTATGATGGCTAGGCCTTCATTACACAAAAGCCTCTAAAAAGGCTGAGCCTTAAGACATTCCAGTTTACCATGAGAATTAAAGATAGAGAAATCAGGAAAAGGGCAAGAACCTCCTTGGCTTCTATAACCACAACTAACATGTAAATGAGTCTTCTTTTAAGAGCCTTAGAAGAAAACAAACCAAGAAACCAGAATGAGGGAATGAAAGGGGCTACAGATACCAAGTCTGAGATAAAATAATGATATTTATCAATAATTAAATCCCCTAAATATTTTTCCTTTTAAGAGCAAAAAAATATTTTCTTACATTTTTCCAATCATAAAAATTTGTAAATTTTTCATTATTAAAATTGATAACATCTATAATCTCATCAGCCAATGAAAACCATTTGCCATTTTGGATGGTTAGAGTATCTTTCTAGACATATATATATATATATATACGTATATATATACGTATATATATATATATATATATACACAAAATTTTAATTGCCTCACTCTATACGTGTTTAGAAACCCTTTTCACTTAACTACATATTACAAACATCTTTCAAATAAATAAAAATACAGTTTTACATCCACATTTTAATGTCTGCATAATTCTTCATTGTACACATATAACATAATTCATTCACCCAACTCCTTATTGTGAAATATTTGAGTTGTTTGAAATTTGTTTCCTTTCACAAACAAGAATGCACCAGATATTCCTACACACATGACTGATTATTCCCACACATAGGATTGTATACACGTGGGATATCATTTTTAAAAATTAAAGAACTGGAATTGGTAAACCAAAGGACAAAAATATTTCTATGACTTTTAATACATATTCCCTCACTATTCTCCAGGGAATTCTCTAGGTGATTACAAGTTTATAAACACATCAACAACATAGAAAAATAGTAATTTCCCCATACCAAGTACTACTGTTTTTATTTTTACTGATTTAACAGGTGAAAATTAGTTTCTCAGAGATGTTTTATGTATATTTTTATTATAAAATTTCATATGCTTACTGGCACAATCTTCTTCTACTTCTTCTTTTTATAACAGCCTGTTTATAATCCCCAAATCCACAGAAGTAGAATCACTAGGAGTGAATCCCAGGACTCTGCACTCAGCACTCATACAATTAGCAGATAATTCTCATGAACCAAAATCTGAGAATCACTAGCCCATATGTTAAATGTTTATAGAGTTGAAGAGCTTACAAAACATTTGGCTTACTCTGTTTCAATATATCTATCCAATAAGCAGGTAGAACATGAAGACCAGGAAATACTTCCACAATTTTAAAAAGAAAAAGGCTCAGAGAGCCTTCATAACTTATCCAAGGTCACAGAGCTAACCAAAGATAATGCTAAAGAACACAAATAAGTCATAATCCAATTTCAGGGGTGCCTGGGTGGCTCAGTGGTTGAGCGTCTGCCTTCAGCTCAGGGTGTGGATCCCAGGTCCTGGGATCAAGTCCCACATCGGGCTCCCTGCAGGGATCCTGCTTCTCCCTCTGCCTGTGTCTCTGCCTCTCTCTCTGTCTCTCGTGAATAAATAATAAAATCTTAAAAAAAAAGACATAATCCAATTCAGAAATAATGAAATTGTGCCTTCTAAGTGAGACCCTATTTAGTAGTAAACAGTGTGACCCAGGCAACTCACATTTAATCTTAGAGTTAAAATTCACTACATAGGGAAGAATTACATAACATTTTTATATTTCAAACTAATACTTTCAGAGAGGAATTAAAAAACAAACACTCTTACAGAATAAACAAAAAGGAGGTATGTGTTGGGGAGGAAGGTATGTTCCAAAACCCCCACTAACTCTCTATATTAATGGAACCACACACAAACAGCTGTAATGTTTCCAATTCACTTTGAAAAGTGCAGTGTTTTCCATGGCCAGGTGGCAAATGCCATATAAGGCAACCCTGTACATTGCACTGTAATGATTTCTGGTGTAGAACTATGATCTAGTGGGAAAAGAAGAGTTTTGGAGCAAACAGACCTTTGCCATTTACTAACCACGCAGCCTTGTTATTAAATTCTGTGTCACATTTTCCTAATCTGTAAAATGAGGATGATTCCAATCAGAGCATTTTTATGAAGATAAAAAAGAAAAAAGGAAAGAAAATAGATAAAGTGTGTACCTCGTAGGTATCTAGTTATTCTGCTTTTTCCTAAAGATATGATTAAAAATTAGGGTTCTGAAAGACTGACTTACTAAGTTGGGAGAAACTGACCGCTTTCATATAATCTCATAGTGTTTTGACAGCTAACTGTGCAGTGCATGGTAGTTGTAGTAAGCTATCAAGTAAAATAGGACTCACCAAAAGCCGATTAAGCCATCCAAAAAAGCTGGGTTATTGCTAAAAAGACAGTAATGCATAGTTATCAGAAAGGAAAAAAAAACCCTTCTGCTTTACTCAAAACATTATCTGCATGTAAGTTTGATTTGGAGAACATTTTATATAAAAACAGAAGACTAATAATCCTTTCTTCTTGAGATGAGCTGAAGTGCTAAAGTAATGAGGGGGACAACCCAAGATGGAGGCATAAGAAGATCCTGAATTCTGCCTATGGACACACCAAATCTACAGCTACAAGATGGAACAATTCCCTCTGAAAAAGACCTCAAAACTAGCTGAATGGCTCCTTCATAAGAAACAGTAAAATGGCCATATCAAGGTGGGTAGGAGAGGCAGAGTCGAGGTCTTGCCAAAAACACCACCCCTGGTGCCACAACCCACCATCGAGAAGGATGTCATAAAACCAGAGCTTCTCCTGAAGGAGCAAGGGAGAGAGAGTTCCTTACATTCAGAACCCCAACCCTTTGGACCTGTAATGGAAACATGAGCCTCACAAACCATCTGGTTTTGAAAACTGAGGGAATTCATATCAGAGGACCCAAAGGATCTTATGGAACAGAGATACTTTTTTTAAAGGGCCTGCATGCATACTTACCCCATGGACCAGCACGAAAGGCTGGCCAGGTGCCAATATGCTACACACAGAGGACACCTCTTGATTATCTGGTGGCCAGGGGCTTCTGTTGGTGGGCTGCAGGGGACTGTAACATTGAAGAGAAAGTACTTGATAGGCTACCACCCCCAGGGTACTACAAATATAACAGACTGAAATATACCCTTCCCCCACCACCCCCACCCCCATCCCCCACCCCTCGTCTTTCTACTTCACCCTGAGGGGGAGACTTCAGGCTTGCCACACATCTAGAAGCTACTGAGTTGGTCTCAGAGAACATAAGCTGAGACACCATCTTTATGCTCTCCCTTAGCTTCATACTATAGCTCACCAGTACCTCCCAGAAAGAGGCTTATAAATTTGTCTGAAGTCCCAAGTTTTGCAATTGTGGCCCAGGGAACACCTCCAGATTGCCTGGTCTATAGGCCAGTAGGATTTATGAATGTAGTCCCACAGAATGGTATATATTTGGCAACTTAAAAAGCTGCTGCCTGAGGGTTTAGTTTCCAATCAGCCTGATACTAGGTGCTGATGGAGGTCCCTCCTTTTGGAACACTAGCAAGTCTTAAACACCCTCAATGACTGGGACCTATCAGGAATAAATCCAGGGTGCTTAGACAATCACAAAGGTTTTAAAGACAAATAAGAGCTAGGGCAAGGTTGAAAATAAGATCTATCTCCTACATAAAAACCACTCCTTCAAGACTGGAAGAGGTAACTTTTTTACCTAATACACAGAAACAAACACAGAAAGTCAAGCAAAATGAGGAAACAGAACAATATGCCCCCCCCCAAAAAAAGAACAAAATTAAAACCTCAAGAAAAAAAAAACTTAATGAAATGGAAATAAATAATTTACCTGATAAAGAGTTCAAAGTAATTATCACAAAGACACTCACTGAACTCAGGAGAAGAAGAGATGAACCCAGAGAAAAAAGACCAACATAGTGAGAACAAAACAGGAAATATAAAAAAGTATAAAACTGAAGTCAGAATAAAGAACACAATAAGTGAATGAAAAAATACACTAGAGAGATTCAACAACAGACTAGATGAAGCAGAAGAAAGGATTACTGAGCTTGAAGACAGGGCAGTGAAACTCCTCTAAACAGAGCAACAAAAAGGAAAAAAAAAAGAAATTTTAAAAATAAAGATAGCTTAAAGGACCTATTGGACAACACCAGGCAGAGTAACATTTGCATTATAGAGAGAAGAGAAAGAAGATAATAGAGAGAGAAAAGGACTTGCTTGAAAAAATAATGGCTAAAAGAGCATTTGAAAAAAATTTCAGGGGATCCCTGGGTGGCTCAGTGGTTTAGTGCCTGTCTTCAGCTCAGGGTGTGATCCTGGAGTGCCGGGATCAAGTCCCACATCAGAACCCCTGCATGGAGCCTGCTCCTCCCTCTGCCTGTGTCTCTGCCTCTCTCTCTCTGTGTCCCTCATGAATAAATAAATCAAATCTTTAAAAAATTATAAAAAAAGAAAAAAATTTCACATCCATTTATGAAAAATAAATTCTCAACAAAGTAGGTATAGAAGAAATATACATCAACATAATAAAGACAATATATGAAAGCCTACAACTAAAATCATACTCAATGGTGAAAAGCTGAAAGATTTTTCTCTAAGAGCAGAAACAAGACAAGGATACCCATTCTCACCACTTTTATTCAACATAGTATTGGAAGCTTTAGCCACAGCAATTAGGCAAGGAGGGGGAAAAAAGCATCCACGTTGGAAAGGAAGAAGTAAAATGGTCACTATTTGACACTTGCAGATGACATGATTTTATATTATAGCAAACTCTAAAGATCTTGTCAGAAAAACTGTTAGAATAAATGAATTAAGTCCAACTGCACCAAAAAGAATAAAATTCCTACTAGTAAATTTACACTGTAAACTGCAAGATACCAAAGAAAGATTAAAGAAACAAATGAATGGGAAAATACTCTCACAGCTAGAAAGAATAATATTAAAATGTCAATATTTCCCAAAACAATCTACAGATCCAATGCAATTCCTATCAAAATCCCATTTGAATTTTTCAAAGAAATAGAAAAAACAATTATAATATGTATATGGAACCACAAAACAGTCAAAGCAATCTTGAGAAAGAACAAAGCTGGAGACATCATGCTCCCTGACTTCAAACTATATTTCAAAGCTAGAGTAATCAAAACAGTACAGTACTGGCATAAAAAAACAGAAACATAGATCAATGAAATAGAATAGAGAGCCGTGAAATAAACCCACATATATATGGTTAATTAATTTACAACAAATGAGGCAGGAATACACAATGAGGAAAGGACAGTCTCTTTAATTAATGGTCCTGGGAAAACTGGGCAGTCACATGCAAAAGAACTATAATATCTTACATCATACACAAAAATTAAGTCAAAATAGGTTAAAGACTTGAACATAAGACCTGAAGCCATAAAACTCCTAGAAGAAAACATAGTGAGCTGTTTGACACCTATCTTGGGAATGATTTTTTGGATCTAACTCCAAAAGCAAAGGCAACAAAAGCAGAAATAAATGAAACAACATCAAACTAAAAACTTCTGCACAGCAAAGGAAGTCATCAATAAAATGAGAAGGCAGCTAATGAAATAGAAGAAAATATTTGCAAATCATAAATTCAATAAGGGACTAAGATCCAAAATATATTTTTAAAAAACTCATATAACTGAATAGCAAAAAAAAAAAATCTGATTAAAAAATGAGCAGAGGATCTGAATAGACAATTTTCCAAAGAAGACATACAGATGGACAACCGGCATATAAAAAGATGCTCAATATCTAGTCATCAGTTAAACACAAATCAAAACAATAATGAGATATCCTCTCACATCTGTTATAACACCTATTATCAAAAAGAAATAACAAGTGTTTTCAGGGATGTGGAAAAAAGGGAACTTCCAGCACTATACGTAAGAACATAAATTAGTGTAGCCATTCTGGAAAACAGTATAGAGGTTCCACAAAAAAAAATTAAAAATAGAACTACCACATGGTCCAGCAATTCCACTTCTGGGTATTTATCTGGATATTAAAACTCAAACACACATACACACACACACACCTAAACACTAATTTGGTTTTTTTTTTTTTTACAGATTTGTTTATTTATTTATGAGGGAGGGAGAGAGAGAGAGAGAGGCAGAGACATAGGAGGAGGGAGAAGCAGGCTCCATGCCGGGAGCCCGATGCGGGACTCGATCCCAGGACTTCAGGACCACACCGTGGACCAAAGGCAGGCACCAAACCACTGAGCCACCCAGGGATCCCCCAAACACTAATTTGAAAAGATAAATGTACCTGCCATGCTCAGTGCAGCATTATCTATCCTAGTCAGGATATGGAAAGAATCTAAGTGTCCTTCAATGAATGAATGGATAAAGAAGATGTAATATATATATATACACATACATATATATATATGGAATCTACATATACATACATATAAATAGAATACTACTCGTCCATAAAAATTAATGAAATCTTGCCACTTGTGACAATATGGATGGACCCTAAGAGTATTATGCTAAGTGAAATAAGAGAAAGACAAATACCATAAGATACCATTTCCATGTGGAATCTAAAAAACAAAGCAAACAAACAAAACAAAACAAAACAGAACTCACAGATACAGAAAACAGAATAGCAGTTTCCAGGGGGTAGGGAGGCTGGAGGATGAGTTAAATGTGTAAAGGGGGCAAAAAGGTACAAACTTCCAGTTATAAAATAAGTAAGCATGAGGATATAATGTACAGCATGGTCAATATAGTCAGTAATATTGTAGTCCACATTTGAAAATGCCAAGAGAGTAAATCTTAAAAGTCCTCATCATAAGAAAAAAAAATTGTACCTCTGCATGGTGATAGATGATAACCGGACCTACTGTGATTATCATTTTGCACTGAATACGAATATTTCATATATAAATACTGAACCATTATGTTGGACACTTGAAATTAATATTAAATATCAATTATTCCTCAATGTTAAAAATATTATAGAACATACATTGATGACATATGCTGTATCACTACGGCCAGACATAATTTTCAAAGCTAGGAAAAAATTGAACGTTTTTAAAATAATTTAGTAAGTTCTTTTCCTCAGCAGTACTCAATGTTCTTTGGTAAAAGATAAATTCTGACTACTAATTTTCAAGCAGTGGCAGTATTTCTTATATATTGAGATACTTTCCCAAAAATAATCTTGTATACTAATATAGAGCTATCTATGTTTCTTGAAATGTAAAGGAAATATAATGTATGTCACATATTATGTTATCCCTTTAAATTTAAAACAAGTTAAAAACAAGTGAATTTATCTTACAACTACTACTAGTTTCTTAATTTCACAAATTTAAAAATTAAGTTTTTGTTATTCACTATATCTCCAAAGTTAGTAGTATATCCAATATTCCAATTCCGGATTTTGCAGACCTACATTTATGTGTAGTTCTGCACATCAGGACAAGAAAATTAGGGACTCTCTGAATAACGTTTACACAGGTACTCTGAGAGTATATGTAATGTATAATTAATATACAATAAATAAACATAGTACTATACATTTACTATAACCTAAATTTGAAATAGCTAAAAAAGACTTTTTTTTTTTTTTAAGAGATTCAGAGACTGGGGCACGTGGATGGCTCAGTTAGTTACACATCTGCCTTTGGCTCAGGTCATCATCCCAGAGTCTTGGGACCATGCCCTATGTTTCTTCCTCTTCTCCCCATTCCTGCTCTCTCTCAAATAAATAAAATCTTAAAAAAATAAAGATTAAAAAGATTTCATTACATTTTAGCTAATATGCCTAAGGAAGCCATGAAGTAGTCTGAGAGTTCCTCAAGCAGGGGCATGGTCTCTCTCTTCATTTTATATCAACCAGTCTATATATGCCTAGGGCAATGAAGTACATTACAAAATGTATACTGAATAAATGAATACCGTATTATTCAAATACTGGTGCTTCTGATGTATAAGTGTAAAATACATCACATTTCATCACTTCACTTAGCTATTAGATTTCTTAATTTAAGGTGAAGCACATCTTCAGTTCGTCCATATCATTATACCTTCAATAACCAGATTGATAATTCTGATCAAATTAGAAGTCACTGCTTTGACTATCCATGTTGGTTTTAACTGAAGTGGCTGAGAATTTGACTAAGTAGGCTCTAATGTCTAAATGATTTATATCAGTTGTGTCTATGAACTGGGTAAGCCTTCCTTTGCTACTTGGCACTGGCGTTTTTAAATATTTTTTTAAAACAAAAAGAAAATGAGATACATTTTAAAGAACAAATAAGTATTACGGACTTTTGTCTGGATGATAGTTTAAAGGACAGAAGGCAGAGAATATCTTTGTGGGCTGGCAAATTTTAATACTCATCCAGAAGGTTGAATTACAATATCTTGATCACTGGAGTGTTCTGAAGTTTAATTGATTAATATTTATGAAATGTTCAAAGTGCAAATTCTCATACTTGTGATGCAAATATGAAAATATTTATATCAAGGTTAGCACTTGCTATTTTTAATTCAATCTACAATTCACTAAGAATCAGCACAAGCACACACCAGTAGAATGCAGTTTACATCAAATAAATAAAGTATTTTCATAACACTGAATTTAGATATATTTGTAAATAAATTTAAACCTCTCTTCATGAGAATTGCTATTATATAAATCATTTGCCAGTTTTCAATTGTCAGAAAACCAGAGACTCAATTTCTTTAATACAATACTCCCCCCTAAACACAGAAAGGTTGTTTATGTAAAATAAGAATTGAACATTTAGTATTTTGCCCATTCAGGCCTAAATTATGACCTTCATAATGAATGCCATACAGGAGTCCATCAGAGCTTGCATGGACTGACCCGCTTAGCATGTGCAAAACACTGTGTGTTCTGTCGATGTCATCAACCCACAGGCTAACCTTATAATATAATTATTATGATGCCTAGTCATTTACTGTCCCCATCTTACAGAAAAGGTGCTTAGGATCTTAAGCAAACTGCCCAAACAAGTAAACCAGGCTTGTCCTGTAAACCATTCCCTGATAGCGTTCAGAACAAGAGCCAGGGTTAACAAAAACCCTTGGCTTTAGAAAAAGAAAAATCTTTATACTAACCTTATTATAAAGCAGTTTAAAAGTTAAAGCATAAAAAGTCCATTAATTCTTGTTTTTTTAAAGATTGCATTTATTTATTTATTTTTTAATTTAAAAAAATTTTTTTTTTATTTATGACAGTCACAGAGAGAGAGAGGCAGAGACACAGGCAGAGGGAGAAGCAGGCTCCATGCACCGGGAGCCCAACGTGGGATTCGATCCCAGCGCTCCAGGATTGCGCCCTGGGCCAAAGGCAGGCGCCAAACCGCTGCGCCACCCAGGGATCCCTAACGATTGTATTTATTGATTCATGAGAGAGAGAGAGAGAGGGGGGGGGGGGGGGGCAAAGACACAGGCAGAGGGAGAAGCAGGCTCCATGTGCAAAGCCTGAAGTGGGACTCAATCCCAGGACTCCAGGATCACGCCCTGGGCTGAAGGCAGAAGCTCAACCGCTGAGCCACCCAGGCGTCCCAAAAGTCCATTAACTCTACATTTCTATGTTTTTAACTCCACATTTATCATTTAATCAACTTACATTTGCATCTGATCCACAGTAACATGAAAATGCCAAACAATTTCGCTCGATCATACTACCTGCTATCTACACTGCTAGGCCCTTTTCAAAAAATACTTCCTCAAGCCACTTTTCTTTTGATCCTCGCAACAACCACCCTTGTTAGGGATGTGGAACCTCAGCATTCAGAACACAGGAGACTCTATGTTAAAAAGTGATCACATCTTTTCCTTACTACTTTTATGACCATGCATATTATAAGAAATTTAGAAACATAAAAAGAAAATGGCAACATCAATTGTTTTATCCCAAACCAGAGATAACAACTATAAGGCTTTTGTTAATTTGTTTATATTCTGTCTTACTCGAAAAATCAAAAAGACAAACAAGGGTGAGGATAAAGGGGAAGTAGGAACAAATTTAAAATCCATGCTATAATGTCCTCTATACCCGCTCTTTTGGCCTCAGATTTGGCCTTGTCCTTTAGGACAGTAAACACAAAATAGAAAAATGTTAATTTCACCCCGTGAGATTAAAAGCATAGGAATGGCTCAGGAGGGAAACAAGTATTCTTGGAATTAAAATTTAACAGGAAATTTTTCTACAGGTTCCTCATAAAGAAAACTGAACATAAAGAAAACTGAACATTATTATAAACATGAACCATGTATTGGTCCTTAACCCAGACCGGAGTTTCATAGAATCTTCCTGTCTTACAAACCTAGAAATGGATTAATGGCATCACCACAAGTAATTCTGCATTTCACTAATGCAATGCCTTTTGACACATAACTTTTTAATATAACTTGATTAAGGAATGTACTTTAAAAGATCTAGACTAGATGGAGGGATAGATGCCCTTCAAGCAATTTCTATTTACAACCATTTCTCACATGAGCTACTACTAAGTAGCAAAGCATCAATATAATGTCTGGAGTAGAGTTTTTCTTTGTTGCCAGTTGAACAGGGAACCACATGTCCTACCAGACAATAAAATAAAAATGTAAGGACACCTTCAAAGCCAAGCACCTAAATGCAAGGCATCTAACCTCAGAAAGTGTACTACTATATACCAGGATTCTCTCCAAAACTCATTCTGAAGACTTTCCAGAAATTGGATTAAAATAAATCTTAATATTTAGCTTCAAAACAATCCAGGGAGAAGTTGAAGAGGTAATGATTGGGGAGCAAAAAAATTAATTAATGAAATAAGATGGCTATATTTTGATAATTACTGAAGCTGAGTGATGGGTATATAGAGTTTTCATAATTTAAAAAGTGAAAATGAAAATCTAATAGAGTATCCAACGTAAGCATAACATTGTAAAGCACTAGTCTTAAAGTACTTATTGAGATAAACTATTTATGAGGATACCAAGAAACTTAAATATGCATATATATTTCACATGTTTTTATGAATACATGTTTAATATATTTTTGCAAGTACAAATATATGCACACATATATAATATGATTACTTCTTTTAAATCAATTATAAGCTTGAAATATTGGCCAACATAACAAACTTTGATTTAGAAACGTTTATAGGTACCTGTCTTTATGGCAATAATTAACTAACAGGGTCAGTCTCCAGTCTGGGCTCCCTGTAACTCCAAATAATAAAATGTATCTATTTAAAAAGTTCTCTAAAACAGGCATCTAGCTCATTCAAAAGAACTATCAAATGATTAAGAAACAAGCTAAAAGGAAAAGTGGCCAATTTTTTTCAGATTTGTTAATCCATCTGGGAATATTTAAGACATTCTATACATATAGTCCTGGTAGTTTAGGACATAAACTTTGGAGCTTAGATGCCTAAATCTAAATCCTAACTCTGACACTGCCTATGTAATCCTTGACATTCTGTGCTCCAATTTCCTCCTATAAAATGAAGGTAAAAGTAGGTATCTACCTCTTGGGTAAATGAGTTAGTCAAGGAAGGCCCTTTATTTTTTTTTTTAATTTTTTTTTTTTATTTATTTATGATAGTCACAGAGAGAGAGAGAGAGGCAGAGAGACACAGGCGGAGGGAGAAGCAGGCTCCATGCGCCGGGAGCCCGACGTGGGATTCGATCCCGGGTCTCCAGGATCGCGCCCTGGGCCAAAGGCAGGCGCCAAACCGCTGCGCCACCCAGGGATCCCCAAGGAAGGCCCTTTAAAAGACTGGTATAAAATGGCTGACAAATGTTAGCTATCTTAAAGATAATCATCATCATCATGACTGTTATTTATATATTTTTTTAATTTTATTAATTTTTAATTAATAGAGACAGAGAGAGGCAGAGACACAGGCAGAGGGCAAAGCAGGCTTCATGCAGGGAGCCTGACGAGGGACTCGATCCCAGGTCTCCAGGATCACACCCTGGGCTGAAGGTGGCGCTAAACCGCTGAGCCACCTGGGCTGCCCATTTTAACAGGCCTATCAGAAATTGATTCCTACTGATATTTATGCCAGTGGTCCCTTATGGGGCAGGTTCTGATAGAGCTGAAATGACCAGGGCTATATGCTGAGTTCAAACAGATTAGCTCATAATTGGTTCTTGTTCACAGATTCAAAGGCCAAGGTAAGATTGATAATACCTGAAAGCAATTTGCTATTATTCCTGATTTTAAAAGGTGGCACTAAAGAGTATCTAAATCCTGACTTTGCCTAGTATAAAATCATTGGCCTAAAATACCCAGACGTAGATTGTTAGTTGGAAATCAATTTGGACAAAAGATCAATAAATCAATAATTTGTAGAGAACACACAGTCACTTTTTTGAAGACAGTTTAATTGTACTCTGGGTCTGCCAGATGAGTGATGGTACTTCCTAAGTTGGTTTTTCAGTTGCACAACCACAATGATTGTGTGAGATGGACCCCCTAAAGATGAAAGAGTATACCTTCATGTCATGGGAGTCAGAGAGAAAAATTCTTGGAGGGTAAAGGCAAAAAGGTCACACTACACCAGCAAGAGTTGTAATTTGGTCCAATTCCTAAAATTTAACCAAATTTCCCTCTAGGGACTCCAGTCTTCAATGTCACTGCACCCCAAGGAATTTAGGGGGGAAGCTACGGTCAATGATACAAATATAAACAGGAGGAATGTGAGTTTTTTAAGAGTAGGCATTTTAAGAGGATAATGCCTGGATAAAAGGTACAGACTTTCAGCAGCTATTTGGCAGTGGAGAAAACTCACTGCATGGTGAAAATCCAAGCTGAGATAACTCCTGTTCTCACCAGCTGTTTAGTTCTTTGTCAACTGTTAACAGGAAAGGTGGGGACCATCCTTGGAATAAGTAGCCTAGAAAGCAGAGTAGTTTAAAAATTTTTTTTTAAAAAATGGCTACAAAATTGCTACTGTTCCACCTCATATGGATGAGTGACATGGGGTTATCATCTCCTGTGGCTTAGCACCAAGGTCTGGGAGAAGCCCTCCCCAGGAGTGACCATAGAGGTTATATGTAACTTCTGCCTTACAGCATGCAACTACCCAAAATAACAGTGGTTGTGTTCTTGGGAGTGACAGATTCCTCATCCAAGGACTGGATGTTATGTTAAAAAACAAAAGGTTTTCAGAAAATCAAATATGATACCCACCCAGCGGGGTTTATGACTCTGGAGAAAATCAACTCATGAGGTTTTATCAGACATTTAAGAATATCCTAGGAGGTTTAAAACTGCATGAGAAAGTAAATCAGGAAGGAAAAAAAAATAGCAGGGCAGAAAATTTAAAACATATGAGGTGTAAATCTGGGTTGTCAAGAGCTAAAATTACCAAGAGGAGAAAATTAAAAGAATTCAGAAATGACTTTAAAAAAAAAATCCCAGAAAGTAAGATAAGAAACACAAACAAACATGCACATATAATTGCATATAAACATAATTTAATACCTGTAATCTACTATACAATAAAGAAGTATTGTAAGTATGAGTAAAATGATTTTCAAAAACACTTTTAAATCATTTAAAAAAACTGAAATCTGACTTAATAAATATAAAACAGTAATTGAAACATAAAAAGCAAAAAATTAAAATAACTAAGGTTAAGAATTGGTAGGAAACAAAGAAAAAGTAAATGTTTTTACATTGTAATCCTACTGACTCACATGAAAGCAGCCAACCTAGTGACTATTAACTATGAAAAAGTTCCTCACTGGGGGGCACTCTGCTGAATATTCCCTGTCAGCCCATTTCTCAAATTCACTTCATAAGCCAGTGGGAAGCAGAACAACAGCAAAGGGACTTCATTGGTTGAAATTTGTCATTTCCTAATTTTTCCCCCCAAAACACTGTTCTTTGCTCTCCATCACCATCTCTCCTACCACTATATTTCATATATGAGGCTTTTTATTATTTCCATAATTATGTTCTTAAACTCTAGAAGTAAAGTAGGCTGAGGTTTTAAAAGGAAAACACTTGAGTGTCTTTCATATTTCAACTAGGTATCCACTAACAACCACAAAAGACTCCTGTTCCAAAGACTCAATTCAATTCAACAAATATTTATTCAGGCTCTATCACAAAATGTTTTCAGGAAGGAAGGCTTTCAGCTGGCTTTAAATCCTCAGCCCAGTTAGATGAGAAGAACACCAGTTCCTCTGAAAAGACTCAAATCCCAGGGTTTTGTGTTTGTGTGTTGCCTTAAATACAAGCCAACATTCTCCCCTAATTACCTCTTATTGCTCAAAACACTTCTAATGCACTTTTAAAAAACACTGATTTGAATAAAAATTATGGATCAAAGGTAAAAACAGCACTTCCTAGAAAGCAAATAGCCCAGATATAACAACAACAACAACAACAACAAAAACCAAAAACTTAATTTGCATCCACAGCTCTGCTTCTAGAAACTTCAGAGTAAATAATGGGACAAATCATTCTTTCCTATCATTCAGTGCAAGGCATTGTTGTAGATACCTGGGATATAAGAGTGGGGGTGGGTCAGAAACAAAGATTAGGGCCCAAAGGGTGCTTATGCCCTTAGGAGATTTACTCGAATTTCCTGACTTCCCGTAATAAAGAAGTTCTGAAACTTGTGTGTAAATCAAAGTTTTCTCAACCAAAACATACTTTAAATTAACAAAGACAGCTCTACAGTATTTAATAAGCAATGCAAAGGTTTCTTTTGCAAAAGAAAAAGCTTTGGGTGAAAAATGGACATAAGGATGACATCCGCACTTACATATTTTTAAAAACTCTTTTTTTTATATATTTCAAGTTTCTAAAGAACACTATCAAGAAATGAATAAGAACAAAGTAGAGTGAAATTATACTTTTAAGAAATTATTTTATAGAATTTACTTTAAAATTTATAGAAATGTGGCCAGCCCCAGTGGCTCAGAGGTTTACCACCGCCTTCAGCCCAGGGCATGATCCTGGGATCCCAGGATCAAGTCGAGAATCGGGCGGGCTCCCTGCATGGAGCCTGCTTCTCTCTCTGCCTGTGTCTCTGCCTTTCTCTCTCTCTGTCTTTCATGAATAAATAAGTAAAATCTTCAAAAAAAAAATTATAGAAATGTGTATTTCTCAAACTGCTCTTTAAAAGGTGAATTTGGGGGATCCCTGGGTGGCGCAGCGGTTTGGCGCCTGCCTTTGGCCCAGGGAGCGATCCTGGAGACCCGGGATCGAATCCCACATCAGGCTTCCGGTGCATGGGGCCTGCTTCTCCCTCCGCCTGTGTCTCTGCCTCTCTCTCTCTCTCTCTCTCTGTGACTATCATTAAAAAAAAAAAAAAAAAAAAAGGTGAATTTGGTTATACAGAGAAATCATCAGACCGGTGCTTACTGAAAAAAAGCAGGAAAATGGGAACCGTTAATTGTTTTTTAAATTTTATTATTTGTTCATTGTGAATTTGCTAGATATATTTCATATGCAGTCAACTCAATAATGGATTTAAGTGTTAGTTATTAAATGTAACAGTTTATTCTGCACCTTGTTGTTTTGCTTCACCTCATTTTTCTCTTTAAATACAGAGCAAAAAACCCTCAAAAACCTATGCATTTGCTTTTCAAACTGAAAAAAAGCAAAGAATCACTATAAAACTATAATCCAAATATTAATCTTAAGAATATTACCAAGGATATCAAAATAGTAAAAGATAATGTTAATCTTAGGAAAATTAACAGACAAGTTCAAATAAAGTTTTATATATGTAAGTGGAAAAAATCTACCAAGGTATATGCATAAAGATGTTTAAAAACAAAACTGACTCTTAAATATCCAGGAGGAGGGAATAAGTGAAACATATTATGATAAATCTATTTATTAGTTCTATTCAAATATTAAAAAGTAGCATATGGGGGACCCTGGGTGCCTCAGTCAATTTGGCATCTTACTCTCAATTTTGGCTCAAGTCACAATTTCAGGGTCATGGAATCAAGCCCCACTTTGGGGCTCCACACGCACCAGGGAGTCTGCTTGGGATTCTCCCTCTCCTCCCTCTGCCTCTTCCCACACATGCTCTCTAAATAAATAAACAAACAAACAAAATCTTTTTTAAAAGTGGTGTTCTAGGCATTCTCTTATATTTACGGAGGAAGATATTGAATTAAAAGAACAATCTTATGAGCTGTGACTAGAAGATGTCAGTTAAAAGCCCAAGAGGCTGCTAGCAGTCAATCACACATATTTAATATCTGTAAGAATTATGTAGCCTTACGAGAAAGAGAGAATATAAAAATGCAATAGTCCCTTAGGTTCAAACATGTTTCATGTAGATACAAAAGGGAATCACCTACCTTAGGACCTAAAGAAATTCAAAACCCAATCAAATGATCAATCTGGGTAGAAATGTGAGATTTTTTAGTACAGAAAAGTAATATATAAATTGATCACAGGGATGTAAGATACATGATTACCCTCTCTCCCTTTCTTGAAGTAACAGAATCACTGACAGAAACAGAGTTCTGTAGAACTGGTTTACATTGCCCACAAGAATCCAATCACTGCCCCAACAAAAAGCACTGGGTCTATGCAACCTTAATCAAGCTAGTGAGATAACTGCAAAATTTATATGAGAAGGGAATTCCACAAATTGTGTGGGATCAAATAATTATTTCACAAGTGAAAAACATCTTTTAAACATGAGAAATTAAACAAAGTTTGAGAATCAAAACTATAATATTGATATTTTGTGCATATTATATGCATATAATTAAGCAATTAATTTTGGCTGATGTGTTTAACATTGGAACATTTACAAACCTAAGCTTTACTATACTTGCATATTTATGTTTCATTTACTAGATGTATAAGAATTACTTAAAGACATAAAGCTTTATCAAGCAGGGGATTGCAATATTTAAAAGAAATCAAATATATTACATGTATAAATTCAACTTAAAGTGTTTGAAAGTATCTAAATAATTGAGTTTATAAAGACTAATAATTCTTCAAAGGTTCTTAAGTGTAACATAACATCTGTTTAGACTTAATAAACTATAAACTAGAATAATTAATATCTTAACCTATAACTTTAAAAACTTGAATATCAAATTCTAAAACCAAAATAAATATTAGAAAAGCCTTTTCTTCATATAAAATTTATACCCCAAAGGCACTGGACATTTTATATTTAAAAACTGACATAGTAAGATACAGTATCAAATTGTCAAGATGTGGAAACAACCTAAGTATCAACCAATGCAATGTCATGGAAGGATGAATGGATAAAGATGTGGAATGTATACAAAATGGAATATTACTCAGCCAAAAAAGAAGGAAATCTTGCCATTTGCAACAACATACATAGATCCTGAGCGTATTATGCTAAGTGAAATAAGTCAGAAAGACTAATATCACTAACGTGTGGTATCGAACTAAATAAACTTCATCAATATAGAGAACAGATGTGGGTGATGATCAAAGGAAAAGGGATTGGAGGGTGAATAAAATGAATAAATGGGGTCAATTGTATGGTGACAAATGGTACCTAGACTTACTGTGGTGATTACTCTGTAATGAATGATAATATTGAATTATGTTGTACACCTGAAACTAGTTATGTTAATAACTATAGTTAATAAAAAACTATATAACTAATAACTAATGTTAATAAAAAAACTATATGTTTGTGATAGTTATAGTAAATATGGAATAAAAAGTATGAGTTTGGAGACTTTCTTTTCTCCTATCTTTACAAAGATTGATTAGGAAGAAACATACAAGAAAATGAAATATCTCAAAGAGATGATACCTGTACTCCCATGTCCATTGCAACATTATTCATAATAGCTAAGACATGGAAACAACCTAAGTGCCCATCAGTTGAAAAAACAAAGAAAATGGGATAGATACACATGCATACATGCACAGACACACAGAGGAATAATTTTCAGCCATAAAAAGGAAAGAAATCCTACCATTTGCAACAACATGGAAGTTTCTTGAAAGTGTTACACTAAGTGAAATAAGTCAGAGGAAGACAAGTACTGTATGATTTCACTGCTAGGTGGAATTTTAAAAAGCTGAACTTATAGAAACAGAGAACAGAGTGGTAGTTGCCAGAATTGTGGGGTGGTTTGAAATGGAGAGATGTTGGTCAAAAGGCACACACTTCCAGTTATAAGATGAATAATTTCTGGAAATGCAATGTAAACTATGGTAATTATAGTTAACAGTAATGTATTATATACTTGAAAGTTGCTACAAAAGGAGATCTTAAATGCTCTTTATTATTTTAAAAAAATTGCAATTATGTGAGGTAATGGATATGTTAAGGAATCTTATTGTGGTAAAAATTTTGCAACATATACAGGAACAAATCATCATATTTTATACCTCAAACTTACACAATGTTATGTGTTAATTATATTTCAATAAAGTCAGGGGAAAAAACTAGAAAAAACATAATATCAAATTAAAAGATCAAATAATACCATATAGGAGTTATGATGCACATATTCACTTGTAGAAAAAAATCTGATATTTACTAAAGTATTTTAAATCTGGGTAGTAGTATGATCCATTTGGGGGCTTACTTGAATGTCTCACCTTTTCTCCAATGAATGTGGCATATTAATTTTCTGTTACTGCTATAACAAACAACCACAAACCTAGTGGCTTTTAACAACATAAACTCACTCTCACCCAGTTCTGGAGATCAGAAGTCCAAAATCAGTTTCCCTGGGCTAAATTTAAGGTGTGGTTCCTTCTGAGGCTCTAGAGGAAAATCACTTTTCTTGTCTTTTCAGGCTCTGAGCTTTCAGCTTCGACTATATTTCTTGCTTCCTAACCCCTTCCTTGCACCACTCCAACCTTTTGTTTCTGTGGTCACATCTCTTATCACTACTATCCTGTAACCGCCCCACCCCTGTTTCCCTCGTACTTGGACCCCAGCATTATTTGGCTCTCGGCCCATTTCCTCCATCTCCAAAGTCAGCAACAAGGAATAGAGTCTCTCTCATGGTTAGAATCTCTCCTGCTTCTCAGTCTCATCTGTCTGATCTCACCTGGAAGACTCACCACTCTTAAAGACTCATGTGATAGGATTGGGCTCACCCAGTTAATGCAGGATAATCTGTTTCCAAATCCTTAACTTAATCACATCTGCAAAGTCCCCTTTGCCTTAACATTCACAAATTCCAGGGACTAGAACATGGACATCTTTGAGGGTCATTATTGAGCCTGTCACACATGGCAATTTTGTAATTTTCAAAATAAAAGAAAAATAAGTAATTGATGTGTAAAAGTTACCATTTTTCATGTGGGGAAATCTAAACAGAAAAGATTATACAAAATCAAGTTCCTTTTCAAGTGGCTAGGACCCACTGACTTGCATTATTTTTCAGGAGCCAGAATCTTCAACATTATAATTTCTGAACCTATAATTCTTAATATTACTTTCAACAACGTATTTATCAACAGAAACCAAGTGAAGAGTAATAGCTATAACATGTATTTGCTTCATTCAGTCTGTGCCCGGAACATCTTAAGAAAACATAAGCTACAGCCTACATATTGTTACCGTGGGACACTACAATGTCCAAAATCTTATCTCCCTTATTTGCCTGTTTTTTAAATAGAAAACAAGTTTTCTAAGTAATCAAGAGCATTTTATATGAAATTTTTTTTTTGGCTAACCATATTATTTTCTCCAGCACACAGAATATAATAAAATACAACTTGAAACTATGATAATGTTATCCTTCTGCATAGAAGTCAGTGTATTTTGCCTTTGTGATGGTTGCCATAGGTGCTGAAGCTTCAAGGCAGGCCTTTCCTGTTTATCTATTTGAAATAAAAAAGGTAGTATGAACTACCAAAATAAGTAAAATTATTTGTCATTTGACACAATAAACATGAACATGCCTATTATAGTATTTTGATTTACACTGGTTGGAGAAAGTAGACTTAAAACTACTTTAGAGACTACATTCAAGGTGAGATCTAATTAACTGGTTAATGAAACCAATTCTAAATGTTCATTGTCTGTTCATCTTTAAGTTCTACAAAAACAGGGGATAACATTCTAACCAAAGGTTTATGCTTGGTTTTGTTTTTAGCTTAAGATTTCATTTAGAAAATTACTCAAAATGACATGGTCGATATATATAACCTGATGACTCTTTCCATAAAATAAATTCTAGGTGTAAGTTTTGCTTTTATCCTTAAATATACAAGGATTTTTGGCCAAAAGACAATAAAATGTCTTCCCTAAGGAAGATTTTTCTTTCTGTTTTTGCTTATTGTTTATTTTTAACTTAAAACTTCATAGTTTTTATTGTTGAACATATACTCAAAAGGAATTCTAGGACAACAGACATAAACTGGAAGGTTCTGGACAAGTGGGTATATGGTACTTAACATAGTGTACTAGCTCAGATCTACTCTACCGGTCCATTCTCACTATCTGTTCACTTTTGTCCCCCATTCTTCCCAAAGAGTTGAATACAAGCAAATATCATGCAAGATCTAGTCCTTTATTCTTTGTAAATCTATTCACGCTATTGGGTATACTTAATTATGCTAAAGATCTACATCCCAGGGTGACAAAAGCTCATCCCACATCAATAGATGAAATTAATATCTGTCTTAGGGAAGGACATAGAGCCTTCCTGTCTAGGAGCTACTCTAAAGCTAATCAATTATTTCCAGCACTAGTCGTTTAGTAGAGTGCTGCAAGAGTTCTAAATCTATCAAAAAGAGGCAACATTTCAGTCACCCTTCTTATCTATTAGGAATAAATACTATATGCTTCCAAGTAGTTGTGCAGGGTAGGAACCCTTAGAATTTGACTGAATTATCAATATACTTTAGATTAAATCATATCTAGCTATATATGAAGCTACAGTTTTGTAAAGCCTAAAGACAGTACAATTAGTCTGCAAAGGAAGTACTGGCCTTAGCCCTGTACACAAGCAAAGCAAAGGAATGCAAGGCAAGTCACAATTTGGAATAGCCAGCAGTATTTAATGGTAAGAAAACCTCTATATGGCCTGTGATTGATCATGCATGCACAAGTGGGAGTAAGTTTACCTTAGGGTGTGTTCATTCATAAGGGATCAAAAATAAGAAAATACATAAAATTTATAAAAAGAGAAAATGTATCTGCAAAGCATGATCCTTATCATATGGGCAAACCAAATACCTCTCAAATGAAAAGCAACCACTGACAGGCACTTTTTAAAAGTATTTTACTTATTTATTTGACAGAGAGAGCAAGCACACACACACAAGCAGGGGGAGCAGGAGAGGGAAGGGAGAAGCAGGCTCCCCACTGAGTAGGGAGCCTAATGCCAGGCTTGATCCCAGGATCCTGGGATCATGACCCAAGTCAAAAGGCAGATGCTTAACCAAATGAGCCACCCAGGTGTCCCTAAAAGGCACTTTTCTTAAGGCCTTTAGTTTTTTCTCAGAATCTTCTCAGAAGCAATGTACTAAAGAAATGATTCATTAATTTACACTGGTAGCTAAGATTGTTTATATCCACAAGTCTTGGGGCAACTGATCAATACATGGTCTTATTACACAATTGCTTCTTCCGAGACATCTCTGTGTCCGTATCTCTTGGAAAGAAGTATTGTGAACCAAGGTAGGCCAATATAATCACACAAGTTAATTAACTTCTTTGAAAAACAACAGTGGTGTCTGGGAATTTAAAGATGGGTAGGGAATGACTATCCCCACACCTTACTGGAATATAATAAGAACAAACTCCAAACCAAATTCTGCTACCCCACTTTTAAAAAAAAAGGAATATTAACTCCTCAAGGGTAAGGTATGCCTCTAAAATATTTTGGGCAATCAGATATCTGCAATGGCCCAATATTCCCAGTGAGGGTAAATCTTTAATGTTCCTTACATTAATTATCAGTACCAGGGAGGTGGGGGTGAGGTGATAATCTTGCCACCAATAAGAGACGCATTGTAGTGGTGGCCTCAAGAGTGACTATGTTTTTAGCTGACTATGAAGTGGGATTTGAATTCCAGATGAGGGAATCCTTCCAAGCTAAGGAATTATTTAAGTACACAAATAATATCGCACTGTCAAAGCTGAAGTGTCTTTAAGTAAATTTCAGCCAACATAATAGGAAATTTAACATTTCCCCCTCTCCCATGCTCTGATAATTCCAAACTCTCTGTACAGATCTATGGCCATCCCAGCCCTCTCTGCTCTTAGGATTAGCTATAGTGACATGAATAATATATTGGGGATTTGCTTTCTACTTAGTAGCCATGTGATTTGGGCCAAATAATTTTAGTCTCCCCTGGTTTCCTTATCCTTAAAGTAGAGAGAACATATCTATCACAAAGGGCTACAGTGAAAATCAGAGATGACAAATGAAAAGAAGCCAAGATACAGGTAGGCACACAGAGTACACGTCAGGAAGGTTTTGTTCCTGGAGGCTCTCCTCTGTCGACCATTGTTATCATGAGGCCCAGGACCTTACAGAGCATGACCCAATGCTCCCGGAACAAGCTCTTCCTAAAATCCTCCCATCAAATCATCCTGAAGTTGCTCCTTGAACCTCTCATCTGTAACACTGTGAAACCTTCCAAGGAGAATGGCTCAGCTTGTAACAAGCCACCTCTAGCCCTCTCCCTACTGCTACACATGAGTTACATGGTGGGGCCATTCCTGCTAACTCAAACCACAGGAGGTCAGAGCTTCGCTGTCACTGTCCTCTTCTGCCCTCTGGTGCCATAGTCTCATAATCCCAAACACCTCGCCTATGATAGCCAGCTCACGTCTATTCATCACCACTGATCTGAAGCCAACAACAAAGCCTAATTGCCATCCCACCAACCCACCACTTCCCCAACTCTTCTCAGCTATCGACAAGAGCAAAAGCTATAGGTGTTTGCCTTAAACCATTGCTTTGGTCAAAGGGCCTTGAGTCCTACTGTTACTGTTGGGTTTTTTTTTTTTTTTTTTTTTGGCTTTTTTTTTAAGATTTTATTTATTTACTTGACTGAGTGAAAGAGAGCACAAGTCGGGGCAGGGGGTGGCGGCAGTGGTTAGGGAGAAGCAGACTCCTCACTGAGCAGGGAACCCTATACAGGACTTCACCTCAGGACCCTGAGATCATGACCTGAGCCGAAGGCAGATGCTTAACCAACTAAGCCACCCAGGTGCACTATTGTTACTGTTCTGAAGGTCTAACTGGACTAATCAATCTCTAAATAATTACAATCCTGCAAGTCACATACATTCTTATTTGCAGCTTTCCATATCCAGGATGCAGACCAAATCTTTCAGAGACTCTGAGTGCAAAAAACTATACAAGTGGTTCCTCAAGCCCAGCAGACTTCACTTTTCCATAAAATGAGAAATATTCCCCTAACCCACCCTAATAATCTGTTTTATTTGATAAGGAAATCACCCTTAGGTGTCTTCAAATTCCTCCTAATTCCTATACTAAATGCTCTGGAGCCCTTAAGTATGTCCCCCGCCCCGAAGCCTGGCCATCATACTCCAGTAATCTGAGAAGGTTTGAGCTTCATAAGAACTCCTGATCCTACCTAAGACAGTTTGCCAGACCACAAGCCTATTGCAGTTTCTCAAAACCTGAGTTAAAAAACGGAAAAAAAAAATGATCATGTATAATTGACAAAAAGGTTGAGACACACTATCATGAATATCTGACCTGGCCTAATTCAATCAATTAGGTTCTTTGAAACTTAATTCAAGCACCTGCACTAGAATTGAATCCCTGGTGTCTCTACTCTGGCTATAGTTATCCCTTCAAAAGCTAATAATAATTCCATAATTATCCACTAATTATTATATAATTAGTATGACGTATTTAGACAACCTAGGAAAAGGTTTGAGTCTTTTGGTATTTTCAACACTGAGAGTTTAAAAATCTTTATTAAGACTTTAACCTATTGGTTTAATCTTTACGAATGATTCATGGAAAATATTTTGCTTCTTAAGAAAATCTGAAATTTACATCAATATAAATCTAGCTGAATAAAGTTCCAGCAAAAAATTTTCACTTTAAAGTCAACTTAAAACATTTGCGAAAAATACACAAAAAAAGTAAACTGATTTAATGGTACGTGGACTTCATATTTGAATAAATTGTTTTATTTATTTGATTTGAAAATATGCTTTTTTCTACGATATATCTTATCAAATTAAACTTTGATTATATTTAGAGTCTTTTTATCTCATTGTTTACAAAAAAGGAAAGAGACTCATACCTTTATTTCACATATTGAATACTTTTAATTGAATCTTAATTGTATTATTTTTGTAACAAAACCTGTACACTGAAGCAAGTTTTAACTGCTCAAAGTATGGCATTTCTACAACAATCTGAACAAACAAAAGGTACATATAATTTTTTTTTTTTAGATTTTATTTATTTATTCATGAGAGAGAGAGAGAGAGAGGCAGAGACACAGGCAGAGGGAGAAGCAGGCTCCATGCAGGGAGCCCGACATGGGACTCAATCCCAGGACTCGAGGATCACGCCCTGGGCCAAAGGTAGGCGCCAAACCACTGAGCCACCCAGGGATCCCCCATATAATTTTTTTAACAAATTAAGTTAGAATAACTTCCTGCTAATAAAAACTATGTTTCTTAATAAAAGAAAAATGTGTTTTTCTATAGACCTTAGAATATCAGCAATACCATTTAGTAGGCACACGGATATCTTCTGCTCAATATATTCATTGTACATTCATACTTTTCATTTATTTGATCATATATATGTGAATAAAGGTGGCTGCTGACAATTAGGGAGAGTGGAAATTAGAATTTTTAAATATTATGCCTAAATACAAGCAGTAAGTTCAACAAATTCCTCATCAACCAGTGGCTTGCTCAGAATAAAAGCCAATGAACCAGTGAAGGGTACATATTTCCCCTCTTTCACCAAAGTAAGTTGAACAAAATTCCTGCATGATTGAATATTTGCCAACATTGCTAAGCTGCTGTATCAACTATCTAGCTTGAGCCAAATAAAACCTTTTTACAACTTTGAAAGAAACTTCTACACAGGAAACTGTAAATTTTGACAGGCAAAATTGTGTCTTAATATGTGGTGTTTTTATACGAATTCTTACCTTTATGACTATCTAAAATTCATGATATTCCATAATGGCTACAGTGCTCAAGTAATCAAAGGCTTTATTTACTTATCTCTTTTCTGTGTGAGACTAGAAAGACGGAGTAAGAGACAGCAAAATGTAGGTTTCTCTGCTACCAAGTAGCTTCAAATGGTGCTGTCATTATTGGTTTTTAATGGTACAAAATACTTGGTTGACAGTATCAAAGAAATTCCTGGGGGAAATTTCACATATTCTTGTAGATGGAAAAAAAATTGCTCATACATGTGAGCAAAATAGCCATTTTTTCTGTATCTAATTTTTTTTGTAAAGACTTGTCTATTTTAGAGAGAAAGAGAACACAAGCATGTGAGCAGCGGGAAGGAGGAGAGAGAGAGAGAAAAGCAGACTCCCCACTGAGCACAGAGCTTGATCTCATGACCCGGAGCAGAAATCAAGAGTCAGACTCTTAACTGAATGAGCCACTCAGGTACCCCCTCTAATTTCTAACAACACAGAAAAACTGATGCACTTTTTTTCTTGTTCTTTTGTGTTCTAACGAATCCCAACATTAAGAAAAGTTTTAAGAAACTGAAATCTCATTTTGAAAACCTCTCTAGAATAATGCTGAGAAATAAAAGTTAAACACAGTCTTTCAAAACACCCCCACCATTTTTAAATCTCTATTTCCACACTTGGGCTTAGATCTTTTAGAAGAACCAAAGTGACTATAGAAGGTCAAAAATCAAAGATATTAGTTATCCCCAACTCAGAAAAGCAAAGCAAATATAAAAATAAAACAAAGAACTTCATGTTATTATCAATTCCTATGAACTGCATTCGATTCACCTCTAATCTGGATCCAGCCCTGCTATCTTGATCATCCTAGTTTCTTGATATAGCTCAAGAGCTTATTCAGTGATTCCAATCTAAATCACATCACACATACACGTTTCATGTAATTATCTCTTCTATTCTTCTTTAAAAGATGGATGGATACTTACCGATTGTGGTTGTCTAAAGGTTTTATAATGGGGCATAGACTTCAATAAGAGGTAAGTGGTAATTAGTGAAAAGATCTGAAAAAGACTTGTGATTGGCTCTGTGCAACTGCTAACACAGTTGTTTCCCAGTAAAAATGCTTCTCATCCCCAAATCACACTTCAGCATGTGTGCAAACAACTATGATATATGAGCTATTCATCAGACGTAACAACTTAGCAAACCACCCCTAGATGCTTAGTATGCTAATAAAATACCATCTCCCAAAGTCATTTCCAAGTGTTTTCCTCCTCATCTCAAAGGTAGATTTGCAAAGGAACTTTTGATTTCAATCTTTAGGACCAGATTTGAGAATCATTATGTTGTCAAATATTGTACTCTTACCTATTTTATTTTCCTTTTTATCAAATGAAATATCATTGAAATTACATTTGTAATTGAAAAGGAATTAAATTAACTTATCAAAAAATAATAAAAAGCCATGAAGAAGTGCTGTACCTTTATCAGCATATGTTTTGCTTTTAGCAATAATCAAATTACTCCTTGAGGAATTCTGAGAGGTTGAAATTCAAGAAGCAGTTTCAAACAACTACCCCTATGATTTGCCCTATCACAGAAAGCAGAGAAAACATAATTTATCTAGGCCTTACAGTCATACCGCTTTTTTTAATAGTACAATTTTATTTATATGTTGACATAAGATTAAAATAATAAAGTACACATTCTTTTGCTAGAAAGACAGTGAGTTTGTAAAGCCTCAGAATATCAATAATCCTATTTATTATACACCTATTTGCCAGGCAGTATATTTAATCCATTAGACATATTATCCTTAATCTTCAAAATAATCTTAGATAAGTCACAACTATGCATTCACAGGCTTATAAATTTGTTTGTACTGTCCAGTAAGGCCATTAAAAGTCATTCATGCATAAACCGGTAAAGACCTATATAACATCGCCTCACAAAATAAAGAGTAATAATAATTACTAAATAAAGTTTTAAATCCCCCTTAATAGCTGTGATAAGAGTCTGTTGATATAGACCAACACAGCTATCTAACATGGGGCAAATTTTCAAACTTTACTAACAATTTTCAAGCCCCATACCTAGCCCCAACCCCTACTCCTACATACATACATGCACACTATAGATTTCACAGAAAATCTTTCAAATTTCTCTCAGTCCTAGGTCTAAAAGCCCAAATTAATTTATATATTTGTCAAAATAGCCAATCATTCAATTCTTAGAATATTTCCTAGAATATAGACTATTTTAGAGAATTCTCCTTGTGGGTCCCTGGCTGGCTCAGTGAGAAGAATATATGACTCTTGATCTTGGGGTTGTGAGGTCAAGCCCCACATTGGGCACAGAGATTGCTTATAGAATTTTTTTTTTAAAAAAAGGTTATTATCCTTGTGAAAATTTTGTATTGTAGATACTTATAAATAGCATAAACCTGGTACACCTATAAAGTTTTCAGTTCTGCACACTGATAGAAAATATAAAACAAAGTTTCCCTTTGGATTATGAGCTATAAAATAAGGCCCCACTTTTTGCAGCCTACAATACAACATATAAAACAATACTTCACCATCCAGAGGCTATATATGATAAAGTAGGCTCTTAAAAATATGTTCCAAAACACACTTAAATACTTAGATAATAAACTACTATGTATATACGTAAATATTGCATATATATAGTACATGTCCATTACACAAATATCAAAACATAATCCCATTATACTACCAAGCTTAAAATTATAATTTAAAATACAGCAGTAAAGTTATATTAACAAGCACTTCATGAAATGACAACTTCTGTACTTCATCATTAAATCAGAAATCAACTGACATACAATAATGACAAACATAAAATCTGAGTACAAAGTATACACCTAAGACCCAAACACCATCATTAGCTTAAAAGGATTTTGTTGTTCCACGTATGTTGGGCTGGTCAAGCAATTAACTACTCCCAGCTTAACCTGCAGCAGTAGAGTAGCTAAAATTCCAATAAAGGTAAAAATGACACTACAACTGTTAAGAGAACAATTTACAATTAAGAAAGTGAAACATTACAAGTATAGCAAAATTGCTCTCAAACCAAGGTACCAGCCTTTCTTTCTTTCTTTTTTTTTTTTTTAAGGTTTTATTCATTTATTCATGAGAGACACAGAGAGAGAGGGAGAAGCAGAGACACAGGCAGAGGGAGAAGCAGGCTCCATGCAGGGAGCCCGACGTGGGACTCGATCCTGGGACTCCAGGTCACGCCCGGGCCCTAAAGCAGCGCTAACCGCTGAGCCACCCGGGCTGCCTGGTACCAGCCCTCCTTACTCCCTTAGTGAGCTATCTTCTGTAAAATCTCACTCTTTAGTTTCTCTGGTCAGTTACATGACTGTGTAAGCTGAAACTATACGCCAGGAGTCTTACTGATGTTATTACTTCATTTTAGTAAATTCAAAAGGGAAATAGGAGTCATCTTTCTAATAATATTACAACCAAAATGAATGGACAGATAGTCATATTAATTGCAACTCGCACCCCTAAATTAATACTGCTTGTTTTTAAAAAGTGTATGTGTGTGTAGACAGATCGACAAGTAGATCACGTACTATTAAGCCAAACTAATTCTTCCTTTGGGATACTGTTCCTTGCCTCAAAACAATTCATTCTTAGTCTATAAATTCAAGGCTCCTTTGATAGTAGAAACAGTGTTTCAAAGAGAAGTCAATTACTGTTTTTTTTAACCTTTCAGAAAACAATCATCATCTATACTAACAGAATGTACCCCTTTATACACAACCAGCCTTCAAGGTTACATGCTTGCAAAGTAAAGAAATAAGCATAAATATAAGTAAAAAGGCTAATAGTTCCAAAAAAAAAAAAGAGTAACATCTCATATATTTAACATTGTTACATACAGAAAAGCAAGACTACAATTTTGACCTAAACTAAAAGATAGAAGAAATAATTATTTAGCTATATAATTTAGTACATACTTGGGGTCCATTTATCTTAAGATGCTAAATTACTATCAAAATTTTTCAAGTACAAATGCCTGCCACTTTCCAAACCTACATAATCAAAGAAAAACAATACTCTAAATTCTAAAGAATAATAATAATAATAACCTGCAAATGAGTTTCTCGGGGACAAGATCTCTCTTCTTCAACCCTATACACCTCAGTTGCACAGCCCATAAGAAATGTCCCCGTAATGTTGCTGAAATAAAGTGAATTGTCATCTAATACTTCCAAAGATCTAAGCTAGTCTGATCTCTGTTAATATGAGTATTTAGGGAACTCTCAGGCAAATCCTATGAAACCCTTTTTCAAAAAGTTCACGAAACAATGAATGTGGAGGGCTTGGAAAATCAGAACCTTCTGCTGTAAGCTCGACATGACTCCAAGTCTACATCATAAATTGTAAATGACTTCAAACTCTCAGCTCTCACCTAAAACATTAGTTTCCCTCCCTCTCTCTCTTTTTCCCTCTTGTCATCCTTCCTCATGGTTGATACCTTCAGCAAGTACTTAAGAGAACCTGAAATAAGGGACAAAAGGCCTCCTCCCGTTTCCTTAATTCAGTACTACCGACCCTCTCCACCATATCCACTCTCACAAAGCAGAAGAGATCCTTGCTATCCTGTGATGGACATTTAGTTCTCTTCATCTCGTTTCTGCCTCGGGTGATAATGTATCTCAAGACAGATGTCAGAAGACAGATAGATGGAAATTCTTCTGCCGAGACCCACCATGCAGCAAATATTTATACAAATAACCCACAAATCTGCATCTCTAAATCCAACTCTTTGTCATAAACTCTAAAGAAAAAAAAAAGTACGAGATAGTTCTTTACCTTGGCTACCTCAAGCCTTTAAACTTCTCAAACTGTTCTTTCAGAAAGAGAACTGCAAGGGTAAATACAACAGGAAGGGGTTCCTCATTATAAATCAGCCACCAAGGCTGAGGATTTTCCCTTTTCAGTACTTTTCCAGGTCTCTCCCCAGAGTGTTGGTTCAGGTCTCAAGTAGCTCATGACTGAACTCCAGTTTTCTTTCTACCATAACATTTTTGGCATTCTAAAACATCTTCCCATGTCCACGTTTCAGATGTTCTTGGTTTGATATCTCTATATGGAAGATTACTGAGGCTTCTAATAATTTGAGACCTTTTCAGTTGTACTTTCTCTAAATGCCCTACTCACCACCCTCAGGCCTACTGCAATCCGCAGGTGCTTGGAGACTCTCTCCCTCGGTACTTCTACTGGGCCCTTCATATAACATCCCTCTTGGTAGCTACTGAGACAACTGCAGTTCACTCTCGATTCAAAAATCCCAGTCCCCAAAACTCCTGAACCACTGTTTCTCCCCATCCCAACCTCCATCAACAGGTGTGATCATGTGTGTGTGTGTTTCAGCTGGTCAAAAACAGCCTGTCCATATTAATCTAACTCAATTCGGATATTCCTTGTAACTATCACTTGCTGTAGAATTTAGGTACATTAAAATTCTACACAATTGCATTAGCTTTTTTTTTTTTCCCCCAAGACTTTATTTATTCATGAGGTACACAGAGAGAGAGGGGGAGGGGGCAGAGACACAGGCAGAGGGAGAAGCAGGCTCCATGCAAGGAGCCCGACGTGGGACTGGATCCCCGGGTCTCCAGGATCACGCTCTGGGCTGAAGACGGCGCTAAACCGCTGAGCCACCCAGGCTCCCCTGCGTTTGCTTTTTGAGAAAGTTTACTATACACTGTTTTTACACTTATCCAGTAATACTCTTTTATCAACTGGTTTTGCACCCTAATAGAGATTTGTAGGCAATTTCCACTCAGGGAACACATTTCGGTGCCTAGGAAAGCGTTCACGTTCACCTGCAACAAATATTTCATAATATTGATGAGGAGGCACATGATGGGCCTTATACTAGAATTCAACAGAATTTGTCATTTACATGGAAGGTGAAAGAGATGGAGAGTCATATGCAATAGAAAATGTCACCACATTCAATAGCCAAAAAACGTTTGACCCTCACTACTGCCTTGGCTGAGCCTTCACAACTTTTACAAACTCCCTAGATTACTGATTCTTCCCTGGGGCTTTTCCCTGTATCCCTGTGCTTGATGCCACAATTAACAACACTTGGATTTAGCAAGCTCTGCTTCAAATACCTTAAAGAACACATTCATGATTATTCAAGTGACTTTCATAAGGCAAGTACTAGCCAGGCCCCCAGGGCTGAAATTCAGCACCTTTAGAGACCTCTGTCCCCAGCCCCCACCCCCCCTAAACCCTGCCTGTTTATACTGAGAACACTGGCGCCACAGCCCCCTCTCCTTCACACTCTTATCGCCTCTTTCCGTGCAACATCACCCTGGATGGCTACGGAAACAACCTGAAATTCACAACAGCCCTACAAACAGTGGTGGGCGTCGGGGGGGGGGGCGGTCTCCTCCCTGGGTGGCCTGGCCCGGGGTAATGGCCCTTTTTCCAACCTGCGTTTTTGGGACCGCTGTCCAGAGACCCACAGCCTCAAACTTACGGGCACAGCCAGCCCTGGGGTGCTCCTGGGAGCACCCCCACCTTTCGTGTGTCTGTGCCTGCACTTCAGTGTCCCACTATCAGTGCCTCGGGGCTGAAAAATGTGCTTTCCCGTTGACACAAAGGTAGGACGAAGGAACCACAAGGAGGTGAGTGGTTGTGATCCGGCCCGCTGTTCTCGCAGCTGGCTGAGTCAATCAGCCCCCTCTTAAAAGGTAATTTGACAGGTGAGAAATTCCTGCTCTCTGGATGGTTCCAGGGACTCCTCAGCACCGGTCTGAGCTGGGAGAGGGGCCTGGGGAGGAAGGGAGTGGTGCTGAGGTCGTGGGGAGCGTGTCCGGGGGAGAACTCGGCTGCGGGAAGGAGGATCCCGGCGCCAGGGACGTGCGGGTGCGGGTGCGGGTCCGGGTGCGGGTCCGGGGTCGGGGCGGGGGGCGGGGAGCCGGGAGCCGGGAGCCGGGAGCGGCGTGAAGGAAGCGGGCAAGCAGCACACCTGGGAGTGTCCTGGGAGGAATGGGAACGGGGGGTAAGGGGCCGCGGGCCGCGGAGAGGTGGGGCTGGGGGAGCCCGCCGCCAGGGAGCGCGGCGCCTCGGGGGCCGGCGCCCAGCCTCGGCCGCTGCCGGAGCTGCCAGGGCGCCGCCAGGCTGGCTCGCGGCCGGGCCCGGGGCCGGGAAGTCGGCGCGGCGAGGGCGCCCGGACGGCAGCGCCCCCTGCGCGGCGCCGTCCTTACCTTCTGGTCGACGATGGAGCAAGCCATCTCGCGGACGTGCGCCAGGCTGTAGTCCCCGGACGAGTCCTGCAGCAGCAGCACCGGCTCGCGGCTCAGGCCGATCTGCAGATGGAACGAGACGCCCCCGGCCGGGGCCGCGGCGGGAGCCAGGAACGGCGCGGGCCCCGGCCCGGACCCCGGGACCAGCGCGGCCGCCGCCGCCGCCGCCGCCGCCGCCGCGGGCAGCAGAGGACTGGGCGGCCGCAGGGCCGGGGGGGCGCTCATGCTCGGCGGGGCGCGGGCCGGGGCGCGGGGCGCGGGCCGGGGCGCGGGGCGCGGGGCCCGCAGCGAGGGCGGCAGCGGCGGCCGAAAAGTTTGGCTGCCGCGGAGCCGGGCGCTTCTTTCTCCAAGAGCCGAGGCGGAGAATAAAAACTTTCCGGAAAAGTCCCCGCGCGGGGGGAGGGCGAGAGGATGGGGCGCGGGAGGGGCGGGGGAGGGGAAGCGGCCGAGGCGGGGAGGGCTGCGCGGCCGGGAGCGCGGGCGCCGCTGGGGGAGGCGCCGCCGCCGGGGAGCCGCGGGCGGGCGCGCTCGGGGGTCGGGGCGGCGGGGCGGCGCGGCCGGGCGCGGGCGGGGCGCGCGGGGGCCTGGAGGCGGAGACAGCCCCGGCGGGCGGCTGGAGGCTGGAGGCTGGAGCGGCTGGAGCGGCGGCCGCAGTGGCCGCAGGGCGCCCGGTCGCCGCCCCTCCGCCCCGGGATCCCTGCCGGGGCCTGCGGCCGCCTCCGCGGGCGTGGCCCGGCCCTCGCCGTCCCGTCCGGGCTCGGGACTCGGGGCTCGGGGCTCGGCTGGCCCGGCCGGCCCGGCCGCCCGGCCGCGCACGGGGAGGGCGAGGCGCATCCCTCCAGCCCGCTCCCCGCGCCCCGGCATCCCCGGCCCCGCGCCCTGGCCCCGGTTCCGAGCGCCCGGGGACAGCGCCCTTCTGCGGAGCGGTGACCCGGGGGGGGGGGGGGCGGAGATCGCGGCGCCCCGCGCTTTTCCATGGGTCTTACTACCCTCGAGGCTTCCCGGGAGCGTGAGAACCGAGGGTCCTCGGAAGCCCGCCTGCATCCCTCCGCCTCCTGGGGGCCCCCGGGTGTCTTGCCCCAGAGGGCAGGAAGCCCACCACGGACATGTCCTTCGGCCCGTCCCTGCCTTCTCCGTCTGACACATCCCACCCCCAGCTCCACCTACTGCACCGCAGCCCCCAAGGCACCAGACCTACCCAGGTGGCTGAATCGGGACATGGTCTCCTGACGGAACAGGCATTGTGCGCACAGAGGCAGCGGGAAGGCCTGATGTGGCCTCTTCCCTTGTTCTGGGTCTGGCACCTCTCCTGGAGCCTCAGGAACCCCGGTTGCCTCCTTGTCCCATCCCTCTAACGTCGGCCCCGTGGGACTGGCGCTCGCAGCCTCACCCAGCGCCGGCCACGGCCACGGGCACCACCATCAAGGCTGGGCGCTCTCTGCTCCAATTCTGGTAGTTGCTTTGTTGTTGTTGTTGTTGTTGTTTTGTTTTGACAGGGGTGAGGAGATGAGTGCTTCCCAGGCTGTGGGGGTGAATTCTAATCTTATCCTCCCCCCACCCCAGGATGGGCCTCAGGCGTGTGTGACTGTGCAGGTGTACAGGGCCCTGACCTCAGAAGGGCCTGCCTTGAGTGATGCTCTGCCCCAAAGTTTTGCTGCCTGCCACCATCTTGGGATTCTTAACAATTTTTCATTTTGCGTTGGGCTGGCCAAGTGAGGTAGCCCACTTCTCCCGGTCCATTCCCTTATGCTGCGCAAATGCGCACACCCAGACCCAAATATATATGTTTTCTTTTGTATTCAGTTGCGTTTTATTCTGCTTTGGTCTACGTGTGTATGTCTTGATCTCTGCTTTCGACCCAGCACAGGACATCAAGTTAGTTTCCTGGTAGACCCTTGTTCACAGGGTTGGCAAGGGAGCCTTGAACATCTCCAGTGACACTATGTCGGTCACTGCCCTAGAAGAGATTTACATTTATTCTCTCTGGATCTGATGGTGTGATAAGGTCTACCCGTGGGCACTGGCGTTTTCCTTGCTTACTTATGAAGTAGTTCTCTTCGTCCATGGGAGAGTATAATTTTCCTAACATCTCGGGTTCAGCTAAAGTAGGGAAGGTGGGGGGGGGATTATTCTTGATACAATGCTGCTCTATATTCTCTAGGAAGTTTTTTTTTTTTTTTATGTCAGAACACGTTTCATTTTCTTTTAAAATTTGAATAAAGTATTCCCATAATTTCCTATTACCAGAAAAAAAAAAGTTTGCTGGTTGGTTTACAAGGTACTTACAAAAAGTTAGTTTAGCTGAAGATAGTCATGTTTAATGGATAACGAAGCGTGGAGGCCTTCTCTGTGTTAAGCACTATATGGGCACCAGATCTGTAGTTGTGAAGACAGACCAGGTTCCTGCCATAACAGATCACATTTAAAAAGGAAAGATGAGAAGGAAAACAGTAGCTAAGATTATTTCTGATAATCATAATTTCATTAAGTAAAAATAATGCAATAGTAATAAGAGTGACTAGTGGGGAGGATAGTGGAGAAAGGAACACTGCCTTCAAGTAGGGATAAGAGAAGGTTTCACAGAGTTTACACTTGAGCCAAAACCTAGATAATGCAAAGAGGACAGACTTAAGAAGATCTGGGTTAATTACACTTGAAGCATAGGGAACAGTTAGCATAAAGGGTGTAACAAAAGAATGTGCTTGGCATTTGCAAGGCACAAGAAAAAGGAAAAAGTGTGTGAGATGCGGTCAGATAGCTGGTAGAAGCCAGATTACGGAGGGTCTTGAAAATCATAGTAAATCGTTTGTATTCTGCTGCACTGCCAAACCAATGGAAGGTTTATTTAAACCAGAGAGTAAGATTCAATTAGCATTTTTAAAAAATCACACCCTGGCTACTATGTATCAGAGAAAAGACTGGGAGCAGAAACACTAGGTAGGAGGCTTGTTCTTGTCCAGTCTAGAGATACTCGTGGCTTGGACGACTACAGCTGTAGTAGAGGTATTAAGAAATAGAAAGATGCAGGCTCTATTTGGGGGGGCAGAACTAAAGGTCTTCCTGATAAATCAGGTTTTAGGGAGAGAAGAGGGGAGTTATGGCAGACTCCTGAGTTTCTTAGCAACTAGCCTATTGGTGGTGCTGATAACTGAACAGAGAAGACAGAGAAAAACAAGAGAGGAATAAGATTTCTGCTTTGATCATGTGGAGTTTGAGATGCCACCGGATACTCAACCTGGAAATAACTACAACTAAATAGTTGAGCCCAGTGTTCAGGAAAGAGAATAGGGCCAGAAACACATTTGGAAATCATTAGTGTGGAGATGTTAGAGGAGAAATCTAGAGAGGGCTTCGGTCATTCATCAGGTACATGCAAATTACAGGCACTTGGATGTCCTACTTATGAAGAAAGTAAGCTATGTAAGTAACTGCTTCTTATACTCTGGTTTCTCAATAGAATGAAAGATTCTTGTGAGATGTTGGAAATCATGGAGAAGGAAACAGGGACAGGGGAGAAAATTCTAAGGAAGCCCTGAAGAATTAAAATTCCTTTTAAGAAGTTGATCAATTACTCAATGGAAAAAGAATGAATAAGGAGGAACAAGAATTAAAAAAAAAAAACTCAAGCTCCAAGAGCTCCCTACAAAAAGCAGAAAATCCCCCATGGAGTTGGTTATTGCAATTTCTGTGGCAGGGACCTGAGATCTGACCCATTGCCAACTCCCCCCCCCCCTTTTTGCTGAGTAACAAGAGAATGAACAATAGATAATACCTCAAAGAAGCCTGATGTGTATCTCCAGTGACTTCAAAATTATACATAGAAAACGTGAAAGATTTTAGAGAATTTGGTGGTTTTAATAAAAACCCTTCTAGATATTTGAACTTTAGAAAAGAGGACATAGAAAGTGAATAGCTGTTTATATAAGTTATAGTCATGAAATGGGATTTCATGTTTTGAATTGTGGGTAACATATCGTAGAGAGAAGGTTCAATACTCTAACGAAGACTCCATGTTACAGTGATCTGGGTATGCAGAAGCATATGGAAGTACTTACAACAATTTCCAAAGACAAATGCTAATTCTGTAGGCTATTCTCTAACAGGGCTGGATATTGAAATAATTTTGAAAATAACTGCATAAATTTAATTTTTTGTTATAGCTTAAAAGTTAGCATTTAAATTCTCAGTGTGATTAGCACTGAGAAGTCGTACACATTTTATTTCATTTAACCCAATACTTTCTAGACATCCTTGACCTCAGAATCCCTCCTTGTTTGTTGCTGTTACTGCTGCTTTTACCATGTAGCATATCTTAACATTTCACACAGCTAGTGTTCCATAGAACACACTTTGGGAAACAGAGTACTATACAACAAATGTAAAAGAACTTAGGCTAAGTTGAAGGTAAAGAAAATTGCTCAGATAATTAAAAGCAGATACTTTGAAGAAGAGCATGAATGGCAAAAACAGATGCATAATATTGGGAGTGTCCACTAATTCCTAATAATCAGAAAGGGGATTAAGAATAACCTAACTTGAATGGGAGTCAGTCTGGAAGCACTATATGCTTTGTCCATATGGAATGGACAACAGAGAAAGGTGAGTGGAAAGATGAAATTCTATGGCTGAAAGGGTCCTATCCTCTAGAACAACCAACTTTATAGCCTAAGAAACTGAGGATCAGAGAAATTATATACCAATGTGGAAATGGGAAATTGGAAAGAGAAAGTATGGTTCCAGGATGTCCTTTTTATATAATTGAACACTGGCAGTTGTAAGCATGAGGATAAAGGTGATGATGGATGGATAATAGATGACTAATAGATATGATAAAAAAAAATGTATACTGTTGTTTGCTGAAGAGTGTTCACAAATTATAGTCTGTAAGATCAGGTTAAATGAGGATAATGTCACAAAAGTGGAACAACAGAAAAATAAGGTCCTAAAGGAGACGTCAACCATATAGGTATCTGCCAAAAGTCTACTGAAACCTGGGTGTGTGATAACATGTTGCCTATCTTGCTGATACCTTCATGGGAAATAAAAAAGAAGTGAACTTGTTTAGTTCACCAGGAAGAAAGGAAAAATGACTTGTTCTCTAAGAAAGTAGCTTTTTAAAATTCCAACAGGAAGAAACAGGTAAGATTGTAGAATTAGAGACCCCAAAAAAGACAAGAGGCCTTTGAAGACAAGCTTTCAACTATAAAATCATCATGATCCAGGTAAGGAATAAATTCAGACTCCAGTATGACCACATGTAAACTTCTAGATCAGTATAGACCTGCAAAGAAGATGAACGAAAATAGATATAAGCTTTTTGAATAAGAGTAAATACAAATAAAGGTTATTTTAAGCTAAAAACAATAAGTACTAACTATACATAAGAATGCTTAGTTTTGGGGGCAGCTGGCTGGCTCTGTTGGTAGAGCCTGTGACTCTTGATCTTGGGGTTGTGAGTTTAAGTGCCACATTGGGCATAGAGCTTACTTATGAAAAAAAAGAGTGCAAAGTTATTAAATGCTCACCCAGCCCTAAATAATTAAGTTGTGGGCAAAAATTGATTTTTAGTTATGTAAGGTTAAACATTTTTATGTGCTTATTGGTCACTTGTATGTCTTCTTATTTGAATATTCTAAATTCTTTGTGTATTTAGAGTATTTCTTTTCTACATATTAATAAATGTTGTTATATAAAAAAGCAAATGCTTTTTGTCATTCATGGTTTTTTTTTTTTTTACTTTTTTAATGGAGTTGTATCTCTCAGGCTGCTTTATAAATATCTTTTTCTGCCTTTGTTTATATTGCTTAGAATGGCTTATCCTAATCTAATCAGAAAATATCCACCTATAGTTTTTCTTTTCCATTATTACTCAGGATTTTTTTGTTTTTGAGAACTATAATCTGGGAGCCATATAAGTACATGTATTAATTTCTAGACTTTTTTGTCTAAAAAGTCAATAGTCTCAGTTACTGGAGGACACCTTTATTTGCTTTATTTGGATTAAAATCAATGGATTAAAAGAAATAGATCTAGCTTCCAGTGCTTAAGTTTCTTAAACCACCCTTTAACTTATATTTCTCTAATTTTTGAAGTCATGAGTGAACTTTAAATTTTATTGTCCAAAATGTTGAAGCTTTTCCTTTTGCACACATGCATTTACATTTCTGTTATGTCATTTTATTGTTGTTAGAATTGATTCTCTAAATATCATTCTAAATATCATCATTTCTCTAAAAATCATTACTTCCTGGAGAGTAGTAACTTTGACTCTGGTGTTCTAATAACTAAAATCTGCTGGCCCCAAGGTTTAAAATTTGCTCAGGTTCCCTGTAGAAAACAGAATGAAACACTTTTTCCTTGAACTTCAATATACTCAAAGACTATTCCTTATAGTTACCAACTCTAATTGTGCACATCAGCTTTTATTAAGTCAATCCAAATTCAGAAACCATTAACAACAGCATATTTCTCTTTATAAAAATGCAATTCTTCTAATCCTGTTTTCAAGGCCAATTGGTTCCAGGAATACAAACTTTTCCTCCTTTCTTATTGGATTTTATTCATTGTCATAGCCTAACATTTTCCAGCTATGACTATCAAATACATTCCATTGGTTGATAATATTCCATAATCTAATTTATTCTTAGTACATGTAATTTTGTGAGATTCAACATTATTTTATTCAGTATATTTTATAAAGCGCTAAATTTTGAGAAATTAATAAGAAAGAATAAACGAGGTGCCATTAATCCAAAGTTACTTTTTGAGTTCCTTTCTGGAAAAAAATTTTTTGAGCTGAAATTTGTGTGTGGTTTCCGATGTTTGATTTGGAAAATGAAAATTTTAAAGGAAAGAATCTGGCAGATTTACTTTTTAGTGACATAACCAGGAAAAATAGTTTTAATAGTTTAAGAAAAAATAATTTGCTTTTCTTGGCTTAGAAAAATTTTAAATGGCATTATTTCTAAAATTCACATATTACTATAAAATTCATATGGCACTAGGTTGAAAGGATGCATAATTAAATGAGGTCATTTATATGGAATTGAGGCCATATTTAATCATCATGCTGCAATTTCTTTATTAATTATTATCCTCAAACACAATCCTGAAAAGTCATACTGTTGCAACCACAGTAAATCTTCTTTCCCATAGTTTTCTATTTTTCAACTGAATTATTTACACATGATCTCACATACAAAGTAAAAATCTCTGCCTCAGCATTAAGTAGAATATTTACTTCTTGATTAAATATTAATTATTTTTAGTTTAAATATATGTTACTTATGTGACATTGTATATACTTTTCATAAATATATTCTGTTTTTTTTTTTCAGTCAACCAAACTGTCTAGGAAAACTGAAGTCCTCATAAACTGAAAAAGAAAACAATCATTAAATTTTAGACTTATTCAAGAATGTAAGAATTATGTACACATTCTTTTAGATGGAAGAAGAACATTCTAGAATAACTTTTATGCTTTGCTTCTCTGGTTAGATGCCAAAGTCGACAAGTGTAGATAATAGGATTTAAATGCTTATTAGTTTGTCCATGCAACAGCTGTCCTATGACTGTCCAATACATCTTTGTCTTCTCTTTATTTCAATACATGTTCATCTACATCTGACCTTACAAGTTGAACTTTTTAAAAAATATTTATTTATTTGAAAGGCAGCGAGTGCCGGGGGGAGAGGGCTGGCAGAGGGAGAGACACTCAAGCTGACTCCTTGTTGAGCACAGAGCTCCACACAGGATCTGTGAACCCTGATCTCAGGACCCTGAGATTATGATCTGAACCAAAATCAGGAGTCTGTCACTCACCTGAATGAGCCTCCCAGGCACCCCTTTTCAAGTTGAACTTTTAAAATACTTAGTTATTGAAATAAATTTTACTTGCTTGGGAGAAATAATTTAAATCATCAGTGAGAAAGATTCATTTTAACCTTGATTTCCATTACCAAACATTTTCTTTGTTTTTACATAAAATATTGAATACTTCACAACTGAATAATAAAAAGCACTTATGTGGTTTTAATTAATGATTTGTTACCTTTTGCCTTTTAATGAATAGAAAAATCTTATCAAAATAATTAAGTAGGACAAATACTTTAGCTAATGTCCATGATTTCTGCCATAACATTTAGCTTTAACTTTCTCTTCACAAGCAAAACAAAAGAAAGAAAACAATGTATTTCTAATTATTATTGTCTGATTTTAAACAAAAATGTTAGAGGAAATTATTACACAAGACATGGAAAAACTCTTGATTTACACTCTGAATTTCCTAAGAGGGGACTCTTGTTTTACTTACCTTTCTATCTCTTAATACCAGTACAGAGCAAATGTTTATTGTGCTTTTTTTTTTTTTAAAGATTTTGTTTATTTATTCATGAGACACACAGAGAAAGAGAGAGAGAGGTAGAGACATAGGCAGAGGGAGAAGCAGGCTTCATGCAGGGAGCCCGACATGGGACTCGATCCCGGGTCTCCAGGATCACACCCCAGGCTGCAGGCGACGCCAAACTGCTGCACTACCAGGGCTGCCCTATTAATGTGCTTTTTGAATAAACTGTTCAACTACACTTTGAAGATTAAAAGTTTGCAAATAATTTTTTCAAGGTAGTAGTCTTTTATATCCACCCTGTTCAAAAGCTCACATCAGAAACCAACTGTAAATCATACAGGTGTTTCCTTGTGGGACTCAGTTAATGAGGTTCAGATAAATTCTATACTTGTGATCTAGTCAGACTCAGATTGACATCGTTAGCTACTCTGTCCAGATATACTTATAGCACTTTCTTAGAGCTATTGCCCTAGCACCCATCACTTAGTATTGATTTTACTTGCATCCTATACCTGTGGGAACAATTTTATAGCCATCTCCACATACCCTTCCTCAACTGTCTCCAGAACCATACCTGGCATAAACTAGATGCTGATACTTGGTAATAGTTCAATAATTGTTTACTGAATAAGTCAATGACTTGGGTTTAAAATGCCTCCAAAAAATGGATAACCTAATCTACTAGCCTAAAATCAACTACCTGTGGAATAACATGTATTGTTATTTTTTTATTATAAAAGTACTACACACAAAAAAAAAAGTAATGCACGTTAATTTTTTAAATTAGGAAAAAATAAAATGTAAATTAAAAAAACTATAACCTCCTGGGATCCCCGGGTGGCTCAGTGGCTTAGGGCCTGCCTTCCGCCCAGGGCTGATCCTGGAGACCCGGGACCAAGTCCCACATCGGGTTCCCTGCATGGAGCCTGCTTCTCCCTCTGCCTATGTCTCTGCCCCTCTCTTTCTCTCTCTCTTATGAATAAATCAATAAAATCTTTTCTAAAAAAGTTAAAAAAATTATAACCTCCTAACTCAGAGTTGCTATTAATCTTCTATTTTTTCTGTAAGTGTGTGTGTGTGGACTCATACTGAAAATATTGTTTGTTAATCTGATTTTTAAATGTAACATAACGAAGCATTTTTCTGAAGTCATTAAATATTCTTCAGAAACATTTGGGATGGCTGCAGAATATTCTAGAATATCGTTTGTGACTCCCTATATTTAAACATTTGCCTTATTTCCTTTTTTGCTGACACATTTTTTACAAATGAGAATAATAGCACCATTATTTGGCCAGAAAATATGTTAATAAATTGTAATAAAGCTATAGAAATGTCACCAAAAAAAATAAGACTAATAAATTGTGGGAGGGATTGACTCTGCTAACAAGGACTATATGCAGAGAATTTTAAAATAGACTAAAGATGTACATAATTTCAAAGAATTCTTGATGGTGAAACACATTAAGTTGACATAACCTAAAAACCTGTTTTTTTTTTTTTTAATGAGCAAGACATTTTGTAGATTTTTTAGTTGAATATTCAAATCAAATTTGACACCTCAGGAGAACATCAGCTCCGTTGTCAGAAATCAAAATAGTGATGTATGCTATATTTGGAAAGTAAGTAATAGAATATAAATATATACTTTTTACTGTGTTTTATTATGACAGAAATTAGTTAACTTCATGAAATATCACTGATAAGCAAAATTGTAAAATATTTGCTTTGCTACTTCTCAACCATACTTTTTTTGTTAATTGGCTAGAAATATAAGTGCCAATCTAATTTTCTTAATGCTAAAGTATAGTACTTTAAAAATGATAAGTACATGATTCAAAAGCAGATGGAATAAAGGATGTTTACAATTAATTTTTAAAACCTAGTAAAATATGTTTAAAAAAACTTTCTATTTTCATAAACCAATCCCAGTTTTCAAACTTAGAGAGTTATAGATTACTTTTATTTTTATTTTTTGTATTTTCTTTTTTATTAAAGTATAGTTGACATACAATGTTACATTAGTTTCAGGTGTACAACATAATGACTCCATAACTACAAATTCATAGATTATTGAATAATGACACAATCGATTAATCCAGTGTTTAGCTTAAAAATCAATTAAACAACACTCTACTATTTGGCCTAGAAAATTTGCTTGCTACATCCCCAAATTCAGTCAATGTAATATCTCTACCCATTCTTGTAGGTACTATTAAACTGCATATCTGTGAAGCAGTTTAGCAGTCCACAGCCTTGAAACAATGGAGAGAAGGCTAGCTTCTTTTGAACAAATACACACACACACACGCACACACACACACACACTCAATCTGCTGCACTGTATTAGCCACACTAAAGCTATGATCATTGTAAGAAAAAGTCCTTCTGAGACTTATCTCAAAATCTTAACTTGTAGAATTCATTTTTTTTAATGGCAGAATGATAACTGTGGCTGTTAGGGGCTGAATTATGTCCCCCTAAAATTCATATGTTGAAGCCCTAACCCTTAGTACCCTAGAAGTTGACCATTTTTGGAGATGGGACTGTTAAGTTGAAAAGAGGCTATTAGGTAGGCCCTAATCCAATCTGCCTGGTGTCCTAATAAAAGGAAATTAAAACAACTTGGAAAGACATTAGGAGCATGCATGCCTGGAGGGATGACCATGTGAAAAGGAAGCAAGGGCACAGGCATCCGTAAGCCAAAGAGGGCTTAAAAGAAACTAGTCCTGCCAGCATGTTGACGGTGGACTTCCAGCCTCTAGAACTGCGAGAAAATAAATTTTTGTCGCTGAATCTGTCTAATCTGTGGTATTTTGTTATGGCAGCACTAGCAAACCAAGACAGTAGCAGTAATGGGCTAGAATAGAGTGAATATGTTTTATGTATACATACAGAGCACAAAAGACAATGGTCTATTTTTTTTTTTCTGGATTGCTAGGCACAGAGTACATACAATAGTCTCTCTTTCCAATTTTTGACCTTTATAGTTCTATCAGAAAAGTGTGGGAGTGGAGTATATTACAGAAAATGTCAAGGAAAAATACTAAATTACTTAATAAGATAAAACAACCCTGAACTTAACAATTCACAGAAAATTAGAATAGACTCTTTTTAATCAAATCTATTTTGCTGTTTTTGTGTAACAATTACATTTATGAGATCAATCTTGATTAAGTTATTATAATACAAATTGGATACAATTTTATGTTTGAGGGAATGAATATTTTCAGGATTTAAAAAATGCTTTAAAGAAACCACAAAAAAGGGAAACAATTTTCATGTGGTATTTTATATCTTTTGGAAGGAATACTAGCTGTTATTGTTTGTAGCATATTAGAGGTAGAAATAGTATTAAAGACTATCTTATGAAATTGCTTCATTTTAGAGGTGAAAAAAGAAATGCTCCAAATCACAGACGTTAGTATAAGTGCCAAACCAAGAAATGAGTCAACACTGTTTTGATTACAGCAGTGGTCTGTGATTTGCATTTGGCTACGCACCTCACTGTAAAAAAAAAAAAAAAAAAAAAAACCACATGTACTTTCAATATATGTGTTTGTATATTTATTTGTAATGTCATATATGTATAATTATATTAATGTTTATGACTAGTATAAAATATATATAAAAATAGAAATTTAAAATGGTATTTAAAGGGGTTCCAGCTCTAGATAACATGAGGTTCATACACTTTTCCCTACTTCTACTGCTAAGTACAACTAAAAACCGTGGACATCGTATGTTAAAGAAACATGGGGAGACTCTGAAAAGTAAAGAGAAGAAGATAATTCAACTAGAGACATTGAGAACCACAGAATAACATGAAAGAAAGTTCTCTATGTTTTCTTTTTGCCTCACATGCCTACACTGGGTCCTAGAGAAGCCTACAATCTAGAAACAACAATTAATGCAACAAAAAGCCCTAAGACAAGTCTGCTTTCTCCAGCCAAAGGATCAGGATAGGGGAAACCTAATAAGGCAGAAAACTTTGAGATAGTAACTGCCCTACTCCACCCTAACACCGTGGGAAAAACTGGACACCCACGCACATCACCAAAGGCTAAGAGGGAATCCTAGACTTTACTTCTTATCACCCCACTATAACTGGCAGCCCCCCTCTCACACACACACCACCACTACCACCACCACCACCCCACCACTCTGCTCTGGGATGATATTAAAGAAAGCAAGTGGGGAGCCTGGACTTCCAATCCTTCCGAGTGTCAACAATCTCCAATCAGTAGGGAAAACGTGATAAACCTAGACTTCCAATTCTCTGAGGGGTAATGAGTCATCCCTTCCCCTACTGCTAGCATGATTTCAGCAGAGGCCTGGTGGGGAGCATGAGATTCCACACCCACCCAGCAATGAGGTGATTTTCCTCACCAGAGCAACAACAGAGACTGCCAGAGGAATAGACTTCCATCTTCACCTGGCAGTAATTAGATGGCACCTCCCTTTCACTCCTTGCACAGTGTCAGAGAGGACCTGCTGAAACAGAAGATTTAAATGAGGTCCCGAGTAGCCTAACACAGTATCCAAAATGTCCAGACATAATTTAAAAAAAAAATCACTGTCAAAACAAGAACCAGGAAATCCTAACTTGTATAAGAAAAGAAAATCGACAGATACCACCTCATCTCTGGAAGAAAAACAATTCAAACAACAGTGGATTTCTCATCAGAAACTGTGGAGATTAGAAGGAAGAGCCACAATATTGTTTAAGTGTCAAGGAAAAAGACCTGCCAACATAAGATTCTATATCCAATGAAAATATCCTTTTAGGGACAATGGGAAAATTAAGACATTCTCAGATAAAAGGTAACTTAAGTGAATGTGTTGTCAGCAGACCTACCCTGAAAGAATGGCTAAGAAAGTTGTAGAAACAGGAAGGAAATGATAAAAGAAGGAAACTCGGAACATAAACAAGGAAGAAAGAGCTATGGTAAAATAAATACATAGTAAATACAATACACTTTCCTTCTTTTGAGTCTCTAAAATTCAATTTGATAGTTGAAAGGAAAATTGTAGCATTGTATGATGTCACTTTTGGTCTATATAGAGGAAGTTGTTAAGATAATTATAATGAAGGCAAAGGGATTAAAGGGAAATAAGGTTACAACACTTCATTTGAATAGGTAAAATGTTGATACCACTATACTATAAGTTATTTTTACACAATGTAAAACCTAATGCAAACACTAAAAAATATCTATGCAGATATACACTCAAACACACTATAGATAAATCAAAATAAATTTATAAAAAAATGTTCAAGTAACACACAGGAAGGTAGAAATAAGAGATAAACAGGATAAACCAAAAGCAAATAAAATAGCAGGTATAAAACCTAATGTAACAACAATTACATTAAATGTAGATGTTCTAAATATATAAATTAAAAGGCAGAGATTGGCAGGATGGATTAAAAATCACAACCCAGTGTAGGTTGTCTACAAAAACTCACTTCAAATATAACACTATAGAAAGATGGAAAATCAAAGGATGGAAAGGATATACCATATAAACATTAATGAAAACAAAGTGCCTATATTAAGATTAAATAAAGTAGACTTCAGTGAAGAAAACTGCTAGGGACAGAGAAAGACATTACACCATGATGAAAGCGTCAATATGCCAAGAAATTACTGTAATCCTAAATGGGTTGCCCAATGTCCCAAATATCAGAACTGCAAAGAGAGTGTGAGGGTGGAGGAGGACAACTGGTAGCAGCGACAAAATCACACTTAGAGTTGGAGATGTCAACACCCCACTCCTAATAAATGATAAAACAACTAGAAAGAAAATAAGCCTGTATACAGAAGAAATCAACAACACCATCAACCAACAATGTTGAATTCACAATTACAGAACACTCGCCACAACATGAGCAGAATACACCTTCTTTTTAAAAATGCAGTGGGCATTTAGCAAAATACAGCATAGCCTGGGCCAATAAAACAAATCTCTACAAACTTAGATGAATTTAAATCATACAAAGTGTGTTCTCTGATGTAATGGAATTAAACTAGAAATCAATTATAGAACAATAATAGGAAAATTTCAAAACACTTGGAAACTAAGCAGCACACTTCTAAGTAAACAATGGACTGAGGAGGAAGTCTTGAGGGAAATCAATAAATATACTGAACTAAATGAAAATAAAAATATATAAAAATTGGTGGGAGGCAGCTAAACGGATGCAGAAAGAGGAATTTATAGTACTAAAGGCATACAATGGAAAAGAGGAAAATCTCAAATCAGTGATCTAAGCTCCCATCTCAAGAACCTAGAAAAAGAAGAAAACAAACCCAAAGCAAGCAGAAGGAAGGAAATAATAAAGAGCAGAAGTTAATAAAATTGAAAACAGAAAAAAGAGGAAATCAATGAAACAAAAATTCAGCTCTTTAAAAACATCAATACAAATTTTAAAAACCTCTGGTGAAACTGACAGAGAATCAAGAGAAGCCACACACTTCTGATATCAGGAATGACATATGATAGATCACTACAGACCCTTCAGACATCAAAATGATAAGTGAATGACGTTAAGAACTCTACATACATCAATCTGACAACTTAGATAAAATGGAGTTTTTCAAAAAGCACAAATACCACCACTCACTCAACAAACAGATGAATGAATCACCCTTTAATTGTGAAGTAAATCCATAATTTTAAAAGGATCTTAGACATGACATCAAAAGCACGATTGTCTCAGGCAGTCCAGGATGCTGTAACAGAATACCACAGACTGGGTAGCTTGACCAACAGATCCATTCCTCACAGTTCTGGAGGCAGGGAAATCCAAAAACAAGGTGCCAGCATGATTAGCTTATGATAAGGGCCAGTTTCCTACTTTGTAGATGGCCATTTTCTCCTTGTCCCCCCTCCCCCCCATACAGGGATATCAGACAGAGAGGGAGAGAAAGGGAGAGGGGGAAAGCTGGCTCTCTGGTGTTTCTCCTTAGAAAGACACTAATCGCATTCATCAGGGCTCCACTCTCACTGTGTAATTACCTCCCAAAGACCCCACCTCCAAATATAATCACCTTGGAAATGAGCCTTCAACATAGGAATTTGGGAGCTGGGGGGGGGGGGGGGCAATATATTCAGTCCATAGCAATGATCCGTAACAGGAAAATAAATAAATAGGACTTCATCAAAATTTAAAATGCTAAGCAAAAACCTCTGTTAAAATGAAATGACAGGAATGCCTGGGTGGATCAGGGGTTGAGTATCTTCCTTTGGCTCAGGGCGTAATCCAGGGATCTGGGATCAAGTCCCACATCAAGCTCCCTGAGAGGAGCCTGCTTCTCCCTCTGCCCATGTCTCTGTCATTCTTTCTCTGTGTCTCTTATGAATAAATAAATAAATCTTAAAAAAATAAAATAAAAAATGAAAAGACAAATTATAGGGGCACCTGGGCAGCATGGTGGGTTAAACATTGGATTCTTGGTTTGGGAATAGGTCATGATCTCAGGGTTGTGCCATTGAGCCCTGTGTCAGGCTCTGGGAGAAGTGAGTCTGCTTTTGATTCTCTTTTCCTTTCCCTCTGCCCCTCCCCCTCATGTGCACATGTATACTGTCTCTCTCTAAAATAAATAAATAAATCTTTTTAAAAAAAAGAAAGAAAAGACAAATTACAGACTGGGAGAAAATATTGGTAAACCTGACAAAGGACTAAAATCTAGGATATATATATATTTTTTTAAAAAAAAGAACATTGAAAATCTTTGAAATTAAATGAAATTAACTTTTAAAGCTTTTGATTTAAAAATTTAAGAACTAGGGTATATGAAAGAGTGAAAAATTGAATATGTCACATTTTGCCAACTTCATGTCTAAGCCATAAAAGAGTTTTATCTCAGATCTGGAAACCTCAGACCTTTACTATAAGTTTTTATGAGCCTCTATTGTCTAATGGAGATTTCCTCTACAAAGTAACAAAGCTTACTGTTAGCTAATACATTCTCCTTATTTCTCAGAAGATATTCTATTTATTTTATTCATTTTTAAAATAATTTAAAATCAATGATTATAAGCTGATGAATTTCTATTTAACTGAAATGTTGAAATCTTTTGTTATTATTTATTCTGATGCTCAAATTTTCCTATACTTAGCCAGTAAGCCCCTTTCAGTTGATATTCGTGTCCTTTTGAGGACATGCAAGTTAGAAAGAAGTAACCAAATGGAGATTATTGAACTGAAAAAATAATCAAAGTTAAAATGCGCTTGATCAGCTCAATAGTAGAGATAACAGATGATAGAATCAGTGGTCTTGAACACAGAGCAATAGAAGTTATGCAAACTGAACAACAAAGAGAAGATAGACTACAAAGAAAGAGAAAAAGAAGGAAATTAAGAAAGAAAGAAAGTTAGCTCCAAAGTTAGTTTCAGAGACTGGTGGAACAATGCGAAATGCCACTATTTGTATCACCAGAGTTCCAGAAAAACAAGAGAAGAGACAGACTGAAAAAGTATGCAAAGAAATAATGGCTGAAAATTTCTAAAATTTGATAAAAGACATAAACCTACATATTCAAGAGGCTGGGTGAACTCCAGGTTAGATAATACCAAAGAATTTCATACCAAGACGTAATGTAATTAAACTTCTGAAAAGTAAAGGTGAAGAAAATATCTTGAAAGCATCTAGAAAGAGATGATACTTTAGGGGAGAAACAATTCAAATGACAGATTTTTTTCATCAGGAACCAGAGAGGCCAGAAGAAAATGGTGCATTTTTAAAACACTGAAAGTTTTCTTTCAATTGAGAATCATAGCTCAATTGCAAAAATTCTTTCATAATGTACACAGTTATCAAATCATAATGTTGTTTGCTTTAAATATATTACAATTTTCTTTGTCAATGATACCTCAGTCAAGCTAATAAAAGGTCAAGTTAACAAAAAAAGAATTGTATATCTGGTCAAAATGTCATTCAGGAATGAAAGGAGAATAGAAACATTCTTAGCCAAAAAAATAAAAAGGAAGTGTTCTAAAAAAGAAAAGGCATTATAACAGAAGAAAACTTGAAACTTTAGAAGAGAAAGAACACCAGAATGAGAAAAATAAGGGTCAATGTAATAAACTGTATCACTTCTCATGAGTTTCTTAATCATATTTGATGGTTGAAGCAAAAATTATAACACCATCTGATGTGCTATTCAATGACTACAGAGGAAATCTTTGAGACAATCATATTTTACAAATGAGGATGGTAAAGGGACATAATGGAAGTAAGTATACACTTCACACAAAGAGCTAGTGTCAATAACAGTATTATAAGATTCGTTTCTGTATTATAAATCTATGAGACAAAAGGATGTATAATTATTGAAGTTTTTCTCAAATTTTATTAAAGTATTTTAAACATAGTAGCCATACACAGTATATATTTGTCAATTTTGGTTGCACAAAATACTTTGAATGCTCACTTGTGTTTTGATGTATTTTAATTCTGCTTTCAAAAATAGAATTTAGGATCCGCATTTTCTAACTTCCCTTGTGCCTAAGATTGTAGCCAAGGGACTAGTTCCTACCAACCATTTGCACCCAAATGAGTCTTGGATTTGAAAGTGATTAAGAATAGGCTCCAAAGAACATCTTTTTTTTTTTTTTTTTTCCTTTCCTTTTCTAGTGGTTGTGTGGTTGGTTATATCAAAGGCCGCTTCTCCCTTGGGACTGCTGTCAAAGCAGTTCAGAACTTGGCAACAGACTATGGGTAATGTTCTGGTAAGGCTAGTATGTTTCTTCTCAAGCCCTCTCAGTGACTGTATAAACGGTCCAGTGTCTTTAATAAATGCCCTTTTTTTGCTTAAACTAAGCAGAATGAATGTCTTTTGCAACTAAGATTCTTAACAATAGAATAATTTGTATCAGAAGCGTAAGGAACCCTCGAGGAAATGGATTTCAGGGTTTCGTTATCCATCAAGTTGGATGTGAAAGCTCTGAGGATCTGGTTAGTCGTAGAGAGCATACCCAGAGCATACTGTAATGAAACAGTTGCTTATTTTATCATCTGTGCCCTTGGTCACCTATTTAAGGCAAAGAGTTTAGGGAGTGAATGTTTGCTGCCTTTAGAACAGTATAATGGGCATGAAGAATGCCAGATCTTTAGGGTGAGTCAACTACTAAATGTGCTGAGCATAGAAAGAAAGGAAGTGACAAGCTTAAAGTTTTAAATTCTCAGTTCAACAGAGTCAAAAAGCCAGGGCGATAAAATGATTACCCTAAAATTAGCTCTCTTCTCTGCAGGGCTGATGAAACTGAAAATTAAATGCACAGTCTAATCCTGTGGTTTCTGAATTACGTCAGTTAAATTCAAATGGTACAATGTCTTTTATTGAAAGTTAGGACTTTGAAATCTCAATTGTAGTTGGGATAAATGGGAAAACCCTAAAAACTCAGAGCACTTTGACTATGTCATTAAGCATCCCTTGCCGGAAGAAATAACTTTTTCTCCAGTATTTGATGAGTTGCCTCTGCCTTCCTTGACAATTATATAAGCACCTTGCCTGGGGCAGTTACCTTGCAAGGTGGTATAAATTTCCTCACAACCTATTCCTGATACCCTTCAATGCCTTAGCCCCATAATTCATGTCAGAGTCTATAATGCCCCAAGAAGCCACTGCAAAATTAAACCCAGGCGTAACAAGCTTATACACCAAAAAGAAAGCAGTATTTTGCCAAGTTATGTTTGCACAGGAATATATGTGGGAATGGATTCTTAAGTCCTGAACCAGAACAAATGGAATACAACTACATATTGAGGCAAAGTTTTAGATATAGGTTTAGAAGAAAGGAAATTTTGTGATAAAAACAAACAAGCTGACACAACTGTCTTTGGAAAGTATGCAGTACCTGTTCTCAGCAGGCTGAAAACAATGATGGAGATGCTGCCATTACTATGTGCTTCATTAGCAGTACTTAACCCATGAAGCAATAATCAGAGTCATTTGACACACACCACTTTGCCTTGCTGATTGATTAGAAGATCCTTGGGTTTTAAAAAGTTGTGTACCCACTAAGGCCCCATTTTATCTGGGTAAGCAAAACAAAACAAATAAAACCACACAGCAACAACTTCACCTGGAAAATGGATTCCAGAATTGTGCCTCAATGCCATGGCTCCCTGAGTCAATCCACAGCCCAGAATTTCTTGAATGAAGAGGAGGCTGGGAATGCTTGAGGATGAACCTAATGATGACTTTGTCTTAGACTGGGTTCCCTCAGAAGCAGACACTGAAGTGAAGATTCCCGCGTAAGTGGCATTATTTAAAAAGTGCTTCTAAGGAAAGCTGGAGCCTGGACTGGGAAAAGGAAAGGCCAAACCAGGTGCAATTTCAGGCACCATCCTTGCCTCAGCCTGACTCTGAGGGATCCCTGGAGCATAAATTGGACTTCAGAGTTTGTCCCAACTCTGGGCATGGGGGCAAGGGAGCTGAGCTTTCATATTTTTTGTACCCACGGACATTGGCTAATGGTTACCCAAGGGGTCCAGAAGAATAGTTTCAGGTAGTTTGATTCTCTGCACCTGCAGGCTCAGAGTGACTCCATTAGTCCACAGGCAGTTTCTAAAAGAATAATTGCAGATCCAGGACATTCAGAAAAATGGTAGGAAATCTGAGTAGATTTGTGTGGAGCACGCACAATGCCCATTAGAAACATATAGATCACTACAAATATTACTGTTAGCATTCCTCCAAAGGACCTGAAACACATATTAAACTGTGCTCTGAGGATTTTGTGATCAGGTGATCTGACCTAATGCTAATCCCTGAGGCCCAGAATACGCTAATGTTCCTCTGGGCAAAGATCTTTATGAGGAAAGTGGGGGGGGGGGTGGCAAATGAGAAATAGAGTTCGCGCTTGAATTCATAGCATCATGGGATCAGGGTCTGTGAACACATCCTGCGGGTATTCTCTCAATTCCTTAATTTCTTGTTAGAATAGATATCCTCAACAACTAGTGGAATCTGTCTATTAGCTACTTAACCTATTGGGGTAAGGGCTGTTGGGGTAGAAACAGCCAAATGAAAGTCATGGGACATCTTACTCCCCTTAAAAATTATAAAACAAAAGCAATTTTGCATTTTTTGGAAGAACCTCAGAAGTTAGTACTTCTATCAAAGACTGGAAAAATTCAGGATCAGTGATTTCTATTACATCCCTATACAACCCTCTTCTAGTCTCTATAGATAATTCTTGAACAATTACAGTAGTTTATTGTAAGACAAATCCAGTAGGAACTGCTATTCTATATGTGACTTTGTATCTGCTGTTCTATAACTGCCACTTCTTGTAGTTGCCTCTAGACCATTCCAACTAAGATGCCCATGGGTGTCATCTAAAACCACAATCGGGCCTACAGAGTAGCCATCCTTGCCTCAAATGGAAGTGATAGATACTTCAATGGGTTTAACAGGCCCTACAGGCAAAAGCAAGTTTCAGGTACATGTGGTGTTTACTCCTGCTACGCAGTGTTTTGTCTCACAATCTACAACTATGGCCTCCATAAGGAATTCCCTTTTGTCGGTTCACTGAGCAGGGTAAAAATTGGATCCAGTATCTTTGCCTTTGTAGTGAGTATTGGCATCAGGCAGGAATGTACTCTGTAACTACTCAAGGGTGACCTGAAGAACAAGAGAGAGGGGAGATATTCAAAATGGACAAAATTTCAAATGGTGAATCTCATGACCCACTTTTCCTGAAAGAAGTGATGGCCTGAGTTATGGATGTATATTGATTCATGGCTAGATATCTATATTTTAAGGGACTTACAAGGAACAAGATTGGAAAATCTATGGCAAAGAAGCTTGGGGAATAGGTATATGGATGGACAGAATGTGGGAGGGGAAAAAGAACTGTGTCTCATTTGAATACTCATTAAGATACTTTGGCTGAGAAAGAGGTTTTCCATAATCAAGTGGTCAAACTGATCTGCTTTGAGTCAATCAGCCATTTCCCTCAAAACCAAGGCTGAAAGTTACGGAGGCTATGCAGTCTCAATGAGGTGGTCTTTTTAGCAAGGCTGACCTGGCTAATGCCACTTCTATGTACCCAACTTTCCAAAACAATCAGCATTAAGCCCCTGATAAATTATATAATTGGATAGGGAGGATAGCCACCCAGACTAGTTTAATTGTGTAGGAAGTAATTTATCCTTACTGAAATAGAGACTTATTCTTCACTGGATCTGCCTTCCCTTCCCTTCCCACCATGTTTCTGCCAGCAACATTTTTTCTGTGAATGCCCTTGTTCACTCTCACAGTATTCCACACTTAGATTTTAATCCATTCTAGGTTACCTCCAACAAGACAACCTATTTAAGGACTGCCCACGTGTTATCGTGTACCTTATTACTTACAGTCTATGGGACTTAGAAAGGTTGACTAGCCTACTGAAGATTTATTTATAGTTTTAGTTGGGTGTCCACATCTTGGTAGATTGAAGTGCCGTCTAATAGGATGTTGTAAGCTTTTAATCAGCAACCAAAAAATGGTTCTATTTCTCCTATAGCCAGGATACATGGGTTTAGGAAGAATGGGGTAGAATTGGGAGTGATAGATTTCACCATTATACCTGACCATGCACTTTATAAAAGGTTTACTTCTTGTCCTTCCAATGGAGGATTCTGCTGTTTCAAGGTCTTCAGTCCAACGGATAAATACTTTTACGAGGTCACAAAAATGTGGTTTTATTAAATTGGAAGTTGATGTGAGTACTTTTTCATTTTTTGTGTCAATAAAGCAAAAAGAATATACCATGTTGGCTTGGGTAATTGATCCTTATAATTGGAATGAAGGCAGGTAGCTTATTCACTGAGGGCAGGGAAAACTATATCCGAATCTGGAGAAGCCTAAGGAGGCTTCATAAAGCCTTGTCCAGAGTAAAGTTAATGAAATATTTTAAATAAAAATTTAAATAAAAAATTTAAATAAAAAAATTATAATAATTTCACACAAGCAGGTTATAAAAAGTTCAGCTCCCTTAAAACCAAAGATTTGGGTAACAAGAACCATAACCAACTAAGATTTTGGTTGAGGGCAAAGGAAACTTGGAATCTATAGTGAAAGTACAAAGTTGTATCAAATTCAGCTTTAAGATTAGTTTCAAAAAAGAAAGATACCTGTAGACACATTTTTTTCTTGATAGTCATGAATGTATTTCTATAATAAATCTTCCTGTTATTAACATACAACAACACTTTCCAATGTCTCACCTTTTCCAATATTATTGTATTTTAGCCCCTAGATTAGAAAATACTGAGAAGGAATTGTGAATATATCAGAGGAAAAAAAGACAGCACCTGGATCTCATACGTAGAGCTGGGTTAAATAACTGAAGAGAAGCTGGGTTTTCTCTTCATGAAAAAAGTAAAAGCCTTTGAAGTATAATGGATATTTACAGAATATTAGGCTGGAAATATTGTTGCTGTGTTGTTTGCAAGTTTTATGTGGCAGAGAAATTGATGAATTTATGATTGTCAACTGAAAGATGGTCTGAGATATTTCTCATTTATATCTGCCTATCAAATAAATTGTAAACACCTAATTTGCATTTTGATATATTGCCACACTCTAAGTTCTCTCTTCTCCCATTTGATCCCTTTTATTTTTTTATTTTTAAATACTACATGTCCAAGAGAGTATAGCAGCTAGGGTGGGACACATGGCCATGGTTCATTAATCAGAAACATTCACAGAAGACAACGAAGTGGACTATGTGTTAAAAGTCTCTGTATGGTGATTTTTTTTTCCTACTGTAGGTAGTGCTATCTTTCTTGAGATATTGGTGACAGATTTCTTGTCATGCCAGTTCTCAGTTGCGTTCCTATTCATTGTTTATAGAAGCCTGTGTAATTTCTTTATTTCTCCGTCCTTCACTTTATCTCTTTTCTGTAAGTAGCTGAAATGAATGTCCTGTTTGCAATTAAGAACCTTAACTATACCTTATAAAATACAACGTTTGAAGCTAATCTTCAAGAATATATAGCATTAGAGGGGAGAAATAAAGGACTATTCAAACATCTCCTTTGTTTGATCCTTGTTGTAGCATTCTGTAAATTTATTTCTCAGATTGCTAATCTCGTATAAGGGAACAATGATGAGAGATAGCCACAAGTTTCTCACCATGAGCCTTTTTAAAGAAAAATATGAGATAGAAATATTCTCTTTCTTGGCCACTGTTTATATTTCCAAATAATTTTTAGACTGCAATTTGAAGGCATGACTAGGGCAATCATTACCTCTTTTAGCCTCATTATAGTACTAGGTAGAAAGAATAGAGGAAGTAGGACAGAAAATGCAAAGAAATCACATTTTTAAAAAAAATGACTTAGGGAAACTTTTGGAAATCAACTTAAGGTGGTCATGGAATCAAGTTTTTTGACCATGGAAGGAAGAAAATAAAAGGAAAGAGGACTCCAGAGGATACAAGTTGATTAACTCACTGTGGCAGATTTAAGTAAGACACAAATTCTTTGACAATTCTCTCATTGCTTTTGCCAATAAAGTATGGTGGAAGTGATGCTATGCCAGATTGAGTTGAGAAATGAAGGATGACAGAGAGAGAAAGAGAATTTCTGGGCTAGTCTTTAGATATTCCAGTCCCCAACAATTAGAGTCTCAAAGTCATCCAAGACAGAGGAGAAGAAAGCCACTTTGCACTTGCGCAAAATCCTGACCCGCAGAATCATGAAACAAAATAGCAATGAATTGTTTTTTCTTAATTATCAAATTTTGGAGTAGCTCATTATGCAGCAAAAGGTAACCAGAACATCACAATATCTTCATTTGTTTCTTCAGTAATTTATATATGCAAACTACTATGCAGTAGTAGTAGTTCACAGAAGACAACGAAGTGGACTATGTGTTAAAACTCTCTGTATGGTGATTTTTTTTTTCCTACTGTAGGTAGTGCTATCTTTCTCTGGGTTTAGTAAAGTCTTCCCCTTCCAGAGAAAGTAAATGAGTACAAAGCTATTATGAAAATCAGTTTCTTTTTCCTCCAGCCAGGCCTCTGTCCACTTCCCTATCCTGCCTCTAGGGAAGTCTTTAAAAGGCGACTCAGGAGGTGAGTCAAAGTACTGACTTGAAAGATTGTTGTCTCAGGCAAAGAAAAACAATGAGAAAAAAATATTTCGTGGATGAGAGTTCCAATTAGAATAATTCTTCTGATGGGGACAGCCTCTGAAATGATAGGGAGGAGGCACAACTCTCATGATTATGTTTTAATCTTGTAAAAAAGACAATTTTTTAAGTCATGCTCTACTTGCAGTGTTTAAGGTTGCAAAATAAACTGATATGACAAGCTCATATTTCATTTATTCTGTCTAGAAATGAAACACCATCTAAAAACTGCCAGAGCAAGGTCAATGCTTTCCTATGAAGTCCTTAAGCAGAAAACTTATCTTGTGACAAATATTTGGATGGTAAGTCTTCATTTCTAACTTCTAAAGTTTATTTTATAGAGAGCCCTTAATGATAAATTACTACACTCCAAGGTCAGCTTTGTTTCCACTTTGAATGCTCACCAAAGACTATAACAGAATCTGAGAACACAGAGTCTGCAACTGTTTTAGAAGTTGTTATCTGGAATAAAGCTACACAATAAAAAAAGAGACATTTGTTTATAAATGATCAAATAATTTAAAAGATGCTCTCATCATTTCTACTTGCTCTTAAAACACAAATATTTGGAAAATAAACATTTAAAAGACATTTTACTACTTTAAATGTTTTACCAATAACTCTTATTTGGCCAGTTTCTTTTACTCATTATCTATAGAAGAAGTAGAGGATGACTTTGTGAGTTCTTTTTATATATATATTATCTTTTGAATTTTTCTCCTTACACTTCATTCATTCTTCATTCTGTCTCATTAAGTGACTTCATTCCTTCACTTGCAAACATGATTATTTTGGTACATGCATTCATTTAGATGATCCTTATTTCAATTTGGCTAATTTTTCAGACACAACTGTTCACTTCATTTCAAGTTCCTAGAGATGAAGCACCGTCTTTTCTGATGATTCATATATGATTAAAAATACAAACATCTGTTGCAAGGTTTTTAATTTACTATTTGTATATGTCCATGTTTTAATTACTGTAACTTTACGGATATGTTTTGATATTAGTGAGGTGATTTCCTTCTCATTACTCTTCTTTATTTATATTTTTTCTTGCAATATTTGCTTAGGTGTTCTTCCAGAAGCATCATAGAAGTGCTTCAAGATTATATACAAATTCTGTTAAGATTTTTATTCAAACTAAATTTAGCTTATAAATTAACTGGGGGAAAATTGATATATTGACAATATTGAATCTTACCAAAAAGCCCAGTAGGAAATACATGCCCATTCATTTAAAATCTCTTTTTCTTTGGTAATATTTTCTATTTCTATTTTGCTTTTGTTTTCATAAGAATTCCATGCTTTTTGTTTTTTGTTAATAGCTAACATTTCCTTGGGGCACTGATAGGATAATCCCTTTACCTCCAAGTACGGTTTTTGTCTTTTCAAATATTTATACCCTTCATTTTCTCTTTCTCATTCACTTCCTCCACCCTTCTTCTCCTCTTCTACTTCCTCTCTCCCTTCCCTCTCTCTCCCTTTCTTCTCCTTCCTTCCTTCCTTCTTCCTTCTTTCTTTCTTTCTTTCTTTCTTTCTTTCTTTCTTTCTTCTTTCTTTCTTTTTTGGTTTGTTTCATAGCATTAGCTTGAATTCCAGGAAAAAATAAATAAACAGAGATGGTGATGCAGGCTATGTCATTCCTAAATTTAATTTTAATATAAATGCTCCATTAAATGTAAGACCAGCAGTTGGTTGGAAATAAGAATTCATGATCACCTTGTTAATTTACCTTTCCAGTTCAGTAAAAATTTTTTTCAACATTGTTCTGAATATGAAACTTTTCCTTTTTTGGTTTACTAATACAAATTAGCAGTTTTTCCTCTCACTAATCTACCTTTTCCTTCATCAATCACTTTGAAGGATATTTTCAAATTCATTGAACATTTTATTCTATTTAGGACTTTTGAATTGATGTCCATAAATGAATTTATTAATTGTTTTTTTCTAATTTCCTTAGATGGTTGTGCTCTCTTTCTACCTTCTTAGACTTTAATTCATATTGGTTAATAATAGAAACATTTAAGCATTGCTTTAAGTTTGATTTCATATCCATGAGTTTTCATACATAATATATTTTAATTATATTCTAAATGTTTCTCAAAATCTTAAAGCAATACCTCTTTAACGACTATAAAAATCTCAAGGCACCTGGGTGGTTCAGTCAGTTAAGCATCTGCTTTTGGCTCAGGTCATGATCTCAGGGTCCTGGAATCGAGATCCTGTTGGGGGAGTTTGCTCCTCCCTCTCCTTCTGCCCCTCCCCCTACTTATGCTTGCTCTCTCTCTCTCTCTCTCTCTAATAAATAAGAAAAATCTTTTAAAAATATATAAAAATCTTATGCTTACAAATTTTATTTCAATTCTAAAATAAACTAAAAATAAGCCCTTCCTCTACTGTGAATTTCTATTTCAAATACTTTGTAATTTAACTACTAGAGCAAATTTTTTTCCAAGTTGCCTATGGTTAAACTTTAAAACATTAATGTCTATAGTTATTGCAGTGTGGTCATAATATGTGAACTATATTGAGTGTTTTATGGCTTATTACAAGATAAATAATGTGAATGTTCCATGGATTCTGAAAAGTAGGCTTCTCAATTATAGGACAAAAATGACATATTTATAATTTCTCAAATAAAACTTTCTGATTATACTATTCACATCTGTACCTTATTCATATTTTGCCTTAATTTGTTGCAGACTGATGGAGTGGTGTGGTCTCCTTCTTCTACTGCATTTTTCCAATGAATCTTTGTATCCCTGAAAATTTTTCTTTAGATATTTTTACATTTTCTGTACTTAAAGGTCCATAACTAACATCTCATTGTGGGTTGTATATTTTTCATTGTTTTCTCTCTTTTGCCTTGAATTCTATAAAAGCTGCTTTTTAAAAAGTTTGTGTTTTTTGATATATTTTTCTGCCCCTTTAAAGACTAAGCTCTCAGTTTCTATAACGGGTAGTTATTATTGCATATCTATTAATTAAAACCATCTTGGCCCAAATGCCAGAATATATAAATTATGTTTACAGAGGTAGCAATAAGAAAAATATATATATAAAAAAAGAAAAATATATATAATTGCATTTATTTTAATTATTTATTCCATATGAAAATCTTTTTTTATAATACCAAATACAAATAAACCATGAAGTTCCAAAAAAATATTTTTTATTGAGAAAGTTTAAGCTCTTACACATTTTTAGTTATGAATTATCTGTATATCTCTTTAGTCAGCTTGAATTTTACAAACGTCTCTCCTTTTGGGTTCCCTATCCATATTAGGCTCCTTGTTAGTCTAATCTATTTCTTTTTGACTGAGATCATTTTATTAATATATGATCTTTATATTACATAGCTTTTTTTTACAATACTCATTTTTGATATTAGTTTTGTAATGAAATTTTGAGTTATTCATAATAACAGTTCTATTTTTGCCTAGTTTCATTACTTGTCAGAGCATATAAATTCTTACAAGTTCCCTATTCTCGAGCTATTAATTTTGCTTAATTTTTCAACTGAATTAAGTACATTTTGAGGGGACCTTTTTTCCTTAAAAATATGTGAAATTTCTCTTTTCAAATGTATTGATTATCTCAGAATTAGCTTAGCTTATAAATTAATTGGGGAAAATTGATATATTGACAATATTGAATCTTACCAAGATTCAAGATTCTTTGCTACCTTAACTTGAGCTTAACTTCTCTTTGAATCAGAGGGCACATATCTCCAAGTGTTAAAAAGTTCCTCTTTAGGGGGCACCTGGGTGGCTCAGTGGTTGAGTATTTGCTTTTGGCTCAGGTCATGATCCCAGGGTCCTGGGATTGAGTCCCATATCAGGTTTCCTGCAGGGAGCCTGCTTCTCCCTCTGCCTGTGTTTCTGCCTCTCTGTGTGTGTCTCTCATGAATAAATAAGAAAAAAAAAAAAGTCCCTCTTCACTCTTGAGAGTACAGACATCATGATATCTAGACGTGCCACAATTTTTCTCTTAATTGCCCCATTTGGAGGCCTAGATTCAGGATCACGGGAGACCATGATATCTCCCCTGCCAGGTAAGTACTGGAGGCCTGGATTCAATTACCGTCCAACCTGAGGTTTCAATAGCCCTTTGAACCCCCTGGAGAATCCTCTCCGTGACCTTAGTGAGAGTAGTTTTTGGTAAAGCACTAGAAGCAGAACCAAGATTGTAAAAGGACTAGGAGAAAATAAATGATGAGGAAATGAACTTAATATAGACTATACTGTCAAAGAGGCTGGTTGGTGAAAGAAATGAGAAGAGCAGAAATGCTAGAGGAGGAGACAGTTTGAGGAAAGATGTTTCCAGAATGAGGGAGACCTTTCCACTCCTTAAGAAAGAGAAAAAAGAGATTGTAGAACAAAATAGGCTGAAAATGCTCAAGAATGGGGTAAAGCAATATACCAGAGATCACCAAAGAAATTAGCACAATTCCCAAATACGTGCTTTGAGATGCTGAGGATGCATATTTTTCACAAAAGCTTGTCTTTTGTAAATCTCTAGAGTCAACTGGCAAACCTCAACTCTCAGAAGTTCTAGATTTGAAATAGGTTCTACTTTTTAAAAATTGAAGTATAATTGACATGCAATGTTATGTTTTCAGCTGTATAATATACTGATTTGACAGTTCTGTACATTTCTCAATGTTTACTATGATATAGTCACCATGTGTCACCATACATTATTACAGTATTGTTGAATATGCTCCCTATGCTGTACTTTTCATTCTTTTCATCTTTCATCTGACTTATTCATTTTATAACTGAAAATCTGTACCTATCAGTCCCTTTTTTCTATTTTGCCCAGCCCCCTACTTCCCCTCTATCCACTTTATTAGTTAGACTTCTACAACAGGATTTTTAAAAAGCCTAAAATTTTATGATTAAGAGTAAATAATGCCATATTAATTATGTACATCTTCTGATTTCTGGTGTAATTTGACAACTTTCCTCTTACTTCTTATTTTTATCCATGAGCAGGAGAAACCTGTCTCTAGAGATGATCTTGACATAGTCTCTACCATATAGTTGAGCCTCCGAGCTGTAAAGATAATTAAAGGCAAAAACTAACATTATTGTTTTTATTCATAACTGTATTTTTTAATAAAAAAAGTTCAATGGGCAATGGTGCAATTGATAATCAGTGGAATACTTTTCTATGAATATGTCCCTTTTACCTTAGACCTTGTTATTAAAGAATTTTTTGGTCTGTGTATTTTAGTTGGTTTAAAATCACTTTCCTTAACTCCTAGCATATATACGTGTTTATGTAAACAGATAAAAATCTTCTCCTTTAGTGAAAGTAATAGTGTAATGAAAAAAAATATTTATTAGCTGTACATAGGCATAGCACCTGTGATTTATACGTGTCAACACTGAAAATACAAATGCATAGACCGAAGAGCCAGATATCAATAAAAATTAAAATCAGCACTAGTCTCACATGCATTACTACGCAAGTATTGGACTAAATGGCTTATTCTATATGGTCACAATTCCCCAATTTGCATATTCTCATATTTGCATTGTTATGCATGTTTTAATAGCTGATTAGAAAGCTCAATTAAAAGAAATTACTAATTTAACAATTATTTCAAATAATTTTTTTAAAATATTGTCTAGTATATTTGAAAAAGAAGATAAACTTGAAGCCATATGATTTCAGAAGGAATCATTCTCAGGTAGTTTCAGAAACATTAATAGTCTTAGGTTTTCAATTTAAATGGACATATAGTCCTTAGAAGCAAATCTTCAGACTAAAACAGTGTACTTTTCCATTTGTATTTTATGAGGTTATCTGGCTTCAAGCAGTACCAAGGCATTCTCTCTAGAAATAGGGTTGTATTATTGAAGCTAAATTTAAAAAACATAAAAATAAATGTGATTTAAGGAATTCATTTAATATATTTACCTTAATCTAGGACTGGCAGATAAAGAGATTCATTAAAAAGTATACAATATTAGGGACACCTGGGTGGCTCAGTCTGTTAAGTGTCCAATTCTTGGTTTCGGCTCAGGTCATGATCTCAGGTTTGGAAATTGAGCCCTACATCAGGCTCCACGCTCAGTATGGTGTTTGCTTGAGATTCTCTCTTTTCCTCTCCCACTGCCCCTCCCCCACTCGTGTGCACATGCATACATGCACGCACACACTCTCTGTTTCTCTAAAATAAATAAATGAGGGGATCCCTGGGTGGCTCAGAGGTTTAGCACCTGCCTTCAGCCCAGGGCTGATCCTGGAGTCCTGGGATCGGTCCCACATCGGGCTCCCTGCATGGAGCCTGCTTCTTCCTCTGCCTGTGTCTCTGCCTCTCTCTCTCTCTTTCTCTCTGTGTGTCTCTCATGAATAAATAAATAAAATATTTAAAATAAAATGAAAATTAAATTAAATAAATAAATAAAATCTGAAAAAAAAATTCTCTCCTCTCTCTCTGCCTCTTCTCCCCTCTAAAAAAAGTATACAAAATTAAGTTTATATTGCTCAAGTGGCCATAACTAGTAACTTACATTTTTCTAATTATTTGACTGGGATGAAGGAAGATAAAGAATAATCTAGCTATAATATTTTGCCAATAAATTCAAGAACTAAAATTAAATTCCCTACTTAATCTTTGTTTTTTTGGCTCCTCAATATCCCAAAAAGATATTTTGCAAACTAAATAAGATAGGTGCAGACTACAATGGAAATGAGTTAAAATAATCACAAGTTTGCTATAAAAAATTTAGGCTAGAAATCATAGGTTTTACTCCATCACAAAAATAAAGCAAGGCAAAGACCACGAACAAAACAAAAGCATGAATAGGGTGCAGTTTTCCGACAACTAGAACAGATTAAACAAAACATGTTTATTTTTATAAGCATTTTCACAGCTCAAACAACCTAAATTTAAAGGATCACAGGCCCTTCTTACAAAGTAAAATGCAGACTCTAAATGATGACTAACTTGTGGAAATCTAAATAAGGAAATTGAAACTTAAAAAGTTATGGGACCAATAAATTATGTCTCAGGAGAATGGCCTGAAATTTCTCCTGCTATATTAAAATATATTTTACATATATGTGTAACATATATTAGTAAATTTTCCTTTTTTGTTGGTTTATAAGACTTCAGATTTTAACAAAGAGAACCAAAGGTAACATTATACAATGCTAACATCACAATATATTTTGAATTCAACAGACTAGTAAGCATGATTACATAACATCTCCCACCCTGCCTTCTGTCAAACTCGAACTTTCTAATTCTTGGTAAACAAATGAACTGTCTATTAGTACGTCCCATAGAGAGTTCTGTTCATGCGAGATAAACTGAATTCTGAAGGGGCAGTGATGCTGGTAGGTGTCATATCAGACTCTGACATTAACACACAGTACATGCTAAGAGAAGGAACAAAGATACTTCAATGTGTTTAGTGATCATGTGAAACTGGATGGTCACATTGCCAGTAAAGACTGGTTCTTCCTTTCTATTATTAATTTTTTGTTGTTGACTCATTGAATTTGTTGGTTCATTCATGAATATAGTGGATTATGCTCCGGAGAGGCCAAGCAACCATCCCTGCCTTCATTACCCAGAGTGGCCTGGAGATGAACAGTGGGTCTAGGTGCTAAATCTGAGCTCTGTGTGATCTTCATAAAGTCAGTATATCTGACTGATATCCAGGTTCTCTATTTGTAAATGAAACCAATCACCTAGATTACTTCTGAATGGTGCTTCCAAATCTAAAGTGTTCCAAATGAATAAAGTCATTCCAATTTATACAAATGCAGGGTCAGCATACAGGCTTTAGAATGTTAAGAGGGACATTTATAGCACTTCGAGGACCCAGGTCATCAGAGATATCTGTATTCTGGAACTTGCTGAATTTTTCAGATATTTACAGCAGCAAGTCAAATAAATTTTAAAACTGACAACTCAACAAAGTAGTCTCCCCTAAAATACCGTCTTCCGAAAAGATATGAATTCTCATCTTTTCGGTATGGTATGAAATTAGTAGAAAACCAGTCCCATAGAGCCGAGTCTGTATACTATAAAATATCACTTTAAGGAAGTGGTGAGGAAGGAGATAAGATTCTGGACACACATTTAAAGTGGGTAATATCTGTCCTTCAACACTAGTCTCTCTGATGCTTCAGCTTTTCTTATCTTCTGTGGTAGGCCTTTCTCCCAAGGACAAGAACAGGTTCGGGGATGCATTGAGAGACTATCAAGAATGGAAAAGCTAGTGTTCAGCATCAGTGAGGGGAAAGTTCATGCTGTTGAGTATTGCTGCCTCCTTGGTGCTTTTTCATGGGCTCAGTTAGCAAGCGTTAAGAAGGGCTGGGAATGAAAACTGACTGATATCAATGGGTTATGTCATCTTACTCACTGACTATTAAAAGCTTATTTACCAGTTTATTAAGAGCTCCTCCAGATGCCTCTCCCCCTTCTTCCTTGTTACCATCCTCCTGATGTTTTCCCAGATCCCCGCCCAACATGCTAGCTACTCTTATAAATCAGCATAGACATGCATCTCAGGTCATCTCTCCTTCCCTACCAAGTAGACAATTAGATTTTCTCTTCTTTTGGAGGATTCTCCTTAGTTACTGCCTTTCAGGCCCACCTCTGGGTGAAGTGATGATGTAGCGGCTGTCTACTTTCTGGCATGCATTAGCGTACAGGGCTAACCCAGGGATACAAGTTAAGAAAGAAGTGGCAAAGCAGTAGAAGCAGATCCATGGGGTTCTGAGCTACCTACTCATTCATTCTGTAGAATCTTCCAGATTTGCTAAATCTCAGTTTCATACAGACCATTTTCATCTGACAATGAAATACTACTGCAGATGTGCAATTTTATGATTCAGTAGATGCTAACATGGGCGGTTCAGATTGCATAGTCACTCAATTGCTCGTGGTCAGATCTTTAGTCTCCACTAAAGCAGGCCAGCAGTTGACTTCCAAATGGAAAATGGTTAATGGTAGAAGAAGACATGATCTTACTGTTAAATCCTAGGGCTTTCCCATCAGGGTTTATCAGATCTTCTCTGTCTGCCAAAATCTCTGGGATACAAATCAGACTGCTAGGTGATCAGGCTTAGATGACAAGGTAGTTTATGCTGCCCCTGCTGCCCCTGCTGCAGAATATTTTTATGCTCTTAACACCACTCAAAACTTCCTTATGGATTACTCAGTAAATAAATTGGAGCCATATGTCCAAATGCAGCACATGTAGCCCCCGTTATTCAGAGATACATGAAATTGTGCATCTTTGTGGCAGGCAGTATTTGTGCCTCTCATTTTAGGAAGATTGTCACAAAAACTCCAGACTACACAGAGGCCTAGAAACTTCATTTTTGTGAGGGACACAGCACTTTTGTGGGGTTCACGTCCTCTCTTTTACCACATACATATTTTAGTAAAGCATGTGGGGTGCTTGCTATTTCCTACTCACCAGATCAAATGGGCCTAAAAGGCCTGACAGGGCTGCATATGTAATTGGCACCACAGCCTCGCAACCCTGAGTCAGGCGGCGGGCTTGATCCTTAGCCATATCCATTCTGCAGCTATAAAGAATAAAACGTTCCTTTATACTAACCATAATGGCTTCGTGATTTTCCTTTATGCAATGACTTTGGCATTCAAGTCCCTCAATTTGTCTTCACTTTATGCACTGCAGAGAATAGTCAGAAATAATCAGCTCAAGCCACAATTATGTGCTCGCCATTGTGCCCAAAGTGATCACGTGTCCCAGTCACTTGGTCTTCCAATATTCTGCCTCCTACCTACTCTCTGTTCCATGCCACCGTACGTGATAATTGGAGTAATAGTGATGCCACTATATCCATGAGTTCTTGCCATATTTCCCTATAGCAAGGAGGTTATCTGCTTTCTCCATAAATGTGCTAGCAAATCAGTTACAAAATTCTGTTTTAAAAGTTTATTTCCTGGAGTCATTAATACCAGTTACTTTTTTTAGGATCCTAGAAGGCAACAGATGTCATTCTCAAAAGAAGAAACTAAAGCAAAATTAATAAAGAAACTATTTGAAATTTGTGGGCAAGGTTAAGGGACACCAATAAGAGATGGCAATGGTCCATTGGGCTAAAAAGAGCAGGAAACTATAAATATAGTTTTATGACTTTTGGTATAATTTGCTTATCTTTGGAAAGGATATGAATAAAATGTATGCATGCTTACTTTGAATGTGGAAGAATGGGATTATATTCCATAACCTGTAACAGAATAACTTATTTGCATTTTAGTGATAGGCCACAGAATGGTCATAATTCTAACATCAGTAAAAATGCAGCAATGCAAAATGACAACATTAGCCTGAGATTTAAGCAAAATGAGTATATATTAGTATTATTAGAAATGGGGGGGGGGCGGTTTGTAGGTGGTCCCTTGAAGATCTGCCTTTTCATTTTATTGATTTACCACACTTAGAAATATTTGCAAGAAAAGTATGTATGCTAGAAAGTCATTAAAGTCATTTAGTGGGTTGAATGGTAGCCCTCAAAAAGACATGTCCATATCCCAGAACCTGAGAAAGTAATCTTATTCTGAAAAAAGGTTTTTGGCTTTTCTTAAAGATATATTTATTTGAGAGAGAGAACAAGAGCACAAGAGCAGAGGGTCAGAGGAAGAGGGAAAGAGAATCTCAAGCAGACTCCCTAGTGAGTGTGGAGCTTGGGGCTCTCTATCTCATGACCCTGAGATCATGATCAGACCCTAAACCAAGAGTCAGATGCTTAACTGACTGAGCCACCCAGGAGCCCCTGCAAAAGAGGTTGCAAATGTAAATAAGCTAAGAATCTCAAGATTATCCAGTTGGGCCCTAAATCCAATGGAAAGCATCTTTATCATGTTAATGGGAAAAAGACACAGAAAAGAGGAGAAAGCCAAGTGAAGATGGAATCCAAGAAGTGTCTGGAGCCATGAGTCGCTGGAAGAGGTACGAATGGATTCTCCCTAAACATTTTGAAAAGAATATGGCCCTGCCAACACCTTTTTTTTAAAAAAAGATTTTATTTATTTATTCATGAGAGACACAGAGAGAGAGAGGCAGAGTCATAGGCAGAGGCAGAAGCAGGCTCCCTGCAGGGAGCCCGATGTGGGACTCGATCCCAGGACTCCAGGATCACGACCTGGGCCGAAGGCAGACACTTAACTACCGAGCCACCCCGATGTCCCCCTGCCAACACCTTGATTTCAAATTTCTGGCCTCCAGAAATGTGAAACAATAAATTTTGTTGTTTTAAGCCACCAAGTTTGCGGTGATTTATTATGGCAGCCCAAAGAAAATAATACAGTTTCCCATAAGCATTTTACTTCAGCACATTTTTCTGATGAAAATGACACCACATATTTAGCGCATAAAAAATGATTACGGCATAATTTCTTTAAGAACTCACTTATAGAGGGCAAACAGATACATATACAATTAAGTCACTGTAATAATATTGGGTTAGCAGTATGAGAGGAACACAGGAGAAGAAATTATAAGTTTTGGTGAGACTATTCACAGAATGTCAAGAGGTCTGATGAGGTTGGAGTGTAAGATTGCATGATAGAAAGAGATAAGCATGAGACTGTAAAAGATCAGAGGAATAGACTTTCAATGGTTTTGATTACTATTTTTTTAATTTGTTCATGAGACACACACACACACACACACACACACACACACAGAGAGAGAGAGAGAGAGAGAGAGAGAGAGACAGAGACACAGGCAGAGGGAGAAGCAGGCTCCATGCAGGGAGCCCAATGTGGGACTCGATCCTGAGTCTCCAGGATCACACCTTGGGCTGAAGGTGGCGCTAAACCGCTGAGCCACCAGGGCTGCCCTTGATTACTATTTTAAAGAGTTTAGGACTCTGTCTTGTAGGTTTGGGATGGTTAAATTTAAGTGCCAACTCTAAGGGTTAGATAGTCACTACCTAGAATTTGATTTTAGATGGATTATGAAGCATATTTGGTTCATGTATTCATCAAAAATGTATTGAGACCACATGTGCCAGTGTTATGCAAGGATCTGGAATTTAGTAGTTGGTAAAGTAGGCACAAATCTTGCCCTCACTGAGCATATAAACTAAAGGGGGGAAAAGAATCTTAATTGACTAGCCATGGGCATGTAGGGAGAGGACATGGGGTTATGTATATGTACTAACCATGTTTTTGGAAGTAGGAGCTATTAAGGGTTTCAAGCTGAATAATGATCTGAATGTAATTACATTTCACAAGGATCTCTCTGTGTTGTGAAGGATGAATTGGTCTGAGAAGAGACCCAAGACAGAGAAAATTATAAAAGACTATTGTAACAATCTTGGATGAAATTATGAGGATCATAATTGAGAAAAAAACAAAAAACAAAACAAAAAACAGTGGCAGTGGGGAGAACGGCCCGATTAGAATTATACTCCAGAAGAAAAACTGACAGGGTCTTGTAATTAATTGGGTACAGGCAGTGCAGATGTTGTGAAAGCCTCAGATCATCTTTAGCCTAGATTATTACTGATCTATGGCAATTCTGATTGTAAAAAGTACTGTTACTGTACCTATTACTAAAAAAGAAAAAAAAACTATTAAACTATGACACAATGCTTTCTTATCCCTTAGAATTTTTATTTTGTACAAATTGGAAAGGCTATTTTGAGTTTTAGAGAGAAGTTTTTAAGTTATACTTCACTCTTCTGAAAAGGAAAACAAAATAAATTAGCTAAAGCATTCCTAAAACACTTTCACATTCAGAATCTAGTTCTTACAAGTCATTTTCTACTCAGAATTATCAAAATCCATTCTTTCCATACAGTATTGTCCTCTGCGGCAACAAAAGTTCTCCACTATTGTTTCTGAGACTGTCTTTGAAGTTATAAGCTTTGATGCTGGCATTTGTTGATCTTATGAGAACATGTCAAAGGAAGGCTTTTAGACAATGTCTAGGATTTATATGCCTTCAAGTGATCCTTAAAATTTTTCTTGACTAAAAGGTCAGGGAATTGCCATTGTCCAGCTATATCAACAAGAATAATTAAGATGTTCATACATGAATGAGCAATGAAAATTATATTAGAACAGTGTCCTGGGCCAACAATAATTAGAAGATGTCATCAATTATGAGATACACCCTTATTTCAGAGATGCGAAAATGAGGGCAGAAAGTGCATGTTAGCGTTGATGAAATATGGGAATGAGGACATTAAATAAGATAAGCAGCACGCGGGTGGTAAAGATCTAAATTAAATTAAATCTTATTGTCATTTCACTAGAAACACAAATGTCATGCTAAGCTCTCAGAACATTATAGAGGAAGAGCGATGGTAAGCGTTTTGAATATATGCTTCCTCAAACAATGGGCTAAAATATTTTAGTAAGATTCCTGGGTAAATTTGTTAGTAATTAAGTGTGTGCACATTTGATTGAAATGTGTTCTGAGACTCAGGGTGCCTAGATGGGACAGTAGCATCTGACTCTTGATTTTGGCTCAGGTCATGATCTCAGGGTTGCAGGATTGAGTCAGCTTGTGCTAAATGTGGACCCTGCTTGGCACTCTCTCTCTCCCTCTGCTCCTCCCACCCTCTCTCTCTCTCTTAAAAAAAAAAAAAAAAAAAAAAGTGTGTACTGAGATTCTCTGTATTTCCTTCCTTAGGTACTTTCACAGGAATTGTGATATGTACTTTCTCTGACAGATCACACTTGCGCCAGGCAGCAGAACCCACAGAAGCACCTCTGGCTGCTTTTGTAAGGTACTGAACCTAAGGAAAACAGCAAACCTCAAGAGTCCATTCGCCTGGCTACCTTTGACACATTTTGGTGGTTTTTGTTCTTTAAAAACCATTAAGCTCATCAGAGTCTGTACTAAAAGGTACTTTAAAAATAAAGAAGAATTGCATTTGAAGAATTGCAGTGACACTTTAACCAGAGGAAACCAGTCAAGTAGAAACTTAACCTGTTCTTATTTTCTATTATTTTTTTAGTTAGGTTAGTTGTTTTGCAACTGTTTTATTTTGAACCCATGTATTTCAACTATAGTTTGTGAGGGTTTTGTTTTGTTTTTGTAGCAGTGATGAAAAAGTAGTTATTTTTAACTTCAAATTTACACCTTGAAAACATAGTGAAACAGGTTGTCTTTCAGAAAAAAAAAAGAAATGAATTAAACAAAAGTGAACTTATAGAATTATGGGAAGGCATGTAACATGCACACTTTGGAGTCATGCAAAACTAGGGCCACCAACACCGTGATCTTGCTGTGTGAATTTGGCAAAATATTTAACCTCCTTGAGCTTCTCTGGTAAAATGGATATGCCAATGTTTTGTTTGTAATGATTAAATATGATAAACAACATAAGATTCTTAGCACATGGTAGACAATCAGTAAGTAGTAGCTGCCACTATTACCCTCATTACTGTCGTTTGGCATCACACAGTTTCAGCAGTTAGAGGATTTCTTTATTTTACACGTGGAAACTTCACTATTGGAGTCTAGCAAAGCAACAGCAAGCTCGTTTAGACAAGGCCTGTGTGCTTTGTTATTACATGGAAGCACATGAAACAGCCAATTTTTTAGGCCAAAAATGGCATAACTCCCAACAATTTCATAAGGTCACCCACCACCTAGTAGTATGAGACTTGTTTAGTGTGTCAATTTGTTACATGCCATTTTGCTTTTTGCATTACTGCTTTTTAAAACTGACATGAAATATCTATCATTGATGGGATGAGAAGTCAATCTGGATAGTAAGGATCTCTGCAGTGTTCTATCTTTCCAGTAGCATTTTATATTTTGACTATTAAATAAGTTGAATAGTTGCTACAGCAAATTAGAAAAATGAGAAAACAGTTCAGAAAAAAAGCACGAGCAAGAAAAATTGATAAATAAATGTGTACCATATTTTCATCTTTATTTACATCACTAGATCAGGTCTAGGGGCTGTTTGTGGTATGATTGAGAAACAATGGAAAGGTGTCACCCCAACCGTATCTGCAATCCCGCCCTCTCCTGTGTGCTGAATACATCTCAGTGTATTAAATGGCTTAGAAGCTGAGACTATCTGAAGGCAGACAGGTGCTAAGTAGGAAAGACACTGAAGGTCACCCCACGACAAAATGTGACACCTGACAATCATCTCATACATGACACTGCACATTGTCCCATATCATTCTCTGATATTCGTACCTGAGAGCCGGAAGTGAACATGCACGCCATTTATGTTGTGGTCTGTTTATCATTCCTGGCAACTGTAAGGTTTCCTTATCCTACTTCCTAAAATTACACTGATATGTCTCAGAGTTACATGTCATTTGCAGATAAAAGCTAATTTGACCTTAGATGCCATCACATTTGTCTTTCCAACAGGATCCTTTCCCTGAGAAGAGTTTTTTTGTGTTTTGATGAGGATAAGGAGTAAAGTGCTAGTGATTGAAAAGTGTGCCTTTCCTGCAGAATTTCACGTCCATCTGACTCTAGAAGTTCAAGAAATAAAAACAAATCAATTGTTGACCTCAAGTTTTTCCAATCAAGTCACACTTCAGATGTCTTAACTCCAGTTTAGGTAAGTTAAACAAAGAAAGGGAGGCTTTGTGCCCATGAACTCTCCCTTTCAGGAATTCAATCATTAATAAATAATCACTTTTAATTCCTTGTTTGCCCAGGCTAGAACACAACTCATTCTTATTAGGGTAGTATTTGATGGTAACAAATGACCTCATATGTATTTTTCAAGAAAAAAAAATTGTGTGTGTGTGTGTGTGTGTGTGTGCGTGTGTGTGTGTTGGGAAATGACTGGATATGCAAGGTAAAGATTTTAATTTTTAATAATGAGTGTGTCTCAGGGAAGGGCAGAAAAACTAATGGGCAGTAAACAGAAATGCATGTACAAATACATTTGTAAAATTGAAGTTCAGAATACAATCAGATTGACATTTTGATGGCAGATGTACTTATTTTTTAATAACATGTTTACTTCTGGAAATAAAAGTTACTTTTTTTTCCTCTTTTAATAAAACCCGTTTATCTTGTTTTTCAGCAGCCAATGGCTCAGAAAGAAATATTTTCTCCAGAATGTTTTGTTCTGGAAAACAGGGTCATTTAAACACTTGATAACCCTGCTAAAGACTTAAGACATTTGCAGCCTATACACAGATGAAAGGACTTTCAACCTTCTGGTATTTACGACCATTTCAGCTGCGAAGAGAAGAATACTTGCTTCATTAATTTTTTTTAAAGGAATGTGTTACTTCACCACTGGGTTAGAATGAACATGGATATTTTCCCTGTATTCCGTAAAGCCCTCACCCCTGCTGCTGACTGTGTACAATCTACTGCTTCTCAAAAGTTATTCAGCAATATACTAGACCTGTACACCACGCTGCAGGGAAAGAAAGATTTAGGTGGCCAAATGGTTTGAAGACATTGTGCATTATAGTCTCTTTCTCAAGATTTTGTGTAATTAAACACACCAAGAAGCAATGCAGTAAATAAATAAACAAAAACCTTGTCGTTTAATGTGATATCTCCCACATGTCGTAGACCATGAAATATTTTTTAAAAAAGACATATTCTGTTTTCCCACCACTTTCTACTTTTCTTCCTTATAATAGTGTTTGTTCCTCTGTTGATGGGGCAGAAAACAAAAGGAAAATATCAATATATGCTTAATAAACTGCCTTAGCAAATGGCTATAATTTCTGTGTGTTCTCATCATCTTTATGTAAAACAGGTGCTGGCTCCAGAAACCACCCCACCCCACCCCATGAGGAACTCTCCGAGCAACCCCCATGGTTTTGGTGGTCCACCTGACATGTGAGACTTAGCTGTGACTTTGTGGTGACTAGTAGCTGGAAAGATCATCTTGTAGTCCTCTGAAGCATAGGTTTCTTTGTGCCATGTTGTCCCCTGCAAAGCTACAGCCTAAATCTCACCTATGTACTGAGGCCAACTCTGGAGTTTCCATCTTCCATAGAAACTGGTGACTTGGAGAAGGGGAGTCCTGGCCCATTTCTCCTGATTCTGCTGTAGGCCACCTCTCAGTATGCCTTTGGAAAGATGCCTGGGCCTCATATCTAGCTGTCTCTGAACTTGAACTGTGGGCTTTTAGTGCCTTTGTCTCTATGAACAGAGACAGTCTCTTAACTGTCTCTCTGAACAGTTAATACATAAAAGCCAATTACAGTACTGAGCACCTAACAATTCCTTGCTTTATGAACAATAAAAATAACCACTGTTAGCAGTTTGGACAATATCCTACAGAACTGTTTAATAGAGGAACCTCTAATTGAACCTGAAAAACACACTTTAGAAACTACTGTATCAGTCTTTTAGTCTTTTTAAGAATGCTAGAGGAGAATGCAGTAATTACCACACTTCAGGCACAAACTCAGAAGTCCAAGAAAGAAAACTCTCTCTAAGCTCTCATACTGGGCTGTGTTTAGAAATCTTGGAATCAGTCTCATCAACCCTCTCCAGAGTTGTGTTATGTCCCAGGGAGGTAATATGGCAACAGGTTGGAGGAGAGGGACACAAAGGTTACTGCTAAGATGCTTATTAATCGGGTCAGTAAGGCCTTATGGTCCAGGAAATCCCTTTAGTCTCTGTGCCACTCTTGGAACCTGAGACTCCTTCTGTGAGGCTGCCCAGGGTCCTGTCTTCAGACACACTTTCAGAAAGCCATTCAAAGTCCTCCCACCTCTTTGATCCCAGGGAACTTTTTCTAGTCTCTGAGCATTTTTTTTCTCTAATGTTTCTGTCCTAGCTGTTTTTTTTTTAAGATTTTACTTATTTAGTGAGAGAGAGAGAAAGAGAAAGAATGCATGCAAGCAAGAGGAGGAGCAGAGGCAGAGAGAGACAGAGAGAGAGAATCTCAAGCAGGCTCCATGCTCAGTGGAGAGCCTGATGTGGGGCTCAAGCCCAGGACATTGAGATCATGAACTGAGCTGAAATCAAGAGTTGGACACTTAACCAACTGAGCCACCCAGGTGCCCCTGTCCTAGCCCCTAAAACCTCTCATATTCCTTCCTTGGGGATATAAAGATGACCTTTTATCTGTCTTAATGAGGGTAGTGGAAAGGGAGAAATACTAGAATATGAAATATAAGTAAATACGAGAAAAAAGATCATTTGGACACATTCTTCTAGAAATCTTCATCTTTTCTGTCAAGAAATTTTACTTTTCATCCAGATATCACTTCTGCCTCAATCTCAAGAGTGTAGGACTTGTGTCTGTCACAAATAGGGTTTTGAGAACTATAACTCCTGCTCTAGTAGCCCTGGCTGCCTGTGTGGTGGCCTTTCCCTTGGTGTGGAGTAGAGGAGCCTCATTACAGAACATGTATCTCATCTCTTGTTTGCAGGTCACTACATGTGTCCTCAGGAGGATCTCAGCCCCGTTCTCCAGAAAGCTAGGTTAGAGGTTCAAGTGACATGTTCCTCGTCTGGGATAAGCCTGCAGTAGGCCTCACATAATTGGTAGGAGAGTAAAGCCGGGGATTGGAGGAGAGGACCAATATGCAGTTCTTCAACCTGACCCCACCCATGACTTTGTCTTCCTCATAGATCAGACACCTGCTATAAGAAAGCAAGCAGATTCAGCTCAGCCTGGCTCTTATGGAACTAATGGGGCTCCAGCTCCACTCTCTGATCCTACTTGTTTACTATGGATCCCCACAATCACTTGTCTCAGCAGAGCAGAGATTGTAGCAACTGGAGTCTGTCCATAAACCAACATCCCTACATGGCTGCTCTATGCCCCTAGGTAAAAATATTAGCCCTGCAGTCTTTTGAAGAGGGCTATTTACCATTAAAAAAAGAATAAAAGAGTCTATTCACTCCATAACTGGGACAAAAAGAAGTGTGCTTACACTTCCCCAAATCTCAGAAATACTATCCCATTAGGATGAGCAGTATATTCACTAGGAACTCTACCGTTGGTCCATAGTGTCTCCATTTGTGCCCCAGGCCACCTCATGGAAAGCAAATTTAGTGTTTGCCCATTTGAGAACACTCAAGGATCTCTTTGTCTTGGATCAGTTTTGGAAGGTCTGTGGCTGCTCCACCAGGCTTCCCATAAAGCCAGAAAAGTGCCAAACAAGACTTTTAACTAGGTAAAAAGCCCATCTAAGTAAGTGTTAGGACCTGAACTGGAACCTCTGGAATCATGCACCTCTCATTTTTCTTTTTAATTCAGACTTGAAAGTAATGCTTTAAAAATCATTGTTAATGCTTTTCTTTTGGGCATTTTCTTGGGAATCTGAGAATTTGGTTGGTTGGCAAATTTATAAGGCTATATTTTCCTTTCTTCTTCCTCTATGCCTGCCATCCTGCATGTGCTCAAAGTTATAGGGCATTTTATGGTATTCTCTGTGGCCAGCCTCCTCACAGTCCACTGGTATTTCTGAAATCAGCATGACTGGTAAGATCCTATAAGGCGGTGGTTGAGGGCGTAAGCTCCAGAATCAAACTGACTGAATTTAAGTCTCGGCTCTGCCAATTATTAGAAGTTGACCTTTTACACATGACAAGATGAGCACTGGGTGTTATACCATATGCTGGCAAATTGAATTTAAATAAAGTTTTTAAAAAAGAAGTGTGACCTTTTACGAGAAAATTAACCTCCCTAATTATTTTCTTTAATTTGAGCTTTCTTTATCTAAAGTAGCTGTACCCACTACATAGGGTAAAAACAAGGAAAATAAGACACTAAAAATTTAAGTGACTGATATATTTACAATATCATTAAAAATCAAATGCCTAGGAATAAATCTAATCATACATAAGACCTCCAGATACATAAAATTATAAAGCACTGTTGAGAGCAAGAGAATAACTAAATAAATGAAGTCATAGACCATGTTCATAAATTGTATTAAAAATTAGTCTAGGGCCTCCCGAGCAGCTCAGTTGGTTCAATGTCTACCTTTGGCCTGAGTCATGATCCTGGAGTCCTGGGATCGAGCCCCATATCCAGCTACCTAATGGGGAGCCTGCTTCTCCCTCTCCCCCTGCCTGCTCCTCTGCCTACTTGTTCTCTCTCTCTCTCTCTCTCTCTCTCTGTGAACAAACAAATGAATAAAAATCTTCAAAAATATTAGTCTGTAAGTGTCTGTAAATGAGATTCCAGATTGACAGTACATTTTGTTTTTTGTGGAACTCAGCAAGATAATACTAAATTCACATGGAGATGTTAAAGACTGAGGATAGTGAGACCAAGTTTAAGAAATGGAAAAAAAATTAGAGAAGTTTGTGACATTGTTACAAGGATAAGCTAATAGACTAGTAGAACAGAGTAAGAATCCAGAAATAGACTGTTACAAGGATAAGCTAATAGTCAGAAATAGATACATATAAAGGACAAAAGAATCTCTGAAAAGCAGTGGGAATAGAGCAACCTATTCAATAAGTTATACTGAATCAGTTAAATATTAATTTGGAAAAATATGAAATAATATCTATCTCAAATCACACACAGATCAAGGGATTGCGAGTTAAATATAAAAGATGAAATAATACAATTTCTAGAAGTAATAAAGGAGCATTTCTTCATAACAGGAAAAAATCTTAAATAGGGCACAAAAAGTATTAACCATAAAAAAGTATTAACCATAAAGGAAATGATTGTCAAACTATTCTACAGTAAAATTAAGCACTCCTCTTCTACAAACAAAACCATTAACAGAAGGATATGACAGGTCACAAGGGAGAAAATATTTGCAAAACCTTTAACTGGTAAAGACCTTGTATGCAGAGTATACAGGCAACTCCTATAAATCAATAAGCAAATGACAGACAATATAATAAAAAAAGGGCAAGAAATCTGACATTGGGCCAAAAAACAGGCACTCAAATAAATATCTAAGAAGTTCCTTAAACCTTAGTCTTCAGGACAATACATATTAAAATCTCGGTGAGATAAACTGTATTTGGCCATTGTGTATAGTCCTTTTTGTATATTTCTAGATTCTATTCACTAATATTATGGTAAGGGTTTTTTTTGTCTATACTCACGAGAGATATTGGTCTATAGGTTTTTTGGATTAGTTTTCTCTAGTTTTGATATTGTGGTAAATACTTTTCATTAACTAAATTGGGAATTGTTTCCTCCTTTTCTAATTTCTGGGAATTTTCACGTAGAATTGGTATTAACTCATTAAGCATTTGACAGAATTCTCCAGTGAATCCATATGGGCCCAGAGATTTCTTTTTTGGTAGTTTTTGTTGTTGTTGTTGTTTTGTAGTTTGTAAAGGAGTAATTTAATTTCCTTAATAGTTATAGTCCTATTCAAATTATCTATGTCATATTAGGTGAGTTGTGGTAGTTTGTGCTTTTTAATGCAGTGTTCCAATTTCTCTAAGTTGTCAAACTGATGTGTGCAGAGTGTACATGGTAAGCCTTTATTATCCTGTCGATGTCTGCAGGATATGTAGTAATATCCAATTTTATTCTACATATTGGTCATTTATGTCTTCTCTCTTTTCTTCATCAGTCTTGCTAGAGATTTGTCACTTTCACTGATCTTTTCAAAAAACCAGATCTTTGTTCCATTGACCTATTCTGTTTCCATTTTAAATATTATTGATTTCTGTTCTTATCTTTATTATCTCCTTTCTGATTACTTTGGGTTTATTTTATTCTACTTTTTCTAGGTTCTTGAGGGGGAGCTCTAAAATTCTTTCAATTTAGCTGTACATTTGAAAAATTTTCATGACAAAATGTTGAGAGGGAAAAGACTTAACTCAGGCACAGGCCCTTAAGACATCTTCCCTGACCTTCATGCTCACCTCCACTCCATAAATGTTATTATTTCCCTATCCTTTGAGTTTCTGTATGCCTTACATATTTTCATCATTTTATTTTAGTTATATTTTTGCATTTGTCTCCTCTATTAAACTTCGAGCTTTCTGAATATGGAGATTATGCAATTTATCTTTGTATCCTAAATACTGGTCTAGGTACTTCCTCAACTTGATAAAGATTATCTACAAATACCCTCAGAAAAACAGAGAAAGACTGAAAAACTGAATGCTTTCTCCCTATTATTGAAAATAATAGTAAATTGAGTGCTCTCACTACTATTACTCAAAACTGTATGGGGAGTTATAGCCCATGCAATAAATTAAGAAAAGGAAATAAAATGTATGTAGATTAAAAAGGAAGATATAAAATTTTACTTTTTGCAGATGACATGATTGTCTACACAGAAAAATTCCCAAGGAATCTACAAAAATATTCCTGGAACTAACAAGTGAGTTCATCAAGGTTATGGGATTACAAAGAACCATAAAAATCAGTTGTACTTCTATACACTAGCTATGAACGTGTAAATACTGAAATTAAAAATGCAATGCTATTTACAATCATATATAAAAATATTTTATTTATTCATGAGAGACAGAGAGAGAGAGAGAGAGAGAGAGAGAGAGGCAGATACATAGACAGAGGGAGAAGCAGACTCCTCTCAGGGAGCCCCATGTAGGACTCAATCCTGGTACTCCGGGATCATGCCCTGAGCCAAAGGCAGATGCTCAACCACTGAGCCACCCAGGTGTCCCGCTGTTTACAATCATTAAAAAAGGAAATACTTAGATGTAAATATTAAAAAGTAGATAGTTTATATGTTAAAAACTACACAACCAAATGAAAGAAATCAAAGACTAAATACATCTGAGTAAAGGAAGAGAGACACTATTTTCATTGATTAGGAGACCCGATATAGTAAAGATACTAATTTTCTCAAAGTTTATGTACAAGTTTAACACAATTACTGTCAAAAATCTCTGTATTTTTATTTACAAGATTATTCTAAAGACATATGGAGGGGATCTCTGGGGAGCTCAGCGGTTTAGCGCCTGCCTTTGGCCCAGGGTGCAATCCTGGAGTCTCGGGATTGAGTCCCGCGTGGGGTTCCGGCATGGAGCCTGCTTCTCCTTCCTCCTGTGTCTCTGCCTCTCTCTCTCTCTCTCTCCATGTCTATCATGAATAAATAAATAAATAAATAAATAAATAAATAAATAAATAAATCTTTAAAAAAAAAGACATATGGAAAGGCAAAGGAACTAGAATAGTTGAAACAATTATGAAAACTAAGAATATTGTGGGAGGAATTAGTTAATCCAATTTCAAGATTTACTATAAAGCTATAATAATAAAGAGTGTATAATACTGTACAGGTGGCCAACAGACACATGAAAAGATGTTCAACAGCATTTATCATCAAGAAACTGAAAATCAATGTCACAATGAGATATCACTTCACAACTGTCAGAATGGCCAAAATAAAAAACACAAGAAACAAGTGTTGGTAAGGATGTGGACAAAGGGGAACCCTCATGCACTGTTGGTGGGAATGCAAACTGGTGCAGCCACTGTGAAAAACAGTGTGGAGTTTCCTCAAAAAATTAAAAATAGAATTGTTATATGATCCCATAATTCCACTGCTGGGTATTTATCCAAAGAATATGAAAACACTACTTTGAAAAGATACATGCACCCCTATGGTAATTGCAGCATTATTTACAAGTTATTATCACAAAGTATAGAAGCAAACCAAGTGTCCTTCTGTAGACGAATAGATAGGGAAGATGTATATACAACAGAATATTCCTCAGTCATAAGAACGAATGAAATCTTGCCATATGCAACAATATGGATGGAACTAGAGAGTATAACACTAAGAGAAATAAGTCAGTCAGAGAAAAACAAATACCATATGATTTCACTCATATGTGGAATTTAAGAAGCAAAACAAATGAACAAAGAAACTAAGAGACAAACCAAGAAACAGACTCTCAACTATAGAGAACAAACTGATGGTTGCCAGAGGAGAGGTGGGTAGAGGAATGAATGAAGTGGGTGAAAAAGATTAAGACTGCATTTAGCATGATGAGCTCTGAATAATGAATAGAACTAGTTAAGGACTACAGTGTACACTTGAAACTAATATAACACTGTATGTTAGCTATATGGAGTTACAATATTCATTTATTTATTTTATTTTTATTTTTTGAGTTATAATATTTAAAAATATATATATAAATGGAATAAATCAGTATATTTTTTTAAAAAAACTTTATACTGGCAGAGATAGACACAGAATAGAATGGAGAATCCAGAAATAGATCCCAACTTAATTATATGACTGATTTTTGACAAAGGTGAAAAAGCAATTCAATGGAGAAAAGGAAGCCTTTTTAAACAAGTAATGCTGGAGTAATTGGAGACACTTAGGTTTAAAAAAAAAAAAAGGAACTCAACCTAAATATTACACCTTTTATAAAAATTAACTCATAATCGATGAGGGACTTAAATGTAAAGTACAAAACTATAAAGCTTTTACAAAAATAAATAGAAGAACATCCTTGGAGTCTAGGAATAGCCAAATAGTTTTAGATTTGATGCCCAATGTTCAGTCTATAGATGGAAGGATTGATAAATTTGAACTCCACCAAAACTAAACACTTTTTCATTGCAAAGAGATCATGTTAAAGGTAAAAAAAAGACAAGCTACAGACTAGGGAAAGATATTTGCAAACCATATATCCAACAAAATACTAGTATATATAAAGAAGTCTTGAAACTCAACCATAAAAAACAATTAAAAATGGGCAAGACGTAAAGAGATGTTTCATTAAAGAGAATAAACAGATGGCAAATAAGCACATAAAAAGATATTCAGCATTATTAACCATTAAGGATGTGCAAATTACAAATTGCAATGATATACTACTATACACCAATCAGAATGGTTTAAAAAATGACAAGAAATGCTGGCAAGAAAGTGAAGAAATTGAATCACTAGTACATCGTTTTTGTAAATATAAAATTATATGGCCACTCTAGAACACAATTTATTGATTTCTTAAAAAATTAAGCATGTAACTATCATGTGACTCGAGAATTATACTGGGCATTTATGCCAGGAAATAAAAACTTATATTCACACAAAAACTTGGGCAGAAATATTTACAGCAGCTTTATTTATAACAGCTGAGAATTGGAAACTCAGATGTTCTTCAATGGGTGAATGTTAAACAAATTGTGGTACATCTGTACTATGAACTATTCTTCATTTAAAAAAAATAATGATACATGGAACAATCTAGGTGAGTTTCCAGATAATTATGCTGGGCCAAAAAAGAAGCCAATAAAAGATTACCTACTGTATGATTGCATTTATATAGCATTCTTGAAATGACATTTTACAGAAATGGAGAACAGATTAGTGGTTGTGGGGGTTAAGGAGCAGGTAAGGTAGGGAGACATTAGTTGAGGCTACAAATGGAGAAAATCATATAGTGATAGCAATTCCCTTGTAGTGATGGGAAAATTCCTTATCTTGACTGTATAAATGTTAATACCCTCATATAGTATTATACTTTTAGAAGATGTTACTATTGAGGGAAACTGGGAAAAGGTCCATAGGATCGCTCTCTATCATTTCTTACACCTGCTTGCAAATCTTCAACTGCCTCAAAATAAAGTTTAATTTAAAAGAACACAATGAGAAAATACTACTTAACAAGAGAATGACTAAAATTGAAAAGAATGAAAATATCAAGTCTCTCTATGGGTGTAAAACAATGGAAACTCTCATTACCCTGCAGGTCAGATTGTAAATGGGTGGAACCACTTGAAGCAACAGCTTGGCATTATCCACTAAAGTACATACATGGACTAAACATATATAAATATATATATATATATATATATATATATATATATACACACACACACAATATATATATGATATGGCTAGCAATTTCATACATAAATTCTTTAGATATATACATAATTCTTTAGATATTCTTTAAATATTCTTGTATATTTTTTACTGGAGTCCGATTTGCCAACATATAGCGTAACACCCAGCGCTCATCCTATCAATTGCCCTCCTCAGTGCCCACCACCCAGTCACCCCATCCCCCCACCCACCTCCCTTTCCACCACCCCTTGTTCGTTTCCCAGAGTTGGGAGTCTCTCATGTTCTGTCTCCCTCACTGATATTTCCCACTCATTTTTTTCTCCTTTCCCCTTTATTCCCTTTCACTATTTTTTATATTCCCCAAATGAATGAGACCATATAATGTTTGTCCTTCTCCAATTGACTTACTTCACTCAGCATAATACCCTCCAGTTCCATCCATGTTGAAGCAAATGTTGGGTATTCGCCCTTTCTGATGGCTGAGGAATATTCCATTGTATACATAGACCACATCTTCTTTATCCATTCATCTTTCGATGGATACTGAGGCTTCTTCCACATTTTGGCTATTGTGGACATTGCTGCTATAAACATCGGGGTGCAGGTGTCCCGGCGTTTCATTGCATCTGTATCTTTGGGGTAAATCCCCAGCAGCACAATTGCTGGGTCTTAGGGCAGGTCTATTTTTAATTCTTTGAGGAACCTCCACACAGTTTTCCAGAGTGGCTGCACCAGTTCACATTCCCACCAACAGTGCAAGAGGGTTCCCCTTTCTCCACATCCTCTCCAACATTTGTGGTTTCCTGCCTTGTTAATTTTCACCATTCTCACTGTGTAAGGTGGTATCTCATTGTGGTTTTGATTTGTATTTCCCTGATGACAAGTGATGCAGAGGATTTTCTCATGTGCGTGTTGGCCATGTCTATGTCTTCCTCTGTGAGATTTCTGTTCATGTCTTCTGCCCATTTCATGATTGGATTGTTTGTTTCTTTGCTGCTGAATTTAACAAGTTCTTTATAAATCTTGGATACTAGCCCTTTAACTGATAGGTCATTTGCAAATATCTTCTCCCATTCTGTAGGTTGTCTTTTAGTTTTGTTGACTGTTTCTTTTGCTGTGCAGAAGCTTTTTATCTTGATGAAGTCCCAATAGTTCATTTTTGCTTTTGTTTCTCTTGCCTTCATGGATGTATCTTGCAAGAAGTTGCTGGGCCAAGTCCAAAAAGGGTGTTGCCTGTATTCTCCTCTAGGATTTTGATGGAATCTTGTCTCACATTTAGATCTTTCATCTATTTTGAATTTATCTTTGTGTATGGTGAAAGAGAGTGGTCTAGTTTCATTCTTCTGCATGTGGATGTCCAATTTTCCCAGTACCATTTATTGAATAGACTGTCCTTTTTCCAGTGGATAGTCTTTCCTGCTTTAGTTGACCATAGAGTTGAGGGCCCACTTCTGGGTTCTCTATTCTGTTCCATTGATCTATGTGTCTATTTTTGTGCCAGTACCACACTGTCTTGATTATCATAGCTTTGCAATACAACCTGAAATCCGGCATTGTGATGCCCCAGCTCTGGTTTTCTTTTTCAATATTCCCCGGCTATTTGGGGTCTTTTCTGAATCCACACAAATCTTAAGATGATTTGTTCCAATTCTCTGAAGAAAGTCCATGGCATTTTGATAGGGATTGCATTAAATGTGTAAATTGCCCTGGGTAGCATTGACATTTTCGCAATATTTATTCTTCCAATCCATGAACATGGAATATTTTTCCATCTCTTTGTGTCTTCCTCAGTTTCTTTCAGAAGTGTTCTGTAGTTTTCAGGGTATAGATCCTTTACCTCTTTGGTTAGGTTTATTTCTAGGCATCTTATGCTTTTGGGTGCAATTTTAAATGGGATTGACTCCTTAATTTCTTTTTCTTCAGTCTCATTGTTAGTGTATAGAAATGCCACTAATTTCTGTGCATTGATTTTGTATCCTGCCACACTGCCGAATTGCTGTATGAGTTCTAGCAATCATGGGGTGGAGTCTTTTGGGGTTTCTATGTATAATATCATGTCATCTGCAAAGAGGGAGAGTTTGACTTCTTCTTTGTCAATTTGGATGCCTTTTATTTTTTTATTGCCTGATTGCTGAGGCTAGGACTTCTAGTTCTATGCTGAATAGCAGTGGTGAGAGTGGACATCCTTGTCGGATTCCTGATCTTAGCAGAAAGGCCCCCAGTGTTTCCCGATTTAGAATAATATTTGCTGTGGGCTTTTCATAGATGGCATATAAGACGCTGAGGAATGTTCCCTCTATCCCTACAGTCTGAAGAGTTTTGATCAGGAAGGGATGCTGTATCTTGTCAAATATTTTCTCTGCAACTATTGAGAGGATCCTATGGTTCTTGTTTTTTCATTTGTTGATATGATCTATCACACTGATTGCTTTACAAGTGTTGAACCAGCCTTGCATCCCAGGGATAAATCCCACTTGGTCACGGTGAATAATCTTTTTAATGTACTGTTGGATCCTATTGGCCAGTATCTTGTTGAGAATTTTGCATCTGTGTTCATCAGGGATATTGGTCTATAATTCTCCTTTTTGGTGGGGTCTTTGGTTTTGGAATTAAGGTGATGCTGGCCTCATAGAATGTTTGGAAGTATTCCATCCCTTTCTATCTTTTGGAACAGCTTTAGTAGAATAGGTATTGTTTCTTCTTTAAACGTTTGATAGAATTCCCCTGGGAAGCCATCTGGCCCTGGACTTTTGTGTCTTGGGAGGTTTTGGATGACTGCTTCAATGTCCTCTCTGGTTATTGGCCTGTTCAGGTTTTCTATTTCTTCCTGTTACAGTTATGGTAGTTTGTGGTTTTCCGGAAATGCATCCATTTCTTCTAGATTGCCTAATTTATTGGTGTATAGCTGCTCATAATATGTTTTTAAAATCGTTTTATTTCCTTGTATTTCCTTTTGTGTTTTCCTTGGTTGTGATCTCTCCTTTTTTCATTCATGATTTTACTAATTTGAATCTTTTCTCTTTTGTTTTTAATAAAGCTGGCCAATAGTTTATCTATCTTGTTAATTCTTTCAAAGAACCAACTCCTGGTTTTGTTTATCTGTTCTACAGTTCTTCTGGTCTCTATTTCACTGAGTTCTGCTCGAATCTTTATTAACTCTCTTCTTCTGCCTGCTGTAGGTTTTATTTGCTGTTCTTTATCCAGTTCCTTTAGGTGCAAGGTTAGCTTGTATATTTGAGTTTTTTCCAATTTTTTGAGGGATGCTTGTATTGCGATGTATTTCCCATTTAGGACTGCTTTTGCTGTATCCCAACGATTTTGAATGATTGTATTTTCATTCTCATTAGTTTCCACGAATCTTTTTAATTCTTCTCTAATTTTCTGGTTGACCATTTCATCTTTTAGCAGGATGGTCCTTAACCTCCACATGTTTGAGTTTCTTCCAAATTTATTCTTGTGATTGAATTCAAGTTTCAAAACATTATGGTCTGAAAATATGCAGGGGAAAATCCTAGTCTTTTGGTATTAGTTGAGACCTGATTTGTGACCCAGTGATCTATTCTGGAGAAAGTTCCATATGCACTTGAGAAGAATGTGTATTCAGTTGCATTTGGATGTAAAGTCTGTAAATACCTGTGAAATCCATCTGATCCACTGTATCATTTAAAGCTCTTGTTTCTTTGGAGATGTTGTGCTTAGAATATCTGTCATTTGCAAAAAGCACCGTGTTGAAGTCTCCCAGTATTAGTGTATTATAAGTATGTCATTACTTTGGTTATTAATCGATTGATACACTTGGCAGCTCCCACATTCGGGGCATAAATATTGATTGTTAGGTCCTCTTGTTGGATAGATCCTTTAAGTATGATATAGTGTCCCTCTTCATCTCTCACTACAGTCTTCGGGATAAACTTCATCTGATATAAGGATGGCTACCCCAGCTTTCTTTTGAGGACAATTTGAATGGTAAATGGTTCTCCAACCTTTCATTTTCAGGCTGTAGGTGTCCTTATGTCTAAAATGAGTCTCTCATAGACAGAAAATAGATGGGTCTTGCTTTTTTATCCAGTCTGAAACCCTGCTCCTTTTGATGGTATCATTAAGCCATTTCACGTTCAGAGTTACTATTGAAAGATCTTAATTTAGTGTCATCATAATACCTATTCAGTCCCTGTTTTTGTGTATTATTTCTTTGGGTGTCCTCTTTCTTTTACAGGGTCCCCCTTCGTATTTCTTACAGAGCTGGTTTGGAGGTCACATATTCTTTCTGTTTCCGCCGATCTCGGAAGCTCTTTATCTCTCCTATTCTGAATGAGAGTCTTGCTGGATAAAGTATTCTTGGCTGCATGTTCTTCTCATTCAGGACCCTGAATATATCCTGCCAGCCCTTTCTGGCCTGCCAGGTGTCTGTGGAGAGGTCTGCTATTAATCTAATATTTCTCCCCATATAAGGTAGGAATCTCTTGTCTCTTGCTGCTTTAAGGATCTTCTCTTTATCTTTGGAATTTGCAAGTTTCATTATTAAATGTCGAAGTGTTGAATGGTTTTTATTGATTTTAGAGGGGATCTCTTTATCTCCTAGATCTGAATGCCTGTTTCCCTCCCCAAATTAGGGAAGTTATCAGCTATGACTTGTTCAAATATGCTTTCTGGTCCTCTGTCCCTCTCAGCACCCTCTGCGACCCCAATTAAACGTAAATTTTTCCTTCAGAGGCTGTCATTTATTTCCCTTAACCTTTACTCATGGTCTTTTAATTGTTTTTCTCTCTTTTCCTCAGCTTCCTTCCTTGCCACCAACTTCTCTTCTATGTCACTCACTCGTTCCTCTACCTCATTAACCCTCGTCGTTAGGACCTCCTGTTTGGACTGCATCTCATTTAACTGATTTTTAATTTCGGCCTGATTAGATCTAAATTCTGCAGTCATGAAGTCTCTGGAATCCTTTATGCTTTTTTCCAGAACCACCAGTAGCTTTATAATTGTGCTTCTGAATTGGCTTTCTGACATCGAATTGTAATCCAAATTCTGTAACTCTGTGGGAGAGGGTACTGTTTCTAATTCTTTTGTGGTGAGTTCTTCTTTCTAGTCATTTTGCTCAGTGCAGAGTGGCTAAAAATGAGTTGTACTGGAAAAAGGAAGAAAAAAAGAGAGAGAGAAAAGAAAAAGAAAAAAGAAAAAACAAAAACGAAAATGAAGACCAAGGAGGGGTATCCTCTGGTTCTATATACTGTAAATCCCTTGACTTCCCCTGGAGCTTCCCAGAGCTGCTGGGTCAAGAACTTGCTCTTCCCCTGTCCTTCCAGCTGGTCTTCTGGGGGAGGGGCCTCCTGTGCTGATTCTCAGGTGTGTGCATGCTAGGTGCATGGCTCAGGGGGAGCTGTTTATCTTGTGAGGCCCCTGTTCCCTGGCGGCCCCCTCCCAGGCACAGGGTGACACCAGGAGGAACAACAACAGTGGCGGCGGCCAGCTCCCCCGCCCTGGAGTCAGCTCCCCCAGTAACTCCCGAGGCTCCCAGTCCACAGGGGCCTGGATGCTCCCGGGGGGGGGGGGGGGGGGGCACTGACCTGCACAGCTGTGGGCGCCTGGCTGCAGGGGCATCTTCGCTGTCCTGTGTCCTCCCCACCTCCACCTGTCCCGGGGGAGCGCAGGATCCTGGGCTGTGTCCCCAGCGCCCTGGGCTCCCAGGCCCCGCAGCCCTCTCCGAGCGGAGCCGTAGCCTGAGCTGCTCCCGGCCCGTGGGTGCGCTCCAGCCCTTGCTCGGCCTGCGGGGTGTGGCGCGCTCTCCCCTGGGCACACCTCCTCTGTTAGTGACCCCGGGAACCTGGGGGCCCCACTGCCCCTCCTGGAATCCTGCCCGAGTTCCCTACCAGCGCCTTTCCCTCCGAGAAGAATCCGGTGCAGATTTTTCAAGTTCTCACTTCTCCGGGGCTGGGCTTTTCTGTCCCCAAGGCTCTCGCCGCCCCCCTTAGCCCGGCTTCTCGGGAGGGGGGGGGCTCCCCCACTGGATACTTTTTAATTTTTTTTTTTCGCCTTCCTACCTTGGTAGAAGCACAAAGCCTTCTCTCTGTAGCGTTCCAACTGTTCTCTCTTTAAATCTCAGATAGAATTTGTAGGTTTTAAGGATGATCTGAAATTTATCCAGGTAGGTTGGTGGGGACAGGTGACTTGGGGACCCTACTCCTCCACTGTCTTGTCCCGCCCCCCCAGATATAAATTCTTTAGATTTATATCCAACTTAAATGGTTAGAAATGTATTCTAAAAACAAACATTTTTCTTAATTGTCTCACTGGAAACAGTTTAAATGTTCCTTAACAGTAGACTGAATAAATAAATTATGGTATATTCATATAAGAAAACATTATACAATGATGAAAATCAACAAAATAAATTAATGAGTTACACAAACATAATGTTGATCGAAAAATCCAAGTATATAAAAACAGTATGATTCCACTTCTGTAAACCTCAGCAATGGGTAGAACTAACTTGTGGTGTGAGAAACTTGGATAGTGGTGACCTGTGGGAAGGAAGATGGGGTTAGTGTTTGAAAGTGGCATAAAGGGGATTTCTGGGGTTCTTAACCTGGGTGTATTCACTGTGTTGTAATTTGTCAGGCTGAAAAATATGTGCACTTTTCTGTATGTACATTAAGCAATTGAAAAGTTTTTTTTTTTTTAAATGTTAACACTTTCAGGAAAAATTGGCAAGTCCATTCTCTATGATAGACTTTAGGATACCTCTACCAATAATTGATAGATCAAGTAGGATAAAAAATGTTGAGGATATAGGAAATTTGGACAACACAATTGACAACCTTACTCAATAATTAGAACATACAAATGTTTATGAAATGTAATCAGATACAACGTCTTAACATTTTATCTCTACTGTAAAATCCTTTTTTCTCTCTGAGGCTCAAGTACAAAAGCTAGACATATGGATTTTTTTCTACCCCATAGCATGTTCTCTACATTAGTGAACTCAAAGCCAATTGCTTGAATTGTGGAATAGAAAACAAAATACAAATACAAATTACAAAATAATTTTAAGCTAACATATCAAAATATTAACTAAGCACCTATCTTGTACCAAGAACTGTGGTAACTTGTAGGGATACAAAGATACATGATACAGGATTCTTGGCTTTGAGATATTCACCATCCAGGAGAGGAGACAGATACGTAAGACAGTGATATCCATTGATGTGCTGGAGCTGGCTGAAAAAGGCTCAGGAAAGATAACTGTTGACCATTTAGGAATTTTTGCCAGTCAGTTGTTAAAACCAGTGATAGCTCCAAATTGGCCAGTGTGAGCATATATATAACCATGGAAACCAATAAATGCTATTGATCAGGGATCTTCCACATCCTCTAAGAAACTTGTTTACTAGCATACTAATTGTAGCATAAAACAGTCTGATAAATATCTTACAATACAGAATGAACCATCTGTTGTGGGCATACCGAGAAGGCTCAATAAACCAGGAGAAGGAAGTTCCAGAATATTCCACTAGGTAGGTTCAATTTGGCTTATCTGCCACAAAGTGGCAAATTGTAATTATAAAGGGGGTCATAGCATTCCCACAGAGGAGATTGGACATGAAAACCACTCAGATATGAAAGAGTCATATTGCTGGGATAGGCCTGCATCACACACTTCTTTTGGTTATGCATTATGCAAAAGCATTGTATCTAATGGGTTTTGATTCACATCTTTATTGTTTTCAGTTTTGCATGTTTTTCTTTACAACCACTAAATCCAGGAGCTTCTTTTTTGACAGATGTACTACTTAAGTGGAATATATTTACATTTTTAGAATGCTGCCTTGTGGTTTAATATAGATAATTCTAATGTTTCCTTTTGTAATTAATGCTATCTACGTTTACTCCACCAGAATATTTGCTGAATTCCCGGTTTAAACCTAGAAGTGCTTTCACTAAGACAGGATTTACATGAAATTATATTTAATAACTAATATTTAATACTAATCTTCCATTTATTGTAACAAAATCCGATTGGGGTAATAATTCATTTTGTTATAATTTTTGTTAGTGACAACTGAGAAAATATACTAGCATAGGTGCTTTTTCCTTGAAGAAAAAAAGTGTTTTTCTAATTCCCAAAAAGGTGCTGTATGGTTGGGCAGAGCCTGGTTGGGGAGGGTGCTAGTAAACAGGGAGTGGCAATAGAAATACTTTCACCTTTTGTGCCTGTTTCTTGAAAATTAGGATATAATGTTTTCTAGTTAGTTATTCATTTATTTCCTAGCTCCTGGTTGCCTACTATACATAAGTTAAATTCTGTAGAAATTATATGAAGCATATAATAGCACATCAAGTAATGTATAATTGAATTAATTAATGAATTCCCAAAAAAAACTTATTGAAGAAAATTCTAACCCTTACCATCACAAAGACCTGGAGGAAAGCACTGTGATCACCATTCATTAAATCTCTAACAAATCTAGTAACACAAAATTATGTGAATTTGTATGACCTGAGGTTCCCTGGATGGCTCACCGGTTGAGCATCTGCCTTAGGCTTAGTGTGTAATCCTGGAATCAAGGGATCTAGTCCCGCATCTGGCTCCCTGTGAGGAGTCTGCTTCTCCCTCTGCCTATGTCTCTGCCTCTCTCTCTTCTCTCATGAATGAATAAATAAAATCTTTAAAAATATATATTAAAAAAAGAATTTGTATAACCTGTATGAAACAAGGATGTTAAAATTGCATCTAAAAATAACTTTTGTGGGATCCCTGGGTGGCGCAGCGGTTTAGCACCTGCCTTTGGCCCAGGGCGTGATCCTGGAGACCCGGGATCAAATCCCACGTCAGGCTCCCTGCATGGAGCCTGCTTCTCCCTCTGCCTATGTCTCTGCCTCTCTCTCTCTCTCTCTGTGTGTGTGTGTGTGACTATCATGAATAAATAAATAAAATCTTAAAAAAATATATTAAAAAATAAAAATAAATAAATAACTTTTGTTTTTATGTATCCTTTTAAGTTGACATTTTTATTTATAGTAGAACCACATTATTTTTCATTTCACAAGCAGGGAACCATAGGCCCAAAGAAATATATGGGGTTAACCAAGATCACACAGCTCGGAACAGCAGAAATACAGCTAGATTTTTTTTCTTGATAAATGTTATCCTTGCAGTGCTTCCTGAAGATTTGAACATTTTCCTCTTTACAACTATAGAGTGGATCTTTCTGGGGCAATCCTGGCTGCTGAGTTGTCCTATAAAAGATGAACAGTCAGAGGGTAAAGGGAATCTTGCCAAGTTGGAGGCCTAGAAAAATTTACTGAATGAGAAAGAATTTCTTCAAATCATCTGGGTATCACGCTCATATTTTAGAAGACTGTTAAATATTGTGATTGGTAGTGAAGGGTAGTTGAATATTGTGATAGGTAGTAAAGTCTTCACTAAGGACAGGCAATGTGTTTGCAAACAATGGCAATGAGAACAGATAAAAGAGATTACTAAAATGCCTTTAAAAACTACATCGATGTGATCCTTGTGCCCCAAATTTACCTTTAAAATTCATGCAGTTGAATTAAAAGTTGTTTTACTATTACTTAGAACATCATTGTGTATTTGCACTCTGGCAAAGTAACCATTTATTCCAAATTTGGGGGAGATATTTGTTTTAATTTTTACATAGTTCTTGGAAGTAGTGTTTTATGACTCTCTTTACCACTTGCTTTTTCTTAGGATAAAATGTCTGATTAGTCGCTTTGAATAGCTATGAATGCTAAGCTCTTTTAGCTGATTAAGGAATTTTCTCATGTGATAACATTCCCATCATCTGGGATTTTATGCTTTTTTACTAACAGTGCTTAAAGGCAAGAAGTATTTGATTGTGCTTTCACATCTAAAGGCATAAGGAGGCTATAGAGAATCACAGAACTGGGAGCCAGGAATCATGATGAGAGTAGTGCTAAAGGTATGTAGTTGAACCTAGATGAACTTAGGACTCCTGGTCTGGAATACAATATCAATATTTTTATCGACTGACATTTAAAGAGTATAATGGAATATTATATAGCCATAAAAAAGGATGATATCTTGCCATTTGTGACAGCATGAATGGACCTACAGGGTATTAAGCTAAGTTAAATACATCAGACTGAGAAAGACAAGTAACATCTGATTTCACTCACATGTGGAATCTAAAAAAAATAATAAAACAAATGAAAAAATAAAATACAGAATCAGACATATAAATACAGAGAACAAACTGATAGTTGCCAGAGGGGTGGGTGTGTGTGTGTGACAGGGATTGGTGAAATAAAGGGGATTAAACATACACTTATAATAGTGTTATATTACTTTTGGGTGTATGATATAATGATCTAACAATTCCATACAATATTCCAGTAGTGGAATTATGGGATATGGTAGCACTATTGTTAATTTTTTGAAGAACCTCCATACTGTTTTCCACAGTGGCTGCACCAGCTTGCATTCCCACCAATAATACATGAGGGTTCCTTTTTCTCCATATCCCCACCATTTCCTGTGTTTCTGATTCTAGCCATTATGACAGCTGTGAAGTGACATCCCATGGTGGCTTTTATTTGCATTTCCCCGATAATTAGTCATGTTGAGCATCTTTTCATTTGTCTATTTTTTCTTTGAAAAAAATGTCTATTTATGTCTTCTACTCATTTTAATTGGATTATTTGGGTTTTGATGTTGAATTATATAAGTTCCTTACATATTTTGGATATTAAACCCTTATTAGAGATATAATTTGTAAATATCTTTTCCCATTCAGTAGACTTTTTGTTTTGCTGATGGTTTCATTTCTTTTGTAAAAGCTTTTTATCTTGGCATACTCCCAATAGTTTAATGTTGCTTTTGTTCCTCTTGCCTAAGAACACAAATCTAGAAAAATGTTTCTACAGATGATGTCAAAGAGACTACTAACTATGTTCTCTTCTAGGAATTTTATGGTTTCAGGTCTCACATTTATTTCTTTAATCCATTTTGAATTTATTTTTCTGTGTGGTATAAGAAAGTGGTCTAGTTTCATTCTTTTGCATGTAGCTGTCCCATTTTCCCAACATCATTTGTTGAAAAGACTGTCTTTTTCACATTGTATATTCCTGCCTCCTTTGTCATAGATTAGCTGACCATTAAAGAATGGGTTTATTTCTGAGCTCTCTATTCCATTTCATTGATCTGTGTGTCCATTTTTGTGCCAGTACCATTCTGTCTTGGTTACTACAGCTTTGTTGTATATCTTGAAATCTGGGATTGTGGTATCTCCAGTTTTGTTCTTTTTCAAGATTGTTTTGGCTATTCATGGTTTTTGTGGTTCCATATAAATTTTAGGATTATTTATTCTAGTTCTGTGAAAAATGCTCTTGGTAGTTTGATAGGGATTACATTAAATCTGTAGATTGCTTTGGATAGTATGGACATTTTAACAGTATTGGTCCTTCCAATTCATGAGGATGGAATACCTTTCCATTTGTTTGTGTCATCTTCCTTTCATCAATGTTTTATAGTTTTCAGAGTACAGTCTTTTACCTCCTTGGTTAAGTTTATTCCTAAATATTCCATTCTTTTTTATGCAATTGTAAATGGGATTGTTTCCTTATTTTTTCCTCCCACTACTTCATTGTAAATATTTCAAAATTCAACGGATTTCTGTATATTAATTTTGTATTCTCAACTTTACTCAATTCATTTATCAGTTCTAGTTGTTTTTTGGTGGAGTCTTGGGGCTTTGTACATATAGTATCATGTGATCTGCAACATGTAAAAGTTTTACCCCTTTTTTACCAATTTGAATGCTTTTTCTTTTTCTTTTCTGATTGCTGTGGCCAGAACTTCCAGTACTATGTAGAATAAAAGTGATGGGGAGAGTGGACTTCCTTGTGTTGTTCCTGATCTTAGAGGAAAAGCTCTCAGTTTTTTACCATTGACTATGATGTTAGCTGTGTTTTTTTATATATATAGCCTATATTATGTTGACGTATATTCCCTCTAAACCTACTTTGTTAAGAGTTTTTGTCATGAATGGATGTAGTACTTTGTCAAGTGCTTTTTATGCATCTATTGAAATGATCATATGTTTTTAATCCTTTCTCTTATTAATGTGATTGATGATGTTTACTGATTTGCAAATATTGAACTACCTACGCATCTCTGGAATAAATCCCACTCGACCATGGTGAATAATTTTTAAATGTATTGTTGGATACGGTTTGCTAAATTTTGTTGCAGATTTTGGAAACTATGTTCATCAGAGATATTGACCTGTTCTTCTTTTTGTAGTTTCTTTATCTGGTTTTGGTATCAGAGTAATGCTGGTCTCATAGAATAAATTTAGAAGCTTTCCATCTTCTTTTATATTTTGAAATAGTTTGAGAAGAATAGGTATTAACTCTTCTTTAAATGTTTTATAGAATTCACCTGTGAAGTTGTCTGTTCTGGACTTTTGTTTATTGTTTGTTGGGAGTTTTTTGATTACGGATTCAATTTTACTGCCTCTAATTTATCCATTCAAATTTTCTATTTCCTCCTGATTCAGTTTTGGTAGGTATGTGTTTCTTAGAATTTGCCTCTTCTAGGTTGTCCAATCTGTTGGCATATAATTTTTCAAAATATTCTCTTATATTCCTTTGTATTTCTTTGATGTTGGTTGTCGTTTCTCCTCTTTCCTGATTTCATCTACTTGAGTCCTCCCTCTCTCTTTTTTGATGAGTCTGACTAAAGGTTTATCAATTTTGTTTTTCTTTTCAAACAACAGCTGATTTTATTGAACTGGATTTTGTTGTTGTTGAGTCTCTATTTCATTTATTTCTGCTCTAATCTTTATTATTTCCTTCCCTCTGTGGGTTTTGGGATTTGTTTGCTCTTCTTCTTCTAGCTCCTTTAGGTTTAAGTATAGATTATTTGGTATTTTTCTTGCTTCTTGAAATAGGCCTGTATTGCTATAAACCTCCCTCTTAGAAAAGCTTTTGCTGGGATTCCTGGGTGGTGCAGCGGTTTGGCGCCTGCCTTTGGCCCAGGGCACGATCCTGGAGACCCGGGATCGAATCCCACATCGGGCTCCCAGTGCATGGAGCCTGCTTCTCCCTCTGCCTGTGTCTCTGCCTCTCTCTCTCTCTCTCTGTGACTGTCATAAAAAAAAAAATTAAAAAAAAAAAGAAAAGCTTTTGCTGCATCTGCAAAGATTTTGGACCATTGTGTTGTCATTATCATTTGTCTCCATGTATTTTCTTATTTCCTCTTTGATTTCCTGGTTGACCCATTCATGTTGAATAGCATGTTATTTAACCTCCATGTATTTGTGTTCTTTTCAAACTTTTTCTTGTGAAAAAGGTGGTCAGAAAAGATGAGTGATTTGCTCTCAATCTTTTTCAATTTGTTGAGACTTGTTCTGTGACCTGGGATGTAATCTATTTTGGAGAATGTTTCATGTACACTTGAAAAGGATGTGTTTTGGGATCGAACTGTTCTGAACATATCTGTTAGATTCATCTGGTCCAATATGTCATTCAAAGCCATGGTATCCTTGTTTATTTTCTATCTGGATGATCTATCCATTGACGTAAGTGGGGTGTTAAAGTGCCTTACTATTATTGTATTACTATGGATTTCTTCCTTTATGACTGTTAGCAGTTGCTTATGTATTTGGGTGCTCCCAAGTTGGATGCATAAATATTTACAATTGCTATGTCTTCTTGTTGGATTGTTCCCTTTATAACTATGTAGTATCCTTGTCTCTTTTTTGTTGTTGTTGTTTTAAAGTCTATTTGTCTGATATAAGTATTGCTATCCCAACATTGTTTTCACTTCTATTTCCATGATAAATGTTTTTCTATTTCTTTATTTTCAGTCTGCCATGCATCCCTAGGTTTGAAATCAGCCTATACATGGGTCTTACTTTTTTATCCATTCAGTCACCCAAGGTCTTTTAATTAGAGCATTTAGTGCATTTACATTCAAATTAATTATCGATAGGTATTTGCTTATTGCCATTTTGTTATTTGTTTTATGGTTGTTTTTGTAATTTTTCTCTGTTCCTTTCTTCTCTTGCTCTCTTCTCTTGTGGTTAGTTAGCTTTTTTATGCTTGGATTCCTTTCTCTTTAGTTTTTGTATATGTATCATAGGTTTTTGATTTGTAGTTACCATTAGATTTATATAAAACATCCTATGCATATGCTGGTCTATAGTAGAATGATGGCCACTTAAGTTTGAACCCATTCTAAAAGCAGTAAATTTTACTCCCCACCTCAAGTTTTGTGTATATGATGTAATACTTTACATATTTTTATTTTGTAAACCCCTTGGCTGATTTTTATAGATTAACTTATTTTACTGCTTTAGTGTTTTAACCTCTGTACTGGTTTTATAACTGATTGACATACTATTTTTATTATGTTTGTATGTACCTGTGAAATATTTTCCTCTTCTAATTTTCTTACTCCTGATTATGTCCTTTTCTTTCCATTCAAAGAATTCCCACTAATGTTTCTTATAAGGGTGGTTTAATGGTGATGGATTCCTTCAACATTTTTTGTTTGGGAAATTCTTTATCTCTCTTCCTATTCTGAATTATAGCCTTGCTGGATACAATAGTCTTGTTGCAGATTTTTTTCTCAAATAAGAGTTAAAAAATAAAAGAAGGGTAACTATGAACCTAAAACTAAAATTAATATCTTTTCTCTAAAAAATAAAACAAAAAAGGTTACACTAAAGCAATTTGATTCTAGACTGTCACATCAAGACTTTAGTAGCAACAGCTTCATGTAAGTCAAAGAAGGGAAAATAAAAAATCACAAGCAAAAAGATTCTGACTGCTGATGCTTCATATCTGGATAGCCAAGGGGTCAAAGTCAAGATTTCACTGGAAAGCAGGATCTAGAGTCTGAAATTCAGCAAAGTATTCCAAAAATTGGCTGTGGTGAGATGTACAATCTGACCAAACTTTCCCTTCTTCCTCACAGAATTCCCTGACTTGTCTTTCCTCATTTTTTAAGACATAACATCCTGGGGTGCCTGGATGACAGATGGTTGAGTGACCAACTCTTGGTTTTGGCTCAGGTCATGATCTTGTTGGTCATGAGTTTGAGCCGGGTGTCAGTGTCTGAGTTCAGTCGGGTGTCTGCTCTGCCCCTCCCCCCACTCATACAGGGGCATGAGCCCTAGCTCTCTAGCTCTCTCTCTAAAATAAATAAATTTTAAAAAGACACAACATCCTTCACAAAAGAGAATATATTGTATCGTTTAATTTGTACAAATATCCAAAACAGGCAAGTCTTTGATGGAGAAAATCATGGCAGTAGTTGCCTCTAGTGTCAGTGGATATGGGTGGGAATTGGTGGGGCATGATGGTTCTTTCAGAAGTGATGGTTATGGTCTGTTTCTTGATAAGAGTTTGGTTACACAGTTGTCAAAACTCAGCAAATATTACAGTTTGTGTGTTTAATTGCATACACAGTTTACATCAAAAGAAAAACATTGGAACAAATGCTGAACTCTAGGTAATGATATGCATGCAGGAATGTTAAGGAAAAGAGTACTGATGAAATTTACTTTGAAATTAATAAAAAATAACCTGAATTGATGCTTAGAGGAATATACATGTGGACAGATGTGATAATATACAGTAAAATTGTAATGACAGAAGTTTTTTCTCTCTCTTTTTTTTTTTGTAGACTCCATGCCTAGTGTGGCTTGAACTCACACAACCCTGAGATCATGACCTAAGCTGACGCTTAACCAACTGAGCCACCTAGCCACTCCAAAAGAAGCTTTCTTTAAAAAGTTTCTCTAAATTTTCTCAACTTTACTATATGTTTGAAACATTTTATAATGTTAGGTGAAAATTTTAATTCCAGCATTAGTATCTTCAATGTATCTCTCCTGACCTTACTCCCTAGGTTTAGGATGAATGAGGCTATTTCCCCTTTTTTTGTAGTCCCATAATACTTTATACATATTTTCATATTAACTGATTGCATCTGTCTCCTCCAATTAAACTTTGAGCTTCTTAAGGATAGGTAATAGCAATTTACCTTTGTATCCCAAGAACTAGCCTAGGCATATGGTAAGACAAATACCATATGATCTCTCTTATATGTGGAATCTAAAATAAGCAAACCAAGCTCATACATAGAACAGATTGGTAGTTGCCAGAGTTGGGAATTGGGGAGTGGAAGAAATGCATGAAGGAGCTCCAAAGGTAAAAAGAAATAAAGGAATCCAATACTAAAAAGCTATTTGAAACCACAGCTCTGTGGCCCCTCTTAATGGATATAAAATAACATTATTGTTTGTATAAAATAACATTAAAGGGAAAAATGAGGAAAAAAGAAATATAATACATGGAACGTGCACAAACACTAAGTGTACAGCTCAATGAATTTTATGAACTGAGTATACCTGTGAAACCACCACCCAGATCAAGACAGAGTATAACAGCAACTAAGAAACTTCCCTTATGTCCTTTCACCATTATAATCCTATGGAAAGAGAGAGAACCTATTTTGCTTTGTTTTCATAAATTAGTTTTGCCTCTTTTAAAAATTTATAAATGGAATCATTCTTTCACTTAATACTGTATCTATAAATTTAACAATGTTGTGTGTAAAAGTCATACATGCTTTCTCAGTGTAGTAGTCTACTATTTAAATAAAAAAATGTATTTACTTGTTTTATTTGGCTCTTTGTTTCTGTTCTAGTTTTGAACAAAATACGACCATAATTTTAAAAGTTCAAAAAGTATAGCATTTTAATAAATTATAATAGGCATTACATTTTCCCTTAAACACCAAGGAATTTTACTCTTATATTCAGCAGGTTTAGAGAGTTGGCCATTAAAGGAAGAAATTAAGACAGCATGAGCCACAGAAATGAATGATAATTAGTGATAAAATAAACATATATGAAGGCTGTGACATACTAGTAAATATAACTTGCTCTACAAAGTGATAGAAGAGGGAAGAAAAGTGTAGAGGGATCTGTTGAGAAAGCAGTAGTAGGTGACAATTAGGGTCTACACTATCAGAAGGCACAGGAAATCACTATACCCAGGATTATCTCTAATAAGCAATGAGAAAATAGAAAATTGGTTTCAAGAGTTGAAGAACGTGGCATGGGAACAAAGTACAACTATATTGTCACCTAAAAGGCATTTTGCAGGACAATGAATGATATTTTTATTTTCTTTTACATTTCTCTACAAGATTTTTCATTCACCTACACTGATAACTGGAATTAGAGGTTGTTTAATGATCCAGAGAGAGACCCAGCAGAATAGTCTTAGTAGAACTTCATTGAAGCATTAACGAAGTGCCAAAGTTAAAGTCTTTTGAGCTTAGTCTATGAGCACTGATTATTAAAGCCAAGTTGAAACTGTGTAAGCAAAATGAAGAACTGAAGACTCAACCAGATAATTCATTCACAAAAACCCTACATGATTCTTCTTGAAGAGCTTGTTTTTATAATAAACTCAGTGTTCCATGATATCAGACCTTTGAGTATCCAAATAGTAAAAGCCTATTGCTCCTAAACATCATCGGTAGCTTCACTCATTTAGCACTTTTAATAAAAACTACTAGTCATTTGCTACAAATGAACTGCTTCATTTTTATCCTCCATTACAATGACACATCTGTAATTTTCCTGTATCATTGGCCTTTATTTAACACTTCATCTTATTTATTCAACTTACTTTAACAACCTAAAGCCAGTTCAACAATTTTGTTTATAATCCATAACATTATCAAAATGATAAGCTGCACAGAGTGACATTGTAGTTAGTGTCCAAGTACTAGATCCAAACAACATTTTACCTGTGCTTTTTAGGTTTCTTCAAATTTGGTTTTTAGACATTCATAATCTATTTTTAATAGCTTTACAGAGATAATTTCACACTGCAAAGTTTACCTATTTAAAGTATACAATTCAGGGTGCCTGGATGGCTCAGTCAGTTAAGTGTCTGCCTTCAGCTCAGGTCATGATTCCAGCATCCTGGGATGGAGCCCCACATCCGGCTTCCTGCTCAGCAGGGAGTCTGCTTCTCTCTCTCTCTCTCTCTCTCTCTCTCTCTCCCTATATCCTTTCTCACCCCTCATTCTCTCTCTCAAATAAATAAATAAAATATTTTTAAAAACCATAGAGTTTATATATATTTTATATATATATAAAATTATATATATTAATTGTGTGTTTAATGTGTATATATATATATATATATATATATGATTGCAGAGTTGTGTAACCACCACCACAAGCCAATTTTAGAATGTTTAATCATCCTAAAATATTATTTCTTTCGACCACAGTTTTAAATCATGATCATATTTTTTAATTAATAGGGAATTCCACACTTTAGGGTTTTACCTCTATTTTTGTTTCTTTTTCACATGAATTCAATGGTCTCAGTCTCTGTGCATATGTGTTAAGAGTCAGAAAGAACAGAGTTCATCTATTTCAAAGTTCTAATTGTTATAAAAATCTTCTTGCAGCATATTTTGTGGACAGAACTATTTTTGTCTCCTTTGCTTTTTAGGTAGTAAAAGTGTATATATAGGGTTATTGGAATTGCATGATAGATTCTTAAGTGGAGGTGAAGGATTTTCATTCTTAGACAGCTTTTTAAAAATGCAGCCTTGGGGTCCCTGAGTGGCTCAGTCAGTAAACCATCTGTCTTCAACTCAGGTCATGATCCCAAGGTCCTGGGAGATTCTGGGATCAAGACCCATGTTGAGGGATCCCTGGGTGGCGCAGCGGTTTGGCGCCTGCCTTTGGCCCAGGGTGCGATCCTGGAGACCCGGGATCGAATCCCACATCAGGTTCCCAGTGCATGGAGCCTGCTTCTTCCTCCGCCTGTGTCTCTGCCTCTCTCTCTCTCTCTCTGTGACTATCATAAATAAAAAAAAAAAAAAAAAAAAAGACCCATGTTGAGTTCCCTGCTCAGTGGAGAGTCTGCTTCATCCACTTCTCTCTCCCTCTGCCTCTCCATCCCCACTTTCACAATTCTCTCTCTCTCAAATAAATAAATAAAATCTTTATAAAAATTATTTCAGAGTTAAGAATAAAGCTAATAAATTTTAAATTAAAATAAACAAACAAATAAAAATGCAACCTTTCCTGGGGTGCCTGGGTGGCACAATTGTTTAAGCATCTGACTCTTGATCTCAGCACAGGTCTTGACCTCAGGGTTGCGAGTTGGAATCCACTCAGTGTGGAGTCTACTTAAAAAAAAAATGCAGCCCTTCCTAAATGAAAGCCAGATGACAAGATAACTCCTGGAAACTGCTTTTGCTATGGCCATGATGAAGCGGAGACTGAAATATCTATTTCTCTGTTCAGATCACTAAAGAAAAGCGTAACTGAAGATTTTGAGAAAAGAAAAAAACCAGACTATGGAATTAATTATAATGCCTATATTCCTTCGGAGAAAAAAAGCTTTATTCTCTTCCTACCTGAGTAGACATGGGCTAAGATCCACCTTAGCTGTTATAATGTACATCTTTGGAAATAATTTCCTAAGTTATGACTCCTCCTCTCTCCACGTTAATGGTTTATCACAAAAATACTGAAACCCTGGCAGTGACGATTCCTCTTTCTGACACAGGTTGACTGGATGACTCTAAATTGGACTAATCAGAAATCTAAGATCAAGGTGAGAAGAGTCTGATTCAATTTCTGAAATATGCAGGTTCAGAGATAGAACCTACTGGTGAGTGTAACCTTCCTATCCTGTGGACCAAGAAGCAGAAAAACAGAGACAGATAATATGCAGCGAGAGAGAAAGAATGAAGCAGATGTGTGCAAATGAGCAGACCAGGTGGAAAGAAAAGAGATCAGAGTAGTGAAGGAATTCTAGACGAATTTCCACATTCTAGTTCGTAAATCTTCCAATGGTCTACTGAATTCTGCACTTAGATTCTGTGAGATAGTTCTTTATGCTTAAGCTAGCTAGTTTTGCTTTGTGTTACTAGAAACCCAGAGGGTCCCAAAAGTAGACTAGTTTAAAATAGAACCTAAAGATTTATTTACATTTCTGAATCACTTATGAAGGATACCAAAGAAATAAAAAGATAAAATTTCGGCTTTTGATTAACTTAAAATCTTACGGGGGAAACAAGAGATTTACTTACAATAACACTCTCCAAAACAAATGCAGCTTACTTTCTAATAAGCATTATGTGGCATAATTAGTTGCCATAGAAAATGGAGGAATCTACGTGGGCTCTAGCAATTAAGGAAGACCCTAGAGGAGTAATTCTTTGTGTGAAACACTGAATGATGAGTAGCATTTGGTGAAGTAAAAAGTGGCATGTGTTCTAGATTAAGAGACAAAAAGCCAAGAACTTGCAGAAATCCAACTAAAGAATAAATCTGTGATAAAAGATGAGATTGGGTTAGGGGTGTGGAGTCAGATGATGAAGAGTCTTGAATTCCAGAATGAGGAGTTGTTTGGACTTGCTGTAACTAACCTAGTAAAAGAAGAAATTGTAGGTCCTAAAGCAGAGATACAGTGTGACCAAATACTTAAAAAGTTGAATCTGGTTGTGGTAGGCTACATAATTTAGCAGCAAGTGAACTAACTTGGAAGACTTTCTCTCTTAGAAGATTAATCTCTCTTAGGGAAAGGTAAGTAGGGAAAGGTGATTAGGGAAAGGTGAAAAAATCTAGGACAGTTGGAAGGAAAAACATAGTTACTTAGATCAGTGCTTCTCAAACTTTATTGTGTGCATGAAACACCTAAGAACCTTTTTTCAGATGTAAATCTTATTTGGTAAATCCTGGGCTGAGGCCCAGAATTCTGAATTTCTAACAACCTCCCAAGGCACAGCTATGTTGCTAGTCTGTGGACTATACTTTGAGGAGCTCAAGATTTTCAAAATGCTGATCTAATCCAATGGATCTAATCCAATGTGATGAAGGAAAATAAAAGAACCAAAGGTGACAAAGTCCAGCTTAGAGGAGAGAAAAAGAGGAAATGGAACCAATCTAACATTTACTGAGTGGCTACTCTTGGTTGTTTTCTTTTATTCTGAGACCTTACCATACGAAGTAAACCCATTCGTTCACTTAGTCAACATTTATATACCTAGCATCCACTAAGTGTCAGGCATTTTTCTAAATGTTGTGGATTCAATAATGAACAAAACTATATAATAACCCTGCTTACAATTTAAGGGGAAAGGCAGAAAATAAATAAAATAACTAAAATGCACTTTATTAAAGCAGGAAAACCAAGCAAATAGTCCCAACTCACATAACTATAATTTTGACTGAGTTTCATTGAACTAAGTCACATTACACATCTTCTGTATAACACAAATATGATAAATTTATAAGGAACTCAAGATATATGTTGAAGTTAAAACTATTTTTAAGTACTTTGAAAGTATTTCAAGGAGTTAAAAAAAAGTATTGCTGAAAGTCCTGGGTACCTTAGATTTGTCACACCTGGACATATTTTCAATGAGAGTGTGTCTATGAACACATAATGGAATATTTTGCAGCTTTTACAGTCATCCCTTCCAAAACAAACATCTGTCTTATTCGTCAGGTGATGTATGGTCTGACTTGAGTGCTCATTTTTCATCTGTAAGGGGCCACTCCAAGCATTTCTCTTTGCTTCTTACCATAGGTCGCAGAGATGAATTTCTTTCCAAATACACTGTAGAAACTCATTTCTACAGTAAGTTGAAGCAAACACTACGGGATTCATTATTCAAAGAAAGCAAAGAAATGGACTGAGAAATCTATCTTTGTATATACGGATATACATATGTATGCACTTATCTATCTACATTTGTACTTCTGCCATCTATGAATCTATAAAAAATGAATAAATAAAATGTAAATGGAAGCCTATTAAACTATAATTGCTATAAAACAATAGTTTCTCATCCTCCAAAATTTATATTTAAAAATTGCTAAATGTATCTTTGTTCACTAAGCACTTTAATTAACATCTATAACGTGGTGATTATATTATTCAACGTTTAAATGCTTAATTTGCAATCTGGAATTGCAGGCATTCCCTAATAAAGACATATTTTCATTTGTTGCATTTGTATTTTTAGTAGAAGACAAAAATAAGAAGATACTTATATGGTAATATGATAAGAGATCCATAAACAAAAGTTTCACTCCTTCTTTTTTATTGCTCTTCAGATTTAAAACTTAGTAACAATCTACATTTATGCATTGAGCTGTTGGATTTTTTTCCATGTTATGAGAGGTTTGAAGTACTGTACCTGCCATCTACTGGAAGTCTATGGGAGGTACATTTCCCTATTAGCAACTCAAGGCCTCCAGAGAGTGAGTCTAGAAAATGCTACCAGTGCTATTTAAAAAAATTATATCACAGGTTTTGAGGTTCTTTACTACTGGTAAAGAAAAATAAAGATAAAATAATCATATTAATCACTGGCAAAAGTACAGAATAAACCCATATACATTTGAGTAGGCAAAATGGAAAAAGCGATTTACCTCTAAAATGTTCGAATTACTAAAAGGCCATAAGCAAAAAGATCTACAAATGTCCTTTCCAGCATTTTTATTAAAGGGAGTATTCTGGCCATGGAAATATGAATATGTAATTCCTAACTACTGCAAGGAGTTCTTCAGATCCAGTGCAGCCAGGATTCAGAGACCTTCTCTAGTGACTTCTGTTTATTTCTGGGCTTAAGTAGATTGTGTGAATAGGAGTAAGGGTAAATGCAAGAGAAGGCAGGATAAGCACAGGCTATAGCTGAAATGTCAAATTACTGTAAAGAATGAAACACAATAGTTAGTTGTTTAATTATATGCTTTGTGACTCCATTTAATTCTTTCAACTTTGCTCTGGGTCAGAATAGTTCTCTCCAGCCTTTCATGTAACCTAGACACCTACATGTCCAGGTGCCCAGACTTTTGCTATTCAAATCACATCAATCTGTTTTCTTACCATAAATAATTTTAATATAATGTAACCACTCCCTTTCCTGATTTATGGGAGGGAAAAACGAGACATTAAGAGTTACCCTTTAATTCAATTTTTACGAATGACTTTAAAAAGTGTGATTTTAAATATTTAAAAAGAGAAGACCTTCCAGCTTTTAATCATTCTGTACTTTTGGTGGCTAGAAGGAATTCTTAGAACAAGCTCCAGAATTACATGATGCTAGACAGAGCTTGAAGGTTTCATACAGATGTACAGTGGCACTAATAATTTAACTCAAGGTCATACAATTTAGTAGTACAGTTAAACTATAATTCAGGTTGTTTTACTGTAGTCACTAATATTTTTACAACCATATACTGCCTCAAATGTAATTGTAAAATATATATTGGACTTGGAATTGAAACAGGAATGCCCTTGAGCTATTGTCATGGTAGAGAAGAGAATACAGGAGAGAAAGAATAAAGGTATTTGCCAGAAGTGTCCTTGGCATTGTATATTATGTGCATTCACTTTCACTTTGAAATTCAAACAAGATCACTCCTCACATCAAAGCTTCAGATTTAAATAAGCTCCTCTTTTACCTAAACACAGCAAAGACAACACATGAAGACAGTGGTGTCCACAGTTAGGCAGAGAGTTATCAAAGTAGATGACATCCAGACATTTCTAAGCTAAGTGATGAAACAGTAGGACTTGGATGTTGAACAATATAACAGATTATTAGATCCTGAAAATCTTCAACTGCAAACACCTATAAGTATGGGCTAATAACATCACAAGCATTATTCAAAATGCATAGCCAAACTCATAAAGAAGTTGTAAAATCCCTGGCAGCTAAAAGCAAGGAGAAAATTGAAAACCAGATTAGCACACTGATGTTGACACTTAGCGGGTAGGAGACATTAATCAGTGTTGTTATTCAAATGAATTTAATAAGCATTATGGACTGAAAACTAAGACATTAGGACTTCTTAAGTTGGAGAGTTGACTAGCAAGCTTCCCTCACAAAGCTTTATAAAGCTTGGACACAGAAAAGGTTATGCCCTCAGGGAAATGGTATCTAAGGAAAAATCCATCTATGGACAAAGTGAAATAAAACGAGCCTTGTTGAGTTGACCTGGGATCTAGGTAGGAAAAAAAGTTGCATCCATAGAAAGAGCAAACAGAGTAAGACCCTAGGAGCTTTAGGTAATAAGATTGAAACATACTAAAAAAGAAGTGTTTAAACTGATTTAAAAGAATAAAAGAACCAAAAGTCTATGAATATAATATAATATTATAAAAAAGCATATAATACAATACTTTGCAGCAGTAAAAAAGATTAAGTAGATCCATATATGTTGATATGTAAAGATTTCCAAAATTCATTATTATAGAAAATTTAGTTACAAAAGCATTATAAAGTATAAATATATTGTTGTTTAAAAAATTAAAAAGGCATTTATATGATTGCTACAAGAATATACGTTTTCTTTATATCTGGGTCCAGTTAACTGCTTTTTCCTATAATTTCTACTGAACATAGTATAAAATTATTACTAATAAAAAAATTGTACCAGACAAATTTTTTAAAGAAGAATGGAAAATAACTTATAGGAATAAAAAATGTTCAATGAAATAGGAAAAAATGATTAATTATGGCTAGAGGTAGAGTTAGTGAATAGAAAGATCAGTTTGAAGATCTTATTCTTGGAAACAGAGAGACCAAGAAATGGAAAAATTAGAGAGGTTAAAAGACATGAAAGTAAAAGTAGAAAGTTCCATATAAATTCAAAAGAAATTTCAGAGAGGAATAAAGAGATAATGGTGGAGAGTCTATTAAGAGAATGGCTAAGAATTTTCCAGAAGTGACAAAATAGTCCCCAGATTCTAGAAATATAAATCTCAAGCAGTTTCTAAATTAGCAAAGGTAAATAAATGATTTTAAAACCACGCCAACAGAAGAGACAGATCAAAATCAACAGGTAAACATAGCTGTTTTATCAGTGGCAATGAAAAAAATTAAATTCTCATAAAAAAGAGTATTTTGCATTCATCTAACATCATTTAAGAATGGGATAAAAACACACATTTCACAAATAAAAATGGATTGTATTTATTATCAAAAGGCCATCATTGAAGTAATTTCTAAAGACTATTCAAGGAAAAAGGATATTGAATCAACAAAGAAGGATTGAGATGAAAGGTGAGCATTGTAAATTGGTAAAAAGTAGATAAATCTTTTTTTTTTAAAGTAGATAAATCTAAAAAAAACTTGACTGCATTAAACTGCAAGGATAATAATGGTTAATTTGGGAAGAAAAAAAAAACAGTACTCAATAAAATACCCAATAAAAATACCCTGTATGCTGGAGTGGTAACACCTTTTGTTTAAGTAAAGTCCAATGTTATGGTTAATTTTATGTGATAACTTGACTGAGCCACGAGAAGCCCAGATATTTGGTCAACATTGTTCTAGATGTTTCTGAGAGGGTGTTTCTAGATGAGATTAACACTTAAATCAGTAGGCTGAATGAAGGATCTTGCCTTCCCTAAAGTGGATGGGCCTCCAGTTGAAGGCTTAAATAGGACAAAAAGGCTGGCCTTCCCTTGAATAAGAGAGTTCTGGACATTCTGAGGACTGAGGTTCTAGGGTTTTTTCTGCCTCTGCACTCAAACTGAAACACCATCTCTTCCTGGGGCTCAAGCATTGGCCTTGAGGGTAGAACCACACCACCGGCTCTCTACGTTCTCAGACCTTCAGACTTGGACTGGAACTAAAAACAATTGGCTCTTTTGAGTCTCCAGCTTACTGATTCACCCTGCAAATCTGAGATTTACTAACTTTCACAGCCATGTGAGCCAATTCCTTGTAATAAATCTCTTTCCATAACTGACACCAATTTCTCGAGACCCAAATCATCACTGTAGTCTACCAGGTAGAGTAGGCTTGTGGAGGTCAGGTGGTCAATGGAGTTTAGCTCCAGTCTGACTCACAGTGGTATCAGTGGGGCCCCAAATCCATCCTATGGTTATTTCTCCAGTCCTATAATGCATAATTGGAATAAGCATGCTGAGCAGCTGGCAGATTCTCCACATTAGTTCCCTTGAGCTGTGGAATGAGGGCCATTACAGAAGGAAGGCCAAGTGGGAGCCACTAGAATTCCTTCTACCTAAGAAAATAGTGACCAAAAAGCAATACTACATTCCTGGAGGGTTGCAGAGATTAGTGCCACTAACATGGAATTCAAAGTTGCAGGCATGGTGATTCTCATCATATCCCCATTCGACTTGCCTATTCGGACTGTGAAGATGAGAAATGGATCTTGGAGAATGACAACAGATTATTGTAAGTTTAAGCAGGTCGTTACTCCAATTGCAACTGCTATACCAGACAGGATTTAATTGTTTAAGCAATTAATTCTCATACCTGATATGTGGTATGAGATATGCTTTTTTCTTCGTATCTGTCTATAAGGACCACCAGAAGCAGTTTACTTTTAGCTAGTATTGCCTATAATGCAACGTCACTGTCCTACCCCAGAGATGTATAACTCTCTAGTCCTATGTCATGATTTAGTTTGCAGGGACCTTGACTGCCTTTCCCCTCCACAAGATAACACATTGGTCCATTACATTGATGACATTATGCTGACTAGTGAGCAAGACCTAGTGAGCAAGAAGTAACAACTACTCTAGACTTATTGGTAAGACATTTCAGTGTCAGAAGGCAGGAGATAAATCTGACAAAAATTCAGGGATCTTCTATCTCAGTGAAATTTCTAGGAGTCTAGTACTTTAGGGCATGTCAAGATATGCCTTCTATGTGGTATATATACACAATGGAATACTACTAAGCCATCAAAAATGAATCTTGCCATTTGCAATTATGTGGATAGAGCTAGAGTGTATTATGCTAACTGAAATAGTCAGAGAAAGACAAATACCATATGACTTCACTCATATGTGGAATCTAAGAAATAAAACCTATGAACATAGGGGAAGGAAGGAAAAATAAAATAAAATGAAACCAGAGAGAGAGACAAACCACAGAGATTCTTAACTATAGAAAGCAAACAGGGTTGCCAGAGGGGAGTTGGGTGGGGGAATGGGGTAGCTGGCTGATGGGCATTAAGGAATGCCCTCCCATTAAGGAGGGCCTTTGAAATCATGAGCACTAGGTGTTGTACAAAACTGATGAATCACTAACTTCTACCTCTAAAATTAATAATAGAGTATATGTTAATTTTTAAAAATGGATATGCCTTCTAAGGTGAAGGTAAATTATTGCACTTTGTCTCTCCTACAACCAAAAAGGAGGCATAACACATAGTGGGCTATTTGGATTTTGGAGGCAATGTATTCCATGTTCAGGTGTTACCCTAGATCATTTACCAAATGACCTGAAAAGCTACTAGTTATCTTTAAATTGGGGGATGAGCTGCTTGAGTAACTCCATAAGTACACTTGCCTCCAGCCTCTACAAAATAACTGGGAAGTTCTGCAACTAGATAACTCCAAATAAAATAGAGGGAAAACATTTTTAAAGAAAATCAATGAATATGATCTATACTACAATAGATGAAGAAATTTGATTGTCTTCAGTCTTCTAGTGTCCAAGTTAGTGGCTATTTTAAGTAACCCCAAAAGACAACAGGTATTACTCATAGCAAACTATTATTTGGGATCCTCCATTTATTTGACTCATAACCAGAATTTTCCATGGATAAAACATTTCCAAGTCAGATATAAAACACAGAAACCATCAAATAATACAAAAATAAAGATTCATGCACAGTTTGAAAAGTGAAAGATAAACAGAAAACTAGAGATAATGTTGTAACATACATGTAAAACATATATATAAGTTAAAATCCTCTATTAAAAATAACTTAAAATAATACATACTATATTGAATGTAACACATATTACATATTGTAACTTATAATTAATAAATGTAATTGTTCAAAATAACTTATAAATCTTTAAGAAAAAGATAAGCATCCCTATGGAATCAAATCATGAACAGATTATCAAAAAACACATATATGTGATAAGTATGTGAAAAAACATTTAGCCTCACTAATGATAAAATTCTACTACTGATGCTGTTCATACAGGTCAGACTCCCAGGACAGAAGGAAAGGTGAAAAAGGAAGGAAGGAAGGAAGGAATCTGAAGGAATAAATAGGAAATATCCCACACTGCAAGCTTTGCTAACCAAAATCTCTGAGATTTCTCCAATAAAACATCTATAAATGTGGAAAAATGAAGAAAATGTGCACATCTTTGTTTAGAAATGTTTACCCATTTTGATATGTATGCCTAAACTACTTTGGAAGACATAGAAACTGTTGTTTCCCAAATAAAGTAAAAGAAAATCTAATAGGATTTCTCTATGGGTAAAAGCCTAGTGGGATTTTACCATCAGAAGAAATCATAAAAATCAATTTACCCTTGAGTGGTTCCTCTATGCTAGGGCAGTATATGGTATATTCTTCTCATCGAAGAGTAAGCAATAGTAGATTTTGAGACCAGCACAATCAGATCAGTCAAATTTCACCACATTCAGGTGTTGAGCTGGAAACAAAGAGAAATAGCTAAATATTACTGGGAAATTACATTTGACTGAGAATCATGAGCACTGAAACCATTGATCAGTCACAGTAAGTATCCAGAATGTTTTTTTCTAATTAGGATTAAAAGAATCCAAGCATAGATTAGCCTGATTTGGCAAACCCTACCACAATAATGACTCAGGGCACCTGGGGCTAGTTCAGTTGGTTGGGTGTCTGCCTTCGGCTTGGGTCATGATATCGGGGTCCTGGGATGGAGCCCCACAAAGGGCTCCCTGCTCCGCAGGGAGTCTGCTTCTCCCTTTCCTTCTGCCCCTTCCCCTGCTTGTGCCTGTGCATGCGTGGTCTCACTCTTTTTCCCTTGCTCACTCTCTCTCTCAAATAAATAGATAAAGTCTTTTAAAAATGACTATTTACTCATTTGTTCAGTTGTTTGTTCAGTTCATTCAATATGCTTTTATGTAGTCTATGTTAGGAATTGTTTTAGAGAACAGAGAACCAGAGACAAATTCCTCCTGGAACTCACTGTTAGTAATGAAGGCAAATGTAAGTTTTAAATGACATGCTAAGAGGTATTTTATACAAAGTGAAAGAAGGAGCCATGGGAATGCAAAGAGAATTTCTGAGGTGGGTTTCTTAAAAGCGGAGTCAAAAAGACAAAGATGCTTGTGCAACTTATCTATTGAAGGAGTGTGTTCAAGTGAAACCTAAAATACAGTGAAGAAAGCAAGAGGCTAGGCAAAGATGAAAGTTCAGGTGACCCAGACACACCCTCATTTCTGAGAGATCAAAGTCCCTGTTTATAATTGACTGTACTAGGTCACGGTTGCTGTATTTACCCATTTATCGTTTACTCACATACTATTAAGATGGAGCATGACGACACCAGGAGATAGCTCATGGGGTCACTCCTGTGCCAAAAATATTCCTCCCTACCATATAATGCAACAATTATAAAACAAGTCTTAACTTCCTCTTGGTTATCTGAGTTCAATAACCCCTTCCACTGTGATCATGTCTCTCTCTCTCTCTCTCTCTCTTTTTTTTTTCTGCTGGAGCTCAAAATGACTAGTGGCAGCTGTATCGTTAATTTCTGTGGTAAATTTAAAGAGTATTCCTCCTCACTGAGACCTCTAAATACACAAAACCTAAATACATGAGTTTTGAACCACAAATTCTCCAAATGGGTCACTGTCAGGAGAGGAGTGACTCCCACTTCTACTCCTTGATTACCAGAGGCATATATTCTGTCCACTGGGGACACAGCATCATGGAGTCACTATATCCTCACCAGGTGTCACCTTTAAGCCTCAGGTATACCTTCAAGAGGCCATTCCAATCCTCTGGCCGACTGGCAGCTTCTGAACGGTGTAGGAGCAATACCCTTCATTTGCCATAAAGTGGGTCTTGGTTCATAGCACCACAGCATGGATTTCATGCAGATAGATCAGCCCCTTGAACTGTGGTGCTGGCTGAGGCACTATGAACAGGTAATGCAAACTCATATCCAGGATACAAGTTAATCACGAGCAGATTAAACGGCTTCTCTTTCCAGGGTGAAAAGGGTCCACTAAATTAATTTGCTGCCAAGCGATTGATTAGTCTGGGGTATAGTCCTGTGCTGGGAACTCAGTGCTGGGCTTTGTGGTTGATATGTCAGTCAGCCATGGAAGTACCCAGATAAATCCTATTGGGTGGGAGCCCATTCGGCTGGGCCCATTCCCTATCAGAGTTCTTACTGGTAGACCAGATTTGCCTAGGTTATGAATTCAGGCTTTGAATTTCTGCCACTCTTACAGTTTAGTCCTAGGCCTCATTGTCAAGTCTGTCTACACTTTGGCAGCAAGAGATATGGATTTCTTTCAATGCAGCCAAGGAAGTATGGTTTGCTTTAAATTGGAGATTGAGTCTGAGCCTGTCATTCCTCTCTTTAAGGTGTTAATGGCACTTAGCAACAGCTACCAGATACCCACAATCCTTATAGTTATTATTTACTCTGAAACTCTTAAACATCAGGAAGATCACATAAGCTATGTCATCTGAGATCACCAGAAATCAGTCTTGGCATTTATATTGTTACAGCAGGTCAGGCATGATCAATAATGTATCAATCAATAGTAATGGGGTCTTTCTTGCCATCTGGCTGGTGAATGATTTAACTCCAGTTTCCCATTTTTAGAGACTCCTTTATAGGATCATCACTCGTACCAATTTTGCCCGGATGGGTATTCTAAAAGCAGAACCAGAGACAGGGATTTCTTGTGCAAATGATTTAATGAGGGAGTTCTCTCAAGAGAAACATTAAGTTAGGGAAGAAAGCAGAATGGGGAGGAAGTATAGGTAGGCAGAGATACAGCAAAAAGTTAGCCTCAGTGATCCAGTGGCGATCTCTAGAGCATGAGTGGCACACTAAGTTGTTCCACCTTGCAGCAAGAGACTGGCCTTTTGTATACCCATATTAGCTAGTTTCCAGGACAGAGAACAACATATCAGTCATTTCTGAGGGAGGAGGTTCCTGCTGGTGGAAGGCAATCCTCGGGTAGAGAGTGGCTGTGTGCGGGGTATCAGTGGCACATACAGCAGCTTGAGGTTGGGTATATGCTGTCTGCTAAAGAGGATAGGGGTTGGACACCAACATCTTTACTACAGTAGGAATGAGAAACTCTTTGCTGAGGAATTAAGAAAAGATTTTCTCATGAAGATGACATTTGGTTGTAAGGAAGAGAGAAGAGGTAACTAAGCTAAGAATGGGGTAGCCAAGGTAGGGAGTGAAGAGTGATTCAGGCAACAAGTTCTCTGAGTTCAAGTTTGGAAGAGATTTGTGGTCAGAATTAAATACTATTCCTGATTTCACCATTCTTCTGAATTCAGGGGAAGCTCATCTACTAGGTGTTAATTTTTCTCTTTTCTCTTCCTTTCCCTTCCCTTCCCTTCCCTTCCCTTCCCTTCCCTTCCCTTCCCTTCCCTTCCCTTCCCTTCCCTTCCCTTCCCTTCCCTTCCCTTCCTTCCTTCCCCTCCCCTCCCCTCCCCTCCCCTCCCCTCCCCTCCCCTCCTCTCCTCTCCTCTCCTCTCCTCTCCTCTCCTCTCCTCTCCTCTCCTCTCCTCTCCTCTCCTCGTTTTTTTCTTCTTTCCTCTTTCTCTTCTCTCTCTCTCTCTCTCTCTTTCTTTCTTTCTTTCTTTTTCGCTTTAAGCTCACAGTTTGTCAAGTCTTTCTGGCAGTAGTATTACTGAATATAGCTAGTTAATGAAGTATACTGTGGCTAGTTTACAACCTTTGCACTAATTGAGATATTTAAACATTTCACTAGAGTAGTAATAGACACCTTATAGAAAGGCTGTATACTTTGGCAGATGTTAGCAACAACAACAAACCTGTGTGAACAAGGTAGTCTTGCTATGGGCTCCAGAATTTTCAAAACAAGGTAGCATATAAAGATTTATGTTTAAAGCAAAATGGGTAGAAAAATGGCCAATGTGAGTTAGGAAAGAGGAGTCTGGATAATTTGAGGTTATCCTAATTTATTATTTGCAGTATATAAAAAGTAAGAAAAGGTACAAAAATGATATTTGATCAATAACATTACATTTTGAAATCTCTCTATTTCAGACTGAATAAAAAGTACTCGATATGAGTAAACATTGATATGGAAGACAAAGTTCCATATCAATGTTTAGATACTCACCATCACTCAGTTAAGTCACAACCTACTGAAAGATGGTTCAGAGAATGAAATACTCAAGGGTATGTATTTGGGGGTGAGTTTGGGGGACAGTGTATATTTGTGTGTGTATGTGTATGAGACAGAGAGAAAGAGACTTTTTGCATCAGAGTATTATTTCAAATCCAAATATAAATTACATTCTGAATTGTGCATACCTGTGTATCTCTGGTATGGTATGTGGATAATCAGGAATTGACACCACAATAAGGCCAGCATTTGAAATTAGAAGAGGAGAAAAGATTTTCTTTAGAATCTACCAACCAGGATCTAGTGTTGTGCAGCCAGGGGTTTTGGGTTATTAAATGAAATCAAAAGCACATCAGGCCTATCAGCATCTTAAAAAACCATTAGTGTTTCATTTAAAGAGAGTGTCTTGTTTCTGAAATATTCATAGCTGGAATCCACCACCACTGCTGAGATTTACATCTCCTTTCTCTCCATTATGCTTGCTGAATCTCTTTACTTGCTATTGTAGGAAAAATATTCAAAGATTTATAGGCAGCAAAGAGAAGGCAGCAAATTATGACATCCATTATTGGCATCTGCTCTTGTCTGTACCCCCAGGAAATGCAAATACAAATGACTTCCAATTTTCTACTACAACTGAGTTGCAAAGGGAACTGTTATATGCAGATGAGGCAACTTCTATTTGGACAGAGATAAAATGGAAGAAATTTCAGTCTACTACACTTGGCATACCATTTGCATAACTCTGAGAAAACTGTCACAAAGGGGTAATAAAAAATCATAAGGCTCTTAAAGAACCACATACATACAATGCCTGTAGCTAGGCTGCTTATAAGAGAAACAGAAACAGCTTTAAGTTGTATGGGCTGGTGTAAGATCCAAAAACAAAAGGGTGGCTAAATATAGATGCTTCTATATTCACTGGTAAAAGTGGTTCCTCTTCTCATGTTTGGCAAAAGGAGTACACTAGGTTTGAAAATAACTTATAATCCAGTATGCAGTAAAGACAGACTTCACATTACCAATCTTTAAAAATTCTTTTGGCATAAGTCATTGCCTCTCCCGGAGAAATGGCTATGATGGTATTTCCCATTATATTGTAGGCTCTTTGAGAGCAAGGAACTCTTGTACACGCACTGATGTCCTATATCTTCAGCATCTAAAATAGGGTTTCGAATATAAGAGGATCTCAAAATAAAATGTTCAATGATAGGAATTGAAGGAGTCATGTTGGTACAGTCATGGAACTTCAGACATGAGTGTCTAGTCTAGCCTTTGTCTATCTGTAAGAATGTGGCCAGATTCCCCTGTCTTTATGGGTCTTGGCTCTCACCTCTGAAGAAAGGAGATAATACTCCCTAATCTTATTTGGTTTGAGGAAGAATTAAATGTAGTATTATGACCAGTGTCTAATACAGCATGTGGCATAGATCCACCTTTCCAGACATGGGTCCTTTTCTTCCTGCCTCCTATAATTCTCCCTTGTCTTTGCTTGAGGATTGGGATGGTCAGCAATTTCTGACAATCTTAAACCCCTGGCACATGACTCAGGTTACCTGGATATTTTCTCTTTGTCTGCTCTTATCTTTAAGGCTCTATTTGCCTCAAAACTGCTTCTCAACATTTATCAGAACTTTGGCCCTTGACTCAGTTTCCCTCCTACCCACATCCTGAGATCCTGCTGGCCAACATCAAGGTAGGTGAGTAACACACTCAACTGTTTTGATCACCTCCTATTTGTCCTCTTGGTGAGGGGAAGGGGGAGGTACCCACCATAGAATTACGAGAATGGCCAAACATGTGACACCTAAAGCTCACACGATCCTCATGTTACAGCTCATGCATTTTAAAATTTGTCCAGGTTAAGTAAGTAAGTAAGTAAGTAAGTAATATGGTTAAGTAAACCATCCTCTGATAAACACTGGGCACTGGTGAGATGTTACAACAGTGACACTGTGTAATATAGTGGTTCAGGAAGACAGCTAGGGCAGCCATGTACAGGATGGGCTGGAAGCTGATTCAACACAGCCAGTATGTTTTCTTGTATATCAAAATTTAAAAGACAGTAGTTCTAGCCATAACTGCCCATACAGATAGTGGTTCCTGTCAATAGTAAGTCTATCTGTATTCTGTGTATTATTATCACTGTCATCCATCATTCTCTTCTAGCTACAAAATAGATGATTGACAGCTGTGCTGCCTACAGTGACCAAGAAACTCAGAAATACGAACTTTTGTAAAGTCATACAGTAACTCAGTAATATAGACAAAGATCAGATTTTTATGATTTTCTGTTACCTTGTCTTGTATAGCTCTCCCTGAGCCAGTCCACAGTCTAGAGATGGGTTATCATCATATCTTCTTTAAATAAATCTTTCCAGTGGCTTATGGAATTAACCAACACCTCATTTCCTCATTATGAAAGTGTTCAGGCAATCATATCTACTCTGGAGCCCAGGCCTTCCAAATCCTCAGAAGAAGGTTCAAATCTGAGAAGTGAATACATTTTCCCTAAGCAGAGCCTGTCAGAAAATTTTTAATAAAGACCTGGCCCAATTTCAGAGCTTTCTTTTCATTAGGGCAGGTCTGAAAGCAAAGGCCTTGAAAGTGGTTAGAAAAACAGTGTAATCACTATGGTACCATTATCCTGTCCCTGGGTAATCATTAGGCATCAGCTTGCCAAAGCGAAGGGTGGCAAATTACTCATTTATTGTTACCTGAGCTGTGCAGAAGATTGAAATCTGGTCTACTAATGATTTTTTTTTCACCTTGTTTGGGAGATTCTGTAGAAAAGTTCACAGGCAGCACAGATGCTAGCTGGCTGGTAAAGGTGCTTTCAGACAAATATGAAAGGGAAGCAAAGCATCACCTTCCTTCAAAGGTAAAGCTGAAAAGCCCCACATCATTTCATGAAAGCAGCTCTAAGGGAAAAATACTAGAAGTTGTCAAGATCTATAATCGGAGAAGAAACTAGTTAGTTGGCTTTAAGTAGATTTTTATCTGAGTTAAAAGAGATTAGACACTCAAAGTACAAGCTGGATTTAATACAAATTAAGTCTAAGGTAAATATTTATCAACAGTAGGAAAAAAATTCTTATTTAGTGATATCATCTAACGAACTAGATTTTTTTTTTTGTCACTTGCTTTGGCAAATTTCAAATTTGATAAAGGCTCCAAGTCTAGCTATGGTAGAAGAAAACCAAACCATTCATAATCTTGTTAAAGCATGAACAAGGTCTAGGACAGACAGGTATGACTGGGAACATGAAGAGTCAGCCATTACAGTATTTGCATCTATACCTAAAATAGACATCTAAAGTGAAACTTTGAGCAGTTCTCGATACTGGGAATAATTGAGGTAGGCAAGGAGGAGAATTCTAGATAGGTTTAGACAGTTTTGTGAATGCAAAATGTTACATCCAAGAGTAAAGATGGAATGCCTCTTGATTCTATAGGAAAAAGTACAGTGTCTGAAATAGGGACATGAAAATCAAAAGCATTGATTTCTACTGCTGGCTCAGCTGGTGACTGCTTCTGTAGTCTGAGGCAATTTTCCTAGCCTATTTGTGACTAAATCTTAGCATCTGCAAAATGAGGTTAGGAATCTTTTCTGTTTGAGATCTGGCTAGTATTATTAGGACTTTTGTTCATGTTATCAATGTTTATGATGCCTTCAGGGATTTTCAGATAAAAAGCATTATATAGGCCCAAAGTGTTATTAATACTATTTTTCATGTCATTCTAAAAGGGTGTTGTTGAGACCAATGAATTAACACTTGCAGTACTCTTCAGAAAGGGTGGAAATAAAGTGTTGGTATCCGCCACGGCACAGATTAGCTCTTGAAGAACATGTAGAAAACTTACAAGTGAGAGTTGCCTGATCAACCGGACATTAGGCTAATACCATAGTCACTTAAAGCATTTGCCAAAGATTATACATTGTATCTATTTTGCCATCTAAATTCAGGGTTCCAGTCTACCCACACCAACTAGAAGGTGAAATAATGTGTCATGAGGTTTCATTTGTTCAAATTTTTCAAAGACCTAGTAATCTGTAAACTGTCATTTTCCCCTTTGTTTCGTTGTTGATTTCTTAAAGTGTTCTTTCTTGATGCCCTGTAATTCAGTTTTCTAAAAGGTGGGGTTTTAATGCCATGGCATCCTTTGGGATTTGGGACTTTTGCTAGAGGTTTGCTTAATGTTTAAGGCCTTACAGACACTGGACATATTTTATGGTGCCTGGCTTTGAATGGCTAGTAAAGTCTATATTACAGGCATAAAGTGCCTTCAATTTACAGTATTTTACCTACTTATACCATTTCCAGGGCTCTCTGTTGTAACATTATCATTAAGGTTGCTGGCCCTCTGCTGCCAACAACATGATTAAATCCTATTACAATTCCTTTTGTTATAAAATCTTCTCATGCCTCTTGGCACTAAAGGTGCACGGAGCCATGCAGGTGGTAACATAAAAGGGAGCAATGTACTCTGAACTGAAATGTTAGGAGACCGCTAGCCTAGAGAAGACAAATAGATCCCCCAAGTAAGATATTACTGTATTACTGTACTCTCTGGGGATGGGGTTTCTTTTGAAGTTTAGTTTATAATACTAAAGAGGGTTTTGCTCTTATTTTGTTTTTCTCTCTAGGGGAGAGAGAGTGGGGGGATATAAATCTGGAGGAATTCTCACCAAAGAAAGGCTGAGAAAAAGGCCCACTGATGAGTAGAAAAAATGACAGCTGTTTTAAGACAAAGAGGAGAGAATTTAGTCAATGAAATCATGTCTCATATTTCCTATAGTGATGGTGCTTCTTATACCTGGGAGTGATGAGGTGTGAGGTGGGACTGTTTAACCCTCTAGTGGTGAGGTACTCAATAGTCCTCCTCCCAACCCGGTAACAGGTGGCAAAAAGACAGAGATCGTTCACTTTACAAAACCAACTTGTCTTCCAAACTGTTTAATCTGACCTTGTCAGTGGATCTTCCGGGCAGCTGGGTCCCAGGGTTGTGTATCTGTGAGGGGCTGCGGGAGGCGGTGCAGAGCACCGGTCAAAACCACCAGGGCTTGCCCAACTCTCACTGTTGACGTTTGCCTCGGTCACACGTTTGCCTGCTTTCCAACAAAATGCTTGTTCATGTTATCAGTGGTTGGTTTCAGTTTCCTCATCGGCTTCCTCATCCCCATAAGGCTGTGAGAGGGACTGAATTAGTTGATATTGGCCAAACACTTAGGCTGCTGCGTGGCCCCTGAGGATGTCTTGTGCTGGCAGCAGCGGCACACAGCCCCGCCAGAGTAACCTGTGGGGCCGGCAGGCGTGGAGAGAACGTTTATACCTTTCCCCCCTCTGCCTGATGAACGTGCCAGTGTGAGGAAACTGGCAAAGGGGAAATGGAGCACATAGAAACATAAGCAACCCATTGCAATAAAAGGATATTTCATATAATAATAATAGCTAATGACTAGTAGACATGGACTTCGACCGGAAAGAGCACTGCATGTGCATCATTGCACTGGATCCTGCGGCCACTCCCTGAGGCAGGCACCTCCATTATCTTCAGGTTACCCCTTAGAGGTGAAGAGGACACAACTTCTACACGAGGAACTGGCTGCTTTCTCCTTCTCTCTCTCCTTCTCCATCTTGTATATATATGAGAATAAGAATTGTTAACTGTGGACTAAGCCACAAATGTGTGCACGGTTGCAAATATAAGATATATATTTGTCCATACATAGTTTCTTAGCAGCAGAACCAGAAGGTTTCAACTAAAGAATTCATTTTTAGACACACAGCTCTAGATCCTATATTAACATAACTATCTTTTCGTGTTTGCGTATATGCTTACTTGCGAAAAAGGTGCATGTGAAGCATCTATTTTCTTGGGCTCGATACTCATGTCTTGTATATTCTAAATGCCAGTGACGGAGCAAGGTGAGGGTGCTGTAAGGGTGTTGTCTGCCCCAGGTGTAGGTTGGAAGTTGGTGCCCCGTCTACAGAGGGGTGAAAAACATTCATAAAACTGAAAAATCTGCTCACTTTTTCTGACTCCCATGTAATTCTAAATCACATTGGTGATAAAGTACTGCTCCTCACCAGGCAGGCCTCTGGTCCTCCCCTACCCCTCTCACTTTTGCTATGCCATTGCATGTCCACCTTAGGGAGGAATTTAAAGCGTGATGCAAAGGAAAGGATATATCTGCAATACATATTAAGTACCTAATAGGCATTTGTTTAGCATGTCGATATTTTTAATGACTACTGTTAGGACACTTGCACAGTACAGGGGAAAAAAACTCCATGGAAACAAACATAAACACTTAGAAACAAAGGCAAATAAGTGCCACAAAATCATCTTTGCTCAATCCATCCCTTAATACCCAGAAAGGCTCAGAAGGCTCAGAGGAACATATCTGCTTTATTTTGTTCCTGTGGCTTGGCAGGGAGATGTGTAGTTCTTTGATGATAAGAAGAGAATAGAAGGAGTAGTTAAGGATAAAACCTTTCCTATTTAACTGTTCCATTCTTTTCTTCTCCCCCAGATGAAGGATGATGTATGGAAAGGAATAAGAATTCAGAACAGTGTGACTAAATCACACTTGTTAAAGTTAGAAAAGCCCTGAATAGGTCAATTTTACTGACTTCATAGAGGGAAAAGAGCACAAGAAGCCTTTCATGATGGCTAGGAGGTGTTGCAACTCCCCACTTGAGCTTAAAAATACTGTTTACTTACCTGCCTTCTGCCATTATTGTCATCAAACTTTATTGATAAGGTCATCCCATGGACACACTATAAAATGTGAGCAATTTTTCTTTGGCCTACCCCTTCTTTTGGAAGACTCAGACAGCTTTTTAAGGCTCCTATCTCATTACATGCTGTGGCACCCTAACCACCACCACCACCACCACCACCACCACCACCGCCACCACCACCGCCACCGCCACCGCCACCGCCACCGCCACCACCATCACCTTCCATACTGCTATCACCAGACATTAGATTTTGAGGGCTTTTGTGATAACTCATTTTCCCTGTCTTCCTTGCCCACTTCTTCCCATCAGCATGTCCCCCCCCCCCGCCCTGTGTCCCATTCCCTCAGAACCCTGCTATGCGAAAACGGCTAGTGATAAATCAATCAGAGGCTAATTCCTGAAGATGGGGTGGCTGGTGATTTTTATATGAGTAAACTGGATGGTTCTTCTGTACTTTCAGGCTGAGAACTAAGAATTTGGACAAATAAAAGAAACATAGTGGCATTCATGATCAGTTTTAGGTGGTAAAAACAAAGCAAGGTCCAAGCATGAGTTTGTGATGAAGTAAAATCCACAATACAAAATTTGTCCTTACTGGCTTCTTAGTAAGTGCTTATAGCCCAAAAACTAAGGGGGTGAGGATAATCCAGAAAGAGGGCTTCCTCTTAAGGGGTCTAATAAAAGTAGACTCTCTTCCCTTCTCAATACTTTATAACTTCATAGAAAACTGAGAAGGATAACAATCAATGGAGAAGCAAATACACTCCTCAGGCCACTTTGCATAAATATCAGGAAAAGGACTAATTATGCCTCTTAGATCCTAATGTATATTAAGAATTTAGGACAGTCTAATTAATTATACTTCATTTTCTCCAACTAAACCTATTCAAACACCAAATCTTTGGCTGATATATTCTAAAATGATAGAATCTTTTAACCGTTTAAGATGCATTTCTTAAATACAAGTTAGAGCAGCAGCAGAGGTATTTTTGGTGGAAGTTTCCAATTCATAGCATTAAGATCCTGTTTATTCTGGTTGGTGTATTTGACTTACAATAAAAGGCTACAAAGGGAAAAGCATGCAAGACAAGTGACACCTTGTTACTACTTCTTCTCATCAACTGTATAATCCTTTCTGCGTCTTTCTCATTTTTGTGGTGGTGGTAAGGTATATATATCTCATATTATATATATATGGAGAGAGAGAGAGAGAGAGAGAGAGAGAGAGAGCCTCTTTCAACCATCTTTATGTCTTTGCCTTTCATCTCTTGGTTAAAATGCTCCACTGTGTATAGACTAGCTTGTAAGTACTTTGGAAATAGGAGTGAAAAATATGGTTAAATTCAGACCACGGAGAGCCTGATAGACTCAGAGTTCAGTGAGGAACCAAAAGCCCTCCTGTGCCTTGATTTCCAGGGAACTACCTGAAACTCAATCAGCCATGTACCTATGACAGTGTTTCAAATTCCAGTGGCTCGAGAAGTGTCATCGGTAGCAAAATGGAGTGATGTTCATACCACTGCCAAGAACTTAGAGGTGAAATGTAACCATCTTTATAGTTTTTCATGATCCCTAGGTGAAAAAGAATGTAATTGTAATTATGATTGCCTTTGTGTGTGTTAGTATGTAAGGAAGCTGATTTATTTTAAAGCTATCTATCTCTGAAATATTTTCCAAAATAGGTATGTGTAAAATATACTATGTGTAACACATATAAAACAAATATATATCAAATATATATATATATACATACAATTAATACTATGTTGTCCTGATTGTTTTTTTCTCTTTTTTTAAAGGTCTATTTACTTATTTTGAGAGAGAGAGATGGGAGGGAGCATGTGAGCAGAGGGAGGGGCAGAGGGAGAGAATCTCCAGCAGACTCCCTGCTGAGCACAGAGCCCACACAGAGCTCCAGCTCACAACCCGTGAGACCATGACCTGAGCTGAAACCAAGAGTGGGATGCTCAACTTACTGAGCTCCCTGGGCACCCTTGTTGTCCTGTTTTCTGAGTGTTGTTTTCTCTCAGTTAATGAGTACTTTTAAGGGAAACTGCAATGTAAGCTTTCAGGCAATGGGCACAGCATACCATACTTCCATTGAATTTAGTCAATGAGGGCTCTTTTAAATTGAGTGCATTTAGCATCATTTGCTCTCCTTATGTCTTGTAAAGAAATTAAGAAAAAAGAAAAAAATGTTTGTGTGGTTTCTGTAACAACTTATCAGCCACTTCTAATGCTATTTATTTCTTCCTGTGGATTCCTGTTAGTATCTGGTTTCACTTTCTTTCAGCCTGAAGAAGTACTTTTAGTATTTCCTGTAAGGAAGATTTGCTAGGCTTTATTCTTGGGGAAATATCTTTATTTTGCCTTTATTTTTGAAGGATGATTTTGTTGTATATGGGATTGTTTTTTAACAGATTTGTTGATATAACTTATATACCATACAATTGATCCATTTAAAGTATACATTTCAATAATTTTTAGTATAGTCAGAGAGCTGTGCAACCATTGCCACAATCAACTTCAGAACATTTTTGGATATAGAATTCTTAGTTGAAAATAGTTTTCCATCTCTTTCAATACTTTGATTATACCATTTCATTATTTTCTGACCTTTGGATTTTTTTTAAAGATTGTATTTATTTATTTATGAGAGACACAGAGAGGCAGGTACATAGGCAGAGGGAGAAGCAGGCTCCCGGAATTGAGCCTGATGTGGGACTTGATCTCGGGATTCCAGGATCATACCCTGAGCTGAAAGCAGATGCTCAACCACTGATCACTGAGCCACCCAGATGTCCCTGGCCTCTGTTGCTTCTGATGAGAAATCAGTTATTAATCACATTGTTCCCCTATATAGAGTGAATAATTTTTCCCTTGTGTCTTTCAAAACTTCTGTTTGACTTTTCTGTCGATCTAGCTCCATGTTTTCTGCTTTTTTTCTATTGTCATCTGAAATCTGCTGTTGAACTCCTTTAGTGAATCTTTTTATTGAGGTTGTTTTGCATTTCTAGAATTTCCACTGTTTCTTTTCCTCTTTTCCTCTCCTCCTTCCTTCTCTTTCTTTTTTTACAACTTGGTTAGACTTATTCTGTACAAGCTGTCTCCTCTGCAATGTGCTAACACTAGTGGTCTACTAAGAAATTTTAAATCCTTATTTTTGTTTGCCTGACTTCCTAGAGGTCACCTTGCATAGCTTAGCGGCCTGCCAATAACTGGTCAGAGACTATGCCCAAACACCTTGAACCTATAAAACTTACATTTTGCCAATGGATCTGTGTGTGATTTGAAGAAGACATACAAAGTTCAGACAATTTCTGTCTGTTCCCGATTTTATTTTCCTCTCAGCCCTCTTGGGTCTGTGTGTGTGTGTGTGTGCATGCACAATCTCCAGCTGGTCAGAGACGTGTGGAGAACATATATAGCCACACTATAGCTCTATCACTTTCAGGATCTCTTGGTTAAGTTTCTGGCTATTCTGTAGGCCTATCACTCATCACAACCAGGAGTGCAACCTCAGGCTAGCAAAGCTGCAGGCTTACCTCATCCATTTCTTACCAAGTTTTCTGCTTATACTGAAAATACTGCAAAGCATGCACTTTTGCTCTCAACTCCAAACCAATTCCTCTCCCTCTGGCAGCAAAGCTGCTGGTTTTCACAAACAACCCTACTCTGGTCTAAAAATTGTGCCAATTGAGCTGGTATAGAGAAGAGATGGAAGTAGCCCCAGGCAAGAAGGCCACTGCTTCCCACTGCTTTTAGCTGAAATTCTAGCAGCTTTTCATAAAATAATGGTTATCTCTTTGTTGTTTGCCTTTGGTTGGTTTCTAGAGCCTTGAAATGCTTGTGAGATTTGCTTTGACAATTCTGTACAGTTTTATAGTTGGCTTTTGAGAATAGGATTTGCTGACCTCTTTCTTCCTTTAAGGTCCAAAGTCCTACCTTCAAATTACTCATTTCTTATCCCACAGTGGCTCCTTTTTCCACCATTTAGTTTGTGTTCTGGGGAACAATTTTGACATACAATGCCTAACTAAAGTGGTGCAGAGACAGAGTTGAATCTGTCTCAAATAAACACAGGAAAAGAATCATGCTAGATTTTAAAATGCAAATGCAGATTTTACAGTTGCTTAAGCTACCTTACTAGTAGTCTAGAACTACTAAATGATCCATAAAGGAAGGTATGGATTAGAAACAAGTCAGCATATGACTAACTACAATTCACAATATCCTTGTTATTAGGAAAGGGACCATAACATTATGGCAACCCAGCAGCATAGCAACCTAGTAACACTGACCAACAATTGTGTGAAATGCTGGCTAAAAGAAATAATGAACATAAAAATATAATGATTTTTGAGAACTAAACAATTTTTTAGGATTTTATTTATTTGAGAGAGAGAGAGTGAGAGAGAGCACAAGCGGGGGGGGGGGGGGGGGGGCGGGGCAGAGGGGCAGAGGGGCAGAGGCAGAGGCACCTGAGAGGGAGCTGGATGTAGGGCTTCATCCCAGGACCCTGGAATCATGATCTGAGCCAAAGGCAGTTGCTTAACCTACTGAACCACCCAGGCACCCCGATTTCTGAGAATTTTAAGAGAAAGAGGGATAGCACTGTTACTCAAGGCAAGGAACACATCTTTACCCCAATATAGTCCTAATTCAGTTCCTTGTGTACTTCCAGAAACATTTCCTTCATAAAATACAGCATGGGGCAGCCTATTCTCTGCAAGATCATATAGGGTTTTGATTTGAACGGAGACCAATAAAGAAGTTTCTTTTAAGGATTAATAGATAATCTCATAAGAATTCAAGATGGAAACAATAACACCAGAATTCATGCAATGGGATCTAAAAGGTCAGGACAAGGCTATCCACCTGGCTTTAGTGGATGTTCATGCTAGTGGGTCTCTGCTTCTGGCAGCTTATCTTTTTTTTTTTTAAGGATGTTATTTATTTATTCATGAGAGACACAGAGAGAGAAAGAGAGAGACAGAGACAAAGGAGAGGGAGAAGCAGGCTCCATGCAGGGAGCCCGACGTGGGACTCGATCCCAGGTCTCCAGGACCAGGCCCTGGGCTGAAGATGGCACTAAACCACTGAGCCATCCGGGCTGCCCGTGGCAGCTTATCTTATTTGTTCTCCTACTTTCTTCTATAAACCAATTTTCTTTCGTTGCCCATGGCCCTTCTGCTCCCACAAAATGACACATGGCTTCGGATTGGCATAAAATGACCTTCATCTGTCTTTACAGACACTGCAGCTCTTTTTCCACAACTGACTTAGTCATTTACTGCTAGTTTTATAATTCTCAAATGAAAGAATCAGATTCATTCATTTTGGTTCAATCATCTCTGGCCAGTGGATCAGGCTTATTGGAGTAATTATGATTTTCTACAGCCATGCAGGGGCCATGAATGGAGATGTTCTTAGGAAGAAGCATAGGGTGGAAATGAGGACAACAACAGACTTATAATTGGTTTATTCCTAAGTGAGTCTCTATTTCTCAAGTGTTAAAAATTTTGTTGGATTTCCTCTGAGGCCAATACACTCAATTTGCTTGGAGTGAACTCCTTAAATTATTTTGATAACAAATACCATAGATTCTTTTATTTTCAACTTGCCATGGCTTGCTTTTCCTTCTTCTAATTCACTATGGATCTCAATTTTGGGTCATACACCATTTAACATAAATGCTTACAATATATGACTTTAATTAATGTGTGTAAATACATATGAAGAATTGAACTGAGAAAAGGAGAAGGCATTTCATGTGAAGAAAAGCACAAAATTATGCAGCCTGAAATGATCATGGTTGATGTAGTTTCCTACGGCTGTTCTCAGAAATTACCACAAAGTGGGTGGCTTAAAAATAAGAGACATTTATTCTCTCATAGTTCCAGAGGCTAGGAGTCTGAAAGCAAGATGTCAAAAATCATTCATTGTCTTTTCCTAGCGTCTTCTGGTTGGTAATTCTTGGTGTGCCTTGATTTACAGCTACACCATTCCAATTTGCACCGATGTCTTCACATGGCTGTCTTCCCTCTTCGTGTCTGTGTCTGTCCAAATATCTTTCTCCTCACAAGTATATCAGTCATTGGATTTAAGGTCCTAATCCAGTATGTATACATGTATGCAAAGGCTGCATGTATACAAAGGCCCTATTTCCAAGCAAGGTCATATTCACAGGTACCAATGGTTGCGACTTCAATAAATCTTCCTGCAGGACATAATTCAACCCACACTGGTGTAGTCAGGAAACTAGCCTGAATGGAATGGAGGACACATAATATGGAAAAATGAGGATAATCATGAAAATGGAATTCATGAGAGCTGGGTCATAAATATTCATAGTGCAGATGCAACACCATATTAATCAATTCCAAAGGTGTCTTTCCCAAAATAGCCTACATAAATTCAAAGTATTAGAAGTATCTTCTCTAGAACTCAATAATGCTAAGTTTGCTTGCTCATTCTTTGGTGCTTTTGTTTCTTCTTCCTATTTTGCTGGGAATATCCACAGATTTTCCCACATCTTCTCCCACAATTTCTGATACCTGTTACCATAGACATATTATCCATGCTCTTATCTAAAGTCTACCTGTAACTCTGTACCCTAGAGCCTATCCTCTCTTGACTATTCAAGGCATTAATTCAGCAAATTCTCCTCTCCCACTTTCCTATATTCTTTTTTTTCCCATTTTCCTATTTTCACTCTCAACCACACCATTCCCATCAACGTACACAAAGATACTATTACTCTACACACCTCAAAAGAACTCTTCTCTTGAGTCCACCTTATTTGCCAGATGCTGCAAAAGTGGTTTTATTCCTCTTTCCAACAAAACTCCTTTATATTCCCTTCTCTAAGTCCTTTTCTACACACTCCAATCTAGAATTTATCCCACCACTCCACGCAAAATGTTCTTGCCATGATTATCGATACCTCCAAATTGCAAAATCCAATGGTTCATTCTCAGTCCTCATCTTCTTTGACCTATCAATAGTATTTGACATATTGGCTACTGTTGTCTTCTTGATACACTTGCCTTCCAGGATACTATGCTCTTCTCAATTTCCCTTCACTTAGCTGATTATTGCTTCTGGTCTTTATTGGTGATTCTTCTCCAACTTCTTAACAGTTGAGTATTCCAGAGCATGCTTGGACCTCCTTTCCTTTATGTATATGCATTCCTTTGGCATTTTACTCAGGTGTCTCTCTCTCTCTCTCTCTTTTTTTTTTTTTTTTTTTTTTTTTTTGCCTTCAGTACCATGCTAATGACTCCTAAACCTATAATAGCAATCAAGACCTCTCTCCTGTACTTCAGGCTCAGATATCTAATTGCCAATTCAATATGCTTGAGCGTATGGTAGACATTTCAAACTTACCATGCCCAAAACTGAAACCACCAAACATGCCCTGCTTTTAGTCACTTCCATCTCCGATGATGGCAATTCCACTCGTTTAGTTACTTGTGCCTAAAATCTTAGTCTTTCTTGACTTCTCCCTTCTTCTCACATCCTCGTATCCAATCCACAAAGAGGGTTTGTTGTTCAAAAGAAGACTCAAAGTATAATCAGAATCCAAACACTTTCTACATCTTCACTGATATAGTCTCATAAATCCCCTACTATTTCTCACCTGAATTGTTACTTTAATATCTTAACTGGCTCATTTCTCCTGCAGTTTATTCACAACATAGCAGCAATAGTAAACTTGATAAAACCCAAGCCACATAAAATCTTTCTTCTGCTAAAAACCTTCCAATGTCTTCCTACTTCATGCAGGGTAAAAGCTAATGTCTTTACAATTGTCCAGGAAGCCTTACATGAACTGGTCCCTTGAAATCTTGGATCTCGTCTTATTCTATTTTTCTCTATCACTCACTTCACACCAGTCACTATCTTTTAACATTCATCAAATATGAAAGGTTTGCCCTTGCCATAGGACCCTGACAACTGCTTTTCCTTCTACTTAAAATGCTTCTTCTCCAGATATTTGCATATAGAATCTCTCACTCTTTCAAGTCTGAGTAATTATTATCTTCTTAATGAGGCTTATTCCAATCATACCAACACCCCCTCTAAGTATCCGTTATTTTGTATTTACCATCTTATTTATACCATGTAAATGTACTGATTTCTTATGTTTATTGTTACTTCTACCTCCTCTAGAATATAAAGTTCATGAGGACAGGAATTTCCGTCTTTTTATTCACTGATGCATTTTATTTATTTTAAGATTTTATTTATTCATGAAAGACAGAGAGAGAGAGAGAGAGAGAAGCAGAGACACAGGCAGAGGGAGAAGAAAGCTCCACGCAGGAAGCCTGATGTGGGACTCGATCCCAGGTCTTCAGGATCAGGCCCTGGGCTGAAGGCGGCGCTAAACCACTGAGCCACCTGGGCTGCCCTGCTCCTGTGTTCTAAACCCAAACCGGAAGAACCATTTTTCTTTCTTTCTTTCTTTCTTTCTTTCTTTCTTTCTTTCTTTCTTTCTTTCTTTCTTTCAAGATTTTTATTTATTCTTGAGAGACAGAGAGAGAGAGAGTCAGAGACACAGGCAGTGGGAGGAGCAGGCTCCTTGCAGGGAGCCTGATGTGGGACTCAATCCCAGGACTCCAGGATCACGCCCTGGGTGGAAGACAGGCGCTAAACCACTGAGTCACCCAGGGATCCCATCACTGAAGCATTTTAAGCACCAATAACAACACCCGACACATAGTAGTTACTCAGTGAACACTTGTTGAATGAATGAATACTTTGCTTAGCTTTTATGACTAGATAAATAGCTTCTGGAGGAAAAAAAGATTTTTTCCTATCCCTTCTAGTGAATTCTTCCAATTAAAGTATAATTATGACTAGTCTAACACTTTTTTTGGGGGGGGTGTTAAAACTTTTACTGCAATGAAGAAACAGTATATGAACAATGAAGTAAACAGTAATTAGACACCTACCAATTTTTTCCCAAAACAAACAAAAAAAATGTAAACAGGAAAATCACTCTGTCTATACTTGTACAGCTTCTTAAATCATGTTAGAAGGGTCTCACATTCGATGATCAAGAAATTTTTAAATAGTAGTAATTATTTTCATTTTAAGAAAAGGACCTCCTCCTCCCCCCCTCCCCCAAGTATTTAACATGAAGGAATGGGCTTTCTTACACATTAATTCAATACGTATTTGAAACAGCAACAATAACCATAATAATTTGGCATTTCTGTTTACAGTTGCTCCAAAATTTTTTTCAATTTCACAAAGCCTTTATTGCTTTTAAAAAATTTATTTCATCACTGATCCTAATGGAGAAGAGCTGTGCAGTGTGCTAGGGAACATGATAATGGTCTTTGGATAGGTTGCTTTTCAATGATTATAAGCTGCAGTGATTAATGTTCCTCCACCTTATTGTGCAATTAAACATGGCGGGGACTGATACTGTCTTCTTTAGTATACTGCTGAACTCCATTTCTCAGCCCTGTTCATCTTGAAGGTAGTTCTGGACAAAAGAATAGGGTGGAAATTCAATAAAATAGGATTCCACTTCCCAGGCTGAGTTCTTAAATTTGCCTTGTGATTTTGTTCTCTTTCCTTGTCCTCCTTGTCAGAACAATAGGATACAGTGGGGGATTCAGAGGCCTGAGAAGTTGATGGAATCACTGCATGGAAGGAGACTGAGTCTCTGAATCAGAGGGTAGAAGACCACTCACCAAACTCTATTGGATAATGATGTGAATGAGAGCTAAAATATTTATATTCTAATTCACTGATAATTAGGGTTGATTTTGTGATAGCTAGTCTACCATGACCAACATAACAAGTTCCTAATATTGCCACAGAAAAGATGAAACTTGATTATGCAAAGCTATGAAAATGGCACATGTTATCATTGAGGAAATTTGAAATCTTTGGCAAAGCAGGACTGCCATCTCTAAAAACTGCTCTTTTAACTACAATACTCCGATATATTAGCATTTCTTCTTGGAACAAATAAGTTGGTGCTTTTTGGAACTGAGATGTGAATCTTTGGCCTATGTTAGGATTCCTCTTTCAATTCAATGGCAGTGTCAATAGGAAAGCAAGTTGGCTGTTTGCGCTAGGCACCACCTGGCTGCAGTTACATCGCTCAGCACTAAACACGCTGGCTGTGTCAGAGTTGAGTACTGTCATTCTGATGAAGTGGGGAGTGTGTTGCCCTGGTAGGAAGCCTTTTAAATTGAATGACAAGGTTTTTCTTATTTGTTACATCCCCAGGCCATTGTCAAATCATATAATGCCAGCCCAGGAAAGTAATTACTGAACTGTTGTGAGGCTGTTAGCAGCTGCTTTTCATTTTTCCCCATTGTGACTGGGATGTGGTGGAGAAAAATTGGGATGACTAAGAACCACAACATAAACGCCACCCAATCTGCTGGCCAGTCACATGTGGCACTTACTTTTAGCCAAGGGGAAAAGAGCAGGTTCCTGAAATATTAGACGTAGGTGCCAAATATAGCAAAGAATCTACAGCCAACTCTAAGAGGCCAGGCCATGAGACAGATGGATTTCATGTATTAAATCATTACCAAAATCACTAGGCCACAAAGTCTAATTTCTAAAAACAAAACCCAGTGTTGATCCCATCAAACAACTTTCCTCCTATTCTTTCTTTCTTTCTAGTGCTTTATTATTTGGGTAAGGACCACAATAAGCCTTCAGCTGAAACTAGATCAGTCCAAGTTTCTAACAATAAATGTAGATTCTCTTTAAAAAGCAGCCACAAGGATATATGAAGAGGAAATGAACAATAGTAAATGTATTTTCATTTCATCACCTTATCTTAATTTAGTCCTTTCCCATAAGAACCTTATGAATTGGCCAGTGCTTATTTTCGAGGTTATTTCTTAAACTCTACTCAAGGAAGAATGGCACTGCATTTGATAGATGACTCATTTAAAATAAAATATGTATTGTTTTAACGTTACAACTGTTTAAAATTTAATGGAAAGTTCTTAAGATTTTTAACACAACTGAATGTTATGTTTCCAATCAGGTGACAATCTAATCAGGATGAACCTTAAGTGATTATTCATTATTCAATTCTTTGAATGAAGTGGTTTAACTAGAATGTACTGTGTTAGAAAGTTATTAGGTTCATATATAACCCTTTCTTGGTCTGAAAGTGCTCTCCTCTCCTTCTTGGTCACTGAGATACAATAAGTACATTTGTATGTCTTCTAAAGGTTTTGGAAGGCAGTTGCTTTCTTATACTGTAGGCAAAACTCCTTTCACTAAGAATGTAAAAGCACCTTTCATGAAATAATTTATTTCTAAATGATGAAAGTGGTCAGAGGCACAGGATCCAACAACTTCCCAAATGAAAATAATTAGAATCTGTGGTAAAGATAAGAGTGAGGTTTGAAACCTGTCGGTACATATCACTAAGTAGAAATAAATTATGGCTTGTCAAAAATGACAGATTTCAACAAGGTGCTTCCTTTTCACTTCGAATAAGACCTTTTTCCACCCAGCAATTAACTTTATTCCCATTAATATTCAGTAGCATTGACAAGGCTGACAGAGTAAAGCTGGGTTTTATAAAACTAGAGACAGATTGATAGAGACTCATTACTTTGTCTAATAATTTCATCATTGTATGTTAGGTCTTAATAAATAAAGGACAAAGCTGTTGACTGTGGCATTGATTTGTTGTGCCAGGTAAAGACTCAAATTTTCTGTGTATATTTCCTTTTTGTGATTCATAAATTTATTTTTGAAAATAAATAGTAATTTTGCCCAAAGGGTTGCAGAGGTGACACAATAATGCATTTATACCATACCGCAATATGTTTAGCACTAGCATAGTTTTAGATATTTCTTCACGATCTATAAATAATAATTATGCCACACAGTTAAATTAAATAAAATGAATAACTGCATGTAAACGATCCTTTGATTATAGATGGAGAAAGCCTAAGAGCAAGTATTTGCTTGTGGTGTGGTAGAAAAAGAGCAAAGAATTCACTAACAACCCCAGGAAACACAAAAACCAAACATTTTTGTCTTCCTTCCTTTATGATACAAAAAGTTAGAAATAAAATAGAGCAGGTTTCACAAAACTTCAAGATGTGTCAAAGATGATGTTGCTTAGAGACATAACATCTGTTCTGTTTTTGTATTTGTCATGTTTCCTAAAAAAATTAAAATGAAACATTGTGCTTTTCTAAGCTTATGGACACAGATTTTTTTTTCATGTAGGACACTTTGGCTGAGTTCAGCTTTGCTTTCTCTTCTAGATGAGTGAGAAAAAAAATTTCACTGTTGGTGAGAAAGACGTGATACATGCCCAGTGAAATCAACTTGCATTTTTTTTTTCTGTAAGTTTCTAAAGTTTTTCTTTCCCTCTTCCATGAGAGGTGACTTCTCACAGGTAAAAGTCCATCATTTTTACCAAAGAGCTCTTTTTCCTTTAACATTATATAGCTCAGCGAATTTTTTGCCAGGGGCAATATTAGTGAGTTGTAGATGTTTTACTGACATGGAATTTTGCCACTTGTATTTATTTTCTGTGTTATGACAACCTACTGTTCTGTGGTAGAAATGACACCATTTTAGTCCTTATAAATTCATAGTTTCTGCAAAAGTCTAATTTTTCATAAGTGAAAATTCATGTAGTGAAAATGGAATCATTTCACGCAGTTCTTACTTTGGCCCTAAGCACATGCACTGAATAGCTCTTTATTCCCCCATTTTTGTCAGTATCAAAGTCTGCAGATGGGTAGGTCACACCTGAACACTCTGAGCAGGGAATTTGTCACTAGGTTTTAATATTTAAAACTTTAGATTTGAATTCCCTATTCCTTTTGAGTCCTTCCCTGATGTTCTACATCCCTTTAGTAATTTATCTCCCGTTAGCTCTTATCTCTTTTCTTTATGGCAGTCTTCTCTGATTTCAGCTTTATTCAGCTCCCTGGCTTTCACCCAAACTCCTCTTCAAATTATCAATGCTAACATTTTTCTTTGGTTATTGTCTCATTTTCTTCTTGTTTATCCTTTTTTTTTCCTAATCTATTTATGAATTCATGTGTTTGAAGCATAGCAAAGATGCCCAAAGAAATGAAGAGATTATTCCAGGCAAATGAAGTTGTTTAAAAACTGTGAAGATCTGAAATCAATTAATCTGTTTGGGGAGTTGCAAACTACCAATGTGGTAAAAGTATAAGCAACGCCTGTGTATAGAGGATTGGAGGAAATAACACTGAAGGGTGCCTGGGTGGTTCAGTAGGTTGAGTGTCATGACTTCCAAATATCTCATCAACATTTGTGTAGGGGAAAATTGGTTTGTAATTATTTGAGAGTCTAGAAAAATAATTTTATGTATCACAACAAAGTTTCCTTCTTCACAGTTATAAACTAAAATTTCCAGGAATGCAATGCTGTTTAAATCAAGGGAATATTGCACTGTTTTCTGAGCAGTGTTCACCATTTCAGAAAATCACATCAACATTACAATTGAGTGACCAATATAACATGCCAGTTGTTATTTGGCACACATAACTTTCACATGCAAATATATAACAAAGGAAACCTGAGACTCTTTTTAACGGACTTAGACTTAAATATTATTAAATTAGCAAAGAGAAACAAGATGCAGGGATCACACTGAATTGTATTAATAAAGATTGTTTTTATGTTTCATATTATTGCCATCACATATATTTTTAAATGTTAAAAATTATAAGAGATCTAGATTATAAAACTTACATATGACAGTATTTATTCATTTTGTTTTTTTTTTTCCAGCATACATAGATTCTGTCTCCGTCATAGTTTTTCTGTGGTTGGGTTTATTACTGCCTTTTTTTTTTTAGTACACCTTTATCCCCCATAGTTTATTGAAGGATATGGTCTCCCGGGACTTTCTAAGTGCCAGAGACTGATTATGAGCCTCAACATGTGGAGGAATTCAAGGCAGGAGATATGTTTTCAGAGATACTTTGTCACTATCCCGTCATAACATTGGGAATTATTTTGACATTGCACTTATAAATAAGGCCCAGCTCATTTGTGCTAATATCATACTTCATCATTTTCTCTGTTTCCAAAGTCTGTAATTTGTCTTGGCATGTTATCCTTATTTCAATTAAGATCATTTCCCTCTTTTCCTTATAGACAAATAAGTCTGCTCTGTTAGGGCTTATTTTTGTTTTAGTGACCATTTATATCTCCACTGTTTTATCTTCCTGAATTTCTTTTATTGAAGGATTTCTGACCTTAGCTCTCTTAAATCCCAGTGAATTCATTATCAGGAGGTGTAGGCATCGGTCCACACCATCAAGTCTTCTGGATTAGCCTTGCCTGAGCATTTAGATATATCATGTTATTATAAATTATTCTCTATTATTCCACTGACAGTGCTGTTCTGAGTCATAGTGGAACTGAGGTTCCTTTGTGCTTATTATTATTATTCTCTTAGCTGAACAAAAATGCAAGTGTTGCTGGGCCCTGTCCACATCTTCCTTCTCTCACACCTTGCAGCCTAGAGCAGCCTCTGAAGTCTAGCCAATGCAGCAACCAAGAGAGTTTACCTCATGGGTGTTTTCTTTTCATGGTAAAATTTCTAGTTGCTTCATGTACCATAATTCTCTACTGTGCAAAGCTGACATATGCATAGTGTGATATCTAGCTTCTCTATCCACCCATTCCCTCTAATTTCCTCTAAGTAACAGCATCATTGCCCAATTGATATAGAAAATAAAAATAATCACATAATTTAAAAATTTTCCCTGTAAAGAACTACTGATTTAAGTAATGGAGTTCAATGTAAGGAGATCCTTTGCCATAACACATATTCAAGCATATGCTAAAACTTGTAGGGAAATGATAAGCAGAATTCAAGCATTGGGTGAATGATTGAACTAGATCAAGGTTGAAAAATCAAATGCATACAGACACAAAGCAGGTATGAGAAACGTGTAAATGGGGCTAAGAGAAAGAACAGAAAGAGTTGTGTGGGCTGTGTAGTTAGTTGTCTCAGCACTGTTTTTTGAAAGAATATCCTCTGCCCATTGAATTGTCTTGGCACAATGTTAAAAATCAAGTGCTCCATAAATGTGAGGGTTTATTTCCAGACTACCAATTCTATTCCATTGTGTATTCTCATGCCAGTACCACACATTCTTGATTACTGTATGTTGGTATGTTTTAACATCAGTAAATGTGAATCCTCCAACTTTGCTTTCCATTACCAAGATTAATTTACTTATTCTAGATGCCTTGAATTTCCATATGAATTTTAGGATCAGCTTGTCAGTTTCTGCAAAGATGTCAGCTGGATTTTGATAGGGATTACATTGAGTTTGTAGATCAATTTCTGAGTATTGTCATTTTAACAATATTGCCTTCTGATCCACATACATGGAATGTCTTTCCATTCATTTGGTTCCTTAAATTTCAACAATGCTTGATGGCTTTCAGAGTGTAACTTTTGTACTTCTTTTGTTAAATTCATACCTAAGTATTTTATTATTTTCAATCTAGATGCCTTTTAGGTCTTTTCTTACCAAATTGCCCTATGCAGGTCTGCTTAGTTTTTAAATCTGATCTTTTACTCATTATTATTAAATTGGTTCAATCAAACCAGTTGCCTCATTCTTTCAGTACTTTGTGTCTTGTTATCTTTTGGATTTTTCATAATTTAATTCTTCAAAGAAAACACACCTGATTAACATTGCTCTACTCCTTCAGAGATTATCTTGTTAATCCACACCATTCTGACACATCTGTGGATATAGTCCAGATTGATATTTGTCTTGTTAGTGTTTATTATTCGGGACACTTCCTTTCTCAAATTAAATTGTAAGCTCCATTGAGGAGGTTCAATATTTTCAACTCTAAGGCCTTCAAAAAATCCTAACAGGGTCCTATGCACAAAGAAATGGCTCAAGAAATGTTCTCAATTTGCTTTTCTTCTTTCATAGGGAAGTAATTCTGCATCATATCAAGTGATGAACTTACATCTGAGTCTATTTTTCATCTGTAAATGAGAAGTAAAAATGTCTAACATGATGAAGTATACTAAAGATTAGAAATAGGCAAGTAAAACATATTACCCACAGCAGGCATTTGATATGTGGACATGTACTTCATCATTATTGATAAAAGCAATGTGGCAGTTGAAAAATTAAGCTTAGAGTTTTTGATTCAGAAATACAGTAAAAAGAGAATGGAAATTTTGGACAGTTGTGAACATCACTTAAGACTCTATTTTATTACAATAGGAGTCATATCTAAGGCTCCTATCAGTACCATATTCTTCCTGGAACTCTCACCATTTATTTCAAGAAGAATATAGAGCAACAAACAGAAACTGTCACACACACACACACACACACACACACACACATCCTCCCAATCTTATCGCTTATTTTATAAGATTTCTGGCATCTTACAATGAAATACAGTTGATGAATAACATCAATATGCAGTGTACTGAAAGTCAATATTTAATGTCAAATACAGGTTAAAGGGCCTTACTCTGTCATTGCTTCAGTTTGAAATTAAGTGGGAAAGCTTGGAACCTACTTTTATTGTTATTAGCTTTATATTTTGTACCAGTTAACCAGAGAAAAATACGGGAAGTATTATATGTTGCTTGATTTTTATTTCTTCACAAACTACTAAAAACAATTCTCTTTGTAAAATTTTTTTTTAATTCTAAACAATCAGAGAACCTAGATGGCTCAGTCGATTAAGCGTCTGCCTTTGGCTCAGGTCATGATCCCAAAGTCCTGGGATTGAGCCCCAGGTCAGGCTCCTTGCTCCGAGGGAAGCCTGCTTCTCTCTCTCTCTCTCTCTCTCTCTCTTTCTCTCGCTCTCTCTCTCTCTGTCTGCCACTCTGCCTATGTGTGCTCTTGCTCTAATAAATAAATGAAATCTTTAAAATTCTAATGATCAATAAGGTTTAACCAGAAAAACAGTATAATTAGGTAAAAAGTAATATTTCAACTTCCCAAGCTTCACTAAAGCACAGATTCCTTTACTACAACCATCTTTGATGGGGAAATACTTATTTCAAATAAAAATATTATATTCTAAATAGAGCAAGTTGACAGATGTATCAGAGTGAATTAAAAAGTTGCACATTCTTGGGTTCCCCCTTGGCAGTTAGATTTTTGGCTTGCCCTCTGTGGGTGATGGAATAATTTCTAGTCTTTACAGAGATTAAAAAAAAAAAGTCTGAAAGGTTATTTCATATGTACTGTGGAAATTATGTGTATCATTAGAGTCTAGCCAGGAAATAGAATCCACTTGAGTAAAGAGATTTTCATGCAGAAAAATTGATCCCATGAGTGATGAAAGAGCTGAGACACCAAACAGGGGACACTGGAGCAATCCAAAAATTAACAACAGCAGGGAGCCAGCCTCATCCACCACTGAAGGCATAAAGGGCAGGAGCAGTGTTCCCAGCACCAGTGGGAGCAGGAGGCATAGCTGGCCTTCCTGCCAAGAGCTAGATTCATGAAGCTGTTGCCAGGGAAGGAAGAGGAGAGACCCTAGCTTATTCTTCCCCACACACCCCTTCACGATTCAATCTGAATTCAGTGAAGCATAGGAACCACAGCTGTGGAAATTATGACTCTTGATAGAGAAGAGCTGGGAAGGTCCTAACTCTGGGAAACGAACAAGGGGTGCTAGAAAGGGAGGTGGGCGGGAGGTGGGGGTGACTGAGGGGGGCACTTGATGGGATGAGCACTGGGTGTTATTCTATATGTTGGCAAATTGAGCACCAATAAAAAATAAATTAAAAAATAAATAAACAGAAGGTGACAGAGAAGAGCTGGGAAGGGGGGAAAGGGATGCGAGGGCAAACAGGTCTAGGATGAAGATAATCATGTAGTTGTTCTACTTGCACACATCATGTAATTGGTGGGGAAGATGGGAGGGTGCAGAAGAGAGGCTGGTTGTGAAGAAAAGAACATGGAATGAGTCTGGCCATTTACACGGTAGAGGATATAAATTGAACCCTTAAGTTTTATTTATTCTTTTAGGGAAAATAACACGTTTGGGTCCAAAACGAACTATTTTACCTCTTGATTTTGCATTACATACCAGGCTAATCGGTGTCATTACAATCTTACTTTCAGGTAGACCCCCTAGGGGCAGGGGCCATAATCTCACCTTGTGCCATCACAAACTTTATATCCCAGTATGATATCACAATCTTCTAGTGGTTTGTGTACACACACACACACACACACACATACACACAAACACACACATTTTGACTAGCAGAAATAACAGAACCTAAAATATGATGGCTATGGGAGGGGAATCAGCTATGCAGATTGTGAAACATAAATTGAAATTCCAATGTTCTATGAGAGCATAAAATTCAAATCTGTGCATCAAGACACTTTTAATATGATGAAAAATTTTACTACTCAATGGAAGACTTATTACAAAGAGATCAGATTTTGCTTCTGAAGTTATTTAACCAAAGGCCACACTTCAGCTACTGATGGACTTGCTAAAGCCAACACAGACAGGTTGGTCAGGGAGAAGAGAGCTTGGCAACAGCAGATCATGGGCAGGGGGAAGAGACCATTAGGGCCTCTGGGAAATGCCACCTGGTTCCTAGTTACTAAAGTTAGTGACTGATTCCTGTCTGGTGTGCAAAACCATTAAGGATATATTATTACCCTTCACCTGATCTCGACAAGAAAATTGTTGTTGATTCAAAAAGAAGACAAGACAAATTGATTAAGCTATATCTGGGTTAACTTCCCTAAACAGAAAATTGGCCCACAGCCTGGAAACAATGTAAATTCTGCTTCTTTAAAATTAAAATCACAATTTGGGCAGCCCAGGTGTCTCCGCAGTTTAGCGCTGCCTTCAGTCCAGGGCATGATCCTGGAGTCCCAGAATCGAGTCCCACGTCAGGCTCCCTGCTTGGAGCCTGCTTATCCCTCTGCCTGTGTCTCTGCCCCTCTCTCTCTCTCTGTGTGTGTGTGTGTGTGTGTGTGTCTCATGAATAAATAAGTAAAATCTTAAAAAAAAATTACAATCACAATTTTTTTTCTACCTAGCTGGCTACTAGGAAATAAAATTTTGATGGTCGTATAGCTTATGTAAAAATGCAATATATAGTAAATTTGCATAGAGATTCCCACAGATGGGACTGGAGGTAACCATGTAGGGAGTCGGGAGACACAGCTACGGCAAGTGCTAGCCCTCTCCAGAGCTCCCACATACTCACAAAAGGCTATTCTGTTAAAAGTTCAAGAAAAGAGGTTTGCCAAGGTTTTTTTTTCGAAAGCTAAATTTGGGAGTTTATTGGCATATTAAATAATCATAGAAACATTTTGCAGAATTGCTTCCATTGACTAAAGACTGGCACATGATAATTTATTTGTATAAATATTTTTTCCTCCAATTCAGAACTCAGAACTCAGAAAACATTTTGTAAGAAAAATAACAATAAAATATTTTCTGTATCAACTCTGAAAAAAGTGAAAAGAATAATATTATGGTCTGTTTGTCTGGCATCAAATGTGTTCTGATTGTCTTTAGAAAAGGCCCAAAGGTTAAAAAAAAATAGAAGGAAGAAAAGAGGGAAGGAGGGAAGGAAGGAAAGAAGGAAAGAAAGAAAGAAGGAAGGAAGGAGTAAGGAAAAGAAAAGTCAAAATTGACTATAAATGTCTCACATCAATAGGTCCAGAAGTTTGAGGCCATGCAAGACAGGAAGGTTGAGAAGGAGGGCTTAGAAGAGAAAAGTATGATGAATTCATTTCATATATGCAAGTAGATGTCCAATAGACACTTAGAAACTAAGACTGGCTTTCTCTTTCCCATGGTATCTCAGGGAAAAAGCAGTTGCTTTAGGACAAAGATGAATATTTTCTTCCTAGTCAGCAGCTGCCAGAAACTCACTGAAATGGATGATAAACCAAAACTTCATATCTTTTTAAGAAATGTATGGCCAGTAATTCATCAGTTGCATCTTAGGAAGAAAAGAAAGAAAGAAAGAAAGAAAGAAAGAAAGAAAGAAAGAAAGAAAGAAAGAAAGAAAGAAAGAAAGAAAGAAAGAAAGAAGAAATGAAGGAAGGAAGGAAGGAAGGAAGGAAGGAAGGAAGGAAGAAAGAAAGAAAGAAAGAAAGAAAGAAAGAAAGAAAGAAAGAAAGACAGGGCCACAGAAGTTGTTGCTTTCGCTCTGAGTAAAGAGTGGAAAGGGTGCGTGGCCTGAATCGGTGGTGGGAATGATGAACACGGTTACCCATGTTCATTGCTACTCAATAAAAAGGGCTTTCCTGTGATAGGCCAAAGAGAACTGAAGAAGGAAGGTGCAAATATGTTTAGGGCTGTATTGTGGATGTTAATTTGAGTGTTCTTAACTTGGTTATTGTAAAAAAAGGCAGAGAAAAATATTCCTGGAATGACCGTGCCTGGGCCCAAAAAAAGGCTGGCAGGGTCTGCAAAGTTTTCTTTCAATGTCTCTAAAAAGATGACGTCTACCAATATGCTGTGAAAAAGTCCCCATACAAAGAAGGTACGAAACCCAGAACCATAGTGTTCAAGATTCATGTCCTCTTATCCCATGTATTCTAGAACACTAAACACTGGTGTATTGCTCTGAAAAAACAGCATCCTAAGAAAAATAAAGAAGAGGCTACAGATTATGCCAAACTTTAGGCCATGAAGATAATGGGAAACCCAAGACAACCCAGCAACATTTCCAACAGACAGAGGCTGTCTTCTCTGAGAGCTTCTCTCCTTACTCTGAATCTGGTCAAAAATAAGATTTTCTAAGACAAATAAATAAGATCATATTTAAAAAAAGAAAAAGAAAAATGGGATTGAAGCTTAGAGCTTAGACGAAAGTCAGGAGTAGAAATGTAATTTTTTATTTTTATTTTTGCAAACATAGATACCATAAAAAAGCTATAAGTGAAACAATGGGGAAAAAGGTTTGCAGCAACATCACAAGATAAAAGATTGGTTTTCAGTAAGTGTCTACCAATTAATAAGGAAAAGTGTGTGAATAAGAATATCACAGAGGATAAACAAAAATAACCAATAAGGAATAAACATAAGGAAAGATGCTCAATCTACTGATAGCCAAGTGAATAGATATTAAAAGCATAGTATATCATTTTATGGCCTTCAGGAAATTAGCAAAAATTTTTTAATTTTAATACTTTTTGTCAAAGCACTATATGAACAAGTTCAAGTAGCCAGACATCTCACATGCCAGGCTTGCCTAAATGGCCTTTTCTGGGGAATCCTCAAAGGGGAAGAACAAGCAGCAAGCACTCTAGGGCACCACATCACAATATAGTGTAGCCCAACTCAGATCCTTGCACTATGATGCTTTTAAATTGCAGGATTAGGAAAATACCGACCACTTCCCTGGGGGGATTAAAAACCAGGATTCAATAGCAACATGATATGCAGAACAGTTGCTACAGTTGTAAGCTGGTCTGGTGTTCATGGTTGGGAAGAATGCCAGTTCTTTTCTTGGGAGTCAGGTGGGTGGGATCTAAGCCTTACACCTGGGACTACATGTAGTAAATTAGCAAAGAATTCACCCCATTACCTTCATAGTTGAGAAAACATTGCCCCCACCCCACTCACTGGCATGAAGGGGTAAAGAATTAGGGTCCAAGCCTTGAGACTGAGAAGTACTGGTGACCTTTAACCATAGGTCAGGTCATAGTCACTTTCCATGGAGCTTTGCAGGAGTTTAGCACTTTGGGAAGCCAGCCAACAGGAGGTCAGTTATGAACAAGTTAACCTAACCTCTAACAAGGGTTAACAAGATGGAAAAACGGTAGTCTCTCTAACACCAACTGAGATTTTACATTTTACTGCTGGTTTGGATGACTGAACGGGGGGGTGGAGCCTACTCCCTGTTCTCCAACCATGCCCCCCAAAGAGTCTGCAATACCCCAAAGGGGAATAGCTACAAGTTTCCAAATGCCCCAAAGATTCCTTGATTTAAAAGCTTGTAGAGTTATCCTGATCTGAAAAAAGTGTATGATTTGGACAATGGACATTTCAGTACGAACCAGTCGAAACAGATAACAATATCCATAAGATCTTCAGAATCCCTTGAAACATGTTTATAATATTGGATCCCAGGTGCAAACTTGGGGATGAAGAACTTCAAGAATGACAGCAAAGTTGCCACTAGCCCAAAGGGAAGGGGGATGGAGTGTTGGAAACTGAATTGATCTAAAGATAATGAGGAATTGCTGCATTTAATGCAAAAACTGTAATTTACAAAGTTAAATTCTAGGAAAATTTTATTTTACTTTACCTTTTGACATATTATATCATATTCTGGGGGGATGAATACAGTTTTAAAAGTTCTGTGACTTTCTAATGTTTCACAGTGGTTGGGAACATTCAAAGTAAAATCAACCAGGTTTCAATGTACTTTTTTTATAAGTACCTGAGGTATGATTTTTAATTTTTTAAACCGTAGTTTCAACAAGTATAAAACAGGGATTGTTATTAATCATTAAGATTAATGAGACAATGTTTATAAAGCACTTAGCACAGTGATCTCAATCAGTGGTACTCTATGGATAATATTCACATTGTACAAAACTTAAAAAATAGCTAAAAGAAGAAAAGATCACCCATAACGTGAGCACCTCAGCACAAATGCCATTATTTGGGATACTTTCTTTTTCAGGTAGATTTTTTTTTAACTCTGGGGACTGTTTTTTTATTGTAGTTGTTGTGCCAGCTTCATAAGGGCAAAGAGTATGAACCTTAGCATCTAATATAGTCAATGATAAAAAAAAATCACTGAATTTAATGACTCAATCAATAAGTTGGAGTTAATATGTGCTTTTTCCATATTTTTGTCTGGAAATAAAATGTAAGACACTCTCAAATGGGCAGGAATGTTCTTTTAAAAATATTTTTGATACAGTTCTTCAACAAGTGATGAAGATTTTCATTTTTTAGTTGTCTATATTATCTCAAAATATTTCAAAAACACGATTTGGCAGGCTCAAATATGTTAAAAATATTCCTCAACTCATTTTTAAGCACTGTATCTTTAAGCATTTCATTATTGTTCCTATCACATGTAAATAAAGGTAAGTTTTTCAAAGTGGTAATATATACTAAGAATCCAAATGCCTTATATATTTGAAAAGTTATTTCCTCTTGTCTCCTGTTTTATTTTTTATTTTTTCATTTTTAAGTAGGCTCCACACCCAGCATGGAGCCCAATATAGGGTCTGAATTCAAGACCCTGAGATCAAGACCTGAGCTGAGGGGACGCCTGAGTGGCTCAGTGGTTGAGCCTCTATGTTTGGCTCAGGGTGTGATCCTGGGATCTGGGGTCAAGTTCTGCATTATGCTCTCCACAGGGAACCTGCTTCTCCCTATGCCTTTGTCTCTGCCTCTGTGTGTGTGTGTGTGTCTTTCATAAATAAATAAAATCTTAGGGATCCCTGGGTGGCGCAGAGGTTTGGCGCCTGCCTTTGGCCCAGGGCGCGATCCTGGAGACCCGGGATCGAATCCCACGTCGGGCTCCCGGTGCATGGAGCCTGCTTCTCCCTCTGCCTGTATCTCTGCCTCTCTCTCTCTCTCTCTCTGTGACTATCATAAATAAATAAAAATTAAAAAAAAAAATCTTAAAAAAAAAAAAAGAGCTGAGATCAAGAGATGTACCCTCAACCAAATGAGCCACCCAGGGATCCCGTTGTCTCTTTAAAAATAAAATGGCCATATGCATGTGGAATTGCAAGCTTACTTAAATTCCTTAAAAATTTTGAGTTCTTGTCTCCAAGGATTTTTTCGTCTTCTCTCAAATCCCAATAAAGTTATTGCTTTCGCAAAGGCAGATCGTCACTTGCCATTAATGCTTATTTGGTACTTTCCTACATACTGTTCATTTCCCTCCTGTCATTAGTAAGAGAATGACTCAAAAGCGGCTCGGGTAACCTATCTTCTAGCTTAGTACTCATTTACAAGTTCTGTGATGTGGACAAGAGAAAGTTGACTAATTTTAGAACATATGAACTGAATCTAGGAAATCAGGACAATCTCCAGAAGACATGCTAGGCCTCAGATGACAATATAAATTTGCTAGCCACCAGCTCTTGCTGCTTGTTCCCCTGTTCTCTCACACAAACCGTGACCAAATCTTTCAGCAAGAACTAGTCAGGCCTTCTTCTTTCTCTGCACCTCAGTGAGATTCATTTTTCCTCATGTTCTTAAAGTAAGTCCCAATAATATCATAGACAAAACCAATATATACAATCACCCTTGAATTAATTAATTACTCCCTGCCCTTCTTGATTTATTAATATGTTTGATCACTTTACCTGTAAATAGCAACTTTAATGTCAGACTATTGGGTAAAAGAAAATACTAGTTAAATTTTGGTTTGGATTTCATCACTGAATCTATTTGAATAAAAATCCAAAGTTTCAAGTACTTAGAGAAAGCACTATTAGAATTTCATTTTGAAGAACATATACAAGTAATATCTGAAATAAGTGTATGTAAACTGTCTCATTTCACAAATAATGGAAAAGTAAAAAGTATATAAAGAGAAAAAAATTTAAATCAGTAAGTAAAAGCCATTTTTAAGTGATCCTTAAAAACTATTCCTGTAACTTGAAAAATAACAATTAAAAACTAAAAATAAACAATAAACTCACCTTTTGAATCTTTCTTCACTTAAAATAAGGAATTTGGTAAACTACTTCTTTTTACCCTTTCCTCACTGCCCTTCATCATCTTTATTAACTTAATCTGAATGTTTAGTTTCACCCATTTATACTAAAATATTATTCTGAATATGCACTGCTTTGTCTTAAAAATCATTTTGACATTTGTGTTGCACATTATAATTACAATAATTTTTGAACCACTGTTTAACTGAAATATTTACCTGAAAACAATGTTAATCACTAATGCTGTTAGCTTATAACTATTTCATTCTTGAATTCTTAATTTTAATTTCTTTCTCAGTTTTCATGTATTTTCTTTTCAAATATTTTTTAGTAAGATCATTTGAATTGATAGACTTTCATATACCTCTGGTACCCTTCCTAATTTTGTGTGCAGCAGTATGGTACACACAGCCAGTGGTTTTATAGCACATACGTAGTTTACTGTAATGAAAAGCCCTTGGGAGTTGCTAGTGATACACAGTTATGTGAATTATAGGAAAAGGTAAAGGTAAATAATCTTAAGCTTATTTCATTTAACAGATATTTTAAAAATTATTTTGTGTTGGAATTTCTAGGCTTTTGAGAGATACTTAATGGCTGAATGAATAAGTACGTAACAAACGTGTGACAGGGATGCCTGGGTGGCTCAGTGGTTCAGCGCCAGCCTTCGGCCCAGGGTGTGATCCTAGAGACCTGGGATCGAGTCCCACATCAGGCTCCCTGCATGGGACCTGCTCTCTCTCTGCCCATGTCTGCCTCTCTCTCTGTATCTCTCATGAATAAATAAATAAGATCTTACAAAAAAAAAAGTGTGACAAATGAATTAGAAAAGAGAAAGCTTAGAAGATAATCAGTTAAGTGATAGTCCCTAAATAATTATTAGAAAATTGAAATGTAAACCTTGATCCATTTCTAGTAAGTCTTCATAAAATTTTTGACTTAAAACATAATTCATTCTGTCAACAACTTAGAAGAAATCCAGAATATATTGAAAACTGAAGAAAGCAAAAGGATTCCCCTGCTTCACATGACCACTGACCACACATCTAGAGAAATTCTAAGGTTTTTTAAGTTATGTTTGTCGATATGACTCCTAGGAATATTTTATTTTAGACAACCAAACTAAGGATAAATTTCCTTATGATTAGATTTTTCTTCTGCACTGGATCTCCTGGGAAATAAATATTTACTGTGTCATCTTTCTAATTAAAATTTTCAGGAAGCCTTACTTACTAATCTAAGTAACATTGCCAACATAGATAGGTCAGTCAGATAGCCTAGGTTTTAAGCAGATTTCAGATGATCCAATTATTTACTCAGAATATCTGTATTATAAAAAACTAATTAATTGCTATTTTATTATTTACAAATAAAATCAAAAGAAAAATGAAGCTTTCAAATATAGACAGAGAAAGAGAATTGCTACAAAGTTCATTTTTGCCCAGTCACTTGAGTAAATTTACAGGAAGTTATAAGCCTAATTATGACAATATCTTGGATTCATAAATTTGTTCTTTATGAAGAACTCAAAGATAATTAATAGTGCAGATAACATTAGACTGAAATAAAATAAGCTCCCATGAGATGCTATTGTAGATTTTGTTAAAATGAGGCATTCTAATCTTTTGAACAACAATGCTAAAGTTTTGCTTTTGTCCAACCCAATTAATTACCATGTCTTAAACATTTTATCATTTTATCCATTCCCTTAGAATTCATGTGCAAGACTTTCTATGCTCTTTCATGAGGAAGGGTAGAAAGAGAAGAAAAAAGAGGTGAAAATATGTCAAAGTCTATCTGAAAAGAGGGATTGAGAAGGTAATATTTTCTTAGCAAAAGGTACCAATGCTGAAATAAAGCTAGTATTCTGGAGACAACCAAGGAAACAGCCAATAAATATAGTTTGAATACCTTCTTTCTTTCCTAGAGGTGTCAAAGGAAGCCATGTGGGCTGCTCCAGCTTTGGAGGAACTCCAGGGAAATATCTCACCAAGGTTTCATGGCAGATAGGGGGCCAAATGCATCCTGGATAATATTCTTGTGGTGTGTGAAGAAGGTGTTAAAGAGCCAAAGAAAAGTCATTCTCAGGTTTCTCTGAGCCAGATTAAAAAAAAAAACTTATCCACAAAAGATAAAAAGTCAACCCTGACAGAGTTCAAGATGAATTTTAGTATTTTCGTACCTCCAACTTGTACTTATATCATTACATCTCCTTATGGAGATAAGGCTGTGTTATGCTTGCCTCTTATGACCTGTGGGAAGCAACACATCAGAAAGCGGGGGACTGGAAATGCATCTGACAAAAGAAATAAAGGGGTTCAGCTTGGGGAAACAAAGCCATTTGGCATAGACTGAGCTTCTGACACCCACAGTGGTGCACTGGAACTCATGAAAAGGTCTTATAGGATTTTAAACATGTGTAAGATAAAGATTCTTAGGGAATTCCCCACTGAGAAAATAGAGGGTACGTATCAAAAAGTTTATTGGCACTGACCACCAACGTGCTCCTCTACTGCAGCCCTTAAGCAGCTGTTTAAAATGAGGAAGGAGAAAAATTGCCAAAAGAAAAAGGCGAAAATCCTTTGGAAAGCACAAAAGCCTCCAAACAGTTCCAATCTTAGAGTGCTATGATGTTAAAATATGAGGCACATTATCAGGAGATGAAAGTTCAAAGAGGCCTCAGCTTTGTGTTGGATAAACAGGAACATATGCCCAGCCTCAGAAATATTTCAAATGTGTTGTGAAACTTCGCTCAGTTAGGAGAGAAATGTTAGAGTTCAACTGTGAAAAATTCAATTGCATATTTGAAAAAAGCAGGTGCTGGGAAAGACCACAAACTTTCTAAGCATGTCGGCACCATACCCCACAGTGGCAAACAGAAGTGAAAACGTTATTAAGGCTCAGAAAGGTTTTCTGAGTGATACATCACATGAGCTGAAGTAGCATTTCCACGTCATTGTGGAAATGTATTCTTTTAAGGAAAAAAAATCAAAGTCTGAAAGAAGGAAACTGAAACATTGGAAATATTCCATAGTCGGCCTTATGGAAAACTTATAAAATTCATGGGAATTTGGGCAGAAGTCACTACATACCTGAAGTGAGGCATCTCTGTTGAGAAAGGTTAATTGCAAGAAAGAAAAAAATAATTTTACCCACAAAATCTAAGCCTAAAATTTGCTCACCTGAGAAGTCCTATGCCAAGGAATTTTATTTGTTGATTCACAAGTTATGATGGCATAGAGGAGTATAAAAAACTAATCAAAAAATTTTTAATACTGTTAATGAAGGGATTTTTAATATAGTTATTCCACTCCTCTTCTAAGTGGTTTCTATTTTTTTGTATCCGCTCCACTAGGTACAGTATTCCATGAAGAGTAAGGGAGAATCAATAAATGCTGAGGGATCAGCTAAGCAACAACCCAATACCAGTATTGAAAACAAAGAAAAAGTCAAGCAGTTCCGGGGGAGGTCAGATATTGGGGAGCATGACTGGCTTTGGCTCAAATGTAAGGACTATCACCAGTTCTTCAAGTAGCAATGTTCTCTGGCTCAACCACACAAGGTCCTCCCCAACCTGAGGCCAGTCCATACACACCACTATGCCTTGCCCTGCTGAATCCTCAACCCCAACATACTGAAACTCTGGGCATTTACTTTTAAATCTTACAGTTTACATATTGTGTTGAATCGTATCCACATAGAAATTGTTGAGAATGATCTCAATTTGGGTACTGATTGCAATTACTCATCTTGTTCTGTCTCTTTCCTTGAAGGCTTGCAGTGTTTTCTGCTAATCTGGAAAATTAATCCACGTTGCTATGTCATGGGGTCAAGGGGTTAAACTCCCAAATTAACACATGTATTTGTTTGTAAAAGAATCTAGAGAGAAGAGAAAGTAATCTGATATAGTAGCAGGGTTGAGGGAAGCATTTTAGAGCCACTCTTTTGAAATCTATACTGTTCAATCAACAATACCATCTCCCATTGCAGTGACCTCCTGGAAACTCTGGTTTCCCATTAAATATTTTGGAGGAAACATGTAAAAAAAAAAAAGTAAAAACGTGCGCACCTCCACCCCCACCCCCCCACACACACCACAATCATTCCCGTAGTATTCACTTTCTATAACTAACAAATGTTTGTAATTTGTCACTTTGTTTCAGATTTTCTAAAAAAATAGAGCATTTCAGAAAAATTTGAATCAATATTTGTTACTCTTCCTCAAATCATCCCCCACTTTCCCTCCCCAGAGGTGATCATTTAATTTGTATACTTCTAGATCTTATATATGCTTCTAGATCACTTTATATATATAAATCTATGTATAAATAATACATGATATTGCTTTGTATGTTCTTTTAATCATTCATAAATGTACTCATGCTGTACATATTCTGAAACTTGCTTTTTAATCACTCAACATTGTGTTTTACTTATGCATAAATACATACATGTTCACTTTAGTGCACTAGTTTAATTCTGTAGCACTTCATTTTATAACTATATAATAATTTGTATTTCAAGTTTATTTCCCTATTCTTCCATTAGATATTTCCAATTTCTCACTATTATGTATAATACTGTATGAATAGCCTTACACATATGTCTACACATGGGCAAGAACTCTCTATGGATGCCTATACTTCCAAGGGAAATTACAGGGTCGTAGGATATGAGTACTTTTATCTTTACTACATAGTAGCAATTGGTTCTCTAAATGTATTGTATGAATTCATATTCTCAGCAGCAAAGTTTGGTAGTTCCTTTTTATCTACATGCTCACCAGCACTTCATACTTAGGCTGTCAGATCATTTGCCAATCTGATGGTAGAAAATAAAATCCCCCCACTTTAATTTAAATCTCCTAGATGATTATCACACTGGAGGATCTTTTCATAATTACTAGCCATTTGGTTTCCCTATTTTGTGAATTGTCTATTCATATATTTTACCCAATTTCCTTTTGAGATTTTATTTTTTTGTCATACTTATTTGTAGGAGTTCTTTATATATTCTGAATACTATGATTACAACTGCACAGGTTTGTAAATATCTTCTCTCTATATGGTGTCTGCCTTATAACTTTGTTGTGACTTATCAGGCAGACATTTTTACACTGATATATCCATTTTTCTTAATTAATTATGCTTTTTGTATTTTGTCTCAAGTTTACCATACTGCAATTATAACATAAATATACATATATACAATATAAAGAGAAAAATATATAAATTTATATGCACACACAAATATTACCTGCATATTCATCACTTTCTCAAAGAGTCTGCAGAAGTTTAAATCCCCAAATGCATTGAGTGATTTGACTAAAAATCTATGCTATTCATCTCGGTCTACTCTGTTGTCCAGCAATTGGTCTCATCTCAAACTGAATGCCAACCACATTAGGGAAGCAGTATAAGATTTGGCATCATGGAGACATAAGAACATGTCACAGCTCTGCTATTCACTAAGTACATGACTCGATTTCCTAACCTCAAACACGGATTTTATCACCGTACCTATCACACAGATTTTTCTTTTTCTTTTTTTTTTTAAAGATTTTATTTATTTATTTGAGAAAGAGAGAGACAGATAACAACAGAGAGCAGGAGCTGGGGGAGCAGCAGAGGGAGAGGAAGAAGCAGACTTCCCACTGAGCAGGGAGCCCGACATGGGGCTCGATCCCAGGACCCTGAGATCATAACCCGAGCTGAAGGCAGACGCTTAACCAACTGAGCCACCCAGGTGCCCCCACACAGATTTTTCAGTCTTAATCTTCTAATGTATAAAAAGGTGAAAATAATGGCACTCTTCTAAGCCCCTTACAATTAACATTTTTGATCCTTACAACAATGTAATAAAGGTGGTGCTACTATTATCTCTATTTTACAGATGAGGGACCAAGAGGATAAATAACTTGATCAAGGCCACATATGTAACACATAGCAGAGCTGAATCTTAAATCTCCAAGACCCATGCTCTATGGCACCTCACTATACTGCCTCCCAACAATTAATTCCTTGTAAGTAAATGAAAGAATGAATGTAAAACACTTAGCCCACTGCTTGGTCTATAGACATGCTCTACAAATGTTATTTATTTTTATTTCCCATGAAAGCTATTCAAATTTTTCCAAGTTACTCCAGTTTCCAAGTTACTCTAGTTTCCCACAGATAACTTTACATCAGTATGCCCTGATATCTTCTGTAGAACACTAGAGCCATGGAATCTACAGATTGTCTATTAAAATTGTTGCATAAAGAGAATCTTAACTACCAGCATGCTTTTGCCTTCACTTCTGCTTTCTTCTTCTCTTCCTCCTCCTCCTTCAAAATGCCTTTGACAAACCTCCCAAACCCTGACTTAAACTTTCAAAGTTATGACCTTCAAACAGATGCACTTTCAATTTTTTTCTTCTGACCTACATATTAAGTACCTAATGCAATGCCTGGAAGATAGCATGTGTTCAATAAATGTCAGCTTTTATTATTCAGAGTCTTCATTGCCAATGTGCCACAGGATAATCACTTCCTCTATATCAACTGACTCTGATTTCTGCAGTGGCACGAGTGGGAGGTAGGTAGAAGGAATCATGGGACAGTAAAAGGAAGAAAGCTCATTTTCGTCTTTCCTTCCAACACAAAAAGAATTTCACTTTCTTTTCCATGGTAACTCCTCTATTTATGTCAATGATCTTATCCTCTTTAACCGCTTCCAGTATCTTCACCCCATCTTCAAGTCTTCATTCCATCTTTCATTTTTTATTCTCTATATCATTGACTCCATTTTATAATATCTATTTTAAAATATCTCTATTTTTTCGGCACTAAGATATCATCACTTGCAAAGAGAAAAAAATGCTACCATTAAATTAGGATAGAGCACTTTATCACACAAGTAGATATTCACCATATATCATTCTTCAGCCTACATGGGAAGGAAAACATTAGCTAGTAAACTAAATGAGGTTTACTAAAACTTTGCACTCACAGTCCAATTTCTCACATACTCAGGATTGATGTTGTTTTCCCACAAAATATTATACTCTGTGCTATCAAAAGCATGATACATCATTTCCTAAGAGGAAATGTCTTGTCCAAGACATTCTTCCAAGTGCTTTACCATCCTCTAAGCTTTGACATGCATATGCTGACAGTGACTAAAAGCCCTCACCGCTGCCTAGCTAACAGTGACACTAAAATGCATCTTGATTTCAGAAGCATGAAAATGTGAACCAAGAAACAGTATGACATAGAAACAATGAAAGGTGGTAGATTCTTCTCTTTGGTTTATAAACACGATGAAGTTACCTCATAAAGTCAATGAGAAATGTGAACATTGGACTCATAAAATAGTGAAGAAAAGCAGATGGGACCAAAACTTACTTTCTCTTCAAACCCACAATGTGCTTGTTAACTTAGGAACATTCACTTAAATTCATTTACCAAAGATCCAGTATTCTTACTTTGTTCTTTGTGTGCAATATGATTTTTCTATACATTATATACTTTTTGAAAATTTAACCAAAGTGAGCTTTTCTTTCATAGAATAATGATTTTTATGGTCTTATCAAGGTCATATTTATAATCTTATCAGGTTATATTTATAATCTACTTTATAATAATATATTGCAATATACTTTATAATATTCCAATATACTTTAACAGTTAACTCACAGACCTCCCCAAAATGCTGATTCCATCTATCCAGCTCATTTTTAAAAATTCTAATAATATTGTTTGGGAGACAAATGATCAATGATTTCTATATATTATTGTAGCAAATATCTGCAAAACTTCTTCAAAATTGGCAATATTTTACTTACTTTTGGTAGAGAAATACTGGCAAAACTTCTGAAATTATAAAATACTTACCCCAAACTGGATTGATCTGCCTTTCAGATATAAGTAGATGAATTATTTATTACATAATTTAAAAAGGTAATATTTTTATCATAATAATTTATATGTAAATTACTTAATTTTTCTCATTTCAAACAAATTGTTTGAAAAACAAATTCTTAAGTTCCTGGATTGTCTGAGTTATTTCTCCCAGAACAATGCAGCATTTCAAAGCATAAGTCAAAGAATCAAATAAATAAAAATTAAAACAATGAAGTTCTTTTCCCCATCCCCATTTGCTGACAAGAGTACAAAATAAATAATATTGTTGATGAAGGTATGAAGTAATGAATATATTCATTACTGCTGTGACAATGTAAATCTGAACATCCATTCTGAAGGAATGAATTCCTGTACTTGACATTCTGTACTAGAAACATAGGTTGTGTAAATGCCTTGACCCAGCAATTCAAATTATAGAAATTTATCCTAAGGAAATAATTAGAAAAGTACTCAAAAGATTTAGATAGAAAAGGACGTTTGTCACAGAGTCATTTAGAGTTGCGAAGAATCAAAACAATCCAAATGTTCAATTATAGTTGATTAAACAAATTATGATATATCCATTTAAAAAATTCATTAACCACCAAAGATCATGAAAATAGATCCATATTTATTGAAATGATATGGCAGAGACAGTAATGTGTCAGTAATGCATACTAAACATTTTATTTGCTCCTTTTATCTCCTGTCATACCTTTGCAGTGAGGTAGAGTCATGTGATTTATTCTGGCCACTGAAATGTGGAAGTCCAGTGTTCCTCTTCCAAACTGAGGCAATTAAAAGCCCCTGTAAGATTTTCTAATCTCTTTCTTCTCCTAACTTGAAAATCAAGGAGGCAGAGCATTTCTTACTTTGCAGCTGCAAGATGGTGAAGCCTGGGTCCCTAAGGGAATGTGTGGTACAGAGAGAGCCCTCCATTGACTCATTTGGGATACATGACATAAACAAAAACTAACATTTTTTAGTACTGAATAACTAAGATTTGGGGTTTTGGTGACTGCAGCATATACTGTCCAATCCTAATATACCTTCTAAAAGGTTCACAGCATATGGGGCATCTGGGTGGCCCAGTCATTTGAGCATCTGACTCTTGATTTCATTTCCGGTCCTGATCTTGGGATCTTAGGATAAAACCCCTTGTTGGGATCCAGGCTTCAAGCCCAATGCTCAGCGGGGAGTCTGTTTGTGGTTCTTTCTCTTCCTCTCCCTCTGTTCCTTCCCCATGCATGCTCCCTCTCTCCCTTTCTTTCTCTTTCTCTCTCTCAAATATATAAGGAAATCTTTAAAAATAAAATAAAATAAAAGGTTCACAGCATATGAAATGAAACAAAGTGCCAAAGATATAATATACTAAAAGACAATAGTATAAAATGACTGTATCTTAAAATTTTTCTTTATTATTATTTGCTGTATCTTGATTTTTAGAAATGAGCATGTTTATCAATAAACAAAACTAGTTTTTTTATTTTGTAAAAAACTTTAGAACAAAACAAATTACATATATTGCTCAATTTTAAAGACAGATTTATTTATTTATTTATGACAGTCAGAGAGAGAGAGAGGCAGAGACACAGGAGGAGGGAGAAGCAGGCTCCATGCAGGGAGCTGGACGCAGGACTCGATCCCGGGACTCCAGGATCGCACCCTGGGCCAAAGGCAGGCGCTAAACCGCTGAGCCACCCAGGGATCCCCATATTGCTCAATTTTAAAAAGAGCTTCAAGAATGCATACATAGGAAACACAAAAACATATCTAAATTTTACCATTTTTTCCCAAGCTAAGAGTTTTAAAAAATATGGGATATAAAGGTGTACAGATAGGTTCACTCAATCCACTGTGTGTGTTTATATGTGCATGTGTGTGTATATGTAAATGGATGCTTATATGTTGCAACCCTGAGGCAAGCGAAAGAATATTCTTGGTGGCAATAGGAAAGTTGTGGTATCATATAATGTGGGATGGAACATAAAGAAAAAATGTCCTCTCATTGGGAAATGTCTTGGAGGTAAGTAATGAAGCTGGAGAAGAGCAGAACCCTGAATTATCCAGAAGGCAGCAGAGTTAGCTGCTGAGCAGAGTACATTTATATAAAGGCTTTGTGGACATTGTGAAAGTGTCAAAGTTAGCATACCCTGGTTTGTCCAGACAGGGATGGAACCTTTTTCTGTATCTCCCTTCAACCTCTCTTTCCTTCCTACCTTGTCTCTGGGCCTCTACTGCCTTCTCTCTTCCATCACATTTTCTCCTTTTTTTATTCTCGGGAACCATCATGGCCTCAGGACATTTTCCATTACTCAGAAATTTTTCCATTACTCTAAAGGCAATCAGGATGACAAAAAGAATATGCATGGCCTTTAAGATCAAAGGAAAGTGGGAAGAGTTTCTTCCCATTCCCTCACGGTAAAGAGTTAAGGTTGTAGAGAAGAATGGAAAACATGAGTGTTCCTGATTTACAGAAGGTTATTGCTCAGAGGCAGAAGATTGTTTTCCCTGATATTGGTTGGTCCAGTGCAGTAAATGTTAGGCCCAGGAGCTTTCATTTGTTGCTTCATAAGCATTGCCTAATCCATTCCTTCTTTTCCATTCAAGAGGGCAAATCCATAAGCAGGGAGCTCCCTAGATCTCTGACATGACATTGATGTAAAGCTTAAAAGATACTTTTCTTAAAAGCAGAGAGAACTGAATAGGGGTTTGATTCTGTGCCATGGTGATAATGAGGATCAGCTACGGAGGTCTGTTACTGGCAGAACTGGTGTGTGCTTTAAGGCACACAGTAGTGCCAAGAAACAATACAAAGTGTGAGAACAAGCAGACTGAGTCACGATCCATTGCAGATTCTAAATTGTACACTTCTGTCTCTATATATAGCATGTCAAAAGTGTCATTTCTGCTGTCATGAGAACTTTTTAGATTGTCACCACCATAAGTACAGCAACAACAGTAGCATTTCTTTATATTAACTACAGCTGAATCCCACAGCAAGCTGTAGCTTCCCCTGACACAATTGACTTAGGGATTATTAGTCTGGGAGAGTCTCTGGGGGAAATGGGGCAGTTTCTTGATTCTATGTAAAGAAAAGTCATTCTGGTTGACATAGACTACAGAGTGTTGTACTTTTTTGGATCTGGCTGTCAGAAATCTCCATGTATGGTGAGAAAGATGTATAATATTCTTTCAGCAAAGCTATTTTTTTAACCGGTATTATGTGGGTTTGAAAACAGAATGGGAGCGCCCTCGTTAATAATCCTTCTGCGTCCTGATTGTGCAGCTGAGGTGCTGGAGGCGAGGGGCTGTCAGATTTTCAAATGTAGGGGGGGGAAACACATTTTAAAGGGTCGCCTGTATTTCTCTTCTGTTATTTCTGCCTTCTTTAAAAAAAAATATTGGTTCATTGGAGGGGAAAAGCTCCTATTTATGCAGACACATTATAAAATAAAGTCTTCCTTTGTTACATGAGACAAAACAATTCCGGGGGATGCCCTGGGGATGCTTTAATGAATGATCTCTTTTATTTATTTCTTTTCCTATGTGTATTTAAAAAAAATCTCTGGTAAAAAATAAATCCAGTTGGTCTCAAGAACACAGAAGTTTTTGACTACAGAAATCTTACTATAACCTGATGTAGAGGAAATTTGCTTTAAATAAGCATTAATCATATACCTATTCACTGTGTGGGACTAGGATGAAAAAGAAGCCAGGGTCCTTATCCTTAAGGCACTACAGTAGGATTTGTTTTTAAGCGGCAAGCGCCGGTTCTTTCTTTTTTACGTTACAATTTACATAGAGCAAAACTCACTGTTTTTGGTGTATGGGTCCATAAATTTTGACAAATGCATACAGCTGTGTAACTACCACCATAACAAAGACACTGGACAGCTGCTTCACCCCTAAACATTTCCCCAAGTCAGTCCCTTTGTAGCCAAACCCTGTCCTCACTCCCAAGTCCTGGTAACCACTTGTTATCTATCTCCATAGCTTTGCCTTTTCCATAATGTCTTATAAATGGAATCATACAGTATGTAGCCTTTTGGGCCTGACTTCTTTCACTTAGCAAAACACATTTAAGACTCACCCATATTCTTCAATGAATACATGGTGCATTCCTTTTCACTGCTGAATAGAATTCCATTTTATAAATGTTCCAATTTGTTTCTCCATACACTAGTTGAAGGACATATGGGTTGTTTCCAGTATTTCGTGACTATGGTTAAATTGCTATCAATACTTATCAGTTTTTCTGTAAACGCGAGCTTTTATTTCTCCTGGGTAACTACCTGATAGTAGGACTATTAGGTTATATGGTTAAGTGTATGTTTACTTTAAAAAGGACGGGCCAACTGTCTTCCATAGTGGTTATAACATATTATAACCCCACCAGCAATGCACAAAAACTCCATTTGCTCAGAATGCTTGCGCACACTTGGTACTGTCAGTTCTTATTTTAAAAAATCTCGTCCATTCAAATAGTTTTAGTGATAATTCATTGTGGTTTTAATTTCCCTAATGACTAATGATGTTGACCATCATTTCTTGTGCTTATTTGTGATCCATGTATCTTCTTTGGTAATGTATTTGTACATATCTTTTGCCCATTTTGAAAATGGGATTCTTTGTTTTCTTAACTGAGTTCTGAGAGTTATGTGTTCTGGATAAAAGTGTTTCATTAAGTAGGTGTTTTGCAATTATTTTCATGAAACCTATGGCTTATCTTTTCATTCTTGTAACAGTGTCTTCTGCAAAGCAGTTTTTAATTCTGATGAAATCGAATTTATCAGTTTTTCTTTTGATGCTTTTAGTTAGTGTCTTATCTAAGAATTTTTTGCCTGGCCCAAAGCCACAATTTTTTTTTTAAATTTTCTTCTAGGAATTTGATCATTTTAGATTTTACATTGAAGTCTATGATCTGTCTTAATTTTTGTATTAATTATGAGGTATAGGTAGAGGTTAATTTTTTTTGCCTTGTCCATTTGCTTTAACATCTTTTGATGAAAATACTATACTTTCTCCATTAAACTGCCTTTGCACCTCTGCCAAAAATCAATTGATCAAATGTATAGGGGTCTATTTATGATTTTCAATTCTACTGTTGATTGTCTATCTTTTCACCAATGCCACATTGCTTTGATTACTATAATTTTGTAGTAAGCCTTAAAATCAGACTTGTGAGTCTTCTAACTTGTTCTTTTTTCAAACCTGTTTTGGCTATTCTAGTTCCTTTGCATTTCCATATGAAATTATAATCAGCTAGATGACTTCTACAAGAAAAAATACTGCTAGGATTTAGATTGGGAATATGTTGTATCGATATATTTTTAGGACATAAACTGCTACACAACACAACTAAAAATCCTAAGGGGCATCCTAGAATCAATCCACATAAGCTAACATGACTGATTGTGAATTTGGCATTTGACAGTTACATAACAATCTCTCTTTTAGAATAGTATCCATTGGATAAAGCACTAGAGGAAAATATTGAGATTGCAAGATCTATTTCTTGGCCCAATACATTCTGGTGTCAAGACTCATCATAAATAGCAACTTACTTTTCAGGTGTTCATATCAGCAGAATAGGCCTTAGAAGTCAATGTAATTATGTATAAAACGATAGCTCATCTTCATAGCATACTCTGCTAACATGTGTCAAAACAGTGAACTTCAAACTGGAAACACGGTTCTCTCTGCCCAGGAAGATTGAGTGGTGTCACACTAAGAACCCCTGTTTCTGACAGTATCCCTGTCTGTTTGTCCTATCTGAAGAATGACAATACAGCTGCTTAGGGACACGGGCTCCAAGTTAAATTATGAGAAGGAGAGATGTAAAGGGGGTATTCACCATCATATTGGAATAATTCCTAGTCCAAAGAGAGTTTATGAAAAGGAGCCTGATAGTCATATTATAGGGCCCTAAAATCACCACTATGTTAATATTACACAGAAAAAAATAGCATTCTTTTCAGTGGTTCATCTACACCCTGTTTGTTTTTTCCCTTCAGTTAGATTGTTTGATGAATTGCCAGTTTTCTTGGTTTCCTGCAGATTTCCATTGTAGAATTGTAAAAATCTTTTAACTGCACCAAACCAAGTACCCATCCTTTGTTGACATGGGGTTGGCTCGTGTCTTGAGAAAATTTCAAAATCTGTGGATAAAAGTATAGCAGCATGTTTTGCACATTTAGAGGGAAAAATCAACAAGAATTGGTGTTTTTCTTATTGTCACATGCTTTCTGGCATCATTTTAAATTTATTTATAATACTGCTGTCATTAATATTATGCTCACTTGGTTGAAATTATTTTGTTTTTCCCCTTTGGAAATAGAGCTGCTCAAGACTGATAAATAATAACACATTATATAAGTACTGTGTGGATTATTTAACATTCTGATTAATGAGATATTTTATACCCCAAAATAACAATCTTCAGCACTTTGCAGATGTAAGCTTGTCAATCTCAGATCATAAATTAGTGTTTACATTTGAAAGACAAATCTGGTACTCTGGTAAAATGGTTAATTTTGCCCTCAAACCTTTTTAATGAAATCGCTGGTGAATAGTCAGGATAAAAAGTTTTCATTAAAAACTGGTCTTGTCTGCATGACTTTCAGCCAGACCAGACAACACAAGCTCATGCAAGCTCAAAGATTTTTCAGAATATAGATTCAGATTCTGCTAAGGTTCTTTTTCACTTTGGTTATTTATCAAACCAAATAAGCGTGGCAACAACTATGAAAGAGATAGGGGTACAAGCGAGTGGACTATAAAAGAGATGGGACTACACATAACTCACTCTGCTGCAGCCTCTTTTGCTCTGATGTTCCACAAGAAATTGATCCAGTCATACAAGCTTGAATCTGAGGCTCTCTACCCTTACGACTCTGGACTAGAGGATGGCAGAGGCATCAGCTCTACTCTATTAGCACATGAGGAAATTCTTGCTTTATCCAGTTACCTACTTCCCACATTGTCAGCCTTTCTCATCAGGGCACTAGGCTAGGCTATGACCTGGTACAGGTGTTCTTCCTCCAAACGTGTTGCATGTAGAATCACATCCTCTTGGTCCTCATTAGGCTATCTGCTTCTCTTTGTCAAGTATACTTTCACTGGCAGAGGTTTTGTTGAGTTTTGTCATGGCTTTAAGAGAGATATATTCACAACATTCAGATTCCTCTGCTTTTGTGACTAATTTTAAACTAATCTAAGACACTGAGGAAGTCTGTAGGAAGCTAGCTAGGATGCAGGCACAAGAAGAGCAATTGGGTAATCATAGAATAAATTAAAGCCTGATTGCTTTGGATTATTATTTGTAGAAACAGGTTTTTTAAAAAAAAATGCTTCAGGCAACCCTCAAATCATCAAACATGTGTGATCTTTAAAAGACTCAAAAGAAAAAGAGACTAAAATATTGATTTTAAATAAAATGCCTCCAACTACTTTTCCAGGCTCTAAAGATTTCTATGTCCCTGGATTCTCAGTCCTTTAGTCACTTCAGAGCTATAAATAGAAGTAGAATAAATCTTCTGACAGCAATTTATTCAATCACACAGAACAGATTAAAACTGGATTATATCCATGTAAAGAAGTATTCTTTACAGGGTCAAGATCTCCTCTGCTCTCTCAGTGAGGGAGAAGGATCTCCCCTACCCCCAACCTCTCTGGCCCCTTATTATGAAGGAATTGCCTTCTAAACTCACACTTGATGCAGTCAAATACTCTGATGACTACATTCTCTCCATAATTATACACCAGTATAATATTAACCCTGAGTATCTGTAAGGGGAAGTGAAGACTGAGGGTAGAAGAAATATGCTACTGCTATTAGGAAGGGATTAGAGAATGCTTGAAGGAAGAATACCAGCGTAGGAATGCCACAGCTTCTATGAACTTTCAGTGATAATTCAAACCAGGAGGGATGGGAAAAGAGGCAGTAATAAGGAGAGATCAGACTCTCAATGAGTTCTCAATGGTGCTATGACTGGAGACAGAACTTTATGGAAACTTAAAAATAGTGTTTTTAAGAGGAAAAAGAAAATCCATGAGTACAGACATTCAACTCCTCTCCATTCCCATTTGCCATGGAAATGACTAGAGTATAAAACTCATATGCCAATATCAATGCTGGAAATGAGGAAAAAATGCCACTCATTTGCCAAACACTTGAAAATTTCTATTGTAGTAAAGGTGGTATAGAAGGCCGATCTGTGACTTTCCATATTCTGAAATTACCTAGGAAATAGGTATAGGAGACCCTGAAAGAACACCACTAATACACCACAGCTAAGAGGAATAAGGGCAAGATATGGGGCAGTCAGCCACAGCAAACAGAAAATAAGTGTGGATGAGCTTCCGTCTAGAGCAGATGGCCCCAACAAACCAAGAGTTGGCAGAGTAGGGCTTCCTCTGAAAGATATGGAAAAGATACAGTAAGTCAAAAGGAGACCATCTGGAGGAAGCAGAGGAAATGCCTTTCCTAAAATAGATTTACTACAAGATGAAAAGCTCATTTTATAAAGTGTCTAATTTAGGTTCCCAAAAATATATGTCAAATATCAAAAGGAAGAAGTTAAGAAAAGTCAAATCTCATAAAGGTAAAAACTAAATTGTTCACATAAACCTAAGAAAGGGCAATGAACAGCAGACTGGATACTGCAGAAAATTCCCTTTAGTGAAACTGAAGAAAAGTTTTTAAGGGCAAAAAGGATGAAAATTATTTTAGAAAATATAAACCCTATGGAGAAAAAATTCTAATCATCCATTCTGAGTATAACAGATACTAGAATGATAAGAACCAAGATAAGAAAGACATGGTAGAAGCAAATAATAAAAGGGGTTTTAGAAATTAATGAAACCTTAAACTACAGAGCAGAAAAGTTTCTGAAAATGGCCAACTCAAGAGTAAATTTAAAATTTTTAAAGTTTCAAAAATAAAACAAAATAAAATAAAAATTTTGATTTTTCTTAAATACGACCTATATTCACCTAAAACATTAACCCTCAAAAGATGCAATCTAGTAACTTTCTAAGGCAAGATATAACTTGAATCTTTGGGAGCTTTACGTTCTAGCAGCATTAACTAGTTATGATCATTGCAAATGGCTTTTTAAGCACCACTCTTCTAACTAACTCTAAAGAAGATTCACATCTAACTTAAGTATCAAATAAAATCTGCCTGAGATTCAAGAATTTTGGGGCAACAAAACTAAACTGAAACCAAACCTAATTAAGAAAACTAAAAATATCAGACTAATTTAGTTGTCATGAATTAATCAGAGATCCTAAATTGATTGAAATTGAGATTGAGAAAGTCAATCTAAGCCTTGAGAACAGTGAGTCCAGTTAGATAAGGCAATTATAATATGAAAGGGAAGAAAATTTGTGGCAATTTATTCAATTTTAAAAGGAAATCGGTGTTCCCAGTGTTCATTGTACTACAGGAAAGCATATACTGTGAATTTCAGTATCTTATTAGGTAATGGATTATGAGTGCCTATCCCTTCATGGCTGTGCAATTAATCTCTACCAATTTATGGGATATTTAGAAGAAACTCAAACTGCCTAGAAGGAGCAAAATGTAGATGGAATCGTGATCTCTTATTGAGCTTGACTAGTAAACACAAATATATGTGAAAATATACTACAAGCCTCCCACAAGTTTGGCACCTGGTCTCTTCAATTAACATATGATATTGCCTACCAGTGGGCTGTTCTTACTCTTCCTCTATATCCTGAATCCCCCCTTCCCCCTGAATGGCTTCTTTCATTCATCCGTATTAACAACCTGTTTGGAACAACTCTTTTGGCTTTGACCAAGACATCAATTCCAGGTCACATCCTTCCCATTTTTCCATGTCCCTGTGAATCTCTACTGCAGATAACAGACACCATGACTCCTAAGTTTTGCCCTAAGCTCTGTAGGGATTCTCTTCCTATCATCAGGGAAGAAAAATCATTCATGTAACTCCCACAAAGTCAATGGAAATCACAAGTTTGAAAGTGATTTAGAAATTGATAAATATTATGATTTAGGTTTCTTCAGTGAAGATGCATGGAGGAAAAACTTCCCAATGAGTTTGAAACATAAACCAGATGCTAAAATCGATATGGAACTTACTGAGCTGAGGGAGAATTACAAAAAATATATAGTTTCCCTGAAATTTGGAACTGTATTAGTCTCAGAATTATCCTTTAATTTGTGGCCATACAGCAAAAAATATGGCTTTTATTTTATTTCACTTGACTCTGTAAAAGTATGTTTTATTTCATGAAGTCATAAATCCAAAAGTGAGAGCTACCATTATTGAGACAGATTGGAATCAGAATTGATATGTGTCTTGGCTAACAATATCCCACAGGTTTTGAAATAAAAATCTACTAAGTAGCAGTACTTTCAGTGATTTGCTAAAAAATGATCAATGACTAACAATATGCTTTAATGTTAAGCTTTTCATATAAATAAAAATTACTTTTATGTGACTTTAAAAATATATATTTTAATATATCATAGGCTGTAATTTATATTTTTATAAATTTTAAAAATCCTTATAATCTGAGTACATGGCCTGTTTGATTGAATAGCCCATTACTGAAAAATGTGAATGATCTGACATAGATGATGAACTGTACAAGGAAAGACATGAGCAAGAAGAATGACTATGAACAATTAGATTGTAACCACTCACTTATATTGCTGCTTATGTGACCATCTGTCATTGATATAGATATACACAGAGAGACAGAGCTTATAGATCATTACCTCACATCACAAATGTCTCTAATCAAATGTCATTGTAGAAATATGAAATAAGAAATATGTTCATTAAGTTAACTCAAGACTCTAAGTAGACAATCCATGGAGAGAATAAAAACATACTATTGCAATAATTATTTCCCATCTGAATACAGTTCACACAAAGCATGTGTTTTTCTCCCTAATTCCTTTTCTCCCTAATTCCTCCAAGACATTTGTCTTGGGACCTGGTTACTTATGTTTTAGGAACAATCCAGCGTATTCTTCCTTTTTGGCTGTACTCACACATAACCAGACCTGAAAAAATTACACATTAGTGGCAAATAACAATAAGAGATTAGAAAAAAAAAACGTATACAATTTGAGTTCTTGAACTAGGATTGGCAGATATAACAATGTGAAAATAGACAAAGTTTGTCAGGAAAGAAACTAAATCTATTGACATATGAGTCTTGTTTAACTGCAAAGGGATCCTATCACTGTCAGACCCTACTATTTACTATATTTTAATTGCCAATTAAGAATCTTTTGATTCTAATTGTCTACCTTTGTTTATTTGAATCAATTAGTTAACATATAGTTTGTTATTAGTTTCAGAGGTAGAGTTTAGTGATTTATCAGTTGCCCATAACACCCAGTGTTCATTAATTACATCAAATGCCCTCCTTAATGCCCATCACCCAGTCACCTTATCCCCCCCTTATCCCCCCCACCTTATCCCCCCACCTCCCCTCCAGCAACCCTCAGTTTGTTTCCTTGAGTTAAGAGTCTTTTGTGGTTTGTCTCCCTCTCTGATTTCATCTTATTTTATTTTTCCCTCCCTTCCCCTATGTTCATCTGTTCTGTTTCTCAAATTCCAATATGAGTGAAATCATATGATAATTGTCTTTCTCTGATTGACTTCTTTCATTTAGCATAATACTCTCTAGTTCCAACCATGCCATTGCAAATAGTAAGACTTTATTTTATTTTTTGGATGGCTGAGCAATATTTCATTGTATATATATATGCCACATCTTTATTCACTTATCTGTTGATGGACATCTGGGCTCCATCCATATTTTGGCTCCTGTGGATGGACATTGCTGCTATAAACATTGGGGTGTGAGTGCCTCTTCAAATCACTATGTTTGCATCCTTTGGATGAATACCTAGGAATGTAATTGCTGGGTCATGGGGTAGCTCTATTTTTAACTTTCTGAGGAAACTCTTCCAGAGTACCTGTATCAGTTTGCATTCCCACCAACAGTACAAGAGGGTTCCCTCTTCTCCCCATCCTTGCAAATATCTGTTGTTTCCTGACTTCTTAATTTTAGTCATTCAGACCAGTGTGAGGTGGTATCTCATTGTAGTTTTCGTTCGTATTTATTTCCCTGATGCCGAATGATGTTGAGCATTTTTTTCATGTGACTGTTGGCCATTTGTATGTCTTCTTTTCTACCTATCTATCCTCTTTAGCATACTTTTGGGTATTTTTGTCTTATTTTTGGTTTGATTGTACCAAGATCAGCTATCCTTCTCCAAGGTCAGTTCTAATAACCCGGATTTTTTTTTAAGTGTATGCTTCTCCTATTCTATTGAGCCAATTTTTTACAGTAGTCTGGCCTCAGAGAAAGGTAGTACATGAGGACACACTCTTTGTCTTGTCTTCTCAAGCCTGCCCAATATGCCAGATTTCAGGGTAACATGTGCACCTTTCCAGTCTCTAGACCATTGGTTTTTCTGGCTTTTGTCCTTCTTCTTATATATACCATCATAATGAAATAGATTTTTCTGGACACTCTAAAATTTGGATTTTATATAATAGGGTAGCAAAATAAATTATTTGTAAGTTGTTCAAGTTTGGGTATTTTTGTGGTTGGATTGTTTGGAAATTTAATAATGGTGTTTGAACAATATTTTGAAATTGAAACCACAAAAGGACTTCAAATCACTCATCTAAATTTCTTCTAACTTTCTGAGAAGGTGGCTTGGAATTTAAGATTCACTGTTAGGTGTGGATGAGAATTGCTAGCTTACCTGAACCAGCTGCTACCACTCATGTTATGTTCATAATAATGAAGTGAGAATTTTGGCAAGTGAAAACTGTTGTTTAAAACCTACAAGGCTGGAAGCATCTGTCAAACAGTGTATTCAGGCCCAAACCTAATGGTTTACAAACCAGATGATGAGTGTGTACATGTTATGAATTGCTGCTGTATGTTGCTTTCCTAAGTTTTGTACACAAAGTGGTTAAAGTTTTCATTCTACTTGTGACTCATCAATACAGCAGATGAGATGCTTGATAGAAACATTGCTGTCATTTTTAATGAATTCATAAGCTATTGTTTAGCTCCCTTTCATGCTACAGGCCCAGCTGAAAGCCCAAGAACTTGTGTGAAATCAGACACAGTACATGTCTATTTTTCACAAAACATTGGGATAATGACTCCTATAATTTTTTGGAAAAATCCTAACTTCTTAAGTCTGTCAAGTCTGATTCCCAAAGCAACTAATACACAGCTACATTCCCAAAGCTACTAATACACAAGAAGCCACAGTTAATAACAGGAATGAAATTAGAAGCAGAAAGTTTGGCTATACAAAGAAAGCATAATGATGCCTGAATTGAATTTTGAGACTTAAAAAGAATTTAGAGAAGAAATGCCAGTAGCCATAACTTGCAGAGACCAATTAGGGATGAGAACTGGTATAGGTGGTACAGGTGGTCTGCAATTGGTACAAACATATTTTATGCCAGGAACACCATTTATCATCCTAACCCAAAACTTAGGTGTCACTCTTATTTGTCTGCAAGTGCAGTCAAGTCTGTCTCCCCCTGCTACCCACCTTAAGAATTCTCTTCTCAGTAAGGTCTAACTAGTGTCAAGCCACTCACCTGATTGTGCACACATTGGGCTTAGTTAGTAGAGTACCTGGAGACTGCAGTTAGCAACAAATTCAGTTTCTGCAGAATCATATAAAGGGGAGTGTCTCTTATGTTGGTTGTTTTCCTTGGGAGAAATGACTTTATTATCTTATGGCATAAGACACTTGTGTTGAACACTGGAAATGCAGTGATTATTAAAACAAGCATGGTCCATGTCCTCATGTAACCACTGAGAATAACTTCTAACCAGTCATTCATAAGAATGAAGAGACACTTTTAAATCTCCAAACATATGAAGAAAATTGGCTGAAATTTCTTGAAATTGAGTTATTCTATAAGTTAGGATACTGTGATGCAAGAAAAGTCCAACTTGAATTAATTTAAGCAAAAACACAGACAAAAAAAAAAAGGAAAAAGGTATGGAGTTTGGAGGCTCACAAATAGAAGATGCAAGCATATAGCTGGTCTTAGTGATAGTAACTGGAATGAGAAGTTTGAAATGGCAGCAAGAGTCTCTCTGTGGATTTTCTCTGCTTATAAGAATGTCCTGGGGTGCCTGCGTGGCTCAGATGGTTAAGTGCCTGACTCTTGATTTCAGCTCAGGTTCAGGGTCGTGAGACCGAGGCCTATGGCAGGCACTGTGCTGGGCATGAAGCCTGCTTAAGATTCTCTCTCTCAAAAAAAAAAAAAAAAAAAAAAAAAAGAACATCTTGACTTCATTCTCTTCTTCTACATGGGGATTTTAGCCTCATGATAGGGAGCATAGTTGCTGGTTACTCTGGATTGAGACACTTTCAGTTTTATAACTCAAATGGCCAAGTAGCTTTCCTGCTAGCTTGTAAAAATCCCAAGGAAGAAATAATATTGATCCAACCTGGGACTCTATGCCTAGACCAGTCACTGTGGCCAGAATAATGTACTATGGTAAACTCAGCCTGTGCTAAGGGCACGTACTCTGACTGGGGGCTGCCACCAGTATGGCATGTTTAGAGGGAAGGAAGGACACTGGAATCAGAATAGGGAGGAGGGGACTATGACACAATGATGCTAATAACAATTGATCATAGAGGTAAGGGTCACACAGAACAATCAGACTCTGACTTACAAGAGACAACTTAAAAATGTAATTCCCATATCCATAAGAATAATGCATCATTAAAAAGGGCAACTTGTCATGAAACTAAAAGAAGACTTTAATATATCTATGGTATAGGATATTGTGTTGAGAAGGCAAAGATGAGGAACCTAACCTAGGTAATAACCCAGCTGATAGTATTACAGGGCTTGAAGGCAATGTTAAATAGAATTTATTTTAAAACACACATTTAGCACCAACTATATACTAATCAATATTCTAAGAATTAGTTCATTTGGTTTTCACAGTAGCCATATTAGGTAAGCAGTAATATTATTCCCATTTTACAGATAAGTATAGAGAGGTTAGATAGGTGGCCCAAGATCCCATAACTGCTAAGGAGCATGATAAAAAAGATATGACCACCAGTTGACCTGTGAGCCAAATCCAGGACCTCAGAAATTCCTTACATCCTTCTCTGTCCTCAGAATATGGGTTCCGCTTCCCTTTCCCATTCCCAGATGCTGCTCCAAGAACCTAGCCTTGAGATAGTGACATGATATTGAAAACACCTGCACGGTACACATGACTAAACCCAGTTAAGTCCTCTGTAAATTTTCAAGATTTGATAGGTGGATGCAGGCATCCATTTGTCCTGCTGCTGCCAAAGACAAGCCTTGTATGTAAATTCCTTTTGCTATTATGAAAACTGGTTCCTACCAACTCAGAGTGGCCTGCCTCTTCAGTCTCTCCCTGCCCTCTGTGTGTGGGGGCCAGTTTAACATTATACCAGAGTATTATAACATTATACCAGAGAGTTCCTGAGAGGGTTATGAAGTAACTAGCAGAGCCAGGAATCAAATTCAAGCAATATGAGTGTGCTGTATTCCTAATTGAGATATATCCTATTAAGTTGTTAAGTGTCTCTATGCTTCACAGACAAGGTAAGAACATTAGATACACCTGAGATTGAGGTTCTCAGCTGTGTATCTGCCAGTCAGCATGTCTTTGTAGAACTCAGACCAGGAGTTTTTTCAGAAATATCCTTTTCATGTGGTCTTCTGTTTTGAGAGTTTAAAGATTTTATTGGGCGTTTCCTTTGTTACATATCTTCAAAAGGTAAGTTATTATTAAAGATCAGGCTCCTATATTATAATTAGAATATTAATACATCATAATTAAAATTAATTTTCCAGAATTCAAGACTAGTAAGGATTCAAAGATACAGAAAAGGTGTTGAAACCTCATGCCTTTACCTCTTAGGCATAATCAGGCCAAAATTCCTATATAGGACCAAATGATAATCAGGCCTGACTCCAATAATTGAGATACATGATAACAGCCAAGATTTAGGCAATCTTTGGATAAAGTAATAAAATCCATGGATTAGGAGGATCTTAGTAGAAATTCATGTGGAAGGAGTGAAGATATGAGCCCCACAGGAACAGGCTTCCAAAGTACAAATAAGTTAGTTATATTAGAATTGAAATCCTGGGTATCTTCAACATATTCGCATGTAGTTGGTTCAGTTGACTTATATCATCTGTGCCTTACACATAAAGAAAGGGCTTGCACAATGGCTAAGGAGAACAGTATGGCTGGTTTTCAAGCTCCCTGAGCTTGAAGTTGCCTGCCCCTGCTTTTCCAGTGTGTATCTATAGAACCAGGAAAACTGGGGTGCTTTGCCAAGAATATCTCTCTCCATGCTATCATTTATTTTATTTTTGTTTCATGGTAGTGATTTTATTGAAGTATATTTTATAGATGGTAAAATATACAGCTCTCAAAAATATAACTTGATAAGTTTTGACAAATGTATACACCTATGTAATAATCACCTAAATTACTCTAATCAAGATAAAGATCCATGACCTCTTAATGTTAAGACCTGAACTAAATCAACTGAAGCTGTGATGTGTGGGAGCTTAATCATTCCAGGTTATTTGGAAATCAAATCTAATGCTATTTTTATATTTGCAAAGTAATGAGATATCGCCTATAGCCTTAAGTATTTCCTTTTTATAAGGAAAGAATCAGTGAATATAGTTTAATAAAGTACTCAATTCAAGCTAGAAAAAGTACAATATAATAAACGGGAAGCAGAGGGATAAATTCACAAAGGTAGAAGCGTTAGATAGAAAGCAGGTACAAAAAAAAAAAAAAAAGAAGAAGAAGAAAGCAGGTACCAAGAACTAACCCAAAAACTCAAGATCTGGTTTTTTGAAAAAAAAAATTTAAAAATAAATAACATGCAAACTTTGAGGAAACTGATAAAGGAAAAAGACAAAAAACAAGGTTGTAACTTTAATAAAGGGGATATAGGGATGCCTGGGTGGCTCAGCGGTTGAGCATCTGCCTTTAGCTCAAGGCGTGATCCTGGGATCTGGGATCGAGTTCCACATTGGGCTCCCTGTGAGGAGCCTGCTTCTCCCTCTGCCTATATCTCTGTGTCTCTCATGAACAAATAAATAAATAAATCTTTTTAAAAAAGAAAGGAGATATAACCATATTTATGGAAGAGAGATTTAAAGTAATTAGAAACAGGAGATGCTAATAAATCTAAAAATCTGAAACACTACTTAAAATATATTATAGATTCAAAAAAGAAATGCTATAAGTACCACAAGTACATATGGGAGAATATTTTTACATCTTGGGCTGGTGAATGCCTTTGTGAACATAATCCAAATTTAGAAGCAACAAAAGAAAAGATCTACATTAATATACTTTTAAATAGAGCTTCTATGTGGAAAAACATATAAAAGTCAAGAACAAACAACAAAATGGTGAATTCTTTTTATAATCCACATAAGTATCAAAATGTTAAATCTCTTTATTATCTAAAGAGTTCTTATTAATCAATAAGAAAAAAACCTGACAACTCAGTATAACAATGGGCAAACTACATAAGAAGACAACTCACAGAAGAATAAATAGATGACCAATAAGCAATTGGAAAGATGCTCCAGATTGGTAAATATCAAGGAATAAAACCAAGAGGAATCAATATTTTACCTAACAGGTTGAGAAAGATTTAAAATATTAATAAGACCCAATATTGGGAAAGATATGAGAAAAGAAGTGCTCATATCCAGTACACGAATGTAAGTTGGCTTTGGGCAATTTTGTGATGATTCAAATATTTAAATATGCACACTCTTAATTTGACATAATTCAAATTACTAGAATGTTTTATAAAGAAATAATCAAAAAATTAAAAGATGTATAGCCAAGGATACTCATTGTAGCAGTTTATATGAGTAAAAATTAGAAACAACATAATTATCACTCCACAGGATTTTGTTATATGTACACATATAATTTATAAAATATGAATTTGAATTATATATACAGAAAAGGACAAAGGGCTAACTCTGGCCCACTGATTATTTTTGTAAATAAAGTTTAATAGGTCAAAGCCACACTTACTCATTTATTCATTGGCTATGGCTGCTTTTGAGCACAATGGTAGAACTGAGTAGCTGTGACAGAGACAGTATGGTCACAAACCCTAAAGTAAATGTTTGTCTTGCCCTTTACAGAAAGTTTGCCAATCCCTGTTCCACTGATAAAGAATAACATGAAAAGAAAGGGAAAAGAAAAGAAAAGAAAGCTATCCATTCAAATATATATGTGAATAAATAGGTAGGTATAGAAATAGATACATATTCTAGAATTCTTTGGTAAGAACAGCAAAGGTGAGTCTACTTGACTCTGTCACAAGATTAAGATACCATTGGATAACCAATCTGAACATAAATTTTCTACATACAGATCACCATAAAGACGCCATAATGAACTCAAGTGCAGAGATGTAAATGATATAGATGATACAGCTGAGTCTAAACTCAGTTATTAAGTGAGCAACATTCTATTTTATTGAATATTGCAAATGCATTTTACTGCATTTCCTCTATAGATAGGTTTAATTGTGGTTTGCTTCTTTCTCTTAGCAATTGAAGAAAACCAAAAATTTTTGGATTATTATATTAAGAACATACAATGGATTATCTAATCTGAAAGTGGACATATTCTTCTGGTTAATTTTCTATTTAAGTTGTCCTATTAAAGTGATTATTCTTTTTATAATATAGTAAAACCTTGAAGTGTAATTCATAGAAATGTAGATGTGACTTAATTATCACCTAATTGAATGCAATAACTTTGATTAGCACTGATATAATTGGGAGGTAGTGCAATTTATTATAATGTATTTTGTTATAATCTTTTCCATTATAGGCAAAACAGTTTTGGAGAGGTTGAGCCCAGGAATGGCGAAAAATAATGCAACTTTGTATTGAAATAATTAAAGAGCACTTTATTTACTCACATAAAATCCTTTCATGTATGTTTCTCTACATCCAGTTTTCAGAAGGAAATATTTGACATTTCTCTCTACAAAGTTTCTTTCCCAGTGTGCTATTACTAATGTCAACAAAAACAGCAGGAGATCCTCCGAAGATTTGGAAAAAAACAGTTGAACAGGCACGAATGACCCCTGTTTGCTTAGAGTAAAACAAAGTGTTTACCTTCATTTTCAACCATTTCAGAAAATTTCCAGGAAGAAAATTATGCTTTAAATCAGTATTTCTCAAATTCTGTCCCTTAGAACACTAGAATTCTGTGATAGTGTATCAACAGCTGTTCAAAATTTTGTTTCCTAAAGATATGTTTTTTAACTATTTTTTAAAGATTTATTTATTATAATGAGAGAGAGAACATGGAAGGAGGGACAGAGGAAGGGAATCTTCAAGCAGACTTCTGGCTAAACATGGAGCTCTATTGGAGGCTTGATCTCTCTACCCAAAGGATCATGACCTGAGCCCAAACCAAGAGGCAGGTGCAACTGGCTGAGCCACCAACCCACCCCTTTAACTATTTTTAAATTGATAATTAAAAATAAGCATATATTTACGAATTCTGATCAAATTCTGATGTCCTGTAGATTATCAAATCCATTTACTTGGGCTCCTCTCTCATTTTTGTGCTGACTTTAAAATAATCCTCCCCCCAACTCTGCTTATATTTAAGTATTGAAAATGTGTCATTAGTTGGAAAAATCGTAGTTATGTGCTGCTTTATTTTCTATTCAGATTGCTAGGCACTGATTCCTATAGAATTTGCAGGTAAATACAGACAGGTCACACAGACATTATGCATGCCAGCTAGTTTTCTGTGTGATCTCTTCCATTACAAAAACAAAACAAAACAACAACAACAACAACAACAATATCAAAAACCTTTCCCCTGCATTCTTTTGGGCATCACCTTCCATTGTTGACTCTTAGGTGTCATTGAAGCAGCAACTGAAAGCTGTTCTGTTGTCTTCAGTTCTTCATAGAGCTTTATAGGTCTGCATTGGAGCTCTGGGACCACTCTATCTCTCCAGGTCACTCAAGGTGCTTTGGTCAGGGCTCTGAAAGGCACAGGTGTATCAATTCACCACATGCTCTTGTCACAGATCAATGGTCGGTGAGGGAATAATAAGCAAATTAATAACAGTTAATATCATAATATAGCTTGGTGTTAGTTGTGAATTCTGAGTTTCTGGTCATAGATGTCTATTTAGAACAAGGAATGTCAATAGTTTTTTTTTTTTTCAATAGTTATTTTTAATAAGTTTTAATAATTTAAAGTTGAATAAAAAATTTATTCCACACTGGTTTCAAGTTTCTGGATTAGCTGAATTAAAAAGCAAACTGAGAAGAGAAGGTAAGCTGCTAAAAATTGTTACCATTTGCAAATACTTATTTGGATAAAATGAAACTTCCTCAATATTGCTCAATCTTGTTAAAATCCCTCTTAGTCTATTTTCCTCCTCCTGACTCCTTTGACACCTTTCCCTATGCCTATTTTTTGAATTCCAAATATACTTTCACTATGATGAAAGGGATGTGGCTTTTGGCATGACCGCGTCTCCCCATAACCTCACTACTTGGCCTTGAGATTCTCAGCTATTTATCCATTCACGCAAGTCTGCTCACTGGCAAATCAAGATGGTTGAGAGGATTAAATGAGGTTATATAAGTAGCCTCACACAATAAATGCTAGCTCCCTTTTTCTCTCATTATATTCATGCTATTTTCAATACTTTTGGCATGCTTTTTCTTCTGCTCTATTAAACTGTAAGCTCGACGACAAAGAATATTCAATTGTGTATCACCTCTGAAATAGTAGGCCTATGATGTTCTTTGTTGAAACAAAAGAGATAATAAATTGATTACTCTTATCGAGGTTAATGTGATAGTTTGATAGATTTCTTGCAAAAATATATTCTATATTGTACTTTTCTTCCTAAGAACTGAAAATAAAACAATTAGGATTTGTCAAACTTCAAAACACATATGGGTAAAGGTGATAAATAATAATGGCCCATAACTCTTGAGGAAAAATATTCAATTTCTAAATATAAGTAATTCTCATTTCATAGGAAATAAATATATAAGATTTTTTCCTTAAAATTATACAACAAAGCAATGAAGGATTAAGGGAAAACTGGAACAAAACCACACTTCTTTGAGAAACAGTATTATTTCCTTAACAGCTTTTTGTCACAAATTAAAACAAAAACAGTACTTTCTTATTATCTAGAACTAAACAATCATTGAAGATTTGGACTAGAGGCATAGCATGATCTAGCAAGGATTCCTGATGTATTGGAGCTGATATGTGAATAAAAAAAGATAAGTATACTTAGTGTCTAATATTTCTTTGCACATTGTAATATTTTGTCCTAATATTTCAAATTTAAAATGTTTAAAGAAGTCAAAGAATACAACAAAAAAGTAGCAGTTCTGGACAGATACTTCAAATACATATACTATTTAATTGTCTTTAAAAGTGAGGATGGAGGAAATAAATTATTTAAAAACCTACAGGTTATTTCAAACTCAAGTTAGCCATAAACCCAGATCATACATATAAAATACCTAGTTTCTTAACCAACCAAAGTTAAGTTTGAAAAGGCTTTATGCTGGGGGTGCCTGGGCAGCTCAGTTGGTTAAGTGTCTGCCTTTGGCTCAGGTCTTTGATACCAGATCTTGGGATGGAGCTGCTTTAGGCTCCCTGCTCCATGGAGAGTCTGTTTCCTCCCTCTCCCTCTGCCCCTCCTCCACCCCACTCATTTTCCTCTCTCTCAAATAAATAAATAAAAACCTTTAAAAGAAAGAAAGAAGGAAAGAAAGAAAGAAGGAAAGAAAGAAAGAAGAAAGAAAGAAAGAAAGAAAGAAAGAAAGAAAGAAAGAAAGAGGAAGAGGCACTATGCCAGACAGACATTGCCCTACTATGGGCCACAGTGATCCTTATGCTTATGAGAAATGTAAATTGTAATTAAAATCAAACTCTGGATTGATACAAGTGTCTTCTAGGAAATACAGGTATGTTTACGAAGTCTGCAATGAATGGCATTTTAAAAATATAAATAAATGGCATTTAAAACATCCCCCTGTCCTCCAAAAGTTAATATGCTAAGAAATAACTGCATAAGAAGCTTCCCATTAGGGGTGCCTGGGTGGCTCAGGGGTTGAGCATTAGGCTTTGGCTTAGGTCGTGATGCCAGGGTCCTGGGATCAAGTCCCACATCGGGCTCCTCACAGGGAGCCTGCTTCTCCCTCTATGTCTCTGCCTCTCTCTGTGTCTCTCATGAATAAATAAATAAAATTTTTTTAAAAAGAAGCTTTCCATTAGACTATTTTATCAATAATCCTTCCATTCTCTTTTAATTAAACTGTATAATCATAATCATTTAGCATGCAAGGGCAATAACACTAAAAATGAAAAAAAATAACACTGATACATGAGTTTCTTTTGTACTCAATAGCTGAGCAGGGTGGGTTTGAAGCAACTGAAAATAGGACAAAAAGGTGTTAAGTTCTTGATGTTGCTAGTAATTCATGTGAATCAACTCTAAAGAGACAGGTGGAGCCCAACTTCAAGTATTCTTCGCATCCTCCTCATTTTTATCTTAAGTGTCAAGTCCCAAACTGCTTAGTTCATATATGAAGTGTGGTTAGTTTTGAGCAATGTAAGGTCTTTGTGGCTGTGTCCACAATGCATTGAAGTTCAGAAAGAAACAAAGGGATGGTTGGTCATGGAAGAATATGGGTAAAATAGTGAGTGAAATTTGTTTGTTTTTTTTTACAACTTATATCATGGCCACAATATCACTATTCCACATTTACAGTTCTGAGTGCAAAAGATCAGCCCAACAAAGCAGAATATACACATATAAATACATATCAATGTGTTTGCATATGTCTTCAAAACATTCCCATCACGTGCATACACACACATACACACACACAAACACCTACCTACATACTGGAATCTTTCACCCTTTTGGTTCTACTGGCCAGGATGGATATAGATGGAGGAGTGAGAGATAGAGACAGGAAAGAAAGAATTGAAACATACTGTAAATAAATGGAGTCTTGTTTACAGCAATTCCTTAACATTTGTTTTACAACAGTTGTTTCCATGTTCAGCCCACACCAGCTGTTCCCCAAACATAGAGTTTTAAAAACTAATATGCTTTGCACCAACACAATTCTCCATAAAATGTTTAATGCATTGTAATCTTTGTCTTATTACTGCTCTTGTTCTAACTACATCCAGCCCATCCTAAATTTCAATAGAATTTTTGGGAAGTAACCATTTGTAGAATGGAAAAAATGGCTTATATATTTCAAAACTATAAGGTGGCTGATGAACAAGATTTGCTTAAAAATGTTTCCTGCACCAGGACTGTGTTTAGCCTTTAAATACCACTGTGAATGTTGAGCCAGATGCATTATTAATAAATGTCATCTTTTCAAGTGAGTTCAGTATTAATATTGATACAAACTTTCTTCCTGCTCTTAATTTTGCATCTCAATAAAGATATGAATGTTGGCAAGCACTGCTATTGACAATTGATAAAATTATGCAAACACAATGTTTTTGCAGCTTTTGAGTAAATACTGCATGCTAATGAATTCCAAAGTGTTTCTGTGTTCCTGTAGGAGCGGAATTTGTGTAGGCGGACTGTGCCGTAGATGTGCTTTTCTAAGCCTGTTACACTTATCTCAGCAGAGCTGTTGTTTGCCTCCTAATAAGCAATTTGGTAGATTTATCATGAGCTCTGAGGCCCTCCAAAGATCATTTATATAATGACATCTTGTGGAAGCAAACCTCTCTAGAACTTTTTGACGGTAATAATTATTTTGTATATTTGTTTTGTGACTGCGGTGGTGTTTTCAAAAAGCTTCCTACTAATCTTCAGTCTAAGTTTGATGCCACAGGTTTGTTCTACAGTTTTAACAAAAACGTCTAGGGCCATAAAGGTACATACATTTTGAAGATTTTAAAATACTCAACTTTAAAAGGAAAACATTCACCTAGCTAATGATTCTTTTATACTCCTGTCCTTAGATTTTCAGGAGATAATTTGGGGAATTAATATATCAATGCACAAAAGAAAATCTAAATACAGAGGAGACAGAAAGGAGTTAAGAGTGGTTTACAAACACCCAAATGAGGTCTTCCTAAATCTATACTTGATACTCAAAATTGTTCCTTGTCTCCAAGAAATGCACCAAAATAAATTATTTGAATGTTCATTAAAATTAAAGAACTCTGCCCTCGTAGAAGACATTCTGAGGAAATGATTTAAAAGAAGAAAAAGAAAGAAAATAATAAAAAAATAAAAGAAGAAAAAGGAAGCTTTGAGTGAATTTGGTGGTATTAATTAGTCTTAAAAGCAGCATATTCCTATTCTAATAGGTTTGACCATAACCTTAAAACAAAGGATAAGGATTCTTCCTAAAGAGAACTAAAATTAAATTTCTTTAAAAAGATTTTATTTATTTATTTAAGAGAGAGAGAGAGAGAGTACAATCAGGGGAAGGAGCAAAGGAAGAAGGACAAACAGACTGTAATGCTGAGCGTGGAGCCTGACACAGGGCTCAATCCCATGACCCTGAGATCATGACCTGAGCTGAAATCAAGAAGAGTCAGGTGCTTAACTGACTGAGCCACCCAGGCACCCCTATAATTAGATTTTAAAACAAAAGTAAGAGACTACCATATCAGTGGTCTCCAAATCTTTGTGACTGTAACAAAAAGTTTATATATCTCCAATACATGGTATATGTAGTATCTATGAAATACATATATGTATGTGTATATTCATAAATATTATGTATGCTAAAAATATACACAAAGTAGGAAACTTAGTAGGCTAAAATAAAAAAATAAGCATAAATAGGTGTTTAGATTGTTGGTCTCTGAGGAGTACACTCTACTTTGGAGAACACTGCCCTATAATAATAGCAAACATTTGCTGTACCAAATCTCATTCCAAGAGCTTTAGATACATTAACTTACTTGATCCTCCTAACAACTCTCCCAAGGGGGTGCAGTTATTATCTCTATTTGCAGATGAGGGATCTGGAGTTTGGAAGAGTTTAGTAATTTGCTTATGGTTACACAACTAGGAAGTGATAGAGCTGGGATTCAAACCCAGAAAATATGGCACAGAGTATGGACACGTAACATCCATTATGCACAAAGAAAGGCAATTTATTGTTCACGCTTCATATTTTACATGTAACTTGGTCCCATCTCACCTCACTGCCTCCCTTATCTGTTACCTTATATTAAATTACACCATTTTTACAACCCAGAAAATTTCTCTTTAAAATCAAAAACAAGTTACGAATAGAGAGGATGGTAAAGATGTTTTCTGTAACAGAAGAGTCTACCTTGCATTTCTTCAACTGCTCCCCAACTGCCTGATCCAGGAATATCTTCCAGAGCAAGCATCAGTCAGGCTACCAGAGGATCTCCTGATGCAAAAAAGAGAAATATTTGGTCCAGACAACCATTTCTCCCTCTCATTAATTAATTAAGGCATCTCCATTATACTATTTTCCTTGAATTGTATTTTGGGTTGTAGTAAAAATCCCTAGTTTCATTACCTGAAATAAAGGAAAAAAGAGGTCATATTTTTCAAGAGAAAAGTGAAAATCTGTTGAATATGGAATCTCATGCAATCGGACCTGGGTATATAGAATATTCATTTTTTTTAGTAATTGTTATTTCAGAAAGAGAGAAATATCACTAATTGGTCACACTCATTTACAGTAAGGGTACAAATGGGACTACTTAGAGGAATCTTAGTGGAGAATATATAAAACAGGCCATAGCACATTTTAACAGATAATCATAAGCCACAATTACAGGACTTAAAATATAGTTAGGGAAGGCCCACTGTTGATCCAGAATTGTAACTGGCACCTGGTAGGTGCTCAATAAATTATTAGACCTGACACTGAGGATACACGAGGAGTTAGACGATCCTTTCTACTTCATCCTAGTATGTAACTCATATCATTATGTAACTCATTGTACCATTAAAAACATTGTTTTTGGAGAGAAAATGGATTCCCAAATTCTACTTTGGTATTCCAAACACAGGTTAACACAGGGGTTCCATAATACTGCTGAAGAAAGTAATGACCGCTCAGGGAGAAGGGATCCATCTCCAATCATGATTTTCCAAGTTGTCATCCTCTAAATCAAAGCACCCGAAGAGACAAAAACTCTCCACAACCCAACAGCCACAGGTTGGAGGGAAGGCAATTTGGAAATAATTTTCCTAGCTTACAGGGTGAACCTCTGCTCCTGGCATAGCCTGGCCTTGCTGTTCCTAGGCAATGTTTCAGGATTTGCTTGTAATGACTATTTGCTATTTTCTATATTATGGATTTAAAATAACATTTCCTTAGCAGGAAAGGTGTGTTTTTAAAGGACAAACTACAGTAAAAGAGAGTTAGTGTGTTTACCTGGAAGTTTGACAGGTAATGTATTCATTTCAGGTAGGGCATTTTCAAAGGGAAATACTTGTAGTTATTTATTAAGAACAGCCATTCTATCAATGCTTTTCCCTTCTCTTCTTTAATCAGTGCACTTCATTATTACTTTGGCCATGATAAAAAAATAGAAGAAAAGTAATAAACGTCCACAAATTTAAATTAATTAAATGGCTCGAAAGTTATCCTCAACCTCTTCTTTTTCCATCTCCTTCCCTATGCAGGTTCTACTTTCCTCTGATATATTTACCAGTTGATTTCTTCATTGAATAATTACATTTCTATGGCTGAGACTTCCTCCAGACTATACCCATGTACCTGAAAATGTACTTGGCTCTCACCTCTGGTATCTTAGTTTTTAAAATACTCCTGCAATTTCTCCTTTTCCTAGAATCCTTTCTAGCTTTAGGACAGGAAGCAAAGATCTACTGGTTCTACATAACAAAAAATTAATTGTTCCTAAATACCAGTCCTTGGACCACTGCTATTACAGAGTTTGTACCATCTGTAGAAAGTGAGAAACATAAGGTGTACACACACACACACACACACACACACACACACACACACACACATACCATACACCCCTACTGGTAGAAAGGTGTCAAACTACCTTTTCTTGGGAAGGCTTATTCTTCATTCTGAAATTATGTTCTTAAGCTTTTTAAATATTAAAACATCCTTTTTCTTACATAATAATAGCAATGGTAGTTAAAGTTTCTTTAAGCATTTTTTCATTATCTGTCAAAATAAAACTTGGCTATCAAAATTCGTTTATAAGCAGGGCTTTATCATATTTGATTTTCAAAATTTTGGAGAGAAATTTCCCTGGTCTTTGAAATTAAAGAATCTGGGAATCACTGATCTAAAAAATTGACTTGACCCATCTTTGTTAACCTCTTTGCAATGCAACCCTTTAGATATATGTATCTTAACATGTTATTTATTTAAGTAAATTTACTGGGTACCATTCCATTAATGCCATTCCCTTTAACAATCATACCACAGAGATAGAAAAATCAGAATATATCTGTTTGTCTTAGTCTGTACAATGCCTAAACTATACCGGGTATAAATAAGTGCCTAATAAATATTGTCCAATGCTAATATTAGAAGATCTTATTTCAAATATACCTTAGGAAAATCATTTGGTTTGATAGAATCATCTCTTTTAATCAATGTATTTCTAAAATGTGATAAAGAAACATATGGGCAACACTGTGTGCTAAAGTCAAAATGAAGTTGCTAGCCAGTTAGCAATAATTCAGAGGGTGATATGTAGAGAGGTAGATGTTATCTTCAGTAACAAACAGTAATGTATTCTCAAGGATTATGGTTAAGCTACTTCATCGCTTTTATTGAACACCTAAGCAAGGCACCTCTGAAGAGGAAAGCACTTGCTAAGTTAATTTAACATTAATATGGATTAGGTGCCAAGAGTCCTAAATTTCATTTCTATTTTCATCACTAAGCAATTTTGTGACAGTGGATGAATTAGCTCAACCCCCCTGAATCTTAATTTTCTTGTTCCTAAAAGACAAGGCATGAATAAGATGATCTCTAAAATCTCTGCAACTCCAGCATTATATGAGTTTGAGATTCTGCTCTCACTGATCCCAAAAGATAACAAACATTGTTCTCCTGCTTTTGTACCTAGAAATAACCTCTTCAAAGGAAATCCTCCCATTTGCAATAACATGACCCTGGAGTTATGTGAATAAGCCAGACACAGAAAGAAAAATACCGCATAATCTCACCTATATTTGGATCTAAAAATGTCAAACTCATAAAATCAGAGAGTAGAATGGTAGTTGCCAGAGGCTGGGGGCAATGGGAGCAATGGGAAGATGTTCATCAAAGGTACAAAGGTTCAGTTATGTGGGATGAATAAATTCTAGACATCTAAAGTACAACATGGTAATGATAATTAACAATAATGTATTGTATACTTTTATTTTTCTAAGAAGATAGATCTTAAGGCAGACCTCCTCAATGTACACACACATAATAGTAATTACGTAGAGGTGATGGATAAGTTATTCAGCTTGATTGTGGTGATTGTTTCAATATTATATATATATTTCCCTATATCAAGTAGTATACCTTAAATATATATTATTTCTATATGTTAAAAACATCTCAAAAAGTTTAATTTTTAATTATTTTTTTAGAAAGAGAGCATGAATGGGGTGAGGGGCAGGGAGAGAATCTTAAGCAGACTCCATGCTCAGTGCAGAGCCTGATGCAGGGCTCTATCTCACAACCCTGAGATCATGACCTGAGCTGAAACTGAGTCGGATGCTTAACCAACTGAGCCACCCAGGCCTCCCTCAATAAAGTTTTAAAAGAATCTCTTCCAAAAAAGGAGAAGAAGAGGAGGAGGAAAAGAAGGAAGAAGAGGAGGAAGGGTAGGAAGAGAAGAAAGAAGTTTGGATTCTCCAAGTTTATCTGAATAAACAGAGCTGAAATTTGGAATCAGGGAATCAACAATTCCAAATTCTGGCATTGCAGCCTCCAGCCTCCTGGAATGGCCCAATTATCCTACTGGTTTTGGCTTATTAAAATCATCAAAACAAACTCAATTTGAAATCTCTTCAAGAAAAGCATGGTATGGAATAATCTGAGAAGGATTTTTGCAAAATGAAATAAAAGATAGGGTGCTGGAACTTTTAAATGGCTTGGAATCACTGTGATTAGACAATTCCTGTAAAGCAGAACAGTAATACAGTTATGAATATAGTCCCTGGTGACTTACTGCTTGACTCATCCAAAATTGTGCCCTTCCCACTCCAGTTAAATGTTATCTCCCATCAAAATATGACATCCAAAAACAACATGCCAGTAACTCCAGCCCTTGGGGAACTGCAATGAATATCATTCAAATTAATTCTGACTGACATTTTGGTAAATCACCTCTCGAAGTCAGGAAGGGAACATTTTAAAGCACTTGAGCAGTGCCAAAACAGTAAGGAGTAAAACCACATTCATCACTCAGGAGGTGAAGTGCCAGGAGAGTCTGAAGCCAGAAAAACAGCAGCCACATCATCTCAATTGGAACATGAGTGATGGGTCTTTATCAACAAGCATGTATTGATTTAGCAACTCCCACTATACAAATGGTATACCAGGTGAGACATATACAGAAAGAGAAATATTTATGCAGACTCACTTATATTTTAGAAAGGCAGCTCAATAACTAAGAGCAAGGCTTGGAATCAGCAAAAATCTGTTCAAACATGGGCTCTGTCACTCATCAGCTTTTGGACATTAAGAAAGTTTCTTAGGAAGCCTGGTTGGCTCAGTCGGTTAAACAACTGACTCTTGATATTGGCTCAGGTCATGATCTCAGGATGGTGAAATTGAACCCCAGCTGGGCTCCACACTCAGTAGAGAATCTGCTTGAAATTCCCTCTCTTCCTTTCCTTCTGCATCCTCCCACGTCCCCTCACCCCCCTCACCCCCACGTGTGTGCACCACAGAACAAATAAATCTGTAAAAAAGAAAAAAAAAATGGGTGTCTGGGTGGCTCAGTTAGTTAAGCTCTGCCTTCGGCTCAGGTCATGATCCCAGGGTCCTGGGATCCAGCCCCATATTGGGCTCCCTCCTTTTCAGGGAGCCTGCTTCTCCCTCATTCTGCCTGCCACTCCTCCTGCTTGTGCGCTCTCTCTCTCTCTTTCTCTATCAAATAAATAAACAAATAAAATATTTAAAAAAGAAAATAAATTTTAAAAAAGAAATTTTCTCCAAGCCTCAGTTTTCTCAACTGTAAAATGCAGGTGATGAAACACATATTTCATATGACAGATGGCAGGACTAAATAGAATCATGCATATATAGTGCTCAGCACAATGCTGGGCATAATAATTTAACAAAAACTAGCTATTGTTGCTATTATATATATATATATATGTAATATATACAATTATAATATTATATATGTATGTATGTATATCTGTTATCTCTTTATATATATAAAACAGTTAAATCTTAGACCCTTTCAAGTGGGGCTAATTCTAAAATAATGATATAAAATTGTATTTACAGTTCTATTTGTAAATAATAATCCCTTTAGAGTTAGGAAATAGTATTTATTTTGCATTTACTGTGCTAGACACTCTGTTGAGTCTTTAATATATATTTATACACATTGGCTCATTTAATCCTTTTGCCACAAAGAAACTAAGGTTCAAAAAGTTTATAACACTTTGCTCAAAGTGATACACCTAACAGTTGTCAGGATTTGTCCCTAGGTCTGTCCTCAAAGACAGTCAACTGAAATCCCATGCCTTAATTAAAGAAAACAAACCATCACCTGAGTCTGTTCCTCTCTCAGATTCATCTACTTCCTCACTGACACTGCTCTAGTCAGATAGATCTTCATCCCTAATCACCTTAACCATTATAATAATGACCTAACTGGGCTCTCCTACAGGATTTTCTTGCACCAATCCATTTTTACCTCCAGCTGCCAGAAAGAACTTTCTGAAGTTCAGCTTCATGTTCCTCATCCTTACACTCCTGACTGAATTAAGTCCAAATACATCTGACTTTCTTTGAGTATTTTCAACAACCAAGTGTAAATGCTTTTCATCCTAATTCTCAGTTTAGTGCTGCATTTTGGATGCTCCAGTTAGCCTGGAATACCACGGTTTCCTAGATAATGCCCAGCTACCCTGGACAACCTTAACTACTTTGCATTTCTGCCTTTAGCATCTCCCTGTTCACCCCAGCCCCTAAAACTTCCCCTCCCCTGGCCCCATCAAAATCTTACTCATATTCTGGAGCTCAGAGCAAATATTGCTTCATTAACCAAAACTTTGCTGATCTTTCACCTCTTTGTGATCAAACTCTCCTCTCAATAAACACAGCTCTTTATTTTTACCTCCATTATGGTACTTTTTATTTTCTGCCATATTACTATTTTAGATTAACATTGCCTTGAAAGTAGAAACTGAGTCTTATTTATTAAGCACTCTAGTTATTTGCATATAGTAAAAGTCATAGCCAACACAGACATCACTTACTTTTTTTCCAGGCATTATTCTAAGATCTACATATATTAACTCAACCCATACAACAAACCTGTTATGTAGATGTGGTAGGTAGCCTTTAAGATGGCCTGCAATGATCCTTGTCCCCTAATGTTCACACCTGTCTATAATAAACTCTTGTTGAGTATGAGCTAGACAAAGCAACTTGTTTCTAACGAACATATATGGTGAAAGTGATGCGATGTCACTCTGAAGTTAGGTTACAAAAAAACTATGGCTTCCATTTTGTCCTCCCTCTTTGTTCATTTGCTTGAGGGAAGCCAGTTGCCACACTGGGAGGTGTGTGACAAAAAGGCTCACATGGCAGGGAAATGTGAGAAGCTGTTGGCCAACAGACAGAGTCAACCTGAGGATCTCAATCTGATAGTCCACAAAGCACTGAATCCTGCTAAGAATCATGTGAGCTTGGAAGTAGATCATCACCCAGTCAAGCCTTCAGGTGAGACCACAGCCCTTGCTGACATTCTAAATACAGCCTTAAGAGAGACCATGAGGGGCACTGAGTGAGTGGCTCAATGGTTGAGCATCGGCCTTTGGCTAAGGTCGTGATCCCAAGATCCTGGGGTCAAGTCCCATATTAGGCTCCCCACAGGGAGCCTGCATGTTCCTCTGCCTGTGTCTCTGCCTCTTTCTCTGTATCTCTCATGAATAAATATAATCTTAAAAGAGAGAGAGAGAGAGGGAGAGGGAGAGGGAGACCTTGAAGCAGAGGTACCCAGCTAAGCCATACCTGGATTACTGACTCAGTTTTGTGATTGTTATATGTCAGTAGTAGATGATTAGTACAGTATTATTATGGTTATGATTATGATTATTCCCACTATTCAGATGAGAATTTTGGGCTCATGTACTTAGTAAATAACAGGGGCAGGATTCAAACAAGGGCAGTATATCTCCAGAATTCCCATTCTTAATCACAAAGCTTAGCTTGCCTCATAAATGAATGAATAAAAATTCTTCTCTTAAACTGGACCATTACTATAACACAGCAAAGTGATTAACTTAAACAAACAAAGGTTGACTGTGAAAGAGTTTATAGTATTCTAATTCACAATTGTACCAATGGATCTCTGAGGATACCAAATAGGCTTATATTAAATATATTTATTTCAATATATATTTATGTCTTTCTATGTGAAACTTGGGTCTCCTGTAGTTTTACTGATATCTATATAAACTTACATTAGGAGCTCTGTTTGTCTCAGTTTATATTTATTTTTATTTATTTATTTTTAAAGATTTTATTTATTTATTCATGATTATTTATTTATTCATTCATTCATTCATTCATTCATCCATTCATTCATTCATTATGGAGGTAGGGGGCAGAGACACAGTCAGAGGGAGAAGCAGGCTCCATGCAGGGAGCCCGACGTAGGACTTCATCCCGGGCCTCCAGGATCACACCCTGGGCTGAAGGCAGCGCTAAACTGCTGAGCCATTCAGGCTGCCCTTCAGTTTATATTTAGAACTTAAAATGTAGTTGGTACTAAGTGTGATAGGGTTGAAAAAGGTTTTGAAATCTCACTAACTTGGATTTGAGGTCCACCTCTGACAATTTCTGCCACTGTGATATAGGCAACTGAAATTAGGGACACATTCCCTCTGAGCCTCTGAGCCATGGCTACCACCAATGTACAATGGAAATAGGAATATTACCCACCCTTTCAGAGATCTAGGCTGTTTCTGATGTGATTAATCACTTGCAGTGCCTGGTCATTTTCCCTTTAGGGCCTTGCTCAAATTCCATGTGTTTAATAAGGTCTTCCTTGGCCACAAAAGTGAAAAACAGCTGATTCCTCTTCAGAACTCATCTAGCATTTATCTGTCCTACTCATGACACATAATGATTACGGTATTTGCTAGGAGGCAATAAAGTATCTTAGTACCTTTATGAATACAATTAAATTATTCATTCATAAAGTCTTCATCGATCACTCTATGTGAAGCCTGCATCTGTGTAATGAGGGAGTCACTAATGTGGTGTTCTGAATAAAGAAGGAGGCCAGTAAATATCTATAATAAATGAACACTCTATTATACCATTTTGCTATCACAGTAAAATAATGAACTCCCTCATGTGTTTTGAAAATAACTGTCCTGGTATGGCTGACAAAATCTTGTCAAGAAATAGAATGACTGAGCTGACTTCTTGAAACTGTATCTCAGTGTGCTGCAGGGTCCACATTGAGTGCAGCATTGATGTCACCCCTATCTGCACCACAGGAGGCAAGTCTGGAACTACATTTCCCATAAGTCCCTGACCTTCTCATGGCCCTTAGTGCCTCTGAGAAGCACTCCCACTGAAGCTCATTCCTTAGTGACAGTTGCAGGCCGGAAGTTTAGATTGGGTCAGATGTGGCCTTCCTTTGACTTCTTTAGGATTTCTACAAGAATCAGCCACTAAGGAGATACATGCAGGGCAGAATTTTAACTTAAGCTTCCCTGAAAACCCTATCATTGGATGTCTTCAAATATTTCCTAAAAAGTATTTCCTGACTTCATCTTCTCACAATTTCCAAAAATCATATAAGCCTCTGATACCGTATAGAGGAATTTCTAATTTCTAACCAAAATATCCTATTTGTTTCTGTTTTCCTGATCCAACTCAGATAAAAAAAACTAGGCTCTGATTTCATCATAATAATAGGGCCATTCATTAAACACAAAATCATTGCTCAATAGAAAATGCCTCTCAATTAGTTTTCCCTAGGAAAACTTACAGAATTGCAATAATAAAGGCTGCAAGTGCCCTTCTAGTATTAGTGAATTATGTTACTATAACTACTCCTAAAGACTTTATTATTTACAAGTTCTAATAATTCCTGGAATTCTCACTTTTGGAGGGAATAAAAGTGATGGAAGAGTTAAAAGGCATGGTGCAATAAAATGGTTCAGATTATAATAAAAACACATATCTATTCTTAATATCTTGGTCTATGGCTCAGACATCAGATCTAGATTGCCTGAGTTCAAATTCTAGCTTTAACACTTACTTTACTACTGTGCCTCAGTTTCTTCCTCTGCAACATGGGAATAAGACCTTGTAGGGTAGTTGAGAGGAATAAATGAGTCCATTTATGAAAAGTGCTTAGTGTCTGGCACTAAAATAAATGTGAATAGTGTGTCTGTATTGTCACTGTTATTATTTCTTAGTCACAACAGATGGTGACATGGCCAGAGTCCTGAATCCCCAAAACCTCACCTAACCGCCACCTGCTGCCACTAATTCATGATAATACAATCACATGACATGGGGGGAACTCCAGGCAAATGTCTACTTTATGATAGTCTCCTACCCTGGCAAACTTTACAGTACCCATCAGAGGGTTTCCATTTTTTATACTCTACCATAAGCCTAGACCAGAGCTGGAAAACCATCTCCCACTCCCTTTTCCATAGGCCCCACCCTCCATTCTCTCTATAATGACTCAGTTATAACCTTAACATATAGCTAATGCTTAAAACTAATACATGCTTAACATATATTAGCTTTGAGTTATATGCCTGATAATATCCCAAATATTCTGCATGAATCATGACACTGCCTCATGACATTCCAGAGACAGATATTTTTATTACTATTCCCCCTCCTCCAATAAAGAAATGTATAAAACTAAGCACAGGAATGTTCACTGTCTTGCCCAAGGGCACACAGCTAGAAAATAGACAATGTTATTCACACTCAGAAAGTCAGACTCAAGAGCCTCTTCTCCTAAATAGCACACACATGCTCAGGTGGTTATATTGTCTGGTGCCCTGATTTCTACTAGGTGACAATTGGTGAGGGAAGAAGAATTTTCTAAAATCAATTAAAGTATTAAAATCCTTGTTCTTTTTGTCCATAGAAAATTGCATTTGTAGCTCAGTGTGTCTATTATGCATATTATTTTACTTAAGGGGAAGAAAAGGTTATGCATTTAAAAAAAGGTGAGGAAGCCATTGGAAGATGCCATAAATTTATTCTGTCAGGCAGGCCGCGTTGTGTGACAGTCAGAGACATGGCTTGATGCAGAGATGTGAAGTGTGACTTTTTCGACTGTCATGCTGGATGAGATGGATGGATTTTGGAACACATCCCAGGAAGCTGAGACACTCATGTGGTCAAGTGTTGGTCTCTCTGATCAAATTTGACTTGCTGTCTCTGAAGTTGTTGGATTTTGCCAGCCCTCCAGATGCTGCATTGTGTCTTAGCAAACACAGTTGGTTTGACACCATCTGCAAGACCCTGCATTGGTCCTAGCACTATGAGCCATTGTTTCCTGAGGAATTAATGGACATTCTCACATTCTACCTGTGTTAATTGAGCTATTTTCACACATGCAAATGTGTCAGTTACCCAGGGCCTAGTTCTCACATACTCTGCACTAGATATGCATATAAATGGGAGAAATCCTGAAACATGCTGCCAAAATCCAGATAGCCTACTATTCAGCAAATGAAAACAGCTACTGTTTGAAGAAATTATATTTCCAGAAATAAATGTACAGGATTCATGTTTTAAAGAGTAAACTAGTGGAGATAATCCAGGCAATCCACTTTATAAAGGATGTGATCCTAAATGAGTTACTTGGCTTAGCCATAATTTAGTTCCCCATCATGCTTAAAATTGGGACAATGACATTTTTTTCATACTCTAGAGTTATTTCACTCCAACATCACCATAGAGCAAAATTCAAGAAAATGAGTATGAGTCTGGGCTCCCAACCAAAAATATTTAGTTAATGAATTACCCAAAGTTATTGGTTATAGGAAGATTCCACCTATTTGCTATAATAGATTCTCTCTGATCAAAGCAAATGGAAATACTAGTCGTCAAATTAACCAAAAAAGGAAGTTAATGTGGGAGATAGTTAAAAGAATATATATCCTAAGTATTTTATTTTTTTTAAAGATTTTATTTTTATTTATTCATGAGAGACACAAAGAGAGAGGCAGAGACAAAGGCAAAGGGAGAAGCAGGCTCCATGCAGGGAGCCCAACGTGGGACTCAATCCTGGGTCTCCAGGATCACACCCTGGGCTGAAGGCGGCACTAAACTGCTGAGCCACCTGGCTGCCCATCTTAAGTATTTTAAATTAAACCATATAACTGTATTATTTCACCAATATTATAATGAGGAACAAAGAAATTTTCATTTCTGCATGGACCTTTTCATTGAGTGTGGGTTTGTCTGTTGATTGGCATTTCCTTTCATCTTTCTTGCATAAACCACATCCATAATGTATTTTCTAGGAGTACTGGTTGTGGTTTCTTCAACTAATAGAATTTATACAACGATCTGAGCATGGTGTCCATATCAATTTATATGTATTTCTTTGTCTCACTCAAATCTAATTCTACAACACTTCTTTAAAATAAGTTGACTTCAACATGTTTTTCCAAAGCATTCAACTTAGTTGTCACAGAAATGCAGCTTTCTATTTTGCACTCATATTTCATGGATATAAAATGCTGCTAAGATCATAACTAATTTTATGTGGTTAATATAACAAATATAAATGACATACATAGGCTTGGAAACAAAAACAACTAACTTGTGGTAAGCATGCAACTCATCTGGTAGGAGCAAAAGCGTGTGGGATCCCTAGCAAGTAAGTAGCCTACAGCACTCCATGTGTCATGGTCATCTGTCAGCACGTTCTGCTGAAGGAATGGAAAGACCTGATTAATGCCTACTTAGCACTAACTTAAAGATTCGGAGACATGGCTGGAAATATACATTTTTAAGTATCATCCAAGCTATTTATATTACGTAGTAGGTGGTAGGTTTTAGTGTCTGAAGAACTACTAGCTATCTAAAATGTAGCCATCTAAAATGTCCAAGAGTATTATAATGTTCCAGAACGAAGAGGGAAAGGAAAGAGAATACAACTAGAATTATGTTTCCATCATTCCTTCAGGTTTAGAGAATAAAGACCATTTTTAAATTTTTACTTGTTGTCCTAATAAGTTAAAGACCACAAATACATCGTAACTTTCAAAAGGTGCCAGATTGTGTAAGTTTTTCTTTCCATTGCAGTATCTGTGCAAGATACTCTGGATGTTTCAAGGAAACAAAAAGTTCAGCTTTCCCTATTATACTTCCTAGTAGTTTCCCTGTTCATACAAAGTCCTTAGACTTCCAGGGCATGGCTTTTTCACTAATACTTCACTCAAAAAGAGATACACCAAATGGATGAAGATGGAGAAATGAACCCATTAACAGCCATTTGCTGAGGGTTTACACGTGGGAAAAATAGTATTTGGGATATGGGAGTGCTAGCTCATGTCACACATTTCCTGGAAATCCTAGAGGCAGTCACTTTAAAGAGTTGCCCATCTCATTAGTAAGCCATGACCATATTTAAAATCTTTGTTTAAAAACTGAAAATGGGCCCTTGAGATGATCATTTTGAGTATTTCTCTACAGATTACAAAAGAACTAACAATTCCACTGTCTCTAGGGATTGTGGGAATTTTTAATTTACTGGGAAAAGCATGGCTACCAAAACATTTGCTATTTCATTCTCCATGTTTTTGTGGCCAAGAAATACTTTATACAGGTGTTTTGCTTAAAGACCTAATACAGGATGAAGGTTGATAGAAAATACAACAAAAGAGGTAAGAAATTCTACTTTAACATAAAATTTCTAACATGACATGCTATTTATGTGTTTAATATTTCTTGCTGTGCACAACACAAAATCAGTTTGTCATAACCTTACAGCATTCTTTTCTGGTTCTGAAAGCTCCAGAATAAATTGCCATTCTTTGACTTTCTCAAGCATAAAAATGAAAACTGAGGGTTTTTTTTCTTGGAAAAGATGAATTACCCCAGCTTGACAGAGGGTAATTAGCATACCCAAAGCAAGTTAAGAGAATGGGTTGACAAGCACAAAGAAGCCTAAGAAAACATGGGCACATTTTGCATGTGTTTTAATACGTAAATGATTAAAAACATTACTATATATGTTAATTGCCACCAACTTCAACACAACCCTATTGGAAGACAATATTAAGTCGTGGAAAACAGTACATCTTTAATTATTTGCCTATTCTATAAACAAGTTTAATTGGAATCTAAAAACAGCAAGGGACAAAAAGCTCAGTTCATTAGGGACCAACTAACTGTAAAGGGCAGATAAAAACCTTTTGTCTTATACAGATGTACCTTCCAAGCACCATCAGATAGCACCAGGCAGTACACTAATCAGTAATAAGAGGTGTTCTCATTATTAAGCTTATAAAGCATAAACCAGGTCACCACAAACTTTGAAGTTACTGATCATCAATTATTTCACTAATTGTTTGTTCTGTTTGCATGTCTCAGGGTAAAAGGAAAAAGTCACTGAAGTGAAAAAGAGACACCAATAATTGCTACCTCAGTGACAGTTGGTTTTTAGTATCTCATTATTTATGATTTGTTTTGTTGTGCATATGTGACTTTAAGTCTACTGTATTAATGTATACTGAAGAAGCCTAGTGTGTAACACTTGTAAAAGAATTACACAAATTAATCAGCAAACTCAGGCATAGAATCTGCCCTGCAAAGTCCTGCAAGACTGTTAATAACTCTGTGTATGTGCGCGTGTGTGCATGTGTGTGTGTGTGTGTGTGTGTGTGAACTGAAGAATCCTCTCTTATGGCACATTAAATTTGTGCTGTTGGGGAAGTATCATGTTACAGCATAAAATACCAAACTTTTTCTGGTCATTGCTATTTTGTTTTCAAGAAATACATACTTTCAGACCTGTCCTATAAAGTGTATCGAACCTCCTTAAAAAACAACAACAACAGCTTTAGAATACTTATTAAGTCAAAGTTAACATGAGACAAAAAAGCTGGTATGTCATGAAATTCCGGAATAGAATTTAATTTTCTCAGTCCCACCCATGAAGACAAGAGATACCTTAGGATGGAAGCCATCACTTCTCCTTAGGCTTTGGGATGTCATCAGTTCACAAAGCAGCTATTTCTGGCTGTCTTTAAGCTGTAAAGCAATACTCCTATTTTACTCTTCCTTCTCTTCATTAGTGTTCCCTTAACAGATTAAATATTACCTGAAACTGAAGGCTACATTACTAATTATTAAACTGAAGACAGAGTAAATTCTCTAGTAAAGCATATTTTTAAATGTGTGTATAGAACTGCACACAAACTTTTTATAGGTTGAGGAAACTGATGAGGTTGGAGTTTATAGTATGCCAAAGAAAATACTATTTTGTTTACATCAGACTTCCAAAAAGTCAAGAAAAGAAAATCTTTCTTTGTGGAGGAGACCTTCCATTTCCTATCCTGCCCCCTCCCAATTACCTGCCCCCTCCCATCACCACACATCTGACTTAATGCTACAAAGAGTACAAAACTGATAGGGTCTTCCTTTGACAGAGCTCATTTCTATATGATACATCAAATTGAAGTAGTACTTAAATTCTTAGTAAAGAGCATTAATAGTTTCTGTCCAGGAGAAATAAAGGTTAATAATTACTGTTGAACTAAATGTTAGCCAATTCTAGTAAATGGACAAAAGCCCATACCGTTCTCAATAGAAAACTTTCTCTGAGCAAACTGTGCTGATAGGAATAAACTGATATGCGAATATTTCTGTTCTGAAGAAAGAAAAGCCCAATTCTTCTTCTAAATAGAAAAAAAAAAAGGTTACTAAAAGATACCTCATTTCTTTGCAAAACTAACATGGGGAAAAGAGTGAAGTACTTTGTAGGAGAATAAATTTCAGGTAACTGCACCTGTACTGTAGAAAATTACTCTTCAATTATGCATAGTAATTAGAGTTGTTGTTTAACTGTTATGAAAAACCTGCAGTGTGCTAGAAGGTGTGCATGACTCATGTAAAGATTCTGTCACTCTGTAGGTGAGGGAAGATGACTGAAGATAAAAAGTACAATAAAACAGAAACCTGCTGAAGAACAGGTCTTTGTATGTACTTAACTGGCACACAGTGAGAGCCTATTCAAACACATTTGTTGATAGCTTACAATGTACCTATCCTGGTAAAAAGATTAGTGAGGTTTATATGTCACTAAAATCTCATTAAAAATTATTGGGGCACCTGGGTAGCTCAGTCAGTTAAGCTTCCAAGCCTTGGTTTCAGTTCAGGTCACAATCTCAGGGTTGTGAGATTGGCCCCATATTGGCTCTGTGCTCAGCCAGGAGTCTGCTCAAGACTCTCTCTCCCATCCCCTCTGCCTCTCCTCCCTTATTCCCTTCCTTGCCTGCACACGTGCACTCTCCTTCTCTCTCAAATAAATACATAAAAGATTAAAAATACTAATGCACTGTGATAAGTAGTGATATATTATTCCTAATTGTCAATATATCACTTTAAGCTTGGGTTTTTGGACTTTGCCCTGGATGATTTTAAAATTAGTTTTTATGAGACCAAAGTAAAGAACTTAAAGTATGTTCTGATCATAAGAAAGGAGTATTAACCTTGTAGCTTTTAAATATGACTTTTTACTCCTCACACTCTTTATTCCCAACACTTAAGATTTCAAACTATTTGATCAACAATGAATAATAACGTGTCAGGAATACCTTCATTCCACTCCAGTTATCTCCCACTTGCCTCCTCAGTGGGATGGATCAACACAATCTTGAAGCATCTGATTTTTGGTAAACATAGAAATTTTCCTCAATGGTACAGATGGAATTGAAGCCATAATCCTGATTAATAACTTTAGTAAAATATGATGAAGGTCATCAGATTACAATATTCATACTCCATGAAGTCTGTGAGAGGAGAGCCCATGCCAGAGTGTTCCTTTCTGTCTTACCTCTCTACATTCATGTCATCATAATAATTGCCATCAATGTCCTCAACAATAATTAAATGGATTTATCAAACAACTGCTAGATAACTTCTGTAACAGAGAACTGAGCACAATTAAGTTTGCTTCAGTATTGTTTTAATTTTTTTAATTTTTTAAAATTTATTTATGATAGTCACAGAGAGAGAGAGAGAGAGAGAGGCAGAGATATAGGCAGAGGGAGAAGCAGGCTCCATGCACCGGGAGCCCGATGTGGGATTCGATCCCGGGTCTCCAGGATTGCGCCCTGGGCCAAAGGCAGGTGCTAAACTGCTGCACCACCCAGAGATCCCCACTATTGTTTTAAAAAATAAAATCATTAAATTATAAAAATTAATACTGATCAATAAAATCTAGGTTCCATTATTTCTGGCATTTCTTTTTCACTTACACTATTCTCAGATAAATTGTCAACTAAATATTTGTTTCTGGGAAAATTCTCTTACATTTCTCTCTCCCCTTCACAGTATTGGTGACTCGGGGACACTAAGCACCACAAGCTTCCATTTGCAAGTAGTGGTTGCAGTTAATTGTTGATACTACTGTGAAATCTACATTGTATGGTTAATCTTATTTTAAAGCTCATAATTGAGGTGTCTGTGTTTTCTGCCTTCATTTTCTAGCCTTTCAGTGAGATAGGAAGCGTGATTTAAAAACATCACCTCTCTCAGGACTGACTGTGCCTTAGAACTCCCACTGAAGTCAATAGGTGCTTTGTGTACACTCAGACTGGACTCATAATGAGCAGAGTTGATGAGAATGCAGCTTTCCAAGGATGACTAGTGCTGAGTCTTCGAGGTCATTCATCATTTTCATCTGAGAAGGCAGACCCTTCATTTGCTCTCTCTTCTCAAATAGGTATACAATTAAAGGAAGAATTATTCCTCCCAGTGGCAAGCACTTTATTAACAAAGGGCATATAGGCCTCCATCTCCTATCATGGCCAGATGGTCTGTGTGTCCAAGCAACTGAAGGCAGCCTCAATGAATACCTTACTTTTTGCCTCAAAACTGCTGGATCTATTACTTTTCTGCTGGCAAAAAATAAAAGAAAATCTTCCTTATAGGTTTGTAGTGAATTATTTAATTTTCTCTGTAAACTTTGGGTCAATAAAAACAAAAGTAGCACCTTTTAGACTGTCTGTTCAATAATTAGGTTCAAATTAACATTTTTCAAATGCTAAAAATGTCAGATTATGTGCCCATAATTAGAATTGTCTGCTGTGGCCTGAACTGAGTAACAGTTATGATGAAATAAAGAAAAGACTTTCATGACAAATATTATGTTTCTTATCAAATTTCATCAATTGTACACAAATATCACAGTGCATACAGCAATTTGTAAGACGTATTCAATAGTGGAATTTTTTGTTTCTGACAAAGTCATTAAACCTAACAGTAATGAAATTCTCACTGTGTATTGAACATAACTAAGCTGAAAGATGTACTTGATCACACTCGTGGACAAAGTGCCCCCTCCTAAAAGCATATCATTCTTTTTCTAGGAAGTACTATATAAAATAGAAGGAAAGTATCTTAGGAGGAAGAGGTTATTAAAAAAAATCAACAAAAGATATTTGTCTGTGATAGTAAGAATAGGACAGACTATGCTGCAGTAACCAACAATCCCCAAATATCAAAGACATAACGTAGTAAAAGTTTACATTTACACTTTATATGTGGGTTGTACCGCTCTCCTATCGAGCTGCTCTCCAAGTGTTGACTCAGCAATGCGAGCAGCCTACATCTTATAGCTATTCTATCTGAAACTCTTGCCTTCCAAGGTTAACCACAGGAAGGAAAGAGACAGGTGGAGAGGCACTGCAGGTCATAAATGACCAGCAGTGATATATATATATACCTTTTATTTAGTAGCCATTGGCTGCAACTAGTTATATAAAGCCAACTTCACAGGAAGGAAGAATGGAAAGTGTAAGGAACATATGGTTATTTGATGGCCACAAACTAGCTCAACCACATTTTCTAAATAACACAGAGAAAGAAGTGAGCTAAAATTAATATGAACACATACTGGCACTGATGCCAACATGCCTTCTGATGCACTGTGCTGAGTTGAAGTTTACCATGATAAAAACAAAGACACATAGTAAACAATAAAAATGTCCAGACATGGTCCCTTTCCTCACAGCGCTTCTTAGCTTAGTGTTTTATAGAAGCCCTTAGCTTCTCAAAGTCTCATTCTTCCTACTGTACTACAAAGATAACAATACCTCCTGACCACATTATCTTGAGGAACAAATAAAAATGTGGTAAGAATTAAATGAGATGACATATGTTAAACTTAAAAAGATTCCTCACACATTTTACACGATTAATGATTGTTATTTTTCTTTCCCAAAGAACTATATAAATATTATTTACACCTAATACCACTTTCCCTGAAAGAATGAGCAAGGCAGTGATTAAAAGAATGGGCTTTGAAGCCCAAAAGTGTCAATGTAACATGAGCTGAGCCATTGAATCCCTGTGTCTTTCTGTGCATCCTTTCCACATACATTACATAACAGGAGCAACTTAGCTTATTCCTGTCCCAAGCTTTGTCACTGATATAAATCAGATGTTAGAGATTTAACGATACTAAGACAATCATCAGCAAGTCCTTTTTAGTCAGCCACTGTGTATCAGTATCCCAGTACTATAAATTATCATGATTCCTCCAATGCTGCAAGCCCCAGACTGGGCTGGTCCAACTTAGTTCTAGCTTTGACCCACATAATGTTTGCTCTTCTTTAAGCCTAAGACCAAGAAGTATAAATAAAGTCTACCCCTATCATCTTCAGCTTCCTTTAGCATGCCCAACTACTCCCATGAGACCCAAAATATCACAATGAGTTTATAGAGACAGAGAAGTTATTTATAGATACTACCTAATTTGATTTGAAGAAAACAGAAGACTCTGGGGCCAAAGTCTTGGCCTCGCACAGATGAATTAAAGATGCAGATTATATATAAGGAGAGTTACAACAAACTGTAAGAGGCTCAGAATTTAGTACAGGGCTTTGATTTTAACTTGTATTAAAGTAAGACACCTACAGGTAAAATAATCATGTTTGTACTTTTGTTGTTTCTATTTCTCTCTACATCATTTTCTTTAAAGGAAAGGAGAAAATGAAACTATGTTATATCTGTGTGATATTTTGTTTGGTAAGATAATTAGTAGGATACTTGATAGCTTAGCTTCTATAATTTCTTTGAAGTTTTCCCTTTTTTGCTATTATTTAAATTTTCATGTCTTATCTCCCTAGTTGGACTGTAAGTTTACTGAAAGATGGAAAGGTTTCTCATACTTCTCATCTTAGTGTTAAAAAGAGTGGACTTTGTCAACAGATCTGAGTTTGAATCTTGACTTCCCACAACACATGTAACCCTAGGTAAATTATTTAACTGCTCCTGTTTCCTCGTCACTTCAAAGGAGAATAATAATATTTATATGCTGGATTGAATATTATCCCTCAAAGATTCATTTCCTTTCCAAACCTCAGAATGTGAGGAAAGCTTATTTGGAAATAGGGCTATTGTAGATGTAATTAATTCAGATGAGGTCATATTGAAGTAGGGTGGGCCCTTAATCTAAAAGGCTTAGTGTCCTTATAAGAAGAGAATATCACGTGAAGACACAGAGAGGGAAGTGGCCATGTGATGACAGAGACAGAGATTGGGATTATGAAGTTGCAAGCCCAAGAACATAAAAAACTGCTGGCAACCATCACAAGCTAAGAGAGAGGCATGATATAGATCATCCCTCTGAGTCCCCAAAATGGAACCAACTCTTGATGGTTCAAGAAGTACATCTTGATTTGTACTTCTGTCCTGAACCTTGAGAATAAAATCCTATTGTTTTGAGCCTCTCAGTCTGTGGTAATTTTATACAGCAGCCCTATAGAATACAATGTACTTTATAGAATACCTATAGATTTTAGTTGAAGTAATTCACATAAAGTACTTAACCATGATGCTTAGAACATATTATTCACACAATAAATGTTAGCTTTCAAATATTTACCGATTAAGAGAATAAGGGTCAATGCAGAATATACAATACCCCGTCCTCTTATACAGAAATTTACTAGGCAGAGAATAAGAGAATATTCCTTTTTAAAACTCCAAGAGTAGGATGAAGCATGTAAGTATAAAAGCATATTAAAAGTTGCTGGGTTTTCTATAATGGCCAATATAAAGAATAAGCTAAAAAGAATATAATAGCTGAACTGAAAAAATATACACTAGAGGGGTTCAACAGAAAACTGGATGAAGCAGAAGAACAGATCAGTGACCTGGAAGACAGGGCAGTAGAACTCACCCAAACAGAGCAGGAACAAGAAAAAAAGTTTTTTTTAAAAGTGAAGATAGCTTAAAGGACTCATGAACATTGAGATGAATAACACTTGCAATTTGGGGTCCCAGAAACAGAGGAGAAAGAGAAAGGGCCAGAAAACATATTTAAAGAAATAATGGCTGAAAGTTTCCATAACCTGGGGAAGGAAACAAGACACTTAGGTCCAAGGAGCTCAGAAAGTTCCAAATAAGATGAGTTCAAAGAAATCCACAGCAAGACATATCATAATTAAATGTCAAAAGTGAAAGATAAAGAGAGAATTTCAAAAGCACCAAGAGAAAAAAAAATTGCAATGTATAAGGAAACCCCCATAAGAATACCAGCATATTTTTAAGCAAAACTTGCTGATCAGAAGAGAGTGGCATGATATATTCAAAGTGCTAAAAGGAAAAAGCTTCCAACCAAGAATAGTTGGTCCAGCAATTCATTCAAAATTGAAGGAGACAGAGTTTTCCAGACACGCAAAAGCTAAAGAAGTTCATCCCTACTAAAGGAGCCTTACAAGAAATGATAAAGGGACTTTGTCAAGCTGAAAGGAAAAGGCATAATTAGTAATAAGAAAACATATGAAAGTAAAAATCTCACTACTAATGGTAAATATAACGGTAATGGATTAATCATTTACAAGGCTAATATGAAGCTTAAAAGACAAAAGTAATACAGTTAACTATAATTACAATAATCAGTTAAGGAATAAAGAAAATAAAAAGATGTAAAATGTGACATCAAAAAGAAAACATCATGGAGAGGAGTAAAAATGAAGAGCTTTAGAATGAGTTCAAATGTTAAGATGCTATCATTTAAAAATATATATATATGTATGTATAACCTTAAATTACAAGGGAATTGAACAAGAGAAGAAGGAAGAAACTACAAAAACAGCTGGGAAACAATTAATAGATGGCAATAAGTACATACCTATCAATAACTACTTTAAAATGTAAACAGTTTAATGTCTCTAATCAAAAGACATAGAGTGGCTGAATGGATAAGAAAAACAAGGCACATCTATATGCTGCCTATAAGAGACTCACTTAGGATATAAGGACACACATAGACTGAGAGTGAAGATAGAAAAAGATGTTTCATGCAAATGGAAACAAAAGGAAACGTGGGGAGCTGTACTCATATCAGACAATCTGGATTTTAAAGTCTAAAACAAAGACTGTAAAAAGACAAAATAAGGCATTAAATAATGATAAAGGGGTCAATCCAATAAGCGGATATAATATTTATAAATATTTATTCATCAAGTGTAGGAGAATCAAAACATGTGAAGCAAGTATTAATAGACTTAAAAGGAGAAATTGACAGCAATACAGTAATAATAGGGACTTTAACACCCCACTCACATCATTGAGATAGTTCCAGATAGAAAATAAATAAGGGAATATCAGGCTTACATGACACATTAGGCCAGATAGATTTAATTGATATATATAGAACATTCCATTCAAAAGCAGCAGAATACACAAACTTCTCAAGTGAGTATGAAACATTCTCCAAAATAGATCATTTTTAGGCCACATAACAAGTCTCAAAGATTTGAGAAGACTGAAATCAGATCAAACATCTTTTCTGACCACAATGATATAAAACTGAAAAAACCATTATAAGAAGTAAACTAGAAAAATCACAAATATGTGATTCGGTCAAACAGCATCCTATTGACCAACTAATGGGTTGAGAAAAAAAATTAAAAAATGAAAAAACAAATACTTTGAGACAAATGAAAATGAAAATGCAACATACCAAAATCTATAGGATGGAGCAAAAGTAACTCTAAGAGAAAAATACTTAGTGATATAGGCGTATTTCAGAAAACAAGAAAAATCTCAAATAAGCAAGCTAGCTATTACATATAAAATAACTAGAAAAAAACACATGCATAGCCTACTTAGTAAAATGAAGGAAATATGAAAGATCAGAGCTGAAATAATCAAAATAGAGACTAAAAAGACAATAAGAAAAGATCAATGGAACTAAGAGCTGTTTCTTTGGGAAAAATGAACAATATTGACAAACCTTTAGCTAAACTCAAGGAAGAAAGAGCACTCAAATTAATGAAATCAGAAATGAAATAAGTTACAATTAATGCCATATAAATACAAAGGATCACAAGACACTATTATGAACAATTATACACCAATAAATTTAAAAAGCTGGATGAAATTAATAAATTCCTAGAAACATATAAGCTTCCAAGACTGGATCACAATGAGATAAAAAATCTGAATAGACTGATTACTAGTAAGGAGATTAAATCAGTAATGAAAAATCTACCCCCCCCAAAATAGTCCAAAACCAGATGACTGTATGAGTGAATTCTATCAAACATTCAAAGATTTAATACCCATCCTTCTCAAACTCTTCCAAAAAATATAAGACAGAGTACTTCTAAACTTATTTTTATGAGGCCAGCATTACCCTGATAATAAAACCAGAGAAAGACACCAAAAAAAGAGAAAATTACAGGCCAGTACCCCAATAAACATGCAAAAATCCTCAACAAAACATTAGCAAACCAATAATAAGAATACATTAAAAAGCTCATATACCATGATTAAGTGGGGTTTATTCCAGGTAGAAAAGGATGATTTCACACCCACAGATCAGTCAATGTAATAAATCACGCTACAAAATGAAGGATAAAAATCACATGATCATCTCATCAGATGCAGAAAAAAAGAATTCAGCAAAATTGCACCGTTTATAATCAAAACTCTCAACAAAGGGAATATAAAGGAAATACATCTCAACCACATATGACAATCCAACAACTAATATAATACTCAATGGTGAAAAGTTGAAAGCTTTTCATCTGAGATCAGGAACAAGACCAGGATACCCATTCTTGCCACTTTTATTCAACATAGTTTTGGAAGTCCTAGTCACAGCAATTAGGCAAGAAAAAGAAATAAAAGGCATCCAAATTGGTAAGAAAGAAGTAAAACTATCACTATTTATAGATGACCTGATACTATAGACAGAAAACCCTAAAGACTCCACCAAAAAAGTTGTTAGAACTAATAAATTAATTTAGTAAGTTTCAGGGTACAAAAACAATATACAGAAATCTGTGGCATTTCTATACACTATCAATGAAGCATCAGAAAGAGAAATTAAGAAAATAATGGCATTTGCAATTATATCAAAAGAATAAAATACCTAGGAATAAATTTAACCAAATGAGCAAAAAGACCTGTACACTGAAAATTATAAGACACTGATGAAAGAAACTGAAGATACAAAATAAATGGAAAGATCTTTCGTGCTCATGGATTGGAAGAATCAAAATTGTTAAAATGCCCATAATACCTAAAGCAATGAACAGATTCAATGCAATACCTATCAAATTCCAATGGCATACTTTGCAGAACAAGAACAAATAATTTGAGGATTTGTATGGAGCCACAAAAGATCCTAAATAGTCAAAGTAATCTTAAGAATGAAGAACAAAGCTAGAGGTGTCAGCTCCAATTTCAAACTATAATACACAGCTATAATAATCAAAACAGTAAAGTATTGGTATAAAACCAGACACACAGATTAATGGAAAAGAAGTAAGAGCCCAGAAATAAACCCCACATATTTGGGCAATTAATCTATAACAAAGGAACCAAGAATATAAAATGAAGAAAAAACAGTCTATTCAACAAATGATATTGGGAGAACTGGACAGCTACATGCAAAAGAAACTAGACTACTATCTTACATAATACACAAAAATTAACTCAAATAGATTAAAGACTTGAAAGTAAGACCTGAAACCATAAAACTCTAAAAAGAAAACATAGGCAGTAAGCTCTTCATCATTGATCTCAGCAATGTCTTTATGGATCCAACTCAAAAGGCAAGGAAACAAAAGCAAAAATGGATGATTGGGACTATATTAAACTAAAAAGCTTCTGCATGGCAATGGGAACCACTGCCAAAATGAAAGGGAATTTGCTGAATGGGAGAAGATATTTGCAAACCATATATACCCATAACACATAAAGAATTCATATAACTCAACAACAAAAAAAACAAACATGATTAAAAAATGAGCAGAGGATCTAAATATACATTTCTCCAAGGAAGACACACATACAGCCAACAGGTACATGAAAGGATGCTTCAACATCACTAATTAGGGAAATGCAAATCAAAACCACAAGATACCACCTAGCACTCATTAGAATGGCTATCATGAAGAAGACACACAAAGACAAGTGTTGGAGAGGATGTGGAGAAAAGGGAACTCCTGTACACTGTTGGTGGGATTGGAAACTACTATGGAAAACAGTATAGCAATTCCTCAAAAAAATTAAGAATAGAACTACTATATGACCCACCTGTTCTACTTCTGGGTATTTATCCAAAGAATATGAAAACACTAATTTGAAAAAATATGTGCACTCTGATGTTCATCACAGCATTATTGACAATGACCAAGCTATTGAAACAACTGTCCTCTGATAGATGAATGGATAAAGAAGATATGGTATATTTATACAACAAAATATTAGCCATAAAAGATATGAAATATTTCATTTGCAAAATTATGGTTGGGCCTTGAGGATATTATACAAAGCAAAATATATCAGACAGAGATAGACAAATGCCATATGATTTCACTCATATCTTTAATAAGCAGAACAAATAAATATAAATGAAAACCAAAAAATTCATAGTTACAGACTAGTGGCTACCAGAAGGGAAGGGGTTTGAGGAGTGGGAAAAATGGGTGAAGGGGATCAACTGTATGATGACAGATGGTAACTAGACTTGTGTTATTCACTTTGTAGTGTACGTATACAGATGTTAAATTACAAAGCTACACACATGGAACTTATTTTTTTTTTCAAAAAAGGAAGTAAGAAAGATTCCAAATAAACAGCAACCTAACTCTATGCCTTAAGGAATTAAAACAAGAACAAGCCAACCCCAAGTTAACAAAAGACAGGAAATAATGCAGATTAGAGCAAAATAAATGAAATAGAGAACTGAAAAACAATAGAAAGCATTACCAAACTAAGAGTTGGTTCTTTGAAAAGACAAAATTGACAAATCCTTAGCTAGACTAGCCAAGGAAAAAAGAGAGAAAACTCAAATCAACAAAATTATAAATGAAAAAGGAGACATTAAAACTGATACCATAGATGGACGAAGGATCATAAGAGACATCTATGGACAACTAGATGCCAACAAACTGTACTATCTACAAGAAATCGAAAAATTATTTAAAACATACAACTTACAAGATGGAATCAGGAAAAAATAGAATATATGAGTAGATCAATGACTAGAAAAAGGGTTAAATCAGAAACCAAAAATATCCCAATGAAGAAAAGCCAGGACTAGATGTTTTCACTGGTATATTTTACCAAACATTTAAAGAAGAATTAACAGCAGTCTTGACACTCTCCCAAAAAATCAAAGAGGAAGAAACACTCCCAAACTCATTTTATGAGGCAGCATTACCTTGCACCAAAACTAGAAAAAGACACTACTAGAAAAGAAAACTACAGGCCAATATTCCTGATGAAAATAGATGCAAAAATTTTAAATAAAATGCTAGCAAATCAAATTCAGTAGCAAACTAAAATAATCATTCATCATGATCAAGTGGAATTTATTCCTAGGATGCAAAAATGGCTCAACATACACAGATCAATCTATGTGATATATCCATTAATAGAATGAAAGATAATCATATGATTATCTGACAAAATTCAGCATCCATTCATGAAAACTCTTAACAAATTGATAAACAGAAAAATATCTGTCAACATAATAAAAATCAGATATGACAAGCCCATAGTTAATATTATACTTAATGGTGAAGAACTGAAAGTTTTTCCTCTAAGATCAGTAACAAGATAAAGGTGCCCACTCTAACCACTCCCTACTTAAATTAGTACTGAAAGTTCTAGCTAGAGTAATCAGAAGAGAAGGAAAGGAAAAAGGGAAGGGAAGGGAAGGGAAGGGAAGGGAAGGGAAGGGAAGGGAAGGGAAGGGACGGGAAGGGAAGGGAAGGGAAGGGAAGGGAAGGGAAGGGAAGGGAAGGGAAGGGAAGGGAAGGGAAGGAATAAAATGTATCAGAATTGGAAAAGAAGAAGTAAAATGATCTCCATTTGCAGATGACATGATTTAATTTATAGAACATCCTAAAAATTCAACCAAATAATTGTTAGATCTGATCAGTAAATTCAGTAAATCTGAAGGATACAAAATTAATATATAAAAGTCAATAGTATTTCTATACATTAACAATGAGTTTTTTGAAAAATAAAGAAATCAATTCCATTCACAATAGCATCAAAAACAACAAAATAGTTAGGAATAAATTTAACTGAGGAGGTGAAAGATCTCTAGTCTTAAAACTGTAAGACATTGATAAAAAAAATGGAAGAATTAATATTGTTAAAATGTTAATACTACCAAACACTATCTACTGATTCAATGCAATCTCTATCAAGATTCTAATGGAATTTTTTACAAAACAAACAAACAACAACAACAACAAAAAAAAACACTCATAAAATATATATGGAACAAAAGACCCTGGATAGTCAAAGAAATCATGAGAAAGAACAAAGCAGAAGACATCACATTCCCTGACCTCATGCTATACTATAAAGCTATAGCAATCAAAACAGATGGCATTGGCATAAAAACAGACACACAGACCAAGGGAACAGGAATGAGAAGCCAGAAATAAACCCAAGATATACGTCCAATATTTGACAAGGGAGCCAAAAATACTCAGTGGAGAAAAGATAGTCTCTTTAATAAATGGTGCTGGGATAACTGGATACTCACATAGAAAAGAATGAAACTGGACCCCTACCTTACAAACTCACAAAAATTAACTTAAAATAGATCAAAGACTTAAATGTATGTCTGAAATCATGAAACTCCTAGAAAACATAAGAATAAAGCTCCTTGACACAGGTCTGGAAATGATTTTTTTTAATATGACACCTGAAACACAAGCAACAAAATAAAAAATAAACAATTGGGATTAATCAAACTAAAAAGCTCTTTTGTACAGCAAAGGAAACCATCAATAAAGTACAAAGACAACCTACAGAATGAAAAAATATCTGCAAACCACATATTTGATATGGAGTTAATATGTGAAACATATGAAGAACTCATACAACTCAATAGCAAAAAAAAAAAACAAAACAAAACAACACACACACACACACACACAAAAAACCACACACACAAATAACCCAAAAAGAAGGGGGTCAAAACCCCTGAATCAACCTTTCTCTAAAAAAGATATACAAAAAGGCAACAAGTACATTAAAAAATGTACATTAAAAAAATGCGTGGCATCAGTAGTCATTAGAAAAAATGGAGATTAAAACCACAATAGAATCACTTTATGCCTTTTGGAATGACCATCATCAAAAAGATGAGAGATAACAAATGTGAGCATGGATATAGGAGCCCCTTTGTGCACTGTTGGCAGGACTGTAAATTGGTATAGCCACTACAGAAAACAGTATGGAGGAGCCTCAAAAAATTAAATGGAGAACTACAATATGATCCAACAATTCCACTGCTGGAAATATATCCAAAGAAAAAAAAACACTAACTCAAAAAGATATTTGCACCTCCATGTTCATAGCAGCATTATTTATAATAGCCAAGATTTGGAAACAATCTGCCACTGATGGATGAATGGATAAAGAAGTTGTATAAACACACACACATACACGCACAAACACACTCACACTGGAATTCAGTCATACAAAATGAGGATATCCTATCATTTGTGAAAATATTATGCTAAATGAAATAAGTCAGGTGAAGAAAGACAATCACTTACCTGTGTAATCTAAAAAAATGAATGAATGAATAAGTGAATGAATGAATACAAAACCAAACTCATGTTAGAAGAGACCAAACACATGGTTACCAGAGGCTGAGGGTGGGGTTGGGGAAAGGGGAATTGGAGCAAGATGGGTCAACAAATATAAATTTCCAGTTATAAGATAATGTACATGTAATGTACAACATGATGACTATAGCTAACACTGCTGTAAAATATAATAGGAAAGTTGTTAAAAGAGTAGATCCTGGGGTACCTGGGTGGCTTAGTGGGTTAAGCATCTGCCTTAATGTCAGGTCATGATCCCAGGGTCCTGGGATCAAGCCCCACATCAGGCTCCCTGCTCAGTGGCGAGCCTACTTCTCCCTCTCCTCCTGCCCCCTCCCCTTCACCCCTGCTCATGCTTTCTCTCCCTATCTCTTTCTCTCTCAAATAAAATATTTAAAAAAAAGAGTAAATTCTAAGACTTCCCATCACAAGCAGATTTTTTTCTTTTCTCTTTGTTTTCTTTATATGGTATCAACAGAGATGATGAATGTTAGCTGAACCTTTTGTGATAATCATTTCACAACATATGGATATTAAACTATCATGTTGTAAGCCTTAAACTTATACAGCAATGCATATCAGTTATGTTCTAATAAAGCTGGGGGGGGCGGTTACAATACATTACATTATGATCTATTCATTCAACCATGATGTATTTATCCAAGAAATGAAAACATGTCAATATAAAGATTTGTATTCCAGTATTCAGAACAGCTTTACATAGCTCAGCTTCAAAAAAATAAAAAAGAATTAAGAATAAAGAAACAACACTCAAATGTCAACTATCAAATGAAAACAAATTGTGGAATAGCCATACAATGGAATACTACTCAGTAATAAAAAGGAATAAACTCTTGATACACATAACATGGGTGAATCTTAAAATAATTATACTAAGTGATACAAGTGAGACAGTGAGTATATACTATATAACTATCTTTAAATAAAAATTTCATTAAATGTTACCTAATTTACAATGACAGAAAACAAATCACCAATTGCCTAGGAAGACAAGGGAGGAGAGATGGATCAATTACAAAAGAACACAATACATTTTATTGCCGCCATTTAAAAAACTATCTTTCATATAGATTAACTATTCTATGATCACTGACAAGCATTTAAAAATGATCTCTTTGAGATAATTTTAAAATCCCAGTATGTGAAGATTAATTTTTCCATTTTTAATGAACTTGTTAATGTCTCATGTTCTACAAGTTTAATTTTCTCAGACTCCATAACTGTGTTTACTGTGTTGTGTGTGTGTGTGTGTGTGTGTGTGTGCGCCATTTCTTCAAGAAGCCACATTTAACATGATTACACAGTGGACTCTCAGAATTTTAGAAGACTCATGAAGAGAAAAATAATTTTGTCTTACTCAACAATTGAGAATGTTCAAGGGGATTTGGTATAAGAAGTTCACATATTAAGTTTAATTTCAATAAGTAACTGACTATAAGAGTTATAATCAAGTTTAATAGTTACCATAATTTTAAAGAAAAACTTCTCTCCCTGTCAAATTTTTTGCCAGACGTATTCAACAGTTATTTTTTCAACAGTTATTAACACTTATTAATGAGGGCAATAGAATCTTAATACAGTACTATGTTTTCTGGATAACAATGCAAATCAATAGAGAAATAAGCAGTATATAAGAGAAGCCTAACGGATAGATGATAAACAGTTGAAAGCTACTGCATACTTTTAAAAGAATAGTGTAAAGTTTAAATTCACTTCTAAGTAAAATGTCAGAAAAGACTAGCAAAAGTGAAGGAAAAAAAGTATTGAGAAATTAGTGTAGTAGAAAATTTGCTTAGACATTTTCACCATTACTGTTATGAATTGTAGACAGTCTCTCAGGTGTGAACATTTCTCCTTACGTAGAGGCCACCAATTAACATGTCTTTCTAATGGTGTACCCTCTGTCCACCTGCATTTGTTAAAGAACTTATTTTAAAGAAGAATATTTAATAACTCTTACGTGAACATCATTGTCATAAAAGTACACTTTAGCAACTTTTTGAAAGTGACTAGTTTTTCTAGCAAGTTACATAAATTATAATTATTATTAATGAGAATTAGAGTTACCTTATATTGAATATCTACTATACACTAGGCATTATGCTTGGTACTCAATTTTCTCTGATTTGTCACAATAACTAGTATTGTCTACATCTTACAGATGAGGAAAAAGTGAGAGTTTCCCTGCTCTGAGCACAGTATTTGTTACCAGTGGGAAACCTATGTTCTATGAATGGAGGTCTTGGTCCTTGTATTCCTCATGAGAAAATCTATGTGGGGACCAGTGCTCAAATAAAGACAACCAGAAAGAAAGTAGCGAGCAACACACAGTTTATTAAAACAAAAGTACACTGTCAAGGTGGGAGACTGGGCCGGTTCTGCAAAGTGGATCCAGCTCCTATGCTGTTTTAGGATTGGATATTGTTGGGTCTCTCTAGTCTGGGAGAAGCTGTAAAGAACAGTGGGGTAGTCTCTAACAGAGCAGAGGCTGCTTCCAATCATTTGGGAAATTCCTCCCACAGGTTGGGAGAGGGAGTTTTGACCCTACAGGGTTTGGACCCAGAACTATCAGGGCAGCAGGGGAATGGAAGAGGGGCAGAGCCTACACCCACAATGTAAATGAATTATAATGAGGCTAAGAGTTACCCTAGCTCAGAGGTTGAAGAGGAGGTGCTTGCTCTGCACCTGTGGCTCTTGATCTGTCAGGTCCAAGGTCTTGGAAGCCTCAAGGTCAGGATGATTGCCCCAGGGGTTTTAAAGTGTAGTTTATTTATCACCATCCTTGCCTCCAGCTCCAGTCTCTATCTTTGACCTTCAAGGGCTTGGGACGCTGCCTCAAGAGTGTTCCCTCCACTGCTCACATCTAGTTTCTACCTAACATTTCCATTTCTTGGAGTTTAGGGTGCCACTTGTAGTGCCATATTTCTGTTAAACTGGTTCAAATGTTTCTTAATCTCAATGCATTATTGCTTCCTTTTTCCTGGGGTGGGGGAGGGAGGTGACAGAAAGTTGCCTTTGTAAATAAGAAAGTAAGTGCTATTAGGCCATCAAAACAAGTACACTTTATCAAAAGGAGTACTTGACAGTCCTTACCAACAGAAAATGTTAATATCCTTTTGACTGTATTTATACCATTATATATCTTGTAAAGTTTCCAGAATGAACTTGCCCTAAATTGGTTATCAAGTTAATACTTTTTTTTTTAAAATTCATGAGAGAGTGAGAGAGGTAAAAACATAGGCAGGGGGAAAAGCAGGCTCCCCATGGGGGAGCCCCATGCGGGACTTGATCCCAGAACCCTGGGATCACGACTTGAGCCCAAGGCAGACGCTCAGCCACTGAGCACCTAGGTGCACCTCAAATTAATACTTATTAAAAGAACCATAGTCTGCTCTCTGGTAGAATATGATGTGAGGATAGATATTTTCCCTCTTGATTCACTAACAGAAATTAATGCAAGCAACCAGGTAGAAAGGACATCAAGACAACAAAACTACATAAGGATAGAAGAGCATAAAGAATAAAACTGACTTTGTTGGCTTGTGCATTAGTATGAAAGTCCCTCTTATTCACAGTGGAGAAGCAGAGGCCTGGTAGTCAGCATTCAAAGTTTCTTACTCCTAATTTCACCCAATCCTGACAATAAACTCTTATTATTACTTCCTGAGATACTCTCTGGTTATGCAGTTTCTTTTAAAGGGTATTTACCAATTAATTTTAAACAAGCTCAAAATCCTCCGTTTATTTACTTTTGATTCCACTACAAATCTAAGTCAGGGCAAAATATATCAACTGTTCATCATCAAGAGATGGTGTAGGCTGTCATTTGTATATAGCTGTTTCAGATTTACGACAATAACTTTTTGGAACTGTATCCTTTAGTAAGGTTTTTGTTGCAAGGAACAAAAAAAAAAAAATCCACCTTTAAACAAATTCAAAGATAGCCAAGTGATTTTCATGCCCTCTAATTGTATTCTCTAGTTTATTAAATGCTTCAATAAGATCTGGGTTCCTTTCTTCCTTCTTTCCTTTCTTTTCTTTCTTTCTTTCTTTTTAAAGATTTTGTTTATTTATTCATGAGAGACACAGAGAGAAAGAGAGGCAGAGACACAGGCAGAGGGAGAAACAGGCTCCATGCAGGGAGCCTGACATGGGACTCAATCCCTGGTCTCCAGGATCATGCCATGGCCTAAAGGCAGTGCTAAACCACTGAGCCACCAGGGCTGCCCCCCTCCCTCCCTCCCTCCCTCCCTCCCTCCCTCCCTCCCTCCCTCCCTCCCTTCCTTTTTAAATTCCCATCAGACTGCTTCCAAAAGAAAATACCCTTTTGCCTTCAGAGGGATTTTTCTACAAGACAATCAGTTCTGGCTGCCACACTGATCAAAGAGTGTGGTTAGCAAATGGTGTGACAACATTTCAGTGTGACCTGATACATTTTATTGGTATAAATACTAGAATAAAAAGTAATTAGCCTCATTGCAAGAAGAGACACTAAGAAAAAATATTAAGAAAAGAAGCCCCACAACAATATGTATATTTTTACCTATAGAAAAAAATTTCAAGAAAAGTGGCAAAACTGTCTTTTCTTGAGAGCTAATCATTCATAAGAATTTAAAATCATGCCTCTGGCATAATTCCAAAACCAAGGGCAGTCTCAGACCAATTTTTTTTTCCTACAGAATATTTTCCAAAGTGATCACTCTAAAATCTATAACAATTGGTTCACGTTCTGTTTGCTATGGTGTTTGCTTTCTGAGTGCTATAGCTCTCTGGCCTCAATCATCTCCAAAATGAAGAATTGAACTTTTAAAGACAATCTAGTATATTCTACAGCTATTTGAGAGTATTTATTCCAGCTGCTCGGGACTTTAAAAATCTGACTACCAAAAGAAAAGTCGTAAGAAGACTCTCAACAATCTCACTTCATGGCAGACTTGAAGCTACGGAAAAGCTGTAGACATGCTTCCTTGTACCTACCACATTGTTAAAGGGGCATGTGAAAGAAACTGTGGGAATGTGAAAGAAATACTGGGTGAGAAACAGCAAAGAGAAAACCTGAAGCCTCCTATCATTTGTGCCACTCGCCGCCAAAGCTGTGGGTGCTGATAGCATTATTGTTTAATCTCTCTGAAGAATATGTGGGAGCAGAAAGCACAACATCCCCAAGTTGTTACTTTGTCACAACTTTACAGAATACATAAGCACTTCAGTAAATACACAGATTTTTTTGCAAACTGTAAATCATCTGTGAGCCACCACTGTTCGACTAATTACAGCAAGAAGCTGTGCTCATTAGCTGTTCTCATCTGGCTCACTGCACGACCTAAATAGTCCGTAAATGAGCCGGCAATTATTGCTGTATTACCACTACCAGCTCCGCTCACATCAAAATATCTCCACCAAATGTTACGCCTGTTGGTATTATCAGGTTAGAAATTTCATAAACATATTGAAGCAGTTAATTGGGAGATTATTAAAAAAATGTGAAAATAGAATCATCAGTGAAAGAGTTTTCATCAAACCCCAGATAGGCGGCTCCACCTATAGACAAGAACCTCAGAATGCAAGCATCTGGGAGGATACCATCGCCTGCTTCTAAACAACACTGGAAAACTAGGAAAGCAATGGAAATTTACTCGCATTAAATGGAAGTAAAGTGAACCATGCATATTCTTATGTCACCTAAAAATGGTTTCTTGACTTGGTCAAAATATAACCAAAGCATATGTTCATGAGCCTACTGCCAAAAGAACTTTAGCCAAACAGAAAAGCAAACTGTAATGCCAGTAAGACTTCATTATTTTCAGCTCTATCATATGGCATATATAGAAGGGCTAGGATTTTTTTTTTAGTTTGACTCAATTTATTTTTAAACATAATGTTTACATACATGGTAATGGTGAAAAAAATCAATAAAATAGTGACTTTAATGAAGAATTTTCTGATGCCCTCAAACATTTTAGAAGCATCTATTCATAATACCAAATGATTAATCACTTGTATTCTTGTTTATTTATCAACATGTTCTTGAGCTTCATTCTAGTTATTGTGGATATTTAAAGGTAATATATTTTTAAAACATGCCATACTTCATATTGTATATTCATTCAAATTCACCCAATCTCAATTGACTCCATTTAAAATGAGATCCTATTGTGATTATTTTCTTTTTTTGTTTTGTTTTGGTTTTTTTTTTTGTGATTATTTTTGTTACAAAAAGGGAAGCCCTCAATACTGGGGACACTTTATTTCATCTTGTCCTTGGTGGTCATACCACATTAATCATTGATTATAATCATGAAAATAGAGAAGAAATAAAGACAATGTTCTGATTCTATTGGCTTTCTCCTACCTACCACCAGAAAGGAAATAAATACTTTGATTCTTGATTCTTGTACTAGTTGTATGCATATAGGATAGAAACTGTCTTTAATGGATCAAAGATCATCATCTACTCAGATAAAGTTGGTATCACAATGTGGCCTATCTGACACAAACTGTATAGTAGACTTTGGATAGGATGTATAGCAGAATCATTCGTTAATGATGTTCCCCAAAGAGATATTTTGACGATGAAGACACTGACTCTAATAATGACAACAGTATCAAGAGGTAATTCTTCCTATTTACCAGCTAATTGACCTCAGTAGGCAAGAAAATGTGCATCCTATTTGTTCAACTTTTTCCAGCTGCTAAGATTTACAAAGAATTCTTCACATCTGAACAATTAATATGTTTTTTTCCATTATTTTCATGAAGCTTTGTAGATAACTATAATATTCCTGCCTATCTCCTCTGATAGTCTTGGCTTGCCACACAAAGTGATGTCAGCAGACTGACATTATCAACATCAACTGGGAGCTTGTTAGAAATGCACTATCTTAGGTCCTGACCTCAACCTACTGAATGAAAATTTTAATGAATTTGAGAAATACTGACCTAAGGAAAGGCCTGTTATGAGCCCACTCTTCTCTGTAAGAAAAGGTAGTCAAAGCAGTGTCCAGCTATGCAAAATCATTGATTGAGCAAATGATTGAGAAAATGACTGAGCATGGTTTTGACTGTTCTACTCACTATTAACATTAACAAAAAAGGTTTATCCAAGGAGCATGACTTCATGTTTAAAAAGGTATATGTGATTCCTGAAAAGCTGGATCCTTTAGATATTGCTAAGGCAATAATCATACCAAGAGGTATTTTAGAGTGCCTGTTTTGTGCCCAGTGCTATACTCAGTACAACAGAGGACTCACAAAAAGCACATTCACCAAACATCCATTATCAAATTAATACCATATGTAATACTACAGTTCAGATGCCTAAAATTCCTAAATCCTTTCAACTTTTCAATCACTTTTACATTTGTGGTATTACTTTAATATCATATATTCGAATAGATGTTATCATCTTTTTAAAAACATATTGAAAAACTGAAGCTCAAAGTCATTCAGTGACTACCTTAAGTCATCAGTTGGCTAATAGGAAAGTTGGTACAGGTGAGGCCCCCTTCTGAAATTATGCCTTGTACACCTAGGATACTTATTTAGTTTGCTCACTCAACTGTTAGGGAGCATCTCAAAGGCCATGTTGGCTTATATCCTGACACTTGTGTTTTAATGGTATCTACTGTATTGAACACTTTTGTGCATGTTACTCAGTAGTGGAAATATATGAGAACAAATCCCTGAAAGAACAGATAAGAGCCAGGGCACTTCTTCCATTTTCTCAACAGCAGAATCCTTGCCATGGAGGACATAATTGGGTGTTTGCTCATTATCCTAAGGTTGTAATTGGCCTTGGTCTAGATTAAATGGAGAAGAAGGGATGAGAAACTGAAGTAGCCCATCACTGAAGGACATAGAGCTCTGAGAACTGACATGATGGAGACATGTACAGCCTCTTTATGGAGGGAAGATAGCCTAGCCTGAGGAGAGGATCTTTGTTTGGTAGGAATCATACCTGTACTGACAGGATACTGGAGAGCATCCCCCTTGAATAAAGCACTATATGTGCCTCCATAACTGTACTTACCTCACTTACAGAAGACAGAGAAGCAAGTTCTAAAAGGGTTCAAAACCCATCAGACTAAGAAACAGTACTAATATAAATCTAAAAGCTTAGAAGTTTGAATTGTTTTCTAGAAGATCCATTTACTTACAAGAAATGGAATGAAGTGAGAAAAAGGGACCTGTGCCAGTCAAAGTAAATTTTGCCTAAACATCAGTTTCTTTTTTATTAGGATCAGAAATTTATTTTAACCTGTTTGTGTCTTTAAAGATGCCTCCCGCCCCTAGATTCCTAGCCCTAAGTAAAAGCTGCTTTGGAAAAAAGGGCTAACCTCTCCTTGCTAATTTTCAAAAAAAAAATTTTTCACCTCTGGCCAGAAAAAAGATAACATATACAGAGGCCAGCAATGATAGTGGGACAGCATCCAGCATCCTCAGGAAACTGGAGAATACCTGTGGAGGAGACAGCCAGGAAAGCTGTTCCAGGAAAGCTTAAACTTGAGTGGTAGGATGGAGCTTTCAATTCCTACCCTTTCATTCTTTCCCTTTAAAGGAAAAGAGATTCTTTTGGAATCTGAAGAGGTTCATAAATTGGAAGCTTTTTCTTCTGTTCTTAATTTTAAGCCACTTTAGAGACATACAGGAGTAGGTCAGAAATAACTACCAGCATCATGACTAAAACCTCAGAATAAAACAGGTGCTGCCAAACATCACCATCCTTCCACATGGGAGTCTACTGCTGTCAAACTGAGAGCACTGAGGAATATAACTCAAAGCAAACTTCCCACTTGTACTTGGCTATAGAAAAGGCTGGAGGAAAGGGCTGGGCTGGAACTGCACATTCCAAAGTCAAATGGCCAGGCTGAATTCAGTGCACCAGCACCAGGAGGAAATGGAGAAGCCAAGAGTGTTGCACTAATAGGCCTCCCTCCACATTTAGGGAAATGTGAGGAAAGATAAACAAATGTCCCCACACCCAACTTTGCTCAACTTTTCATTCTCGAAACCTGTTGGAGGTAACCTTAAGCCAGTGATAAACTGGAAACCAAGGTGTCCTCCAAGGAATGAGATCCATAGCACACTATCAGGACAAGACCAACCCTTATTTTCAAGAGACTGTTGCCCCAACAGCAACCATTGCTCCACTTGAGATTTTAGGTCAGCATAGTTTTGCCTTCAAAATGTTCTAAAATGGATCAAGACCATGCAACAGTTTAAAACTCCTAAGACTATTATCTATAGCCTAGCATTCACTCACTGTTCTATTTCTAATTCCAATTTTTTCCCAGTCACATTAACTAACATAGCTATCAAAGGTTCTGCAATGAGATCAAAGATACTCTAATAATAAAATGACAGCAATAAGAGTCCTCAAATTTGAATATAAACTCTCTCCCATTATTAATTTCTCAGGAAATTAAGAAATTGAACACTCTTACGTACCCCACTTTTAAAGTATTCGCAAATTAAGTCCAATAAAATTGAAGCATAAATAAAAATTATCTTGCCATTGAAAGTTAAATTACAAGTATCTCAAGTTAAATTAAGGTCAGGCTTCTTATTCTGCTTAGTTTCAGCTAGAGAGATTCTCTATTAGAAGCCTTAGTGGAGTTGGGATTCTTTCAACAAGCTGTGTAGTTTCTATTCTCTGATAGATGAGGTATAGTTCCTTGGGAGCCTGTGGATCTGAATCTATCAGTTTCAAGATCTCTGATGACCCTTACTTTTCAAGATTCCAAAGGGTTCCTATGACATACAAGACTGGAGTATCACTGGCCCTATTTTACATGAAATTTTTTTTTTAAGATTTTATTTATTTATTCATGAGACAGAGAGAGAGAGAGAGAGAGAGAGAGAGAGAGAGGGGCAGAGACACAGGCAGAGGGAGAAGCAGGCTCTATGCAGGGAGCCTGACATGGGACTCGATCCTGGGTCTCTAGGATCACGCCCCAGGCTGAGGGAGGCACTAAACCGCTGAGCCACCGGGGCTCTCCCAAAGTTTTGGGGTTTTTTTGTAAGAGTTTATTTATTTATTCATGAGAGACACACACAGGGAAAGAGAGAGAGAGAGAGAGAGAGAGAGAGGCAGAGAAAGGTTTTGCTTTTTTTTAAAGATTTTATTTATTACATGAAATTTGGAGTAGGAAATAAACCCCATTCCCCTAAGCAAATCCTCCAGGCAAAATAATATTCACAGACTAAGAATGTGTTTCCAAGGGCCATGGTAGAGACTCAGTGATATCTTTAGGGAAGGCACATATATTTTTAAAATCTTGGTTTCCACTTAGCTAGGATGCCAGGCAGTCCTATTTCATTGTCCCCACAGCTTTAAAATTCATCATAATGGGAGAATCCTCCTACTAAGAAGTTACTTTTGGCATTATGTATTTATCATATCCATGGTGGGGTTGAAGGTGACACTTCTGCATGTTTTCACCTCTCAAAGAAGTTGCAAGAGATAACCTCACCTTTTTGTAAAGTTTAGGAATTTGTGATAATGGTAGCCTTAAACCTCAGGTCTAATCTGGAGTGCCTTTCTTTCTGAATCAGCACATTCAGTTTCTTTATTTTCTTTTCCCTTTGGATTCTGTTTCTAGTCTATCAGTGATGAATGAAAGGTAAGCTCCACCTTGTAACATCAACAATGTCTTGTATAGACATTTCCATTCCATACCACACTGGCTTCTTCTACTACCTCTTATTATGAAATTGCTTAAATCAGTAGTTCTTAACCAGGAATGATTTTGCCTTGGGGATATTTAATTATGTCCTGAGACACTTTTTATTTTCACAACTTGGTGGGGGAGGACGAAACATCGATGCTAATGGCATCTAGGGTATAGAGGCCAAAGATGCTGCTAAACCACCTACAATGTACAAAGCAGACCCCTATAACAAAGAAGTATTCAGCTCAAAATGTCAATAGTGACAAAGATTGAGAAACTTTACATTATGTTATGAAATCTGTTTCAAGGAGAAGTTTTGCCACTCATCCTCATACTAGTTTCAGTTGGAGAAACATCTCAGAAGATTCTTCAACTGCTGGTATCATTAAGGTTTTAAAAGCTTGGACTCCTAATGTTCTAGGGCAGACCAGTCCCCATGTGACAGGATCCTCATGATGCAGTATTTCCTTAGCTTTTCATTATTCCCAGCTTTGAATAGCTTTTTTTTTTTTCTCCTTTATCTCCAGTAGTTGGATGTGCCTCTTAGGTCTGATCTTAAAATTCCCTTCAGGACACCTAACTGAGTTTCCAATAGTTTAAAATACTTCTTTCCATATTGAATCCATGAAGACTAGAATTGTTAGCTGGAACTGAGAGCCAAATTTCTTTCCTTTTATATTTTCTTTGCTTTGTAACCTAAACGTAGTTTTTATTCTAATATGTTACTCAAAATTTTGTATTCAAGGGTTGTTCCTAATGAGAAAAATGAAATCAGTAAGGTCTGTGCTTGCTAAAATTATCCACTGGCCACACCATATACCTTTACTTTGTATCTCCAATAACAGTGCACATTTTTCTGGCTTTCTCCTCTCAATTCTATCCAGATTTTTGCAACATTTAGTATAGTTGGTTCTTATAGGGGTAGCAGTACTTCAGTTTCTCTTACTACAGACTCTCTGTGATACCAAGTGATACTCACAGTGTCCTAGAGTTTGGCTCCCTTTGGTAGAGTCTATTCCTATCTGCTCTCTAAAATCTTGCCAGTTACTAACCATTTCTAATTTAGTAACAACTTGTCACTACTAAAATATGTATTCTCTTTAGATAATGCTCTCCTTAAAGGCAGTTAGACACAGTTACCTCACCTACAGTCAATACTGGCCTTTAATATCTCTTTTTCTTCTTCATCTCTAGTTGAATATCTCAATCTTTTTCTTATATAAATGCGTCTCCTTCTAGCTTATTATACTTCCACTATTCCTATTGTATAAGTAAGACTAAAGCATATATTGGAAACCACTGCAGTTTCTCTTTTATGATCCCTAGAGATCATGTTCCATGCCAAACTTTTTTCATTGCCTTCAGGTTCACAATAATTTCAATGAGCCCAAGAAGACAGCTTTTTACTGTTTCTAAAAAGGCTCCAATATTTCTTGCAGTTGATTTTTTATTAAGTTCTACCATACATTTACAGGCCAATCCTCAGTTTGGATGTCTGAATTCTAACACCATGGTCAGACTTTATATCTTTAACAATTCAAAACCCATCTGAGATCTTATAGTAAGAGGAGGTCCTAAAACTCTGGACAAGCCACATAAATTTAAAGTTATCTCTTTCAGTTTCCTCCCTTTGCTCCAAATGCATAATTTAAAACAATGGGATTCAGAACAGCCTCTCTATGCTGCTTATGAGGCCTGACACATAGAAGTCAAAGCTAGAAGACAGACACTAGTGTACTTTAGAACAAAGAACTTAGTTGCATTGAGTCCTGGTCTCCAGATTTTGCAGAAAAATACAGTAAAACACCTAAGGATTGCTCTGTCTCCAGATGTCTAAAAGGTACATTTTACAAACTCTCTTCTTCCTATAACCACATGTTTGCCTCAGTTGTACTTATTTACCACGACTTGTATGGCCAATCGGCCAAATTAAAAACCCCATTTTTAAAGTATCGCACAATCTTAAAGCCTCCTGATTAAGGTCCTGTCACAAGTTTTAATCTCAGGGCACTATTTTGTTCTGAAATGCCAATCTTTTTCAGTCTCTCAATGTTTTCAGCCAATGCACCAAATCCTAGTATTTCACTGAATTGAGGTTACCTCCCAGAATCTCAGGCTTTCCTTTACAAGGAAGGATTAAGACAAGAGTGGATGCCCTAAGAAAGGGAAAGGGTAAAAGGACTGAGCTCACAGGCCCAGTTCAGCTACCAGACACACCAAATAGAATTCATTCTTTTCTCACTGGTAAGATATAAGTGAACAGACAGAAAGAGGCTAGTATTACACGAGCCTTACCACAGGAAGAACACATCATGAATACAGAAGAAGGCCTCCCATAAACGGTAAAATGTTTTCAAGACTACATTAGCATATTAAAGTTATGTGGGGGCGGGGGAGGGCAGGCACCTGGGTGGCTCAGCTGTTGAGCATCTGCCTTTGGCTCTGGTCTTGATCCGGAGGTCCTGGGGTTGAGTCCCACATCAGGCTCCCTGCAGGGAGCCTGCTTCTCCCTCTGCCTATGTCTCTGCCTCTCTCTGTGTGTCTCTCATTAATAAATAAATAAAATCTTAAAAAAAAAAAAGTTATGTGGCACAGTCAATTGAAACAACAACCAAGAAAGTGTGTTTATTCAGTAATTTCTCCATTATTAAGAATCTTTACAGGGGCACCTGGGTGGCTTAGTTGGTTAAGCGTCTGCCTTTTTGGCTAGGTTATGATCCTAGGGTCCTGGGATTGAGCCTGGTATGCAGCCCCGCTCCCTTTGCTGCTCCCTCTGCTGTGCTCTCTCTCTCTCAAATAAATAAAAATCTTTTTTTTCTTTTTAAAAAAAAAAAGAATCTTTACAAGCCTAAGCTTTTTTCTATGAGGATGGGAGGATATACCTTAAGGATCTATGGACATCTTTCCTGGAACAATATGGGAAACGTTGAGACATGTCATCACCAACTACTAGAATCTGTGTGCTTATAAAGTGGGCATTTTTATGACTTTTGCTTCCTTTTGTAGCTGATCACTCATAAGTCTCTATGTTAAACTCTATCCCTACCATGAACTCCAGAACCATACTCACAACTGTGCAACAGTGATTGGGTCCTCTTATCCATTTAGTAGATCAAAACCAGCACAAACCATAGTAGATGAGAATAGAAAATATCATACTATATTGCATAAAGTAAGGATAAATACTGTTCTGTGAGATTTTAGTTTCGTTTTGATATTTGTATCTGCATGCATTTTGTTACAATGCAAAATGTTTTCTTCTGCTGTGGAACTGTGGTCAAAACCATCTGGAAAACACTAGCTTAGGAGCATCTTCCTCTGGTCCAATAAATCAAGGAAAAATACATTTTCTTATTCTCATAAAATCTCCCCCTACTCCTATAACATAATAATATAACCATTTCCTTCCCCCATTTCTTTTTCATTCCCCCATTTCTAGGGAAATAGTGAAGTCATCCTCATTTTATCACAGCATAAATATCTCCCCTCCTCCTCTACAAAGACTTCTATGACTATCAAATTTTCCTTTCTAAGGGCTCCTATATTTATGTACTTTTTTCTTAAATATATATAAAGTCACTAAGTATCAAATGTAAGTTAAATACCTACTAACCTATTTATGTGCACATCCCTCCAGCTATATCATAAGATCCTGAAATAGCAGAGTGTTTCTCTTCCACATGCCTTCCCAATGATCAACAAGTATAACATTCTAAATAAATATATATTGTATGAATGAATGGAGCTCTGAAGGACAGAATATAAATCCATAGTTGGCTATTACATAAAGTGTTCTCAGAAAACGAAGTTTTTTTCCTAGCAAACCCCCATTTCTTCAAACAATTGAAAATCAGAATACTTAGATAAATTGATTATCCACATTAAATGAGTTATTACTAATGTTTTCAAGACTTATCAACCTTAAAACAATTCTCATGCTTGAGTCTATAATTACATTGAATACAAGTTCTTCTTTCTCTGATGGTTAACTAATTAATTCAACTAACCTGTATTGACATTGTTGATCACTTGCTACATGCAAGATGCTATGCTAAGTGTGCAACATAAGCAAAGACTGCAAAACACTTCTCTGAAGGACCTACTGCCTTACAGCTTAGTGAAATGGCTCTTGTTTTATTCCAGCTAATATTTTTTCACCTTTGTAGATTTTAGACAATGGGTATTTGGTGCACATTTTTGCCTCAAGGAGTAAATGAAATCAGCAGGAAACCCTAACTTCTCCAAATAAATTTATTTTATCCATACAGCCTGATTTGAACCTTTATACCATTTATCAGATTCGTGAGGAATCAAAGCTTAGAAAGCTGAGCAATGAAATTCAGCGTACTAGTTTATAACAGCAGAATACTCAATATCCATAGTTTCACATAACATGTTTCTATAACTTTCAGCCACTTTCTTAATCTCACATTTTTCAAAGCCTGCAATATCATGAACGCTGCCAGCTGCCAATCTTCCAATTCCTTCCTTTCTGTCTCTACCTCATTCCATATCTATGATTAACATCTATTAATAAAATTAATATTAATAAAATTGCTATGCTCACTTCATTTTTTCTTTCAAAAACTCACCTGAAAGAATTTGAATGAAGTCAAATGAGAACAAGTGATGAGACTCAGAGAGAAATAAGCAATCATCTAAGAAGTAAGGATAGTGAATCCCTGCTATCTGTTTCAATGTTTGGGGAAATGTCGGTCTTAGTTGCTCTGCATAGCACTTTATTGAATGTTCCAGTAAGAGAGTATTAAATAAATAAGACACACACCTCCAAAAGCTGTTAATTAACTCTTCTGGGCCTTTAGGATATGAACCGGCAAGTCAACACGGTTCCTACACAGTATGATACTCTTGAGAATTAGGAAGAATCATGAAGCTTCCAACAGTAACTAACAAATTTAGAGTCATTTAGAACTCTAACAACTGAACTGAAATACTACCCTAGGATGTTGTATCAATTTATCTTTCTTTTGAATTTAAATACTTCAAATCTATTGATTCCACCATATTCATATTTAAAAACTCTTTTATCCACGCCTTCAGAGATGAAAGTCCAGTCTTAGAGAAAGCTAATGTTAGTCATGAGTTTTGCACAAGGACCCGTTGTTCTGGTAACACCACCACCATGTAATTAGGCCTAATGTAACCCCCCACACATGTAAACATACATACACTAGGGGAAGACTATAACCAAGGATTTTCCCCCTCCTTTTTCATGACTGAAGAAAAGTGGGTTTGTTTAAATAAGGATAAATTCTTGAAAGATCTATAACATAATGGTTATATGGAACTTTTGAAGTCACCCTGTCAGTGTTTATATTCTAGTTCTGCAGCATGATAATATGATGGACTGTGTTTTGTAGATAACATTACCCCATAGCCTTTTCCTCAGCCTACCAAGTCAGAGGCTTTCATTGTCCATTATGGCAGGAATAAAAAGTAAAAACTCAGATTTTGAGTTTCTAATTTTTAAAAAATTTCATAGCAGAGACAATCCTTCATATTTCTAATGATGATAATTTTTTAAGAACTTCGAGAATTTGTTTTTTGAGAATCTAAAGTCTAAGCCCTTAAAGGAAAAAGACTTAAAAATTTTGCCAGAGACAATGCTTAGAAAGCCCCAGACCTTCCAAAAAGACAGAAAACTAGAGAAGTCAGGCTGGTTGGGAAATAGAGAAATAGGGATGACTGTTATCTAGGAGGATGAGAGAAGGTTTAGGAGATCAGGACTCCTAAGGGGTCCACACAAGAGGTACCAGGCAGAAAGGAGGATATTCAGGACTCGGAGACATCCTGGCCTCTGCTTCAAGAGAGCCCTCCATTGTCCCGGCACAGAGCTGAGTTCACACAGACCAATACTGACACCTGACTGTTTGTTGGGCTTCTCACAGCATAGTGGCATTAGAGTGGTCAGACTTTTTACAGGGCAGTTTAGGGCTCCAAAGACGAAGGTGTAGAAGCTGCCAATCCTTTAAAGGGCTAAGCCTGGAACTAGCAGAGCATCACCACTGACATAGTCTTTTGATCAAGTACTCACAGTCCAGCCCAAATTCAAGGGAAGGGAAAATAGATACTACCTTTTGATAAGAGGGCTATCAAAAATTTCAGCCTCCATGATACCTCCCTAAGGAGGTGATGAGTAAACCGAGAGATGGATATTAAGGAGGGAGATTTTAAAATTTTTGAAGGCATTCTCCTCATTAAAATAGAATACCTTAGGTAATATATCCTTCTTCCTTTTATTTATTTTATTTTATTGGAGATATCCTTCCACTCCATTCTGACTGGTTGTGACCTGGATATGCTTCTCAGAAGTCAGCTTGGAACTTCCCTTCAGCGTTGATTTGAAACTTCTCATTACCACTTTATCCTATTGAACTCTTTGTTTATTCCTTTCTTATTTCCTTGCTGTATTTTTTTAAGATTTTATTTTTATTTATTCATGAGAGACACAGAGAGAGAGGCAGAGGGAGAAGCAGGCTGCCCCTGAGGAGCCTCAAGTGGGACTTGATCCCAAGACCCCAGGATCACAACCAGAGCCAAAGGCAGACGCTCAACCACTGAGCCACCCAAGTGCCCCTCACTGCTATATTTTCATATCCTTAATATGTTTTCTGAGTGTGTATAGAAGGTGAATTTCTTTTAATTCTTCCACTTAAGTAACAATTTATCTAGGATCAGAATTCAAGAATAGATTCATTTTCTCTCAGAATTTAAAAAGTATCACTTTCCTTTGAGCTTTCAGTATTTTTTTTTAAATATTAGAGTTATCTTTTTTGAATACATGTCTTTTTTTATTGGAGTTCAATTTGCCAACATATAGCATAACACCCGGTGCTCATTCCATCAAGTGCCCCCCTCAGTGCCTGTCACCCAGTCACCCCATCCCCCCGCCCACCTCCCTTCCCTTGTCATTTCCCAGAGTTAGGTGTCTCTCATGTTCTTTCACCCTCACTGATATTTTCACTCATTTTCTCTCCTTTCCCTTTTATATTTTCACTATTTTTTATATTCCCCAAATGAATGAGACCATATAATGTTTGTCTTCTCTGATTGACTTATTTCACTCAGCATAATACCCTCCAGTTCCATCCATGTCAAAGCAAATGGTGAGTATTTGTCGTTTCTAATGGCTGAGTAAGATTCCATTGTATACATAGACCACATCTTCTTTATCCATTCATCTTTCGATGGACACTGAGGCTCCTTCCACAGTTTGGCTATTGTGGACATTCCTGCTATAAACATCGGGGTGCAGGTGTCCTGGCATTTCACTGTATCTGTATCCTTGGGGTAAATCCCCAGCAGTGCAATTGCTGGGTCCTGGGCAGATCTATTTTTAACTCTTGAGGAACCTCCACATGGTTTTCCAGAGTGGCTGCACCAGTTCACATTCCCACCAACAGTGCAAGAGGGTTCCCCTTTCTCCACATCCTCTCCAAATTTGTGGTTTCCTGCCTTGTTAATTTTCCCCATTCTCACTGGTGTGAGGTGGTATCTCGTTGTGGTTTTGATTTGTATTTCCCTGATGGCCAGTGATGCAGAGCATTTTCTCATGTGCTTATTGGCCATGTCTATGTCTTCCTTGGTGAAATTTCTGTTCATGTCTTTTGTCCATTTCATGATTGGATCTCCAAGTCACCTGAGCTTTCAGTATTATTTCCAGAAGCTGGAAAAGTAAAGAAGAGAAATCTCCCCCTAGAGCTTCCCAAAAGAAATTCTGTCTTGCTGATAAGTTGACTGTAGCCCAGGGAGACCCGTTGTAGACTTCAGAGTTTCAGAACTGTAAGACAATAAATTTGTGTTGTTTTATCCACTAAATTTATTGCAATTTGTTATAGCAGCAACAGAAAACCAATACACTATCATATTTCCAATTTCTAATACATTTGCCTTATTCTTGAATATTATGTTTTTATAGCCTCCTATTATTTCACAGAATACTTTATTTTCTCTTTGAGAATATTAAATATGAAATGTAATGTTCTCATATAGTATATATATTATTTGTTTTCCCTTTGTTTCATTTTATTACAGCCTTCCCTTTTATATTACAGCCTTCCCTCAAAACTCCTCGACTGAATTTATATTTAAGAATAAGGCACTAAAAGGATGACTGAAAACCCTTTCTGCCTGGACAGACTTATTGACCAGTGGGCATTACCATAGGTGAACATCCAGGAACCTGGCTCTTTCATTGGAAAAAATCATGAATGCACATATCTGTGGTGGGTTTTTTTTTTTTTTAACCTTTGATCAATTCCCCAGAGAGACCTCATTCATCTTTTGTTTCAAGTATATCATGCCAGTGGCCAATATTCTAACAGTCAAATGGAGAAAGGGGATTGTGATTCTTTTTGTTCAAGATGCAAACTGATTGATATTTAGGGAATCAATAACACCTGTGTTGCCTTAAAACTGCCCAAGTTTTAAACCTTCTGGCTGATGGAAGTCCAACTATCACCCTCCTCACTCAAGTAGTTGAAAGAATGTGATTTAGATGTGAGGGCCAAATGGGGTTACTTAAATTCCATGCCCTTGTCTATACTTGCTCAGCATACCTAAGGGAACTTTCAGGCTTACAGAGCAGACTCACTTACCCATGATTATTGCCCTACAGTGAAAGAGAAGAAAAAAGCCTAATGAATTAGATCCTCCTGGTCATGAAACACTGATCAATAGTTATAATACAACAACCAGATAATTTTCTCCTTATCCATGAGTAAAAGTGAGATATGGATAGGGCAAGATGTCAAAGATGTTACTCTAGGGCAGTCCTTCCACGTGTAACCCAAAAAGTAGGAATAGACATCCCCTAATACAGATTTTCACTTATCTTACCTCATGGCTCAACTGAATCTTGGATCCGCAGTCTTTTTGGTTCAACCTCTCTCCACGAAAAATGTCTTCTCCTGTGATGAGGAAATTGAGGACCTACATATTCATTACATAGCTTTGAAAGCAATCTTCCTTTTTTTAGGCCCTATCCTGCCCCAGACTATTGAATATTTTATATGCTTATAATCCTGAATTTGGATGCTCAAAACAGTTATGTAGGGTTTTTTTAAATCCTCCCTCATTCCTTGTTGTAGGTAATTAGATTTCTATTTTCTCAATCTTCTAAGTTATTTAGCACCCATCTATCTGCATCCCATCTTCTAAAATTTTATTAACATATCTATCTGTTAGATTCTTTCCCTTTGGTGTATCCTTGAGGTTCTATACTTTTTAAAATGTGCTTACTGGCATGTTGGGAAATTTATTTTCAAGAAGGGTATCTTCAGTCTGTTATGTAGAGCTATAATTCTTTTTGTGTTCTGTATTTTCCAAGTATTATACAATGAATATATATTCTTTTATAATCATAAAAACACAATAAATGATTTTTAAATGGGCTCAAAAACTGTAGTCTAGTAAAATTTTTATCTCCACTAATTCTAAATGATTTATTTATGATATTTTCTAAAAATAATTTCAGGTATCTCTCATCTATATAAATGGTCCAATTTTTCCATTTGCTAATTTTAAAAATTGTATTTATTAAGAGATAAATACTGTTTGCATAGGTATTAATAAGTTATTAGTACTTCATACATAATACATATTGTACAACTACTTTACAAATTTAGAATATGAAACAACTGAGCAAATATATCATGAAAAGACTAATGTATGCTAAGTATAAATCATTAATAGTGCTTTATGGGTGAGAAAATTAGTAACAACAAGCTCAGGTAACTTTCTCAAGGTTTGTTATTCCAAAACTCATATACTTTCCATTATGCCACTGTCTTTTTCTGTAGATCACTGTCTTTTTTTTCCCCCATAGGTGGCTATCTGGCTATTCAACCAGAATTAACTACAGAAAAGTGTTACAACCATTTCATGTCCTAGTTTTCCATCAATAACACGGGAAAACTAAAACACCTGTGTCCTTTTTTTTTCTTGGCTCTCAGAATTGATATGAGAATGGAGCCACTTTAAATAAAACATTTTTTAAAAGGTGCTCTATAATAAAAATTGAATATAATTTATCATAAAGAACTGTTCCCAGGCTAGGGTGCACCATAGCTTGGATTGAGTCCAACACAGGGAAAAAAGCAGCCCAACCTTGCTGTAAAAGAGCCTCATCCTGCATTTTACTGATGTGCCTCAGGATTCAGCAGCTTCACTGTTCTCTCAGCCTCTGTTATTATTAATGCTTAATTTTAATGGATGAAGGGAGGATTTGGGTGTGGGTGGCTTGCTTCTTCTTTTTGTTGTTGTTAAATGTAGCAACAAACAATCAAATCAAAGGAAGAAGAATACAAAGAAAATGGGTCGTGAATAAACAAAAAGGTCAGGACTCTAGTATTTAGTGCAATTTCTGGGGAACTATTAACTACACCATGATTGGCAGATTTAACAGTACCTTCTGCTCTCTTTTGCCAGCAACTATGCAATTATTCCAGGTGTTGTAGTGGAATGACTCTATCAAATTTTATAGGATTAATCAGCATGTAAATCTTGGCAGGCTTCAGAGTCAGATACAGACTTCAGGTGCAGCACTTGAACAGATGGAAAGAAACACCTCTTCGTTTATTTTTAAAAGGGAATTATAAACTGGCCATACCTTTGCCCTGAGACAGAGTTCATTTTATGACACTTACCAAAAACAATCTCTCTTTTAAAGTGTACAAAACATCACCTACGTATTGAGAGGTAAAAATGATCCCAGCATTTATAATGTACATGAATATTTAATTTCATATTTTCTGTTTGCAATATGAAAAAAATAATTAAAAAATTACTTCTGTTGCTAATAACTCCATAATATGTCATAAATAGTAAGTAAAAAAGACAAGCATGGGCTCTAATGCCCCCATCTGTCAATTTTTTTTTTTTTTTTTTTTTTTTTTTTTAGTTTTGTTAAAGAGAGGCTCAAGAGGGATTTGGGATGCTATGTGAAGCTCATTGTCTGATTATATAACTATTTGGCATAAACTCTTCTATTCATGAACTTCCAATGACTCCTAATTGCCTACAGCAATACTTTTCAAATATTTGTTCTTGCCAAAAGCAACTTAAGCACTCCATCAGTAACAGTGGTTCACTACAGCAGGACCGTTGAGTGTACTTAGAAATGAGGTACTGAGAGGGCAATGAAGTTTTTAAGAAGCTCTCCTGGAAGTTTTGCTATTCCCCTCCCAAGTTTGGCCTTAGCAAAAAAGCACTGGTACTAAGTACAGAGGTCAAATTTCTCAGTTTGCTATTCAAGGCTCTTGGATTCTAGTTTATCTACTTAATCCTCCCTCAATTTTCTCCTCTTACATGAATTCCAATTAGATAGGCTTCTTGATTATTTATTCCTATGCCTAGTATTTTTCTGTTTGTTTCCTTTCTAAACCTTTCCCAATTTTCAAGGGCTGTCTGAATCTCACCTTTTCCAAGATATTTTCTGTAGCTTCTTCCAAACAACTGTATTCTCTTTGGTGCTTGTTTATAAGTCTTGTTTGATCAGCAGTAAGGGCAGATCCAGGACTCACTTAAGATGGATCTTACATGTTCTGTAAATACTGGGTTTATGGTCTTCCCTTACCAATTTATTTAGTAGCTCTACCATATTTATGTCTAATGCCTTTTACACTGGACTTTACTATCTTGAAAGAAGTTGTTGCTGTACCAGTTTGGTCTAACTCTCCATTAAATTCAGTGCTGAAATGACTACCTTAATCTAATCAAGGCCATTGTTCTTTTCAAACTGAAGATATTCATTGCATTTTATTAAAAGTTCATTGAAATGTCATCAAATTTATCAAATAACCCCAGGCTCTCATATACCCAATTTTAGCCAATTCATTCAACAAATCATTTCTGAAAACATTTATTTTGGATTATGCATATATTATATAAAAAGTATGAAGGAATAATAAGAATTTCTACCTTAAAGAACAAACTAGTAGGTGAGGTAAGAGTGGACCCTGGCTATCCTTGAATTCCTATATTCTGTGGGAACAAGGAGTCTAATAAGTTTTTTGAGAAAAAGATAAACAAATATAATCTGACCTGAATTTCAGGCTATAGTTTTTGTTTTATTGTTACTGTGCTGCCAGTACTGCGAGGGAAAGAATACCTCTCACATAGTACAATGTCACATAAACTAAATTTTTTAAATGAACTCATTTATGTGATGGGAATAAGATGTTCAAATCCTAATTCCAGCAGATTACTGAAGTATGAGCCCAGAAAGTAAAACATTGAAAATTTATCAAATATGAATCCTTGTTTCCCATTTTTTACTAAAAATCCAGATCTGATTTAGAAAAGAAACAATAGCAACAAACAGGGTTGATGAGAGCCTAAGAAGTTGGGGTGAGAAAGACACAGTAATCCAGAAAGTGATGAATAGAGCATGAGCTAGGTCTTGGAGCAGGACACAATAGGCCTCGCAGTTGTTTAGGTTATGAAGAGTGACAGAGAGAACTGGGCCTGTGTTACTGGGAAGGTACTGCCATCATGATCTAAAATAGGAAAAGTAAATCATGGTTCTTTACCTGACAAGAGAGTAAATACACTGATACAAATTGGTTATTGGATTACTTTAAACTATAATTTAGGAGTTGATCTTAGGTCTATCAAATGTGTTCAGAATTATGATCATCTCATTCTTGGATTAATAACATATGGACTTGAATTACTGTTACTAAAATGCTTCCTGTGAATCTGGCTCATCTGGATTGTGTCTGGAGGCAATGTAATCTCTTTTACAGGAAAAACTCACTAAGCCAGAACTCAGTTTTTTTGGCAATCAATGATCAGGAAAGAAATCCATAAAAAGACTTTGGGACCACTATAATAGATGCCAGGCACAAAAGACCCCGAAGATCCAACACAATATTAGAGGAGAACAAAATCAAAGGACTGACACTACCCAACTTCAAGACTTACTATGAAGCTGCAGTAATCAAGACAGTGTGTATTGGAAAAAGAATAGACAAATCAGTGGAACAGAACAGAGAGCCCCAAAATAGATGCACATCAATATAGTCAACTGATCTCAAAAAAAGGAGTAAAATCAATACAATGGAGCAAAGATAGTCTTTGCAACAAATGGTGCTGGAAAACTGGATATCTACATGATAAAATGAATTGAGATATAAATCTTATGTCCTTCACAAAAATTAACTCAAAAATCACCATAGACCTAAATATAAAACACAAAACTATAAAAATTCCTCAAAGATAACATAAAAGACAAATTATATGACTTTGGGTATGGCAATGACTTTTTAGATGCAATGCCAAAGGCACAATCCATGAAAGAAAAAAATCAATAAGCTGAACTACACTAAAATTAAAAACTTCTGCTCTATGAAAGATACTATCAAAATATGAAAAGATAAGCCACCACCTCTGAGAAAATATTTCTAAAAGGCACATTTTATAAAGGTCTGTTATCCTAAGTTGCAAAGAACTTTTAAAATTCAAAAATAAAAGAACAAACAATCCAACTCAAAAATGGGCCAAAGACAAACACATCAACAAAGAAGATATACAGATGACAGAGAAGCCTATTAGAAAGGCCAAAATCCAGAATACTGACACCTTTGAATGTGGCAATGATGTAGGACAGGCACTTTCATTCATTGCTGTGGAAATGCTAAATGCTGAAGTCACTTTGGACAATAGTTTTGTGGTTTCTTATGAAACTAAACATGCTCTTACCATATGATACAGCAATTGTGTTCCTTAGTATTTACTACCTTCTTTCCACATACACAAACAAAAACACTCATCTTTTCCCACACGCAAACCTGCACATGAATGTTCATAGCAGATTTATTTATTATTGTGAAACTTGGAGGCAACCAAGATGTCCTTCAGTAGGTGAATGGATAAGTAAATGGTGGTCCATCCAGCAGCACAGTATTACTCTGTACTAAAAAGAAACGGGCTATCGTCATGAAAAGACACGGAGGAAACTTAACTACATGTTTCTGAGTGAAGGAAATCAATCTGAAAAGGCTATGTATTATACAGCTCAGTGATATGACATTCTGAAAAAGGCAACACTATGGAGACCGTAAAAAAAATCCGTGATTATCGGGGGTCAGGGCCAGAGAGGGAAGAAGAGGCAGAACACACGGGATGTTTGGGCTGAAAATACTCCGTGTGATACTACACTTGTGGATCATGTCACTACATATTTGTCCAAACCCACAGAATGTACAACATCAAGAATGAACACTAATGTAGGCCATGAAGCCTGGATGACTCTGATGTGTCACTGTAGGTTCATCAGTTACAAAAAACATGCCACACCGGTGATGTAAGTTGATAATGGGGAACATTAGGCATACGTGGACACAGAAGATACATGGGAAATCTCTGTACTTTAAGCTTGATTTTGCTGTGAACCCAAAACCTAAAAAATAAGACCTATTTTTTTTTTTCAAAAAGGCACTGGCAGCCTCTGTATTTTACTCAGCATTAATTTTCTTTACCAGGTACCATGAGAGTTCATAGGAGCCATCATGGATTAATGTTTATATCCATCATGGAAGATAAAGTTACACCATTAAAAAAAGACCTCAGTGGCTCAAGACAACAAAAATCTATTTTTCATTCACACCACACGTCCATCGTGGTTGACAGGGTGACCCTGCTTCTCGTAGTGACTCAAGATCCAAAGGAGGAGCATTTCATCTGAACACAGGCTTCCCAGATCATCACAGTAGGGGAGAGGAGATGGTGAATTGTATGTAAGCTTTTAAAACATCCACCCAGAAGTGACTACATTTCTGTGGTCAAGGCAAGTCTGATGACCACACTTAGTTCAAGGGATTAAGGAAATATAATCCTATCGTGTGTCTGGAAAAGAGAAGATCAGGAAATATTCAAGTACATAACATTCAGGTGGTGTGAGATAATGCTATGGAAACATTATTGAACTGGATATACTATGCACATGTAAAGGTTTAATATTATTTATTGCAAAATATCCAATCATCTACAAACACTTGCAGTAACTGGCACTTAGTTATGCACTTTGATAATAACCTGTTACATGTTTCTATTTCATGGACTAATAATCACTCTCTAAGAAGCCTTTGCCGACCTCCCCCCCACACACACACCTAGATGCTCAAGGAACTATTATAGTGCCCTCTATTTATTTCTGTGTAGCACTGCCCATACTGCTTTGTAATTGGCACCTGTAGGCAAGAACTGAGTCATAAGCTTCTTTAGCCAACTATTGGTCAGTTATCAGAGTCTGCTCAATCAGACCACATCCTAGAAGCTGTTCAGTAGCCTCCTGGTTACAAGAACTACACCCCAGCCTTTGTGGACCTTGGGGTGCATATTCTACTCTTGAAGACTGAAATACTCTTAATAGGCAAATTTTTTAGTTATCCCTAATACTGAGACTGATAGCAAATACATGATGCTACACTTGCTTACACATTTTAGGTCTTAAAATGAGTCTTAGCTGCTATAATATAAAGAATAAAGCAGTGATGTGATTCTAGTTAAAGCAGCTAAAACTTTATACTTCCATTAGTTCTCTTACTGTGCTGTATGAATTGTAGATATCTTTGTAAAGGTAACAACAGAATTTCAATGCTTCTGGGTAAGGTATTTCTGAAGGGCATTTTTTTGGATTTGTGTTTTATTTTATTTTTTATTGAAGTATAGTTGACATACAATGTTACATTAGTTTCAGGTATACAGCATAGTGATTCAACAAGTCTATACATTATTTATGCTCGTGATAAGTATAGCTTACATCTGTCACCATACAACTCTATTATAATATTATATTATATACCATTGACTATATTCCCAATAATATCAATACAATTCTTTTATCCTTGAGATTTATTCATTCATAACGAGAAGCATGTATCTCTCATTCACCTTCATCAGTGTTGCCCATCCCCCCACTGCATTCTCCTCTGACAACCATCAGTTCCCTGTATTTATGGGTCTATTTTTATTCTTTGCTTGTTTTGTTTTTTAGATTTCACATTTAAGTGAAATCATATGTATTTGTCTTTCTATGTCTGACTTATTTCAGTTAGCATAATAACCTCTAGGTCCATCTATGTTGTAAATGGCAAGATCTCCTTCTTTTTTATGCCTGAATAATATTCCATTGTGTATATATACCAAACTGCCTTATTCATTTGTCTATCCATGGACATTTACGTTCCTTTCCTATCTTGGCTATTGTAAATAATGCAGCAATAGGGGTGTCTGGGTGGCTCAGTCAGTTAAGCATAGGACTCTTGATTTCAGCTCAGGTCATGATCTCAGGGTTGTAAGATGAAGTCCTGTGTCAGACTCTGCAGTGGGTGTGGAGCCTGCTTAAAATTCTCTTTCTTCCTCTCCCTCTGCCCCTCCCCACTCCCTGCCTCTTCTCTCCCTCTCTAAAAAATAAAAAATAAAAATAAATAAAAATAAATGCTGCAATAAACATAGGGGAACATATATCTTTTGAATTAGAGTTTTCATTTTCTTTGGGTAAAATGCAGTAGCAGGTTTACTAGATTGTATAGTATTTCCTTTCCTTTTCTTTTCTTTTTTTTCTTTTTTTTTTTTGGAACTTCCATACTATTTTCCCCGGTGGCTACACCAATGAACAAATGTTCCCTTTTCTCCACTTCCATACCAATACTTTGTATTTATCTTTTTGATTCTAGCCATTCTAACAGGTGTGAGATGATATCTCATTGTTGTTTTGATCTGCATTTCCCTGATAACTATTGATGCTGAGCATCTTTTCATGTGTCTGCTGGCCTTCTGCATGTGCTCTTTGGAAAAATATCTATTAAGGTCCCCTGATCACTTCTAATCAAATTATCTGTTTATTTGGTATTGAGTCATATAAGTTCTTCATATATTTCAGATATTAACCTCTTATTAGATATATCACTTACAAATATCTTCTTCCATTCAGAAAGTTGTTTTTTTTTTCATTTTGTTGACGGTTTCCATCACTGTGCAAATGTTTTTTTATTTTGTTGTAGTAACCAGGTTTGTGTTTCACATGTGCCACTAAGCCAACTTAAAGTTGCTTTAGAAAAATAAACAAAAAGGGGATCCCTGGGTGGCGCAGTGGTTTGGCGCCTGCCTTTGGCTCAGGGCGCGATCCTGGAGACCCGGGATCAAGTCCCACATCGGGCTGCCGATGCATGGAGCCTGCTTCTCCCTCTGCCTGTGTCTTTGCCTCTCTCTCTCTCTCTCTCTGTGACTCTCGTAAATAAATAAAAATAAAAATAAATAAATTTAAAAAAAAGAAAAATAAACAAAAATAAATAAAAATAAAATTCCTTTAGAATAATTAGACCATCATACCTCCCCTATTGGCTGTATTTTAAAGCACTGGTTCTATACATATAAGAAAAGATATGATGGTTTTTAACATTAAACAAATCTTTCTTGCTTCATTTAAAGATCATTTACATCACTGTATCAGACTAATTTATGAATGATAGCAAATTCAGAATTTGAATGTGCTTGAAAAGACATATCAATATCCCAGAAGACAACAGAAAATCTCCAAAGCCTTTTTAATTTCAATAGAAGTTAAATTATTCATTTCTTGTTGGGGTTTTTCTATCTTTGGACTGCAAAGCCCTACTTAATTCTTGGAGAGTAACTCCCAGTTAATTGGTTAACTAACTATAGCCCACAGGTAAAGTCCCTCATAACAAGCACATAAAAAACAAAGGTTGTACGTAGCAGAGTCAGAAAAGAAGAGTTTCACTAATCTTTTAGTAAAAATAATATTTCTTAATGTGTACTTTTTCCAATCTTTCAATATATTCCAATTTTCAATATATTTCCAATCTTTCACTATAAAATAGCTGATTGTGTCCTTTTTGCACTTTGGGAGAGGACGGTGAAAAGAGATCAAGACGATCAATTTAACCTGGCATCAAACACACAGCCATGAACTAGTCCGAACCTTCCTTACTTCTTCCTCCTATTGCTTACTCCCCACTTATACCTTTTCCCAAACCAGCCAAATTTACCAAAAAAGAATTAAAAAGACCTGTTTATTTAGAAAAGTGGAAAATGTGCCTCTCCTGTCCTTTCCAGAATTGGAAAAACATCATCAACTTTCTAGGAGAAACCTGTAGCTGGGATTCTAGCCATGGTCCAATATATTCTCCTTCCTTCACTATATAGAAGTATGAGCACCTTTCAGAGCTCACAAATACCACTGGAAAAAGGCTCTTTATTAACATAACCATGGCTGCAGTGAAAATGCTCCTTTCAATCATCCCACATAAAGCTATCATTACATCTATCAGAGGGACAGATTTCTTTTAGACTTTTCCCCTATGTCAGTGCAGTTTATAAATAATTGTTTCTTCACAGACCTCAACAAAACTCTTGTACTTAAACTCTTCTAAACTGGGAGGAAGATACATTCATATAATCAGCAATAAAGGGGGCTCTAGCTGTAGAGAGAGGCTCTATTCCCTTCTGGTTGAGAGCTAGTAACCACCTCCTCCAGGCAACAGAAGTTATTCCTGCTTCCCAGTGCTAGTTGACTATGGAGTGAGACCAGGTTTCCTTCTGCTGCTATTGTTTGTTCAGCTCAACCTCCCTCCCAGAATTCACCTCTCCTCATGGTTCTACACAGCCAATCTACATACTCAGGGTAAAAATCCAACTGGAAGTCTTTTCTGATCAACTACTCAAGGACAGGGGTCATGCTTTCTATCTCTTCTTATCCCCCAGTGGCACCTATCATACTACCCTGTACATAGGAGATGATTTAGAATTGCTTTTAAAATATGCAAGAAGGGTAGGGAGACACAAAGAGAGGTGGAAGAGAAACTGAATCATTTTTGTTACTGCCTTTAAAGAGAATATATATTAAATAAAAAGTTTTTAAATGTAAATTTTGGACTATTTTTCCCCTAAAATTGAACTCTTACCAGCATTTAACTAGTCCCTTACTTTCAGCAATGTTGCATGCATGTAATAGTTTCTGTGAACATTATCTCAAGAACAAATTGTGATAATGAAAAAAAATTAGAATGACAACTCTTCCAGAAAAAATAAATTTGAGGCTGAATTGCATATTTCTTATACCCATTGCTACATCCTTATATCTTGGGCCTTCACACATCTTCTATGATTTTAGAATACTTCTGGCAATATCACTGCATATGATATTTCTTACCAACCATAACCTGTACATCAGGAGATAATTCTGGAAATCTTCCTTGCAAAGCTTTTTGAGTAAAAAATAGCTTTCCTTCTGTGGAATCCCAGAATGTAAATAAACGTTGCATATAAAAAGGGCACCATGATCATGTAGGTTTGGAAACCTGGGTTAAATAAAGTTAAACAAGTTATTTTATTGCAGAAACTTCTTAGAACTTTCAGTATTTTAAAGTACAACATGAATCACCAACAAGGATGTAAAACAGCATTTCTCAACATCTGACAGCTCTATTCAAGGAACACCTTTGAGGGCCAGGAAAATGCACTTTTAGGACTGGAGTGTCTCTCCGTACAGTGTCCTTTTTAAACGAGCCAGTGCAGTTGTAGTCTAAATTTTCTTGCACACCAAAATAGTTACTGCAAAATTGTATTTGCCTGGAGGAATTTTCCATTGCCCCTGGGTAGCATGACTGCTTTAACCTTAAGAAGCTTATAAAGAAAAAAAAAAATTAAAAAAAAAAAAAAGCTTATAAAGAATTAATGATCAACTTGGATTATTTGAATAACATGAAGGTTCAGACATTGAAAAAAATTCCTGGTGAGCAAAGCATTCTATTCTCTCTTCCTCACCATCTCCCTCATCTGCCTATTCTTTAATTCCCTTCAAATTAAAGATAGAGAAAAGAATAAGACATGCAAATGTCTTTGTGCAATCCTGACAAAAATAAATATGGGCAAAGAGTTTAGAGGTTGATCCATTTGATGTTTATGGCAGATGTTCATGGACCCAAAGGTCTCAGACTTTGTGTGAGAATTGGAATTTTTGCAACATTAAAGTTCTACCTTCTTCAGATTTTTACCCTTATTTCCCAAAGCTAATCAGACTCCTTCATATATACAGAGCAAGTCATGAGATGAACCTTTTATTTTCCTCCCAACAGTATCTAATGGGTTCCAATATTTTTAAGGGTTAAAAAAAGAAAAATAGAATAAAAGAAACTTTGTTTTAATATAATCTAAGAGGGATGTGAAATAGACTTATGAGTACTGGTAAGGATTTTTCATCATTTAATCAGTAAAAATATTTATGACAATAATCTTAGAGGAACATTGTTTAAACTTTCAATCCACAGTATCTTGGGATGATGATGCATCACAAGACTGTTGGAAACAAAAGTTTGGATTCAGAGTGGCATGTGGATACCTGTTTTTCTCAGCAAAATAATTCAGCCTTTGTAATTATTTTTAACAGAATTGGGCTTCACACTGTGGGATAATGAGCTGGAAAATGTATTTGTTTTAAATAAAGGCATTTTCACACTACAAGAACACACAAACATCTATGAAACCCAAATGTGCCCGTCCAGCGTGCCTGGTAAAAGAGCCAATTTGATGTTATTTCCAACTGTGTAGAAATAATTTGCTACAAATTCAGGCTATAAAGCAAACAGGTGCTACTTTAAAAAGAAACAAAAAAACAAAAAACATGAGTTTGGAATTGCCAAGAGCTGGGACAGCTGAGAAACATGATATTCTCTTTTAAATGGAACCTAAAGGACACCTGGGTGGCTCAATGGTAAAGTGTTTTCATTTGGCTCTTGTCATAATCCCAGGGTCCTGGGATTGAGTCCTGCATTGGGCTCCACGCAGGGAGCCTGCTTCTCTCTCTGCTTATGTCTCTGCCTCTTTCTCTGTGTCTCTCATGAATAAATAAATAAATCTTTAAAAAAAAAAATGGAACTCAAGCTTCTGGACCTATTTGAATCCTAAATCCAGGCATTACCTTTAGGTTGGTCACCCATGAACATAGACCAACTGGCCCCTCAATTAACCTTCAGATTTCATCAGAGCTGTGGATTTGTACTAGCAATAATAATAAATCACATGTTACACAAAATGTGTGGGATGGTAATTCTGAAACACCAAAGTGGCAGAAAGGGGATGTCAAATGCAATTAACCTTCACTCTAAACTTCAACAACTTCACCCTTCAAATCAAATAAAAAGACAAAGACAAAGACAAAGGGCACAAGGATGAGGGGCTCAGTCAGTTAAGCGGCTAACTCTTGATTTTGGCTCAGGTCATGATCTCAAGGTCATGAGATGGAGTCCCAAGTCAGGCTCCACACTGAGCATGAAGCTGGCTTTAAGATTTTCTCTCTCCTTCTCCCTCTACCTCCCATCCCCACTCCCACTTATGCTCTTTCTAAAAAAACAAAAAGACAAAGACAAGATTGGGAAAAAGATAGAATGGACAGTTGGAAAAATATAGATGGAGCAGCTGTAAAGAGAAGAGAAGGAGAGGATCATAAGACTGGGTTGAGTTACGCAGGAGGAACAAATGGTACAAAGAATGCAGTTCAAAGAAATTGGAGTGCAAACAATATAGGTGTACAAAATTTAGACTGGTATTATGCACAAGTGGGTGTTTAATAAATCCTGCTCAGTGTTAATGATTTTTTGCTTGGATGTTAAAGTACTTCCAGTAGTCATACATATCTCTGCCTTGAGTGTATTATCACATCTTATTGGATTGTCAATGAGTTTGATGATTTTAAACTTTCTTTTTTGCAGATTTAGTTTTCAAACTGTGCTTCAACAATTTCAATGTGTAGAAGAGTTTTTCCCATGCTACTAAGCAATTCTTGCACATTAGCTGGGTATCCTACAACCTGGAACCTCTCAGAACCCTGTCGTCTTTGCTTTTTATGGAAACTTCATTATATAGGTATTATGGATTAAATCACTGGCCACTGGTGATTAAACTCAATCTATAGTCCCTCTGCCCTCGGTGGGGAGGAGAGAGGCAAGAGACTAAAAGTCCCAACTTCCCAAGGCTGGTTCCCTAGTCTACCAGTCTAGATCCTTAGGTGATCAAGGGGCATTACACAAGTTGCTGCATTAACATACAAAAGACACCTTTATCACTCTCATCACTTAGGAAATTCCAAGGAGCTCTGTGCCAGGAATGGGATAGAAGACCAAATATGTGTTTATTTTAAATCACAATATAGATTTCCTTCTAATTCTCTAAAACACTTCTTTGCCACCAAAAATGGGTTCCTCAACAGAGAAATCTACTCTGAAGTTCAAAGAAATTCACTAGTACTAACAGAACTTCTCCAGAATATACGAATGTGTCCTGACCCGATTCTCAGTAAGGAGTTTCCAGGTAATAAAGAAGTCCAAGAATGCACTTGAAAATATCCCAGATTTCCAAAATCCATTTGCCACTGAAAAGACAAAATTGTCTAAGGCAGTTGTTAGCATAGGCTGAGTCATATTTTCACATGACTAACTTATATACTGCCCAAGTGCTGAAATAAATGTAATTAAACCAACTTCAAGTACCATATACAGTGAGACATTTACCCTTTATTTTACGCTGTGCCAAACATAAAAATGACTTGATTGTACAAAAATGACTTACTAAATTAGCTTAATTTAAAATTCTGATAGCTCAACTCACACATATGAAGCAAATATTTTTTTTACAATCGATTTCACTGCTCTCTCTGGGGTTTCTTGACCACCCTGGAGAAAGAAATCACATTTCTATAGCATAGCACAGGGATATTTGGAAATATAAAATATAATATTTGAATTTTATTGCCACTCAAAGAGTTTCCAGGATAGGATCTTCCTTTTACTAACCTTTGAGAAGAGTGTACTACCTTTTTTTAGGCCTTGGAAAACAAGCTGTCAACTACTGAGACCTAGTTATTTATAATTCCAGCTCCTTCCAAAGGGGATGGGTCCCTTTACAAGCAAGGACCACTGTTTTACTAAGCCAGTATTGGGTGTGGGTTTGAAAACTTGAGGTTTGTACTGATAAGAGATTAATTGCTCTGTATTTAGAATGGAAAGGAATTTAAGATTCTTGGTGGAAAATCAAGGAAGGAGAGAGGAATCAGGATTCTGAATACTGCAGGAAGTCTCAATGCAACTAAAGAGGGGTACTAGGGAAAAATATTGAACAGTAACTATTAGGGTTTTTTTTTTTTTTTTTTTTTTTGCAATGGATTGAGGAATTTGAACTCTGAACTCAGTTTCCAAATAAGTCATGTGATTTCATTTTTAATAAGAAACATTGCTTTCACTATTTTGCACATTCTGCTCTTTAATACTTAAGATATTTATTTTTTTAAAGATTGTGTGTGTGTCTCAAAATGAGGAATCACAAGCTTTCCCAAACACAGAAATGTCTTGTTCCTTCTAAAGAATGAAAGGCCTTGTACCTTTTAAGAATCATCATTTCCTTGTATTTACTTCTCAGAGAATGAGGCACACAGTGAACTCAATCAGCAGCTAGAATTTGTCCTAGCCAAACAAAATGTCTGAAAGAAATGATTTCTGCTCACACTATTACCATGCATTACATTTTAAATATGAAAACTTTCAGATATATTCTCCTGTCTTGGTTCTGACTTGTTTGCATAAACAAACTGATATTTATTCTTTTTTATGTATTTCTATTAAACAAGTGCTTAGAGGAAAGGTAGTCTCATCCAGTAAGCCCTCCAAAAGAGGAAAATGAGTTAGCCATGTAGTCTTTTAACTGCTTTGTAGCAGTACCTCAGTTTGATGAGGGAGACCTTGGTTCTTGTCTCACAGAGTCAAAGAATGAACCTTGTGGACAAAGGAGAGTTAGTAAAGTTATAGAAGTTTATTAAGCAAAGATACAGAGAAAGCTCTCAGAAGTGAGAGGGGTACCGACGGGGTTGCCACTGAGGGCTTTTTTGGCTGGCCTTTTATAGAAAACCTACACATACGACTGTTTTGAATCTCAGTGATTACTTACTTGATAGCCGTCAAAAGAAGATACTCCTAACATTTGAGCCAGGGAGCCAGATTTACTTCCTCATCTCTGTTTTTGTTGCCTTATCTCTATTTTTGTTGCATCTCAGTGTCCTTGGGATTTATGGGAGCCCATAGATCTGTCGGAGCCTGACTCTGGGCCTTTCTTTTATCTTTCCCGACCTAGCCCTATCTGTCCTTAACTCAAGTCTCTCGTTGCATCAGTTTGGAATAATGCTTACTTCTATGATACTCACAGGAATATTATGAGGATAGAAGAAAAAGAGAACATTCGAATTTCTATTTACTCACTGAAGGAATAACTTGCTAATTGCTTTTTCTTTTATAGATTTTTATTTTTTAACTACAGAAGTAATATTGATGCAGGCTGCCTGAATCTGAGGACCCAGAGTGGGTCCTGCAGGACCAGCCAAAAGGATCCTTGGCTTCATGTAGCATAGAAATCAAATGCCAACCTAGAGGAAGTGAGAGCAAAGTTTATTGAATATATAGAAAGAGTGCGGATATACAGCATCTGTTCGATTTTATTCCTTTTCTTCCATTTGAAAGTTACAGAGCCTACTTATTTTATTCAGTGATTACTTTAACATCTTTATCACAGATATTTGTATTTTTAAAACACACCTATAATTAAATAGCATCCATAACCAAAAGATAAATAATCCAGTTAAGAAATGGGTAGAAGACATGAATAGACATTTTTCCCAAGAAGACATACAGATGGCTAACATATGAAAAGATGGTTAACACCATTCACCATCAGGGAAATACAAACCAAAACCACAATGATACCACCTCACACCTGTCAGAGTGGCTAAAATTAAGCATTCAGCAAACAACAGATGTTGGCGACAATGTGGAAAAAGGGGAACCCTCTTACAGCCACCCTGGAAAACAGTATGGAAGTTCCTCAAAAGTTAAAAATAGAACTACCCTATGACCCTGCAATTGCACTACTAGATATTTGCCCAAAGAATACAAAAATGTTGATTCAAAGGGACATGCACCTCAATGTTTATAGCAGCATTATCAACAATAGCCAAATTATAGAAAGTGCTCAAATGTCCAACAATTGATGAATGAATAAAGAAGATGTGGTACATACATAAACAATTACTCAGCCACCAAAAAGAATGATATCTTGCCACTTGCAATGATGTAGATGTATGATTTAAAAAAAAGCCTAATGCTACTCTGTTTCTCATTCTTTAGTAAACAACAGTCTATTCCTTTCTAAAACTATTTGAAGTTTTGCTTTATCTTTGGTATTCTAATGATTTGAGTATTCTATTCCCTCCTTCTGAAACTTCCTTGAAGTCTCAATTTATTTCTTCATGTCTCTCAATTCTTCTCTTATATAGATACCATGTCTTTATAATTTTGGTCTCTGTCATGGGCAAAGTTTTCATCTTTGTTTTCCAGACCACCAGTTTGTTCTTTGTATATGCCCACTTTGTGGTATAGCCCACCTACCAAATTTTATTTTGCAATGATATTTTAAATTTCCACACATTGTTTTTTGTTCTTAAATTGTTCTCTTTTTATAGTATCTTATTCTTGAATTTTGAATGCTTCTTAAATATTTTTAAGGAGGGACACCTGGGTGTCTCAGTGGTTGAGCATCTTCCTTCAGCTCAGGACATGGTCTGAGTCCCAGGATGTAGTCCCACATCGGGCTCCCCTTGAGAAGCCTGCTTCTCCCTTTGCCTTTGTCTCTGCCTCTTTCTCTGTGTCTCTCATGAATAAATAAATAAAATCTTCTAAAAAAAATCTTTAAGGATACTAAGAATAATTTTTTTAATTCTTTTTTAATGTTCTCCAACTTATTCGTCCTTTAAATCTCATGTTACTGGATTTTACTACCCACTCTTCCTTTTTACTGTTATAATTATTACCCTAGAGTTCACCCACTTTCATTTCTTGAAGAGTTTAAATATCTGGTTCATTGTCACTCTATCCAAAATATTGTTGCTTTAACTCTAGACAATTTCCATATCCATATAGATGAAATTCTTCCCTCCTCTTATATTCTACCTTAGCCATTAACACCAATGGTTATGCCTTAGACTTTGCTAACAATTTCAATCTCTCCATGATCTCCATTTCACATGGTTCATCCTCAAACTATCATGTTGGGGCACTCTCTCTAATAACCCCAACTTTTACAATACATTCAATCCAACCTGGATCTCCAATCTATTAATCCTACCATATTTTGTCTTATCTTCCCTTATTAAATCACTGTAAGTTTCATGGGAAATCATGACACTAACTCTCTTATATATGCTTTCAATTCCTTTGCGTCATTATCAATTTATTATAGTCATTTGACCAAATCACAAGCCTGTATAAATCCAAATTTCTGTCTACTTCAAACATATACCTGGTCAATTGAACATGGCTGAATGATGTTACTATAAATTTAAATGGGTCTTTGATGGGTCCAGCAATCATACAATAGTTCCTAAGTTCCTTTGTTCTGCTACTGACAGATAATTATCTCATTCCTTTCAAATATTTCAACATATCAGGACACGTGAGTGGCTCAGCGGTTAAGCGTCTGCCTTAGGCTCAGGGCATGATCCTGGAGTCCTGGGATGGAGTCCCATATCAGGCTCCCTGCATGGAGCCTGCTTCTCCCTCCGCCCATGTCTCTGCCTCTCTCTGTCTCTGTGTCTCTCATGAATAAATAAAATATTTAAAAAAATAAAAAAATAAAAAAGATATTTCAACATATCTGTTCACACCCTCATTCTCACCTGATGACTTTTGTTTCTTATTTCACTGAGAAAATTGAGGCAACCATAAAAGAACTTCCATACATTCTCTTCCTACCTACTAGCCAAATTTCACCATCAGACCTTCCCAATTACCAATACCTGCACCATATACTTTGCTTTCCTACCTTTTACTATAAATAAACTACCTACAGTCCTATTTAAAGCCTTGCCTCTTCTAGTACACAAATCCAATCTTTCAAGGAGGACATAATTCCATAACTCTCCCTTTTCAATGCTATATCATCAAAATCTTATTCTCTACTGTGTCTTTGTCATCCACAAACATATGTTTGTTTCCCATCTTTTAATACAAAGATATTTTTCTTCATTAGTTTGTTATATATTAATAGATAATGAATACAGTAATACGTTCAACATAAATGACTACTTCAAACTTATTGAAGCAAATACAGATTCATTATTTTAATGTTTTTAATAGACTACTTGGGAATTGGGGGAAGGCAGAAGGAAATTTCGAACATAAAGGATTTGGTTTTTAAAAATCTGAAAGTGGGAATAACATGAACACCAAAACAAGGCTTTCAACTCACTATTCATGGAATGGTCAGAACAGACAGCCTGGTCAGTAAGGATCAAACAGTAAACTGGTGTGTGCTTGCAAAGAGCATAACAGCTTAAAGTTAAAATCTCAGACTTCATCCTCAGTGAGAGACAGAAGCCATCCTGAACTTTTTTGAATGGAAACTGGCATTATCAAAATGCCTAGGAAGAAACGTAACCTCAAGTTCAAGTGAGGATAGACTGATGATTGCAGAGCTAAAATGGTATTACTGAAGCAAAGGAATAACTAAGGATACCATACCGTTACTGGACAAGAACAGGAGGAAAAAAAGAAAAGTCTAAACCTGTGGTAGAAGAACACAGAAAGGACAATCAATAAATTTTATTACAAGTTTTTAAGACATATTTAATACCATTTCCTTTGTTTTATGTTACTTTATGGCTTAAGATTTGAATATAATTGCCTCTGTTTGCCTATTTACTTCCTGAGAAATTTCTAAAATACTCCTCGAGAATTTATGAGTTTTCAGAAGGCCCAATTCTAAGAGCCATCTATGGCTTTCAACTCCTTTCTCTGTTGGACTGATTCCACTTATCATCTCACTCTTCCAATTGTATGGTCTAAGTTTATATCATATTAACACAAACATGGAACTTAGTCCCTTTCTTTGGTTTCCTCTCTCCTTCAAATACACTAAACATTTTATTTCCTTATATCAGGCTCTTAAGTGTTACATAGTAGGCTTTACTAAAGTTTTGGGAGAGGTGGCAATAGTTTACACTATAAATAATGTAACATTAAACATTAGATATCCCCGTTTTTTAACAAAGTCACTCATCAAATTTTATCCATTTGTGTTCCATGTTCTTGTCATATTACTTTGCTTCTTTCTCTCTCCTCTTTCACCTTCTCTCTTTTGTCCATCCCAAGAAATTTATCAAGATATTTTCCTAAGCAAAGATTGATCCCTTCCTCGGAGAAATTTTAGGTCAGCTCTAAGATCATTAGTTTTTACTTTACTGCACTTGATTGGCTGATTAGTAGAAATTAATTACAGACTTATGTTGGAGATCATAACACAATTCCTTGATACTGAAAGAGTAACATGAATCAAAAGCAGAGAATTTTTATGGCCAGAATGGAAGATGGCACATGAATTTATGTGGTAATGACACTGTGATACTAAATAAAAGGAATACACTGGATACCACTGAAAGTAACTAAGGTACCTCTTCTTTCCTACAGTTTGCTAATTAATAAGTAAATATTAGTTTACTTTTCTGGTATGAACTGTATTTCAGGATAACCAAATAGCCATATTTGATGAACAAAAAGGTTTTTGTTTGTCATTTTTAAAGGAATTCTGGCAAATAAACATGAAATGAATGAAAAAAATTTTAAACGCCATTTTTTAACTACTAATGAAATAACTAAAACAGGCAATAATCACCAACACATGAAACCATTAGAAAAAAGGTCGATAGGAACTTAAAATGGAAGGTTCAGTTTATTACTTTCTGAATCCTCTGATCAGCCTTAGTATCACTAAAAGTGAGTCAAACAGCCATTTTTATGTGTTCTGAGTTGAAATATACAGGCTAGTATATACATGACAGGTATTTTCATAATTGTGTTTGGGGACATATGAATTATTTCAAATTCTGTATTCATTATCATAAAATCATAAACATGCTGATATAGGTTTATTTTGCCTTCTATATGAGTTCAAAATTATTATTTTCATTAAAAAAATACTTACTGAGTACTTTTTATGTTATAGGCTTTGTTATAGGTCAGGTTTTATAGATTCAAAGGTGAAAGAATCCAAACTCATCTTCAAAGAATTTTCAGTCACATGAATGAACAAACTTTCCCAATCACAAAAGAAGGGGTAAATGCAACAGTGGAGGCTATAAAAGTTGCTGTGTATTCCCTTAGAGCAGGTTTCAGAGAAAAGTGGATGCCAAAGACCACATATAAATGATGAGCATCTTGCTTACCTGACAATGGAGAAAATGTCATTCATTATACAAGGAATAACAAGTGCCAAAACATGAGAACAGTCAAACAATGCAACGTATTCAGGAAATAGCCAGTGGTCTGCTTTGACTAAAATAAAGGGTGCATGATGTGGTGAGAAGGTAGTGGGTTCCTCAGGAGCTAATACTTCAATTTGTAGGGGAAGGGGAGAAATTATGAAGTACTTTGTTATATTAAAGATTTAAACTTTATATGACAGACGTTGGGTTGCAATTGCCTTTTTAAAGCAGAAGTGTGACATTATATTTGCTGCTGACTAAGATCACTGGGAAGTCTTATGAAAGATGAGTTGAAGAAGGACACAACTAGAGGCAAGGGAGGTTAGGTGACTCTAAAATTTTGATGAGAGAGCAAGGCAACAGGAGTTGGCCAAACAGGAAAGGGTGAGCTTTCTCATCTATTTGGTATGTTCCAATTAAGCAGTAAGGATTCCTAGAACATTACTGAAATGTCATGGCCTTAAAAATGTCATTATTTCTCAACAAAAAGGAGAATTAGAGTTGAATAGGTACTTCTCTGATCTCAGAATCAAATTATGTTTCAGAGTTTATTTATATAAAGAATAAGAATTGGATTATTTACACTAATCTAGCATGAGGAAAGAAGAGGAGAAGGAAATCTGATGACAAGAGATGTGGTGATGTATGCTGGGATGAGCCCTGCATTCTAATGGCATCTTTTAACAGTGTGCTCTTTTACAGCACCACACTAGCACCAGCTGTTGAGTGGTTTTACTTACATTCATTTTAGCCTGTGCATTTAAATGGGATGTGCCACCAAGTTTCCTATTTTTAGAATATTATTTGGGCCTGTGAGTTATACAATATTCTGAAGTACATATCTTCAACATCAAGTGCAAAGACCAGATGGATGGAAACTATTTCTTGCACTCAGTGATTTATTTAAGTTTCCACCTGGCTCTTGAATTCCATGAAGTATTTAAATCTGGATAATATAACAAAACCATGTCTGATTCTATGACATGTCCATAAGCTTAGGGAACATCATCTAATAGAAAACAATACACATAGTTGCATTTCCTATAGGTAGTCTGACCTATGGATATATTTTCCAACTAACTCTCTACCTATTCCTATCCAAAAATAGTTTTTAAAATGCATTTCTTATTTTTTCTTAGAACATTTCTTTGTGATCCTACAGAATGAAAGAGTAGAGATGATAAGTAAGTGAGGAGAATGGGAGTTAAGAAGGAAAGACCAGCACTGAAAATGTCAACAGAGGTAAAAAATAAAGAGAAAAGACTATGTGTCTCCCCTAGAATACAAGTAAGGGTGCATGGAGGCCAGTGCCCATGAGTCTTACATCTATAAAGAAAAAATTCCAGGGTTGCCTGGGTAGCTCAGTTGGTTAAGCGTCTGCCTTAGGCTCAGGTCATGACCTCAGGGGTACTGGGGTCTAGCTGCATCTGGAGTCTGCTTCTTGCCCCCTCCCTCTGCCCTTCCACGCTCTCTTGCTCTCTCTCTCTCTCTCTCTCTCTCTCTCTCTCAAATAAATAAAATCTTTAAAAAAAAATTTGAAAGAGACTTCTCAATGAGTCACTACCCTAAAAAATATTTGCAGAAAGTTGGCCAGCAGAAATAAAATGACTACTACCTTAAAAGAAGACAAAGTGAAATGAATTACTAGTCTTTGTGGTAAAACACCCCCATAGCAAGAAGGACAAAGGCTTTGGGGCCACAGAGGCCTAGATTTCAAACTTCCACTTTTCCACTCACCAGCAGGGTGACTTTAAGCGAGTCATTTAATCCTTCAAACCTTGAGTGCTTCTTCTTTTACATGCAAATGAGAATATCTAACTCACAACTTTAGTGAGAATTATAGTATGTTTGAAAAGCATTTTGTGTGCCACTAGTATACTACTAAATGGTAGCTATTATGTAATAGGCACCAATGATGACTTAGTTGCCCCAGTGTACTTATAAGACATAAGCAAGATGCCTTCTGCAGAAGGTGTTCTAGGACAGGCAAAGAAAACTGAGGAAACTAAATGGAAAAGGCCATAGATGTTTATGATTGGGTTAAAACATGAAAACAAAGGTTATACCTAAAGGAATTATGAGATTTGATCAGTAAAAGCATAGTCAGTCTTGTTACATGGGAATAAATGATCATTATTCTCCTGGCTGTATTTAAAAAAGGTTTTTTTGGCCAGTTGTTTAGGATGATGTTGATATAGATGGTTTCCCTGGAAAAGTTAAACTACCCAAGCCATTTTCACTTATGTGTCTTTTCCCTTATTCAGTAAATGTGTTAGGTAAATGAACAGATGAATCAGTCAGTCATTGGATGGATCTATGAATCAATCAATCCTTCGATTAGAAGCCCAAATAATGCATGAAATAAAGTACAGTGTTACTCTGTTGATAAAATCACTGGAAAAAGAAGGTTGCAGCTATTAGGAATGGCATTTTTCAACAAGCAACTCTGAATTAAATGAGTTCTATTTTACTTTTGCCCATTATTTAAATATGCCATAAACACATGCTGCAGAAGTGTCCAAAAGGCAAGTAACTTTCACTCTATGTCTCACGGTTACCACTCATTATCTAAAGCTATTCCAACAGCAGAGATAATCACCCAGCCTTTGGTGACCTGGAAGCCCTCCAGGAATCAATTTGCATTAGCAAAGCTTTGCTTGCCTTACATTGCTGGCTTCTCAAACTTGCCCTACACTCTAGTGGGAATATACTGACCTGATTAGCAATCCACTTCCCCATTTCTTTTGGTAAGAATCAAATCTCAACCTTCAATTTTCTTCCACTCCCTCCCTACAAAATTTGTAAAATGACTCTATCTGAAATATAGTAAAACATCATTAGAAGGATCTTCACGATGCCAAATTTGGTTACACCGAATGTCAGTTCACAGAATGTCAAGTTAGGAAAAGCATTGTTAGGTATGCCATCTTAAGCTCTCCTACCTATGTTTTAATTAGGCCACTATTTAATGTGCTAATAACTCAAATGATCTTAAGATAGATCCCTGTTGTCCAGAATTAATCATGACACTGTGTCATTTCATGAGCAGATGGCCTCCATGTTTGATATTACTGAACTCAGGCTCCCTACTTCCTAACATTAATCCATAATGGCAGCCCTAGAACTAACTGGCACTTACTAGCTGAGTCAGTGTAGTAAAGCTATTTGAGTTCTTTGTGCCTCAGTTTATTCATTTATACAATAGAGACAACAGAGGGTTGTGCTGAAGATTAAATGAGTTAATACATATAAAACCTTAGAACAAGGTTTGGTACATAGTAAGAATTCTAGAGAAAACAGCTGTGAGGAATTTTGAGTTTTATTTAATTGGAGAACTACATTTGGAAGTAGGGCTACTGCAACTCACGCTTAATGAATTGTTTGGCTCTGAAGTGCAGCTTACTTAGGTGCATGAATCAAACCATGTCATTCATAGCCTAAAAAGAATGTGGTAGGGAAGGCAGGAACATATATTTCCAGTAGAATCTGCATGTATGTATTATCTGCCATGGAAGTTATAGGCCATTAAGTATTAACATTCCTTCTCTTCATTCACAATTAATGGAGCTTGAACTTCCAAGCCACAGGACATCTTTAGTATTGATATAACAATCCAGAGTTTTGATACTGTTTATTATTCAAGGTGGGCTTTGCCTAAGCCTTAGATATCGGTTCCCAAAGCCTCCCATTTAGCTACACGAGAGCCATCTGTCATGCATGCTAAACATAAATCCTAAGTCTCATTTCTGAATTATTTTGACTCAGAGAGTCTTGGGATAAGGCTTGGGAATCTGGTAATTCTGAGGCATAGTCCAGGTTTAAGAATTACCCTTGGAGAGTATTTGGGGGGAGGGGGGAGGAATATTTAACTTATTTTCTTCATCCAATTATACTAATGAGTCTTGTAGTTACCTGATTGAATTTTTTCATGGTGTTCCAAAAGGACCACTCCTCCAAATTCCACATCCTTAATCACATAGTGTATTTAATAGCAAAAAGTTTAGCCATCTTACAGATCATAGTAGATGTCCTCAGCTTCCATTCCTTCCTTCCTTCTAGTATCATAGTCAGGCTGACCCATCTCTAGCTCTGGCACTGTTATGGGGGAAGGTACTGAATGAGTCAAGGCAATCTGTGCATCCTGTCTTCTTGGCCACAAGGATGAATATGAACTTAATTTGAGCAAATGTAATGAAATATTTTTGGAGGCTTCTTAGAGGAGCTTCTCTCTTTCTCTCTCTCTCTCTTTCTCTCACTCTTTCTGTATAATGGGAGGAACTAACTTTTGTTCCACCAAAAATAAATATGCAGCATTAAGCACCAACCTGGATGATGCTGACAGCAGCTTAGAAACTATGAAAGAAGCCAGCTTTAGAATGAAGCCAGCACTGTGGAAAATTAAATGCAGAGACAAATAACTCATATCACTCAGCAACCAGATAAAGCCTCACCTGAACTTCACCATACTATTGAACATTTTAGATACGCAAGCCAAAAATTTCCTGTATTGGTTTGAGTTGCATTTTCCAGTCTTTGAAACCAGAAGTATCTCTATTAATTCATAGCCCATAACTAATAGTTCAAAGCTTCATAATGTTGGTCATGTTCCCAATATCACAATTAATTCAAAAGCCCTTGTGTAGAAGAACACTAGCTCATCCTATTCTTATAAATCATACTCAGGTCTGTAACTCTGATCTTCCCAACTTCTTGTGTATGTCTCAGAGACAGCGAGGGTACCATACTCCTTCACTTTTCCTCCTATCTTACTGGTTACTCCTTCTTAGGCTTCTTTGTCAGTTCTTCCTTTTCTCCCTGATTTCCCTGGTTCAGTCCTTAGACCAGTTGGCTCCTGTCCTCACTTACTTCCTCAATGATTTTATTCAGTTCCGTTTACGTGCTAATGATTTCCAAACATATGACTAGACTTCTTTTCTGAGCTCCAGACTCATACATCAAATTATCTACCTAACATATATGCTTGGATATCTAGCAGTCATTCCCAACTCAATGTTACAAACCTACTGAGCATCTGATCTCTCCCTCCTCCCCGCTGAAATATGCTCCATCAGAAGCCTTTTTCCATCTTAGTTGATGACAATCTAGCTTTCAAATTGCTCAGGTCAAAAGCTTTGGAGTCATCCTTGACATCCATGTTTTCCTCATATTCCCATATCCAAACTGTCAGTGACTTCTATCGGTCCTACCTTTAAAATATATACAGAATTCAGCTACTTTTCTCCGTCTCCACTGCCACCACCTGACATAAGCCAATCGGGAATTCATCTAGCTAAAGCTGCCAGTCAGCAGAGTCCTGTACTTTCCAGAAACAGGCCTATACCAAGACTTACCTTAGTAATCCTGCGAGTACTCTCTTATTGTCTGGAAATAACATGTCCAAAACGTGCCTTCAGGGTGAAGATAGTGATGGATTTTAGAGTATAGCAGCTGAGGCACCAATTATTCTTCCTGAAGCTAGCAACTGGAGACATGAACCTTCTTTGTGGTCATTACACCATTTTTCTTTTTGTCTCTTCATTTTGTCCTAGTTTACAGACTTCTTACTATCTATCTTCCGTATCCCATTTATTGCCTTGATCATACATTAGTCTGTTGACCTGGTCTAGTCCCTAGCCTAGCCAAACCTCACTCTGTGACCAGTGAAGCAAGGGGGTAAAATTAGAAGCAACAAAGCTTCATTCCCTTCTATATAGAAGGAAATAGGGGCACAGTGTGGTGGGAAGAACACTGAATAAGATGTTAGTAAACCTACCCTACCTCTTATCTAATTGGCATAGTCCAGATAAATAATTTAGCCTATGTAAGCCCCAGTTTCCTCAACTATAAAATGAGGATAATTTCTTTTTTGTAAAAAAAGGAAACTAAAATGACATTGGTCCAAAGAAATGAACTGCAATCAAGATTGAAATAACTATTATAATAAACTAAAAAAAAACTTAAACAAATATAAGAAAACCCCAATAAAAAAAAAGAAATTCAAGGAAGATACAGTCAATCCTATAGCTACATCAAACTGTACCATGTTATAATAAGATTACATATAAAAGAAAAGCCAATGGTACAAAAAAATAAATATAAATACCAAATGAATGCAAAAATATAGATGCTATAGTAATTTACAGGAGAGTGAGATCTGCTGCGGTTCTGGAAGTCAAGAAAGAGGACAATGTAAGATGATTAATAAAGAGGGTTTTGAGTTGTACAGATATGGGTTTAAATCTACCTGTATAATTTTGAGCAAATAAGTTATTTATTTGACCTCTCTCAGTCCAGTTTGTTCACCCATAAAATGGGAATTTTGAAATTAGATAATAAATTTTAAATGTTTTCAAGAAATAAACAATAAAAAATAAAAATGCTGTATGAATAGAACTCTTGCCTTATAGGGTTATAATAATGTTTTTATAGTTCACATCATCATTCTTAATTCCTCTCCCAAAATTATTTAGTATCTTATATTTTTATTTAAGCATACCTGAGAAAGAATGTTAATGTCATGTATTCATGTTTGTTTCACTTTGGAGAAGAATTCCATTTTCCTCCATTATGTCTAATGTAAGTGTATTCACCATATGTTTAACTAAATTTAACTGAAGAAGTTAGCCTACAATTAAATTTTGCAAAGAATAAATAAATGTTAACTATTGTTATTTCTAAATCATCACCACCATCAGTTGTCTTAACTACAGAATGCATATATGCAAGAATGTATCTTTGTTGCGGGCACCCGTGTGGCTCAGTCAGTTAGAGGTATGACTCTTGATTTCGCTAAGATCACGATCTCAGGGTCATGGTATCAAGTCCCAAAATAGGCTGGGCATGGAACCTGCTTAAGATTCTCTCTCTCTACCCCTCTCCCCTGCTCTCTCTCTCTCTCTCTAAAAAAAAAAAAAAGAAAGAAAGAAAAGAAAGAAAGAAAGAAAAAGAAGAATGTATGTGAGTGTGAATTTCAGTTTGTCCAGCAAAGCAGAACATCTGCTATTTATACGACAAAATCAGTCAGAACCCTAACTTTTGAGATCAGACAGACCTTATCTTTTACAGATTTTAATTCTTTAACACAAATTACAATTGTTCGTATCTGGTGTCTTATTTCAATATATATATTTACGTGATCAAATACATTTGAGACATGTTTGAACTTGGATAAGGCACCAAATAGACTTTCAGAATTTTGTGTATGGGAGATACAATTCTAAATGCAGATGGTGATATAACTAAACATTGACAGAATCCACATTTCCCACCTCTCTTTTCCATTAGGCATAACTTAGTAGAATTAAATCATCCATTAGAAAATCAAAATGTACTTTATTCATTATTTATTTACAACTGTCCTTGGTTCTAAAAGTAATATGTGATGAATCTGAGATAGGATCACTCTGCCTGTATACTTAGATTGATGTCTTTGGCATTTACAGTAGCTAACATTACAGTCTATGTGCAAGTCATTTTGAAAGGAGGGGTGAAATAATTTATGTTTTAAAATATATATTACAAAATAATTCACTTCAAACAAATTCAAATTTTGACTATTTACATTTAAATTGTAAACATTTCTGTTATACATAGTTTTTGAGAAATTGGTAAGATGCAGAATTAGAAAATTTATCTGGTATAAAATATATATATCTAGATATATCTTAGAAAATATATCTTTAATCAGGATTTAATTAGGAAAACTGAAGTTGCCCTAGCTATTTGGACAGAAATAAATACAGAGAATTATACACTTACACAACTATTAAGAGGGCTGGAGGAATGAAGAAGGCTAGTTTCAGAAATTCTACAAGGGAGGTGATCACCAGAAGCTGAGCTATCTATAGCACCAAATGAATGATTCTTAGAAGCCTCAAAGTTGAAGAAAACCATTGCTGAATATTTTTGTTAACTACTCACAATTCTCTACTGAGTTAAACACAAATCAATATAGAAGAGAATTGCAAAGTGCTGATGGATACACTTTTAGCCACTTTGATTAGAAAATCAAATAGTAATGCTAATAGAATCCTTTCAGGTAGAGAAAATTATGCATTTTTGAGGATTATGGCACCACTTTCCATGGGTGCTTTTAGGAGTTCTACATCTTGTAGAAAATTACAACCTAATGTGACCTTGGCAGTACATAAGCTTGTATTGTATTAAGTGAAAAATCCCAAGTCTTAATCAGATCAGAGCCAGATGATCTTGTCATCTCCTCATGATCCTTTGGATTCGATTTATTCACCCACCCTATCCCACCCCCACCCCCACCATCAACACGTGCTCAGTATTTCCAAAGCTAGCTTATGTCAATTTCACTTCAAGATCCCTTCTCAATCTGTTTTCCCACATCTTATGATCCCTTTCTTATCTCTATACCTGGACCCTTTTTCCTTACTACAAGCTTGACTTTGCTGTCTGTTCCAATGTGCATAGGGATAAAAAAAAATGCTGATGGCTCAATATTTTGTGTATGCCGTGTAAATTTATGTGTGACAAATCCATCAGGGACTGCAGGCAGGGGATGTGATAAAAATTCTCATTCCTTGAATCTACTAACACAGAAAAAGTACCAGAATGTGGCAAATAAGGGAAGCTGCAATAGTTAATTATCATGACACACAGCTCATCTGTAATTAATCCTTTTCTTCAGCAGGATTCTGCAACTGTAGCATTAAAAAAAAAAAAACCCAAAAAACAAAACAACAACAACAACAAAAAAAAACAGGTCAGATGATGCTTTAATTAAGGCTGTACAGTGTTGCTGCTTCTACAGCAACAAGAACTGTTTTTTGTCTATAGGTGTGTGTGAAGCACTACAAATATTTTCTTAACATCTTTACAGAGTGCTGTTTAAGCATCTTTGCTAGCATTATGTCTGGAGACAGACTGATTACAATTCAAAGGCGTTTTTCCATTCTCCTCACACCCATCTTAAGAGCCACTAAAACAATTTAAATGTCATGCCAATGGGAGGAGACACTCTCACCAAGGAGCTGGAAATGAAACATTAGGTACTACTGCAGTTGAGAATGGCACTGTCTTGAAATTTACAACTCTCTTAACCAGCTGCCCAAGCTCAGATCGAGGGCCTGTGGTGTGTGATCACTTGACAAGTTCTGACTGGTAGTGAATCCACTACTGTCACCCTGAAATACTGATCCCCAGCTACAATATTCACTGGTAGGATGTATAAGGTAATACAAAAAGAAAATTTAACAGTCATCCTATTGTGTCTGCAATTCTTTTACAAACTATTACATGAAATACCGGCAGTATGCCCTAGCTAGGCCCCATTTAAAAAAAAAAAAAAAAAGCTTGTCCTATGTTTACAAAGATATTGCTATTGCCAAAGCGGAGAGTTACACTGTGATGGACAGCCAGTGCTCATCATTTTCTGTGTTCTTTTCTTTGGTGAATGGTCAGTCACATTTCCCAGACCCACTGCAATTAGACAAGGTCATGTGACTTGTTCTCACAATAAAACCTGAGAAGAAGCAGTATGTGTCACCTCTATGTCAAGGCAGTTTAGCATGGGTGTGCTTTCTCCATCTTTTCTTTCATTAGTCAGCTGATTTCAGATAATCCAATGAAGTACTTCCAGGCCCTAGAAGATGAAAGCAGCTTATGTGGACAACCCTCCATCCCCTCCACCAACTTGCATCAGACTATGAGATGCGCGAGTAAAACTTCATTGTGTTACGTCACTGAGTTGGAAAGTTTATGTTACAGTGCTTCACCTATGCTGGCTGACACATGTACTGCATTATTGCACGTATTTGTATTATTCCCCTAATTCCTCCTGTGATTGGTAGTATGTATTTGCAAGACGCTTGGCTAAATAAGAGGATCTGTTGAGATTTTTGTGGCAGTTTGTGTGAATGGCATTTTTCTCTACGCTATAGCAAACTAACTTACATTGGTCTTAAAAACCTTAGGTTTCCCTTGACCTAATTAATCAACTCAAACAGTCCAATCAAGAAGTGACCAAGATTTGTCATTAAGTAATCTCTTTCTAAATAGAATAGAAATAGACTATTTCTAATATTCTAAATAGAAAATAGGCTACTATTTTCTAAATCCTGGAAAAAAATACCTAACTCAGCACTGCAGACTTCAATAAATTTACAAGTAAAATAATGCTGCCCCAGTTAGGATTATGGAGTACCAGAAAAAGTCCTCCCTTGTTTGGAGGGCTCCAGAGACAGTCATTGTGGATCTGTCAGGCTACATTGCCTGCAGACAGTAGGCAATCATTCTCCCACTACAAATTGCATATAAACTAAAACATATTGACCTCTATCTTCTTTATTTCATGGGATGATATATCTATAACCCATAAAGCATTTGATAAATAACAGAGAGGGATCCTCTATACATTTTGCTCAGTATAGCCTATAAGTAAAGGAATTTGCCTTTTTTTTATTATTATTCATTTGAGAGATACAGTGAGAATGAGCTAGAGCACAAGCAGCGGGGAGGGTCAAAGGGAGAGGGAGAAGGAGAAGCAGATCCCCCCCACAGGGAGCCTGACTCAGGGCTCATTCCCAGGACCACGGGATCATGACCTGAGCCCAAGGCAGCTGCTTAACCAAATGAGCCACCCAGTACCCCAGGAATTTGCCTATTGTTTGACCCAGGAATATGATACTGTTCTCCTTAGTGGAAATCTCTGTGGTTCTGATAAATGACTCTTGAGATAATACTTTTGAGGCTCTCAAACAGATGTGGGTGCTTCTGTATACTTTAAAAACCTTGTAAACATCAGCTTTCTGGAAAGATAAGGGTGGGGGTTAAGGATGGGAAAGATGAGGAATAGACAGACATTAAAGCCTTGATCTTTTCCATTTTATCTCCCAAAAAAGTAAATTCAACTAAGTTATCATAGACGAATCATTTCCATTTTTGAGCCTTTCTATTGTACATGATGATAATCACCTCACTGGCATTGCTTTCTTCAAAAGCAACTGGAGCTCTGGGACATAGAAATTTAAGCCAGCCTCTTCAGTTCTTTGTCTCAGATTTTGTAATAATAGAGAGGCTACATTGGCCATTTGGAAATCATCAGAGAAGCAGAAAGCCAGTAGTAATCCTTTTATATCCACTTTACTCCTCCAGGCCCTGCACTGGATTCTGGTAGAAGTTGGCACATGGCAACTAGCTTCGCCACTAAAAGTAAATGAAGTTATGTTTCTTAGAAGTATTACTACCACCATTGAGAAATTGGAGCCATTTTACCATTCATCCCATGGCAGGTATGTGACCCTCTTTGTATGCACCAAAGGCCCTATGGCTTTGCCTTTTAGCTCTAGAGCCCCATCTTAATGGACTCTGAAAGAGTGACAGAAGTAGGTTTATAAAAACTAGAAGAGAAAGAGCTGTTATTAGTGTTAAACTGTTTCAGGCCCCAGAAACTGACTTTATTTGACTTTTGTGGATGTATATAAGGTCACCAATGTTTTGACAAAACCCACATATATGCCATATGGGAAGCGTGCCCACAGTACTCAGGCTGTCTACTGCTGGTAAATAGAAGCTAAGTTACAGCACTTTCTATTGTGTGAGGACTGGCCCATGGTACTCCAGTGTTATGACAGTGTGACGTTGGTAGCAGGTAAAATGGAGACATGGGGGCTATTAGAAATATTTTCTCAGTTGTCATCATGACAGAGACTAGCAGAAACAGACTGGCCTACTTGTGACATAACAACCTCTCCCAATTCTTCCTCTTATCTCACTCTCCCACCATGACCTTTAGCAGTATAGGAAGGACAGTAGGATGGACAGATGAATGAATGAACAAATGAAAGTATGAAATCAAGAGCATTTAATGGATTCCACCAATTATAGAGTTTTTCTTATTTTTATTATTAACAATAATCAAGCAAATTCCTAAACTTGGAATTAGTTATGCAAATATTCCATGTTTTCTTTGCTTAAAAGTTGTTAGCGACTGCTACTAGGACATCAGAATTTAAGTAGTATCAGGTATGTATTATTATACCCAGCTGAACAGCTGCAGCACTCATATTTAATTCCATATGTTATACTTGACCCTTGCCTCCCTGCAATAATAGTGGTTCTTGTGTAAAGTTTTCATGAGCTTCTCTCTAGGAGCCCTTGCCAATAGTAGTAAAGAATTCATGGATAATTGAAAAACCAGAGAGAACTCAAAAATCTTCTAGGCAATGGCTGCTCAAATTCTTTCATTTAAGAGTGGATCATACCAGATTATTTCTTCTCTGTCTTGTCCATTGTCTGGGGGTGGGAAAGGTAAGGTAGGGGCAGGGGACTTAGATCTGTAAAACAGGTAAAGTAGTGAAGGAAGAAGAAAAAAGATTCAAATGCAGTAGTCTACATTTTAGATAATTACTCTCTAGAAAATAAAAGTACCAATGTCACCCACCAGTCAATAAGCAACTTCATTTAGAATATACTACAGAAAAATATTGCACAGACCCTGCACACTTAGAGCTAAATATCGGGAGAGATGTTAATATGAAAGACATTATTTCAGAACATGTAGCTCTAATTGCAGTCAGAATTCACAAAGGTGAGAGATGGTTGTGGGCCAGCATAGAAAATTTGAGTTAGGCCTTTGAAGGATAATTTTTATGTTAATTTTAAAGAAAATAGTGACTTAGAGTTCTTGCAAGTCAGGCTGTAAGTCATCCAATGGCACCAAAAGGCTAGAGCTACAATGGACATAAAGAAATGTGTCATCTGATTACCCAATGGCACCAAAAGGCTAGAGCTACAATGGATATCAGAAATATGTGCCATTTGGGGCCACTTTGTTACTATGTCCTAGTGTTATTTGGAAAATAAAGTGAATAGTGAATTTTTGGGGAGGATGACAAAAAGAGGGTTGTATTATGACTTCTAAAGTAATAAGGACAAAAGGTAAGAACTAAGTCATCATTTCTTCTCAATATGCCAGGTAGAAAGAGAAGGCCCATTTTTTTGGACACCTGCTGAATGACAGGCCAAATGCTGAGCACTTTTCTTGAGATGCCTAGTTTTTTCCCTCATAACAACTATCTGATGTAGTTATACAGCTAGGATTTATCTAGGTCAGAATTCTAGTCTCCAAAGCCTAAGCCCCTTGTAGAATCCCATATTGTCTTATCTGGACCATATATTGTTCTATCAATATTTGAGCTGCGTAGTAGAACTACATAGCAAAGTAAATTACCTGAAGGTATGGTATAGCCCAGCTTTCATTTAGCCCAACTGTAGATACTTAGAAATGCCAATAACATAAGTGAACAACTTGCCTAAAACCATACAAAAATATTTCCATTAACTCCACTAAGCAATGTAATATAAGATTCAATACACACACATTGAAGTGCACACACACGCAATGCACGTACACTCTCAATGTGTGGGAGAGGTTGCGTGTACACACGCAATGTGACATACTCCATACACACATCACCACTGCCACCTTCACCAAACCACACCATACACACACAAACAAACACAATCTTTTGATTCTCCCTCTTCTCATCCCGGCACATCACCAAAAGCAAAGCTGATTATTTGGCAGCTAAGGTAGTTTAGCCGGAGTCACTTTGAGGGATCTGGTACCTTAAATATTCACTATTTAATTGGCTCCACAGACCTCTTAATTCTATAGATGTGGTACCTACAAAGAAATTATAAGATTTTCCATGGCTATTCTTACAAACACAAAATGATGAAATACGGGCAAATATGACAAGGGCCTATAAAACCTGGGATGCTGGACCCAGGCTGCAGACCCTCCTCTTACTCCCACTCTGATTGCTGTGTCTTTTCCTGGGCATAGTTCCCACAAAAATATGTATTTCTCTGGGCCTCTGGCAAGGTAAGAGATGAGTCATCATGAAGCTTCAGAAAGACCCATCCTTAAAGGCAAGAGTAGTTATAGAAGGGTTTAGGGGGATATGATAGGAGAGCCATTTATCAGTAAATTCAGAAGTGCTCTTGAGGCCTAAGATGGAGCAAACCTGTACCTCAATCCTCAGATGGACCTGGGTGCACATTGACCAAAAATGTGGAATTGGGATCCTGCCCTTCCTCTTCTCCAACACCCACAAAATAAAAAATATATATTCCTGTTTTTTTTCAGACTTTTTATCCTTTTACCTCTGGTCTCAAAAAAATGTTCTTTGACCAAAAATCAGTTACTAAAGCCTTAAATGTGAGCTTCAGGTACAATCTTTTTATAGTGTCATTAATTTGTAGTCAGGTTTGATCTCACTTATTCTGTGGGAGACTCCCTATGCCCGTTTCCTGTGGGCTCATACACACTTGCTCTCTCTCTTCTACCATCGGGTTCATTTGCAGAGATGTCTGTGTCACCTGTTGGAATGTGAGATTTAAAAGGTATCTGAGATTTAAAGAGGACAAATGTCCTAAATAGGAACATGAAAGAGATCTTGCACACAGCTTGCTGGGGACAGTCTATGGGGATCCTGCATCCCTGAGCAGGGATCACCAATGCCTGACCTAGATCTCTATGTCTCTTATCACTGACTTGGATTTCTAAGTCTCTGATTACTGTGGAAAGCAGAAGGATTTTCACCTCTCTGTGGCCATCCATAAGGCTTAGGAGAATTTCTGAATCATTTCCTGTTGAGAATTATAACAGTAACATAGAAGGGCAGAAATTAATATTGTAAATACTCTCACAAGATCAAAAATTTCCTTTTGGTGTTTCCAAATTTTGATTGACTCTAATTTTAATTATAAAATGTATACAGATTACTTTAGAATTTTATACCCGAGTGATCAGTTTTCACTTTTCTGCCCTTCTACTTATTCTATGTGGTAAGGGACAGAACTGAGCACGGGGCAGGGCAGTAAAGGGGGGCAGTGCTGATGCTAGTGAAAATTAAATGAATTACTCTTTGTTAGTAATTTCTAACATCTCTGCCAGGTAACGTTCATAGAAATTTGGACGCCTTATCCAATAAATAAATGACGTTAAAGGTTATACCAAGTAGGCAAGCAGGGGAAAATTAGGGGAATTTGTAGTGTACTTCAGGTCCTACCGTATACATAGCAACATATTACCTATGGATAAGCCAACTATGGGCTTATGCCCACAGAAAGTGTAGGAGAGGGAAATGTCATTAATCTCCATGGCAAAAGCTTATTTAAAAAAAATCACTGAGTATTTAAATGATTCATTCCACTGAATGCTAAGTAAGAGGAAATCAACCTACTTTTTTATGGTCTTTGCTTCTGAATTTATATCACAGGCTATAAGTTTCAAGCCCTCCAGACTCTAACTTAGGCTATTCCTGGCATTTGCTCATCTCATGAGTAATGTGATACAATTTGGGCAGTGGTTGTTTACAACTGGCCCTTTGTGACTAGCTAAAAGACAGATGATGGACCTAGATCACTAAAATGGGCAATCAGCAAGCTGCAGGTATAAAGCAACACGGCCTCTTTGTTGGTTTGAATGCCCACATTGAAACGGGATGATTTCACCTGGTGCAGCCTCCCCTCCAAAAGATAGCATCTCCACCTCCCTGCTCATGCTCAAGTGCCTCTAGATAGGATTAGACTGGAATGTGCCACCACAGAAAGGCCTGACCACACAGAATTTACAGATTTAAATAGGCAAAATGTTGTGAGAAGCAAGTAAACTGATATTATGTGATGACAAGCACTGCTCTCCTTATACTCTAGTTGGGGAACATGACCCTCTCGCATGAAACAACTACTGAACAGTGCAAGAAAACCTAAAAAACAAGGGCTAGACTGTGTGGCAATAGACTATACACTGTTAGAGAAACATAGGGACAGCTTTGATTAGTAGATAAGATTTGAGGTAAGTTCTGATTTTAAAATGGATCCTCAGGAAAGAGGCAGAAGTCTGGCTTGGGCTAGACCAAGTGAAGACAATAAATGGAGACTTTTTTTTTTTTTTTTTTGAGAGGGGAGGAGGAGTAGAGAGGAAAGGAGAGAGAGAATTTCAAGCAGGCTCCACACCCAGTGCGGAGCCCAATAAGGGACTCAATTTCCTGGCCCTGAGATCATGACCTAAGCCAAAATCAAGAGTTGGAAGCTTAACAAAATGAGCCACCCCCAGGTGCCCCAGAAACTCTTTATTTTTATTCATTCCATTCATTCAACAAATAAATGAGGCATCACTACATGCCAAGCAGTCTGCAAGGTGCTAAGTATATGGTATGGAGCATAACACAGAAACCTAGGGGAAACAATAAAGGAAATGAAAGAAAAAGGTATATGAAATAAAGAAATGATATATGGAAAACACTCCTTCAGCAGGAGAAATATGTATGTCCACTCTATAAAAAAAAAGACTGCTATTGAAAATAACATTTGTCCTAGTTATAAACAAGCAATAGAACAACAAACCAAGGTGGAATGCTCCTCCGTGCCTTACATTTTTTTATTCCACAGTTAGTAGACTCCTTATTTCTAACATTATTTACTAAACAAATAATCACACAGCACTTGAATTCAAATCTTTTATCTAAATTTTATGCATTTCTGAGATAAAAATGTTTTCAAGGCTTGAAATTATGAAAAATATGAAGCATTTTCTTTATAGTTGTATGGTATAGTGGAAAGAGTTCAAGAAGTGGAGTCAAAAGTGTAGCTTCAAATGCCATTCCTACCACTTATTAGCTATGATCTTAGGCAAATTACTAATTATTCTAAACTTCAGCTTCCTATCTGTAAAAAGATCCAAACAATAGGGCAATTGTGAGACCTAAATAAGATATGGTGGATTTATATGTCATAAGCTTTAAACCATTATACCAATAGTAACTCTTATTATTGTCTGTGTAATAAAGAAGATATATATTATGTTATATCATGCTTTGGGTTTTTTGTTTTTGTTTTAGATCTCTTTCATTGCCCAGCACAATGCCTGGCACTTAGTAGATAATAAATGTTTGTTGAAAGAAAGAATAAAAAGACAATGTTCCTCACCATCTTGACAGAACTTGTGCTCTGAATTCTTTTTCAAGGACTGGTTGGTTGAACAAGGTTTACAATATACAGCCTTAGAATATTTTTGTTTTCAACCTCTCTGCAGCAAACCAACTGGCCTTTAGTGGAATCAAACCCATGCCCATCTCAGACTACAGTTTTTTCTAACCAAAAAAATTGAATAAGCCTAGATGGCAGAGAACAAGATGAGAGTGCATACTAAGCCCAATCCTATAAACTAGGATGTGTGCAGGTTTAAGAGGCCCATTTTCTAAATGATGCATGGATCTAAGAGAATGGAAAGGCATGATTTGTATCCCTTTTAAGGAAAACATATATAATGAGCTCACACTTTCAGTTTCCACCCATCCAAACAGTGATTTAGGGATTCGCAGAACAGTGCTTTCCTTCTAGAATCCTTCGTTACCAGACTTTCAGACATATCGTACCCTTCATTTTCCTAGATTTTCACCTCTGTGTAATACATACAGACATATGGGTAAATCAACAACAACCCTCAAGGAAGCTATAACCACCCAGCATGTACATTTTGCAGCTCCTTCAACTTGCTTCCCATCCTGCCTATCCCCTTGCACAAATCAGGTTTGAATGCCCAAGCTTGTCACCTGGTACACAAAAATGCAGTCTAACACTGTATTTATTAGCAACCCATTTCCCTTATGTTTAATTTATTGTTACATTTTTTAAATGTACAAACAGTTATACCAGTTTTATACACAAAACCACAGGTACCGTTTTGTAGCTGTCAAAATTCCAGCAGCCTGTGGAGAGAGATAGTCAAATAGATGTCCTATGCTGCCATCTAGTGCTTTTGTTAAGACACGGGCTTGTTCATGTTTCTAGAAATGAGGAAACAAAGGCAGCTCAAGGAGCTCAAATTCTGGAACTGCTACTGATATGCATTATTAAACAGATGCATTTATGACACTTGGATCATATTTCCTGGAACCAAGCAAGTTAACTTGTTTTCACACAACGGCAGCTTACATCCCTGCTCTTGCCTGGCAAAGCTCTGGCCTTCTACCCTGGAGGCACCTGGTTTAAATCCAAACTGACTGGGCAACAAAATGTCCCTCTGAGACTCTTTCCACAGCTCCCATCTGGCTGAGGTTCTGTTGGCATGTCTCATCTTCCAGGAGGGATGATTTGATCTGAATGCCTTGTCTATTACTTCAGTTTTGAGAGAAGGTACAAAGGAGTCAGGGTTTTTTTTTAATCATTATCTTTAAAATTGACTGAAACAGCAGCCATTTTCTTTTAAGTAGCCAAAAGTAATGCTTCTGAATTTTCTTTTGCTCTTTAGCTCACAGATTTGTATCATTAGTTAGATCCTAGATCTGCTTTTGACTCCCCCCCTTCATCTATTCCTGTATTTCAAAAATATCTTTCTTCTCCCCAATCAGCATGTCTCCCTATTGCACACATGCTATGCTAAAAGCACTGTATCAAGTACTGGTTGATGGGTGGATAAATAAAAAAATAACCTTTCCATCTGTGTCTCTGATCACTTCCTGCCTCTGCCGTCTAAGAGACCTTATCTTCTCTCTCTTTCTAGATTCTTTCATCCTTTCCTAATGTGTTTTTTTTTTTTCTTGTCCTTTGACAGTATACAAGCCTCTCTTCTAGTTAAAATAAATTTGGGGCTTCATTTGATTATGCTGTACTGCTGTACTGTCCTGCTACCAAAAAATGTCTACTTTCTGCGCTTGTATCTCTTCAAGCTTTTTAAAATTTAATCTCAGTGAAATGAAGAATCCACTGACCCATTAATCCATTTTTCAAATAATGGAGCCCACTGCCTGACAAATTAGGGAGTGCCCTTCCAACAAGGTGGGCTGAATGACTGTTAGGGCCACAGATCCTGAAAGTGATTCCTGAAATAAAGAGGAAGTCACATTAGATGATGTGTATGTTCCTTTCAACTTTTATTCTGTCTTTTTCAAACTGACTTCTGTTACAATCTTCTGTCTTTGTCAGCTACTCCTTTCTTGACCCTATCTGTAAACTCACTACTTTCCAAAAAAGGAAGTTAGCCTCTCCAGAAAGTCAAATGGTCAAATTCTGTTCCCCCTTCATGAATTCACTGCTTCATCACAGCACCCTAACTGCTCTCTTTTCTTGAAGCATTCTTCTTTACTTTGCTCATTCTGTTTTTCAAATACTTTATTGTTTTCATTTTTTCATTGATTTCTTGTCTTCCTTTATGGAGACTTTATCAAACTTGGGTTTTATCAAGATATTTGTTTGTGACTTTACAAATGTATTTACGTACTTCCACTGTATTCTTATACAATGTTTCATGATAGTGATGGTGACTGGTGACAATTTGCTCACGTGAGTTTTGCCACCACTTCTTCACAGATAGTTACCAAATCCTCCATTTCCACTATGATTTTTCAGGCTCTCTCCATGTCCATATCACCACTACCTTTGTAACAGCATAGTTTTGGTTGTCCCATCAACACTATAATAAGTTCACTCTGGGCTCTGACTCTTGCTCCTAAACAGAAAGGCTTCCCAAGTATGTCCATTTCTATCAATGACAATAATATGCCAAATTTCCAACTCAATTTAGTACCTTTTATTAATTTTGAATTTATCTTTTTTTATCTCCAATATTTAATCTCTTCTCAATCTTGCAAATTCTTTCTTGATTTATTTCACATATGCATCTTCATTTCTATTTCTGTGGCCTTTGCAAATGGACTTAAACTCTCATTACCTTATACCTGGGTTGTAGAGTAAACTTCAGGGAAGCTCTTTTGGCCTCTAATTCCACTCCCATATCAGTTCATTTTATTAAAAAAAGCTTAGGTAGTCTTTCAACCACTTTGCTATTAAATAAGTCACCTGTTAAAACCCGTAATAGTTTCTTATTGCCTCTCAATACTCCATCAAATTTCTGTAGCTTCACATACTCAAGGCCTTTTGCCAATTACATCCCACTTGCTCTGAACATATGTTCCCTGAACACATGTCCCCAGTTCCAGTCAAACTTGTCTCTCTGGCATCACCTATACAGGAATATTTTGCACACAGCAGTCTTTTCCCACTGAAGGCCTCATTCACTCCTTCCAAAAAACTAGTTACTATTAACTTCTCAAAATACACTTGCCCCCTGATAGCAATCCAAGGCAGATCACACCTATCTCTAATCTCTATGCTGAGATTCTTCCTCAAGTGGTCTCACTTTAAGAGAAATATAGATGCTCATAAAAAGCAGGACAATGGGCTATGGCCTGATGGGTTCATCACCACAAAAGCTGGTCCCTGCTTTCTTGCATAGGTGCATGGTGTTATATGCCCTAGCAGGAATGCTGCATGATGTCTGCTTAGTGTGGTTTGTTACTGATGCCGGACACTCACGTTGCTTTCAAATTAAAGAGTTTCTTGGAATAGGTTCCCATCATGCCCTAGATGAGTAATGAAGATGAAGTAAGAGGGCAATCCAACAACTTTGACACTGTGATTTGATGCAACCACTTTAACATAATCATTTTGATGTAACTGTTTTGACATCAAAAATGGCACTTTCAATGTATAAAATCACTGTTTTCTTTGTTGTGTCATTACTAATTGACATGTGAAACCAACATCCCTGACTCTTACTACACCTTTAACTCTCACCATGATGCATATTTTAAAACATTAAAAGCCAGAAGTTAAAATATTATGTCAAAGCCATGATTCCATGTTGAAAATTCCTGGCATGTACCAAAGCAGTCGGGTCTTGGTGTCATGACACAATTGGCCTTGGAGGTGAGCTGATGATGTGATATGAGAGCTGACAACAGAGCTCTGAGGAGAAGGCTTTAGCATATTTATAGGTCTTAAGCTGGTACAACAAACACCCTAAGGAAACCATAGCCAGTAGGTGTGGTTCCCTATGAAGAAGTCATTAGAGGAAGACTTGTAGGTTACTGGTGGCTCTGAGAGGGAATGTTCTTCATGAGCATAAAATGGATAGGTAATTGGAACCCTAAGAAGAGTTTAAGTTGCCTAACACTCCCGCATCTATCATAGGCCAAAGTTGGGGATAAATGTTTATTATTCCTTTCCTGCAGAGCTAGAAGCAAAGTTGTACTGGGAGACAGGGTGGCTTAGAGGGCCCTAACAGTATGATCTTCAGTTTTATAGAGTGTGATAAAGAAAGTTTATATTTCTTCAAACAAAAGTTCCTTACAGACAGCTAGTTTATGTCTTACCTTACAGTATTCCATCATTTTTGAATCTAGTGTGGGATTCTGCACCCCATAATTGCTTAGTGTTAACTGTTCACATGAGTGATTTGGCCCTGGCAATTCAAAAAAAAAAGTTGCTGTAGTTTAAAGAGATAGATCTCCTTTCTCTCAGACAGAAAAAAATTAATGTATATGGGTAAGGAAGGAAACGCATGTGTTCATTTGTTTACTGGTGTATTGTCTACCTCTCTATATCCCACCCCATACTAGAATGTATGCTCCCTGAGAGCCGGAACATTGCTTATATTCACTAATGTTGCCCCCATACTTTGCATAGTGATTGGCACATAGTAGACATTCAGTAAATATTTATTAAAGAAATAATTACTTTTTTCATTAGGACTTTGGACTAACAGTTCCAAAAAGGAGTTGTTTGGTCTGTTCCAAAACAGCTTTGTGATTAGCTATGTTTTTCTCTGGGCCTTTTTCTGCTCAGAATCCCTGCCAGGGAAGAAATGCTAAAACTCCCATCTTTTAAATATGTAGATCCCTGACATTTGGTTGCTTCATGAATTTTACATTGCATAATGACAAGTGTTTAATTTTATAAACTGCTCCTGTAATAGATCATTTTCAAGGAGAGGCATAATCTGGAAATGCAGTGTAAAGTGCTGTTGCCGAATTAGACAAATGTCTTCCCTCAGCCAGCGATCCTTTCTGTAGTAAATGTTTTCAAGCACTGACGGATTGGAAGCCATGGAAATAGTCTCAACACCCAGCTGGCTGACTGAGTCAGAAATGAGATGGTCCATGGATCCTTCTCTCTTCTAGGCTGGTGTGTACCAACCCTCAGAATATCTCTGGAGTGAAGGAAACACAAACAATTGACTTGTTTCCTGAGGCCCAAATAATATTAACTAGGCCTGATTTTTAACTCATCCTCCATTACCACAAAAATGGAAGTCAGAGAAGTAGGGGAAAGAAATCATCATTTCTGCATTCTAAAAAAGGGAGCTTAGCGCCTTATGGTCTATCTTAAGTATCTACGCAATGCATCAGGTCTCTGGATCAGCTCATGTTGGTTTGAGGTTATAATTGAAAGAGAAGCCACATTCATATGTCAAGTTACAGATAATTCATGCTTCATGACCCGCATTTCTGGCACTGTTTGGCCTCAGGAAACTCACTGACACTCCTGTTCCTTGGTTTCCTTGTCTAAAAAATCTATTCAATAAGGTTCTCTTTTTAACAGGATTCTGATTAAGAAAATTGAGATTAGTCTTCAAAAGTGAGTGATCGTAAAAGCTATATGGTTGAAAGAAACGAGACAGTTTCATAAGTTATATACAAAGATTATTTATTACAAGTATTTCAAGTAAGATCATCCTTATTGTGAAGGGACTGTATAAATTCAGTAGAAACAATGAAAAGAAATTTAGTGTATCAAGAGTTAAGGATACAAATTCATATGAAACATGGGCCCAATATATCTCATACGGTTAAAAAAAGAGAGAATTACGCCAAAAGAGACTGAAGTAGGTCATCCATGGTCAATTCTCAGGGAGTTGCCTCAGTCAACAAGGCAGCACCATATGGCAGACAGAACAGTGGACAACAATCAAGAACCCTGATCTAGATAACATTCATGGAGTGACTATTGTATCCTAGACATTGGATAAGTTTTATAAAGGCTAGGAACCTTGTCCAAGATCACACAACTGGGATTCAAATGCAGAAGTCAAATTCTAGCGCCATCCTCTTAACCATTATACCACGCTATCTTCCAGTAAAATAATTTCTGGCAAGTCACACTCAGTTCCCATACCTAAGTTTAGATTGAACTACATAATTTCTAAAGTCTTTTCCAGATATAACAGTGGATTGGGCAAGCTATTCTGTTTCTTCAACAGAATATATCAGTATAACCTTTTTTTGCAGAATACACACACACACACATACACACACACATCCTTCCATCTTTCCAGCTCTGTCCTCCTCCCCAGTTGAGAGCCCATTTTTACTAGTCCAATGCCCTACACAGCACTGAGTGCTCCATAAGTGGAAATGACCAGTAAACCTTGGATGCATGCTTTTTAATGCATTGCTGATTGTGTCAATAGCAAGCTCATGCCATCCTGGCTTTCCTGACCTTCATTACTTTCAAGCAATCCTTCTTCTTTTGTTTTGTTTTGATTCCCTGCACCAATACCCATAGCAGTTGTTCCAGATATTATTTACTCTCTAGTACTCAACTCCATTTATAATCCTCTCCCCCACATCTCTTACCTCTAGAAGATAATCTTCTAACTTTCCTGAGATTGGTGTTCCTGGAACCCCTATTCTTTACTTGACAGAATTTCTTAAAATTTTCACTATTTCTTCTCTTCTTTCTGCCTATTTAAAGGGAAGTGGTATCTGTCTTGTCTTTTCAGAAATGCTTCCTCTGCCTGCTCCATCTTATGGAAACTTGATCTGTAATTTCTCCTTTCTCTTATGTTTTCCATTTCTTAATCTTCTCCCCATCTGTCTAGGAATATACTCAAGTCAGGGGGCTGGAGCAGGCCTGGATATGAACTAACATGCCAGACACTGTGTTAGACACATAATGTTTCATTTAGTCCTCACAGCAACTTCAAAAGGTTGATTTTATTGTTGGCATGTTATATAATGGAAAATAATGCTTAAAAACATTAAGTGACCTGGCCAAGGTCATTTAGAAAACAAATAGGTAGTGCCAGGATTTAAACAAAGTTTGACTCCACCTTGGATATCCTTTCCACTGTATCTCACTTGCTTCTTAAAATAAATAACCCCTTTCCTGCAACCCTGCTGTTTTAAGCTTTCCTTTGGTCGTTCACTGCCAAACTAGTTAAGTATGGCAAGTGTTTATTAAATACTACTTATGTGCAAGTGACCAAGCTATATGCTTCCTCCCAGGAAAGACAAAGATGAATAGCATTATTCTTATCTGGCAGAAGCTTACAACCTAGTAAGAGTATGAAATATGTAAATAACAATAAAATGAGGCAGAAAGAACTGCTAAAGTTATCAGAATCTTCTGAGAATACAAAGAAAAATTAACTAACTGATGAATGGTCACAGCAGAGAATTTCATAATATATTGGCTTTTTAGTCCCTCTTGAAGTATTCAAACCACTTCCAATTGATCTGCAATTCTACTTTGGGAATGTATCCTCTCCTTATTCCTCTCTTTCTATGCTCTCATTCCCAACTTACACAACCACCATAGTGTCAGAATTGGTCTCCTCAACTTCAGACTTTCCCATTCCAATCTAGCCTAGAAAAAATCCTCCTAGATGGTTTGCCCTTCACTAAGCCCATCTCAGATATAATCTTTTGTGGCTCCCTATTGCCCAGTGAAGAGGAAAAAAATCATTAACTTGGTCCTCAATGGAGGCCCACCCTGTGGAGTTGTTATAAAGATGAAATCAGATAAAATATAGGGGAAAGATGTGGAGACCATAAAATTTTCTAAAGATAAGCTATTATTAAGGTATATTATTATATAGCCTATACTTGGGCCAGTGTCTGTTCCCTGAACCACCCTTGGCCTTATAGCCCATGTCATCCATGTTACTATAATGCTTTCCCTCCTCATTTCTAACTCTAGAATTCTATAATATCTATCTCTCAAGTCTTGGCCATAAAAGCAACAGTCTTACAAAAACATTTTCTGATCTTTTAATGAAAATTTCTTCTGGGGAAACTGGACAGCAACCTGCAAAAGAATGAAACTGGGCCACTTCCTTTTTTTATTTTTTTTTTACCACTTCCTTACATCATACCCAAAAATAAATTTAAAATGGATGAAAGACCTAAATGTGAGACATGACACCATAAAAATCCTAGAAGACAACACAGGCAGTAACTTCCTAGATATCAGCCATACAACTTTTTTATAGATAGGTCTTCTGAGGCAAGGGAAACAAAAGCAAACATAAACTATTGGGACTACATCAAAATACAAAGCTTCTGCGCAATGAAGGAAACAACGAAGAAAATTAAAAGGTAACCTACTGAATTGGAGAAGATATTTGCAAATGACATATCTGATAAAGGGTTCATATCTGAAATCTATAAATAACTTCTAAAACTCAACATCCAAACAATAGGTAATCCAATTAAAAAATGGGAAGAAGACATAAACAGACATTTCTCCAAAGAAGACATTCATATGGCCAAGAGACATATGAAAAAAAAATGTTCATCTACACCTACCAACAGAGATATGTATTTCAAAACTTCACTGTGCTATCTCATGAGATAATACCTCACACCTGTCAGAATGGCTAAAATCCACAACATGAGAAACAACAGGTATTGACAAGGATGTGAAGAAAGAGGAACACTCATGCACTGTTGGTGGGAATGCAAACTGGTGCAGCCACTGTGGAAAATGGTATGGAAGACCCTCAAAAAACTAAATATAGAACTTACCTTATGATCCAGTGATCTCACTACTGGGTATTTACCAAAAGAATACAAAAACACTAACATGAAGGGATACTTGTACTCCTATGTTTATTGCAGCATTATTTAACAATACCTAAATTATGAAAGCAGCCTAAGTGTTTGTCAATTGATAAATGAATAAAGAAGGGCATATATATATATATACATATATATATGTAAAGGAATATTACTCAGCCATAAAAAAGAAAGAAATCTTGCCATTTGCAATAACATGGATGGAGCTATAGAGTATTATGCTAAGTGAAATAAGTCAGTCAGAGAAAGACAAACACATATGATTTCAGTCATGTGTGGAATATAAGAAACAAAACAAAGGAACAAAGGGGAATAAAAGAGAGAGAGAAATCAAGAAACAGACTCTTCATTATATAGAACAAGCTATGAAGTTTACTAGAAGGGGGGATGGGTTAAATAGGTGATGGGGATTAAGGACAGCACTTGTCATGATGAGCACCAGGTAATGTATGGAATTACTAAATCACTATATTATATACTTGGAACTAATATAACTAACTGGAATTAAATAAAACTTTAAAAGCCAAAAGGGTTTTAAATAAAAAATTTTTTAAAATAAAATTTCCTCAGGACACCTGGGTGGCTCAGTGGTTGAGCATCTGCCTTCAGCTCAGGGCATGATCCTGGAGCCCCGGGATTTAGTCCCATATCGGGCTCCCTGCATGGAGCCTGCTTCTCCCTCTATGTCTCTGCCTCTCTCTCTGTGTCTCTCATGAATAAATAAATAAAATTCTTTAAAAAAAAGAATGAAAGAAAATTTCCTCCAGCTTCTCTGACTATCCAGAGAGCTTTCCTTCCAACTTTTCCAATGCATGTGTCATAGCAAGCCAAGTATTACAGGTAATTGAATATAGGGATGTCTGGGTGGCTCAGTGGTTGAGTGTCTGTCTTTGGCTCAGGGTGTGGTTTCAGGGTCCCAGGATAGAGTCCTGCATCAGGCTCCCCTGCATGGAGCCTGCTTCTCCCTCTGCCTATGTCTTTGCCTCTCTCTGTGTGTCTCCCATAAATGGATAGATAAAATCTATTTTTAAAAAAGATAGTTGAATATATATCATAGTTTCCTTGTTTAATTGTAAGGCAAAGACCATTCCACTTACCTTTTAAGGTTCATATGACAGTGTTTTATGTAAAGTGGGTTCTCAATTATCTGTTGAATGGAAGACTATACAATGGGGGGTTATGGTACTCTGTACTGAAATAATTTTTTAACAGTAGTTTACAACTAGTGTTTCTCCCTTTAGGGAGAAATTTTTCATATATCCCTTGCCAGAGTTTAAAGCAGGGCATGAAGATGGAGAAGATACACACCTATACAAAATAGTACCATTGTGATGACAATATAGGGAGAAGGAAAACCAAAATTGACCAGCTGCAATCCTGTGTCTGCTCTTCCAATTCTTACTTTCCAGTACCAAGGAACCACTGGAAAACCTAAATGACAATCATTAGATTTCACATCTTTCTCCCAGAAACTCAGAATTCAGAAATGGGGGCTATTTTGAAAATCAAAATGAGTAGCTGAAAATCTCAGCTAAAAGCACACATTTTTATATTACTCTCCCTCAGTTCTCTCTCTCCCTCTGTGCTATTTATCTCAAGCAACTAGGGGAGCTGGTTTAAGTGACATCTTGTTATAAACAGTTAAGTAGAATGATGCTGCTAGAAGAAGGTTGGGCCCAAGGAGATCTGGGACCACAGTCAAAACCAAAGGTCTCCTTTGTCTGGTGTAGTCCAGAGAGCTCAGTTTAGTTGGCCTCTCCAATCTGGCTATGCCTTAAAAATCAGACAGGAAGCCAAAGGATCTCTGAGGGCTGACTCATGTAAACAGGGGAGAGTGCCAAAGGCCTTAAGCCAGCCCCAGGTGTGCAGACTACAGACCTGTATTCACCTCTCACTGACCTCCAGTTGGCATGATATTATCTATGGGCTCTGCCATTACAACTACCACAACTGCATGGTGTTTGGAGAGCAGATGACTCTTTTCCCTGCTGTCACTTGAAATTCATACAAAGACTGAAAAGTGTGGCTGCTCAGGCTAGGCAATGAGATCCTCAATTCTAGTCAGACTTTCTAAATTGATCTCAGCTTTTATTACCTTATCACCTTCTTTCAGAAAATTCAAAATGTTTCTCATGTGTCCCAATCCCAACTGCTCTACTTCTTGGGGAAGCTCCAGCAAGTCACTCTTATCTGTAAAATGTTCTATCTTTTACCTCTGCAGAAGCTGGTAAGAGAGTGAGAGATGGTGTGCAGTTATCTTCTTTTCCTGTCCTTATTTTTTCAAGTAAAATTAGATCTCAAAGATGGACAAAATTTCACAGCTGGGAACAGAGTCACTGTAAAGAAATAAAACTTCATCTAGGCTCCTTTTTGTTTACCTGAACTACCTCCCATTTTCCATACTCCAAAAAAAAAAAAAAAACAAAAACAAAAAAAAAAACCAAAACAAAACAAATTTCCAACTAGTTTCTGGCAGAATCCTAGTACAGGGCAGGATCTAGGACATGAGCAGTGCCAGGGTAACATTCTGGACTCAAATTTGCCATTTGGCATCATTATTCCTGCCTTCCCCAACAAGCCAACAACTGCATACATGGACTTGCATTGGTGCAAAAGGCTTAACTGTTTGCCAGGCAAGCAAAGGAGAAAATGGAATCATTTCCCTGAATCCAAGGTCAGTGGTCCTAAAACTGACTGACCAACCTGCCAACTATCTGAGATCTCTGCCCTCTAAAATGTCCTGCCCTATATGGCTGGTCCCTGGATCACTTCCTTGCACCTCTGACACTTCTAAGAACCCTGATGGCAACTGTTTTGCCTAACCCATGAAAAAGAGTCCCTGGAGACAGTATGATGACCATTCAGCTTTCTCTTCCATCAGTCAGCACACCACTCACTCTTTCAACTTGGGGGCTGTTCGAATCAAGTATGGGCATCTAGTGTCTGGCTTTGTTTCATCCCTACTGCCCAAGTATTCCCTTCCATATGGAATACCTGAGCCATAAGTTATAAAGACAGCCAGTTCTGAGCTTCCTATGATCTCTTCATTGGGATATTTATGGAGTTGGAATTCACTTCAAATATCCTATTACATACCTTAAGAATTTTGATATCTAACATGGAAAGGGAAAAAAAATACTAAAGACTAGAATTTTCACTTGGGCTCAGAGCACCTTTTCCTCTTAGAAACCGGAGTAGAATATTCTGCTACAATGTCTAAAGGCCCAGGTCCCCAGAGATGCAGCTTGGGAATGTCACATAGCCTGGCAACAGAGTGAGGGCATGTGTTGCAGCTATATGTGAAATAATCCAGGCACCCCTGGGGTCCCACAGAATGCTCCTCCTTGCTATTTATTTGCTTGTTTATATCTACTGCTCTCTAATTTGCAAAGGATATAAGACAGAATAAAAAATACATACAGTAAATCATGTTGAAATAATAAGAGGTGGGTTAAGAGAGAGAGAGAGAGAGAGAGAAGGAAAATAAAGCCAGGGGAAAGAGTAGCACAGAGAAATGTAGGCTACAAAGTTTGCATAGCTCCTAGAAGTGGGTTACAAATTTGGCTGTGAGCTTGTGAGCAGCCAAGGAAAAATAAGATTTGATTGGTAGTGTCTATAATATAAAAATAACACAGTTGCTATAAAGAAGTCAAGCCTGTCCCAGTACTGAGACTAGAGAGAAATGTCTCTCTCAGATCCAACATAAAGAGAACTTTGTGTGATTGCCATGCACTTTGTAGTAACACTCCTGGGACAAACAGAACAACTTTCAAGTGATCTTGTTTCCCAACTCTCCTTAATCTAGAGGATTGCACAACAGTAAAGCACAGCTCAATAAACACACCTGTCCAGGGGTGTGTGGACGGTGCAGTTGATTAAGTATCTGCCTTCAGCTCAGATTATGATCCTGGGGTCCTGGGATCAAGCTCAGCGTTGGGCTCCCTGCTCAGTAGGGAGCCTGGTTCTCCTTCTCCCTCTGCCCCTACCCCTGCTTGTGTGTATGCTCTCCCTCTCTCTCTCAAATAAATTTAAAAAAGAAAAACTTAAATAAAAGCACTTGTTGTTGTTGTTGTTTTTTAAAGCACCTATCCAAAATCATTCTTGAAAATAAAAATAAATTACTAAATAAAATTCAGGAAAAAATAAGTTCCTGAGAGAGTAAAATAAAATGCTTAACCTACCCAGGTCTCTTGTTTGGTTTGAAATGATCCCAGGTTTGAAATGATCTTAAGGGTAAATATTTAAATATCTGGGGAGAAAAAAGCCATCTGGAAATCCTTCAGGGCATACCATGAGACAACTATTTCTTTCAGCTAAAAGTTTAGTAAGAATTGGGCAATAGAAAACTTGAGATTATGATTTCAGCAAGAATATGAAAAGCCAATAGTTGCTAATTAAGAATAGCGCCATAAATTTTGGCTATCAACTAAGTAGAAGGAAGGATCAGGTCACCATATTAAGGAAGACAAAGGAGGAAGAGGAGGCAATTAGATGAAGGGGAGGCATACAAAAAGGAGGAAAGGACTCTTTCCTAGGGTTTGGGGTAGACTTTAGGATCCTAAGAAAGTGAACCAAGTAAGAACAGAGCTGAGATCAAAATAATCATGAATTAGATCTCTGTATCCTTAAACAGGCTCCTTAGATCCAAAATCCTCGATTAGTCCCAATTCCATCCAAGAAGATAATACCTCTCATTTTCTATGGCTATGTCTTAAGAATGACTGTATTTTAATTAAAGGCAAGATGATATTTCAGGACATTTAAGGAAAGATATCTATAGCTCTTAAAACTCTTCAGGGAAATTTCAAAGTATTTTAGGTTCCTTTAGTATGAAAGTATTGAAGGTGCTATGTAAATGTAAGTTATTATTACAATTTTATGACATTCCCCTCAAGCAAAAACTACTAAAATCTACAATATGCAGAAAAGAACATACACACTTGTTATTTGGGGGCAATTAATTAACAAGCACATAAACAATTTACTTAGTCACAGGAAGATAGAGTAATACTATTAAACATGTGGGCCTAGAAATCCAATTCTAGTAGTTATCTGTGCCATCGCAGGGCAGAAAATACAGAACTGGACCCTACTCTCCACCCAAGGATCCTCCACAGACAGACAAACAGACAGACAGACACACACACACACACACACGCACACACACACATGACACACCTAAGAAATAATGCAGACTCTTTAGGAACTGACACTTCCCTTAGGTCAGCTATGAATAAAGGCCATGTGAAAATATGAATTTATTCCTTATAAAAACAAGCTTTGTCTGTGAAACTGAAACAAAATTTTACACGCTGCACACTGGCCCTGGATGATCCACCATCCCTACTAATGGTGCAAAAGGAACGCAGACCACAAATATAATAACAAAACAATTTCAACGTGTGTTTAACTTTGGAATGCAGGAGTTTTAGAGTCAAGAATTGTTTTATCCTAGACACAGCATGTAATTGGGGAAGACAAACTGGAATTAAACAGCCTTAAATGAACCATTTGCCACAGTTAATCTATACAGTAGATAATCAGCCTTGGTAGAAAATGGAGAGCCACCTCTGTTTAAGAAACCATGCAGGTCTTTATACAAAGACCTGCAATCATATAGGTATAAATGGAAGTCAGTTACATACAGCTCCATTTAAGTTTGTCTCTAAAAATGTAATGTATTTCTCTAAATCTAGTTTTTCAAATCACTGGTAACTTTTTCTCCCTCTACATTGAATGACTGTATAAGTGACTGTATTAACTGGAACTGCTTTAGTGGTCACCACATTAATCCAAGAATTAGAAACGAAAAGAATGATTCATTTTCTATTCTACAATTTTAAATACAAATTAACAAAAACAAAAAAAGGCTCCTCTAAATCTTCCTTATGGATTTCGATGGTTCAGAAATATGCAGAGCACTTGAAAGCAATAAAAGAAATAACCTAAGAAAATTAAGCAAAATGAATTTGCAATTAGTTTGTGAAATTGCGATAAATGCATTTTGAAAGCAAAGAGTAAAATGTAACTTTGTTCAGTATAATTTGAAATTGCCTTTTGTGCTTAATATAGTTCACTTATAATTAGATGAAGATTTTGTTCTGGTTTGAAACATTCAAAGTTCCATCGAGATTGCTATGTACTATGTACACAGAACTTTTCAGCAAGAAAGTCTGCTGCTGCTGCTGCTGCCGCATTTGCTTTGACAGCCTTTATCCTAGTTTTATAGAAATGAAAGAGTGAAAGAACACAGCTGGTTTGAACAATGGAGCATGTTCAACATTAGGCCAAACACTTTAGATATTGCAAAATATTGCAGGCTATATTTATAGCTCTTAGCAGGTTTTTGAAATTCATGCTGATACTGGCTTACTCCTGCTTATTGGGCCAAATTGCCATTTAATGATTAAATTATCTTTTGGTTAAAAAAAATTGCTTTCAAGGGCAATGACACTTAGACTAACCTCTTGGCAATATCAAAACAGTGATGACTTGAAATGCCTTCTAAAGTATTTCAAGATGTCTTAAAAATTCAAGATCATTTTGGTTATCAAGAAAGTTTAAAAGACTTTTATGTTGATATGCCTTATTTTTTCCCTAAAAAAAGGAATATCCTGCTCTGATAACCCCCCTCCCAGTCATGAAATTGTGCACTGACTCATATGCCAGCACCTTCCAGAAAACTGCCCAAGGGGAATCAGGGAACAGGTCTCAGGTAATTGCCTATTGCCTATTTAAACTTTCTTTTTCTGCGGCAGTTGTTTTTATTAGAATTCTCTTGTTTTTAATAGAATTCTTTGACTTGTGAAGTGCTAGCAGGGGCTCATATTCTTCCACCTTAATAACATAAAAACAGTAAAAAGAAGTGGGCAGTGGTTATAAGTTTAGTGACCATAAGCTGATCCAGGCAAAGTTTTCGAGTACAGTGGGATTTCTACAGGTTTATCAAGTGCCTACAAGCTTCAAGATCTAGTGCCAATGCTATCCAACCCTTCCATTCCAGACTGAATGTCACCTAAATTCCCACAGCATCTGTTTAACACACTGCTATCTATCATCACTGCTATTAGTGAAATATCTGAATGTGTATGCTTTGCCTCCTAATCTAATAATAATAATAATAATAATAATAATAATAATAAATTACCATTTAATGAATATGTACCATGTTCCAAGCAATACACTATATATTTTGCTCTCTAGAAAAGTGGTTAAAAGCAAGAGCTTTGATTTGTTTCAGTGTTATGCCCTGAGGCATAACAAACAACCACAAAACTCAGTCACTTCTTATTTCTTACATTTCTGAGGATTTGTTGGGCAATTCTTCTGCTGGTCTGGCAGGAGTTCACTCAGGTGGCTGTAGTCATCTGATAGCTTGACTATGGCTGGTAGGTCCAAAACAGTCTCATTTACATGTAGTGAAATTGGTGTTGGCTGTCAGTTGCAGAAGCTCGGCTTCTCTCTACATGGCCCCTCATTCTCCATGGAGCTACACTGGATCTCTTCACAACATGGTAGTCTCAAGGTTACAACACCATAAAGAATAGAAGCTGCATAGTGTGTTAAAACCTAGGCTCCAGAACTCACATAATGTCACATCCACCATATGGCCAGGACAGATCTGAGATAGAGAAATAGACTCTCTCTCCTGGGAGGAACAACAACTTCACTTGCAAAGGCACATGGACATAGGGAGGTGTGATTCACTGGGGGACATTATTATAATAATCTACCACATTATTAGACAAAACTTCCCTCTGCAAAAACTTCCCTCTTCCACATATGTGACTGTGAATAATCTGTTTTACCTCTCTCAGTCTCAGTTTCCTTATCTATAATGAATTATCTTGGGGGTTTGCCATTCAAGTAATATTTACTGAATCCCATTTTTGCGGTTTTATTTCTATGAAGACTTTGAGACCCATGTCTTCTGCCTTTTTATTTCCCATAGCATTTGACACATAGAAGGTTTTCATGATTATTTTTTCTGATACTTTGAGAGGCAGTTACTTTCACTTACAGCATTTTGAGTTCTTTCTCCATGATTCTTACTCTGCCTGAAGCAGAGTCATCTGAGTACTTATCTAACTCCCAACCTACTCCCACTCTTCCCATTAGCAAATAAAGCATGTGGAGGACAGGGGTTATGTCTTTTTCATCCCAGAATCCTCCAACATAACTGTGAAGGTGACGCGTATACATGGAAGCATTTAATAAAATTGTGCTGAATGTTTTTTTGCCTACTGAATGTGTTCATAAAAGTAATTCTTTTGGAAAAAATACCAGAATATAAGTAGAGATCCAGGAGCAGAAGGTGAAATATAAATTTCTCAGAGGTACACTAGGCTGTTGTGAATATCAAGCTATTTGTTACCAACATGCAACAAGGCAAATAGCTAAAAAGAGAATTTATTTCTTTGGGAATTCTACTGAACTTTAATAATCAGAATCAAATTTTGGTTATTGGTTGCCTTTTATTTTTCATTTAGGTAAATTTTGTTTCTCTTCCTGATCTGCCATATCCTCAGAAACCAGAATATTTCTCTTGATTAAGGAAGGAAATATATGTAACAAATAGTCTAGGAAATCTTCTCTTATTTTGCATAAATAAATTACAACAATATATCAGAATGCTGATATCTTAGAACAAGGTTCTAGACTATAGTCTGTGAAGATTGAAAGGAGGAAGACTGGAAACATGAATATTTATGACTCTTCAGCTCTACAGTTTATTGAAAAAAGTAATAGTAGTTTTTAAACCTAATTCAGTCCACACTTATTCATTCCAAAACTAAAGTCTTTGAATATTGTCAGAGTTTACTCATCAATATTGATGTTGTTGTTCACATAAAAGCATCATTACATCATTCACTCACTGATTGAGGGAATAGCTTAGTTGAATTATTTTCTTGGTTTTATTTAAGTGGGGGAAAACGTGCACACCATTTCTGTTTATTTTATGCACAAAGCATAATAGTTTAGCAATCTTAAAAACCATGAAATAGAAGCATATTTTCAACAGCGAATGTCTTTTTCTAAGAATTAAAAAATAAATCCCTCTGTGATAATCCATAAAATAGAGCTCAACACCACTGTCTCAAAAGGCAAGTGCTCAAAATAAGGAATAGATTCGCTTTAGTACTAACATGACTTTACAAATGTCATTATTTTACCTCAACTGTTTCTCAGCCATTTGCTGCCTTGAGTAAATCCCAGATTAAATGAACCTTCTCTGTTAAATATTATCCGACTTTTACTCTCCACTCAAAAATAACTTATTGTTTCTTTGATAATCCCATATCATGTTCTATATACTTTTATTACAGAACTTCATTAATTAATTTATCCATTTATTCAATAAGCATAAAGTGGCTCACTATTCATCAGGCATCATGCTTAGCATTAGGAATACAGAAAGCAGCATGATGCCAGCTCATCCAATGGTGTTGTAATTGTTTCTCCGTTTGTCTCTCCCATACCACGGGTCCCCTGAGGTATAGAGTGTTTGTTTAATAAGTTGAGCAAGCCAAGGGCAGCAGGTGACAAGAGGCCCCAGTATTGTGAGGCCCACAGCTGTGCCAATAAGGCTTCCACCTTTTCTTGTTGGGTTCCATTTTCTCCTTCTGCTCCAAAGTCAACATTCCCCCTCCTGCCTCCACTCCTCTCTCACAACCATTCCTGCTATAATTTCATTCACCATGCATAAAATTGAGCCCATTACTTTCTCTACCCAAACATCCACCATCTTCCCAGTTTTCCAAGACAGAAACCAAAGGGTCATCAACGTCCCTCTTTTCCTGACCTTCCACATACACAAAACAACTAAAATTTTAAAAGCTATTGACGCTTTTTTATCATCTTTCTAATAACATGCTGAGAAGGCCAAGCCTTTCTTAAAGCATATAAGACTTTTTGTGAGTTGGCCTTGCTTTTTGCTGAGCTCTCTAAACTCACTCCTGCTCATTCCATTTGCTCAAGAACATACACTAAGGGGACCAAAGGGGCCCTTTGGAAAACAAAGAAAGCTAAAATTTTCTGACATGTCCTGTACAATGCTGCTTAGAAAACTAATATAAAGGACAAGAACTTTATCAAGCTCTGCCCAAGGGAGAATGATTCTGTTCTTCTTAGACATGGACATTCCAGTCACAATAACAGACAAGGAAAATTTTAAAATCACAATTAAGTTGGGGCATCTTCTGAAGACTTTGCTTCCTCCCCAGAGAACTCACCTTTTATGTAGAACTTTTTTATGATTTTCAAATCTGAAACATGAAATCGAAAACTAGAGGAAATACTAAATCTAATTCAATCTCCTCATTTCACAGATGGGAAAACTCAAGCCCAGAATATTGAGAAATTTTTCCAGGCTCATGTCTAGTAAATATCCAACCCTTTTCTTTCTCCCAACAAAAATGAAAGTAGAAAGATTTTTATATTTAAACAATAGGTTTGCTTACGCATTTTTCTGAGGCACTAACTCATTCATATGCCAAAGCCTCTGTTCCAATGTGGCTTTATTTCTAAAACTCACTTCTTATTTTGCATTTTCAATTAGACACAAGGTGAAATGTCTCTTTATGGAAATCTTGACTCACTTTTACCTGTCGTTGTGGGTGTATTAAAGTATATGAAGTTATAAAAAGATATGAAATGTGAATATAATCTATTTTAATTATTTCCATCCTCCAAAGACTATGATTGCAGTTAGATGTCAGTGCAATTTCCAGTGATTGAACTTAATGCCTAGAAAAACAGTGAGCAGAAAGGCTAGAGAAAAGGGAACTGATAAAGAGTACCAAAAAAGAACATCTAACTCTACCAAAAGAACATGCACCCATGATGGAAAAACTGCAGCTTCGTATAGCATCAATGAGTCAAAGATGATGACAATATTTGGCAAAGTTAAACCAAGCCAAGTTCAGTCAATTTATAGATTGCTGAGCTACTTTTTAAGCAAAAAAGCACTGAAATATTTTTATTTGGTAACTTACTTGTACTTCCTGTCTGTTCCTGTCCTTTAGCCAGGGGCTAAATCTGAGACAAACTGGCTGCTGAGGTATAATTCTTTGAACAGGCTAAAGTTAGCAGCCCTCTCTAAACTGCAGTATGATTAATGGGCATCAATATAATAATCTGCACGTGAGTTTTAAACATCTGTAAATATCATCATTTTTATCATGCTAATACATTTTGGTCCCTGACTTTTCCGTGCTACATAAATAGAAGATGAGATTTCCCAAAACTCCAAATAACCCCATACTGTAGGCAGTATCTTCTGCATCTTTCAGAGTGCTAGGGAGTTGGGTTTAATCCAGAAGGGAAAAGAAGGCTTTTTGCTTATTTCTCCTGGCCAAACATTGTCAACCCTGGTCAGATACCATTTCCCCTAACCAAACAGTTCTGCCAACTAAATATTTCTTAGGTATCAACTTCAGTGTCAAAGAGTCTTTTCTACTTCCTGCTTCCTGTGATATTTCCCTTTCCTATGCTGCATACCTATTCCTACTTCTCTTTCAATATATCTTCTGCCTTTTGAGAATTTTTCCACACATGCACACACTTAACCACCATCCTCACTCCCCTGTACAAGGCATAGGCCTGGAGAGATGGCTTTTATATGCCATCTCGGATAAGTCTTGTATGCTAACACATGTCTCTAATCAGAGCACTGTCCCATGTCCTACCAAGGAAGAAACCTGGCATGTAGATCTATCTATATCCAAAGTGTACAGTTGAAAAAGGGGAAAAGTGTATTCAGCTATTATATGAGCTCCAAAGTTTGAAGGAAGCCTCATCTATGAGAACTTATTATTAACTCAAGGAGGTAACTGATTGAGGTAAAAGAGGGAGTTTACCCACAGGTATTGAAATGATGTAGGACTCATATACATACTCACAACTGACTCACCAACTCCTCTATCATTACCAAGGCAAAATGCTAATACTTTCATATCTACCTTCCATGTCCCTCCTCTTATTTATTGACTACTTTTGACTTCTTTTTCCCTTAAGGCTTCTCTCCTTGTTTACTTCAGTCATTTGATGTATATTTAAAAAAATGTTGAAGGGTTGGCAATATGTAGCATAACTTTCTAGGACCATGTACTTTTTTATGGATGATCTTGGCAAATGGAATATCTAGATCACCTCTCTCAGTATTCTTCCTTGGCACCAATATGATACAGTTCCTCTAAGTTGGGGCTGGGTGAATGCAAACAGGATTTAAATTCTGTCACTGTGACCTCAATCCATTGTGCATTGTGAGGAAAGAGAAAACTGAAAATAAAAAGTCCCTACCAAGGTCGCAATTCTCCTGAAAGGCCTCAACATTCCAGATATCCAAGGTGTTTTCCTAAATTCACTTTTTACTGTGAAGAATTCTAGAAACCAAAAAAATGGCAGTACTTAGACCCTATTATTTGATCCATTTTAATAGAAACTCCTTAGGCCTACAATTAACCACAGAATAAAACAATATTTGTTTTAATTAAATAAATATAGAATCCACATTTTAATAAATATAGAATCCACATTTTAATAAAAAAGAAAGATAAATATGCTTCTGACTACTCATTTCTGAAGCAGGGAAAATAGTATATGCCTTAGAGGGCTATTGTGAAGGTTAAATAAAATAATATGTTTAAACTACCAGTTCTTAGCATTAGGCCTGGATATAAAATATATTAAATATCATCTATTTTATTGGGTCACATAACCTAATAGTATTTGTTGTCTATCCATACTACAAATAATGGATCTCAATGATTTATGCCTAAAACTCAGAATGGACACATCAATTACTTTTCTTTGGATATCAAAATAGCTAAGTGATTGACCTAATTTTTCATTTTCAATGAATTGATGTGGCATTATATAGATCCAACCTAAGCGGACCATTAATTCCAAAATAACTGAAGGATGAGCCCACACCCTTGACCTTGCTTTCAGTCTCCCTGTTGAGAGTGACAGCAGGAAGTTTAGATTTTAGTCCATTTGGCAGTTAGGCACTCATTAAAGAACTGCAACCCAATCATACCATCACTTCTCAGCTTGGGATTATTAGCTATATTCTCAATGATACCGAAGTTGCTTGGAGATTAAAAGGCTACAAAGTCCCTTATTCTAATGATGTTCAGATCCTCTACATTGTACAGTACTATAACTTATCTCTAAGTTATAGAGATAACTGCTTTCTAAGGGGAATTAATTCTATAATATGAGCTTTGTGAAGCAAAAACTATTAACATTAATTAAAATGTTAAAGGATGGCACAATACAAATTGTTCTCTCAATGATACCAAAAAACTTACATGATCTCAGCAAGATTCTCCCTTTCTCTCTTCCTTCTGACCCTCCCCCTTCCCTCTTTCCTTTCCTTGCTCTATCATATACAAAGAAGATGAAGCTAGATCTAGGTGGCAAATAGGTTTCATGTTGCTTATCAATTCTGACCAATTGGGAGTGTCTTCCTAGAGTATTAAATTGGGAAGGACTGTGGTGCTGAAAAAAGGTTCATTGAGAAAGAGTTCTATCAGTGATATATGACATGAGAGAGGAAACTGGAGTCACTCTGAAGTCTAATTGCTGCCCTGAATTGGATAATCTCTAAGTGTTTGCCAACTAAAAAAACGCTATCAACCATTCTTCTAAGAGCCATTGAAATTGAGAAACTCTTCCTCACACCATGCCTCCAGAAGCATTTTAAATATGATATATACTCAAATGCCACCAGAAGAATTTCAAGGTAGTACTAACAAAATTACTCCGGGAGATACCTAAAGTAGATGGATAGTCTATTTAAAATTGGACTTCTTTTCTAAGCTGTAGTGAGAAAGAGATACTGAAAAATCTTCTTAAAGATTCTTATGAGGATAATTCACCTCTGATACACAAAAATTTATCTCCGCCCTACCATCTAAAGAAATGGCAAAGATGGGTAAAACTGGAACCACTCTTAGGAATTGGATGGATGGTTTTATTGTCAAGAAAAAGGATGTAAGGAGACTTCTAGTGTTTCAAGGGTTGAGAAGGAAAAATTATCCTTAGGTGCCTGGGTGGCTCAGTAGGTTTAGAGTCTGCCATCAGCTTGGATCATGAACCCAAGGTCCTGGGATTGAGTCCTTCATTGGGTTCCCTGCTCAGCAGAGAGTCTTCTTCTCTCTCTACCCATAGCCCCTGCTCATGCTCTCTTTCTCTCTTGCTCTGTCTCTCAAATAAATAAAATCTTTAAAAAAAAAAAGAAAGAAAGAAAAATTATCCAACAACTGGAGGACAGATCCACATAGCAGGTATTTCAAGCCCTATGCAGGATTGGCTAATTAGATTATCTGTGATTCAGTGTGCCTGGAGTTGTGAATGCCTTGGAGGGACCTATGTATGGGCATCTTTATGTAGAGCATCTTTAACTAAGTTTAGGCATTCTCCCTCCATCTTCCCTCCATCCTTTCTCCAGGATGACCATCTTCTCTCCAAGGACCATGAGAGCTAGTGATAGGACTTAGCTGCTAAAGATTAGCACTATTGTGGTCTCTGCAGGGCTCATTATTAACCACACTGTATAGCATCATAGGAACCAAACTCCAAATTAATCCTAATTAGATATTCATACCTATACCACAACTGATCTGTTTAAACCTCCAAAGAGTGCACAAAAAGGAGAAATATACGTCTTACTGAAAAAAAAAAAAAAGAAATATGACCATTTGTCCCTAGAGTTTTTGGAATCATTCCTATGGATTACACTAGAACCATAATTTAGAGCTTAGAATCATTATTTTAGCAATAGCTCCTGTCATATTTTATAGTACTATTTCAACAGTTACTATGGAATTAGTATCCACATATCCTCCTCACCATCCACACATTATCTGTTAGATCTTTAAGTATCAAAGTCCTATTCAGCATATGTTAAGGTTCTGTAGTCAAGACTGTTGCATGTAGAAGCCAAAAGGAAGGTGCAGAGCTCAGTGACGACAAATTAGTTTTGTCAGTTAAGAAAAGTCCAATAGAGGATATTAAATCTGAAAAGCAAATGTGAAGGCCAGAAGAGAAAGGGCTTCATGTGACACAGCATATATATAAATATTCATAAGTGAGACATAGAGAAACTATACAGAAGATGAAGTGATGGGGTTCAGTACAGGCCACCCTCAAATACACTACCTTGGCACAATGAATATTTTGAGTTGAAGGAATCTGAAAAATAGCAAGTACCTGAAAGATTTTCTGACCTTCCTAGGAAGCCTGTTATTAGACCCTCATGTAAGACATATCTCTCCTATATTCAGAGGAAAGGGGCAGCCTTATCTCTTAGGGACGCCAAAAGGAATCTAAATGAACAGGCCTTTAAAGTTTCCTCCGGTTTACTACTCTTAGCTCATAGCATTTTTGTCCTATCACATTTTTCCATAACCCTCCAAGCTTCATGAGCCCAGCAAAAGAACACTCAGGTTTAAATGCTTCTTTGGATTATCATTTCCTTACGGAGACTCACATGGCACATAAAAGTTACATTAAATACATGTGTATGCTTTTCTCTTGATAATATGTCTTTGGTTAACAGGGCCCTAGCCAAGAACTTGAAGGTAAATGAAAAAGGCATTTTTCCTCCCCTGCAATGGCAACCATGATCTGTGTCAGGGAGAAAGCACCGACAACTGACAGGTGGTTAAACCCAGTGCAAAGAGGTTCACTTTTATTCAATTCTGGTTTCAGAGTTCTCCAGGTCTATTTGCCAGGGTAGTGATACGGAGCAGGCTTAAGAAAAACTGTTACGCAGCATTTCAGCTTCAATACAATACAATAAATATTTACTAGGTTTCCATGCTTCATGTACATCCTTGAAGACTTTAGTGGAAAAAAGTAAAAGATACCAACAAAGAAATTGGATGATTTTAAAACAGAGTATTGATTTCTACCTGTACTACTAACCAGTTTACTACGATGATGACATCAACTTCTTTGCTCTCGTAGTGTCTGCTCTACAAAAATTACCTCTTTTCTGCCTGATGTGTATATTTAAAGTAAATTAATCTTGGGTGCCTGGGTGGCTCAGTTGGTTAAGTGGCTGCCTTTGGCTCAGGTCATCATCCTGGAGTCTGGTATCAAGCCCTGCATCAGGCTTCCTGTTCACCAGGGAGTCGGCTTCTCCCTCTGCCCCCTCACACTGCACATGATCTCTCTCTCTGTCTCTTAAATAAATAAATGAAATCTTAAAAAAATTAATCTTTTGCTTTACTAGCCCATCATTAGTTTCTGACTTCCTAGACACACTCACTCCTCTCCCACCCCCATCTCCTCTCCTTCACCCCTCCACCTTTCTTTCCTTTTTCCTATAATCCTTTAATCCTGATAGCCTTTACTAACATTAGGAAATGTTTTCAGCAAATCTAGTCTCCCTTCCTTCTTCCTTTCCTCCTGTGTTGGCACCTCCACTTGCCCTTACTCCCACCCTCTCCTCTTAGTATTGTCATCGGCTTCTATCAAAGCCTGTACTTAGGATGACTCTGGTCAGTTCTCTCATTAAAATGTTCATTTCATTCACAAAGCTTAGTATGATGACTCTCCCAAGCATATTTGCATTTTTTACAAGTGGGAAAATCTTAAGTGAAAAGGAATGAAGCCTTAATGGTAAATTTTCAATCACTGGAAATCTAATGGAGGAAGGTATTCAGATATCAAGAGAGTCTTCCCAAACTCCCTGAAAAACAGCTGTATCTTCAATTCCATAGTACAGAACATTCTCAGTTTTCTAAGAGGTACCTGCTGGAATTTCCTGGCTCTGATTTGGATTCTACTCTAATTTTCCTGGGGTGGTGTTCTCTTAACAGAACTGGAGTTGCTGGTGTGCAGGACTCTGAGTAGCAATAATTCTCCTGAAATATTCAAAAACTTTAGTGCCTAGAAGCCTTGGGAATGAAGGAGTTAATACTCTCAAGTGCCCATCAAGGCAGAGTTAATGGGTCTTAACAGAAACCTGAGCAGGAGACCAACCACCTGCCTTTAGAATGACCACTTTTCTATGGAATCCTGGGTGGTCTGCCTAAGCAGGTTTCCCCATGCCCTGGGGGGCCAGTGACTTTGAGAAGAATCCAGTTCAATAATGAGCAAAAGAATGATTAATAGTGCTTCTTGCCCTTGGTTAGAGACGGGGTGGGCAGCAGGGTGCCGGAAGAAAAGCAAACAGCTGGATATTACATTGCAGTGTGGACAGAAATCACTTACATTTTAGATTCGATATCATTCTGGTGATTGAGGAATGGAATCAAAGCTCACACTTGACTTAGCATGGCAAAGATTAAGCTGCTGTGCCATTTTTATCAAATTTTTATTAATTTGTTCATTTATCATTAAAGACTTTTTAAAACTCAGAAGCATTGTCTTCCCTATTATCTGAAAAGGTATAGTAACTAATAACACATTTATACTTGTAAAGAAAAAGAAAATTTCATGTATGGGCCTTCTTATTGGATGTATATATTCTCTATATACATACACATGTATGCATATATATAATATATAGTTTGTAAAACACTAATGAATTCATACTTGACATAGGGATTTCGAGTGGTGCAAGATGTGACTACCTTGTGGGCTCTGTGGGAGGCACTGAGGAGGTGGGGATTTGGAGGCTTGATGAGTGAGACTCACATCATTTCTCTAGTTTCTCCTCCAATGCCCTGCCTATATCAAGGTTACTTGTGACTTTACAGGTGGCAGTTTAAAACAATCATAAAAAAATTAGATGAGAAACAAAGGTGATATTTCAGAGTAACATTTAAAATGGAAATCAAATTTAAGCAAACAAAATTCTCAATATATGGAGTGCACATATATGTGTGTATTTTGTTGGTTATCTGCATATTTGTATGCACACACACAAACAACAGATATGTGTAAGAGCTAATTTATTATTAAAAGAGACAGAATTTATGGATTCAGACCTGGTTCCACTGCTAACTGGCTAGTGAAGTAATTAGACAATTCATGTCAACTCTAAATCTCCATTTAGTCATCAATAAAATGAGAGAGTTAGATATCCTCATGGTCCTTTACAACTTTAAGATTTCTAAATATTTGTGTACAGAAGGTCATTATTAAGCAATCACAAGAAACTCTTCTTTGATCTGATCCCTAATGCTACCACTGCATATGCAGTTGTGAAGGAACATCGCGGACACTGTGGTTAGTGGAGATCATGCAGCTGTGCAGAGAAGATGCTGGAATGCAGAGAGTAGAAAGGATCCACCCACAGGAGAGTTGGAGAGGCTCCAGGACCACTATGACAAAGTAAAGGCCATGTCCTTCAGGAGAGCCCATTTGGGGCACATGGTAGGTGAGGAAGTAGGGTCTGCCTTTCTCCCTGACTCAACAGGGAGAGTTGAAAGCACACACCAAAGTGTGATGGGTTAATGTTCAAGTCTTAGCAATACCAGTCACTAGCTATGTATCCTTTGTCCGGTTACTATACTGTTCTAGTCCTCCGTTTTCCTTCCACAGATAATAAAAGTCATATTGCCCACTACAAGCTCCTTTAATGTTTAAATGAGAATATAGATGATGTTTTTAATATAGTTCCCAGCTCATAATAAGTATTCAAAAAAACTGTATGTATGTATGTATATTCCACATATACATTTCTTACAATGGAGTTACATCTTGATAAACCCATTGTAAGTTGAAAAATAAGTCAAAAATGCGTTTCATACCCCTAAGCTACTGAACCTCATAGCTTAGCCTACCTAAAATAGAATAGTTTTATGGGTACAGGATGGTTGTAGGTGTACCAGTTGCTTGTGTTCATGATGATGAGGCTAACTGGGAGCTATAGCACCTGCCCCTCTCTAGCACCATGAGAGAAGATCACACCACATCTCACTAGCCCAGGAAAAGATCAAAATTCAAACCACATTTTCTACTGAATTCATACACTTTTCCCTCACCATAAAGTCAAAAAATCATTAAGTTAAACCAAGTTAAACAAATCAGGGACTGTCTGTGTATCAGTATATCAATATATATTTCACGTTATATGTTTATTATTAAATCTTTGGTAAGTTTGATTTATAGAGATTTATGGGAAAAGATCATTATTATTTGGCAGTAGGAAAATAGAAACCATTCATGAAGGATAGGGTTTTCATTTTCCTAGAAAGAGGATTTAGCCATAAGAAAAAAGAAGTATGAACAGAAGAAATGAATAGAGAACTAAGCACCCTATATTTTAGATACATGATCAATCACTAAGAATTATTCCACAGAACTTATTTATGTGAATTACCTATAATATAGATGGCTGGAGCCACCCTGGGTGATCCCAAAGATAAGGCCTCAAAGATTAAGCAGCCTTTACTAAATCCTTCCTTAAGATACTTTCAGAATGAAAGCTCCAAGAGAGCCGGGGTTGTGCCGATCTTGTCCAGTGCTGGATCTCAAAAGCCTACTATGGTCCCTGGTATGAGGTAGGTACTCAAAAAACATCAAGTCTATAGACCATATTATAGATTTAGTATTTGTTCTGTGGATTGTTTATTACCTGTCTCCTCCTGCTAAAATAAAATACATACGCCGCAAGGAAGTCAACATAGCTTTGTTCATTAATGTGTGCCATGTGCCTAGAACGGTGCCTGCACATTATGAGCGCCTTTCGAATGATGTCTGAAGCAGGCAGGGAGAATGATATAGAAGTAGTAAAGTCTCAATAATCCAGGCTGCTATAGACGCTTCTTAACCTTTAGTTTCAAATGGAGGTTTCAAGGAAAACGGCTCCCACTGCCCCGTAAATGCAGAGCATTCAGCTAAATAACCAGACCTTTCAGGAGTTTCTGAGAAGATGAAGGCAAGGGAAAAAAGTCAGTTCCATATCCAAGGTTGCAAAGGCTGTTTCACATTCATCCAAACTCACGCTCTCCTACACTGGTTTGTCAAATCCTTTATTTAAATATCTCATTATCTAAGACAATTTTGTACTTACTGTCATGAAGGCTTATGAAACCTGCAAACCTGTCTTGCTGGAGCAGGTACAATTTAAGCCACTGATTGTTCAAAAGAGAAAGGAAAGGTGAAGAATGGCACCATTGTGAAGATTTAGAGCAGGAAGGTAGACAGCCCTCGGAGCTAACCTCTGTTCTCTGGGGTGTTTGTTTAGGCTCCTTAGACAATGCATATAGCCTAAAGATAGAGGGGAAAAAATTGTAAGTCTTCATGTATAATTTTTGTTGTTATATCTAAACTGATAGTTGAGGGCTAGGAGCTGAAACAATATTTTATAGAAGTATCATGTTGAAGTTTTTGCAGGTTTCAAAATATTTAAATATGTAAATTTCAATGGAGAGATGTTCAGATTTTTGATAGTCTAATGATTTTAAGCATCTCATTTCTAGTCACACACTGACAAAAGATGTTCAGATTGCAGTGTGAGATGGTTTCTATGGTTACAGTTGTTTCCTAGCATTTTAGTGACATCTTTTGTGAGCATTGGCTGCTTCACTTATTTGTCACTAATGTATGTGTAGAACTATAGTTAATAGCCTTGGGCGGACAAAATTTTTTTTTCTGAATGGCTGTATTGTTTTTTAGCAGCATTTTTCAATAAGGTGACAATGCATTAGAATACTAATGGTATGTATGGTATTTTAAGATGTCAAGTTTTCAATAAAATGATAATGAAAATTTTGCATTTCATTTAATAGTTAAATATTCATGAATTTTCACAGCATGATGAACTGAGTGAAAAATAAAGAAACTGTATAATGTATAATACTAAACATCATAAATTAAGTTTCTTTTCATAGAAGCTATTCAAGAGTGTTTAATATATGGTTCTTCATAGATTTAGACCAATCTGAGCTAAATTAAAGGCATCTAAAAAGGAAACTTGTTTAAACCAATTTAACATATTTTAACACAGCATGTTTACAATGTAACAATATAAAGGAAAATGACACATTACAAACAATATATACATTATACAAAACTTATGATGACTAAGTGGGGGATGTAATCATCAGGCAAGAATATTTTGAATAAAGTAATTACAAAGTAGGAGATAGAGGCATGCTTGGGGGTAGAGATAGGTGACATAACCATGAGTAATAGAATGAAAGTAGGCAGTAGAAACTGAGAATCTAAAAGTTCTATCCAGTGATCATCTGTTTAAGGCATTAGGCTAATTTCTGGAGTAAACATTATGTCTTCCCTCTGGACCTGGACTGATCCAGTCTTTTTTTTTTTTTAATAATTATTTATTTATTCATGATAGACACAGACTGAGAGAGAGAGAGAGAGAGAGAGGCAGAAACATAGGCAGAGGGAGAAGCAGGTTCCTCACAGAGAGCCCGATGAGGGACTCGATTTTGGATCCCGGGATCACAACCTGAGTTGAAGGCATATGCTCAACTGCTGAGCCACCCAGGCATCCCACTGATCCAGTCTAAAAGCAAATGTTTAGAGTAAGGCAAAAAACAACAACAACAACAACAAAGAAAAAAAAAACAAACCTTTACCTCAATATCAGAAGTTAAAAGACTTTTTCTCCAAATTCAAAGATCATTTGTTGGAGCCACTCCAACTACCTGCTATAAAGGATGCATCTATGGTGAGTATTTGAGGATGCTGTGTATGTAGTGGAGCTACCAGAGAGAAGAAGTGACTAATGGAATTCTAATTATTAATTAGATGTGGAAGACAGAAATAAGCCATTATTTGACTCCGTATAAAAAAAATAGTGTCAGGGGATCCCTGGGTGGCTTAGCGGTTTGGTGCCTGCCTTTGGCCCAGGGCATGATCCTGGAGATCCAGGATTGAGTCCCGCGTCAGGCTTCCTGTGTGGAGCCTGCTTCTCCCTCTGCCTATGTCTCTGCCTCTCTCTCTCTGTGTCTCTCATGAATAAATAAATAAAATATTTTTTTAAAAAATAGTGTCAATCACTTAATAACCCACAACCTTCTGGCTGGGAATTATTCAGCTATGGACTCCTGACTGGCCAGGTATTTCACAGGCCCATCCTATTAGAACTGTTACATCAGAATGAAAGAACCATAAGACGGAGACACAGAAGACAGATTTGGTTTCTACTGAAGAGCAAATCAAGACTAAGTCCAGTATAAAGTAAACAGAAAATCCTAGCCTGCAGGTGCTGCTGACCTATGAAAGAAAGTGGACTTAGATACAGAAATTTAAATTCCTGTATGCTAAATGAATCATCAGAGTACCCAGATTGGTGGTTAACTTGGTATTATCCCTCCCTCATAGGTCTTATTGTCACTAATTTCTTTAATGCCTAACATATAGGTATAATAATATTTACATATATATATATCATATATATATATATATAGCATATATATATGATACAAAGACAGTTCTTTTTAAAAGTAGTTTATACAGGAGCCTATTATTGCAAGGTCTGTTATAACCAACTTAGCATTATCTTTGATTCTGCTAAATGGGTGAGCATTTCATGTATAAAGGAATTGAAATATCAATGAAAGTAAAATAATTGACAAAAGTAAAAAAACAGAAATTTCAGAGCTTTCCTTAATTTTAATAGACTGCCCAAACTTGGCTCATTTTAACACACTGATTTTAAATTGTTAAATATTGACCAGGTAGTAGTATTCAGTGTCCTGGCTCTACCATTTACAAGCTGTACAACCTGGTGGGGGCAACCTCATCTTTCATGCCTCAGTTTCTTCACCTATAAATGAGGATAACCGGAGTATTTAAAATGTTGTGTAGGCTTAGTGAGATCAATACATATATAATACTTAGTGTTAAGCTTGTCAAATAGTAAGCACACAATAAACAGTAGCTATTTTTCATCATCATTACAATTAATATTATTAATTCATTTAGTGAAAACTAAATATGGAGTCAGAAGAGAGATGATGGAAGAAAGAAATTAAATAATTTCTTAGCACAAATGTCATGAAAGTGAATAGAGGCACAGGTAATGTTTTAATGAAGTATTTTAAACTGGATATAATGTTTTTAGAAGTCAGCAGAGCAAATTAGCTAACTTTTATTTATCAGCTCTCTTATCCAAGGAAGTAGGTTGCCATTATTGATCTCTTTCTCATTTGAATTGTGATGACTGTATGACTTTATGAAACCAGATGCTTAAGAAAGAATTTATAACATAAAAGGACAAATATTATATGATTCTACTTACATGAGGTACCAAGACTAATCAAATTCAGAGGGACAGAAAGCAGAATGGTGATTATCAGTGAGCAAAGGGAAAGGAGAATGGGAAGTTATTATTTAGTGGATATAAAGTGTCAGTTTGGGATGACAAAATTTCTTCTGGAGATGGATGGTGGTGATGGTTGCATAACAATGTTAATGTACTTAATGCCGTAGAATTGTACACTTAAAAATGGCTAAAATGGTAAATTTTATGTGATGCATATTTTATCACAATTTAAAAAGACAACTATAAATGGCCAATAAAAACTGGGGGAGGGGACAAATGAAAAAAGAAAATGCAGAAACAACTCAATACATGGAGGTTAAAAAAAAAAAAATGACCCTTGTCTTTAATTTATGGCATTCGGTCAAATAATATATTTTGTTTTACTTTCAGTTTGCATGAGGCCTGAAACTCTTAAGACTTTGATTTTAAATATTATTTTATCAAAAAGTCCCTCAATAATCTTAGACAAACTCTTTTGGCTTCAGACTTGAGAATGAAATAATTACATCATGTTATTAACAAAAGTGTCCACTTCAGTGACTCAGGAAGTCTAATAAGAGCACTGTGAGGAAGATCTCTGGGTGGCTCAGTGGTTTAGCACCTGCCTTTGGCCCGGGGCGCGATCCTGGAGTCCCGGGATCGAGTCCCACGTCAGGCTCCCGGCATGGAGCCCGCTTCTCCCTCCTCCTGTGTCTCTGCCTCTCTCTCTCTCTCTCTCTCTCTCTCTCTCATAAATAAATAAATAAATAAATAAATAAATAAATAAATAAATAAATAAATAAATATAAATAAATCTTAAAAAAAAAGAGCACTGTGATCAGTACTTATAGCAAGGCGGTCTTCTGTAGAATATATCCATATCTGTACCAGCAAAGAGAGCATTATAAAGACAAATTGTGGCTAATCCATTTTCCCTTATACATTTCTGGGCTGATGAGCAGTCCCATTAAATATCATCCCAGGGACGCCTGGGTGGCTCAGTGGTTGAGCATCTGCCTTTGGCTCAGGGCATGATCCTGGGGTTCTGGGACCCCACAGGAAGCCTGCTTCTTCCTCTGCCTGTGTCTCTGCCTCTCTCTGTGTGTGTCTCTCATGAATAAATAAATAAAAATCTTAAAAAAAAAGAAAAGAAAAGAAAAAGAAACCTTAGGGAATAGGGAAAAAAAAATATCATCCCAAATGGATTAGAAATACTACTGAACAAGAAAAAAAAAAAAAAAAGACATTTCCTCCTGCATAAGTACACCCAACACAAACATCACCCAACATGATTGCTGCTCTTGCATTTTATTCTTCATTCTGAGGTATTTCTTATATGTCTCAGGAGATAAAGAACTAATACCCTGTGTGCAGAGATTCCAAACAAGCAAAATGTTCTTCATTATTAGCTAGAATATTTGATCTTTGGTTTCCAAGCCTTATCCTTTCACTCAAAAGTTACCCTGATTTCAAATAGCCCCATTTCTCTGTTTTATCAAGAAGTAGCAACAATCTACTACCACCACTGTTATTATGGCATTTCAATCAACTCATTTCATTGCAGACTGAGAAAACACTTTGTTGAAACCCAAAGGAAAATCTGCCACGTTTCCATTCAGGCATATGGCTGGGGGAAAAAAAGCTTAATAACCAGTAATCAGAGTCTGCCTTCTTTGGGTGGAATCCACTGTGGACAAAAACAATTTATGCTGCACTGGACGAAAATAGTTCATCGATGTTATTTTCCAAGAGATAGTTAAAATAACTCCTTCTCATCTGATATCCCAAAACTAGGAGGGAAAGAGTTCAGATAATGTTGGGATCGATAAAGTCACAAAAGCAGAGTCATATAGGAAATACATCTTGAAATTACTATCTTGCTCTTTATATCTCAGAACTAGCCAAAGAATAGTTAGGGCCATTATGAAGGGTAGTATTACAACAAGTTTTAGTTCAGGGAATCATTGAAATTAAAGACAACAAAGATATAATATGTATCTACCTAGAGTCGTGATTGCAATGATCAACAATCTGAAGTGTTTTTCCCTCTCAGAAAATAGACCTCTGATTATTCCCAAAGGCTTAAATAATTCAGAAGAGTAAATCATCAAATTTTATCTTTTTAATATATTTTGAACTGACATTTGAATATGAATATATATTTTATAGAAAATTAATATAAGCAAATTAATGAGGTCTCATTAAGTCCAAACTCAGGTGAAATGGAGAAATATCCCTTTTCCTTATCATGTGCAGAACCTTTAACTCTTTCCCATAATCTTCTATGTTCAGAATACTTTCCCTTTAGTCCATCGCTTATTGCTCCCTCAGGTAAAAGTGTCCCTCTATACAAACTACTTTGATAATAAAAGCAATGAATGGCGGGAGTTCTGTGTCAGCAAAACAAAAAATAGGCAATACTTATTTTCACTGGTAATACAGTGATTCCTAAATTTTGCTGCATATTAGAATGACCCAGGAAGCTTTTAAAAAATCTGATGCTCAGGTCATACTCCACACCAATGAAATTAGAATGTCTGGGGCTGGAAGCCAAACACAATATTTTTTAAAGATTCCCAAGTAATTCCAATGTGCATCAAGGTTTGGGAATCATTACAGTATATATTGAAAGTCAAAATTTGTTATTAATTGTATGACAGTAAACTACCTCTTCATACCAATAATCAAGAGTTGGCAATGTTTTAATTTCTTAGTGTTATTTAATCTTTAACAACCCTAGGAATGTAAATTCAAAAGGAAGCTGTCAGGATAAATAGTATAAAGCATCTATTCTTTTCTTAACATTATTATAAATCAATGCCATACCAGGGCCTCACTAAACATTTTCTCATTAAACATTTTATTTTTATAGTTTTATTTCTACTGCCATTTTCCTAACAGGGCTGGCATAGACTCTACTCATGGGGAAAGGTGTATTCATTCCGTACAAGGAATGGATTTTTCCAGGAAGACTGCACTATGTAAATGTGGTTTGGTTTTCCAAAGTTGCTAAGGTTCTATGATGTAAGAGAGGAAGACTTACATCATATCCATTGTAATCTCTTACTTTTATCTTCAGACTCCAAAAAACCTCACTCCCACCTGGAAAGGTTGCACTAAACCCTCATTTTTCACCTTCTATTTGTAGTTAATGCAAACATCTTTTCATTCAAAACTTCTGTTATTTCATTAATGATTTATATCAGCAGAGCATTTGAAAGTATATTTCCATCACTCATTAATTTTTCTAAGAAAAGCAATTTCTACATTCTCATTGGAAAATTGAAGAAATCATCACATAATGCACATTTATTTTGATCATTTTCCTTAGAATACTTCTAAACTAGCCTGTTTCCTTTGTCTAAATGCCACTGTGCCTTCAAACATAGTATATTCAGACATCTGGCTCCTTTCAGGTTTTTTGAGCTAAGACAAATCTTGGAAACAGTCAACTTAATCAAAAATATTTTTATCTTATAGAGACTAGATGGCTTTATTACCTGAATCTTTCCTTCTCTCTTCACTTTTTCTTGTCCAATAATTAATACATTCACAAGGAATAATACAAACAGAAGAAAAATCAAATAGCCCCCTTCAAAAATTCCCTTGTTGTCATGAGAGCTAATCAGCAACAAGTATTTTTTAAATATCAAGCCAACCAAGGTAATTAATGCTGACATTGTGATCTCTGAGAAAATATCTATATTTCTATATTTCTTCATTTCTTACTCTTCATTTCTTAAGAGATTGTGGAAATTTCCTTGAAGCTCAGAATACTATAGTTTCCAAATACTTATACAATGCCTTACTCATGAACTGACATATCATGACTCTAACTCAAGTTAACAATAAGTCAACAGGGATCCCTGGGTGGCGCAGCGGTTTGGCGCCTGCCTTTGGCCCGGGGCGCGATCCTGGAGACCCGGGATCGAATCCCACATCAGGCTCCCGGTGCATGGAGCCTGCTTCTTCCTCCGCCTGCGTCTCTGCCTCTCTCTCTCTCTCTGTGACTATCATAAATAAATAAAAATTAAAAAAAAAATAAGTCAACAAATATTTACTAACAGTAAACTATGTGGCCGGTACTGTATGAGGCATTAAAAAGGATGCAGAAGAAAAGGGGTCTGAGAATTGGCCCTAGAATTTATAACCTGGCAGTGGAGGAAAGATACTATATGTTATAAAACACAGCTATTTTTTGAACCATAAGGAAGGAAAAACATGCAACCAATTAAGTTTTGACACATCATCATCCGTCAAGATGTCCTGACATTTTAAGATGAATTCTGATTTTAGAGATGCTAAAATGAGGGGGGTAAAAGTGCATCTTAGTATCTGTACACACAGTGATGGGCAGAGGGCTACTGTAATAGATATTATTGCAACCATTGGGATGGTGTGCATAATGACTAAAGCTAAGTGGAAACAAGAAGTCAAAAACACTAGTAAAGTCCCTGGGATTTCATACAATGTCAAGGTAGCAAATTCCTACCTAATCACTTTTATGAGAAAGGTATATTGAATACCACACTCATATCTGGTCCACTGTCATGTCCTACTTACCCTATAGTCAAAGTATCTTTCATATCCATCCCCTCTTCTCCTTTTTCACTTGCCACACACTATTCCCTTTCACTATTTTCTTTAACAAATCTCTCCAGGCAGTGTTTAAATTAATCATGCCTATCACAGCTCTGAGCACAATGATCCCACAATTGTGGGGATGGCAATAATGGCTAATCAATGATGACTAAGCTACTTAGCTTGGCATTCAAGGCCCTGAAAGACCTGACCCTAATATATATTATCTCCCATTTTTCCATTGCAACAGCAGTTCTTTTAACACATTTCTGTTTAATTGACTCATCAGATCAATGTTCTCCATTCCCTCTGTAAAACATGGATGATTAAACACTCCAGGCTAGCAAGCTATACGGTAAATCTGTGCCCTTCTCCCACCAATTAGCTGTATGCTTGTCCAAACCTATTTATGCCAGTTTTACTTGTTCTTGCAATTATGTCATTTAATTAAATATGAAAACTGATAAAGTACAAGTACAGAAAGAAAATTGTTTCTATGAACACTAAGTTATATGCTTGATTAAAAAAAACAACAACAACAATAAGCCAATAAAAGAATGATGTCAAACCAGGAATGGACAAGAAAGCAATAACAAATTGAGAAAAAAAGTAATAAAAATCCAGGATACCATACTCAGGTTGTGTCTCCCAGGTTTGCTCCATTTTAAATAAACCAAAGTGGTTTATATCAACTCAGGCAGATTCATATACCAAGAAAATGATTTGGTTCCTCAAGAGATGATTGACAAATAAATACACACTTGTACATTTTTTATTAAAATAAAGGCATGCATATGTTGTTTTTTTAAAAAACTATTTCCCTTACTTTCATCAAGTTTTCAACTTACAATCTAGCTATAAGCCCCAACTCAATAGAGAAACTGCTCCTTCCCTAGGCTCCAATCGAACTTTAACCTCCAGGCCTGCACTATTTCTTTTACATGAAATGAACATTTCCCAAATTGCACACTATTCAAATTCCCCTAATTCTCAAGAATCTGTGCAAACACACTACATCTGTGAAGTATTTCCTAAAGCCTTCCTGCCAGAAATTGGAGTTAGAGGTATCTGAGGATTCTAGTTTTAGCCCTACCATCTATCATGGAAATCTAATCAAATATATTAACTTCTACATCTCAATTTCCTCATCTGTAAAATGGGGATAATACAGATCACATCGGGTTGTTAGAGGATTTAGTGTATAGAACACTAACCATAATACCTATAATGAAGGTGGGTTTCAAAACTGAAAGACACCAATCTCCATCCAATGCATCTTTCTTTTGGAGGCTAACAGCCTCTTTATATTCTTTCATGATGCCTTTTGTTTTCTGTTCTGTATTATAACAGTTTCAGTATATGTCTCTTCTCCCATTAGATATACATTCCTTGACTGTTAAGCTGTGCAATCAATACTTCTTTGCTATCACTTGCCTTGCTTTTAAGTAAATAAACAATTAAATAAAAGGCCAAATGATTGATGAATCTTTTTGTTGTGGTCAGATATATAGAGGCCAGGCAAAAGAATAAGGAAAAGAGAAGTAATTTAGAGTATATTTTTTGTTCTCCACTAGAATAGATAAAACAATTATAGCAGGTTAAAGATGGGTGGTGCTTCTACATCTCCTTTTTAAATGGCTTCATCTTTTGTTTTTGTGTTGATTCTGTCTTCCTCCTAAAAATGTTGATGGGGTAGATTACACCTGACAGCAGTCTTGGCAGACCCTAAGGATTTTCAGTCTCTGAAATGCAACGTTCTTTGGGAGAATAGAAAACTTTTGCCAGTCTCCCCAACCCCCACACCAAAAAAGTATTGAAATTCTACGTTCTTTTTAGTTGACAATTGACTGGAACATTTTGCAAATAAGTGCCAGGCCTCGATGAGGTGCAAAATACTGACTGTATTAGCTAGTTATTTAGAGAGATGTGAAGATGCTCTTGCCAACATACATTCAATTTAGGCTTTGGATGCTTTGTGTGATCTCCCAGGCAGCACTTGTTTGAAAATGTTGGAATTTAATTTAAAAGTTTTCACATTTGCTTTTTTGTTCTTATTTTTAAAAGCAGCAATAACTCTTTAGTTCTTTAGAGCAGACTCTAGAGTTAATCTTTATATGTGTATGTGTACATTTATATATACACATATGTAAAATATGAAATAATTACCATGTTTTTCTATTCTTTTGCTCTCTTCTAATTTTTGCCATTGAACTTAAACTTTCTCAGTCTCAGAATACTGAAAACGGAACTGCAATGCTATTTTTGTAGAGACAACCTTTTTAGGTCCATAGCCTTCTTGGGTTACATATGTGGATCCATGTGTAACTTTATAATCACAGAGTCCAAGGTTGTTAAAAGGCACCGAAAGGTTTTTTACCTACCTACCATGTGACTTATACCACATATGATAAGACTTTCTCCTCACCCAGGGTATAAGACTCAATGTCTCTTTTTGAATTGTCACAGATTAATATTTAGAATAGTAACAACTTATATTTCTATATGTTGGAAATATTCATTGCTTCTGCTCTCTCAGTAGGAGATTCAGATATCTCTGGGTATGTTTAGTAAACTAGTGGGTTAGGCTTAACCAGGACTTTGTCATATATTGCACAAGTTACATACTTCACAATCCTAAGGGAGCCATTCACATAGACTATTCCATTATGACAAGCAGGGAGCCTTGACACAGGGTGAAAAAAAAAAAAAGGTTCTGGGTAGGGAGAAACATCAGCAATAGGAACAGAGACTTGAGGAGAGGTAATAGTAGCATCAGAGTTCCAGCTATTAAAATACATAAAAAGAGATAAAAAGCAAACTGTGGTCCAGGCTGATTCACAAGCAAATGGGACTTCTCCTGGGGGTTCCCAGAAACAGTTGGAAGAGAAGAAGTTTTTGAAGGGCTATAGTTCCTCAAATGTAAGTTCCTCAAGAATAAAAGTGACTTTCCTATAGTTACCCAGGTAGACAAACCAAGAATACAAGTTACTGGAGTTTCATAGTCATGTGTGATCATGAAGAGTCCATGGACTTTGACTCTGAATGACAGGCTTTGCATTCAATGAAATATTAGGAAAGACGGCTACATCTGGGATTGTACAGTAGTCTGGGATTGTACAGTAATGTTATCAAACATTATCTTTTTTTAAAAAAAGGATTTATATATTTATTCTAGAGATAGAGAATGTGCATGAGCTGGGGGAGAGGCAGAAGGAGAAGAGACAGACCGAATCTCAAGCAGACTCCCTGCTGAGCATGGAGCCCCATGTGGGGCTTGATCCCACAACAATGGGATCATGACCTGAGCCAAAATCAAAAGCCAGACACTTAAACGACTGAGCCACCCAGGTGCCCCTCCAAAATTATCTTAAAACTATCTGGTATGAGAATTACTTAATAGCCACGAGCTTTGAGATATTAATAACAAGAAAAAATATATAAATGTTCATCCTGTCCCAATACAACTATTTCATTAAATGATCATTTTGTTATGACAGTAACTAAATGCTGTCATATGTAGTCTACCACCTATCTACCTTATGCCAAGACTCTAGGTCCTGCTCTTCCCAATAAGCAGCCTGAGGTGATCTCTGAAAATGATTCGCTATTCACCTGATGCAGAAAACCCTACAAAATCATGCAAATCAAGAGGTTCAAATATTCATGTTCACTTTAAAAACACACATGGAACCTGCCCAGGCCATCAAGGGTACACATATTCGAAAAGCCACCAAGTATCTGAAGGATGTCATTTTGCAGAAGCAATGTGTGCCATTCTACCACTATAATGGTGGAGTTGATAGGTGTGCCTAGGCCCAACAGTGGAGGAATTGGTGGCTGAATTTGTACTGCACATGCTTAAAAATACAGAGAGTAACGTGGAACTTAAGGGTTTAGATGTAGATTCTCTGGTCATTAAGCACATCCAGGTGACCAAAGCCCCCAAGATGCGGCATAGAACTTATAGGGCTCATGGTCGGATTCACCCATACATGAGCTCTCTCTGCCACACTGAGATGATCCTTACTGAAAAAGAGCAGACTGTCCCTAAGCCAGAAGAGGAGGTTGCACAGAAGATAAAGATACCCTGGAAAAAAACTAAAGAAACAAAAACTAGTGGCCTGGGTGTAAATTCTGCATAAAATAAATGCAAATAAAAGTTTTAAAAAATGTAGGTTTTCTTAGAGAACAATCTCAAAAGAGAAGTTTTGAAACTATTTTTAATATTACCCCATGTAACCTGCTGGAATGACTAAGAGCTGTACTTCCGATCCAAAGTTTGAGAGTTCTAAAATCTAATATTGCTACATATGTCTTCTATTGTTTACTTACAATTGTATGTATTTTGAAACCAACAGACCTAAGTAGGAATTCCAGTTGACACTTACTATGTGGCCTTGGACTAGTTACTGAGCCCTTCTGAAACCATTTCTTCATCTGTAAAATGATGATGCAAATAACTACCTTGCAGAACTATGCCAGGGCATAGAGATGTCATCTGATACAGTATCTCACAGATGGTGAGAACTATTAAAATAATAATAAAAACTACTATTTTTGTTATCTAAATACTGAAGTCCCCTCATTGTTCAGTAATCTTTGATACAGAAATCCATTTCTTTACTCTTTAAGAACTAAAAATTAAGTATAATGAAGCAAAAAGGTTTATCACTTACTAGATATGAAAAACATGAGCTCTTCATAAAGCAGCTAAGATCACAAGAAGATAAGATCTACATCTGTTCACATACTGACATATGTGTAAATCTGTCAGTATATCACCAGATCTAAAACCAATTTAGCATTTTCCCTAATATTTACAAAATAATTTTATTGAGTCTTTTGTGTCTTTTTTAAACCAATTTTACCAATTCAATTTTATTAAAAATTTTTATTAATTTTAAAATTTAAGATATAATTGAATTTTACAAATTCAACCAACATAGAAATATATAAAGGAAAATGCATAGTCTTCCCTTTCCCCCCCATTCAATCCACTTCCCCTGAAAAAAATCAGTACCCCTTGTTTGATATTTGTCTTTTCCCATATTTTTCAACAATTATACTAATATCTACACTTGTCAGCCACACCACCATCACAACAGCAACAAAGTACCTTGGAAATGTCAACTTCTGTTGTTCTCTTGTGTGTGAGCACTCTCTCTATCCACACCTCAACTACGATATGCCATGACTAGATAAAGGCCCTCCTACTAAAAAAGATCTTAAGTGTTCACAGAAACCAGATGGAACCCAGAAAATGGGGTTCTATTCACTGAAGAGATGATCAATGTAACCCACTGATTAGGTGTTACTTACTCTCCACATCAGGACACCCATGAGAGCAAAAGGGCACACTATTATGGCTTATGGGCCTAAACCAGGACTATGCTATGCTATCTGGAATACACTGTCTCCCTACATTTAATTCACACTGACACCTGTTTTTTTTTCAATGTCCCTCAAAATATGGGACCATTTAATGATCCATCTCAAAACTCTCCAATGACTCCCCACTTTCTATAACAACATTTATACAATTCTTTGTCTCAGAATATTAATGCTCCTTTTTTTTTTTTTAACTTAGGCAAATATGCAGCCTGCAGATGCAGATCTGTCTCCCTAATGTCTTCACACTACAATATATTGATATAACCACCCCTGGCTTCTGAAGGCATCTAAGTTTAGAATCCCTGCTAACTTAACATGCCCAAACTTATTTAATAACAAAATGCTGTTCTCCTATATCCTGACCCTATCCCAGTGTGTACGACTTCTAAGTTGTTAGCTCCCTATCATCTTCATATATGCTATCTTCAGAATAGATTCTCAGTAAATATGTATTGAAAGGAAAGGAAGGGAAGGGAAAAGAGTTAATTTGATTAAGTCAATGGTTGCTTCCCATGTGTTCCTGCTTAATATGTTGTCTGTAGTCAGCCTGACTATTGCAGATCTGTGGATACTGGTGATATGAAGGTTATAAAAGTTTCTAACTTCTCCATATATTTCTCTTGCTACTGGAATCACTAATGGGGTAAATAATAAAAGTGTGAGAATTCTGTCCTTAGTGACCCTGATTTGAGTAGGACAATTAAAGGCCCTGATTTGGGCAGAAAAGCCTTTTCTTCTAGTGCTTTTCCATGAGTACCAGTTAGTTGTAAAATAACAAGGAGAGAGCCTAAAGGTATGCCACAGAAAATGGGTAAGACCAGTGGTTGTGAAGCTGTTCATAAGTGTAGAGGGCAATATGAGATACAGTATAAGGAGTAAGTGATGGGACCCCTTGAAAAACTATCAGAGGTAGTGCTATAGTTGCTTAAGACTGGTTGCTTTAAGTTGTTAATTTTGCCACCAAAATTTTCATTGTTTTGAGGAACAAAAAATGTTAGTAGTTTCTTCAAATGTTCTAGAAAGTATGATCTGGGGACTCACTAAAATGTCAATCCTACTGCTCACTACTACTGAATAGTTACAGTAGGATGGGGTCCCTAAAATATAGTTAGGTATAGCTGTCTTCCTTGAAGCCTCATAACTAAATTAGCTAGGCAATCAAGAGGCAAGTTTGGGGAATATAAAAGCAATATATTGGATTGGGATATAGTACAGTAAGAAAGATGTGGTTATACATTGAGATCTGCTGATCTTAGAAAAGTTACAATACTCAGAAAAAGAAAATCAGTGATAATGGTGATGATAATGATGGTGGTGGTGGTGATCATAATAATGTAATGATAATTTGGTATAGTGTAAGGAGCACATAACCCAAAGTGAGAATGCCTAGGTACTAGCTCAGCTCTGCTATGTACCTGCTCCATGGCTTTGCACAAATCACTTAATTACTCTAAGACATTGCTTTCTTATCTCTATGATGGGAAAATTAATACTTTCTTGTATGTCTCTTAAGGTTATTACATGGGCAAAGCAAGAAATAGATGGAATCATTCTGTAATCTGCAATGTGCTTAAATAATTAATGTGCAGATTTGCTCGATTGCCTTTGCCAACCAAGTTGGTGAATTGCTAGCCAGGTTGCTAGCTTTCAGATGGGATCGTGTGAGGTGAAAAAAAACAAAAACACATAAAAGTCTGTTGAACTTTGGGAGCTTTGTGTGGAAAAAAAAAGCAACCAAATATGTGAAGTTTTAATAACTGTAAAATTAGCTGTCCTAATTAGATTAGCTTTTTTTTTAACTGAAGTATAGTTGACATACAATATTATATTAGTTCCAGGTATACACCATATAGATTACAAAGTTATCACCACTATAAGTATAGTTACTATGCTAACATACAAAGTTACCACAAATTATTGACAATATTCCATATGCTGTGCTTTACATCACCATGACATAACTGGAATTCTATACCTCTTTATCCCCTTTATCTGTTTCACCGACCCCTTAACTCCCCTTCCCCTGGCAAATGCCAGGTTTGTTCTCTGTAATGAGTCTGTTTCTATTTTGTTTGTTTGTTTTTTAGGTTCCACATATAAGTAAAATCATATGGTATCTGTCTTTCTCTGATTTATTTCACTTAGTATAATACCCTTTAGGTCCATCCATGTTGCCACAAATAGCAAGATTTCACTCTTTTTTATGGCTGAGCAGTAGTCCATTGTATACATACACCACATCTTCCTTATGCATTCATCTATTGATGAACACTTGGGCTGTTGCCATAATTTGGCTATTGAAAATAATGCTGCAATAAACATAGCAGCACATATATCTTTTCAAATTAGTGTTTTTATATTCTTTGGGTAAATATTCGGTAGCATGATTACTGGATTATAAGTCAGTTCTATTTGTAGTTTTGTGAAGAACTTCCATAGGTCTTCCAGAGGGGCTGCACCAGTTTGCATTCCCACCAATAGTGCGCAAGGGCTCCTCCTTCTCCAAATCCTCATCAACACTTGTTGTTTCTTGTGTTTTTTATTTTAGCCATACTGACAGGTATGAGGTGATATCTCAATGTGGTTTTTATTTGCATTTCCCTGATGATAAGTGATTTGAACATTTTTTTCATATGTCTGTCAGCCATCTATATGTATGTTTTTGGGAAAATGTCTAGTTAGGTCCTCTGCCCACTTTTTAATTGAATTGTTTGGTTTTTTTGCTATTGAGTTGTATGAGTTCTTTATATATTTTGGATATTAACTCTTTACAGATATATCATTTGCAAACATCTTATCCCATTAAGTAGGTTGTCTTTTTGTTTTGTTGATGGTTTCCTTTGCTGTCCAAAATTTTTTAATTTGATGTAATCCCAATTGCTTATTTTTGCTTTTATTTCCCTTGCCTGAGGAGATAGCTCCAAAAAAGTATTGCTGAGACCTGTGAGTGTAAATCTTATTATACAAAATTTTTAAATAACACACTTCTATGGCATTTGCATTTTCCAAGTGTTTTCTAAACTAGTTGACCCATAACAGAAAAGAGGTATTCTGCTATATACTTTAGGATGAAAGGGGAAATGCTATAGGTTAGAAGGAAATGTTGGCCTGGCATATAGAAAAATCTAAATTCTATTCTGTTGTCATCACAGGGCTCTGTGCAAGCACAGTTTCCCCATGTGTCAACTGAGGATGTAGAACAATATGACATCCAGTGTCCTTCCCAACTCTAACATTTGATAATTTCTATGAAATTACCTATGCTTTCCCCCAGTTGCCAGATGAAATGACACTGAATGGCATTCTCTTTTCAGCCAGCTCTGCTGTCAACTCTGCTAGCATTGGTTCTCCTAATATCGATGGGATGTAACACACAAAGAAGAAATGGAGAAATGTGCTTTGAAAACATTTCTATTTCAAACAGGAAAATTTCTGTTTACACTTTGTATGCAATTTGCAAGATGTAAATGTCAAAGCAAGAGTTTGATAAAGTTAACACACAAGTAGTTGGGTTACACTGAGAACTAGATATGAACTTGGCCATCACATTAGTTAATGGACTACCACACATAGGTCCGATCTGAGCTCTCCAGATCACAAATAGTTGAAAACAATCTATAAGACAGGGATAGTATTGGAAGTCAGTACCTATCACTAAAGACCAACTAAATATCCATAATAATCTAGGCTTTCTTAATGTACAGTCTCCTGACCTGAGTGAGTTCTTGCTTCTAAAGGTTGCAAAGATAACATGTTAGAATTTACTGTAGATAATTCAAATGCTTTAGAGTTATTAAATAATTTTAGTTCATTGTGCTACAATCATTACCTTAACACTGAAATATCCCTTCATAAGATCCTAGAATGCTTGCCTGCCACTAATATTTTGTAGCACTTTGTCACTGCATTCCATGCTGCAACCTTCCCTTCATTAATCCTTCCTATTCCTTTTAAGCAATTTTGGAAATAAAGAAAAATTCCAAAATTGAAAGAATCTTGATTTGTTTTCTTACTTTCTACGCCATACTTTTTAGAGAAGGAAATCTCTTAATCTTCTCCCATAACTTCCTCTAAGGTCGAACCACTTTTGTACCATGAAATAAATGCTTTATATGTACTCTGATTCTGTCTCGCCATGAAAGAACTTTACCTCTCAGTTCTCAATATTCTATTATTACTACAGATCCAAAGGTACCACTGAACAAGGTATTCGGTGGTTCTTGGTTGCTCTGTCTTCACTTTATCTCCCAGTGCTATTTATACCATGTACTCTGTGAGTGTTCCTTTTATGAATTTAAGTTTTTGCCATATTCTCTCCAACTAGAATGCTCATCCTTCCATCCACTCACTCATTCCTCTGATTCACCCTTACTCATCCTACAACATTTAATCCAAATATCTTTTTCTCCTGGAAGCTTGCTTTGACCAATACCACCCTTCACACACACACACACACACACACACACACACACACACACACACACAGAGTTAGATACTCTTTATCTCAGCTCCCATAACAACCTTGACTTAATTCCTGCTTATCACAGTACATTGTAATTGTTTGCTTACTTCCCCGTCCAAGTGTAGATAATAATGCTCTTGAGGGCACGGATAACCTTACTCATGTCTGTATCTCTCTGTCACCCAGCATGGTACCTGGACTACAGAAAGTAGTCAAGAAATATTTAGTAAATGAATAAATGCATCCATCTCAAGCAATGGTCCCTCCCACTACTTCTCTACAGCGATATTTTTTGTTTCTATATTAAAATTATGAAAATTTAACAGCCTCTTGATGACAATTTGGAAGCCTCACTAAGACCTCTCAGACGGCATTTCTCTTGTGTTTGAGAATGTGTCTGCTTGCATGACAGTCCAGATGTCAGCCTTTCCACATTTCCCCAGAAGTACCTTGAGTTGAATATGTCCCTCCTGTGTAGTTCCAAACCTTCTATCTGGGCAGGCAGCTCTGTTGTTAGCTAACTGTCGGCATTACACTGCTGTATTCATAAAGGATTGTCAGCACGGTGCAATATTATTATGCGAGATCATTTGCTCATGTAAAGACATATTAAACCTAGCAGTTGCTTTGTCTCTTGTCAAGGGAATTGTGCACTGTTACATTAGAGATGAGAGTTTGCAACGTCAACCTGCTATTGCTGTTTTGCTACCCACTTCAGAAAAATCAACAATTCATGCTCGCTTCCTTGTTTTCCTTCTTTGGTAACTATTTAGCCACTATCCAAACCGGAATCTTATCAGTGCCAGGAAAATAATATCCCATGGGGCAAGGGTGATCTCATGCAAGTTTCTCTACTGAGGGTTTCAGCCCCTTCAGGACTTTATCCTCAGTTGGATGACTAAGCACTGGCACTCCCTACCTTCACACTACCTACACCAAATGGGCTTCCAAATGCATGGAGAATTTCCCAATGTCTCATTTTGCCAAGATTTCACCAGGTTTCATAACAAATACCCTCCCCAACACATACTTCTCACTTGAATTACCACCTGTTGGCTGTTATAACTTCAGAAACCTCTGCTAGCCAGGCTAAATTATTACCTACATATGCATCAGGATTCCCATCTAGAACTTCACATAGCCAACAGGCAGCCTATTTCCAAACTTCTGTTCCTCTTATTCAACCCCACTCTGTAGATGTTAACTGTGCCATATCCTAAAACATGATATATGACAGGATTTTATATACAAGATATTTCTACTTAAAGAAAATAGGATTACTGAAAGCAAAACAAAATCCAATTTCCTGCTTCTGTTTGTCCAAGATTTTTTTTAAAGATTTTATTTATTCATGAAAAACACACAGAGAGAGGCAGAGACATAGGCAGAGGGAAAAGCAGACTCCCTACAGGGAGACTGATGTGGGACTCGAACCCAGGACCCTGGGATCATGACCTGAACCAAAGGCAGATGCTCAACCACTGGGCCACCCAGGTGCCCCTCTCCAAGATTTTCTTCCCGCTCTTCACTCCTTATTCGTTTTCAAAATACCTTTCAGAATATGAAATATCCAAACCAGACAAAACATCATGAAAAAAAAAGTTTAAAGGCTCTTGGAGAAAGTTGGAGTCTTTGCAAGTAGGAGAAGGTTTTAATATCAGCTTAATCATTGGCCAGGCCTACTCTTTTTTAAGGCTTACTTTGGTAGCCTCTATTATTACTAAGAAACAGCACATTTTCAACACTACATTTTGCCTCAGCAGGTCCCTTTCAACATATAATATGGCTCTGTTATAGACTGGCCAAATTGCATTAATCACTTTCTTCAAGATGTAGGTTTTAGTGGATAATACATTTTTAAGTCTGCTTTCCTGCAAGAGCTTTTGGACAAAGGGATAATCTGTAAAAAGTCATCCCTTTCCATTCTGAGCCCAACAATACAGCACATTCCACTTACCTTTCACTGTCTCATGCTCTCATTGCATACCTCCTTATCCCTTCTTGTCTTGGTCTTAGTCTTAGATTCCTTAAGGATAACCAGTATAACCTGATTGTCTCACTAGCCATCTTTCTGTCTACATTTTTAAGGTCTCAAGTAAAGAACATGATAAAGTAACTGTTTTATTGCTTTTTGGTTAAACTCATGAGAAATTAAAATTTTACAGAAAACAAACTCTTGACTCCACAAGTACATGTCTGAGAGAGGTGGCTTTCAAATAGAAAAAATAAAATAAAATATTAACCTATTTTTATTAGTGAACTCAAATAAATGTGCCCTTTGTCATTCCTCCAAAATATGTCTCAATTAGAAAAACCTTAAGTAATATGTGCTCTTCTAAAAAGTCAAGTGTAAGTGACTATATGCATCTTGATCTAATCCTGCAGCCACAAATTCATCATTTCAAATATCTGTACTGTATTAATCTTGAGGTTTCAGAGAAGTTCTAAATACAAGTTTACATTTTCTAAAGAATTCTTAAAATTTTTTATTTAAGAAAACTATTTGAACATCTATTCTCTTAATGCTATTTTTCTTAGCTTTCGCCTTCAGCCCTCCTCTTTTTAAAATATCATGTTATTTTTTAAAAAGTCATTATTCTCTCTTCCCATAACTACCATCATTTTTATGAGAAAAAGTCATCTTTAAATGGTCTATTCCCATCCTTCTCTTGTCAACTTGCCCAAGTTGACCACGACCTTGATTGATTATTGTATTGAATAATTTGAGCTTGCTGCTAGCATGGCACCTGGTTATATTCAGCCCAGAAAGGAATTCCAAAGGCATTAGGGATAGAAACAAATGAAGGAGTTTGGATATATATATAGTGATAAAGAAAATGAACAATGTATAACAATGAAAAATAAAACTTAACTGAGAATTTTATGCTCTTTCTCTAAAACAGAGTGATTATAGGCATAGGAGCCACAATTCGACAAATAATGACAAAAACAGTATTTAAATATATACATTTTATTACCAAAAGGGTGAAATTAATAAAGAAATGCAAATTGAAACACTAAGATGTAATTATTTTACCTATCATTGGGAGAGAAAAGATACTATGCAAACAGTGGCAAGAGTATAGAGAAACTATTGCTCTTATTTGCTGCAATTGGATGTGCTAATGAGCAAACTTTTTATTTTTATTTTCTTTAAATGGTCAAACTTCTTAGAAGTCAATTTGAAAATACATGTTTAAGTTCAAATACTGCATATCCTATGACTCAGCAATTTAATCTTTATAAATGCACCTTTGCACACACACTAAGACATATGCACAAAAATAATTGCTAAGCAAGTGTTGAGCTTTTTTTTTTTTTAATTAATTTTTATTGGTGTTCAATTTACCAACATACAGAAAAACACCCAGTGCTCATCCCGTCAAGTGTCCACCTCAGTGCCCGTCACCCATTCCCCTCCAACACCCGCCCTCCTCCCCTTCCACCACCCCTAGTTCGTTTCCCCGAGTTAGGAGTCTTTATGTTCTGTCTCCCTTCCTGATATTTCCCAACATTTCTTCTCCCTTCCTTTATATTCCCTTTCACCATTATTCATATTCCCCAAATGAATGAGAACGTACACTGTTTGTCCCTCTCCGATTGACTTATTTCACTCAGCATAATACCCTCCAGTTCCATCCACGTTGAAGCAAATGGTGGGTATTTGTCGTTTCTAATTGCTGAGTAATATTCCATTGTATACATAAACCACATCTTCTTTATCCATTCATCTTTCGATGGACACCGAGGCTCCTTCCACAGTTTGGCTATTGTGGCCATTGCTGATAGAAACATCGGGGTGCAGGTGTCCCGACGTTTCATTGCATCTGAATCTTTGGGGTAAATCCCCAACAGTGCAATTGCTGGGTCGTAGGGCAGGTCTATTTTTAACTCTTTGAGGAACCTCCACACAGTTTTCCAGAGTGGCTGCACCAGTTCACATTCCCACCAACAGTGTAAGAGGGTTCCCTTTTCTCCGCATCCTCTCCAACATTTGTGGTTTCCTGCCTTGTTAATTTTCCCCATTCTCACTGGTGTGAGGTGGTATCTCATTGTGGTTTTGATTTGTATTTCCCTGATGGCAAGTGATGCAGAGCATTTTCTCATGTGCATGTTGGCCATGTCCATGTCTTCCTCTGTGAGATTTCTCTTCATGTCTTTTGCCCATTTCATGATTGGATTGTTTGTTTCTTTGGTGTTGAGTTTAATAAGTTCTTTATATAGATTTTGGAAACTAGCCCTTTATCTGATATGTCATTTGCAAATATCTTCTCCCATTCTGTAGGTTGTCTTTTAGTTTTGTTGACTGTATCCTTTGCTGTGCAAAAGCTTCTTATCTTGATGAAGTCCCAATAGTTCATTTTTGCTTTTGTTTCTTTTGCCTTTGTGGATGTATCTTGCAAGAAGCTTAATCTGGAATCAGACAGACTTGGGTTGGAATCATAGCTCCATTACTTCCTAGCTATGTGATCTTGGGGAAGTTACATAGCACATCTAGATTTCACTGCCTTTAACTACAGGATTATTTGATAATTAAATGAAATGATGTCTATAAACTGTGTCACAAAATGCCTGGCACCTCATAAGTACTTAAGAGGTGTTTATTATTCTTTGTAGTGATGATAATATTATTACAAATATTATGCAGCATCATTTATAATTGCAAAGATCTGGAAACAACCCATCTATCAATTGCGGTACTTAGTAGTTAAAATTAGGTTCATTCATTGGACTACAACATAGTCCTTAAAAAAAAAAAAAAATCAAACAATATGGAAGTAGAGCCAAGATACACTTTGAAAAACTCAAGTTTTGGTATTAATAGTATTATTCTATCTGTGTGGGAAAAACGCAATAATATATTTTAACTAGTATGTTGAGAGAGAGGGAGAGAGATAATATGAACCAATATTTTAATAGTGATTATCCCTGGGAAGTGGAACAATGGCATCCTTTAAATTTTTTCTCCATCATAAGTTTTTGAAATAGTTTGTTTTTACAGTGAGCATGTATTAATTTTATAATTAATAAAAAGTTATTTTTGAAAGATAAAAATGAATTCAAATGTAATATAACTCTTCATACTAAATCTCGAATTAAGTAAAAGAAAATAAACTGTATATTCTTACCAACTCTTAGTAAAGAGAGCTGTCTCAAGATAAAATGCTCAGGTACAAAAGGAGCTTTATTTTCCTCCCTCTGCCTTAGTTTAGGCCTACTAGCTTGTTTCAGTGTATTGAATATGTATAGCATGGAAATAAAAAAACCAGGGAAGATAGATCTATATAAAACACATAGGGATATTTTTAAGTAATTCAATATGAAAAATAAGAAAGATCTTATTTTTTAAGCTGTTTTCTACTTTTCAATTAAATATATGAAGGGTTATCCAGATCATTTCCATCCTCAGATTCCCAGAACCTAGTCTACAGAAATTATTCAATAAATATTTGTTGAATGAATGAGTGAAGGCAGAGTCTTGACTGTCGAACACACTTCTTTAAATTTCTGAGTAGATGGACTTAAGTGTTGTCTATTGCCAAAACCAGACAGCAAAGATATATGGTGGGCAAGTAAAAAGAAATGAATCCAGAGGATCTCCTGGAACAGCATGAGAGAGAGTATACAGACAGAGAACTTTAGAGCTAGAAGACAAAGGTGAAACTGTCCAATCTAACTCCTATTTCTATGTGGAAACTGAGTCCCAGAAAAGGTGAGTCACTCCAGGTGGTCTCATCACTGGGTAGTGGCAGTCAGGATTTAACTCAGGTCTTCCACTTCAGTTCAATTTCCCTTCCTACCCAGGTTGTTATTCCCAAAAAGACTGTTATTACTTAGAGAAATTGGCATAGATTCTTCCTTCCCTATGAAGGAAGTGACAGTGGTGGTAAGAGGGAAAAGTTTACTCCAGTAAAACTATATACGTTTGTAAGTTTACTTCATCTTAACCCATATTGTTGTTTTTTCCCAGTGAATATTTACAAAGCAAATAGTAGACAATTAGAGCATCTCAACTATTACTGTGTCCTTTTAAAGATGTTTCTGCCTTTCCACCTTTCTTTTGATACATGATCAAAAATAGGGTTAAACCAAGGCTCTTTGATGTCTTTGTGTTAATGTTGCCTAGGAAAAAAAGTGAAAAAGGCAGAATACTTTCTCAAAATATAAACTAAAGGAGAATACCATTATGAATTTGGAAGTAATGACCCCCTCTTTGAATAAGTTCTTCAACTATCTTCTTCTACCTGTTCAAACAAATTCCTTCTCAGTTATTATTTAATAGCCCTTCTTCTGCATTAGCTAGAGCAGCACTTATCACAGGGCAGATAAAATGCCAAAGCTAAAAAAGGTAAATGGCTGGAAATGAAAGATCCAAGCAGAGTGGATATACAGGCAATGCCAATCAAGGTGAAAGTGGACCTTGAGAAGTAGAAGGAATTTTACTTAGCCAAATGTATTAATGTGGCAGCAAATGTGAGCCTGGAATAATACATGAGATATTCAGGAAATCCTGTTAAAGAGCTGATATTTTATGAGTCCTAGTATTGTCCCTTAGATTCTAGTCCATCCAAATTTAAGCAGGCAGGAAGGTGATTGATTCAACAGTGTATCTTTTACTTACTCCAGCCCCAGTTAAGTTTTTCCCCCCATTACCATGTTACACAAGGGCAACCCCACACTGGCAGTTGGTTGTTAATTACATTTGATGTGCAGTAACACAAGCGAGCTAATTAACTTGCATCAAAAAAGCTTTATTTACTGTGACAAATTAAACAAACTCATAAAGTGTTCAGCCACAATGGCTCTCAATTATCATGCAGTCCAAGTAATGTGGTGCAAACATATTCCCAGGCCTCTCTCAGGTATCACTTCAGTCTCGCAGCCCTTCTGCACATGTACAATTATAAACGGATCTTTTTAATGAATAGAACTGAAAGTCAACTGCTCTTTGTTTTGCTTGTTTTTGCATGTGTGTGTGCATGTGCATGTTGAGTGTGTATATGTCCATTAAGGTACAGCTGGATACACTGGTCAGAGTCAATTTCTTAATCCTTACTTACTTCACAATTCAACAGTTTTCCTGGCCTTTAATCAGAGACCTGCCATATAACAAAAAGAGAAAAATGCTTATCATTCTAAAGCCCATGCTCTGTGTATAAAGCATGATTGTCTAAAATGGCCATCTTCAAACTCTTCTTCTAGACAGTGTTGACTCTTATTTTTAGAGAGATGGTGCATAGGGGAGGGGTAGAAAGAATCTTAAGCAGGCTCCATGTCCAGCATGGAGCCCGATGTGGGGCTTGATGCCATGACTCTGAGATCATGCCCTGAGCCAAAATCCAGTCTCAGATGCTTAACTGACTGAGTCACCCAGGCGGCCTAGTGTTGACTTGAATAGAAACATCACTACCCCCTTATGACTCACATACAGGAGGTATAAAGCAGTGCCTTTCTCTTTTGGTAGAGTAAAAGGATAAGATTTTCACCCCCAGCCAGCAGAAAACACCAGCAGAACAACTGCCTGTCTTTCAAGCAACTTTTCTTGCTTTGAAAAAAACTGGTTATAATTTCTACCATTCTTTGCAAAACAAGGTCTAAAATTCACTGCCTGAGCTAAGTATTTAAGAAAATACATTACCCTTCTATTTAGGTAATTTGTAACATAACGATTTGAGGTTGGTAGTACAGTAAAATGGAAGAAACACCGAACCCGAACCCAAATCCAGATGAAGAATAATAGCAACTAGCTCATGAAGCTATTAAGTGGCAGAACCAGGATTATCTAACTCAAAAGCTTGCTCTCAACTACTGTCAACAAAGAGGCTTTTGCCAAGTTACTGAACTTCGTTTCCTTATCTGCCAAGTATAGATAACATGAGAATGTTTATAAAGGGACTTCCAATAAATGAAACTAAACTGTTGATATCATTATGAATATTTATTGACCTCATCAAAAAAGTTCATAATCAAAGCCCCTCAAAAGTCACCTTTCACTAGTAGAGTTCTATACCAACAAGCCAATAAATGACCATGGAAAAGAAATTTCTTGGAGGACAAGAAGCTTCCTCATCTACACAATAACTTAGAATACCAGTGTGTCTTGAATGTATTAAAGAGATTATTATTCTGAGCACTCTGAGTAGAGAGAAGAAGCACTGAGAAATGAGAACAAGGTCTAAGGAAACTGCTTACTCTTTAATAACCCCAACAGTATTCCTGAAAGTAAGCCATCCTTGAGTCCCTGATAGAACCCTCCAAGAGAAATAAAGGCAAAAGAAAGCCTCAGAATTGATTCTCTTTTAAAACTGAATCAGAAAAAAATAAATTAAATAAAGCTGTCACAGAGTGGCCTCCACAGATTTAGCCCAGCAGTCATGTTTGGTCATTTCCCATTAAACTTCAATTCATAAGGAAATCATGTTTCCCAGAGATGGATGGGAAGGCACCCCTGAGGACAGGATGTACTAGTCCTCACCTTTTGGCTCTTGACATTTATGAATTAGCTGCAGTTTATAGCTGAAGTCCAGAGTCACTCTGTTCCTGAAGGACTTTCATCCTCCTTCTACCTAATCAGTGTTTTTGTCTTCTGGACAGACATCAAGTTCAGGCAAAAAAGGCTCACCAATATTGCACTGTATTTGGCAATAGGTCACAGCAGGGTCTGGTAAAGGAATCACAGTAGGAAACACAGCTGAGTGTGGGCATAACAAAATGTCCTTTATTTACAGGAGCATAACCTGTAATATGCAATTTCAACATTGAGGTACACCGTAGTGAGTCTAAAAGACTGCTGATTCTCTAATGAAAACTTTGAGTGATTCCAAAGGTCTAGGGTCTTGTGCACTGGGTGATTATTATGTACTAACAAGGCAATGTGATTATTCCACCTCAGAATATTCACATAAATCAATGGTACACTTCTACCTCTACCACCATTTCCTGTCCAGCGCACTATAGTTCACAACTGTCATGTAGGTCTCTGTATTGAAAGAATGACAAAAGACTGAACAATTTTATTTTTCACTTACTGGGTTCTTCATAAACTATCTCTCACTTAAATGGCCTCAGAGACCTATATTTCACAAGGAGAATCCATTTGCCTCCTCCTCCCTCAGGATAATTATGAAATAAAATGAAAACAAAGACTCAAAACAGAAATAAAGCCTGAAATAAATCATTTGGGCAAATGGAGAGATACAACTAGTAATACTGAAAATCTTATAGCCTAGTCTACAAGGAATAATCTTATAGTTTTCTATCCCATCAGGAAATTTAGACACATAAGGGCTGGCCAATTTATTATAAACAGGTCTTTTTATGCGAGACTGATTGCAGAGATGTTACTATAACGGAGAATTCTGAAGAGGACATTAAAATACAGCTACAATGCCAAATGGAATAGTTGATTTTTTAGGGCTTTATTCAGACTGAACTTCTGCATATAGAAGTATCCATGGGTGGCCATTAAATCAAACTGAGCATCCTACAAGCCTATTCATATTGACCAGAACATGGTGGCTCATTTAACCAATTCTGCAAGTGCATATTGCAGGGAGCTAGAGGGGATGTAAAGACCCTTCTGACACTGTACAGAGCTCTCCTTGATTACAATGATCCCTGTGGGACCACAAGAGTTACTCACCATTCCCCAGCCCCCATTCTTCATGTTAAGAAATTCTGAACCAAGCAAGTGACACTGTGTTCCTTTCTGGTTGGATCACTTCAGTGAGATTCAAAAGTAATCAAATCAATACCACTTTATCATTTCCCCCTTGTTTTTTAGAGGAGAAAACTGCATGAAGACACACAATTCTGATTCTGCCTTGCTTCTTGGCACAAAACTTGCTAGACTATTGTGAAGAAGTGCCTTGAGCTGCAGTTGACATTCCAACTTCTCAGGGTATACGCTTGAAAAAGAACTATAGGACTTCATGGATTTTTTTAACCTAAGAGCCTATGAGTCTATGGGGCTTTCTACTACTGATGAAGCAGGAGATGCCCATGTTCCTCTCCTTACAAAGTCCCAAATTAGGTGATTCTCCTAGTCTGAAATACCCTTCAGGATAAGAATAAGGGTCTTACCTCTCTCACTTTTTCATCTTAATGGGCTATGATGTGTCAATCTACAATTACAATTGTACTTGTATTTCAGGTGAAGTCTATGGAGTAGGCAAGGAAACAGTTTGTTTATTTTAAGGATATTCTAGAACTCAGAAGTTTAATTGGACTACAGTCTCCATCAAGGGACCACAATGAAAGAACACAAACTCATTCCATGCCAGCTGTCACTATTGAATTCATTTTGGGAGAGGTCTTTGAATATTTTCATGAGAGCCAAGTTTTCATACATAGAGGATGGATTTTCTGAAACATTTTTAATTCATTGATCATTATTATTAATGAATTAGGTAATGAACCAATTGTCCTAAAGAATATCATTTTTATTTGGAAAAAAAGAGATGGGATTATAATATTCTAGTGCTAATTTTCTAATGTGGTTTTAGAAATGATTCTGAAAGCAGTATGAAAACTTGCTTGAGAAAAAATGGTTTACACCCACACAAAATGTCTGGTTGCTTGAAACATACTCATTTAAGGTCTTATACACTTATTAAAAATTGGCCAGTGACCAGACTGCAGAATAGTTTAAAACATGCAAGACATATTGACTGTGCACCTACTACATGACAGCCAGACATTATGTTATGCTGGAGATCCACACATGATCAATATATATCAAGAGGATTATAATATAGTGAGAAGAAAGCCATGGAAACAAACAATATCATAATGCAGCTGGTATGGGAGAATTCTACAAAGTGTAGAGAATGGTGAGTAATAACAGCTAACATTTACATAGTGCTTTCTATGTGTCAGGCTCATACTAAATAAATTAATGTATTTAATACTCATAGCAACTAATATAAGGTCAGCATTATGCATATGAAAGAGGCAAGAAGAGTTATCTGAGGAGTAACATTCAAGCTGAGGCATGGTGACTTGAGTTGGTGGTACATAATTGAGAAATACAAATAATAGATCATAAATGGTAAGTAAAGTGCTGGGTATTGAATAAATGCAATGGGAGCCAGAATGAGGCTGCATACATATTTTATCTATCTATCTACCTATAATGTAATATATAGATAAAAGGGCCAGGTCATTGAGGGTCTTGAGTGACACCCAAAAGAGGTTAGGATTATCATGTAGATGATGGGAACTCTTAGGAATTCTAAACATTTATTTGAGCCAAATACCACCTCAACAGCCAACTAACTAATGGGGGTAGACTTACAAAGACAAAGATAAGAATTAAATGCTGAAATTGTCCACCGAGGCATCAACAAAATAGAGTAAGCCTGAAAGATCTCTGAACACAAATGTTTGCTTAGAAGAACACAATGAATATCTGGAGGCTTGGCTCTCCTGGGAATCTAAGATAGTCCACTTAATTCTCCAGAGAGAGCCAGGCAATGTGACCTTTGACTCAGCCTCAGTGCTCCAATGAGGGCTCTTGGCCCTAACCATGGGAACTAATTCCACTCAGAATCAAAGCTTGTTTGTACAGTGAAATGAATAAATGTTTTTAAACCTAGACTCTGACTTCTTACCAGTCTGTGTTGCTAAAATACCAAAGAATAATTATAATAGGATTGCTAGTCAATGTTTTTTTTTTGTCTGCTATAACATTTAAATTAGACTAAATTCAGCTGTTTGAGTGCCCTCTGACAATATTTTTTCTCTCAACTCCATGACTGTTTTATCACTCCATACTCACTTGACCTAATCGGCACCATTCTGCACTCTCAAATGTTTATCCTGTTAAGTGAATTTTTAATCTAACTTTTGTGGCTTTCAGTTTCATCAGCCATCCACAGTGTAATATCTAATGTTTTAAAATAATCTAGACAGTTAAAAAAAAGCGGGGGGAGGGGGACAAATTGCCGTGTTATGAAGCAAATGATTAATTAAAGCAAATTAGATTCTGGCAGTTCTTGCTATCATTATCATGTGTTCCCCAAGTCGACTAATAAATCTCTGTTGAGAATGTGTGCCTTCACGAGGTTCAAAAGTCACCTGGGAAAGGACATTATTGACTAATATTTTGTATTGCTGTTAGTCTTATATTCTATTACCCTATGGAATAACAACTAATATTTTTCAAACATTTAGAGTACATTCAGGAGTCTGACTTTGCTCACTATTTAGAGGGAGGTTTGGGAGGGGAGAACTCAGCAATTTCTCTACTACTCGAGTAAATTACAATTAACCGATACAGCTAATATGTCGGCAAACGCTAGAAAATCTAAAATACGAGACCCTGAGTGCCTGCCGCATAATACCGTCCTCGCTGTGGCACAGTCCCGGGATTTCAGCAGCTGCAAATATTCTCTAAACTGCACAGTACAGCGACAGCAGCACAGCTTTACCCTATTTCAGAGGTTTGCCTTCTTTCCTTTCCTAATATCTGGCACTTCACATTGAGGAAAGTAACAATGCCGAGGAAAACGGCTCTCTCTAAATCCAACCAAATGCTGCTGCCATGCAAACTAGACAGTCTGTGTCGTTTCTGAAGGCACAGAAGGGAGATATTGACAGCTATTTCAAGAAAGGGACCACGTACTTGCCTTTATTTAGACTACTCAGTGTTGTCACTGAAATCAACCTTTAATAATTTTTTTCTAAAATCAACTGTTGCATTTTTCAAACTTATACTCTTTACTGCCTAATTCTGAGTGTTTTTCAGTACATCCTCTACAACTTTCCCATTTGCTTTACCTCAAGCTTAGCCAGCTGTGTCCTTTTTGCCCAAAGCCAGGCAAATGCCAGGGTAGACTGTAAGCTCAGTTCTTTGCAGTCTCTAGTCATCGAATGCCACATTGTCTTAAAACGTAATCAGGAGAAGGTGCAAATTTATTTGAAGTCTATGATATTGTGACAAGAAAAAAAAAACAGTTTTGAGACAATAATATAAATACCAGCAATAAACTTATCTTGCAGTTTGTTAAATAAGGGGGGGAGGGATGGAACATAATCCCCAAAAGCAAAAATTTAGATTGTAATAAATAATTGCATATTATTAAATATTTGTACTGGTTTTGAAATAGCACAACCCACAAAACTCTGAGATATGGTCGAATGAAACTAATGTTGCTCCAAACAATCCTATAATATTTAACCTCTACCCCCTGCCATAGCTTTGTAATAATTTTCATTTCATTGGGCATGCCTAGAAAACAAAACAAAACAAAACAAAAAAACCCACAACTATACATTTAAATATGTACACATAGGTATTCATTTTTTTTTGTTCCTTTAAAACTGCAGATTCTGAAATAAGCTATGATTACCCATCAAAGTCATTTCCTCTACCCACTCCCTCTCTCATCCTCCCACTCTCCACATTTGAACACGTTTCTCTTTTCCTTGGGGCTCTTTTTCTTCTTTCTGCAGCACAGCTTCCTGGTGCCTCCGCAGACTGGAAAACAGCCTACAGTGCTGCTCACTATGGCAGCACATCCTCACGGCCTGGGTGTTTTCTCAGACAGTTTAAAAATGATCCAGTATTGCATGAGTTAAAAAAAATTCCCCCTGGAAAAGCTAATTATTGCATGCAGATACTTCTTTGTGTGATCAAGGAGGGGACAATTTAATAGGCTCTGTAATACAACCAAGAACAAAATTGCTTTAAAGGAAGTCTCTTGTTGAGTGACAACTCTGTTGCCTGAGCCAATTAGGTCCCAATAAAGAGTGTTGAATTGGCTCCTGCTTTCTCATTAATTATGTTCTGTCACAGACATGGGGCTTGATTTAGCAATTTTGTATTACATTAAGATACTGAAAGGCCGGGAACAAATGGCTCACTCTGATAATAGGCATTCTCTACACGGTGTGACATTTACTATCCAGCTGTCCGTAAGGCAGCCTAGCACTTCAGTTCAGGGGTTTATTTGTCATTGCTTCAAAGGGACACTCAGCTTTTCACAAAAAAAGAAACAGAGAGGCTAATAGATAGGACAAAATGTACTGCTGATATGCTTTATTAGAGATAGGATGCTAGGGTTTTGCTAACAAGCTCATCCGTTGGGACTCAGCCGAGTTTGCTGCCAATCATCCTACACACAAAGGCACACTAGTTAACAAGGAGAAATGAATTACAGACACTTATTCTGCCGGTGGGATCACAAATACACCAATCTGTGAAAGAGGCACAAACTCCAGAGACAAACTACATATTTGTCAATAACCTCCTAGAAAGAACCCTAGTAATTCTTTGAAGACCTTTGATTTAGCTTCCCTCTAAAATACATGTATAGGAAATGTTTTCATTACCATGACATTCTTTCTTTGTTATTTGCACAAATTTTCATCACATTAAAAACAGAAAACTGAGGAGGTCTGCAAATGTTTTAGTAGGTATCTATACACTACTTTTCATTTCCCACCACAGGGAGCTACTGTCTGGTTATTTCATTAAGAATAAGAGAAAATTAAATTCTTAATCTTTAGGTTTGAGTTGTGATCTACCAATGCACTAGGATATAATCTAAAACTATATATATAAAATGTATACCGATTGTGTATGTACATATGTAATATATGTATGCAATATAAGTACATATATATACACACATATATATATCAATTTAAATAACAAGTTAGAGACAAATGCTAAATCCTTCTGGCTAAATAATTATATGACTTTCTATCATAAATGTGTATATATGTACCACTATGTATATACACACACATATCTATAAAATCTTCACATAATATACATTTATGTATAAAGGTATGACTTCATAATGCATAAACATGAACCTAAATCAATTTCTGAATATGGAATATAGTGAGACAGTTTATACATTTTATGTATGAAACTAAGCAAAATCTCTGACCTTGGCATTGATCAACATTTGGCCACTTCTATTATTTAAACATTCTATTCTCCTACAAACATATCATAAAGAAGGGCCTATTGTTGATTTCAAAAAACAGTAACCTTCAACTCAAGTTTATCAACTGACCACATGAGATTAATCAAATCTGAATATGTCATTTGCAGGTTAATTACAAAACAGCTCTCCAAAATAGTTCCTACAGACAGTACACTGTTCATCTGATTGCAGCTGCAACAGTTCATTTAATTTATTCTGCCCACCATCTTGGATTGTAGCTACTCAAGGCTCAACTATGGAAGGTATAAAAGGATAAAAAGATTAAGCAAAGATTTATCAGGCTCTCTTTCCTCAGACAGAATCTTAAAGGATATGAAGATCTCTAGTGTTCAGTTTCAACCTCAGGGAGAATCCATTCCTCTGTCTTTGCTGCTTTTACTTTTTCATGGAGCTCAAAGTATCCTCTACCAATTGGTAAGGTATAATGAGAGCAGCATGCTGCCCTCATAAGGAAGCTTCTTTCGTCTTTTCCTACACAAGACAGATCCTAAATAATTCTTTATCTTTATTGACCTACTAATAATTCCAGGGAAAGGAGACCATGAAGCAGAGATGTAGAACAGCTAAAAGCCCCAGATGTATGTGTGATAGATCCTTTTCTTCCTCTAACCCTCATTAGCAGAAAGGGATAGGCAAAATAATTTGTTTTTAAAAAGATAAAAAAATAATAATTTGTTTAAAGAAGCAGATATTATCTAATGCAATCCCTAAACATTTTTTCTAATTTCTAAGTATTAAATAATTTTTTGATAAGGCATGTTCCAAATCATCTCCATATTAAAATAATGCCTTAAAAATGGAAAAAGAAGGGGGAAATCATGTAAAAATACAATGCTGATTTTCTTTCCATTTCTCCATTCCCCCCAAAATAATCACATGCAAGAAAGCACTTGTACATTATTTCTTAACACCAATAATATCTGTGAATTATATATATATATTTTTAAAGTGTGTACTGAACACAGATCTCATTGAAAGAGCTTAAGGAGTATAAGGGAACCATAAAATACTTTTTTTCCCTCTCCAAAACTTGCCATGTTTCTATTTTAGAAAAGCCTTTGCAATAAATAATATACATAATAGAGGCAAGAATCATTTTATCCTCACTTAGCAGGAGCTTTGTCTTTGTTATTCAGGTATTCCATAAGGTTGAAATCTTTCAAAAAGCCTGAGCCCTCTTCAGGCTGAAGCAAAGGTATTTATATAGGCATTAAGTATTTTTGTCGCAATTTATATTTTCAAAGCCCTTTGTACCCATTCATTGGTTCATCCAAATAACTTCCTTCTGAAGTAAATTAATGCTTTGTTTACCAGGCAGAGAGAATTACATTCTGGGAGGTGACTGACACATGACATGGAGGACTTAGGTCACACATAAAGAATGACTATATCTCAGAAAGGGTTTTCTAAGGGTTTTATGGAAACTTCTTCAACTCTTTAAAACTAGGTGGAACCCTTACTGATGCTTTAGTTGTGACTTTGTTTTGGTTTACTTGCAGGCAGAAGAACTAAGTGATTCCAGCTCTTATAGCTCTAGTTTTATATACTCTTGGGACATTTTTTCCCATAGGACAGATGAGGAGCAGGCTGCAAATCAGAGGATAAAACTAGTATCTAAACCTAAAGGATCATGTCTTGCTAACACGAAATATTATAAAAGGATAGTTGGGGGAACTGTGTCTTTAAAATGGTTTTCTTGTAGGGGGCATCTGGGTGGCCTAGTCAGCTAAGCATCCAACTTTGGTTTTGGCTCAGGTCATGATCTCAGGGTTCTGGGATCCAGCCCATTCTGGGCTCCACACACAGCACTGAATCTGCCTAAGACTCTTTCTCCCTCTCCCTCTGCCCCTCCCTGTATGCTGGGATGCTGTCTGTCTGTCTGTCTGTGTCTCTCTCTCTTATAAATAAATAAATAAATAAATAAATATCAATCAATCTTTTTTTTTTTTTTAAGGTTTTCTTGGAAATGTATTTCCCTGGTTATGCCAAGGGAAATGTATAAACAGGCCCCTTGTGTAAGACTATGTTTATCTTGAAAGATCCTACTCTGTCACACCCATTAGTTACCTACTAATTAATATGCTGATTCTATATCTATCTTATCACTTAACAGTATGGTAACGAGTCCAAAGATGGTTTCCACAATTCCATTCTTCCTCCTATGTTGATATGATCTCTAGTATCTGGGTTGCCTGCAACTATTTTGACCTCAAGATATAGAATAAGTGATGCTGTGCCAGTTTCTAGCCTTTAGAAGGACTGGCAAATTCCTCATTCTCTCTCTTAGAATGCTCACTTTTGGGGCACTACTTCATCAAGCACTCAGCCACCATGTAAGAAGTCTAGGGTCCTCTGTGAGACAGACCACATGGAAAAGCACTGAGGCACAGACAAGTTAAGTAAAAACAAAAAACATTTTGGACATTAACTCTGTCAAGTCTTCAGATGACTCCATCCCTAGCCACCATCTGATGGCAATCACCCAAGAAATCCCCAAATTAGACCATAGCTGAGCCTAATCAATTCTCAGAACTTTGAGAACACAATAAATTATTATTATATGCCACTAAGTTTTGGAGTGGTTGGAATTAGATAACTAGAATAACTATTAGCAATGCTGTCTTCTCCATTTCCCCGGGTCATCACAAAAGTATGCGAGAAAAATAGAAGCTGGGCTGAACTAGACTAAGCTAGAATAACAGGGCTATTAAGAACTGGCAGCATGGTATAGAGGACTAGAACCAGTCTTGAGAAATCTTGAACAAGTTATTTAACCTCCCCAAGTACCAATTTCCTCATCTATAAAATGGGACTAATAGTACAACCTCAAAAGATTATGAAGATTTAACAAACTATAGGCTGTTAAGCAACTAACACACTGCTAAGAGAGGCAAATCCTCCATAACATGAACTATTATCATTGTTATCCTTATTAGTGTTGCCTAAGCATGCTAGATCTTCTGAATATCTGCTCAAGCTTCAAGTCATTACCTTTTCCCAAGATGCTCTCAGACTAATTAAAGTGGACATCCAGAAGACATGATCCCATTCCGAGACCATTGTTAATTGGACTAGAGGAGAAGCCTGTTCATTTCTGTGTGTAGCTATAATGATACTGGGCTAAGAAAAGAGCTAAAAGATGTCTAAATTTCAGCCTGTGGACTGAGAACAGAGAAAATCACACCAGAGATATATATAAATATACATTTAAGTTTCCTAGAACCCTAATGGTTTTCCAAGTTTCATAGCTGTTTCATAGCTCTTTCTGAAACCCAAATGTAACCCTTCTTTGGGGTACTGCAGGATACAGCTATATCTTTATGATGTTCCCTCTTTTCTCTTGAGCCAACTTAAATTGGTTCCTGTCCTGCATCCAAAGAACTCAAGCAAAAGAAGAGGGAAGAAAGGAGAAAATTTCTTTTTTTAAAAGAGATTTTACTCATTTATTCATGAGAGACAGGGAGAGAGGCAGAGACATAGGCAGAAGGAGAAGCAGGCTCCATGCAGGGAGCCAAATGTGGGACTCGATCCCAGGGCTCCAGGATTGCGCTCTGGGCCGAAGGCAGTGCTAAACTGCTGAGCCACCCAGGCTGCCCTAAAGGAGAAAATTTCAAAGAAGGCACTGTCAGTGGCCTCCCAATACCAGAAAGCAATCAGGATCCAAGACTCGATCCACTGAAATACTGCTTAAACTTTACACTTCCTTCTATGACTAAGGCTCTATTTATCAATGGTAGAAAGGTCCAATGTTGTCTTTTTTTCTCTTAGTAACAGCTTGAGATATAGTTTGCAGAACAGGCAATTCATCCATTTAAAGCATACAATTGAACGGTTTTTAGTGTATTCACAGAGTTGTGCAGCCATCATCACAATTAATTTTAGAACATTTTCATCACCCCTAAAACAAATGCCATACCCATTAGCAGTCACTTTCCATTTTTCCTCTCACCACTAACTGCACACAGTCTAGGGCAAACACTAACTTTCTATAGATATGATCATTCTAGACATTTCATATAAATTGAATTATACGGTATATAATTTAGTAACTGGTTTCTTTCTCTTAGCATTATGTTTCATAGCTCATCCATGTTGTAACATGTGTCAGTACTTCCTTCCTTTTTATTGAGCAACAATCACCCATAGTATGGATATGCCACATTTTATTTATCTGTTCATCACATGATGGACATTTGGATTGTTTCCACTTTTGGCTATTATGAATAATGATGCTATGAACATTTAAGTACTAGTTTTTATGTGGATATATGCCTTCATTTTTCTTCAGTATATATGTAGGAGTAGAATTACTGGGTTACACAGTAATTCTATTTTTAAACAGCCAGACTATTTTTCAAAGTGGAGGCACCATTTTACATTCTCTCCAAAAATCAAGAAAGCTCCCATTGCTCCACAGTGTTTGTTATCTTCTGTTTGTTTTTAAAATATAATCTTCCTAGTGTGTGTGAAGTGGTATCTCACTGGGTTTTATTTGCATTTCCCTGATGACTAATGATGTTGAGAATATCCTCAAGTGTTTATTGGCCATTTGTTTATCATTTTTAAAGAAATATTTATTCAGATACTTTGGCTATTTTTTAATTGGGTTGTCTTTTTGTTGTCAAGTTGTTAAGAATTCCTTGTATATTCTAGCTACAAATCCCTTATCTAATAAATGATTTCTAAATATTTTCTCCCAATCACTGAGTTCTCTTTTCACTTTCTTGATGGTGTCCTCTGAAGAAAAAATAGTTTTAATTTTGATGAAGTCTGATTTATCTATTTCTTTTTGGTTGCTTGTGCTTTTGGAGTCTTATTTAAGAAAACTTTGCCAAAATCAAGATCACAAAGATTTCCCTATATTTTCTTCTAAATATTTTATAGTTTTAGCTCTGATATTTAAGTCTTTTATCCATTTTGAGTTAATTTTTTTACATGGAGGTAGGGATCCAACTTCATTCTTTTGCATGTAGATATTCAGTTGCCTAACAGTACTTGTTAAGACAACTATTCTTTCCCATGTTGGACTGTTTTGGTATCCCTGTCAAAAGTCATTTGACCATAAATGTGAGTATTTGTTTCTGGATTTCTAATTCTATTCCACTAATATATAGATCTATCTTTATGCCAGTATCATACTTACTTTGATTATTTTAACTTTGTAGTAAGTCTTGAAATTAAGAAGTATGAATCCTATAATTTTGATATTCTTTTTCAATAGTGTTTGGCTGTTCTACATTCCTTAAATTTCCAAAAGGAATTTTAAGGTCACTTTCTCAATTTCTGTTAAGAGCTGAACTGGGATTTTGATGATAATTGTGTTGAACCTGTAAATCAACCTAGAGAATATTGCCATCTTAACAATATTAAATCTTCCAATCTATGAACATGGGATATCTTTCCATTTATTTAAATATCCCTTAATTTCTCTCAACAGTGATTTGTGGTTCTCAGAATTTAGTTTTGCACTTACTTTGTTAAATTTATTTGTAAATACTTACTTTTTTGATGCCATTAAAAATGGTACTGCTTTTTCGATTTTATTTTCAGATTATTTATTGCAAGTGTATACAAATACAATTGACTTTATATATTGATCTTGTATCCTGTAACCTTACTGAGATTGCTTATTAGTCCTAATAGTTCTGTGAATTCCTTAGGATTTTCCATATACAAGATCATATCATCTGCAAATAGAAATTGTTTTACTTTTTTCTTTCCAATTTAGATGTCTCCTATTTCATTGTCCTGGCTAATTCCCCTGGCTAGAAATTCCAGCACAATGTTGAAGAGAATAACAAGAGCAGACATCTGTGTCTTGTTCCTAACCTTGGGGAAAAGCATTTAGTCTTTCACAATTAAGTATGATATTAGCTGTTGGTTACCAATGTCTTCCTGGCCAAATATTATGTTCACAACACGCATTTTTTGAGATCTTGAAAGCAAATCTTCATGGTTTATAAATATGACTAAATACTTTCCAATTTTTATAGTCTTAAACTGTTAGTATTCCAAATTCCACAATACTCATGTAGATATATAACAGAAACAGTTTATTGGGTTATTAGGAAAAGTATATGGAAATGAGTCTTATAACACAGTCCTGGATGTCCCTTTCATTCTTGGGTCTACTCTGAACATCACTCTTTTGCAAATTGATTCTCCTACCTGATTTCTCCTACCTCTCTGTGAGAACCTATGAGTAAATATGGTGCTTTAGAAAATGCAACAGCTTAGGCAAAAAGATTATTGTTTATTTCTCCTAAAACATACCAAGCTTTTTTCATGTATATCTACCAAATGTTGTTGAAGAAATCAACTTCTTCCCTCCCATATATGTATAATCAGTGATTCTCTGATTAACGCAGGAAAGTTTTTTTTTAATTTTCAAGCTAGATAAATGAAAACTTTCTTGAAAACTAAGTCCCCTTATTTTTAATGAAAAACTAGAACTCAACCTCTACACATCTTTAAAAGACAAAGGTTTTTTTTTTTTTTATCTAAATTAGTAGTTTTTTTTTTAACTAGGCACAATTGATATATAGCATTATATTATTTTCAGGTGTACAACATAATAATCTGATATTTGTAATATATTGCTATATAGCATTATATTATTTTCAGGTGTACAATATAATAATCTGATATTTGTAATACATTGCAAAATGATCATGATAATCATTATAATTATCATCAGTCACCATACACAGTTACAAAAATCTTTTTTCTTATGATACGGACTATTCTCAGGAACTTATTTAAATATGCAATAATGTATTATTAACTAGAGTCATCATGATGTGTATTTTACCCCATGACTGATTTATTTTATAACTGGAAGTCTGTACCTTTTGATCCCTTTCACCTATAATGCCCACTCCCCTTATTCCATCTTTGGCAACCACACACATCTGTTCTCTGTATCTATGAGCGTTAATTTTTTTTTTTAGATTTTATTTATTTATTCATGAGAGACACAGAAAAAGAGGCAGAGACATAGGCAGAGGCAAAAGCAGGCTTCCTGTGGGGAGCCCAATGCAGGACTCAATCCTATAGGACCCTGGGATCACGACCTGAGCCGAAAGCAGATGCTCAATGACTGAGCCATCCAGATGCCCCATGCTTGAATTTTCTATACATAAGTGAGATCATACAATATTTGTCTTACTCTGTCTGACTTATTTACTTAGCATAATTCCCTCAAGATCCACCCATGTTGTCACAAATGGCAAGATTTCATTCTTTTTAATGGCTGAGTACTATCCCAGTGCGTATATATTGCACATTTTCTTTATCCATTAATCCATCAATGGACATTTAAATTGTTTCTATGTCTTTACTATAATAAATCATGCTATAATAAACATAGTGGCACATATATCTTTTCAAATTAGTGTTTTAATTTTCTTCAGATAAATACCCAAAAGTGAAATTCCTGGATCAGATAGTTTTATTTTTAATTTTTTGAGGAACTTCCATACCATTTTCTATAAAGGCTGTACCAACTTACATTCCCACCAGCAGTACATGAGGTTTCCTTTTGCTCTACTTCCTCATCAACATTCATTATTTGTCTTTTTGATACTAGCTATTCTAAAAGGGTGAGGTGATGTCTCACTGTGATCGATTTTACATTTCCCTGATGATCAGTGATATTAAACATCTTCTCATGTACCTGTTGGCCATCTGTATGCCTTTTTTGGAAAAATGTCAATTTAGATCTTCTACCCATGATGTTTTTATGGATTATCTGAGTTACTTATATATTTTGGATATTAATCCCTTATTGGATATGTGATATGCAAATATTTTCTCCCACTCAATAGGCTGCTTTTTCATTTTGTTGATGAATTCCTTTGCTGTGCAGGAAATAAATTGTTAAATGACTCATCATTTATTTTTCCCGAAAAACTTTTAGATTTGTGTTATTGCTAGAAATATAACTGTTAAAATCTTCACCCTTCCAGTTTTATTATTTGTAAATTGAGAGCATTAAAGAACATAATTATAAAATTTCCAATGATTAAATTCGTAACTTTCAAGTTACAAAAGAAGGATACATAAGGTTTTTAGGCTGATGTGAAAATTTTCTAAGGATTAATTCAAATAACTACTTTATTATATTGCCTTTCCATTTTAAATATTTTTTATTCTCCATTAAGTAGTGTTATTTAATTTTTTCAGAAATCAGCACAATTTTTTCCTTTAAAGTTAAACAGTTTACTTGCTTTCCAACATTTAATTATCTCTATCATAAAAAAACCTTTTCACTTAATGGAATTATTTAAACAATTTAATATGAGTTGGGAAGCTAAGATAGTGGCAGAGTAGGAAGACCCTACCCTAGGCTTGTCTTGTACCTCAAATACAGGTAGATAACTATCATATCATTTTAAATACTCCATAAATCAACCTGAAGATTGACAAAACAAACAACACAACTAAAGGGAAAGAAGAAGTCACATCAAGGAGGTAGGAAGTGTAGAGCTGTGGTTTGGGGGAGAAATGGATTGTGGTGCTGTGGAGGTGAAGGAGACATGGTCATAGAGAAAGGAACAAGATAAAGGGAAAGAGAAAGAGAGAGAGAGAGAGAGAGAGAGAGAGAAGTGCATTGGGAAGTGCACAAAAAGAACATGTCCCCAAAGCCATTGGCTGGAAAAATAAGAAGGGCTGATCTTAATGAATTCTTGCAACCAGAGGAGCTTAAAGACTAGAATTTTAAAGGTCAGCAGGCTTGGCTGGGATAGGGCTCAGAGGACATCACCCTGCTCCTGGAGAAAAGGCAGGCAACAACCTGGGGGCAGATGTGTAAAAACACTGATCTGAAGAATGCCTGGGGCACACAGTGGGGAGATTATTTGCTTTTATCAGAGGGCTTCCCTAAGAGTCAATGTTCAGGGAGAGGTCTCTCTAGTAAGAAAGGAGTCGACTCCTGCTTTCCCTCCCCTGTGCATCAGGATAAACACAGAGCCACCTGCAGTAAGCAGCACAGCATCAACACTGGCTGCCTAACCTGCTTACATCAAATCCCATACACCTGCACTCTGGCAGGACTGCCCCTTTCAATCAAGCTTGCCTCAATCTCAGTGTGGTGGGCCCCTTCCCCAGAAGATGAGCACAAACTCCTGCCCATACCACATCGCCTGACCAGAGAGTTCTATAGGGCTTCAGTTCAGTTCAGTTCTCTTTTAATAAGCAGACCAAACCACACCCAGTTAAAACTCACCACATTCTGACCAAGGACTAAACACTCCCCACTGCAAGTAAGGATAGCATCTGCAGATGATTGACTTAAAGGACAGAGCAACCAAAGCATAACAGCAGAGTGCACACAGCACACACCAGAGACATTCCCTGAAGCACCAGACCTTGGACAATGTATGATCTCTTCTTCATAAAACCATTACTCTCAGGGGCAGAAAACATAAGAGGCTTTTCTAACCTATAGAAAAAGGCAGAGACTTAGACAAAAATGCCATGATAAGGGAATTCATCCCAAATGAAAAAACTAGGTAAGGTCATGAGATCTAAGCAAACAGACATAAGTAACTTGCCTGATAGACAATTTAAAGCAACAATTATAAGGATCCTCGCTGGACTTGAGGAAAGAATGGAAGACATCAGGGAGATCTTTACAACAGAGGTAAAATTTTAAAAGAATCAGAAATAAAAAATGTAATAACTGAGATTGAAAGCAGGTTTGATGCAATGAACATAAGGCTGGGTGAAGCAGAGGAACAAATAAGTGATACAGGACACAAAACAATGGAAAATAATGAAGCTGAACAAAAGACAGAAAGAATTATACCTAACAAGAATAGACTTAGGAAACTCAGTGACTGCACCAAATATAATAACATTCATATCATAGGAGTCCCAGAAGAAGGAGAGAGGGAAAGAGGCAGAAAATTTATCTGAGGAAATAATAGCTGAAAATTTCCCTAATCTGGGAAAGGAAACAAACATCTAGATTCAGGAGGGACAGAAGATTCACATCAACATAAACAAAAGCAAGCCAACACCAAGACATATTATAATTAAATTTGCAAAATATAGAGATAGAGGAAAATTCTTAAAAGGCACCATGACAAAAGAAGTCCTTAACTTTTTACAAGGAAGACCCATAAGGCTAGCTATAGAATTTTCAACAGAAACTTGGTACATCAGAAGAGAGTGGCATATTCAAAGTACTGAATGGGAAAACTCTGTAGCCAAGAATACTCTATACAGGTTATCAACCAGAAGAGGAGGATAGATAAAGAGCTTCTCAGACAAACAAAAACAAAAGGAGTTCATGACCATTAAACAAGCCCTATAAGAAATATTAAAGGGGATTCTTTGAGTGGAAGGAAAGACAAAAATGAAAAAAAAGAAAGAAAGAAAGGAACAGAGAAAATCTCCAGAAAAATCACAAAATGAGTAATAAAATGTCACTTAATACCTACCTATCAGTAATTACTCTGAATGTAAATGGACTAAACACTCCAATAAAAAAATAGAATGGATTGAAAAAAAGCAAGATCTATCTATACATTGCCTACAAGAGACTTATATTAGACCTAGAGGCACCTGCAGATGTAAAGTGAGGGGACAGAGAAACATTTATCTTGCACACAGATGTCAAAAGAAAGCTGGAGTAGCAATATCTGTAACAGACAGACTAGACTTTAAACCAAAGAGTATAACAAGAGATGGAAAAGAGCAGTATATCAGAATAAAAGGGACAATCCAACAAAAATATCTAATAATTGTAAATGTTTATACACCCAACATGGGAGCACAGAAATACATAAAACAATCAGTAACAAACATAGAACTTATTGATAATAATACAATAATAGTAGGGAACTTTAACACCCCATTTACATCAGTTGACAGACCATCTAAACAGAAAATCAACAAGGAAAGAATGGTTTTAAATGACATACTGAACCTGACGGACTTAATAGAAATATTCAGAACATTTCAACTTAAAGCAATAGAAGACACATTTTTTTTTCACCAGGACATGGAACATTCTCCACAATAGATAGCATACTAGGTCACAAATCAGGCCTCAAGTACAAAAAGACTGAGATCATATCATGCATATTTTCTGACCATAACACTATGAAACCTGAAGTCAACCATAAGAAAAAATCTGGAAGGACTACAAATACATGGAGGTTAAACAACATGCTACTAAACAATGAATGGCTCAATCAAGAAATCAAAGAAGAAATAAGAATACATGTAAACAAATGAAAATGAAAACACAGTAGTCCAAAACTTTTGGGATGCAGCAAAAGTAGCCCTGAGAGGGAAGTACATAGCAATATGGGCCTATCTCAACAAGCATGAAAAATCTCAAATAAGCACCCTAACCTTACACCTAAAGGAGGTAGAAAAAGAAAAACAAATGAAGCCTAAAGCCAGGAGGAGGGAAATAATAAAGATTAGAGCAGAAATAAATGATATAGAAGCTTAATAAAAGAAAACAGAACAAATTGATGAAACCAGGAGCTGCTTCTTTGAAAAAATTAATAAAATTTATAAACTCCTAGTCAAACTTATCAAAAAAGAAAAGAGAAAGGGCCCAAATAAAATCATAAATTAGAGAGGATAAATAATAACCAACACCACCAAAATACAAGCAATTATAAGTGATTATTATGAAAAGCCAAAAAATTGGGACACCCTGGAGGAAATGTATAAATTACTAGAAAGATATAAACTACTAAAACTGAAAGAGAAGGTAATAGAGAACTTGAACAGATCAATAGCCAGCAAAGAAATTCAATCAGTAATCAAAAATCTTTCAAAAAACAAAAGTCCAGGGCCAGATGGCTTCACACGGGAATTTTACCAAACATTTAAAGAAGAGTTAACACCTACTCTTCTCAAACTATTCCAAAAAAATAGAAAAGGAAGGGAAATTTCCAAATTCATTTTATGGGACCAGCAATATCCTAATACCAAAACCAGATAAAGACTTCACTAAAAAGGAGAACTATCGACTGATATCCCTGATGAACATAAATGCAAAAATCCCCAATAAAATACTAGCAAATTGAATCCAATAGTACATTAAAAGAATCATTCACCACAGTCAAGTGGTATTTATTCCTGGGCTGCAAGGGTTGTTCAATAGTTGCAAATAAATCAATGTGATACATCATATTAATAACAGAAAGGATAAGAATCATATGATCCTTACAACAGATCCAGAAAAAGCATTTGACAAAGCAACAGCATCCATTCATGATAAAAACCCTCAACAAAGTAGGGTTCAAGGGAACATACCTCAACATAATAAAGGCCATATATGAAAAAACTACAGTTAATATCCCCTTCAATGGGAAAAAAATAAGAGCTTTTCCTCTGCAGTCAGCAACAAGACTGGGATCTCTACTCTCACTACTATTATTTATAATAGGACTAGAAGTCCTAGCTATAGCAATCAGACAGCAAAAAGAAATAAAAAGCATCCAAACTGGCAAGGAGGAATATTTGCAGATGACATGATATTCTATACAGAAAATCCAAAACTCCACCACCAAAAACTTGCTAAACTGTTACACAAATTGAGTAAAGTCACAGGATGTAAATTCAGTATATAGAAATCTGCTGTATTTCTACACACCAATAATGATGCAGCAGAAAGAGAAATCAAGGAATCATACCTATTTATAATTGCATCAAAAACCAAAAGATACCTAGGAATAAGCCTAACCAAAGAGGTAAAAGATCTATACTCTGAAAACTATAGAACACTAACAAAAGAAATCGAAGATGACACAAAAAAATGCAAAAACATTCCATGCTCATGCTTGGAAAAACAAATATTGTAAAAATGTCCACATTACCCAAGACAATCTGCACATTTAATGCAATCCCTATCAAAATACCAACAGTATTTTTCACAGAGCTAGATCAAACAATCCTAAAATTTGTATAGAAGCACAAAGGACTCTGAATAGCCAAAGCAACCTCGAAAAGGAAAAGCAAAGCAAAGCTGGAGGCATCAAAATTCCAGACTTCAAGCTATACTACGAAGCTGTAATGATCATAACAGTATAGCACTGGCACAAAAATAGACATAGAGATCAAGAGTACCAAACACCCAGAAATGAACCCACAACTATATGATCAATTAATCTTTAACAAATCCAAGAAAGAATATCCAGTGGAAAAAAAGACAGTCTCTTCAACAAATGGTAGTGGGAAAATTGAACAGAAACATGTAAAAGAATGAAACTGGACTACTTTCTTACACCATACACAAAAATAAGCTCAAAATAGATGAATGACGTAAATGTGAGACATAAAACCATTAAAATCCTAAAGGAGAACACAGGTGGTATCTTTTTTGACCTCAGCACTAGCAAATTCTTACTAGATATGTCTCCTGAGACAAAGGGGGAAAAAAGGCTAAAATAAACTATTGGGACTTCCTTAAAATAAAAAGTTTCTGCACAGTGAATGAAATAATAAAAAAACTAAAAGGCAACCTCCTGAATGGGAGAAGATATTTGCAAATGGCATATCTGATAAGGGGCTAGTATCCAAAATATATAAACTTATAAAATCCAACTCCTAAAAAAGAAATAATCCAATTAAAAATGTACAGAAGATATGGATAGACATTTTTCCAAAGAAGACATACAAATGGCCAACAGACACATGAAAAGATGCTCAACATCAATGATCATCGGGGAAATACAATTCAAAACTACAATGAGATATCATCTCAAACTTGTCATGATGGCTAAAATCAACAACACATGAAACAATAGGTGTTGACAAGGATGTGGAGGTAGAACACTTTTTTAAACTGCTGGTGAAAATGCAAACTAGTGCAGCTACTCTGGAAAACAGTGTGGAGATTCCTCAAAAACTTAAAAATAGAAATATCTTATGACTCTGCAATTGCACTACTATTTACCCAAAGAATGCAAAAATACTAATTTGAAGGTACACATGTGCCCCAATGTTTATAGCAGTATTATCTACAATGGCCAAATTATAGAATAGCCCAAGTGTCCATAGATTGGTGAATGGATAAAGAAGAAATGAGATATATATATATATAGAAAATGAAATGTTACTCAGCCATAAAAAGAATGAAATCTTGCCATTTGCAATGACATAGATGGAGCTAGAGAGTATTATGTTAAGCAAAATGAGTCAGTCAAAGAAAGACAAATATCATATGATTTCACTGATATGTAGAATTTAGGAAACAAAACAAATGATCATAGAGGGAAAAAAGAGAAAACCAAGAACAGACTCTTAACTAGAGAACAAACTGATGGTTGCCAGAGGGGTAGGTTGGATGGAGCTTTGGAGCTTTGAGGAGTACACTTACTGTGGTGAGCACCAGGTGTTGTAAGTGTTGAATCAATAAATTCTTCACCGGAAACTAATATTACCCTGTATCTTAGCTAACTGGAATTTAAATAAAAACTTAAAAAAATAATGTTATATTAATGGAAAACATTCTTCTCAGGATTAACTCCTAGATTACTTTGATTTTGTACTTACTTGCATTTATCATAATGCACACTGCTGTCTTATAGCACTATGATTTACAAAGTAATTATCAAATGTGGGTTTATGTTGAACATTTGCATAAGTTAAGAAATGTCAACAATATCAACTTTCTCTGAGAAGCCTTCCCTGATTCATCAGCCTAGATTCGATCTCATCGACATATGTTTACAGAGTTGCAAACTGTTTCTTCACAATATTAAGTATCTAATGTCATATTTCTCTGGTTAATAATTATTAATAGCTCTCTACCCCCTAGATTGGAGACCCATTGTTTCCCCATGCTTGGTATGAACGAATCCATGAAATAATGCATCATTACCAGAGTATATCTCTACTATGTTCCACTTATTCCTTTGTTGTTACTCTTTTTTCTATCAATAATTTAAAAACCTTAAATTTGGGATCCCTGGGTGGCGCAGCGGTTTGGCGCCTGCCTTTGGCCCAGGGCGCGATCCTGGAGACCCGGGATCGAATCCCACGCCGGGCTCCCGGTGCATGGAGCCTGCTTCTCCCTCTGCCTGTGTCTCTGCCTCTCTCTCTCTCTCTCTGTGTGTGTGTGACTATAATAAATAAATAAAAATTTTAAAAAAAATAAAAATAAAAACCTTAAATTTCTTAAAGATAGAACTCAGATATTTCTCTTTGGGCCCAACCTGGCACTTAAGGATTAACTGAAGAGAATGACAAGAAGTGATGAAAGAATAAAGATTTAACTGAAAATTCTGTCAGAGCCCAGATCCACAGGAACAAGGCTAATTATTCTGAGGTTCCTGAGAGGCCTGAGCCACTGCCAAAAAGAGTTCACCTGGCCACCAGCTTCAGCAACAGTTCTTCCACTTCTGTCCTATCTCCTTGCTTGTGTTGATTTCTAGAATACAGACTTACTTGGTTTGGAAATTTTATGGTGACATCTTTCTCTGAACTCTGGTTCTTCTCATTTCTCTCCTTTTGGCTTCCCTAGATTACTAACTAGCTACCTTCCCATGTGAAGAAAAGCCTCCTGGGCTCTATAACTCTCTGCTGCCCCTATCAGCAGCAATCACCTGTAGTCACCTCCAGGGAAATCCACCTGCTTAAACTTGGCCATTCTGATTTGGTTCAAGATAGAGTCCTCAATATTTCTAACTTGTTTGCATGTATAAAAGTCATATTTAACTCAAATCTCACATGTTATTTTTAAAGCCAGTTTAAGCAGAGTAATAAGGGTTTTTAGAAAGAGGTCTACTGTACCTAGTGAATAGTCTAGATTTACAAGGCAAGCACTGAAGACACTTGTTTCCAACTGAGACTAATCTTTCAATCCAAGTAATGGCATGCAAGTGCTCATCAGTAAAAACAACTTATGTACATTGATGGATATGCTTTTCCTCCAACTAGAGGCACACACACTTTAATTTTGAGTGCATTTTATCTAGAAAAAAAAGTTATTTGTTAAAATAACAGAATCCTTATTTGCTAAAATAACAGAAGCCATATTATTGAAATATAAATTATACACCTTGTACATTATGGTTTAAAGTAAATCACCACCAAAAAATTAATAGTTAATTTGGGAAGAAATGATTGGGAAGAAGGCTGTCACTTTTTATTTTGTACCTCTTTGATCACTCTGAAATTTCTAAACATGTACATCTACAACTTGTATTATTCTTAAATATCAGCGGAGACTAGATAGAGAGCATATTTTCAATAACTTTTTATATTTTTGCATCTAAGAAACTAATATTCCTCTTAATGAATAAGGCATAGATTTTTTAAATTAAGGAAATATTTGAAGGAATATGAAGCAGTAAGACTATGTAGGTATAGATCAGGCATGTCCCAATCAATTTAAAATGTGTTTATTCCCTATGTAAAGATCAAACATGGAAGACCTAGCTCACATAGTCTTCCATTGAAATCTTCCAAAGCAGAACAAGGCTTCAGTCAGCACAGAGGTCTTGCTGAGAGGTAGGGCGGCATTTAAATAAAGTTAAAGAATAATGAGGATTCTTTAGATGAAGCTAAAGAATAACAAGGAACAACTTCAAGAAAGCAGTTGTTTACTCAACAGTAAGCATTAATCCAGGTGTTGGTTTTGTGCTATCTATACAAATATGACTCAGTGGTAGTTCCTGCACCTAAAGCACCTACAGTCTCGTGGAGGGGAAAGATTCAGTAATACAAATAACTAAAATACTCTATTACAATTCCAGATAATTCTATAAATTAAAAATTCTATGTACAGTGTATCAACGGTACACAGAAGAAGAGCTATCTTCAAAGGGAGAAGACAGAAGACACTTCACTGAAAAGATGCTACCCAACATCTTATGATAAGGCTGGAAATCAAACTACCTAAACTAGAGAGAGTTCATAATGTGCTAACCTAAAAGCATGACTCTCAAAATCTTCCCCCACTACTGTCAAGCTCTGTTTGCAACCTCATCTCCTACTGCATGTGCTCATAAATACTATGCTCCCACCACATGAAAATATAAGGGTCATAAATCATGCCATGCATTTTCATGGAATTCTTTTGCTGGTACTCTTTCCTGGTGTGTTGAATGTCCTTTTTTGTTTTTTCAATCTGTCAGAATCCTTATTCTTTAATTTCATCTACCTGATGCTGCCAATTAGTTTCTCGCTTCTTCCTCTAATATTTGTTGATTTTATTAAGTGCCAGGCATTGTTTTAAATTCTTTACAAGTATCTAAAACAACCATTTTAGGTCAGTACCCAGGTTGTTCCCATTTCATGACTTAAGTAACTGAAACCTAGCAGGGTTAAACAACTTGTTCAAGGTTATACAACAATAATTGCTTCTACTTGTTGAGAACGAAATGGTTTACAGAGTTGATTTATTTACTTTACTAATACTACAACTTTGTGAAAGAATTATTGCTTTATCTCTTTGTTAAGGTGAGGGAAGAAAAGTTAAGAAGTTAATGAGTTCCCACTGCTGTAAGTGGGTAGAGCCAGGATTCAAATCCAGTAGGCTTCCGAACCTCAACCCCAATCAACCCCAACATCCACCTCACTCACACCACTGACATGACAGTCTCTCTTTTTACCCCATTTCCTAATCAAATTCAAAGACTTCTTGGAACAATGACTTCCTCATTATATGGATGTGAAAACTGAGGCCTAGAATCTTGCTCAGGTTTTATCTCGAGGCCATGTTTCTCAGCATCATAATGCCTTGTCTCCATCAAAAGCTCGGAGGGAGTTGATAATCAGTCTCTAATTGCTGACCTCCATTATTATGTCCACATTCTGGGTGACTGCACTCTGACTATTCCTCAGGGCAATGTAAATCCTTGTAGAAAAGAAGATAGCAGATTCTATGGCAGATGGCCAAGAATCTAAGACCTGCTATTTAAACATGTTCACAGACATGGGCTATCAGGATAATTAACTTTAATGCGTTAAAAAAATAACATACAAATTTATGATAAAGGTGAGTAAATAAAAATATTATTGAACAAATATAAAATCAAGAATATGTGCAACACAATGAAAGAAATAAGAAAAGATCATCTGCAAATGCCTCAGTTGCAAGTGAGTTGAGCTGCCAATCTAACTTATTCTGTCAACCTACACAAATTATTTTAATTTTTTACTTCTCCTTCCTCTAACATAACGCCTTATTTTTAAAATGGACATTCTTTTATGATTTCCAAAGGTAAACAAAATACCACTGTTAAACCCTCAGAAGTTCTTTAAATCTCTTTCATAGCCTTTAAGTGGATTTACTGCACCTTATGGAGTGGTATTTTGCTATTTTGAAGGGGGGCTGCTTGACACTCTAATATGTCCATGAACTTGTTTTAAACTAAACATATGATACAGTGAGAATAGTTAAATCTTAGCTTCTCAAAAATTATCCAACATCACGTTTCAGTTACACAATAAAATGATTATGATGTGCTTACATGGCTCAATCAGTTAAGTGCCCAACTCTTGAATTCAGTTCAGGTCAGCATCACAAGGTCCTAAGATTGAGCTCCACATCGGGTTCTAAGCTCAGTGTGGAGTGTGCTTGATTCACTCCCTCTCCCTCTGCCCCTCCTCCTATTTATATATTCACTCTAAGTAAATAATCTACAAAAATATGAATACATGGTTAGAATAAATGTAAAACTTTAATGGCCTCTTAATTTTCATAGCACCTCACAGTTTATAAAACACTTTCATAAATATTGTTTCAATTTGATTATCACAACGCTATAAGGTAGAGAAAGTAGGATTCATATTCTAATATTATATGTGTGTTTCTATAATTATTGCCCTGATTTACACAGCTAATAAAGTGGTAAGGTCACTGGAAATTGCTTTAAGTCAAATTTATTTCCACATGCTATTTATCTTTCTAATGGCCACGAGGGATTTTAGGAATCATTTAATCCAATTCCCACATGTCAGATACGAAGAAACTGAGCCTTACAGAGGTGACTAATCCAAAGTTATTGATCAGGCAGTCATAAAGTCCTAGAAAACAAAGCCTCCTGACCTTTGGAGCATTTTTACTAAACCATATTAATTCAAGTTGGGGGCATCCCATTATGAAAGAAAGTAGAGAATGCTACTATGGTTATTCATGGCCTTAGAGTTACACCCCAAGGACAAGTCTTTGGGTGTGACCATATTTCACAACAATCCTACAATGTCTTGTTGGGCTTCTCCTAATGATGCTAAAGATGCAAGTATACAAGGAAAGAAATAACCCTTCAACCAGCATCCACCCACCACCTCCCTTTATCACCTCCCCCATGAAATTCTAAGGCCCTATCAGCATCTCCAGATGCGGAGGGGGCTCACTTGAAGACGTATGGCAAGAGGAAAAGATATGACAAGGCTGGGAGAAAGTTTAAAAAAAGAAAAGCAATTGTCTTCATTATGCTAACAGAGATCTCATGTCTCCACACAGACCTGACTGCCTACAATGAGCCCTGCTTTTCAGCAGTGTGCCTGAGCTCACCACCCCCACCACAACTCCTCTGTTCCCCAGTTAAATTTACACTCCTGTCCAGCACTGTGGGAATGAGACCACAGACTGTCCTGTCTGACCAGATGGGTTGAGAGTCTCTGTCAACACCAATACTATTTTGTACCACAAACTAAAATACTTTCAACATTATTCTTAGTAATTTTTTTATTACACAAGTAAAACTCTGAAACTTAATAAACTGTTTCTTTAAGGTTACTGGCCTTTTTAAAAGAGTCTTAGTCACTATTCTGTGTACAGTCAAGAGAATTGGCTTTGGAGTTTGACAACCCTGGATTTCAATCTTAAATCTTCCATTCACTTGCTATGGGATTTTATTTATTTTTTTAAGATTTTATTTATTTATTCATGAGAGACACATACACACACACAGTGAGGGGGAGAGAGAGAGAGAGAGACAGAGAGACAGAGAGAGAGAGGCAAAGACACAGGCAGAGGGAGAAGCAGGCTCCATGCAGGGAGCCTGATGTGGGACTCGATCCTGGGACTCCAGGATCACGCCCTGGGCTGAAGGCAGGCGCTAAACCACTGAGCCACCCAGGGATCTCCTTGCTATGGGATTTTAGACAAGTTACTAGACTTTCCTAAATCTTATCATGTGAAAAATAACATCTGTGTTTCATGGTTATTGTGAAGATTAAATAAGACTATACATGTAAAGCTGTAACAATAGTGCCTTGTATTGGATGAACACCATTTAAATAACAACTATTGTGTTTATTTTTCTATAAAGTTTCAGGGTTCACAATGATGATTTTTGGCTTTACAAATGACTAAAGCTAAATACATCCACGGGGTAATCAACATTTGTTCATTCTCTCATTTGGCAAATCATTTGGCAAACACCAAGAACCAGCCATGTCCTAAACCCTATATTGGCTACAATGATGACTACTAATGCCCCCTCCATTATTAAGGGGGCTCAGAGACTAATGAATATTCACTTAAATTATATACACTGAAAACAAATTCCTCGTGCATAGCTGCTATGGTTTGCAAATGTCTGTCTCTCCCACTACTGCAAAGTTGCGGACAGCAGACTACATCTTACTTGCTCACCATCACAGACCTAATTAATATACTCTCTTACACTTAGTTGGAACTCAGTAAGTATTGTTAAATTGACTTGAATGAAATGGAATATCTATTTAAAGTATTCAAATATTAAAATAGTATTCTGATCATCAACCAAGTAGCATTCTGAACCAGGTATGACATTTGTCACCTACTGATGATCTAATATGATTCTACTGACCTAGCTGGCCAAAAGGAGTCCTTTACCCAAAATTATATGGTTATCACACTGCTATCAATGGACTCCACTGTAAGGATGACTGCTTCCAGTCAGGTGGATTATTCAACAAAAAATTATTCCTGGCCATAAGTTTACTTCTTGATTCTATCTCTTATAGGTCTTGATCTTTAAAGGTCTCTCTGCCCTCTCCTGCCAATACAGAAATCAATACAATTTCAGACAAAAATTTCCGTAGCTGAGAAACTATAAGACAATATTCTATCTTATTTAAAGCTGTTTATTTAACACAACTTTTAGGAAGTACTCTATAATGAATGTTGCCTAATTCACACTATAGCCACAGTACATATATACATTCTGCTATGCAAAAGGATTTTTTAAAATTAGAAATTAAAAGCCATTGATAAAAGAATATAATTCTACTAGGTGCCCAAAGCCTCTAGCAATTGATTTCAAGTAGATGCTGCTTGATTGCTTCTTACCTTATTGATAATGTGCTGAAATATAAACTTCAACTCATGTTAGTAGAGATCTTATTTGCATGACTGCACATCCTACATTCGTGACTATCTTCTTGGCTCACCATGCCTCTAAGCTAACCTCATGATCCCCAAAGTGGAACATGGGACTGAGGAAACAATCTCACTGAATCTGGCAATATCCCAAAATTTGCCACTTTCACTGTAGATGATGTGATAAATATGCATATATATATGGACATTGGACATATATATGTGTATGTGTGTATATATACATACATACATTCTGGTTACCTGGGAAAACAGTTCCAGGAAGATAATTTGATCATTTTCATAATAAGAGAAATACAAGGAAAACATGGGCAGACAGGATGAAGATCTGTTTGGGGCAAATCCCACAAAATGAAGGCTTACCCTTTGGGAGATTAGTAGGAGTTCTCTTCTGAAGAACTCATTCCTGTTTCTCTGCCATTTTCTCTTTGTCCCAGGCTGAGGGCTTAAACTGAAACTTAAAGACTTGCAACCCAGATTGGTAATGGGTTTGTAGGCATTTAATATATTAATGGAGATACCTGAAATAGAAAAATAAATTTAAAACAAGTGCACATATGTTGCACTGAACTCCTTTTTAAAAATGTTCATTTCAAGGGACTAGAAGATATGAACAGGAATGTGGGTAAGCATTATGAAGCAAAGGAATGTAACACCGTGAAGCAAAGAAGAAGTGAAATGTTTAAATAGCCAGCTTTTCCTGTAAGGGTTTCCAGGATGCTTTATTTGAAGTACAAATGAAGAGGTAAAGTTTCACAAGGGTTATCAAATCCCCCTGTTATTTTACTCAAAATTTTGAACTGTTAAATACTCTGTTACAGAATTAAAAATCAAAACATACAATGAAAAAAAATACAATGAAGTCCAATGTAAAGTAATACTAAAATATTTTCTTAAAATATGGCAACTATAGTCTATCACAAATAATTTAGAGTTTTTTAAAAAGTGCATTAAATATTTTAGTTTATCTGACTTGGTTTCTAGGTTTGGAAATGGCTTCTTACTGTTTTCAATAACATTAATTAATTCCAATAAACATTAATTAAATATTGGACATGTCTCCTAGATACTTCAAGACATAGGACCATGATCTCCTTGAGAGTAAGAATAGGGCCTTATTTATTTAGTTGAGGAATAAAAATAGTAGAGAAACTAAATTACCATGCATGGTATATATATAGTGGGAGAAATGCAGAAAACAAATTACTATGCTGTTCAAAGCAGGAGAAAATCACCACTATTTGTGAAGACCAAAATAGGCATCATTGAAGGCAGCACTTATATGGGCCCTGATGGATAGTGAGGATTTTGATGGGCACCGATGCATGGTTAGGAATTTGACAAAAGGAGAAGCAAAAGAACATAGTGACAAAGAGCATGGGCTCTGCCTGGATTCTAATTCAGGTTCTACTATCAATCAGCTATGCAATTTAGGGCAAGTCATTTAAACTCTCTCGCTTTGATTTCCTTATTATAAAATGGAGCCAGTAATAATACATACCTCTTGAGAAAATTGTCATAAGTTATTATAAACAAAGTGCTTAGATTATTGCCTGCAACATATTAAGTCCTGTAAAGAGTTAGTCATTATCATTCTGTGCAAAGCAAAGGCATGGTTAAAACAAACTGTGTACAGAATGATGAATAATTGGCTGAAGGGGATGGCATAAATAGAGTAGTAAGAGAAAAAAACTAGAAAATAAATTGATAGTCTATTGTAAAGATCAGCAAATGCCAGAAAAGTTTATCCTAAATTGTGCAGGAAATAGGAAGCCAATGAAGTTTTGAATTTCTTTTTGTTTTTGCTTTTAACCTGAGGGCCAAGTTAAATTAGAGTTGCATTTTAGGGGGATTAATCTGGCCTTAGTGCAAAGGATGGATTAGTGGTAGGAAAGACAAGATGTGAGGAAAAGCTATTGTATAGCTGACCAGAAGTAATGAGAGACTAAGCTAGGATAGTGGCAGTAGGGATGGAAAAGAGAAAACAGATTCTCTTATCTGTTCATGATAAAAATGTAAAAACTTAGATATCAGGGAGATTTTTTTAATATTTCATATATTTATTCATGAGAGACTCACAGAGAGAAGCAGGCTCCCCATAGGGAGCCTGATGCGGAATTCAATCCCAGGACCCCAGGATCATGACCTGAGCCGCGCAAACAGACGCTCAACTACTGAGCCACCTAGGGGCCCCTCAGAGAGAATTGTTTAAAGATTACTGATGACTCTTTTTTTTTAAGCTTTATTTGGGAGAGAGATAGAGAGAGAGAGAGAGCAGGAAGAGGGGCAGAGCGAGAGAGAATCTCAAACCAACTCTGTGCTGAGCATGGAGCCTGGTGCAGGACTTGATCTCATGAGCCTGAGATCATGACCTGAGCTGAAACCAAGAGTCAGACACTCAACCAACTTGGCCACCCAAGTACCCTGATGACTCTGTTTTACATCTAGGAGACTCTGATGTCATTAAATAAAATAGGAAAGTCAGGATAAGAAACTCTCATGCAGTGATGATGACCAACTTGTCTTTAGATATGAGGAGTTTAAGGTATCCAGAGGACATCCCCACTGGAACATAAAATAATGTATCAGGACATAATAATCTGAAATTATCTGCATAGAGATAATAGTTAAAGAAACAAGAATAGGAATGCCTGGATGGCTCAGTGGTTGAGTGTCTGCCTTTGGCTCAGGTCTTGATCCCAGGTTCCTGGGATTGAGTCCCACATCAGGTTCCCTGCAAGGACCCTGCTTCTCTATCTGCCTATGTCTCTGCCTCTCTCTCATGTCTCTAATGAATAAATAAATAAAATCTTAAAAAAAAAAGAAACAAGAATAGTTAAGAACCCTGGAAAAGAGTAAGAAAGAAAAAGAAACTATTCAAAAGTAGGCAGGCACCAAGGGCATGAGAAAAGGACACATCACATGAGGAGTCATCCCTGCCTGACAGGTATCGATTCTTTACCACCATCTTATTTCCTGTGGAAACAAACCCACCTGAGATTTCATAGCTTTGAGAAAAAGACAAATATTCTTCCCTAAGTTGATATACTTTTCATGGTTTTTTCACTGAATAGAAGTTATAAATATCTTCCCTGAAGGCAAAACTTAGGTTGGTTTCAGGTTCAAATCCTGAACCTATGAAAACTAAATTATAGAAGCATCTCTTACGCTTAAGGACATAGAGAGCTCTCTCTCTGCTCTGACTTGAGTTTATTACCAAATGATATTGATGATGATGATGATGATGATGATAACAATATCTAGAGAGGTAACTATATATGCCTTACATGTATCTGTTTTTACAGTCATTGCATATAACCTTTCAAGAAGAAAGTATTTCCTATATTTAAACCTTCTACCTTTTTGATATTAGGAATGTTCCCAGATCAGAGTCTATACAATTAAAGGAACCTGAAATTGAGAAAAAATCCTTTTTTCAAGGAAAGTAAATTATATGTGCCAACTCCAAACTGGCATTGGTAGCCCCTGCATTCTCCCCATCTTCTTCCTTCCACATATTCAACCATTTTTCTGACATTAAAATTGATACCATTATATGGGCTTCTTCCTATTAACCTCTCTCCAAACCCACCAATGTCTACCTGTCACCCAAACGACTTGTTTTCATTAACTCATTACCTCCAGCATCTCTAAAGTACTCAGCCCACAGAATTTATGCTGAAATAACCATAACTCTTATATTTTCCCCTTCCCTTTACCCCTTTTTACCATCAGAAAGAGATTTCATTTTAACGGGTCTGCTGAATTCTTTTATAAATTAAATTCTTGCTCATGCCCTATTATCCTTGATCAGTTCCTATTTGTGTGATTTTTTTAAGTTACTTTTCTATGTTTACACTTTAATTTTTATTCAACTAGAATTTAACATCTGTTGTAATATATATTTATTGCTTTTACATCTATTTCTTCTCTTTGAAAGAAAGGAAAGGCTCTTTGGAAAGGCCCTCTAATTTTGCTTTGAGAGAATAATTAATTCCTACTCTTAACAGAAGCAGTTTGGATGGAGTTCCAGGGGTAGAATACATAACCTGCGCATAAGGCAATTATAACATGTCATAATCTGGAACCACAATCACTAGTACAGGGATGAGCAAATGAACCAATTCAGGAAGAGCTTATCTAAGAACTTCTGCAGTTATAGGCTCTTTGTTCAACTTAAGGGCTGAATGCTGTGATGGTAGGAATCTGAGGTTTCATGGAGTAAACCCTGAGATTTTCAAGTAAATCAATATGCTCCCTTAAAAAGAGAAGAAAAGAATCTGGTTTGAGTTGGTTTTCTGTCACTTACCACCATTCTCACTAATGTATCTACTATGGGTCAAGCACCATTGTAGGTATTACTGAAAGAGAAATGAAATAGATGTATTTCTGCCCACAAAGAACTCACGATGTAGTAGATAAAACAGACAAATGTAAAGATCATAGATCATCAAAAAACAAGGATTAGAAGGCACCTTGGACTCCAAGGTTTAAGGACTGGTTAAACTACTCTGTTTCCCAGGTAAAGATGTTGGGTTATATTCACATGCAAGGGAGCTTTTCCAATTGGTATCATTCCATCAAAAATATAAGACTAAGCAAATAAACCCCAAACTGGAGAATGTATAAAATGTAATGTAGTGATAACTGGACTATAATTCAGCAAAGAATTAAAGAATTCATAACTATGTGAATAACAGTGAATGAAAAAATAGATCACAGAATAAAGACAGTATGATACCATTTATAACAAAATTCAAAAACAAGCAGACTCTAAAAATAAGTTATAGATAAATATACACATATTAAAATTATTTTTTAAGAACAATTCAAGATAGTGGTTACCTGGGTGAAGAGTGGAGAGCAGCCAGAGGTTTGCAATGAACAAATAACCTAGATGGAGCCTCAATAATACTGGTAATATTCCACTGTTTAAGTGTATTGGGCATCTAGTTTATACTCATGCTTTATAAATTGCACATAATATATATTTTTACATAGCAAATATTTTTTAAATAGGCTCTTAAAAATGATCTCCCAAATATGCTGACTCCTTCCTATTTTCTTGCCACATTTATAATTTAAAAACCTATTACCAGACATGTTGACCTATCTATGCTAAGACTGTAGTAAGTATTACTATGATTAACAATCTGAATCCCTCTTTTAAATTTATGCAACTATAGTAGAGGATGACTTTAAGTTCAAATTAACATGTTTTCTTCTTGGTTCTATATTTCTACACTATGATTTATATTTCCAGGGTGATTCAATTTTGAATACTGAAAAGGAGACTCAGAAAATGACATTTACATCATTAATTCAAATATACATACAAACATCCCCAAAACACTTGTCCATGACTTCCAGAATCTCCTGACTAAAAACAATAGAAGAATGATTTGATGACAGCCACAGCTGCAGTTATGTTGAATTCCTGGGTTTGTTTCATTTGAGTTTAATTATTTCTAATGAAACCCCTCCCTTTGTTTGGCCCTAACTAAGGTGTAGGATCACTTGAGCTATGCCGGCAGGTCTCAACTTGCAAGCACAAGTGGCCTCTTTAGCCCACAGCATGCTGCCTTACACCTGGTACAGACAGACAGGAGAGATTAGGTCCTGTGGGTGTAACTCAATTGTGTCTGTCAACATCAGTCAATGCCAAGCTGCGGGGACAATTGTTGAAAATGTAAGATCAGGTCCTGCTCATGAATTAGCTTTTTTTTTCATCATTCAATCATGTTACCAAGTACCTACCACATACAAGGCACTCAACCAGGTGTTTGGAGTAATTAAAAGGATGAGACCCAGTTTCCACTTTGAGGAATTATTTCTGAGGTATATATTAGAGCAGTGGCTCTCAAACTCTAGCTTGGATCAGAATCACCTAGAGTGTTTGTTAACTACCTAGGCCCCACCATCAGAGTCTTTGATTCAACAGATCTGAGATGGGGCTCAAGAATTTGCATTTCTCATGTTCCCAAGTGATGCTGATGCTGCAGGTTCAGAGACTACATCATGAGAACCACTCTGATAGACTGTTTCAGAGGTCTAAAAAGTCTCTCAAGTTGTTGGCATAGTTGATTAAATACTGACTGAAAATTGAAAGAATTTTTCTTCCAAGTGTATAGCCAATATATATTTAAAATATATTCTAACAATAATGATTATTACTAACACTTAACAAGTCTTTATTACATGTGCCAGGCAGTGCTAGTTGCTTTACATGCATTACATCAGTAGATCTTCACAGAAACTCACTTAGGCTGATATTAGCATCTCCATCTTATAGATGAGGAAACTAAAGACCATTGACCACAGTCCCTCAATCTAAACACTGGATACTTGGACCTAGATAATTCTTTGCTGGGTTTGGAAGGGTGGGTTGGGGAGCCGTCCTATGCATTGTAGGCTCTTTAGCAGGATTCCTGGCCTCTATCCATTGGATGGATCCCCATCAATGTTACAACCAAAAATGTCCCCAGACACTGTCAACTGTTCCACCTCTGGCTGAAAACTACTACCCTAGACACATAGTTTAGGAAACATCTAGCCATTTCACATCTCCACCTATCAGGACTTGCGTGTAACAGAAGCATAGACTGCTAAAGTGGAAAGAAAGAGATTATCTGAACAAATTCACTCACTTTCAGATAAGGAACCCAGAGGCCTCAGAGGTATTTTAGTGCTCTGCCAGGAACAAGGAGGAATTCAGATCAATACTGACTTGTTCTACAATGCACAAACTTTTCCTCATATTGCTGCTCCATTTATTCTCAAGAAATATTCCCAGTCCATGTGCACTTATGACAAGTGTGTTTTACTCTCTGCCAGCAAACACTCAAAAAGCAAATGGCCTGGCTGTTTCTCGATGCATGCCACAGAATGGATGAGAAAACGTATTGGAATCCCTAGGGAAGTTTTGTAAAAGGGCAGGTCCAAACAGAACAAATTGAGGAGAGCCGAAGACACTTATGTAAACCTTCCTAGGTCTGCCTTTCAAAAATACGGCTCTGTCAGTGAAAATACAGTTTGCCCAATATGAAGAAATCTGGTAATCATATACAATTTCAAAACCTGTACATGTTAGCAAGTTGAATCACTCATCCAAGTAGTTTTCCTTGTCCAGAGTGCAAATTGTAATAATTGGATGAAGACATCTGCACTATTTTAACATGTCATGTTAAATATCTATATTTTGTAACTCATCTTGATAGCTAATTTTCATGGAAGTATGTGTTAATTGAGCAAAAAAGACATCTTTAAGATGGTTATCATAAGATAATCACACCCTAGGGTATTGTAAGGCAAGAGGTACTACTCTGAATCTGTGATTCTCCAAGGATATGATTATCACATGATAGCTGCCACACCTCCTGAAGTGCTACCTCTCTGAGCTGACTCCATCTGACTCAGGTGGCTGGTATCCAGTCCCTTTGCTTCTCACAATATCACATCATGCCTTCCCAGGAGGTTGTGTAGTTTCTCAAAAATAGACCTTGGGGCAAGACACAGGGAAAAAAAAAATGGTGCCCTTCAGAACAAGATGATCACAGGAAAACTTAAACTTCGTTTTTTGGAAAATACACACACACACACATACATTTTGATGCCATGTCAGTGACCATCTTTACCAAACCCCAAATGGTCATTCTAGCTTTATATGCCGTCATTCCTCCTAAACTTTTACCAGGTCCTTGCTACTCAAACACCCTCTGCTTATAAAAACCAGTAACTTCTTTAAATGAAAACCCTGTTTGTTTTTAATTAGCCATGTGTTTCCCATGCAACTAGCCAAGTATCAGGATTTTATTTTCCCTCAATGGCTCTTGCTTAATATAGTGCATTTTTCCTATTCTAAAGCCATGATGCAAAAGACAACTTAATGGATTAAATCAAATATATCAATTTGCAATGTTGAAATGACCCTTATTTATTTATGAGAGTTAATCCTGCAACTGGTCAATTTGCATACAAAAGATTTTGAGGTGTTAGCAGGTTACTGGGTTATATACTCTGATGACTAGCAACAGAAGATCTGTTCTACTGATATCAACACTTAGTCTTAGGAGTTCTAAAATCAACATACAAGACATAGCAATAGTTCTTAAGGTGGTGCTATAGAAGTCAATATGAAATGAAAACTACATTTTCCTTATTTAAGCCTTTCATTTTTTCAAATGAAAAGTTGCTATTATAATAATGTTTACCTTTAAATACATAAACTGTGAGATAATGGCAAAAAACTTGAGAGATAGCCAGAAGATAGGAGGAAAAACTCCCAATCTACTGTATCCCTGTTTTTTTTTTTTTTTAAGTGAAGTGTTTTAAGGCTGTTCTTTAAAACTCCAGTTAGAGAAAGGAAGGAGACTGTCAATCTGCAGTAATGTATAAAGATTTGAGGTGCTGATGCATTTTCCTGCTTTGAGTGCATGAAGTCGCCTTTGTTTCAGGTTTCCTTGGCAACCCTTCTCAGAGTATTTACAGGAAGAGCAGGTCCTAAATGGAGTCTGGTCTGAAGAAGGCCTTAAAAAAGAGTTGGAGTTCCCTATTTTTATTCCTTCAGAAGTGCATGTGTGTAACGAAGGATGTACAAGAAAGGAGAACACATCATTTTCCATAGTGGTGGCTACCTATGTGAGAGTGAGATAACAATGATTTTTGAAAGCCTATATTGTATTCCTGGCTATGAGACATCTAAGGAGTCATAGACTTCTTAGAAAGTTCCTTTTAAAGACCATCTTCATCTCAGAGCTGCCTCAATAGTCAAAGATGAGTGGGAGTTATTTGCTTTTGGTGATACTCTAACTCCAAGTGATTTCATAGGAAATTTTCATGATGTCATCCTCAAGAACAAAAGCTTATTGAAAATGTTAATAACTGGCTTTGCCATTTATAAAAGCAATACCTTACTTAATCACTGTCTACATATGTGGCCTCTACTCTCTAACCTCCCATTCAGACTTTGCCTCTACTAGACTACTGATACTGTTACCATAGTTTGCCTAGCACCAGACCCAATGACCTCTACTCAGACCCTTTCCTATGCTACGTCTTTTGATGCCCTTCTTAAGACTTTCTTCTTACTTAGCTTTATGACTATGCTGTTTTCTCTCTTTCCATTTCTTTATTTTCCTGGCAGGACCAGGACCAGGGTAAGGCGGATGAGGCACTTGCCTTGGGCACAAAATTTAAGGGACTGTCAAAAAACTTGGTAATCAAATGATATTTTAATGCAGTTTCTTTAAATCAAAATTAAATGCCAAAAAAAATCAATAATGAACAAAACATCAAAATTACAAACAAAACAGAAACAATGTTGATTAGATCAAGTCATTATACATTAGAGCACTTTTACTTACCTTCTTCACCATCTCACTATGTCACACCAAAATCCTAAAGTTGGCATCATTAAGTCAAGTCATATTATTTCTATCTCAAGAATCCTTACATATGATGAGATGAGCACTAGATGTTATACTATATGTTGGCAAATTGAATTTGAATTTAAAAAAATAATCTTTATGTAGCATTTATATTACATGTCCCCATCACGCTAACATCATCCATTCATATACACACACGAACACTTACACATATATATCTTTTTCATTCAATTATTGTTTGAGGTTTTCTTGAATATTCTCCCCAGATTCAGTATGTCGATAATGCATTCTCTGAATTCTTATGCATCCTCAAATATTTTTCTTCTGTCCAAGCAAGTGAGGAGTAGTTTGGCTAGATTTAGGATTCTTGGATTGCCTAGTTTTCTCTTGGTAATCTTTTTTTTTTTTTTTAAGATTTTTATTTATTGAGACAGACAGAGAGAGAGAGAAAGAGAGAGAGAGAGGCAGAGACACAGGCAGAGGGAGAAGCAGGCTCCACGCTGGGAGCCCAACGTGGGACTCGATCTCAGGTCTCCAGGATCACACCCCTGGCTGCAGATGGCACTAAACCACTGCGCCACCAGGGCTGCCCTCTCTTGGTAATCTTTTTTTTTTTTTTTTAATTAATTTTTATTGGTGTTCAATTTACCAACATACAGAAAAACACCCAGTGCTCATCCCGTCAAGTGTCCACCTCAGTGCCCGTCACCCATTCCCCTCCAACACCCGCCCTCCTCCCCCCTTCCACCACCCCTAGTTCGTTTCCCCGAGTTAGGAGTCTTTATGTTCTGTCTCCCTTCCTGATATTTCCCAACATTTCTTCTCCCTTCCTTTATATTCCCTTTCACTATTATTTATATTCCCCAAATGAATGAGAACATACACTGCTTGTCCTTCTCCGATTGACTTATTTCACTCAGCATAATATCTCTTGGTAATCTTTAGGTATCATCCAATTGTCTCTTATTTTCCAGTGTTGTGTATGAGAGGTCTGATTGCTAGTTTGATTCTTACTCTTTTTGAAAACAGTTTGTTCCTTCTCTCTGAAAGTCTATATAATCTTCCTTTTATCCTTTGAGCTCAGAGAAATTATCAGACGAGGCCTAGATTGCTTTTTCTTGACCATCATGCTTGGAGTTCAGTGAGTCCTTTGAATCTCTGGCTCAAATCTTCCTTCAACACAGGGTAATGGCCTTCTATTATATGTGTAATTATTGCTTCTTCTCCAGTGATTCCTATTTCTCCTCAAAGAATTTCTATTATATTTGTATTTTGAGTGCCCTGTACCCATCATCAAAAATCACTCACCTTTTCCCTCCTGTTTTCTCTTTCTATTTTTATTCTTAGGAGTTTGGGGGGGGGGGGTTCCACTTAATTTTCCAAGCCACTGATTCCAAATTCAATTTTGGAATTCAAATTCAATTCTTCTCTTTCAATTTATGTATTGATTTTATTAATTCAAAAATTATGAGTTTTTAATTCCCAGAATTTGAGAGATTTTAAACTATATTTGAACCTCAAGTTCTCTTGGAAATTTTTGTTCAAGTTTTTTTCAGTTGCCCCAGCACACTTACACTTAACACTTACACACACACACACACACATTTTATGAACTACATATTGTTTATTCTGCTCTTCCTCTATCATTGCTAGATCCCCTAGTTTTCTTTGCCAACTTTTGACTCACTCTCAGATCTCACATTCAGAGCTTAGATACCCTAAACAGAAGCAGTCTGCTTTCACAGGGCATCCCCAAAAGCCAATCTGTCAGTTTGCTACCTGGGAGGAAAATCTTCATTTCTCCTCTCTCCCTGGCAAAGTTAGGGTTTCTGCAGCCTGCAGAGTAGGGAGCCTACCTGTTCAGCTTCCCCTCAGGTCCAAGCTAGTACAGTCATTTCCTGTCAGTGGTCAGCGGGGGGAGAGGTTGTTTTTCTTTGGGAGGCAGGTGAAGGTGACCCAAGGATGTCCATAAGCTGAGCCTTCTTCAGGATGCAATTCATTCTAGTTCTCATACCTGAGAGTTCTGTTGTAACTCACAGGCTCAGACAGCAAAAAATTGCATGTACTTGCTCCCCCATCTAATCCTAGGCCTTGCTAACACTTTCCACATCCTGCATGCAGTCTAACAATTCCTCAGTGTGGCAGAGGTGACTGGGACTGAGAATGGAGTTATGCAAGGAGGCTAGTACCTATTTGTTCCTGCTCCATCTTTCTAGAACTGGCTAGGTGCTCAATTTTTTAACTCTTAAAATGCTTCTTTCCTCTCTTATTTCAGTAATTGTCATCAGGATCTTCTATTGTGCTGATGTAAAACATGAGTCATTTTTGATAGCTGCTGTAGCTTATCCTTTTTCAACTGGCTTGCAATTATTTTTTTAATTGTATCTCTATACTATCTCTTGAATTCATTTCCTCCTTGACACTTCCAGCTGCTATATCGTTTTTCAAGCATTTATTGCCCCAGCCTAAATTTCTGCGTTAACTTCATAACCTATTTATCTCACTCTAATATGCTATTGGCAGGTAATACAAGCACAATTGTAACTGAGTCATTACCATTATCTACTGAAACTAAATCATCCAAAGTTTTCTACCATATATCTTCTTCATCACATGTGCGCACACACACACACCTCTTTTTCCTCCTCCAAAGACGTTTTTTCTTAAAAAAAAAAAAAAAAAAGAGCACAGAACCCAAAGAGGAGCTCAATCCTACCACTGCAAGATCATGACCTGAGCCAAAACCAAGAATTGGACACTCAATTGACTGAGCACCCAGATGCCCCCTAAGACACTTTTAAATTATGGTCCAGCACTTTCCTAAATCCTGGCTGGGTTTATCTTGTTCCTTTCTTCTCTTTCCCATTTCATTTCCTTTCTCCTCTCTCCATTCCATTTCCTCTCCAACTTCGATTTATCCTCCAAGGCTCAGCTCAGATGTATCCTCCATGAAGCCTTTCCCTGTTCTTTGTCTTATTTAGTAACTATCACTTTCATTTCCTGCAACATTTTCTTCAAACCTTTATTATAATTTTATTTCACTCACTTGAACTTGTAAACTCTTTGACACAATGTGTGGCTTATCTTTACTTCCTCCCCATTACCTGGAACTTGGCAGGTGCTGCTTTAATAGTGAATTGAATAAAACTTTTAGGTCAACATTTATTTGGCTTCTCCAATATGCCAGGCAGTGAGCTAATGTTTGAGATAAAAGATGAAATAAACACAGATTCTTTCCTCAGGGGTTCAAATGCCAAGTTCTATATTGCAATCAAATGGTCTGATACATATCAGTATATGTGTGTGTGTGTGTGTGTGTGTGTGTGTGTGTGTGTATGACTATCAGATCATATATAGATATTACCATCTAAATGGAGAAATCTTGGAAACTTGGGTGGCTCGGTTGGTTAAGCCTCTGACTCTTGATTTTAGTTAAGGTCATGATCTCACGGTCATGAGACTGAGCCCCATGTGGGGCTCTGCTCTCAGTGTGGAATCTACTCTGTCTCCCTGCCCCTACTCACTCTCTCTCTCTCTCTCTCTCTCTCTCTCTCTCAAGTAAATACATAAAATCTTTTAAAAATGGAGAAATGGAAATTGCTGCCTGTTTTGCCTTGTTGCATAATTTGCCTTTGGAGAGCAGATGTTTACCAGGTCCAGAGATCACATCAAGGCAGAGGAAGTAGATCCACAGAGAAAACGAACATTTTGAAATTGCAAATCAGGTAAGCAACACATTTCAAGTCAATGCAAATAATTAGGCTTCAGGAAGAGAGGGCTTACTTGCTTCTAAAGAGAAGCAAGTAGGAAGAAAAATAATCTAAGGCATCTGCTTGGTGTACCTGTAGCTCCCTTAATTTGGTTCTCACTTGACTATAAGTAATTCTGTTTGAAACTTCCCTAGAGAATGATGAGGGGGTAGAGACAGGCAACAGGTATAGGGGCTGAGGATTAAAGGCCTTTTCCAAAGAACAAATTGCTAAACTAAACTGCTCTATCAGCTCCAAACCATCCCCCTGTTATTTCCCCCCCCCCCCCAAAAAAAAAACTATGAACAAGTACAGTTTATCTTTGGCCAATTTTCCCCTCTACAACTGCCCTTTCAAAATCACCCTCAGACACAGTCTCAGTATCCTTAAGGTTCAGACGCTTCTTCAACTACCTCCTTTCAGCACCTGTAGAACCTGTGTGAATACCACCCAAAGCTTTCTTCCCTCTACCCCAATGAAACATTTATCTGCTTGTCCCTTGGGATCATGTACCTCTCCACTTGGCAACGTGCAAAGATGATCAGTAAGTTTCAATTCTCTTAACTTGAATGAGCAAAATATTTAAATCTTGATGTGTAAGATTCTAACAAAATTTCTTATTAGATATCATAAGGCCTTAAAAGCCAGTTAAATTGTAAAAAAGAGCTTTAGGAAGGGTTATTAGCATAGGAAATTTCACATCTTGGGGTTGGCTAACAGTTGGGAGGATTATTTGTCTTAGCCTCACAAATCTCACCACAGAGTATGGTCCAACACTAGCCCTGACTAAAGCCTGACTGCCCAGCCTATGTTTCCAGGCAATGACCAATGTTTCTGCCAGTCTCTTTAGACTGGAAAATTGAAGATGTCTTGGGTTCCATGCCAATATCCCTATCAGTTCCTATTACCCGGATTCACTGTCTTTCATTCCAAATAAATCCATAGGGTGTATTTCTCTATGGATCATCATTGCTCTGAGTTGCTAGACTCACTGAGGGTTTGTATTGGTTCCTGATTCTGGCTTCATACTGTGACAAAACCATGCACATACTGAGATGTAGTTTCTGAGAGCTCAGATAAAAATCAGGACTCTGAAGGAGTAGGGGCAAAATATCCTCTTACTGATATTATTGGAGACAAACTATAGGCCTGGGTAATACTTAGATCTGACCCAGTATAACACTATTTTTAGGCTTGTCTAAGAAGTAATACCATAAAGGTCATAAATTCCTACTTGAGAAGAATTCATGATATCTGAGTTCTATACTACATTACATGGCATGAGTTAAAATTACCTCCTCCTGAGCGATCTGATTTGAGGCAAAATATTTAACCTCTATGGTTTCAGTTTCCCATTTGATAAGATGGAAAACTAGAAGCGATGACCTTTTAGCTATATAGAGTGGTAGGCGGTGGTTCTATAATATGTTCCAGAATTAGAAAATGCTAGTTAAACATAAATCTGCTGAGGACTATAGAAGAGAAAGACAAAGGGAAGTCAAAATTCCATTTCGGAGATTTGGGAGGAACTTAACTCCAAAGTAGCTTGTTAACGGCTTATTATACAGTCATTGGAGAGAGAATTCTGGATTCTTTTATTTACCATTTACTGCCTAGTGCACTAGGCTGTTTTGTTGGACACACATGGATTATTCCTCTAACATCACTCATGTAGTCATGATTGAAGATAATTGCAAAAGTATCACGACTGCATTTGTCAAGAAAGAAAGGGGTTAATATCAAGAAGCCCCTGACTCTTTTGAATTCCAGTATCTAAATGGCTATAGCTCCTCGCAGCAGAGAATTTTCTAGAAAACAAAACACACACTAAAGCTCTAAAAAAAGAAAATATCCATTAAAGATACAAAGAGGCTGGGGCTCCACTAATGTAGTATGAAAATTCAACTTGCAAGTAAGATGCCAGAGTTGGATTGATTGCTGTGTACAACAGTGACATGAATATAAAGACTCCCTAAGGTTAAATTGGGCTCCTGCATTGAAATTCTAATTAGAAATATGAATGCCCCAACTCTGTGAAAGTACATGTGTGTTTAATTATTCTCCTTTTTCACCTTATCTCTTCCATTATTTTATACCCTTTTCCCTCCTCCTTTCTCGCTGTTCTCAAGCAACCCATGCTCCTCACTTAATCTAAGTGTAGGGCTTTTCTTTAAGTTGGCATTAATTGACAAGCAGTGTTTAATTATTATTTTTCATGACTGAAGAGGGCTAATATTAACTCTCCATGGGCCTGAAGGCGACCTCAGCCCCCTTGTTTCTGGTGGCATCACTCTGCCTTCATCACTGGCATTTCTTTAATCAGACAGACATGCCACATATTCTTCTTTATCTTAATGGTATGTACTTATATTTGTGCTAACTAAGGCTGCTGGGAGACTTACTTGTCTTGTACCATTGTATTTGAAAAATTGGCACTTAGAACAACTAAGGATTAAATCATCTTTACAGTACCAAAGTGGTATTTGGGAGGAAAATGTAGCCTTGAGGACTACTACTACCTGGAGTCTTCTTTACACCAGCAATGTGCCTTGTAAGACTGGCATCCTTGGCTGGCAACCAGCAACTGATACTGTAACATATATGACTGACTGATAACTAATATCTCAAAGGATCTGCAAACCATTTGCTTATGCACTGGTGCCCTGAGTGGGGTTTGAGTGCGGACCTTAAACATTGCCACAATTATAATAATCTGGCTTTTCTCTAAATTCATCAGTCACACTAGAAATCTAGCTCATCTACCACCATAATGGTCAACTTTTGAATCAAAGCTGGAGAAGTGTTTCTGTTGATATTAAGTAGGAGAATATTTGCTTTACAAAAACAGACATTTTATTCAGTCTCCTTTACCACTCTGTGTTGAGTTTTAACCTCAAAAGAAGACTTATTTGGGGAACTTTCTGAATCCAAAATTAAAAGGCAAAGAAGTTCATGGCCTGAAATCTGTGTCTTCTCTTAAATACTTCTCAGTTATAAGAGGACCTGAATTACCAGACAAAAAGGGCAAATGAAAATTACTCCAGTAAGTTATAGGTCAAATCCAATAGGACAGCTAAAGTAGAAAAGTGTCAAAGAATAGGTATAAGGAATAAAGGAATAAATAGGAGCTCTAGCCCAAGACCAATAGGTGCTAACCCAGGAAATTTAGGTAGGAAGAGTCAAAAACCAGAGAGGTTCAGAGGTTGGGGCTTCCATCACAGTCATATATTCCCAGAGTTTCCATGTCCTACGTGACAGAAGTGTCATAGCAAGTGGAAAGGGCATGGAGTCTAGAGTCAAAGAATCTGAATTCCAATCCAGACTCTAATCATATACTGACTGAATGACTTTATGCATAACATATCTTTAAAGTTATTATAATGAAGACCTTCCTCATGGGATCTTTGTGAGGAATAAATGAGATACACATATGAAAGCACTTGAACATTTTAATTTGCTTTATAAATTTTAATTATTATTAACTTGAAATACATATTTCCTTAGAAGTGGTGGAAAGTAAGAATTCAACTGATACTGTACCTCAGACACATATGGATTTAATAGGCTTTTTTTTTCTTTTGCTAGTTAGTTCTGCCATCTGTGGAACATTCAAAAAGAGACAACAAACTCTGGAAAACAAGCCATTCATAAACAAGGAACTACATTTGTGATTAAAAGCCTTTGACCTATTAATACTCATAAGGGGCAGAAACTTGGAAAGTGTCCTATGCTGAACATTCTTCTTTCAATATAGACCTATTAACTTGCCTTATTAGTCATCAAGTAAATAAATCACAGACTCAATTTTTCCCTGCCAGGCTCCAAAAATACCAACTTGTGTGCTAACAGCATCAAATAAAATAGTAACTGTAATCCAAAAAAATGTATCAGTGGTTCTCAAAATGTGGTCCCAGACTTCCAACAGCAACATCACCTGGAAACTTGTTAAACAAGCAAATTACTGAAGCCCATAGAGAACTACTGAATCAGAAACTCTGAGGATAGGCCCAGCAATCTGTGTTTTAATAAGCCCTCCATATCATTCTGATGCTCTTTGGGATTTGAGAGCCATTACATTAGGCTGAGAACAGAACCAGCATCCTAAGCAGTGTTTTTATTTGTAGATTTTTGAGGGGAACTAACTAGTTTTAACATGTTTTAATATAGCTGAAGTTTCAATACATGTGCGGTTAAAAATCACGACTAACAAATGCATGAGCAAGACCACATAGAGCTTCAGTTTGTGTCCACAGGCTCATTGTTTTAAGGAAGTTCATTTTTCCATCCTTAGTCTGAACAGATGAATGTCTTGGTCAAGTTTAATTTCCTGTAATGCTTGAGCAATTCAAACACTCAAAAAAATTGAGCATATTTTTATTTGCTAAGGACTCCAATCAGGGTGAAAGATCTCACAATTAGTCTTGGTAATATAAATGTAAATTGAACTCGGTTCATTAGTTTTAGCAATACTCTTCCTTGTTTGGCTTTTAATAGTATTTAAGTCTAGCTATTACGTTAATATCTTGGCTTATAAAGTTTATAATATAATTAAATAATATAGATAAATTTTCTCCTCTTAATCATTGTAACAAAGTCAGCTACACAAGTATCAGTGAGTATAAAAATCTAAGTACCAAACATAAATGGTACTTAGAAATTTATAAATGTTTCATAAATTTTTAAATGTTATATAAAAATTAAGTTTTATTGTACATATTACAACAATAGTTATTTTGCATCATATTTAGGTGTGAGGGTAACGACCAAGAGCTCCCTGCTCTAGAATTCTAGGAGCCTGCATTATACTTCTGGGTCACTGGAAACGATGCTCAGATAGTTCCTCAGGAAGCATTGTATAAATATTTGTAGAATGAGTTAGATTTTCCTGAAAGTTCCTCATCAACAATTACCAATATTAAATGCAAACCATAGTTTGTGAAGTTAAAAATAAAAAAAGACCAGAGCAATCACTCCTTACCTACTCTTACCCACCCTCCTTGTGATACATGGAACCAACATCAGGGCTTCCATTTTCCTACTCCTTAGGGCCCAGGAGCATCCTCTTGGGACAGCCCAGTCACACCCTTCAGCCTATCATTTTGTCTCCATTGAAACTGCAGTAGAATTTCTCACTCTTCACTATTCTACCTTAATCAAAATGTTGCAGTCACACAACTTGATATGACACTTCTTGCTTAGAGAAAGTTGTTTCTTCCCAAATGAAAACTGGAAACCATAGAATAATATTTCTAGCCTTAGGGAGCCTGCTGATGAGAAAAATGGAGATCTAGGTTTTAACATGTAAATCTTAGAATTACTGTATTGAGAAAAGGGGAGTATGCTGCTAAATTTATGAGAATACCACATATCATGAATAATGTAGGCATAAAACTTAACATATCTAAATATTTTTAAATAACCCTTTATAATAGCATTTTATAATTACAGTGGGCCCCTCTGGTGTGTGAATTATGGTGTATTCATGTTTAGTTGCATTGACTGTACTCAGCTTTTAGCCATGTGCCTAGCAACATACTGGGTATGAATTAATGTGCAGTAATTCATGGCCTGTTGTGCCTTATTAAATATAGCATTGATTCAATTTTAGAACTGCAGCATAATGACTCAAATATTTTTCAGAATGCTAAGTGCCCCATACAATTTTTATTTGAGAGCCTGTTTTCACATTTCAACCCTCACTTACAATAGTAATATTTTCCTACTGCAGAGCAACAACAACATCAAAAAAAAGCAATTGCCCACCAAAAAGTAAAATCAAACAACATAAGGAATTACCTCCTAGATGGACCTATTTCTCCCAATAAATATATCTACAAAATCTGCTTTAAATGGGAAAAAAAACATATTTTTGTTTTTCAGGCCACTTAAAAAACTACTTTAAAAGACTCTCAATTTCCTTGTTCTCCATTATTCTGTGATTCAAAGCAAAATAATAATATATCACATTTACAGGGGACAGTACCCAGCAGCAATTTAGGAGACCTCAGGTCCAGTTTTTATTCTACTAATTTACTATAATTGCTAATAAGTCACATAATCACTCAGTGATTCAGTTTCCTCACCTGTAAAATATTTTCCTATTTCAGGGGATGTTGTGAGAGATAAAAAATATAAGTCTGTGAAGATGCTATATAAATATAAATTAGCATAGGCAATCTGCCTAGCCCCACACTAAGTATACTTTTAGCTAGTTAAAGAGCTTTCATACCACTATCTCACTGATAATTCCCAATTATGCGATGGGTAGATAGGAACTATTATTCCCACTTCACAGCTGAGCTTCAGCCACAGAATGCTCTTCCTCTCAGTGACAGATACACATGAAGCAGTGAAACATCTAAACTGAATAAACCATGATCTCCAATTTCACAGTTAGAGTGCCCTCACATCCACCTGATAGAACAAGAAACAGAGACAGACTGGCAAATATAACTTAGTGGCAAAGTTAAAACCCAAATCCCAGTTTACAGTCTTTCAGGCAGGCTACAGACTACATTTATGTTGTAAAGGTTGAACATTACCTCACTTTGTAATTTCTGCTTGAGCAAGTGAGAAGCCTCTCACCACAACCTCATATAGCATTGAACACAATTGAATCACTGTTTCAAAAATAATAGTGTTTAGTCAGGCCAAACCTCATTCTGCAATACATTTCCAGCCGACATCCTTCCATGTCTTCATGTTCAAAATAACATTTGTAAATGACTCTTCATTTTAAACATATTAGAAGATCTACATCTTATTAACTGAAGTTATGAAACTTTCCTTTAGTTGCTAGTTAGCTACAATATTGTTTGCTATATGTCCTACTTCTTCCAGTATTCCAATGTTCTGCAAGAACAAGCTGTAAAAAAAAAAAAAAAGCAATGATAAAACTGGTATCCCTTACCCAGCTCATGCTTCTAACACTGCCATTTTTACCATGAAATCACCTCTGGCTCCAATAACTACAAATAATTTTTAAACTTTAGCCCAAGACAAATTTCATTATTTCATTTGTGGTATGAGGAAATCTGAGAAAAAATATTTTTGGGTCACAACTCTCACCTTCCTGGGGCAGAATGTGCTCTACACTAGGGGTCAGTGTATCTTGGTATATCCATTCCAAACACTCATGGAACATAGTAACACGGAATTCCTTTAGAGTAAGTCAGACCCGGTTTCTAACTCCAGCTTCATTATTACTAATACATGGCATTGGAAAAGTGGCCTAATCTCTCTGAGCACATTATTTCATTGAAGACTGGGCTAATAATAGTTTCTATCTCTACAATATGAATGGAATATTCTATAACCACTGAGGACAGAGCCTGACACATAGTAAGCACTCAAAAGTGCCAGCTAATAATAGTTTGGAGAAACTGCTGTGGTCCAAATTTCAGGTAACATATGGATCCAATGCTAGTTATAGGCCAAATATATCTCAAGCCTCATCTTTGTTCCCCTCTTATCATGACCATTATCATAGGATTTTATTAAATATATGATTGCTCCTAGCATTCTCTTATGTTATCATTACACATAATTCCCATTGCACTCAGCATATGCCTATATTACAGTTCACAGTCTATCTTATACTAAAATTATTTGTACTTGTCTTCTCCCCTAGTCCAAAAAAGGTCAGTAGAATTGTATTGAAGATAACTAGTCTAACAAGGTATTTGATGCAAGATTTAGTGTTGAAACACCACAGAAAAAGACATCCACCAGCCAACACTTTCTCATTATATCAAAGCAGATGCTTTGGGGTAATGCAATTATTGCTTTCTGTTATGACCAGGATCAGAGGTGCAAGTGAAGACCATCTATGAATATAAGAAACATGAGGAAAATTAGACAGCTAGCCCAATTCAACCCCAAGCAAGCAGTGAATGTTATTTTGCATCAGGCTTTTTAGAATTCCAAAAGATTCTTCTGAACCCTGGAAAGCAAAGGGTTAGGCTCTCCATGATTCTGAAAACACCAATGACTTTTTCACTCTTTAATGCAAAATAAAAGCCTATTTAGACTTCCTTTTGCAATTATCACCTATTTGAATTCTGGTAACACTTATTTAGTTAGTAATCTAGCTCTTTTCCCTGTTTAAAAAAAAAATAAGTAGCGGAGTGGGTTTTTTTTTCTTTAATACACTGAGATCAGGCAGCCATGATTTTGACCTTCTTTAACATGAAAACATAGACTTGTTTAGCTGCAACAAGTCTATTGAGTCCAGATCTCCTCTCTCCACTGAATGAGCAAGGGAACAAAAGGCAGGTAGACCTCTTGGCATCAGGCATAAGGAAGCAGGCCCTGCTTCTGGGAGCTCAAGTAGGTGAACTCCATCCTCCCTGCCCAGTTACAGTGAAAACAAGGGATTGGACAACTGCAGAAAGGGTGATGCCAATCCTGAACACGTGGATGTCCCTTGTTTCTCCCTTACAAGGAATTCCCTGTCATTCCTGCCACTCTCTTATCAATCTTATCAACCAGTTGGTGTGATAACTACATCAAAATATAACCACGCAGATTTTTTGTGGACCAGGCTTAGAGATTTTCAGAAGAGAGCAAGATGGACCAAGCTCTAAGTATTATCCCTGCCTCAAAGAAACCCTTAAACATGTAACATGGAAATTCACCTGTCATCACCCTGCCTCCTTAGAGAAGCCTGTACCCTTTTCTTCAAAGCATTGGAGCACATATTAGGCAGAGCAGCTAATAGCACTGCTAAAACACTCTGACAGGTGTGGATAGACTTTACTGCTTTCCCCACACCACACCCACATACACACCCACATACACACACACACGCACCAATCACCGCTTCAAATATCTTTATTCATTGAAAAGATTTTCCAGTGTTCTCTGTCATCAAATCTCAGAGATCTTGCTTCCACCTCCATTGCAGCTTCCACCATTCTCCTGATCTTTAACGGGATTCCCAAGCCAATATCACTTCATGCTTCTTCTGAAAGTTATCCCATGGAGTTATCAGAGGCAATGAAACATAATGGTTATGCGTGTAGACTCTGGAGCTAGACAGCTAAATCTAAATCCTGGCTCAATCACTTATAAACTATTTGTTTTGAGAAAAATTTCTTATTTTGTCAATGCTACAGTCTCCTCATTGGGATGAGAGTAATAGTGCCTGTATCGAATTATTGTGAATATTAAATAAATTAATATGTGCTGAGTATTTAGAAAATGCCTGACACACAGAAAGTGCTCGATAAATGTTTTCTCCTAATGTTCTATCCTCTATTATCTCCACATGCCACTTAATAGGACTCTGTTCTTAGTATTTTACTACCCTTATTTTAAATTCTGAACTTCAGATTTCTTTCCTTTGTGTGATATATTTCTAGAAGGACCTTCTCTTTTTTCTTTTCAGTTCAAGTTATTCAATTTGCATGGACTTCTTATGATAGAATATGAGACACACAGAGAGAAACATAAAACTGCCCTGAAAGCTTGATTTTCAGACCAGACTCACAGAATTATAACTTTCAGGGTTAAACAGGGCCTATTATATAACAGGCTCTCAATGAACGGTAAAACAAACAAATACACTGCTCTCCCTTTCTCATTGAGCACAAAGTGGCTAATCTCAGAAGAGAGAAAAAAAAAGGTTCTTCTATTCTTTCCCCAATTTCTCTACCACAGCTCTCAAGGAATGTTCCAGTCAAATGTAATTGATTTACCTCCCCAAAGAGGCACACAGACATAATACCCTATTTTAGAACTCTTTGGGTTATTTGAGTGCTTCATAGATTCTGGGACCTAATTCATTCATTCAGCTGCAAACAGAGATGATCTCTCCCTATTTCTTGGAACATTGTCTTGCCTGGGCTCCTAGCCACCAAACCCTTCTGCTATTCCTCCTACCTCCAACCACTCTTTTTCAGTCTCTTTCTGAGATCTTTCTCTCTATTCAAACCCAAGGGCACATCTTCTCCCTTGACACTCTCCTCTTCATATCCTCTGTATACTTCCTATACGATCACCTCCCATCCCATGGCTTCATAAGCAATCTACACCTCCAGGACAGGCCTCTTCCATGAGATCTGGACCTCTATACTCAATTTCCCTCTCACCCTCTCCATTCAAATATCAAACACACATGTCAATCTAAAATATCCAAAACAAATCTTGATTTCCTGCTCAAACCTGCTTCTCCCCCAAGCTTCACACTGAGTAAATGGGAACACCACCCCCACAGTTACTTGGACCCAAAATTTAGGCCCTGTTGCTGATTTCTCTATAAACATACTCCACATTCACATCACTTCATCAAGTTTTCTCCACCTTCAGTATATGTCCCAAATCTAAATTCCTCACTGCCTCCTCTTCTGCCAACCTAGTCCAAGCCACCATCATATCTCATCCAAATTGATACAATGGCTCCCTAACTGCTCTCTGCTCCCACTCTTCCCTCCTGTCCCAGCCTAACATTCTACTTAATGTAGCCCCCAAAGTGGTATTTTTAAAACCAAAGTAAGATCAGGTCACATCCCTATTAAAACTTCTCAACTTTTAGATACTTCCACTTGAATAGAAGCTCCAAGAGGATAGAAATTTTATGTCTTGTTCACTGTTTCTCCCTGGAAACTAGAACAGTATCTAGCACAGGATAGGTACTTAATAAACATGTGTTGACAAATAATGACTTAACTAAACAGTGAGTGTCTACTTGGTATTTGGGGCACATATCAAAAATATAAGAAAGAAACATGCCCCATGTCCTCATGCCTACTGAGGAATGAAAACATTCACATGCATAACCAGTAACAGGATAATGTTACTTGGGTGTGACGGTTAATTTGACTGTGCTATAGTACACAGATTTGGTTCAAACATTATTTAGGATGCTCCTGTGGCAGTATGTTTTAGACGAGATTAACATTTTAATTGGTGGACTCTGAGCAAAGTGGATTATCCTCTATAACTTGGATGGGCCTCATCCAATTTGTTTAATAAATGGAATAAAGACTGCCCCCCCCGCCCCCCGCCAAGCAAGAAGAAATTCTGTCAATAGATGGCTTTGGACTTGAACTACAACAATGGATCTTCCCTGGGTCTCCAGTCTAACAGTTTTCCTCAGCAGATTTTGGACTCTTCAGGCTTCCATAATCCTGTGAGCAAATTTCCTTATCTCTCCTCACCACACATATATCCTTCCTATTAGTCCCATTTCTCTGGAGAGCTCTAACTAATACAAAATAGCAGGGGGTCCTCCTAAGTTAGTTTGGGAAGTCTATGAAGGTGCCCTTAGTTTACTGCATTTAAATCAAGATTTCCACTGTAGGTAGATGTCACACAGGACCAGTTTTACACTAGTTTCAGAGGAGCCAGAATTATTCCAGGCAAAGGAAATAATATTTTCAGTGGCCCCACAATAAAAGAAGTGCTTTCTAGGCTCTAAGAAGTTCAGCATTGGTTGGTTGATTGCCCTTATATGAGAGGTACGACCTAGATGCTTTATTTGGCAGGCCTCATGCTTAGAAAGTCAAGCATACTGTCACACAATCCCTCTCAGCAGAGGTTGCAGTTAGCCTGATCCAAAGAAAAACACCATACATATTCATCCTTCCTGTTGGCAAAGTTCATGCCCTCCCTCTCTACACAGGGATATAATCAGAGAAGTCTGACATAACTCCAGGCTGCACACACCCAAGAAAATAGCAAAGTCCTTACAAGGAGAGACCCAATTCAGCCTCGGAGTAGTCCAGTCAGCAGTCACTCCGTTCTGAAACCTGTCAGACTGTGATGCTGCTCAAGGCTGTTGTTTTGACATTAGCTTGACACATTCACATGTCACCCTCATTGTGTGAACTCCTACTCAGTGTTTTGTAATAACAGCAAAGGCATCAATATTTAAAAACAATCAAATGTATGTTTGGTTTAAATAGGCAGTTGAGCCACAATCATTTATAAAAAGTCTTCTATGTGTATTTGCCTGTTTTATATATTTTAAATTAACCATTCATAAGGGAAGTCTCATATGCTTTAATAAATTACAAGGGGTCAATAACTTAGTGGGTCCTCTTAAAAACACTGTAAACCAAATTACTTCTCCAATTTATATGCTGCTTCCATTATCCCTTTAAAGACAATACAAATTTTGTAGATGAATGCTCTGAAAGCTACTCATAAGGTACAAATATCATAACAGACATTTCCTTCATGGAGGTAAACTGCTGAACTCATATATTTTGTTTTCCCTTTTCTCTGTGGCCAGTGGAGATGAGGACTTATACCAGGTGCTGATAAAAGTGGCTCAAAGGTCCACTCATGTCTCAAGACCTATTTCCTCAGGCCTCTGAGATAAATAAGAGGCGTATTTCAAAAGACTGATGAATAAAGACTTGTCTGGAAATTGCCACATAGGCTGAATTTGCCCACCTAGCTCACTAATGTTGGATAAAACCATTTTAATCCAATATTCTTCCTGAGGTGTCAAGACTGGAAACTTAAATGAAATGGGACAGTTAGAAAGAGAGTCAGCTAAACAACCAGTCTTGTTGGTTGCTTGAAAATAGCCTTTGGATCTTTAGACAGAGTTGTGAACTACCCAAGAAATAGGTATACCCCCTGTCATCCTAAGACATTGGCTGAAGGGGATCCCTGGGTGGCTCAGCGGTTTAGCACCTGCCTTTGGCCCAGGGCGCAATCCTGAAGTACTGGGATCGAGTCCTCCGTCGGGCTCCCAGCATGGAGCCTGCTTCTCCCTCCTCCTGCGTCTCTGCCTCTCTCTCTCTCTCTCTTTCTCTCTCTATCATAAATAAATAAATAAATCTTTTTTAAAAAATTTTTAAAAATAAAAAAAAAAGACATTGGCTAAAGCTCAAAAGCTCCTCAAGAAAAATCTCCAAAGGCATGATGTGGCTCTCCATATATGCTCAACCCTGGGAGACTCCAGAAAGTTTTTCCATCCTGTATTCCTCAATTTGGCATTCCTCCAAGATTGAGTAAAAGTAGAAACAGGCATCATTAATTATATTTATTATCTTGAAAGCCCAACAGCAAACATACATATAACTAAAATAAATAAGCACACCAAGTTTTCTTTCATTTTGTTTTAATTTTTACAGCATTATATCATTAATAACACTGGTTACCTGGTTATCATATGTCAATCAAAAACTTTGATTTGCAGTTATCCCTAGCTTATCTTAATAAACAAGAAAAAACAAAGCCATTGTTACTTGGTAAGTGCTGTTGGGTAAATAAAATTATTAAAATGTGAGATCCCTAAGGGAAGAAAGCCATGTTTTAAAAAGACCTTGATGATGATGAAGGGAGAAACCCTTGCCCTGACTGTGCTTATGTCTCCAACTGTCTGCACTATCTCCCTGGATTCACTTCATTGGAAATGATCCAGTTAGGCTGAGTGAGGCACACACCTCACTTAAACAAGTCTTTCCTGTTCCCCACATGCCTCCTCCTCCTCCTTCTCCCCTCCATTCCCTACAGGGGCGATCTGGACATCAAAGAAACAGATTGCAGAGAATGACTACAGTATTCCCTTCAGAGTCAAAATTATAGGAATCCTCTGCAGCTCTCCTCTGACATATACCTTCAGACAAGACCTGTGCACAAAAGGTGGAAATGAATGACTTTTGAGAGATTACTGCTCATAATCAGCAGATGAGTGGTAATCAGTCTCTTTGGATGGCCATGCTCAATTTTTCAAAGGTTTTGATTTAGACCCACAGTCAAAAATGCCAAATACTAAGCAGAACATGCACAATGGCAGATTCATGTGAAAATATAGGGACTTCATTTTCCTTTCCTTATTTGGTCCATTTTAGCTACAGTTACCACCTCCTTCCTGGCTTTTCTTAAATTTTGCTAATAGTAAGACTGAGCCGGGCTATCTCACAGCACAACTCCAAAGTTGTCAAAACTGGTTTCAGTACCCTCAACATCGTACCCTGCCCCCCAGTCTCTTCCATCTCAGGTAACCCATATTTTCCAGCTCCTCTCCTATCCAAGCATGCTCCTAGAAAAATATCTTAAAAACTCATTCATGTGAGAATACAAATGGCAGATATGACTTAATCAATTTTTCATTGTAGGGGTATTCTTCTCTGGACTGCAGCCAGGATCCAGACGCTCTTGGAAAATGGAGCTGGATGATCCTTTCTACTTTGCCAATGTTTATTTACATAAGTAAGATTCACAAGGGCTTTGTAGCAGGTCCCTAGGAGGAGTCAGATAAAGTCAATGCAGGGAATGGCAGAGTCTCTATCCTCACCTGCCTTCCTGCTACCTACACAAAAAACCTAGCGTACAGGCCTGATTCTGAGCTCCTATAAGAAAGAGGTTAATGTAAGAAACAGGGAGATCTATGTTTATAAGATGACTGTGAGAGAGAACTACTTTGCCAACTCTAGCCCAGACCATAGTCTACATGGTCTAGACAGCCCTTCAAGGGAAGGGGAGTTGTACTAGTAGGGCAGTAGTCTTACAGAGGCCACCAGGAAGGAAATAATGTTAAGGTCCTTTGATGAGGAGAACCACCATCTGAGGTGGTTCTGTCTAGGGCACATTCAAGACACCACCTGGCCTAAGGGCTCTAGAAATAACTAAAGAGGAGTTTAGGGATGAAAGTAGGGTGAAGTTAAAAGCCTACTGAAGCTTAATTAAAAATTACACCCAATGAAATTTTCCCCATAATTGTATAAGTTAGGAGAAGTATTTGGGAGCCACAATGGCCATTCTTATACCTTAAGTTCAACACTTGTGGATCCATAACTTTTCAGGAAATCTCCATTCATTAAATGTACCTTCCAAATAAAGTATATTATTAGTAGCAGCAGCACTGTCATTAGCTAATATTTATAGTTTCATGCTAGTTTCCACATCTTCTATTTTTCAGCTATGAGATAGTATGGCAATAAGTACCTTTGAAATTGGCATATCACTTTCTTCCTGCAGCAATTTAGTTGCCTGGTACCAAATTCTGAATTTAAATAAAATAACTATGACTGTACATTGGCCCTGCCCATTAATGCCAAATGAATGCACTGCTATATCAGTAAATAGCAAATTCATTATGGAGTGTTACTCAAGCTCTTACAAATGAGCCATTTGAGTCAGATCATTCCTCAATCTTTGTGCTGCCTTTGAGTTTCATCTACCTAGGAAGGAGATGCTTTGAAATCGTGTTAAGAATTTTAATCACAAATAGTCTCAGCACGCTGTATAGACAGGGAGGAAAAGGGGGCTCCTTCTTCCCCAGATTTCTGTTCAACCCCTGCAGTTTTCCTCACCTTGGATGATGTATTCAAGACTTTGATTCATTTTTCTGTATTATAACCATCTCTTTCACAGCTGGGGAGAAGAGAAGGAGAAAGAGTGTTAGATAGCTACAGGGAAAGTCATAATTTAAGGGGCAGAAACCTTTTAAAACTGGTGTGCTAAGGTTTGGGGTTCTTTTCTTCTACTGTATTTAAGAGGTCTATGCTGTTGCCCCTTCTGTCCATCACACCAAGCAAAATCCAGCCATGTGCTAGAATCACTTAACTAAAATTGAGCTGCTTACTCTAGACTTAAGACTACCATTATCTGTTCAAAAATTATTTCCTTTAATTATTTCATTTAATCCTTTCAGCAGCAATAAGAAGCCAGGCACTATTACCAGCCTCCACTTTATATAGGAGAAAACAGGAGCTTGAAGAACATAAATAACCTCATCTGTGGTCACACCAGCAATAAGAAGGAAACTTTCAAACCCAGGTCTGTGTGCCGCCAAGACCAAGTCCTAAATACCCAGGAGCTCTAACAAGGGGAATGAAATCCGGGACCCACCTAATCACCAGAGCATCACACTGACTATGCAGCAGATATGACTCTCTGCCACAGACAGGGGCACTGGTTTAGATGCCTTCAGTTCACATTTTTATTTATTCTTTATTTTTTTAAAAGGTTTTATTTATTTATTCATGAGACACACACAGAGAAAGAGAGAGGCAGAGACATAGGCAGAGAGAAGCAGGCTCCGTGCAGGGAGCCTGATGTGGGACTTGATCCTAGGACTCCAGGATCACGCCCTGGACTGAAGGCTTCCCTCAGTTCACACTTTTAAAGTAGCAGCCCCAGGACTTGTACTTAGCATATGGATTGGCTCTCAAAATTTGAACCTTCATCTGGTGTTCCTAAGACCTGCCATTCCTCAGTCTCTTAAGAGAGGTTGATTTAAACCTATTTCTTCTCTCTCCTTCCTATGTATTCTTTATGAAAACCTTTGGGTTGTTATGGTTTTACAAGATAGTGATTTACTAGTGGTAAAATGCCTTGCCAAGGGTTAAGCCTACAGGAAATATAAAAATTATGACAATGGTTATCAAATATATGTACTACTCCATCTAGCCTCATAATACCCCTACATAAAGTGAATACCATCACTGCCTATGCCAATGATACTTAGTCCATATATATGTGTCTACAAATTGCTATTGGTCTGTAGTATAAAACAAAATACTACAGAAATTGAGAGTAAATATTTAGAAACTTTAAAAACAATTAGAATCATTTTATGTCTGTCGAATTTAAGAATAAAAAGTTTAAGTATTTCTAGGAATTCATTTTTACTGTGTTATACTATAAATACATATATAGTCTATACATGAACTGGTAAATTTTAAAAAAATAATCTGATCATTCAGCCAGACAATTCGAGAAACACTGGAATTTACAGCTAAAGGAACCAAGGTTTAATTAGGGAGGTTAGGTAACTGGCATAAAAAAAGGATAAGGAAAGTGGAGCCATAGTCACCTTCCTCTTAAACCCTTGGGACTGAAATTGTAGAGCTCAGCAGTGTATTTCTCTCTTCGAGTGCCTTGTTAGGAGGCTATGATAAATCTCTAGGTTTGACTAGCACACAGCAGGAGGTCAGAAACCATGAGCCCCATTCATTATTTATTCTCAGCAGCTCCTCCATAGTTCCCTCCCTCTGTTCATCAGATCCTATGCAGTCAGGCCAGTTTGGAACATCAGTCCCACAATTTTCATTTACCTTGGTGTTTGGGGTCACAATTTTTCACTCCTTGAGTTTTACTCCTTGAATGGGATGGCTTCTGGCAATTGGATTTTAAAACCCAGATGTCAAATTTAGGACACCAGAGGGAATCTCTGCATGAATCACATCAACATTCTTATCCCCACCTCACCATGGGCAATTTATCAAAGACAAAACAACCTCTCCTAACTGGGTAAAATATGCTGCAGAAAGTCTGTGCCCTTTATAAGAGCATTCAAATCCCCACCCAATGCCTGTTTTGACAGTGTACTTTGGCAAAAGAAAGTACTAATATAGCCAATGTTATCAAACATCAGTAGAGCTACTTTTTAAGACTGTGGTACCTGTCCTCTTGATTTGAAAATCATTAGAGAAAATCTGCCAAATCAGCCAGGAGAAATTTAAACCACCAACAGAAATCGAACTTGTAGACAGACTTGTCTATATTCAGAACCCCTGCTCCCAAACAGTGGGCAAAGCAGAAAGAACTGTGCTGTCAGGGTATAAACATGCCTGTCTCCTGCCTACTCAAGTTGACAGGATTAAGGCTCTATGCACAAAAGAGTGCCTTTTTATTTTTTTAATTAATTTTTTTTTTTTTAATAACAAAGGCAATAGATGAAACCAAAGGAATATCTAGTAGCCTTGGGGTTTCTGGGAAGGTATCATATGACTATGGGGGATGGAGGAGGGAAGAAGTTAGTCAGGTGAAGGGTGGGTCTCTCTATTCCTTCTTTAATCATAGTAGTCTTGCTTTTACCCATTTCTAATTTTAGACTTCTCTATGAGATTCAATGTGCGGAAAAGATTCCACTCTTTTAAAAAATTTTTTGAAGACTACTTATTTAACTACAATTTTGTCCCTAAACATTTTGGTTTGATTTAAATCAGCAAGTTTTAAGCCTATTTTAGAATTGAATTGGATTTTGATTTTTTTTTTTATTTTTGTAACTCCAAACTTTTATTTCAGAAATATTTGGCTGTAGAAATGAGTCAGACATCTCATTTTAACTGAGACATTTTTGCCAAACAAAATGAAACAAAATATGAATATTCTGTCCTCTTGAAAGAGAAATGTTGGTACAGGATCTGATTTTCTTTTGTTGTAAGAATTTCTTGAAGACTTGTTGGGGGAAGTTTAATGCTGGAGTGGAAAGAGAGTAATGCCCTGTCTCTATTAATTTTTCATTTGCATTTTAAAAGATTCACTGAAATATTTCATAACTGAAACTATTCTCTAACATCTTGGTCTGAAGATGAGAAAAAACTTCTAGCCATGGAAATGCTGTTCCACTGGGTTCTGCAGTTAACCCAAGGCCCTATGTTGATAACACTAGGAATCCTATGAAATCCATTCAGAGACACAAGTGGAACAAACTAACCTATGACATTCTAGATATGCAACTAGAAATCAATAAATCCAGGTGTGATGGAGCCATGCCCAGAGATATTTGCCCATCTTGGGTAATTCCCAAGTTGCAATTTGGAATTTGGTCAGTTTTTAAAATCTAGTACATTAAATTTATTATCATTTTTGTAGAATAAGCTGGACCCTATTAAAAGGCTACTATCTTAATAGCCTTTCCACAATAATCATAATTACTGCTCTTCACTCTTTATGTACATTATTTTTAATATTCATATTCTGGCAAGAGAATTATTATACTTACTTTACAAAGAAGGAAGTCAAGATCTTAAAAGTTAAATGATTTGCCTAGAACCATTATAGCCCAATAAATGGTAGCTCCAAGTCCTTCTAATATGTCACAGGTCATTCCATGAGATTAGAATCCATATACACACACACACACAAACACACATACACCTTGAGAGTATGAAGGAGGATATGAGTTGGTATCACTTTTATTGAATGCTTATAACAGGCACTGGGCGAAGCATTTTACATATACATACTACCCCCTTTAATCTTCACAATGCCTACCATAGTATAGTAGATAACTATAATTATCTTCATTTTATGGATGAGGAAATTAACTGAGGTTTAACATAGTTAGCAATCCAGGTCATACATCTTCAAACATATGAAGTCAGATCTAAAGCCCAGATCTGTCTTATTCCAAAACACAAACAAACAAGGCCAAATTTATACTTCTTTATTTTTTTTTAAGATTTATTTATTTATTTGAGAGGGCAGGGGACAGTGAATGAGTGTGTGCATGCGCTCATGAATAGGGAGAGGGATGGGGAGAAGGAGAGAAAGAAGTCAGCTCCTCACTGAGCTGGGAGCCTGATGTGGGGCTCCATCCCACGACCCTGAGATCATGACCTGAGCTGAAATGAAGAATTGGACACTTAACCAAGCCATCTAGGTGTCCCCCAAATTTATACTTCTATTTTTTTATTATTTTTTTATTTTTTATTTATTTATGATAGTCACACAGAGAGAGAGAGAGAGAGGCAGAGACACAGGCAGAGGGAGAAGCAGGCTCCATGCACCGGGAGCCCAACGTGGGATTCGATCCTGGGTCTCCAGGATCGCACCCTAGGCCAAAAGGCAGGCGCCAAACCGCTGCGCCACGCAGGGATCCCCCCAAATTTATACTTCTAAATGAAGAATTCTTTTCTAGGAAGTACATACCTAGTCCTTTGATGCTTCCATTGTTTATCCTTTTCCTAAAGCTCATATTTTACCTTCTTAGAATCAGATTATGAACCACATGGGAAAAAAGTAGCCCCTTAAACCCACTTCATATAGCAACAGTACATTCCAGATGACTACTGGATTTGTCCATTTTTCTCTTCAATAAAGATTTGACATCCCTGAAAATTAAAAAACAAAACAAAACAATGCCCCGACTCCAAAGTAACTCCAAGAATGTTTTGAATAATTATAGCACTATTAGATTTATGTTAATAGTTTCCCTGAACGCATGTTTTTTTTTAATAGAGAAGACCCGTTTTATTTTTTTTTAAGATTTTATTTATTTATTCATGATAGACAGACAGAGGGAGAGAGAGAGAGAGAGAGAGAGAAGCAGAGACACAGGCAGAGGGAGAAGCAGGCTCCATGCCGGGAGCCCAATGCAGTACTCGATCCTGGGACTCCAGAATCATGCCCTGGGCCTAAGGCAGGCGCTGAACCGCTGAGCCACCCAGGGATCCCTTGCCTGGATGTATATTGTAAAGGAGCAAAACTCATTTAGGGACATAATATATACATTTCTTTAAAAAAAAAAAAAATTTCACAGCTCGTGATTATGTATCCGTCCCAGTGCTCAACTAGCTTTCATCCCCATTCCTACACGGTGTCTATCCCCAGGCATATTTTCTATGCCTCTCCTCACATACTGATTCATTGAAGAAAGTCAGGCATCTCTATGGAAGGAGCACCAACCAACAGCAAGGGATCAGGGGTAGTAAATCTTTGGGAAAACTCCTAATCACCCAGAATTCTCTCCATGACAGCTCAGAAGCTTTCTGTTCCTCATCTTAGAGTTGAAAAGTCTAACATGGCAAAATCATCCCTCATTCTCCTTGAAATGACAGATCACTTTCAATAAGAGCCTGCATTTTGTGGAAATCTTCTTAAAGGGACAAATAAAGGTTGTATATCTGTAGCTATTGAGCATTTTGATTAAAATCAATATAATTCTGAAACTCCAAATCACTCATAGGATATCACTTTTGAGCTAAAATCCTACTAAGTTGGGGAGAGATTGGCATTTAAACAGATGTCAGCAGTGTTTTGGGAAATGTAAATTGAGGTACAGATGGTGACTGCTAGGGAGTTAAGAGCATCTGTGTTCTATGAAAAAAAAAACTATATTTGTGAAAAAAAATTTTAAATAATAACTGAAATTCCCAACTTGATTTTGAAAGAAGACAAGAAAATATTCTCGTTGGATGGCACTGTTTGATAAGTTTATCATATCAAACATGATTTGAATTTCTGGGTCCTCAATATTAATTAGATTCAAGATGGAGAATTATACCCTCTATCTTTAGCAAGTCAAAATCGGAACTTTTACTTCAAAATAAAACTATATAACCTTGGAAAAGATTGCTGATTCTTCTATTTCAGCCAATTTTGTATCTCAGTGTAAGTTCTAAGGAACATATCAGTTATCTGCCACATACTAGTAAAGAGCAGGAGTCAGAAAGCCTGTGTTCAAATTCTGAAACTGCTGCTTTGTAGCTGTATGACCTTAGGACACACTACTTAACTTCTCTAAGCCTTAGTTTCTTGATTTGTAAAATGAAGATAAAAATAATAGTACTTTTCTTCATAGGATGGTTATAATGATTAGAGTTACATGTAAAATGGTTGGTGCCTATGGTAAACATCAATAAATATTAGCTATTGTTATTGTAGGCTTTTTTCCTAATCCTGGCAGAACTATAAAGATCTGGGTATCATTGACCTATTATCTCCCCAGGTACCATATCCCTTTCCCAACTAGACCCAGCATGAACAATGACCTAAAAATCCAGATCTCATGAACTGGCAGCCCACAGTTCATGCAGATCATCAATAATCTAACAAAGAACCTTTGTTCTCCTTTACAATAGGCCTGTAGACATTCTCCATCAAAGAATCAGCCACTCCAAATAAGAACACTTGCATTTTTTGATTAGGACCTTTTGTGATATGCAGAATCCTTTTCAGGTCACCATGGTCATTCAAAAAGTTACATTCCCTTTAATGTGATTAGCATTCTAGGAACCTGAGTATGCTAAAACAGTTTTCCATGAAAAATCTGGAAGAAGTTAAATCAGCATCTCTCTATTCTGTGTACTGATTTGTTTGTTCATTTGTTTGTTTGCCTTTAAGGATTCTTATTCTCAGCTGCTTGTATTAATCAGTTTTTCAATGAGTTTTCTCCTTTATGACAAATCGAGGACAAAAAGTTAATCAATTAAGTCATATTAGGAAACACTGTAGAAACCATATAGGAATCCAGACTCCCAGGTTAGAGATTAATGAGCTATACACTCTGCCTGATTGGAATGAGTTTATGAATTAGATCCATACACAAATGGATGCATTTATCTTCGTTCACAGCATATCCGCAAACTCATTTACCAGATCCATAAGCACTTGTAAACATTGCTAATGGAGTTTGCTAAATGAATATTATAAACGTAATCCAAATGAGCTCTCTACGGAAATTGCAAATCATATGAAAAATATAGTGCATTTGGTTATAGCACATTTCAGGAACGGTATATTTTAGTTAATTGTTTTAGTACATTATACATGGCTAAATGTCAGTGCTAGTACCTAGAATGCTTTATAACATTCAACGTAGGATACTGAACATTATTTAATCCATCAATCAAGGTTCTTTATTGCCAAAGCAGATCTTCCTGGTTACCTCTGTATCCTTCAGAGGAAACTAGGGCACTTGAGAAGCTGTGTAAGCTCCTTCAGTTAGTTAGAATATTAATAAGATCCCTGAAACAGTTTCTAAAGTGGTACCTTGGTGGCAACTTTCACTACAGCCTTATGTACAATGAGATTTGACTCAAAAGTTATACTTTTTAATTAATAAAAGTACAGAGGAAGTTGTAAACATGTGAGTTTTTTTTCTTGTTCAAATACAGTGATATTTTCAACTACATATTCTGTAATTTCAGAATTATTTTATTTGAAAGAAAATTGTGTACTTAAGTCACTTCTTATCCAAAGCACAAGCAAGCCATAATCTGAGACTTCCAAAGGTTTTCTTACTTGGAAATGATTTCAGGTATTAGAAAACTAAAATCTATTCAAAAATCAAAGTCTGATGCTTTCAAGAGTTCAGTTCTCTAAAAATGTAAACTTCATTTTTTATTTTATGCAGTGAGAAACTGAATATACAAATGGACAATGATCAGACCATATACAAAAAAAGAACTTTGCCCCACAACCTGAAGCAACTTGCCAAGGAATTATCTACAATAGCCAGCCTCCTACAAATCAAGATTTGTAGGAAGTCAGACTGCTATCTCTAATTTTACAATCCAGGAAGCTAAACAATGAACCCTGAAACAATCAGCCCCAAACATCCAGGTCTTATCTGAAAGCTTCTCTAATTTTTATACCTGCTACCAATTTAGGACCAACCAGAAAAAGACAGATATGTGTCTCTAATCAATCACATAGGAAGCCCCACTTCTAGTTAGCTTACCTACAGCTTCTCCATGCTAACAGCCTCTAAATAAGAGCACATCCGAAGCCTTCCCTTTTTTTCTACTAGAAAGTTTTCTCATTCCCCTGCCTGTCATTAAGTCTTTGCCGAAATACAAATGACATAAATAGCTGATTCCCTTGCAATAATAATCTCTGTATAAATGGACTTTGCTAGTACTCATTTGGTTGGTCTTCATTACTTGTACAAGAGCAACACAGATGCTGTTTTAGAGACAAAAAATAAATGTTGAAATACATTTCATCTAGTTTATGGAAAGGGCTGTTGAGGTTTGTATCCTGACAGAGATTTTTCTTTGAAGCAGTAAAGGGTCTTTGTCATTCTGGAAGAAACCACTCCCAAGATGTTACTTGTTATAAAAATAGTTTTCCTAGGAAATAAAAGTATGAGCAGAGCTAGTATAGACATCATGAAACTGATTTCTCAGTAGCTAATGTTTCTTGAATCAATACTCAGGCCAACTTTATTATTATTCTTGCTACCACATACTTACTAGATTAAGCTCTTTTTGAGCTCATCTTGCACATTTTTTCTCAGTCCTCCTTCCAAATAAATTCAAACAGTCCGGGGCTATGTGTATACATACAAAAATAATAATGGAAATAAAAATCATCACCACCCCCCCCCCATTCCCAGCCCACAAGACCCCAGGCAACAAGACAGAAGAGCAGAAGTGCCTGAGGACCTTTCCTCTTTTTAGTCTCATTTGCTGTTTTATATTTATTTATTTATTTATTTATTTATTTATTTATTTATTTATTCATGAGAGACACAGAGAGAGAGAGAGAGGCTGAGACACAGGCAGAGGGAGAAGCAGGCTCCATGCAGGGAGCCTGACCCAGGACTCCATCCCAGGACTCCAGGATCACACCCTGGGCCGAAGGCAGACGCTCAACCGCTGAGCCACCCAGGCATACCTGCTGTTTTATCTTTAAAAAAAAAAAAGAAGAAGAAGAAAAAGATTTTATTTATTTATTCGTGAGAGAGAGAGAGAGAGAGAGAGAGAGAGGCAGGCTCCCCGCATGGAGCCCAACATGGGACTCGATCCCTGGACAGGGATCATGCCCTGAACCCTGAGCCAAAGGCAGATGGTCAACTGCTGAGCCATCCAGGCATCCCATGCTGTTTTATCTTAATCTCATTTTTATTCTTTGTTAAATTGCATGGAATTTGGAGGCTAAACAGAGACTAGAAAAAATGATAAAAACTTATCTTTGGTGGCCAAGGATGGAATGTGCTAAGTATATAAACGTTGTGATTAATAAGTTAGTGGACCAAAAATCAATGCCCAAGTTTTAGGAAAATAGTCAAATGTTATTTATTCAGCTATATTGAATACAATGTGTTTGTATTTTTCGTTTGCTTAGGTTTTTTCTGGTTTGGGGAGTGTTTTAAGATCATGCAGTGACTTAGATATCATTGTGAATACCAATAATTACAAAAAACTGAAACACAGACAAGCATCAGATATGACCCAGATAAGAGGCATTTTTAAAGAAGATATTTTTTTTTCCTCAAAAGATGCCACCAACTTATACTACTTTCAATAGATTCAGGACACTACTTAAGGATAAAAATGTCTTGATTACCCAAGTCTAGAAACTACAGTGCAAAATGTGAGTGCTTACTTTCTCTTTAATAGGCATACCTCAGATGCTGAGAGTCAGAAATTCCTTTTATATCACTATAGGATTTTTGCAACAGGATATCTTTAAGTGCGACATAAAAATATACCCTTCATAATGAAGCTTATCCTATATTTCTAATCAGTTTAGCTGGCCTTCAGCACATTTTTCTGTTTCTTCCATTCCATTTTTATGATGAGGTGACAAAAACTCAACATAATATTCTAGACAAGGATATGCTGTCAATTTATATAATGGCACCTTAATATTTTCCACATTATTCTCACTTCTCCTCCAGTGACTTATTTTTAGCACTGTTGCACATTGAGCAAAGCTCATGATCTTTTTCTTGGAAGGTTATGGCTAATTCAATATCCATCACTGTGTATGATTAGCTTAAATTGTTCTTTCAGATGTGCATCACCTCACACTTGCCTGTTTCAAATTTCATCTTCATCATATTGTCCAATTACCTAGTTTTGTTAAGTCTTGCTGGAGTCCCTTGTGGTCCTTATTGGACTGAAAATTTAGGGTCATTGAATAATATTCTCCTTTATTCACCTTATCTTATAAATGGTTAATAAATATATTCAACAACCAGAATCTTTTCTGGTACAGATCTCCAGGGCATTCTGCTATTAACCTCATTCTGCATCCACAACTGGACCTGACCCCCATTCACTCAGGGCTCTTTTCTGGTCTTTTTAGTTCCTGGTCTGGCTTTTACCTCTAAGGCTACAATAACAAAGTTTTCTTATCAGGTACTTGGAAGGTGATTTATCAAAATTCCTGTGCAGGTCAAAAAAGCTCATATGTACTCCTGGCAGTGTTCCTGCGATCAAAACTTAAGTAGCAACCAGTGTACACAATATTGCAGCCAAAGTTATGCGGATGAGCCATTTTGTTTTCTCCATTTATTCCTTTATTTTTTCTATTATATGGATATTTACTTTCTTTAGTTATTCATAAGCTCTCTGGGCTCCTCGTATTAAAGGTTTTATAGTCTTTGGACCTAGCCTCTGCCTACCCTATCACTTTATCTGTTTAGAATAGTAACTGGATTTGACTTGAAATTCACATGGCTTTCATTTGGTTTATAATTCATACACAGTGCATTATTTACTTCTTCTATGGATACAACACATCCTAAAGAAGAATAAAGTTTCAATGATAACCTGACAAAAGAACAGGTTTATGCTGTTAAATGATTCAATATGAAAAGTTACTCCAAAATGCACATTAACCAAGTAAGGCAATAAAAAGTTTCAAATAACTGCTTATTCAAATCCAAGTCATAGTTTGACTTATATATAACTTTCTAACAAGATGCCTTTAACCACAGAGAAATAGGAGCATCTCTTGATATGTCTTTGACTCTCTATAAATGTGAACTCTTAATTCAGATTCACGGGCATTACAGCCTTGTCATTCTGACTGTGCAGAATTTTTCACATTAGCCGTATCTAACATAACCCCCTTCTGAGTCCTCCCCGATAAATTCCAAAATCCTACCTCAGAGCTCTAAGGTAAGTGGTATCTCATTTATTCACATAACTTAGTTTGAGCTCACATAAATAAGAAGTGACATGAATCTTTGAGATTCTAGCAGCAGTTAAAAGAACTGAGAGGAAGAAGCAGAAGCAGTTATCTGGGCAGGGCATCCATTTCAAAACATGTATTACACTTTCAAAGACCCTAAAGTCACTAATGATAAGTAAATTAAGAGTACAAACTCTTTCTTTACCAAGAAATAGTCCCTTTGATTCTCTACTTTGCCATTCTATGAAACAAAATACACAAAGCAATGGAAGGCTGCCCTTTTAAATTAGGAAAATAATGCATGATAAAAGCAGATGAAGTAACAATGCTTACATAGTTGAGGAAAAGTACATCCAATGTTTTTCAAATCCCCTTCCAAACCTATAATTGAGAGTTCAGTTTCATACTCAGATAATACTGCAAAGCTGTGATGTGTTGTGAAATCTTCATTAATATCTTAATAAATACATTTAGTATTTATAAATAAGTATTTATTATTTTATCTTAATAAATTACATTTAGAGAAATGCTCCTTTAGCACTAGCATTGTTACTACTAGTATAAATAAAGTACTCTTGGATTGTGCAAAGTGGGGAGAAAAATCAAATCAAGCCAAGACAGCAAACCTCAAAAAGAAGGTGAAATTTTCAGAGGTAGATAATATCTTAAGGGAAGATATCATGTCTTACATTTATTTCCTTCATTTCCCTTGTGACATTTGATTCAACAAACAGCTGCTTTAGTGAGTTAGACAAGCTTGCGTCCTGGCTTGGTCATTCATTTTTTTTCCATTCAACAAGATTATTGACTGACACTAAATGGCACTGCCCATCATGCACAGGAGGTCCCACATTGCCTGAGTTTCCACACCCTAACTTTGTTTGACGTTTCTATGATTTCTGGACATCCTGAAGACGGTTACCATACAGAGAAGAGTAGTCAAATACTTTATTTTCCCTTGTTGGATTTTCCCTTGCCTTCTCTACCTCTTTTATAGAGCATATAGTCATACTAACCAAAGAACACAGAATGTAAAATGCAACAGCATGGAGAACATGTTTTGGTTTTGGCTAAATCCCAAAAGCTTGAACAGTCATTGAAGATATTCACACAAAAACCTGGCTGATGTCATCCATTCCTGGCATCAGGATCCCTGAAATTATCAGTTCTAGTGAATTTGTTTCAAATCTACTTAGTGAAATGAAAAGTGTTTCACTATCAGTAAATTATTCTTTAATTATAACAACCTATTGAGTTTCAGATATCATCTTGAAGAGATGAGAGAAAGGGAAGAAGCAAAGTTCTATGCTAATATATCACCATGTTCCTGGAGGGCCAGGAATTAGGAAGCAAATTCATTTTCCCTTTGTGATGATATACTTTAGCAGAAATGTTTCATTTAATTTTTCTTCTAAATTTGAACTGACAGCATAAAAAATAGCTTGGATTATTGCTACTACTAAGTAAGCTACTTCTTTTTTGTGAGACTTGCATTGTCATATTAAGGCCTTCTAATTTTTTTGTTCTGATTACTCAATAAATCTCTGGTGCTTATGTTATGATAGAATTCATGCCATTTATTCTTATCTATAATAGATGTTTTATTATATTTTGTCTTATTAATATATGAAATTATGATATTTTAATTTTTATAAAACATATTTCCAATTATTTCTAAACATTACAATTATTGCTGCCCCCAAACTCCTAACTAAAATTGTTCCACATAGTTAAGCCACTATTTTCTCCCTGATGAGGACCCTCCTAAAGTCTAAGAGTGACTGATGAATTGTGTTCCTACCAGTTCCCTCTTTCCTAATCTGGGGCCATTCCTTTCATTTCCTTTCCAAAATTCACCTCAAGCTTTTTAACCCTTTCCAACTCAAGCAACCTGCAGATTAGCCAGAACAGGATAAGTAAAATAAAGAGCACCTGCCAAAAAATGAGGAATGGGGGGAAAAAGGAATAGAGGCAGAAATAGAAGAAAAGTTCTGAAAGCCTGTTTCTGGTGGCTTTGATGACTCATGAAGAATACTGACTTTGTGCTTCTGATTTTCTGGCATTGCTTGATAAGAATAGCTGAGGTCTTGGGATGCTAACTGGCTCAGTTGCTTGGCCATCTGGCTTTTGGTTTTGGCTCAGGTTGTGATCTCATGGGTTGTGAGATTGAGCCCCATGTTGGACTCTGCTCAGAACGGAGTCTGCTTGAAGATTCTCTCCCTCTGTCCCTCCCTCCATGTTCGTTTGCGCTCTCGCTCTCTCTCTCAATCTGTCTTAAATATACAAATCTTTTAAAAGAATGGCTGAAGTCCTGGTAAGTAGCCATTAGCCCTCTGACTCTCTGCTTGTCTATTATTGTATTTACACAGAGTGTTGTAGTGCTAAAGACGTATAGCTAAACACATAGTCACAAATTTTCTCTTATTCTCCTTGTTCCACTGCCTCAGTTTGGCCTCAAAAAAGGTGGGGAGAAAGGGCACCTGGGTGGCTGTCAGTTAAGCATCTAACTGATTTCATCTCAGATCTTGATCTCAACCTCATGAGTTCAAGCCCTGCATTGGGCTCCATGCTGGGTGTGAAGACTACTTAAAGGAAAAAAAAAAAAAAAAGAAAAGAAAGAAAGAAAGAAAGAAAGAAAGAGAAAGAAAGAAAGAAAGAAAGAAAGAAAAGAAAGAAAGAAAGAAGAAAGAAAGAAAGAAAGAAAGAAAGAAAGAAAGAAAGAAAGAAAGAAAGAAAGAAAGAAAGAAAAAAGTGGAGAAGGAGATTGGAATGGGGGAAAGGATGGGGGAAACCCTGTTAAACGGCCCTTTGCCATTTAAAAACATCATAAAAACAGAACATAGGTTCTGTTTACAATGTCTTGAGGTCTATTATTCACTCGTTCAGAAATTTATTTTCAAAGGATACATAACCCAGTAGAGGAACATTCCACCTATTTCTCAGAATTTAGCATAAATCCTGGTAATCCAATCTTGAGGAAAAAGTAATGAGAAGGAAGCATATAAAGTTTCAAATGTAATATGAAATTGCAACAATATAAACTACGTAACAAACAGGATCCCTATGCTAAGCAGTACAGAAATATATCAACCTTTTGCTAAAGCTCTGTGAAACTGAAACAAAATTCTTCCCCCAAAACAAAAAACATAAACAATAACTAAATCCAGTAATTTGCTCCCAAATTTTTGACCAGCCTTAACTGTGTTAGCACCCTGCCCCACCCCAACCACAGGTGTTGAAATCAAGAATTACTCTCTGCAAGCAGCTTGTTACCTGGGAACCACGTCAAGGTGTTGAGTGTCATAAAGCAGACTAGCCTACAAGCCTGTATTTGCCTCTCAAACCCTGTTGGTTTTATCATCCTTGGAAATAATCTTGTGACAGAAAAGTGAAGAGAAATGAAATAAAAGTTTATCATCAGGCAGCACTGAATGAGCTTAAACACTTAACAGTTAAATAGCAAAAAATAGTAATGATATGTACAATAAGAATTAAAATCACTGGGGAAAAAAGTTTGTTAAATGATCCTACTCTAAATAACCCTACTCTAAAGTTGCAAGAAAACAATAAATAAAACTATCTGCAATGTTTTCCTTTATTCCTAACACTGTCCTGAATGGGTAAATTGTTCTATTTTAAAGTCCAGTCATTTACTAAAGAAGTCAAAAGTTTCAAGGTAAGATTGATAGCGAACATGAAAAAAGGGGTTGATTGATAGCTGGTGAAGACTTGCTGAGCTAAGCCATCAAGTTACCTTATTTCAAAGACTCCTAAATATCTGGTCTACACTCAAAAAATTTTTTTCAGGACAAGAATCATAAAATATATACAGAATATGAGTAAGTTTGAATAGAGAAAAACAATAGTGACATTAAGCCAATCAGCTCAGACATTCATCCACAGAACTAGAATTGTCTGAGCTCATTTTTTAATGAATGCAAGAATCTTTCATTAAAGTTTCAATATATCATCAAATGTTTATTGTCCTTCAGATTTTTAGGAACTAATTTCTAACATGTTCTTCTACCGAAATATTGTGCTTTTGAATCAAAACAAACAAAACTCAGTACAATGTAAGTTGCTTCAGTGGAGGCTTTTTCAAGGCACTGGAATCCTTGATCACTTGCTTTGGCTAAAGGTGGTGACCCAATACCTTGCTTTTGGTCTCCATTTCACCAAAAGCCAATTTAGTTACTTGATTAAAAAAAATTCAAGAACAGAGTCTGAATAGTAAATATTTCTACTCAAAGTGTGAATATAAACATGTTTTCTTAACAGTTTATCCACTGGGAAATATTTTTAGAAATGGGTTGATGCTGTTCTTGCTCTAAGTGCTCCTAGAGCAAAAATGTGTGTGATTTTTTCAAAACTCAAGAAACGGCATTAATTGAAAACCAGGTGCCAAGAACCTGACAAAACTAAACTGTGCTTCCAAGTGCACTTTGTCTTCTGTGTTTTAACTTCCATGAGCTGTTCTGGCCTAGGTTCAGACCCTCAGGGTTCCCCTGTTGTCTGCTGCTATAGCATTGCATGCTATACCCTAGATAAGTCAGAATCATTGTCCACATAAGCCCAGAGCAATTTTTAATTAATAAAAAAGAGCATTCAAAATGTGAAAAATCAAGACTTTAAAATGCATAAAGTAGTAATACCAAAAGGAGTATCATTTATTCTGTTGCTGGAGTCCAAGCGAAGTAGATTATTGCGGTTTTTGGTGCTTCGTGACTTGGAAGGTGGAAATGTCAGAAATCAAAACATCTACGAGTTGACCATTTAAAATGACAAGTTGGGAGGGAGAGGAGTTAAGATGGCAGATAAGTACGAGGACCCGTGGCTTTCCTCTACCCTGGAACACAGCTCTACTGAGGTCAGATCAACTAGAACACCCAGGAAATCAGGACTGGAAGAAGGATCCCCACAGTTGGAAGGAGACAGTATGGCAGGTGCAAGGTGCATGAATGTGAACTGGGGGAGAGAAAAGCTTCTGTGCTGCAGAGCAAAGGGAACCTTTTCAACGAGGAGAGAAAAGGGAGAGAGCGAGAGAGGGTATGAGAGAGAGTGCAGTGTCTGGTTAGCATAAGAAAAAACCTTCTTGGTCCACAGCCTGGGGAGGTGGGGGAACTGACTGGCACAAGTATTCTGCAAACAGTGAGTGGAGCTCAAGTTCTGATCCTGGAAGTGCATGACTTTCACTAGAGTGGATCTGTAGCGTTGATGAGAAGGAAGGCTCTGGCCCCCAATCCCACATGAAGTGCTATAGGGATCTCCTGGGTCACACTGGGGGAGATGGTCCCCCTTCCTGGAATATATTTGGAAGACGGGATATTGCCTCTCCAAGGACAAAGGACCCTGCAGGCGCCAGCAAACGGCCTTTCATCAGCAGGGGACAAAGGTGGGCACAGAGAGTGGAAAAGCACTGACACACCACAGATCCTGAGCACCACACAGGGAAGGCACTGTTTTTCTGGGACCAAAGGCTCTAGTCAGAATGCAGCAAGGCCCTGATCCAGAGGAGGGAGGGGATAGCTTCTTTATGATTTGGAGTTTTGAATCCCAGCCACATGCTAAAGATAAAACGCAGGAGGGCTGGGCACTGGACAACTGGTGGCCCTCACTCTTCTGGGGGGCTGAGATCCTCTGGCCAGGAAGAAAGAGTGCAGGGTGCCGTTTTACCTTGGTTACCAGAACAGCTGGACTTCAGGGAGCAACACAGTGGCCCCTAGTGGTGCTTACATCAAACCCCACCCCCTTATGCCTAGCACATGCTTTTTTAAAGGGGCAGGATTGACTCTGAGCCAGCACAGCGGGCCTCTGCCACCAGAAGAGCAACATAAGCAGGGGGCCACATGCACCGAGTCTACAAATCATACAGTGCTTCAAAGCATCCCCTTCAGTTCTGGTGGAAATAGGAGGAGGCTGTGGTGTTTGGGGGGTATTTTCTTCCCCCTTATTCTTTTTTTGTCTTTGGAATCAGGCTTATAGTATTTTTGCTTAGTTTTTTCACTTCCTTTTCCCTTTTTTGGGGGGAGGGGGAGGGAAAATCAGGCTTCTTTTTTCTTTATTACTTTTCCTTTCTTTTCTTTAGAATTAGGCCTATAGTTTTTTTTTTTATTGTTTTGTTTTGTTTTTCATTCCTTTTCTTTTCTCTCCTTTTTTCAAGTTGGCTTTTTTTTCTTTTTTCTTTATTTTCCTTTTTTCCAGGCTTTTTAAAACAAACAAATCAAAGTACAACTAGATAAAGGTCCAAACCCTCCCTACAGAAAGAAAGGAGGAGCTCTGCAGAGGACTGACCAGTAGGGAAGAGCTGCCAAAATGTAACAGCAGAATACAAAATGTAACAGCAGAATACACACAGCATACAGCAAAAACACTTCCTGAAGTGTCAGGTCATGGACAGTCCATGATCTCTTTTTAATATAGCATTACTCTGAGGTGCAGGAAACAACAAGCTTTCATAACATGCAAAAGATAGAAAGTTAGCCAAAATGACAAGATGGAGGAATTCTCCCCAAAAGAAAAGTCAGGAGATATCATAGTCAGGGACTTACTGAAAACAGATATAAGCAATATATCTGAACAAGAATTTAGATCCATAGTCACAAGGCTAACAGTTGGACTTCATAAAAGCATAGAAGACACCAGAGAAACTGTTGCTGCAGAGATAAAAGACCTAAACACTAGCCAGGCTAAAATAAAAAAAATGCTATAACTGAAATGCAAAACAGATTGGTAATGATCACAGCAAGGACTGAAGAAGCAAAGGAGAGAATAGGTGATATATAAGATAAAAGTATGGAAAATAATGAAGCTGAAAAAGAAGAGAGAAAGAAAAACACTATATCATGAAGGTAGACTTAGGGAACTCAGTGATTCCACAAAGTTAAATAATATCTGTATCATAGGAGTCTCAGAGAGGAAGAACAGGAGAGAGGGGCAGAAGATGTATTTTGACAAATTATAGCTGAGAACTTTCCTAATACGGGAAGGAAACAGAGATTCAAGTTCAAGAGGAACAGAGAACTACCCTTAAAATCAACAAAAACAGGTCAATATCATGATAAACCATTTTGAAACTTGCAAAATACAAAGATAAAGAGAGAATTCTGAAAGCAATGAGGGGAAAAATGTCCTTAACCTACAAGGGTACACACATCAGGTTAGCAGCAGATCTGTATAGAGAGATCTGGCAGGCCAGAAAAGACTGGCATGAGATATTCAACATGCTGCGTGGGGAAAATATGCAGGCAAGAATACTTTATCCAACAAGGCTGTCAGTGACAACAGAAGAAGAAATAAAGAGTTTCCAAGACAAAAACTAAAGGCGTTCATGAACACTAAACCAGCTCTGAAAAGAATATTAAAGGGGACTCTTGAGCAGGAAGAGAGACCAAAAGTAACAAAGACTAGAAGGGGACAGAGATAATCTACAGGAACAGCAAATTTAGAGATAATACTATGGCACTAAATTCATATCCACCAATAATACTCTGAATGTAAATGGAGAAAATACTCTAATCAAAGGACACACGGTATCAGAATAAATAAAAAATAAGATCCATCAATAAGCTGCTTATAATAGACTCATTCTAGACCCAAAGACACCTCCAGATTGAAAGTGAGGGGATGGAGAAACATTTATCATGCTAATGGACATCAAAAGAAAGCTGGATGGGCACCTGGGTGGCTCAGTGGTTGAGTATTTGACTATGGCTCAAGTCATGATCCCAGGGTCCTGGGATCAAGTCTCAGATCAGGATCCCCACAGGAAGCCTGCTTCTCCCTCTGCCTATGTCTCTGCCTCTCTCTATGTGTCTCTCATGAATAAATTTTTTAAAACTTTTTTTAAAAAAGAGAAAGCTGGAGTAGCCATACTTATATCAAACTAGATTTTAAACCAAAAACTGTAATAAGAGATGAAGAAGGGCACTATACCATAATAAAGGGGTCTTTCCAACAAGAAGATATAACAATTGTAAATATTTATGCCCCTAACTTGGGAGCAGCCAAATATACAAATCAATTAATAACAAGCTTAAAGAGGGACACCTGGGTGGCTCAGCGGTTGAGCATCTGCCTTTGGCTCAGGGCACAATCCCGGGATCTAGGATCGAGTCCCACATTGGGCTCCTTGTGGGGAGCCTGCTTCTCCCTCTGCCTATGTCTCTCTCTCTCTCTGTCTCTCTCTCTCTCTCTCTCTCTCTCTCTGTGCCTCTCATAAATAAATAAAATCCTTAAAAAAAATAACAAGCTTAAAGAAACTCACTGGTAATAAAATAATAGTAGGGGACTTCAACATGCCACTCACAACAATGGACAGATTAGCTAACCATAAAATCAACAAGGAAATAGGACTTTAAATGACTCAGTAGACCAGATGGACTTCACAGATATATTCAGACCATTTTATCCTAAAGCAGAATACACATTCAAGTATACATGGAACATTCTCCACAATAGATCACATATGGGTCACAAATCAGGCCTCAACAAATACAAGACGACTGAGTTTATTCCGTGCATATTTGCAAGCCATAATGCTATGAAACTTGAAGTCAATAACAAGAAGAAATTTAGAAGGACAACAAATACATGGAGGTTAAGGAACATCTGACCAAAGAATGAATGGGTCAACCAGGAAATTAAAGAAGAATTTGAAAATACATGGAAGCAAATGAAAATGAAAACACAACAGTCCAAAACCTTTGGGATGCAGCTAAGAGGGATGCATATAGCAATATAAACCTTCCCCAGGAAGCAAGAAAACCCTCAAATACACAACATAACCTTACCCATAGAGGAGCTAGAAAAAGAACAGAAAATCAAGCTTAAATCTTGCAGGAGAAGGGAAATAATAAGAGCAGAAATCAATGATACAGAAATAAAAAAAAAAAATCAGTAGAACAGATCAACAAAACTAGGAGCTTGTTCTCTGAATTAACAAAACTGATAAACCCCTAGCCAGACTTATCAAAAAGACAAGAGAAAGGACCCAAGTAAATAAAGTCACTAATGAAAGAGGAGAGATCACAACTAATACCACAGAAATACAAATTATGAGATCATAAAAAATTATATGCAAACTGGGCAATCTAGAAGAAATTGATAAATTCCTAGAAACGTATAAACTACCAAAACTGAAACAAGAAGAAATAGAAAATCTGAACAAACCCATAACTAGCAAAGAAATTCAATCACAGAGCACCTCAGTGGCTCAGTGGGTTAATAGTCTGCCTTCAGCTTAGATCACAATCCCAGGGTCCTGGGATCAAACCCCATGTTGGGCTCCCTGCCCAGCAGGTAGCCTCCTTCTCCTTCTCCCTCTGCCACTCCCCCTGCTTACGCACATGCTCTCTCTATCAAATAAATAAAACTTTAAAAAAAAAAAAAGTAAATTGAATCAGTAAACAAAAAATCTCCCAACAAACTAGAGTACAAGGCCAGATGGCTTCTCAGAATTCTACCAAACATTTAATGAAAAATAATACCTATTCTTCTGAAACTGTTCCAAAAATTAGAAATGGAAGGAAATCTTTCAAATTCATTCTATGAGGCCAGCATTATCTTGATCTCAAAACCAGACAAAGACCCCATCAAAAAGAAGAATTACAGACCTATACCTTTTATGAATATGCATGCAAAAATTCTCAACAAGATACTACCTAATCAGATCCAATAGTACATTAAAAGGATTACTCACCACAACCAAGTGGGATTTATTCCTCAGCTGGAAGGGTGGTTCAACATCTGCAAACCAATCAACATGATACACCACATTAATAAAGCAAAGGATAAGAACCATATGATCCTCTCTCTCAATAAATGCAAAAAAAGCATTTGATAAAATATAGCATCTTTTCTTGATAAAAACCCTCAAGATTGATGCCTCGGTGGCTCAGTCAGTTCAGCATGTGGCTTTGGCTCAGGTCATGATCCCAGGGTCCTGGAATTGAGCCCCATGTCAGGCTCTCTGATCAACAGGTGTCTTCTCCCTTTCCCTCTCCTCTCCCTCTGTGTGCGTGTGCTCACTCACGCTCTCTTTCTCTCAAATAAATCAACAAATAAATCTTAAAAAAAAAAAACCCTCAAGAAAGTAGAGATAGAAGAAACATACTTTAACATCATAAAAGCCATATACAAAAGACCCACAGCTAATATCCTCCATGGAGAAAAACAGAGCATTTTCCCTAAAGTCAGGAACATGAGATGTCCTACTCCTACTTTGTTGTTCAACATAGTAATGGAAATCCTAACCTCAGAAAATAAACAAGAAAACAAAATAAAAGGCCTCTTCAACAAGGAAGAAGTCAAACTTTCACTCTGTGCAGATGACATGATACTCTATGTAGAAAACCTAAAAGACTCCACCAAAAAATTGCTAAAACTGATACAGTAATTCAGCAAAATTGCAGGATATAAAACCAACACACAGAAGTCCACTGCATTTCTATAATGAAGCAGCAGAAAGAGAAATCAAGGAATAGATCCCATCCATAAACAAAAAAATTTTTATTTACAAAGATACCTAGGAGTAAATTTAACCAAAGAAGTAAATGATTTATACTCTGAAAACCATAGAACACTTATGAGAGAAGTTGAGGAAGACAGAAAGAAATGGAAAAACATTCCACACTCATGGATTGGAAGAACAAATATTGCTAAAATGTCTACACTATCCAAAGCAAACCACATATTCAGGGCAATCACTATCAAAATAAAACCAGCATTTTTTGACAGAGCTAGAACAAAAGATTCTAAAATTTGTACGAAACCATAAAAGACCCCAAATAGCCAAAGTAATGTTGAAAAAGAAAGCCAGGGACATCTGGGTGGCTCAGCAGTTGAGCGTTTGTCTTTTACTCAGGGCATGGTCCTGGGGTTCGGGATGGAGTCCTGCATGGGGCTCCCTGGAAGGAGCCCGCTTCTCCCTCTGCCTATGTCTCTGCCTCTCTCTCTCTCTCTCTCTCTCTCTCTCTCCCTCTCTCTTTTCCTCTCTCTCTCTCTCTGTGTCTCTCATAAATAAATAAAATCTTTAAAAAATAGAGACAGAGAGACAGAGAGAAAGAAAGCCAAAGCTGGAGGCATCACAATTCTGGATTTCATGCTGTATTACAAAGGTGTAATTTTCAAGACAGTATAGTACTAACACAAAAATAGACACATAGATCAATGGAAAAGAAAAGAGAACCCAGAAATGGACCCTCAACTCTATGGTCAACTAATCTTTGATGAAGCAGGAAAGAACAACCAATGGAAAAAAAGACAGTTACTTCAATAAATGGTGTTGGGAAAACTGGACAGCAACATGCAAAAACATGAAACTGGACCACTTTCCTATACCAGACACAAAAATAAATTCAAAATGGATGAAAGAACTAAATGTGAGACAGGAATCCATCAAAAGCCTAGAGAAGAACATAGACAGAAACCTCTTTGACCTCAGCTGCAGCAACTTCTTACTAGACACATCTCTAGGCAAGGGAAACAAAAGCAAAAATGAACTATTGGGACTTTATCAAGATAAAAGCTTCTGCACAGCAAAAGAAATAATAAAACTAAAACGCAACCTATTGAATGGAAGAAGATACTTGCAAATAACATATCAGATAAAGGGCTACTAGTATCCAAGCTCTATAAAGAACTTATTAAACTCAACACTCAAAAAATAAATAATCCCATCAAGAAATGGGCAGAAGACATGAACAGACATTTCTCTAAAGACATACAAATGACCAACAGACACATGAAGAAATGTTCAACATCACTTATCATCAGGGAAATACAAATCAAAACTACAATGAGATACCACCTCACACCAGTCAGAAGGACAAAAATTGACAATTCAGGAAATAACAGATGTTGGTGAGAATACAGAGAAAGGGGAACCCTCTTACAACATTGGTAGGAATGCAGGCTGGTGTAGCCACTCTGAAAAATAGTATGGAGATTCCTCCAAAAGTTAAAAATAGAACTACTTTATAACCAAACAATTACACTACCAGGTATTTATCCAAAGGATACAAACATAATGATATGAAGTTGCACATGTACCCCAATGTTTATAGCAGCAATGCCCATAATAGCCAAAATATGGAATAAGCCCAAATGTCCGTGGACAGATAAATGGATAAAGAAGATGTAGTGTGTATACGCAGTGGAATATTACTCAGTCATCAAAAAGAATGAAATCTTGCCATTTCCAAGAACTAGTGTGTATTATGCTAAGCAAAATAAGTCAGTCAGAGAAAGAAAAATACCATATGACTTCACTCGTGTAATTTAAGACACAAAACTGCTGAACATAGGAGAAGGGAAGGAAAAATAAAACAAGATAAAAACAGAGAGGGAGGCAAACTGTAAGAGGCTCTTAACTATACAGAACAAATAGGATTGCTGGAGGGGAGATTGGTAGCAGGATGGGGTAATTGGGTGATGAGCATTAAGGAGGACACTTGATGTAATGAGTCCTGGGTGTTTTTTGTTTTGTTTTGTCTTGTTTTGTTTTGTTTTGTTTTTAGCACTGGCTGTTATATACAACTGATGAATCACTAAAATCCTACCCCTGAAACTAATAATACACTCTATGTTAACTAACTTTAATTTAAATAAAATCTAACATAAAATAAAATGACAAGTTGGGAGAAAACTAGCCATTAGAATAAAAAAGTGTAAAAACAGGAGCCTATCATTTTACTAACTATATGGAAACCAAAAATCTGAATGAGGAAATCTTTAATGAAATATAGAAATGCACCTAATTAGCTTTAAACCTAGAACAAGTTTCTCAGGCCCTAAATATAATTTTCTTAGGATGACAGACTTAGGGTTTGGGAGGCATGTCAAACTGTGCCTCACACACGCATCTAAGCAGATAAAATAGAGAGAAGACACAGAGCAACAAAGCAAATCATGACGGCTATCTTAATGACTTAGCAGTCATATTCATGACATGCTCAGTACAATGACCCATCACCCCCCACCCAGAAATAACAATAACTAAAACTTTTTTCTCAAATAAGTGTAAGTAACCTTAAGGACTATGGCACTTTCAAAACTCTGTAGGGTCAAATATATTTTGTTCTTGTTTTAAAAAAGGAAGTGTGGCTTTATGTGCTTGATGTCAGTTAATCATTCCATAGCACTCCAGCATAGAGACTGTTTGACACAGTAACCATCCTGCTCAAGGCCTGTCAGAAGCAAGTCCAGGACCAGGACCCAGATATTTTTTCTCTCTGATTTAATATTACACTTCAGGCAATAAGCAGAAGAAGCAAATGGCCTTCCAATTGTAGACAAAAACCTTCGTAAGAAAATCTGCAGGATTTCTTATGTCCTTAACATGCTGCAAGACAATAAAAGTAGGAGCACATAATGTGGGCATATTTGTCAAAGTATATCAACAGGAATCCACTAACTTATTTATCATTAGATTTCAGGTGGACGCTATTTTTAGCCACCCAGTTTTGTAACATTAAACTCATTATCTTATTTCCTACATAATACCAAACAGATGCCAAATCAATTAAGTGAATTTTTAAAAATCTACTTTAATCCTTTCTGGACAGGTAGTGAGATGGATTTAGAGAATGGGAGGGCCACTTCAAGACCACTCCTTTCATCCTGAGCCAGGCTACCAGTGTTTATGGTAATGGAAAAGCAAACAGCATTGTTTGGGGAAATAGCACAGGCAAATAGTTCTATCCTCTTTAAAATATGCCATTTTGCTGATGAGTATTGAAAGTTGAGTTAATTATGTATCAGGAGCATGAACTCACCTATCCTATGTATATAGTCTTTACTGATCCTTTGTAATTAATCGATTTTCTTTTGAAGATGTCGAATGATGTATTTGGCCAATTAATCATTTTTTCCTTAAAAAGTCAGAGCTGGTATTCAGACAGTTCACACATGTATAGCCGTACCACTTGTTCACCACTGGCATCCATTCTGATTAGTCAGAATTAGTGTCTGAGCTAACCAGCTGGTGAATATTTTGAGTATCATTACTCTGTGCCTAAAGTCGATATGTATGTTTACTTTTTCTATTACTTGTGTTCATTATTAGACTAGATGGATCTGACAGAAAAGCCAGACTTACCTTTGAGCCTGAATTTCAATCCCAACTCCATCTCTAAATTAGCTGTATGACTAATTTCTAAAGATCAGTTTCTTTATCTGTAAAATAGAGGAATAATATAAATCATTATCATATATATATACACAATAATTTTTTATTGAGAATATTAAACTAACTTTTGAAGAATACTTTAATCTGTTGGTCTATGGTAAAGTACTCAATTATTGGCAGCTATTATTATTAGGCATTTAAAGGCCAAACCTCAGGCTGCCTACACTCTTCCCACACATTCTCAACATTTCCCTACTAATAAAATAAAGGAAGGGAGGGTGTAAAACTAACTTCATGATAACCAATGAAGTTTATCTGACAGAAAAGGGGGACAGCAAAATGCAATTTTAAGACAACCACTGGGGGCTCAGGACAGATTTCTTACAGACAGGTAAGATACAGATATCAGGTGAGTTTAAACATGATATACAACGTGCTTTCAAGTAATTTCGTTCAAAGGGCATTGGTTTGTATTCTGAGAGAAAATATACTTTTCATTTAGTTAGTTTTTATATAACACAATCTTTGTAGAAATCTGTGAACTTATTATTTCCTTACTGTGATCATGTCCATCTGAGTTAAATGACAGTTAAAATGTATTGAATGCTTATAAAGTATCTGGCACTATTTTAAGTGTTTTGTATATAACAACTCACTTAATTCTCCCAACAAACTTATGAGGTATAGGTACTATTATTATTCCCATTTTACAGAAGGCTAAGAAAGCTAAGCCATAGAATGATTTAAAATTTTACCATAGATTGTACACCTAGCAATGTTGCAACTAGGATTCAACCTAAGTCATCTGGTCCTAGAGGCCCACATTAATGACCACACTATACAGCCTCTCTTTGAAATACCACATATGTGTAAGTTTCAAAAATCTTTTAACGGGCCTAATTATTATTTCTTTGACATTCAGCTTCAGATTCACAATTGGCCCCAAATATACATCTACCATTTAGAGCTTCCTGCATAGGTCATTCCAAATAAGTATTTTAAATTAAATTGATTACAAAAGTCCTTGAAATAAATTCAGAAATGAGAAAGTTGACCAAGTCATTTTAAGAGGTAGCATACTCAAAGAGAAATGAGAACAGAACACTACTCAAGCAAGGTATGCATTCTTGTTTTACTAATGATGTCCAAGAAAGGCATTATAAATTATATTTGGATCTGCCTATTTTATGGAGATTTCTAATATGATATCCTCATGGTTTTATTTTTAAATAATATTGGCTTAGATTAGAAAAAAAGTGATACGTGGTCATTGTTGAAAAACAGGAAATACAAAAAAGTACAAATGATAAACTAAAAGTCACCCATCATCCTATCTCTCTAAAACAATCATTCTTAGTATTTAGTTATTTCAACTTATATTTTTCAAGCTGACCAAAATATTATTTCATAGAGTATTGCTATTATTATTTGCAGTAACATATTTTTATGTTATGTTACAATTATAGTTGAGAAGACCTGAATTCATGGTAATAAATTAGCCATGCAAGGTTTAGGAAACAATATATTCATAAATATATACATATGCAGCAAATACATATGCAATTAAACATAAAAAATAAACAGGCATAATTAAGAATATGGACTTCAGAATCATGGGTTCAAAGAGCTGGCTATACTCTTTGCCAAACTGTAGAACTTTGGTTAAATAAGCTCTCTATGCCTCAGATTTCTTGTCTGTAAGGTGGGAATCTGTGTGTTATAGCTGTTTGGGGGTCCTTACAAGGAGAGCATGAAAAATCCTTAGAGCCATTCCCAGCATTCTCCATTGTGCTATTGGGCTAGGAGCACACTCATGTCTTCAGTAATAGGGGACTTTACTTATTTAGCTAGTAAATCCAGTGAATACGGAATTCAACACAAGCATGGGTGCTTTCTATCAAAATCTACCTGTGCTCATTTTGCTTCATTCCACAATCATTTGTGATATCCAACTTTTAAGATAAGACAGTATGGATTTAAACCAGAACAACCTACAGGTATATAACTGATGACAATTATTGATCTAAACCTTCTATGTAAAACCCAGCAGCAGCCAGCTCTTAGCTAAGTGTGTCAGTTGGTTACGGTGGAGAAATTAGGTAATTAGGGAAAACAGTTTTTTTTTCTCCAAAATCTCAGGTGAACTACACCTAGTTTCAGATATGATTTATTTTATTCACAGGCCATATGTTGCAAAGCTACGCTTTTTAAAAATCTTTGCTGAATATATCTAGTTAATATCTATCATGGCCCTGCTTTAAGCATATTCTTCCTCGACCTCTTAGTTCTGTCAGGTCCTAAGACCATCTCTGTTACATCCTGGTTGGTGTTTGGTCAGTTGCTATATCAGAGCTGACTTCCTGATTGTAGAGTTCTCAGGCTCTCTGCCTGGAACTACTCAAATTTGGCATCAGGGGTTTCACAACTGAACAGACATGGTCAGCCATGTTGCTATTGTTCTGACAATTTCTGAATCTACTCTTAACACAAATTCCTGTAACAGGAAATTCTGGTGGCATAACACTCTTCAAGTGCAAACTTTCCCCATTTCGTTTTATATACAAAATCACTCCTTTTGCCAATGAATGAGATTTGTAGATAATACTATAAGAAAAATGTTTTATTTTTGCTGTGTTTAAATGGGGAAAGAATGAGTACAAGCTGCTTCCCAGAAGAGTCTCCTCTGTTACTCAAAAAATATCCTCTAGCGTTATTTCCTTTTTACTCTTATCAAGTATCTCACTTGCCCCTAGTTCAGCAGCTGAGGTTAAATCTTGTCCTTTTGCTGCCTCGTATGCCTTTACTGTTTGATATAGATGCATATATGCATACATACTTACATACATAAAACATACATGTATACAATATACATATTTTATATACACACATATGTACATATTCATACATCATTACATTTTACCATAAGAAGCAATGATACTTGCAGCAATTCAACTTAAATGATGGCAAAATTAGTTTTCTAATTAAGTCACTGCATGTTGTTTTTCTCAGCAGCTCTGCTCTCAGATGAATCCCTTCCTCTCCTGAATCCCACGCACCATCCATAGCTTGTTCTCTTCCTTCCCACTGTGCTATCCTTTATCAACCGGAGCAGTCAAATCAACCCTTGGGGTGTTCTTAAAAGCACCATATGCCCAACAGAAGAGCACTTGAATTACTCTGCATACCAGAATCTGCTGTACATCACAACAGATTATTAACAGAGACCAAAACTAGGATGTGATATGATCTTATAATTCCTTGATCCATTTGTTCTATCTCCCAAAATCTCATTTCTATCAACCAAATGAGTTATGCAATTACAGGATTCTTGATGTAAATGACTTCTGACCTAAAGCTTAGCTGTCTTGCTTATTTCTTTACATGAACCATGTATTTTTTTAGAAAGTACTTCTGAACAAGCTGGCTTCTACATAATGAAAAAAAGATGAAAGCAAAGGCACTTTTCTAAGTAACTTACCTGAGTGACTTTCTTTGTGGAATTTTCCCACAAAGAAAGAGGTAGTAACAGAGCAGACATATTAGTTTAAGAACTTAAACAAATAACAAGTATATCTTTAATATATAAATACTCCTGAAAGATTTTTTTCAGTTCTATGATTTACCTTTTATATCCAAGGCCTAGCCCTGTCTTGTGAAAAATTTTCAGATTGTCTCCATTGTGCTTTCTAGCTTCCCTAGGCCTAAAAATTGTATTTTTTTTCATAGTGACCTGATAACCTAAACAAGGCAGTATTTCATTCTCATATTAGTTAGTTTAGGGTCAGAAAGAAAGACTGGGTAGCCTCCCTTCACCCTTATTTGCCTCCAAAAGGAAGTCACTTTGAAAGGATATAGGAATGATATGCAACATTTTGTGCTTACTCAGCAGGCAAAGTATGTGATAAGTGAGATTAGATGGTAGAACCTACTGTAATGCAGTTCAGGCTTGCAAGATGTGGCAGGTGAAAAGAAACCACAGAGGAACCTTCTCATGTGACAACAAAGAGAGAATGTAAGATTGGAGATGGTCACTTGGCATGGCCTTGAAAGGAATGGTTGTATATGGACGAAAACATGGCAGTGAACTTACTAGAGTGACAGCTGTGATAGAAAATAATAATTTCATGGCCATGCTCTTTCTACACATAAATTTTTCTTACAAAGAATATATTTCCATAGGACTGAACAGTTGATCTAAAGTGGCTGTTAAGGACACCTGGGTGGCTCAGTGGTTGGGCGTCTGCCTTCCGCTCAGGTCATGCTCCCAGGGTCCCGGGATCGAGTCTTGCACCGGGCTCCCTGCATGGAGCCTGCTTCTCCCTCTGCCTATGTCTCTGCCTCTCTTCTGTGTCTTTCATCAATAGATAAATAAATTCTTTTCTTAAAAATGTAATAGCTGTTTAGATACTTCAGTTTACCAGCACTTTATTTTTTATTTTTATTTTTTTTTAGGATTTTATTTATCTATTGATGAGAGACACAGAAGGGAGGCAGAGACACAGGCAGAGGGAGAAGCAGGCTCCATGCAGGGAGCCCGGTGCAAGACTCGATCCCGGGACCCTGGGAGCATGACCTGAGCGGAAGGCAGACGCCCAACCACTGAGCCACCCAAACGTCCCACAGCCATTACATTTTAAGATAAAAACCCATACATGAAAGTTGCTAAAGTCACATAGCTATATAAGACTGCAAAGATGAAACTAAATCCTTGAGCACATCAAATTGTATTCTATAAGAATTTGTTTTTAGGCATTTTGTATTCATTAGATATATTAAAGTCTTCATTACAAATTATTGGGACTAATACTCCTCTAAGAAGAATATTAATCTTTCTTAGTGTAGTATAAAATTTTATTTAGAGTTCCAAGACATGAGTTTGAGTTCCACTCTACTCCTTGATTAAAACATGTTGTTGATAACTATACTGATCATGCCACATATGCTTATAAGGATGCCTTACACTTGTACTCTGTGGGATACTATACAAATGAAAGACACATAAAGCTTTGGGTACTCATGAAAAGTTAGGCAACTTACATGGCCATAATGGATGGATTACAGAGTCAAAATACTTTCAGTGCTATGCTTGTACTCTAGTTTCCCATTGAATCAAATTTTTTTCTCAAAAGAATTGGATGTGACTGTCAACTTCAGCCTAAGAGCACATTTTATACTTGGATATAAGTATATTTGAATCATATACTCATACGCATTTTATTTTTGCCCTAAATTAAGCAACAGTTCATTGACTATTAGCATAGTAAGCTGCCACATGAAATACACAGGGCTAGTCCCTATTAATTCAGGTAAGAAATAAAAATAGGAAGTACTCTCTTTTCTTGTAAAGGGGAAAGGCAGGATCAGCTGATGCAAAGATCTAAGTAATTCAGTACCAACAAGTTGCTCAAGAACTAGAATTAAGTTCCTATGCAAAATGAATTGCTCAGGAGAAAGGAAAAGTTAAATATAAGAAGTTAGAATTGTCATTACTTATGTCCTCTAAGTAGAGGTTAGAGATCAAATCCCATAGAATCTTGGCACATCTTCTAAGAAAAGCCAGTTCCTTAAATCTTATTATTCTGTATACAAGTCCTACATTTCCCTATAGCGAGGCTCCAATAAGAACAGAAAGAACAAGAAAGTTTTGCCAGGGATATACTTTCGGTTTAAGTTCTGACTTTGCGTATCTTCCTAATGGAAAACTACATCCCTTGAAGCCAGGATTCTGGATACAAATTAAGTCTTTCCAATTAAATCACTCAGATGAAATCTGAAAGGTGGCAAGCACGGGGTTTTTCTGCGTAATGTCCAGTACCAGTTCCCAGCTTCCTGAATATTAAAGAGGCAGCTGCATCAGTGGTAGGAACAGTCATATTCTGTGTTCCCTGTCCAATTACCAGCTTCCTGGGTGTGAGAGACAGGGGTGGTGGTGGCAGCTTCCAGATCCCAGATTTCTGTTCCCTGGGTTACAGCCATAGCAGTGTGTACTAGAACTACAGAGTTTTATTTGCAGCTTCCTGATTCCTTCCATTCCCAATTGCAGCCGCATTAACTGGAGGCTCAGTTCTGTTGCTTTCTAGGAGTCATTGCTGGAGGTCAGGCCTCACATCTGCTCCTCCAGTCTTCCAGCAATTTTTTAAGCACCTAATTCCCTGTATTATATCCCTTTATGCCAAAAATATCTAAAGCAGGTTCTGTTTTATGAACTAAACACTGATGATGAAGGTTTTGACTCAAATACCTACCTCAATTAATTGGTAATGGCTGCCTAGAGCATTATACTGGGAAGAATTTTGACAATGAGGCCCAAATTCCATGAAAAAAATTATTTTACAGGGTGTTATATGCAACTCTTAAATTACTAAATTCTACCCCTGAAACTAATAATACCAAATATATTAACTAAATTGAATTTAAATTTTAAAAAAAGATTGTTTTATACCTAGAATGGGAGTAGTACACATTTACCACCTTAATACACACTTAACAAATTGCTGTGTGTGGGGGGGTGTGGGGGGAGGATGTGCCGATATGAATAAACACAAAATTTGAAAAGACAGGTAAAATTTAATAATTTCATTTGTATTCAAATAGAGATATAGTGAAAATGAACTAGGCATATCAAATTAATGATTACATACAGGAAAATGTTAGATTTATTCACAGGAATACTAATTGTACCATATATGAGTTACAATTTATTAATTTATTAGACTCAAAATAGCAGAAGTTACTTCAATGCAATCCCTCCGCTCTAAATCCAATCTTCAGGGATACAAAAGTCTGCCCATTTTGTTCTCTCAACTTGCTGAATTGCTCACTGTTGGAAATGATTTTAAAGGATTAATTTTAAAGAAACTTCAAATAGAAAATCAAAGTATGAGAAAAGAACGTAACAACAACCACGACAACAACCACCATCCCTCTGTTCCAGTGACTTTATAACTGTTTACCTTGGGAAGTAAGTTAGTGAGGGGTTTTTTCCCCATTCTGAAAGGCAATCATTTTTGTCCTGAGAGTGTTAATACTTCAGTCATTTAAGCTTCCTAATTTGATGCTTTTTGGTTAAGAAGGAAACCTTAAGTGAGGAAAGGAAATGCTGAGAGGAAATTACTTGAACAGAACTTAATAGTTTTGTGATATGAAGCTGTGATCACATTTTTTTCACAGTATGAGTCAGTCATATAAATGTTTGGTTTACTTAGTTTCTTAATTTGATATGAGACTAAACTGGGCAAAACTTGATAGTAAAATGCTATTTTTCATGAGTTAAACTACATTGATTTCATTGTTAATATAATATCTCATATTTGTAAGTGAAACAAATAAGTGGGCTTTTGGTCAGCATAAAGTTCATCTTTAAAAGTATATTTTTAAATGAATTACTGCCCTGTGTTATAATTTCAAAAACCCTGCTTCACACATAGGGATTTGAAGATCATGGTTATAGTTACTATTAGTGTCAACACAACGTAAGTAGGGTTCATTATGAAACTCTCTGGGGATTCCTAAAGTGATTACATTCTCTTTGTAATCCACAAAAAGGAACTCTTCAAAGGATAACAATTCAATAAGATGAGATGAGAACCATCTGGTTCACTTGTAAATCTTACCGTTATTTTTTGTGGCATGTCATCGCTGTTCTGTCCTATTAGCTAGCACCAGAGAATGAAACTCAGGAAGGTTGGTTTTTATCATTTTTTTCCTTATAAAAATGGAAAAAGGGTTGAGCATCAGCTATTAGAATAGCCTCCTACCTAATCTCTGACAAAAGCCCCCATCAAACCCAATTCCCCAAACCACCTTTCTTCACACAACCAGGTATGTTCCCTAATGGTTTCATGTTATGAACAAATATCCAATATAATTTTTTTAAAATTTTATACCAATCTTTTTTCATTTTTCTATTACTCACATATTATTCTCTTCAAGCATACTAATAGGTGATAACCAATTGGTACCTGGAAGATTCTCCTGTCCTGAATATCTCTGACTCAGGTACCATAGTGATAGAAAGTCTATTAACCAAAACAAACAAACTAATTTAGCTCATGATAACTAATGCCAACCTATACTGCCCTGATCATCTTCTTTGCCATTCAAAAAACTAAGAAATTCAGAGGTTCTATGTATGCCTTTAGGTAAATAGCATTCTCTTTTTACATGTAAAATTCTTGGGAGAGGGAGGACATTGAGTCCCTACAATTTAGAAGAAAGTGGTTTAGTAAATCTCTTTCCAAGTAGGTACAGGATAACATAGGATATAGGATTTCTAGGGTCCCTGAGGCCCTAGGAAAGAAGATGGTGATTTATCTAAGGCACAGACTTGATTTCCTGCCCCTGAACTAACTTATCCCTCCAGGAGGTGAATTTCTTTTCTTTTCTTTTTTTTTTTTTTCAAATGCAAATCTGTTTCTTCTTCTAAGGGAGCATTTCCAATGTAATTCAATTCTGTTTCTGCCCTTTCTCTTGTGAGAATTCTCCAAGTTTCTGTTTCAGCTCCCACCAGATCCTAAACCAATCCCATCCAGCAACATGCTATTTTTTATGGCTTGAGACAGCATAGCACTATAGGAAATGCAGGGGCTTTGGAAACAGATTGACCTGGGTTGGAGTCTAAACTGCATCACATACTGTATGATCTAGAGCAAGTTAGTTCACTTCTCTGAGACTCAGTTTCCTCATCTCTGTTATGGGGTTAATAATACCTACTGTTTGTTTAGAGGTTGTGGTAGACAAATGAGGACACCCAAAAAATGTCCACATACTTCTGATCTTTAAAACTATAAGATTAAAAATGTGTATTGCTGGGGCACCTGGGTAGCTCAGTTACTTAAGTAAGCGTCTGCCTTTGGCTAAAGTCAAGATCTCAGGGTCCTGAGATCATCTAGTCCCCCCCACCCCCCAACTGCTCAGCCGGGTGTCTGCTTCTTCCTCTCCCTCTGTCCCTCCCCCTGCTTATGCTCTCTCTCTCTCTCAAATAAGTAAACAAAAATCTTCTTTTAAAATGTGTATTATTTTAAGCTAATACATTTGTGGTAATTTGTTTCACGGACAATAAAAAACCAATTGTAAGAAAGCATAAGCAGAGAGTTTACCATAGTACCTGACATAGATTAAGCCCTAAATAACTATTAGTTTCCTCCTACGATTTATCTAGTAAATTCTAATTATTTTATACACACACACACACACACACACAATACCAACAATACCACATTCTATGTGGCAGACACCATTCCAGAAACTCATGGAATTTACACCCTAATCAAAAAAGCCAAATCATTTTATATGACAGGGTTATTTTTCATTTTCTACACACATCAGCCTTAGGTAAGGCATTTGTTTTTCTCAACCATTGTGCCACAGGCTCCCACACATTCACATTCCTACACTTCAGCAAGGCCCACCCACGACTGTATATCTCCTAGTCTTTGACCTGCTTGCATAGGGTGAGTTTGTTTCTATAGAATTCTAAATGAAGAGATTTTTTTAAGTTTTCTTTTGCATTAAGGAAGCAGTTGAAAACTGAACATTACTGATAGGTTTGATCTTAGTGTACCTGACTCTAGCCATACAATAATACAAAATCAAAAGGCCCAGCCAAAAATACCACTGTGATCTCACAATGACCACAAAGCACAGAGGCTCAAATGAACCTCATTAAGAGGTTCTAATGACGGGAGATAGAGGAAGGGGGAAAGAATGGCACTTCCTCTATGCCCCTTAAGGTTTCATAGATGGAAATACTGAATTAAACACCTATTTTGGTGACTTCAGACTCACAACATTGAATACAGTTTAGCCAGGGCATAAATTTAAACTGTGCTTCCAAAAGAGGAAGCACCCCCAGAAGAGTCTGTTTAGACCAGCAGAGCTGCCTGGCCTTGCTTTTCCCACTTTACCTTTCCTAGAGTACTTCCTAATTTATATAATAAATTCAAGGTACCCAGATCCACAGTGGAGGTGACAAAATTCTCTGCCAGTTCTTGGGACAAAATGCTTTCGAATGCAAGGGACTATGAAGTCCTTCATTATATTGCCCATGCTGGATACTGTACAGTCTTCTGTCCCAGACTGACTCCTTCTGGTAAGAAAAAGGTGATTCTGCTTCTAGAAGTCCGAATTAAAATTCCCTTTCCATAGGTAAAAATTCCACCCCACACATGAACAGCTGAGGGCTGGTACCCCCTGAAGAGCACTCAGAGAAACACATTCTCACTTTGTGATGACCTTTAGGGCTTCACTCTGCTTCCAAGTATCCCTTTCTGCTATATTTGAATTCCAGTGAATACAGGAAGACCTACTAGAGAGGTGCAGACTTTTATTAGAGCATGGCCCCTGGTTAGATAGGTTAGCGTTTTCAGCAGGGGATTTGCCAGCCTCACAAAGTGATGTTGGCCCTGTAATTGCAGCATCCCACTGTCCAGGAAAATCAAGCCTCAGTGTCAGAGAAGGAATCCAATCACTTCAATCTGGAATGATTCTGGGACTCTGTTAGATCGCTGGAGCTCTCCTTGTTGTTTCCCTTTCTTCTGTGTGTGTAAACATCTTTGTGATTTTTTTTAATGTTTTTATTCATGTCAAGACATTGGTACAAAAATAAGACTAACAGAGTATGATTCAGGCTCCTGGTTTCCCACATCTTCCCATCAACTTGAGCAGATGGCATAGCTGGAGGACTGTTTACTCTATGGCTTATTTCCCCCTTATCTTTGATGTCCCAGGATGTCAAAGGTTGTAAATTTAATATTGATTTTATAAAGTAGTTTTACTCTAACATGTCAGTTATGATTAGCTTCAACCCGGACGAAGCTCAGCCACTGATCTGGATTTGCACGAAATGTGGCTCCCCAGCTTTCAGACTCTCTGAGTGAATGCTTTATTTATTAGAGTGGCAATGGTTTGTAAAGGCCAGGACGGCCCTCAGCCCCCAGCTCTCTCTCTACTCTGAGCCTCCAGCACCTGGGCCCTTTCATTAAGCTTAAAAATCTAAGTAGATCTGGGAGACATATCATTTGCTGGCATGTCAACAGACAGATGCGTTTATAGATCACATTATACCCTAGTGGCTATAACCAGTGAGACAGGAATGAGAAGTCTTACTTGGGTTTCCATCTCTCCCTTTCTTCAGTCCCCCAGTGCCCTCATGCTCCACCACCAGGCTAGGGGCTATTGCTATAATAACAGTAATAAAAGCTGACATTTATTGAACACTTTTTATGTGGTAATCACTCAATAAGCATCAGGCACTGTACTAAGGGTTTTTCATGCATCATCTCATTTAATCCTTACATTAATCTTATGAAGTATTTATTATTACCATTATTATTATTTAATACTATTATTAATCCCATTTTGCAGGTAAAAGAATTGAGGAACACCCAGGATCACACACTGTTAGAACGTTTGAAGCTGTTATCCAACTCTAGGCAATGTGACCACGAGAGAGCCCACATTCTCATCGTCAACACTGTAAGGAGTGCTTTATCAGAAAATTGGGAAGTGACATTTTTTGCCAATCATGCTAACATCTTTGGCTTAACATTCTCTGTTCTTATATTTTGATACAGACTGATCTTGAAGCACAATAGTAGAACTTATTACCAAATTCCGTTTTCCATTTCTCCCAAGTTAAGTATACATTTTGAGCTGACCTGTGTGCTGAAACAGACCAGGTGAAGAATTTATCTAGAACTGCTTCTCCTAATACTTTTCTTCTCCTCTCTTCCTAGATCTTGACAATGGGGGGAAAAGATAAATCAAGGCAAATTAAAGGTAGTAATAAATTCTTTGACATGCCTTCCATCAAGAGATGAGATATCTATCCCATCTCCTTGATTCAGGGTGGGATCTGTGACTGCTCTGACCAATAGAATACAGTGGAAATAATACCAAGTCTGTTTCTGGGCCCAATCCTTAAGAGACTGACAGCATCCACCTCGTTTAAGAAGTCCAGCTACTCTGATAAAGAGACCATACGTTAAGGCCCCCAGACCACAGGGAGATTGGCCCAGCCAAAAGACCAGATATGTTAGTAAATCTGTCTTGAACCCTCCACATCAGCCCAGATATCAGCTGAATGTCACCAATGATGCCAATCAAAGTACATGGAATAGAAATGCCTGAATTCCTGACCCACAGAACTGTGAGAAATAATAAAATAGTATCTGTTTTGCAATGGTGGGTTGCACAGCAAAAGAGAACAGGTATAGGCACATAGATGCCTGACATGGATCACTACAACTTTAAGGCTTCTGGACTTTTGGCATGCACTCACAGATGGAAGGCTGCTCTATGTAGCCCAACTCAGTGCATTCAAGCATAAGAAAGAACACACTGCTTCCCTCAGATAACTCTTAATTTGCGACTTCATACCATTTTTGGAAGACAAACACTGGTGTGCTGTCCTGTGGAGCAAGTCTTCTCGACTGATTACACAATATTAACAAAGTATTAATCTTTTAGTATATTTGCATCTCATAATTCATGGGCTACTTGGAACCCAGGCATAAGTTAATCACACTGAGCCTACGCTTTGTTTTTCCCTTCAATTTCCTCAGTTACCACATTATTTTCAACAGCCAGAAGGTAAATCTCTTCTCTTCAGAAGAAGTACATAGAAAGCACTGCTCGCAGGTAGATAAAGAAACATATTCTTTGTCATAAGAGCTAAGAATTATGGTGAAAGACATAACGGTAGGCACTTTTAGTTAATGGCTTCCAAATATAATTTCATTCTTCTAGTTAATTATATGTATTTCAATGCATAGTTTAAATGACTGTGAGAAGATAGTATATTCTGGAAACATAATGCACTTTTCTGAGTATCCACAGTTTATTTGTCAAACCATAATATACTTTCGTGGAGATGAAATAAATAAGAAACAACCCAAGAGAGAAATAAGGGAGACTTGACAAGTAGTCAGCTTGGTTTTATCCTCAAACTAAAATGGTCCAGAATCCTTTTTTGAAGTGAATCAATTTACTATGGATATGCTTATTTTCCAAACTAAAGTTTGTGTTGTTGGTTTGTTTGGTTTATAATCCAACAGACACAAACACAAAAGCTGAAGAGAAAACTTCTTTCAAGAGAATTCCATCCAAGTATTCTATAGACAGTTGTGCCAACCCTTGACCTCCCACATACAGGTTATCATCTCGAGAAATTTAAAAAAGAGACATTTATGAACCTCTAATTTCAGACTTACCTTGACAATCACAGAACTCAAAGATTTTCACTGGCATAGAGAGATCCATTTCTGAATCTACAAAATGAGATTGATAATATCCAACCCATAGGTTTTATTTTCGGAGTTAAATGATATTTTTGGAAGGAAGAAGAAGAGTTAGCCAAAGTACAAGGGAGGGAGGGAAAGAATCACCAAAAGGCAATGTCACATCGAACTTAGGGAAGAAAATAACAATGTTTTATCTGGGTGGTGGGATTGGGGGTGCTTTTTTGTATTCTTTGTATTTTTGTATGGCTTAATTTTTGTCATTCACTTATGTCATATATTTTTAAAAAATAAAAAACAAACTAGAGAGTCAGGAAAAGAAAATATTTCAAGGAAGTTTGATCAAGAGTTTTCAAAGAGGTTCAGAAATCTAAGACAATGACTTCTCAAAAGAGGAGTCTCCCTCATAATCCTAAACCTTTTTCTCATGCATCGCTAGGTGGAGGAGAACCCTACCAGGAGCCAAACCAAAGAATGATTGGAAATACTGGTTTCAAAAAAAAAATAAAAAAAAAAAAATAAAAAAAAAGGAAATACTGGTTTCTAGGAGTCCCCCTTTAATGATTAACTGCTGTACCTTATATTCATGGGGCTTTCCAATTTTTCCCATTTTAAACATATCTCTGTAGGGAAGAAGCTTGGCCACTGTAATATTCTGGATTCAAAACAACTCAAGTAGTTTTAGATAGTGATGCTGATCCCTCTAAACACAACTGTAAACTTTCCAAGATTTTCAAGATATATTAGATAAAATCTACAAATAAAAATTTCATGTAATTTTTTCGTGGTCTGTGAATGCTATTCAATAAGCAGTTAAAACTCACCTTATTGTATCACACCTAAATATAGCCTAAATGTATTAAGTAAATCCTATATTAATCTTATTTCATTTTATAAAAGGTTTAGTATTTTCCCCCTACTATTAAAAAAATAAGCTTTCACCAAATTCAGGATGAAAATTCTTACATGCTTTAAAATGTGCAACAAGTTTTACAAAACTATTTAGGCTACAATGGTTTAATAAAAAACACACAAGTTTTAGAGGCAAAAAGTCCTGGGTTTATCCACACAGTGGATGTGTAACTGGGCACTAGTTACCTCACCTGCATTCCCTTCAAAGTACAGACTGAATATTCTTTAAGCAGCAGGCACTGTGCTGCCCACTGAGAATACAAATAGAACAGGGTACAAATGGTTCTCCCTAATAACCGCTCTGGTCTTCCCTACATAAAACACCTACCTACCTGGGATCCCTGGGTGGCACCTACCTACCTGGGATCCCTGGGTGGCGCAGCGGTTTGGCGCCTGCCTTTGGCCCGGGGCGCCATCCTGGAGTCCCGGGATCGAGTCCCACGTCGGGCTCCCGGTGCATGGAGCCTGCTTCTCCCTCTGTCTGTGTCTCTGCCTATCTCTCTCTCTGTGACTATCATGAATAAATAAAAATTAAAAAAAAAAAAACACACACACACACACACCTTCCCTGACGTGACTGCTGTGAGGGCCGCGTACGGCGCGCCAAAGTTGCTGTGGAAGGCAGGACCACGCATGCGTCCCACGCCGGTTTCCCGTCTGCCCCCCGGGGCCCTACGCGCACCGCACGCAAGCGCAGACTGCAGTTGCGGGGCTGTTAGCCCGGAGGAGCCCTCCCTGGCGGTCGTGACTGTGGGCTGGAGCGTCAACACCGGCGTCCTAGGCTCGGTCGGTGAGGCCCTTTAGACAGGGAGAACCTGTGCTTGTGTACCCGCCGCGGGCACAGACGCAGCGAAGCACCTTTGTGTGGACTTCCCTGCCTTCTGTTTCACTCTCCCCAGTCTCACTCCGGACTCCTGCCTGGATCACTTCCCTGACGAATGACAGGCATGTAAGCCCTTGTCTCAGGCTTTGTGTTAGAAAACCAGGTCAAAATTTTTTTAAGATTTTATTTATTTATTCATGAGAGACACAGGCAGAGGGAGAAGCAGGCTCCACACGGGGAGCCCGACGCGGGACTCGATCCTGGGACTCCAGGATCGCGCCCTGGGCCAAAGGCAGGCGCCAAACCGCTGCGCCACCCAGGGATCCCCCACAGAAGGAAAATATTAAAGCAGAATTTTGTTATTGGAGGAATATATAAAAATGACCACGCAATGAAATAATATGCAGCCATTAAAAAGAGCGAGGTTTGGAGAGCCTGGGTGGCTCCGTGGATTAGGCCTCCCACTCTTGATTTCCGCCGGGGTCTTGATTTCAGGCCCGTGATATCCCCAGTGGGTTAGGATGCACCCCAAGTGTGGAGCCTGCTTAAGAGTCTCCCCCTAAAAAAGCCGGGGGGAACCAATCCAGGTGACATCAGAAACTTTTTTTTTTTTTAATTTTGTTTTTGAAGACAGAGAGAGAGAAGGGGCAAAGGGAGAAAGGGAATCTCAAGCAGATTCCACAGGGCTCAGTCTCCCCAACATGAAATCACTATCTGAGCCAAAATCAATAGTGGATTGAACTGACTGAGCCACCCCTTCACCAGAAACTTCTAAAACATATTGTTGAGTAAGAAAAGGAAGATACAGAGCAGTGTATACAATGTGATCTAATTTTGTAAAAAAAAAAAAAAAAAAAACTCAAAAAGCTCTATATCTGTACATAAATATACTTGTCGATGTGTGTGTTTATATATATATATATAACCATTTATTTTAAAATTATATATGAATAAACTATAAAAGAATATGTGCTAGCTTGTTAAATATGTTTGGGGATATAGGAGTAGAAGAGAGGAGGTTAGTAAAACAAAGAAAAAGAGGTCTTTATTTAAAAACTACATGTGTGATATATTCCATTGTGGTAAAATCATAAATATAAGTACGTGCTTATGACAGATGAAAGAAGAATAGTCACCAATATGTTAATGATAATCATCTCTGGAATGTGGGATTTTAGGTGGGCTTCTACTTTCTACCTCACACTTTTCTTGTTTTAAGTTTTTTGATAATTGTAGATTGAAAAAATATAGAAAGGCATTTTGGCATAGTGGTCAAGAGTATAAACTCAGGGAGCCTGGGTGGCTCAGTGTTGAGCATCTGCCTTTGGCTCAGGTCGTGATCCCAGGGCCCTGGGATCAAGTCCCGCATCTGGCTCCCTGCATGGAGCCTGCTTCTCCCTCTGCCTATGTCTCTGCCTCTCTCTGTGTGTCTTTCAGAAATGAATAAATAAAATCTTTTTTTAAAAAAAAGGAGTACGGACTCTGGAGCCTGACAACTACATTCAAATCTTGGCACTCTCACTTACGATTGTATGATCTTGAGCAAGTTTTTTCATTTCTTTGGGCTTCAGTTTCCCCTCTGTAAAAATGGAGATAAGGTATTACCTACTTCATTGGGCTATTAAGAAAAAATTAAATAGGAAATATAAGTTAAGCTAACAGGGTGGTGCCTGGCACATAGTAAATGCTACATAAAGGTTAGCTATTATTATTTCTTTATAGTTGACTGAAAAGAAAAATAGCTAGAATGCTTAAATTCACCATTAAGGAGAAAAGATATGCCTCGCTGTCTTCATGGCCTGGGTAACCATTCACACGCAGCCACTCTGTTCCAGTAACGAAGTAGCTTCTGCTTCCAGGAAGAAAGGGGAGGGAGGGAAAGAAGAGAGGAAGAAAGAAAAGAGATAGTGGAAGGCAAGAATGAAAAGGAGGAAGAAGGGGGAAGGTGGAGGATGACAAAGACAAGGAAAGAAAGAAAAGGAAAGAAACAGCTTCAAAGTTTCCACTTGAATGCTGGTGGAACAGGACAAACTTCCCCCTCCTCCCAGGCGTCTGACCTGGCCTGAAGGATCCTCTTCCTAGTTTCCTGGTAATACCAGTTCTTCAAGAAATGTCCAAGTTCATGTTGGTCTATTTTTTTCTTAATTGAGATGTAACTGTTAGTATTATACGTTTTGCTGACATTCATGTCACATTCCTAAATATCAGCTTAAGAAATACTTTTAATCAGTGATAAATGAGAATGTATACACAATACTTCTAAAACTGTGTCTTCATCAAAATTTGCTTCTGATACATGTGGCTTTAGTGCCAATTCTTAATAACTGTGCAGTGCAGTGTGCTGACATCCATGACACATTTCTCCTTATTCAGTCACAAAAATACTTCTAATTAGCCATAAATGAGAATGTACACACATTTCCAATAGCTATTCTGTTCCTATCAAAGTTCACATCAGAGAAAACTTAAACTGTTGCCACTGCGCTGCCTTGCTCCAATTCCAACAACTCTTATTTCAGAAATGCTTAGAAAATTGAATCTTTAGATCTTGCTGGGTAAACAGATCTGAGGTAGATTTATTTCAACCCAAGTTCTTTATTTGAGATATGTGTGCTCCTGAACCCAACTAAAATGCATACCATAGCCATTTCAAAGGCAGTGATAAAATTACTAGGTTAAATATTTTGGATAGATTTCCTGTTTCCAGAAGCCTGGCTTTGTATTCTGTGGCTTCTGCATTTGCATGTGGTGATGAGGGCAGTATTAAATGGCACTACATCTGCCAACATCCATAAGTACCGTGCCCCACAGGGAAAGCCCCAGGCACCCGTTGCCACTGTGAGCCACACAGACAAGACAATGCCAAATCTCAGTCAAACTCTCAGACCATTGGCTTTCTTTAGGAACCCAGGCTGTAAGCTTCTTAGGATGTCACAGACCATAAAGTACATCCGAAGTTCAGTGTGGAGTCTATATAAAATCACTTTAGTTATAATTCAGATATTTTCCAAACTTGAGGCTGTGAAGCATTCTGATCTGCTCTTAAATTTCTATATAGTCTCTCCATTGTTTTATAACAGGCTTCGTCTTCTGTTGCTCTGTGCAAATGGCAATTCTGTACAAGTCATCAGGCCATGATTTGTGCATGGCCTGGTACATGGAGGTGAAAGGGAAGCTTTATATGAGGGCAGGAAAAATGGTTCTGAAACTTTGCTTACTTTCACTACCTTTAAAAACTCAATTAAATAGGATTCTGCCTTTTACTTGCCAAAGTGTTTAAAACCCTTTTTAATGAAAAATTCTAATCCTATATAATCATACCATAAGTACTTTCTTTCTGTTCAAAGAGGAAACAGTGTTAAATTTTAATGCATACCTCTGGCAGGCTATAATAAAAGTGTTCAGTCAGTTTTAAATCCGATTAGTGTAACTGTTACAGATTAGAGAAAAATCCCAAGTGATTGGAGCAAGTCCCCCAGCTCAGGGGAACTAATTTAGGGTCCAGGACTTATCAGGCCAGAATCAAAGGGAACATCAAGACTCTTGCATTCATTTTGCCCAAAATTTGCTCAGAAGCTAATAAAATAAGATCCTGTGCTAGGTATTGCAGCAATATAAAGACAAGTTTTCAAACAGGAGGCAGATGAGACATAAGGCAACACTAGACAACGTGGAATGAGGGGAAGAGCAGAAGTGAGGAGTCCTGAGAGAATTCAGAAAGGAAGAAATCATATCCCAGGGAAAAGAAACCCTGAGACTTCTTAGAGGATGTAACTTCTAAAAGAGGATTTCTAGGACAGATAGAATCCATAAATAAGGAGACATAGATATCTCTATTAAGATGGGGAAAGGTATAAAGTTTTCCAAAAATTAGAAAAAGTTTGTTTAGAACTTCGAGAAGGGGAAGGCATACCACTTTGTTGGGCAGAGTGTTAAAACACTATACCAGCATCTACATCTATTTTCTCACTTATTCCCCACAATATCCCAGTGAGGTAGTTATTATCCTCATTTTGTAGATGAGAAAAATGAACCTCAGATTGTCAAACTTGCCTAAGGTTAAATAACTAGCAGGTGGTGGCACTCAGAAAAAAAAATATGGTTAACCTTCTCACAGTACTTAATCTCAGGAACTCTCTGAATCACACCTTCTCTTAGCCATCATTAAGGCCCAATTTGCTCTAAAAGACTTTCCTGACCACCTAAGTTAGAAATGATATTTCCTGAATTCATAGCATTCTTATTGTCTGTTACCCAAGCGGCATTTACTGTACCCTGGCCTCTATTTTTTCTCATGCAGTTGTTGACCTCAGTGCTTCTTAATTGGTCAGATTAGTTGTGTACAGCAGGAATATCAAAAACATCTGTGAAGAAATGCATTTATTTATTTATTTATTTATTTATTTATTTATTTATTTATTTATTTATTTATTATCTCATCCACCCGGCTCACCTTGCCCTCCTCAGTAGTCCATCTACAGGAGAGGGTAGTTACATAAACCCTAAGAGTTCATACCAGAACATGTGAAGGCACCAGCTTATTCCCTTAGTGGTTCTAATTCCCAACCCATCCCAGCTGAGAACCATTAAGCAAGCTGGCTTGAAAATCAGGTCATTTGACATCAGGTCCCAACTCTGCCACTTACTAGTTGTGTGATCCTTACCCTCTTTGAGACCCACTCTTATTATATATAAGTTGAAAACCATTTTATCTGCTTTACCTATACTTTAGGGTTAATGTAAGAATCAAATGACTAAATCTATAAAGTCTATCCAATAGTGTGGTATTAACCTGTCTAGATTAGAAACACCTTAAAACACGGCCCCTGCATCTTGTTTTTATATATACATAGTGAATGATTGCACTTAGTGGATATTTAATAGTGGGCGTTGATTCACAGATCTAAGTCTTAGAACCTTAGGGAAATAAAACATTGAACTAAGATGTCAGGAAATGTACTGAAATGTCCTTCACCTGAGATATCATTTATCTCCCAACCGCCTCCCCAACCTGGATACATTTTAAAGACAATACCTGTTTAAAAGTCATGACTCTCTCTGAAATGAGAAGCTTTGGGCTCCAGATTGTCATTATCTACCATGTTTCTTCTTTCTCACTCTCCATTCTGTACCTCCAAACCAAGATCCTCACTTGTACCTCTTTACAGTCCAGATGGAACTCTACCTTAATAAATTAATGATTACTCAAGAATATAAGACACTTTTTACCTTTCAAAAAAAAGTCTAGTGAATGATAAGAAAAAAATTAATTTCCTCATTAAAAAGGACCAGGAAGGGGAAATGAAAACCAAATACAAACCCCTACAGTAAGAGAAAGGATGGCAAAAAAATAAAAAATAAAAACAAGGATTCATGAATGCAGGAAGAAATTAAAACAAACCTGCAGGCCCTCATAAATACAGCAATCAGGCAGCTCCATGCATGCATCCCATATTTGAATTTTTATTTTACATGAAGTATTTTTGTATCTGCTTTGCCTAAATTTGGCCTCTTACCAAAGCCTAATGACTCTACTTTATGTTAAGCTTTTCGAAGGATCTAAACTTAAAACTAGGGGGAAAAAAACCTGTTAATTTATCTCACAGGAAAAGGTGTTATAATTTGAATGAAAAACAGCAAGCAGACAGATAAAAAGGAGCTGGCACAAAGCTCAGGCAATCAGTAACATTTTTTGTACCTGCAGGCTGAGAAATTGTCTCCAGTGTTGTATGATGTTATTACCATTGCCTATTTTCACTTGTACATTAGGTTCAAGCATAATTGTGTGAAGATTTGAATGTTCTCCACGGATTTACTATTTTAATAAGCTCATAATGTTAAAACACTATATGTGTTGACAGTGGTACTTACACTGTATTAAGCAAACAAATCAAATCGTTTCTTTAAAATGCTAAGCAGCCTAATTTGACCTTTCTACAGGCCCTGGTCAGTTTAGAAATGGTCCCAGATAGTAGTCTTCTCTCTGACTTTTTTTTTTTAATCCCATCCATCAGCAAAGGTTCTGCCCTTGCAGACCTTATGACCTTATCACTCCAGAAACTGCTTTTGCTTTATCAAAGTTTATCCGGCTGAGTGGGGCCACTATGAACTATACTCCTGAATATTCATGGTAACCAAAAGTAAGCTCAGGTATCAAAAAACAAGTGTGTCATCTAGTTCTTAAGTGTAATTTATGAAGTAAAATTTAGGACTTGATAGAATGTGGCTGAATTAAAATAGGAGACGTTAAATCCATGCAACAAGCTAAAGGGAGAGTCATTGGCATAAGTAAACCAAGGTGAGATGGATCTGGATGTTGACATTGAGTTCAGTATTGAAGCAGAGTAGTGTCCCCAATTTTAGCAGGTCCTTTGGTCTCTTCTTTATTTGAAAAAATAATAACATTTTTTAAAGATACAGGTCCTTTGTTTTAAATTCAAAAATACAAGCATGAAAAAAGAAATCAATGATTACTATCTCTCAGAAATGATCCTTAATTGATTTTAGATCTTATTACTCCCAGCTCCTTCTGTGCATGTTTGAATGGGTTCATCTGGCACAAACTGATTTTTAAATTGTTATTTTTCTTTCCAAATAATGTTTTGTTAATATTTTCCCATGTGATTAAATACTCTCTGACTATAGTAACACAGATAACTGTGTAATATTCCATTAAGGAACACTGTGTTGCCCATGGTTGGATATTTAGGTTGCTTCCACAACCCAATTGAGATGGTAATGAACTTATAGCAAGTTCCTTTTGAATACCAAATCCTTCATCTGCACTCCTCATAAGACATTTTGCAGCTCTTAAAGCCTTTAACTCTTGTGAATTTAGTGACTTAGATTTTTCTATTTACTTCCATTTAATTTTAAGGATATATTACACAAAAACACCCCTTTTGTCTGAAAACTTGTCAAAATAATTGCATCTGCATCAACATTTTACTTCTACAACTCTGAAATGTGTACTTCATATATATTTGTTTCTGCAACATCATCCTTAGAATAAATATATGAAATAATATGCACACTTAAGAAGCACTGCACAATTACTTCCACCTAATCCAAAGACAGTTCTCATTTATTTATTGATTCATTCAACAAGTACTTACTAAGTACCTACTCTATAACGTGTACTATGCCACATGCCATGGAAGAAATATTTAAGTATCTATAATGGATATGTCTTAACTTCAAAATCAAAGCCACTAGGAAATTGTAAGTTATATTTTTCTCAAACATCAGAAGCAGTACTTAATTTACATTATATAAAGATGCCACTCTACTTTTGAGTGGCATGTGGACCTTTTTCACCTTGTTGACCAATTCATTAATAACAAGAAATTCTAACAAATCTCTCTTGACAGAAATATAATCTATACCAATTTGGGCCAAATCAACAGGATTTTCAGCAGCTCTGTACTTCTGCGGCCCATAGATAACAGATATGCAAGAGGCTCATCTTGATAGGTGAGATGGGCAAATGAGCAATTATATTAAGAAATTTTAAGGGTCCCATCCCCTCCCCATTAAGTTTTAGGACCTGCCCATCAAGATCATCCAATATCTCTCTTGCATATCCTCAGGCTAAACTGTGTTCCTTTATCCTATCATTTTGTTTTTTATTATGTCTACCTTCATCTTCTCATTTCTTCAGTGATTCAACTCTAAACCCATTCTATCTGCCATCCTTCAAACACCCACCCAAACTTCCATCAGACTAAACAATGCCCTTTTCTAGTAAATACTTCAGAGAATACTAAAGCTGGCCTCTTTCTCAAAATCTTTCCTGACTGATTGGAAGATAAAGCAGCTTTCCAAAGAGTTCCATCTCAACAGCATGCCATTCCCCATGGAATGTGTATTTGGATATAGATAGTGTTGTTACATATGTATGAGAATATGTTTTGCTTATTCACCTGCCTTTTTTCAGCCTGATTGTGAGCCCCTGAAGACTAAGAACATGTTTTCTCTTTATTCTGTAATGATCCCACCCCCACAGAGTTACACTGCTAAACATTGGTGCCACCTTTCTTAAAAGCAGCTATCAATAATTACAACATTTTAACTGGGTAGGTCTTAGAATATAGATTTTTAGAGATAGGAGGCAATGTTAGAGGTTATCAAGCCCATCACTTTCTTCTTTTTAAAGCCCACATTTATTTTGTATTTATTATGTGTCAAATACTATGCTCTTTATGTGAATTATCTCATGTAGTCCTCACAAAAATTGATAAGGCAGGAATCTAAATATCCCCATTTTTGTGAGCATACCAAAGCCCTCCTTACACCTTTTCACAATGAAATATACATAAATGAATAAATAATAATAGCTTAATCTAGTATCAGGACTAGAATAAGATAGGAGAGGCACCTTGGGGGAAAAGGAGAGGTGCAAAATTAAAGGAGGCTGGTTCTTTCAGGGTTTTGCAAGCACTTCCTTAAATTTTTCCCTCTAGGTGCCTCTCTTGCCTCACCCTAGTCTCAGCCCTAGCTAAACCTTAACATATGTCAGTTACTGCTCTAAGTATATTTATATAGTTAATATAACAATCCTATTATCCTCATTTTTAAATAAGGAAATGGAAATTAATAATATGCCTAGGGTCTCACAGTTAGTAAGCGACAGGGATGGTATTCAAATCCAAGCACCCTGGTTGGAGATAGATAATTAAATAAATACATGAAATAAGGAATGAATGACTATTAAGGCCACACTAAAATTCTAGGCAGAGCTGAGCCCCAAATCCTGATTTTCTGGCTCTCAATCTAATACAGTTCCCCCATACCTCAGAATATCAAAGTTTCTTTGATGGCCTATCAAATTAAATGTGAGCAATTGTTGACTTTTTTCCAACTGAACAGTTTTTGGTTTTTTGTTTTTAAGATTTTATTTATTTATTCATGAGAGACACACAGAGAGATTGACAGAGACACAGGCAGAGGGAGAAGCAGACTCCGTGGAGGGAGCCTGATGTGGGACTTGATTCTGGAACCAGGATCACGCCCTGAGCTGCAGGCAGATGCTCAACCACTGAGCCACCCAGGGGTCCCTGAACAGATTTTTTTAAAGCAGGTAATAAATATACTTGAATCAAGCACATGTAAAAGGTACCTGTCAATAATTTCTAGCATTAATAGACATTTTTTCTCCAAATTATTTAATTTCATAGTTGGGTAAAGGTCAGATTTCCAAACTATTAAAAATATTATGAACTATAACTACATGCTATCAGACTGCTCATTTTTTCCCAAAAGTGGTATGTCTGAGTATTTGCTCAAATCATTTCCTGGCCCACTTTCTAGGTAATTTCTCTGGTTCTGGTAATATTTAGGGGATTCTATGATTCAGAGCAACAGAGATTATCTTCATAATGAGATCTAATACTTTACAGAATATTAAGTTGTTACTATATCTTCCGTGGAATGTTTTTGTTCTGCCTTAAGGCTTTCTTCTCTTAGTAAGAATGTTCCTTCTGATTTTATGTTACCTTGATAATTCTCACATTGCAGGAATTTCCCAAATGATGAAGTTTATAATACTTGCTTCTCAACAAAAATCAAGGAGTTAGATATATACTGCCACTTTAGTTACCATTGATACTAGCTTAGTTTTTTTTTTTTTTAAGATTTTATTTATTTATTCATGACAGACACAGAGAAAGAGAGGTAGCGACACAGGCAGAGGGAGAAGCAGGCTCCTGCAGGGAGCCTGACGTGGGACTCGGACTTGATCCCAGGTCTCCAGGATCACACCCCAGGCTGAAGGCAGCGCTAAACCGCTGGGCCACCGGGGCTGCCCCTAGCTTAGTTTTTTAATTTCATAATCTTTAACTCCTAGAAATGAATCTGATTGGCCCAGATCATCTTTCTACGCAGGCAAAGTCAGCTATGACTAGCTGCCTATGGACTAACTACTCCCTTTATTTTTTTTTTTAATTTTTATTTATTTATGATAGTCACACAGAATGAGAGAGAGAGGCAGAGACACAGGCAGAGGGAGAAGCAGGCTCCATGCACCGGGAGCCCGACGTGGGATTCGATCCCAGGGTGCCGCAATTTCTGCAATGTGAGAATCCCTAACTACTCCCTTTAAATTAAAGATCTGCCTGTAATCTAATTAGATGAAGCCAGGGACATGGACCCACAGAAGAAACCTTGGCAGTTTAGGAAAGCTTCATATAAAATGGTACAGATTGGAAATAAATAAGAAGAGCAAGGGATTTTTTTTTTAATACTTTGATGTGTATTTCAGAAACAAATTGGGATAGGGAAGTCTATGTGAATTAAATAGAAACAAATTGGTTTTTAAAATCTCCTCAGTGAGTATTATCCTCCAAAAAAACTAGAATAATGGGAAAACTTAGACAAATCAGAAAAATATTATCAGGAAAATGTTGAAGAGGACTTTATTAGCAGCAACCGTCATGAGTGAGTTAGAACATGTGACATGCTATAAACTCTAATACCTAGATATGAGCACATGAAACTGACTTTAATCCTAAGAGTACATCCAAGAAGTTCATGGACACACCTGACAAAATTTCACAGTTAATTTGATCATTTAAAACATCAGCATTTTTTTTTAAAGATTTGATTTATTAATTTTAGAGAGAGACATAGAGACAGAGAAAGCACAGGCAGGGGGAGGAGCAGAGGGAGAGGGACAAGCAATCTCCATGCTGAGCACAGATCCCAATGTGGAGTTCAATCCCAGGATCCTGACATCATGACCTGAGCTGAAATCAAGAGTCAGATGCTTGACCAACTGAGCCACCCAGGTGCCCCAATATCAGGCATTTTATTTGTATGCATTTATATCTGTCTCATATCCTTTTAGAATAATGGTTTCCAAAGACAGTGCTTTGCTATTTAAGATTTGCCTTATGCAGCATTTAACTGCATACATCAATCCAGGCAATAAATAAATAGACCACTATAAAATGTTGGGAATATAAATATCTTTATTTTTTCATATTTATTTTTTAAATCATTTTACCATTTCAGGAAAAAAATAATGAGCCTATATAGTGAAATGGAACAGCTATAGAGTTTGGAGCTAGGCCAGACTGATTTTGAACAGTGCTCCTGTGAGGACCTGGGAAATTAGTTATCTGCTTTTACCTGAGTAATCTCATTTTGTAAATTTTATGAGGATTAACCACAAAGTATTTTGATTGGCATACATACATGCCCTGCCGGCACTTGCCAAGTACTCAGGGTAAGGTAACTTTTATGACTTTATCATGTATACTTTTGGAACAGAATAATCATAGTGTAGAAACTACAACAGATTGATATATCTAATGTAAAATGTGGCAAACATTGACAAATCAAATATTGAAGAATCATGTATCAGTCAGGATAGGCTAAATCAACAAATTAATTTAGCAGGGGCTCAGCTTCATTTGCTCAGGGAATAGAGCTGACAAAGACACTACCTTCTAACAGCTACACCTTTTGGAATATGCAGTCTTCAGTCACTAGCAGAGTAAGAGGGCACTGGAGGGTCTCACATTGCTAAGCATATATCAGTATTAGAAATGACATGTATCACTTCCACCCACAACCAATTGCAAAAGGTAGTTAACATGGCCCCATCTAATTGCACAATGGTAGAGAAATGTAATCCTCTCATATGCTTGGAAGGAAAAGAGAATCAGATATGGTGAACACTAAAAGACCCTACCAAAAGACATGTCCTTTGCTCAGAAGGCTTTCAGAAAGGAACCATATAATTGAGTCTATAATAAGATGGGTTGTTTTTTTTAGATATGTCACTTAAAAAAAAAAAAGTCACTTCATGGTGACTTAGCATGATATTTGGTCATTTTGGAAGCTGGGGAAAACATTACAAATAATTATTGCTGGAGTTGCCCTGAGTATGCCAAAATAAAAGAAGTTGCCATCCGGAAAAAAAAAAAAAAAAAAAAAAAAAAAAACTTGTACAACAAAGTGTTAAATGAAATACTACCAGGCAAAATAAGGTAATACTTTTTTGCTGTCTAGCACCACACAAGATGCTAACTAAAAGAGTAAATAAAAACATTTCAACATGCATTTAGCTTTCATAATTTACCTTCTGCAAGGTTGATTTAGAGTATGCAGAATATGCCACATTATTTAAGCTGTAAAAAGGAGCTGCTTTACACTACCTGCCATGTACAATTATAATAATCTGTCAGACAAATATAATTACAGAGTGTGATGTCTGTTTGAGTGTGAAGGCTTTGATTGTGTGGTATTGTCTGCTCTACACTGTGGCACAGCATAAACAATTGTACTCTGTGGTAACTCTCAGCCAGGACTGATGCTCGCATCAGGAACGCCCCATCAAACAGCACAGATGGTTGGGTTTGGGTTGGAGATTGTTAACTTTGTTTTTTTCCCCAGTTTTCCAAGGGCAAACTTGACCACAGTAAGTTTTCTGCAGTATAATGTGATAGGTCTCCGAAATATTGTTAATAAAAGTGAGTGGGAATGGGAGACTAAGACAGGGTATTGCCAATTAACAAGGGCCAACCATTTTAACGATGAAAGGTAGGTTGGGAAAGGAATGCACCAGTCACTTTAATGATTAAAAAAATAATTAGGTGATATTTCATGGGTTTAAAAGATTAAGTTGGTATTTTATTTGAGTAAGTTATTACTGTAACTTTTCACTGGATTCACACCAACTGACAAAACAGAAAAAGTTACAGCCTTTCATAATTGTATTAAATAAATTAGAGGTATGTTTGGCTTTAAATTAGTCAACTGTTTCCTTACTGTACCATCTTTTCTGTTTCCTTACTGTATCTTTTCTAAATTAGATCAGGCTATTTTTAATTTATTTTTCAATTGATGATCTTATCACTGTGACTATGACCTTCGTACCCAGAGATTTTGCTGTGGGACTTCTCTACAGGGTACACCTTTTGCTCTTTAAGAGGAGACTTGCCTAGAAGGGATTTAAGAGGTAGTGACTTACCAGATTCTTCTCTGTTACAATTCATATGGTACAGAAGTTTTATATTATCATCCAAACACTACACCTGAATATGTGGTCAGCCCAAAGGAACAATCTGGATTTGACATCTTGTTTTCTTTTAAATTACAAATATATAATGTTCTGATAATATCTGAACCAGCTCAGAAAGATCAACTTTTCATTAACAGCATAAATTTCTTTCATCTCTAAAAGAGCAGTAATATTCTATCTCTTCTGGCCATCTGAGAAAAGAATTCCAGAGATTAGTTCTTATACAGCTGATACCTTTATGCTAAAAATGCGATTTTTCTGGATGAATCCACCATTGAGAAGAAATAGTTTTTTTATGATGTTTCAGTGTTTGAATATTCCAATGTAGGTTTCATGGACAATAACAAATCTATCATAAAATAACCACAGAATCATGAAATCTTTGCATTGGAAAGACCTCTAAGTAGAAGTGATTATCTCATTCCTTGGGCCCCAGTGTACCCTGTATAGTTTTCTCTCATGGTTATTGGAAAGATAAAATGCCTACTTATATTAGTCTACAAATTCCTTTAGACCAGAAATTATAATTTACTCCTCTTTGTCTCCCTAATGCTTAAAATAGGACCTAGGGTAGCATGAATAGCTGAATTGATAAATGGATAGAAAAAAATAAAAAAATACTATATTGCAATAATGGATATTTGTTGGACCTTCTCCAGTATCTACTCCCTCCCTTCCTTTCCAACAGTTCCAATTTCTGTTTGAAGATTCAAGTGAAGTGGTTTCAGAGAAACTCTTATTATCTCCAACTCCAGGCATGGAATATGTAATCTAGGTTAAACCAATTAGCACATTCCATCTAACAAGTTTTTGGCTCTGCCTTGAGCACATGACCTAACTAAAAATTTTCATTCAGAGTGAATCTCAGAATTATTTCTGTGAAGGAAGAAACAAAGATGCCTTTTGCTGGGTGTAAATGTGGAAGCGTGCTGTCCTGGAGCTGATGGCAGCCATCTCAGGACCATGAGGAGAGCAAGTCTTAGAATAGAATCAACATTAAGAAAGGTATATAGCAGAGACAAAAGAAACTGGAAGCCTCATTTGAACCTAATCTTATCTCTGGACTTTTCAGCTACAAAAAAAGAAACAAAAAAAAAGAAAATTCCTTTATTTTTCATGTTAGCTTGGGTCAGATTTTCTGTTTCTTACAACACAAAGCATCCTGATTCAATTGTAAATAATGCCATTGAACAGATGTGAGCTGAACAAGCATGATGTACTTCAGAAATATTGGCAAGCCCTAATGCAAACCATTCCACAAACAAACTACAAACCAAAAGTGATGAACACTCCTAATTTCCATTTCCCTCTAAAAGGAACCAAGGCTTCCTAAAGAAATGGTTGATTCCAGGTCTTGTGTAGGAAATATACAAGTTGAGACAGGATCATCTAGTTCTGTCAAAAGGCAAGAAAGTTCTCAGAATCAACTATGCTAAAGAACTATAAACCAATTTGAAAAGGCTCCCACTAGCTAAAAATGGGACAGCTTGAGCATCAAATAATAATAATGATAATAGTAATTGCTATGGATTGAAACTGATCAAATATGTTAAAATCAATGCATTCATAGTGGTACTAGAGGAAATAAACTTCATTGATCATAGAGAGTATTAGGAAACTTCTTTGATCATAAGGAATACTAGGAAACCACCTAAATAAAGAGAAACAAACACTTACTTTGCCTTTCTTGTATGAACTGTGCTTTCTTGTATGAGTTGTTAAGTTAATAGTTAAGGAAAAATTTCTCACTATACACATTTTCTAGCAAAGAAATGAAGAAAACTCCTTGTTTCAAACCCTTAACGCAATAATAGATCTGGGCAATAAGCATCAGTGGCTGCTAACATCCCAAAAAATAAAAATCACACATTATGTGCCTCTTGATGGAAGTACACCATACCACCTATGAAGTATTCTTGTCAAATAATCAAACCTGAATCAGATCAAGCCTCTTAGTCTAACTACTATTCCATAGGAAATAAAAAAGATGTAATCAGCAAAATCCAAAATGTGGGAAGCTCTACAGAGAAAATGACCCAATTTTATAAATTACAAGAAAAAATGTATAACTTATAGGTTAAAAGATTCTTAAGAGACATAACAATCATTTGGTAATGTACAAACTTTGTTAACATTCTGGTTTGAACAAATCAGCTGAAAAAATATGAGACATAGAAATTGGGATACTGACTGAATAATGATAGTAAGGAGTTATTATTTTTATAGATGTGATAATGTTACCATTGTTGTGATTTTTAAAATTTCTTATCTTTTATAGATTCCTACAGAAGGAGTTATGAATGCAAAGACATGGTGTCTTTAATACAACAATAATGGGGGAGAGGGCAAATAAAGATGAAACAATATCAACTATGAGTTCATTGATGAAGTTAAGCAATACATATATGAAGGTTTATTATACTATTCCTTCTACTCTTGGGTAACATTTAAGATTTTCTACAACAAAAAAATTTTTAACTATATCATTCCATTATCATTCAAAATCACATACACATGCCAGTCTTTCTTGCTTTCACATAAACAGGCTGTCATCCTTCAATCATGTTTTAATTTCTCCACGTTGTAATTCATCCACAGTCACTGATATCTGCATGCCTTCTTCCCAGATAGTGGACATTATCTCACACATACACAGTCATCCCCATGGAGGTGTTATAGGAAATCCATCACTCTCCCAGTTCACACACAAAGACTTCATTTTTATAGACCTAGTTTTCTTCCATTCATTTCCTTACACCTTTATTCGACTTTAATGTCACTGTTTGTTCCAATCCCCGCATCCCTCTTTAGAAATGAACCATACTCCTAAACTCATGCAGACAGACTTATAGCTAGCACTATGTTGAAAAGTTCCAACATCTACATTTCTTTGGGCCTCTATACATAATCTGGCTCAGTGTAAACCTCTTAAGTGAAATGCTCTCCTGGAAATAAAACCTCCTCTCTATGTTCTTCTATTTTATTTCAAACTCAGTACAAAGCAATGGTCCCCAAAGAAAGTTTTGCTGGAGTTAGGTTCACACTATTTCCCTGAAATATAATACGAGATTTAAACGCAGATGATATGACTGGTTAATAAATGTCACCATTGAGTGGCTTTGTTCACCTAATAATATCATTCAGATCATTATAAACAAATTGAAGGGGTTCTTATGTGAAACAAACACGGCAGGACTTATTCCTGCGTAACACAAGACCGAGGCAGGGCAGCCAATCCTAACGGCCTTCAAGAAGGGGCAAGGCTGGCGTGCAGCTTTGTGGTATCCCGGGAGGATTTTATTTCCAAATATAAAATTCATGCCATGCTCACAGGCAGAACCTTAGAATAGTCATAATGATCTAATGGCAGCATTACTATGGAAGGCTGCTACTAATACTTTGAACTACTGCCGTTCTATACAGATCCAGGGATATGATTTCAAAGCTCATGTGGAATGAAGACTGCCCCAACTGAAAGCAATCCACCTGAGTAAAAAAGAGAGGAAAGAAAAGAACAGGGCAGAATGCAACCAAAGCCCACAATTTGGGATTTCTAGGATGGGGAGGTCGGAGTTGGTTCTTTGATTATGGGGTTTCTTTTATTATTGCTGTAGTTTGAGGAAGGAGTGGCAAAGAAAGAGAAAGTGTCTCTAAGTTGGAAGGCATTGCCTGACTGACTTTTTGAATTACCTCTAACTTAAAGATTATAATGTGTTTATTTTCCTCTTCTGAGAGGGATAGTAATTGCATCCATTGCCCTCATGCTCTCTTCCTTCTGCTATCAAGGGAACACGAGTTCACTGATGACAACTCCCTTGTGCTCAATCTTGCTTCCACACTGACAGCAAAAAAGAAAAAAAAATAGCATGTTAACTGCAAAAGAGTTAGGAACCCCTATAAGTTATAAACAGCGAAGGCCTGTTGGGCCTGTCGCTTGACATTTAGACAAAAATGTCTGTTGTATTTCTAGAAATCAAGGGAAACATCAGATACTTCACAAACAAGAAAACTGTATAACAGTTAAGTGCCTGTATTTATAGGTAACATTCACTGTTTCAAAGCTAACCCTGCAATTCTTGTGGAAAGAGGTTCTGACAGAGCTAACAAGCCTGTAATATATAAATATATATGTTATATATATATATATATATATATATATATATATATATATACACATTTTAAATGCTGTGGAAATTTCCTTTCATTCTTTCAATAACTTGCAGTTGGAATTCATAATTTTAGCAGTATTTCTCACATACAATGCCAAATTTGGAAACCCCTATTTATATTGTAACATGTGTTTAAGATACATTGACTCTTTGGTGAAAAGGTGCTATAGAAATCTAATAAATGAAAAATACATGGATTTGAATTAATTTTTAGCTAGACAATCTCCTTGGCAGGTAATATGTAGCCATCCCATATGCCCCAGATTTTAAGGTTCTGTAGTATGGGAAGAAAAAGGTTATGGCCTAAAGAAGCTCATTCTGAGTAGAATAGCTCAACAAAAATCTGAACAGGAATGCCAATTTTGGCCTTGAAAATGCATTCACTTATGCTATTTGGAATGTGAAAGAAATTTGAAATATATAAAAAGTAGAGTTATAAAGGGCAGCTGGATTCAACCACATGGCCAAATTTGAATCAGCAAACTGACATTCTCTGAGATAACACACATTATGTCCTTTAAAATTAAAAAAGGAAAACAAGAGCCAAGTATCATTACTCATTTGTTATTTTGTGAGCTGGTTCAACTCAAGAATACATAATTTTCTGGTTATAATGCAAACTAAGAAAGGATGAGCGCCAGATATAAACAGTCTCCTCCTTCTGGAGTAAAATATATAGCTATCCAGGGAATCAATGTGATTATGAAGAGACCAGATGCTTCTATTCTTGGCTGCTATAGGACCTGGCCTGGCAACCTATAGGTTTATCATCAAAAAGGTAAAGATGAGTCTAAGATAATAAAAATGGAATTAAAATGCTTTGTAAGTAAAAGTGGGGACAAGCTTATCATAAGCAAAGTAAGCTGATGAAGGCATAGAAAAAATGTTTCACCAGAAAACCAGTGTATTATCATCTTACCTAAAGCATGACATTTGAACCTTCACATGGAAGTGTGAGTTTCTAATGCATTAAACTTTGGGGTTATATATTGAACAAGTTCTTGCCCTTGTTTTTATTTTTCTTCAGTGATTTTGTTGATTATTATGTATTACCAATATGTACACAGCATATGTAGCATTTGATTAATGTGTGTATTTTATAGAGATATCTTATATAAGCCAGCTAAATAATGTCCTTCATACATAACTTCCAAATTTAGGACAAATATAGAAATGTTTATGTTAATATAATTTATTATTTTGAAGTTCCCCTGAACATTTAATTTCCCTGTTTGCTAGAGTTAGAAACATTTTACCTACCACACTGTATATTACTTGATCTTCCAATATCTTATTTTCCATATGTCCCAAATGAAAGAACAGGGTAAAACCACAGCAAGAGACCTACGCAAAAAGACTGTAAATAATATGCCTGATAGAGAATTTAAAGTCCTTTTTTTTAAGACTTTACTTATTTAGGGCAGCCCGGGTGGCTCAGCGGTTTAGCGCCTGCCTTTGGCCCAGGGCCTGATCCTGGAAACCCAGGATCAAGTCCCACGTCGGGCTCCCTGCATGGAGCCTGTTTCTCCCTCTGCCTGTGTCTCTGCCTCTCTCTCTCTGTCTCTCATGAATAAATAAAGTTTTGTTTTTTTTTAAAAAAGACTTTACTTATTTATTCATGAAAGACACACACAGAGAGAGAAGCAGAGACATAGGCAGAGGGAGAAGCAGGCTTCATGCCAGGAACCTGATGTAGGACTCGATCCCAGGACCCCGGGATCACACCCTGAGCCAAAGGCAGGCGCTAAACCGCTGAGCCACCCAGGGATCCCCTTAAAGTACTGATAATAAAAGTAATAGTAATGATTACTGGACTTGAGAAAAGAGTGGAGGAAATCAATGAGACCCTTAACAAAGAGATAAAAAAATAATAATCGGAGAGGAAGAACACAATAAATGAAATTAAAAATAAACTAGATGGAATAAATAGCAGGCTAGAGCAAGCAGGTGAGCAAATGAGTGACCTGAAAGAGTGATGAAAAGTAATCAAGCTAAGTTAGTGAGAGAAAAAAATATGACATTTGAACCTTCACCTGGGGAACTTAGTTCCCTAAGTCTATTCTCATTTTGGGGGCAGAAATTTTATTTGAAGAAATAATAGCCAAAAACTTCCCTAATCTGAGGAAGGAAATAGATATCTAAATCCAGGAGGCACAGAAAATCAACAAAATCAACCCAATGAGATCCACACCAATATATATAGTAATTAAAATAGCAAAAAGTAGTAATAAGAAAAAGCAGCTTTAGAAAAGAAGACAATTACATACAAGGGAAACCCCATAAGTCTATTTGTGGATTTTTCAGGAGAAATTTTACAGGCCAGAGGGACTTGCATGATATATTCAAAATGCTAAACAAAAAAATTTGCAGTCAAGAATACTCTATACAGGAAGGCTGTCATTCAGAATAGAAGGAGAGATAAAGTGTTTCTCAGACAAATAAAAGCTAAAGGAGCTCATGATCACTAAACATGCCCTACAAGAAATATTAAAGGGGACTCTGAGTGGAAAGGAAAGATCATAATTTTTTTAATCTTTTTTTAATTTTTATTTATTTATGATAGTCACAGAGAGATAGAGAGAGAGGCAGAGACACAGGCAAAGGGAGAAGTAGGCTCCATGCACCGGGAGCCCGACGTGGGATTCGATCCCGGGTCTCCAGGATCGCGCCCTGGGCCAAAGGCAGGCGCCAAACCGCTGCGCCACCCAGGGATCCCGGAAAGATCATAATTAAGAGTAAAAAAAAAAAGGTAGGAAGCACAAAAGCAGTCAAAATAAGCATATCTGTAAAAATCAGTTAAGAGATTCACAAAATGAAATGTAAAATATGACATCATATATCTAAAATGTGGGGTCACAGGAAAAGGAGTAAAGAACAGGCTCAAACTTAAGTGACCATCAATTTAATATAGATTTCTATATGTAGAATATGTTATATACAAACCTAATGGTAATCACAAATCAAAAACCAGTAATAGGCAAAAAAATAAGAAGGAATCTAAGTATCACTAAAGAAAATCAGCAGGCTGTGAAAGAGAGTAAAAGAATAAAGAATCAAAGAAGAACTACAAAAACAACCACAAAACAAACAAAAAATACCAATAAACACATATATATCAATAATTACTTTGAATTTAAATGGATTAAACACCCCAATCAAAAGACATAGCATGACAGAATGGGTTAAAAACAAGACCTATCTATATGCTGCCAACAAATGACTCATTTCAGACCTAGAAACACATGTAGATTGAAAGTAAGGGGATGACAAAATATTTATCATGCAATGGATCTCAAAAGAAAGCTGATTAGCAATATTTAAATTGGACAAAATAGACTTTAAAACAAAACTATAACAAGAAACAAAGAACACTAAGTAATAATAAAGGGGACAATCCAACAAAAATATATAACAATTATATTTATAATCCACCTAACATGGGAGCACCCAAATACATAAAACAAATAATAACAAACCTAAATCAATTGATAGTAATATGATAATAATAGGGGACTTTAACACCCCACTTACATCAATAGACAGATCCTCCAAATGGAAAATCAGTTAAGAAAATAGTGCCTTTGAGTGACACACTGGACCAGATGGATTTAGCAGATATACTCAGAACATTCCATCCTAAATCAGAATACACATTTTTTTCAAGTACACATGGAGCATTCTTCAGAATAGGTCACATATTAGGCCACAAAAAAAGGCTTAACAAATCAAAAAGATCAAAATCATACTATACATCTTTTCTGACCACAAATGCTATGAAACTAGGAATCAACCACAAGAAAAACATCTGGAAAGAGTACAAATACCTATGGAGGTTAAAGAATATACTATTAAACAATGAATGGGTCAAGAAATCAAAGAAGAAATAAAAAATTACATGGAAACAGGAAAACATAATAGTCCCAAATCTATGAGATGCAGCAAAAGTGGTTCTAAGAGGGAAGTTTGTAGCAATACAAGCCTACCTCAAGAAGTAAGAAAAATCTCAAATAAAAAAAACAAACCTTACACCTCAAAAGGCTAGAAAAAGAATAAACAAAACCCAAAACCAGCAGAATGAAGGAAATAACAAACATTATTATTATTATTAACATAAACATAGAGAATAATAAACATTCTCCAAAGAGGAGAAATAGGGATGACTGGGTGGCTCAGTGGTTGAGCGTCTGCCTTCAGCTCAGGACATGATCCCAGAATCCGGGATTGAGTCCCGCATTGGGCTCTCTGCAAAGAGCGTGCTTCTCCCTCTGCCTATGTCTCTGTCTCTCTCTCTCTGTGTCTCTCATGAATAAATAAATAAATCTTTAAAAAGGAGAAATAACAAATGACACCATAGAAATACAATGATCATAAGAGAATATTATGAAAAATTATATGCCAACAAATTGGACAACCTAGAAGAAATGGATAAATTCCTAGAAACATATAACCTACCAATACTGAAGGAGGAAGAAATAGAAAATTTGAACAGACCAATTACCTGTAATGAAATTGAATCAGGAATCAAAAAACTTCCCAATAAATAAAAGTCCAGGACCACACAGCTTCAAAGAGGAATTCTTCTAAATATTTAAAGAAGAGTTAATATTTATTCTTCTGAAACTTTTTTAAAAAATAGAAGAGGAAGTAAAGCTTTCAAATTCATTCTATGAAGCCAGCATTACCCTGATACCAAGACCAGTTAAAGACACCACAAAAAAAGAACTACAGTCCAATATCTCTTATGAACATAGTGCAAAAATCCTCAACAAAATATTGGCAAACTAAATCCAACAATACATTTGTAGAATCATTCACTACTATAAAGTCAGATTTATCCCTGGGTTGCAAGTGTGGTTCTGTATTTGCAAATCAATCATTAGGATATACCATATCAATAAGAGAAAGGATAAAAACCATATAATCATTTTAATAGACACAGAAAAAAGCATTTGACAAAGCAAAACATCCATGATAAAAAGCCTTAACAAAGTAGGTTTAGAAGAAATATACCTCAACATATTAAAGCCTTATATGAAAAAGCCACAGTTAATATTATATTCAATGGGGGAAAGGTGAGAGCTTTTCCCAAAGGTCAGGAACACCCTCACCACCTTCATTCAACATAGTACTGGAAGGCCTAGCCACAATAATCAGATAATAAAAAGAATTAAAAGACATCCGTATTGGTAAGGAAGAAGTAAAATCTTCACTATTTGCAGATGGCATGATAGTTTATATAGAAAACCCAAAAGACTCCACCAAAAAGTTACTAGAACTGATAAATAAACTCAGTAAAGTCACAGGATAGAAAATCTCGTTGAATTTCTATACATTAATAATGAAGCAGCAGAAAGAGAAACAAAACAGTCCCGTTTACAACTGCACCAAAAAAAATAAAATGCCCCAGAAAATAAATCTCCCAGAAAACAAAATGACAAAGGAATGTATAGTAGGAAATAAATGAAAGAAAATTAAAGGCTTAATCCAAGAGGTCTGCATCTAAATTCAAAAAGAAAGAGAAAATGCAAAAAAAAAAAAAACAAAAACAAACAAAACAAAACAAAACAAAAAAACAGTTTTTCCAAACGTAAGTAAGTCTAAAATGGGAAATTGCCTCTGAGTGTCCAGCAAAATGAATAACAACAAAAAGACTCACATGAAAGCACACCATCCTAAAATTTAAGAATAATGTAAATTTTAACATTAACGCTATGAACAACAGACTTTATTAGAAAAGAAATATAGGGGCACCTGGGTGGCTCAGTCAATTAAGCATCTTCCTTTACCTCAGGTCATGATCTCAGGGTCCTGGGGTCAAGCCCCAAGTTGGGCTCCCTCCTCAGCAGAGAGTATGCTTCTCCCTCTCCCTCTGCCCCAACCTTCTGCTTGTGCTCTCTCTCTCTCTAATATACATAGGTAAGTTTTTAAAAAACGTAATCATGATTTCCTAGTTGACTAATTATGACATCTGGCTGGAAGAGATAACACAGATCTGCCAGAAAGTTTGCTTTGCAGTAGCTCAAGGGTTAATACTGCCACAAGTCCCCATACATACAACCTCCTGTCCTTTCTTACTAGCTGGTAGTCAAGTGTCTTGATTAACTGGACATTATTAGTCAGCTGACACTTGATATTCAACATTTTAGGAGTATCAATGTATGATGAGTGAAAGCATGGATCATGTGCAAGATGATTATTGTATGGAAGTTGAGGATGGTCTGTAATAATAACACTAACAGTTACTGAACTCTTATTATATTCCAGGTGTTTTCCCTGGTTTATCCCCAAAGATGAAAACTTATATATCATCAGCTCCGTTTTACAGATGAAAAACTTGAACTTTAAAGAGGCTAAGCAACTTCCCCGAAATGCTAGGGCTTGGATTAAAATGCTGGCAGTTAGTTTTAGAGCCTGTACTCTTGACTGCTTCTCTGTTCTGATTTAATACCTGTTTAGAGAAATGCTGAGGGAGATAGAAACTTGGGAAATAAAGGAAGAAGTGTCCTCTGGTGGAGGCTGTGGTAGAATGAAGTGGACTAATAATGCCAGACAGCAGGATTCAGGAGGGATAAGAGGCAGACATGTTAGAATTAAGATTCATATGAATTGAGAACTGATATGACTTTGTTAATGATTCATTTAACTTATAGAGATATGTTGATAAACTCCTTTACTGAAGAGGGTAAGAACATTGGCATCAAAATGGATCTTTTTTCTGAAACTATCCCTTCATCCCTTTCATGTCTTTTTACTACCATTTTTTGACTACTCATTCCCTTTAATCACCAGGCTTCACAAAACAAGCAGAGAAACCCAGGCCTGGCTTCTTCTGTTTGAACTTTCCTTTGCTTATATTTGCCCCCAGGAGTCTTGGCAACTAGGCATGGTGACGCCAACCTGAAGGCAAGGAGGACGTGGTTCTCCCTCCCACCCCCAGCCTCATTAAATACAGTGCAGTTCCTACCAAGAGGGCTGGGGGTGGAGGCTGTGTGGGCAAAAGACACAGCTTCCAAATGTTCCTGTAAATATTCATAAAAACATGTCAGTGTTGCTAAACCCACAGCACACGAAAATCATCCATCCCCCTGCAGCCTGCATCTTTTTGCTGTTAATCCTTTTGTCCATCTTGAAATCTTTCCCACAGTTGCTTCTTCCACTATCCTTGTGTTTTTGGATTGCTACTAGCAACCCCATCCTTTGCAGCCTTTCATGCAAGTCTGTCATACCATTTTAAAAGCAGTGGTCCTCTCTTGCCAGCAAGGGATATAAATGACATACACCATCCTAGGGATGATGCTTCTTCTCATTTCGATTCCTTGCTCTTGGGGAACACAGCAATTATTCTGCCCAGGAACTGATGGGAATTTCTGAACAACCTGGCACATCTGAAACATTTTTCTGACTCATTGAGCTGGCATATACTGCTAGATCAGCACTGGCCCTGGTCCACACAGCCTGTCACCAACAGTGGGTGTTGTTGTAAGCACTAGTTTTGATTGTGGCAAGATGGGCTCTGTGACTCTCCTCTTGTTCTGTTGAGTTCAGAAAAGGCATCTGGACTCCATTCACATTACATTTGACAGGAGTCCAAAACCTAAATGAATGTTGCTAATAAAGAACTGTAAGGAAAAAACATGTTGAGAACTATTGAGTGTATTCAACACATATCAAGCTTGGAGCAGGGAAGAGGGGAGAAGAATGAATGCACTGGGTTAGGATCACCAACTGGAGGGCAAGAGCTCCGGGCTCTGTTCCTGGCTCTATCCAAGAACTGTTCCTCAGATTGCCTTCTTTAAATTGAGAATGTTCAAAAGTGCTTAACGATGCAGTAGAGACTACATATAACCTTGCATATGTTTAACTCTGCTGTTAGTCAACTAAGTTTCAAATGAGCTAGTATTAATTGAATAACCAACCACTCTTTGCCTAAGTCAATGGCTGACAAGGGGTGGCTTTAGCCCCTGCACAATCTTTACTGGCTTCCTCTCTCCAAATTCTTTGATCTAGATAACTGGCATGTCCTCTATCTTTTATATAGTACATTCAAACTTGGCCTATACCAAGATCTCTTTTATCTTTCATGGGCATATCTCTTGTATTTCAAACTCTGTCTTCATCCCAGAAGACAACCAGCACAGTAGGGTTTACCCCTTTTTTAAAAAACATTTTTGCTTATTTATTTGAGAGAGAGACCATAAGCAGGAGGAGAGGGAGAAGGAGAAGCAGACTCCCCACTGTGCAGGGAGCTCAATGTGGGGCTTGATCCCAGGACCCTATAATCATGACCTGAGGTAAAGAATGACACTTAACTGACTGAACCACCCAGACACCTCAGGAAGGGTTTATTTCTAAATGGAATTGGTCAGAGTAGGCCGAAAAATGTAAATACATGCAAAATTTAAGTTTCAACAAAGCCCCCTTTGAACAATGATTATTTTCTGTACTATCTTCTAAATATGAATTACCTAAAAAATATACATACACTACAGTAACTAAATGAGGAAACTTTTAAAAGAATATCTTAAGCTTTAGGATAATTATATCATTATAGTTAGAATTCTTCTTTCAGGTAACATTTAGCTAAAATAAAATGTTGAATTCTATATCACTTTCGATTATCCTGATAAAAATCATATCTTTATACGAAACATTGCCTGCCTTTATATTATCTAATATAGAGGAAATATGACTTGCTCATTAAAAGTAATGTCACATTAATAAGAAACTAATAATCCTGCTGAATACTTTTAACTGCTTTGTCCAGAGAAAATTTCCACTATCTAAATTTATAATAATAGCAGAAATACTATGATGTAGGGTGTCTATATGTTAAGACCTTTTAGTTTTAGCTCATGACTCTAAGACCTTAACTAGTTCAATTTCAAGACTAGGAAAAATTAAAATTAAAAAATAACCTACAAATAATCTAATGTTGCTCTTGGTGGATTGTTTTGTAGTATATAACCATGTCAACAGCTTTTCTGCCTCATAGGTGAAACACTAGGCCAGGAATTCAGAGTTGTGATTTGTCAATCAAACATCTGGTATACAGTGTTGCTGGAAAATATAATAAAGTATTAGATGCACTTGGGTGGCTCAGCGGTTGAGGGTCACCTTTGGCTCAGAACATGATCCCAGGGTCCTAGAGGATCAAGTCCCGTATCAGTGTCCCCACAGGGAGTCTGCTTCTCCCTCTGCCCATGTTTCTGCCTCTCTCTGTGTCTCTTATAATTAAGTAAAATATTTTTAAAAAATAAAGTGTTAGCCTATTATTTTGAGGTAGTAGAAGGGTGCCCTTTTTGAGGATGGAATGTCTGTGCTTGGATATAGCTAGGTATAACCCATCTGAACAAGGAAGGATTGGAGCACAACATTCAGAACAACCTTCAAATATCTCTATAGGTAAAAAGTCTTAGTAAAGTTGGAAAAATATATTTGCTGACTTAAAGGGGAGAATGGTAATGAGAGCAATTGCACATTCCAGGTGTTGGTGAAGCAGTAAAGCGTCAAAGACCCTGAAGTCAGCTAGAAAAGTAAAATTACTGGATTGAGGGGTAGATTTGGGATTCAGCTGCTGAAACTGTGTGAGTTGAGCTTTTAGAGGAGTATATACAGGACAGAACAGGAGTCCAATGACCTGAAGCTTGTGACTAAAGTCAGGAAGGGAAGTTGATAGAAATGTGGAGACAAGTCAAAGAAGATGAGAACTGAAGAATGAATCTCTTATTTAAATTAGAGCAGATCACTCATTTAGTCATTCAGCCATTAAACCAATATTTAGAGTGCTTAATTGTACCTGAACCTGTGCCAGGAGCTGGAGATATAAAGATGGAAGGATGTGTGTCTTGCCTTTTAGTACTCGAATAGAAAACCAAACAATATTATGTACAATGAAAATTGCTTTTATTATGGAGATACTCACAGATTGCATGGAACTTTTGGGGGGAGTCTCCTTCAACCTCAGTTCCCTCCCAATTAACCAAATCCCCTCTCTCTAGCCAGCCAAATTTCAACATTTGCTGTTTCCATTTCTTTACCTCTTACTCTTCATCTCATTCTATGGTAGCTTTATGCAGCCACCACTGCACCAGTGTTGCTCTCAAGTTTCTCTACTAAATTCCAAGATAATCTTTCAAGATAATGCTTGACCTCTTGGCAGGATTTGATACCTTCAATACTTTCTTTTCAAAAGAATTTCTTCCTTTGGCTTTCAAAGATAACACATTCTCTCCCACTTATTGGCCAGTTCTTTGAAGACCTTTCTCCCTCTACCTACACCATAAATATTGAGGATCCCAGAGCTCTCACTTCTTTTTATGTGTATGCAAATTAGTTCTTCACCATATTTATCATACTTCATTGTTATTTCATCTTTCTTACCACTCACCGTAAATTTTGCGAGGCCAGGATTATATCACTGCTCTATTTCCAGTGCTTGCCCCATGCATGACATGAAGTTTATGCTTAATAAATATTAATTGAGTGGGGCTTGTGGGTGGCTCAGTTAGTTAAGTGTCTGAATCTTAATTTTGGCTCAGGTCATGATCTCAGGGTTGTGGGATTGAGCCTCGTGTCTGGTTCTGCACTCAACACAGGCTGCTTGAGATTCTCTACCTCTGCCCCTACCCCCTGCTCTCACACACTCTCTCTCTCTCTCCTCCTCCTCCTCCTCTAAAATAAATAAATAAATCTTTAAAACAAATCAATAAATACTGAGTAAATAAATAGTTGGCTAAGTCTAAGAATCCTTCATAGTAAAGTTGTATTTGAATTGACGTTTAAAAGAAAAGTGAGAGTATCAAGAAAGAAATAGATGATAGATGATTGGAGGCATTTGTGGATTTTGAGCAGATGAGTGATATACCACGATTTGAAAGTTAGATCATGCTAGTGGCAGTGGGGTATAGATGGGAGAAGGGGATTCAGAGCAACTAATATTGCAGTAGTTTTAGCAAAAAGGTCCATCACTATAGATAAAAGAAAAGAGAATGAATGGTTCAATACATAATTAGGAAGTTGAACCAGCAAGCCTTAAAGATGGTTTGGTGACAGGGAGTGACAGGAATTTTGGTTGCCTTGGTTTCCTTCACTAGCACAGGAAGCACAGGAGAAAAAGAAATTTGGAAGAAAAGATTAGGACCCAATGAGCTTTAGGTTTTTAAGTGTTTCATTATGGGTGCAAGAGCTAGAATACATTATAAATTCTAGGAGTTCAAGAACCATGTCAGTTTAATCACATAGTTCATCCTAATGTTGGTACTTGATAAAGTCCTTTAATGGTATTGATGGAATACCACATTGCCAATACCACACTGCAGTTCCATCTAGTGGATACCCTTTATACAAAGATGTGTGTTTATTTACACATCCCAGTGGGGCTTTATGACTAGGTTGCCCTTTACATGAACATTACCTATTTTTGCAGATGCTGTTTCAAAATTGATTAGTTCTCCGACCCGCCCACTGAAATCATCCAACCTATTGAAGAAGCAGAATGGGATGTGGATTATAGGGTTTCAGATAACACCAAGTCCCTTGTGAAAGGTATGTTATTTCATTGCTTTGTTCTGCTTTTGGAAGAGTGTAGCTGTGTTTTCTATTCTCCAACTGTATAGGTCACAGCAATTTTTTTTTCCACTGGGAATTACAAGCTATACGGGAGATTTTCAGAGTAGAATCACAGCCTCACACAAATGCTAAATACAACTAATCAGGGCCTGGAAGGTACACAGAGAATAATTAGTAGGTTATATTTGGGTCAGTACTAAGGTCATTTGTGAGATACTACAAGAAAAAGATTGTTTGCCTTTCTGTAGGGAAAAATGGAAATATATCCTTTTTGTGCATTATAATAGATGCATTAAAATGGGTTAATGGTATTTTTGGTAATTTTACATGTATATGTATCTCCGTATGTAAGATTGTTTTAAGTGCAAACTGAAACATTTTACCGTATTCATAATGAAAGTATTAAAATTGGTAACAAGAAATGGCATAAATTTGTCCACTATGCTATAACTAGTATCAGAACTGACAAAGGGAGATGCTCACTCTTAACTTAGTAAGCTTTATTCTACTAGAGATATATTCATTTGGTAGTCTTAAAACCTTCACTGTACAACTATCACTAATGAATTCATAATAATAGAAAATGCCATCTTTATAGTTGATCTTAGTTCCATGGCCTGTATGGGCTTTTCAGGGCTTCCCCGATTACTCAAACACTAAATGAGAGAAAACAGTGTTAACTCAAAGTGTGAAAGTAAGATACATATTTAGGAATTATTGAAGATGGTCTAGGGTTATCAAATTGGTGAATTACAGGAATGGATTAAAAACAAAAGCCATAAAATCTCTTCTTCACAGTCATACAAGTTGATCTCATTTATACCCACTGTTTCAACCACCACTGTCCTGGAACACATTTCTTCTCCTTACTCTCTCTCTCTAGGTCAGACCATCACTCTTGAACTCTAGATGCACCAATCCAACTGTCTTCTTATCTACATCAATTTCTACCCAAGTCCACAACCTTATCAATGTCTTTATATTTCAGCATATTTGAAATTAAGCTCATTATCTTCTCCCATAAACCTGTCCTTCTTCCTGATGAAGTTTCAGGTAAGCCAATGTTCAGACCTGGGTTTCATCCTTTCCTCTCTCTCCTTCACTGTTGGTGTATAGTCACTTCTTAGAATAATTTAGCTTATAAATATCTATGGAAACCATTCCTTTTATTTCCTTCTGTCACTATCTTAATTCAGGTCTTCATGATTTTTTCCCCTGAATGACTCCAATTATTTTTTAATGGGTCTCTCAGCTTCAATCTTTTCTGATCTTCTCTCTTTAATTCATTCTTTGAATTTCTACAGAGTGTTTTATAATACAAATCTAGCCATGTAACTCCCCTCCTTGAAATCCTGGTCTGTCTCTTTTGCCCTCAAAAAAATGATCCTTAACTTCTACTTTACACCTAAAATAGAAGGCATTAAGCATGAATGCTCTTAACTTTACTCAGTTCTTCCCATGCACATATGTATTTTCACTATTCCTATCTTTGCCTCCTTCTTACCTTCCTCCTTTCTGGCCAAGGCAAAATTCGGGGACCTTGATCTTGTGTCCCTTTGCTCACAGCTTCCTCACGGCTCTCAAACTATCATTTATAGCCATTCTTCTCATCCTCTATTTCCCTGCTGCCTCATTCCTCTTAACATACAGACATGTCCAAGTTTCTTTGATCTTAACCAAACAAAAATCATTCTTCAGATGCAACAAGGCCAAAACAGAACTCACCATGTCCCCAGACCATCTGTGGTAAGCTGGTTTTTGTCCTTCAAAACAGAGCTCAAGTTGTACTCCCCACTCCTACTCATGATATCATCTTGAATATTTACCTATAGAACACTTCACATATTATAGTTAACTATTTGTTTGCTTGTCTGCTTTATTGGACTGTGAAATTCTTGAGTGTGGAAACTGGTATATTATTATTACCAGCAATTAATTAATCAAGTAGCGAGGATAGATGTCAAAACATAATTTTAAGTCCAAACACTTTTTTTCCAGAATTTCTATTTTTAGCTCTCATTTTGTCAGAAATTAAATTTAATCGGTCAGATTTTTTACCCACTCCCCCACTCCATAGAGGGCTGTGTATAGATTCTAGCCAGGTTATAAAGTACTGATGCTGGTGGCAGTGGAGCATGGGATATGTCTGAGCCCAAGATGGCCGGGCTATTTACTACCCCAAGACTCCTCATTCCTGCCTGGTCTCCATTTAATGTACATTCAAATGGTTACACCCTCCTGATCCAGACAACAAGCTGACCTGGCTGTCTCTCAACTAATTCTGTCTTCTCTCAGGAGACATACAACTGAAATTTCTCTTGTTCTTCTTCCACCTTGAGATTAGGACAGAGTTGGGCACTGAGTAGGACCTCATCTCAGGAAATAGCAGTTTCTTACTTCCTGCATCTCTCTCTTTCTCTGCCCCCTAGAATCAGCTTTTGAATCAAACTGGCTTTGGCTTTTGCTTCCAAATCTGTTGGCATAAACTTATTGCCCTAGTATTTCAGGGATTAGGATTTTGAAATTCCAAATCCTAGTATATCAGTTCTGACCCTTTCTACTTAAAAGAAGAAGAAGAAGAAGAACTCAAATGTAGCCTCAGTAATAAAAAGCTTTAATGATCTCATGTAAGAGATTCAGAGGTAGGGGACAATTCTTGGGTTGGTTCACAGAGAGTCAATGATTTTTCAGGTTCTTTTCTTCTGTTACTCCATCCTCTGTATAATAGCTTTTTTCAAACTTGTTTCCTCATGGTCTCAGGATGGTTACCCTTCTCTCTTATTATTAGGGAGCAATACTTATCACATATTTTTGTTTTATTTATTTATTTTAATTTAAAAGTTTTTATTTAAATTCAATTAATTAACATTTATTATTAGTTTCAGAGATAGAGGTCATTGATTCATCAGTCTTTTATAATACCCAGTGCTCATTACATTATGTGCCCCCCTTAATGTCCATTACCCCATCTGCCTACCCCCTCCCCCCTCACCTCAAGCAACCCTCAGTTTGTTTCCTATGATTAAGAGTCTCTTATTGTTTGTCTCCCTCTCTGATTTCATCTTGTTTTTAATTTTAATTTCTGTGTAGTTAATATACAGTATATATTAGTTTTGGGTGTACAATATAGTGATTCAGCAGTTTCATATATTACTCAGAGTTCATCAAGATAAGTGTACTCTTAATCCCATTCATTGATTTCACCCATCCTCCCACCTACCTCTCCTCTGCTCATCACAAGTGTACTCTTCAATGCCCATCACATATTCAATACATCCCTCCACCCATCTCCTCTCTGGCAGCCATCAGTTTCTTCTCTATAGTTAAGAGTCTGTTCTTTGGTTTCTCTGGTTTTTTTTGCTGTTGTTGTTTATTCATTTTGTTTCTTAAATTCCACATATGAGTGGAATCATATGGACTATGTCTCCCTCTGACTAGCTTATTTCATATATCATTATACTCTACAGACCCATCCATGTTATTGAAAATGCCAAGATTTCATTCTTTTTATGCCAAATAATATTTTGTTGTATATATTTATACTATATCTTCTTTATCTATTCATCAGTCAGACACTTGGGCTGCTACCATATTTTGGCTATTGTAAATAATGCTGCTATAAACATAGAGGTACATGCATCCCTTTGAATTAGTGTTTTTGTATTCTTTAGGTAAATACTCAGTACTGCAATTACTGGATCATAGGATAATTCTATTTTTAACTTTTTGAGGAACTTCCGTACTGCGGGATGGCTGCACCAATTTGCATTCCGACTAATAGTGCCTAAGCGTTACTTTTTCTCCACATCCTCATCAATACCTGTTGTTTCTTGTGCTGTTTATTTTAGCCATTCTAACAGGTATGAAGTAATATCTCATTGTAGTTTCAGTTTGCATTTCCCTGATGGTAAATGATGACGAACATCTTTTTATATGTCCATATTCATGAATTGAAAGAACAAATATAGTTAAAATGTCTGTATTACCCAGGGCACCTAGGTGGTTTAGTCAATTGAGCATCCAACTTGTGGTTTCAGTTCAGGTCATGATTTCAAGGTTGTGAGTTTGAGCCCCACATCAGGCTCCATGCCCAGTATGGAGCCTGTTTAAGATTCTTTCTTTCCCTCTCCCTCTCTAAAAAATGTTTGTATTACCCAAAGCAGTCTACACATTTAAAGAAGTCTCTATTGGGGCACCTGGATAGCTCAGTGGTTGAGCGTCTGCCTCCTGCTTAGGGTGTGATCCCAGGGTCTCAGGATCGAGTCCCACGTCGGGCTCCCTGCATGGAGCCTGCTTTTCCCTCTGCCTGTGTCTCTGCCTCTCTCTGTATCTCTCATGAATAAATAAATAAAATTTTAAAAAAATAAAGAAAGAAGTCTCTATCAAAATACCAACAGTATTTTTCACAGAGCCAGAACAAACAATCCTGAAATTTGTATGGAACCACAAAAGACCCCAAATAGCCCAAGCAACCTTGAAAAAGAAAAACCAAGCTAGAAGCATCAAATTCCAGACTTTAACTTACATTACAAAGGTGTAGTGCTCAAAACAGTATGGTACTGGCACAAAAATAGACTCCTAGATTGATAGTACAGAATTGAAAAGTCAGAAATAAACTTACAACTACATGGTCGACTAATCTTTGACAAAGCCATTTTTTCACTGGAAAGAATATCCAGTGAGAAAAGGATACTCTTTTCAACAAATGGTGCTGGGAAAACTGGACAGCAACATATCTACAAATATTTTAGAGTGAAAGCAATAGAAAATTTGACTATAAGCCTTTGTTGACCAATACACTTTCCTCCAAAGTAATTAATCAGAAATCCAGACTTTTCTTTAGGAAACCACCCAAATATTAATATTCATAGATCTTTTCTCAGGAGCTGATCTCTAATCTTCTGCCTGGTGTATATATACCTGGTAGCCAGCATTACTGGAGCTTAGTATCAAAAGAGGTTGAGAAGGGCTTCTCCCTTTCCACTGTAAAAACTTCTATTCATTCTGTTTTCAGGGAGTTATCTCACCCCAGAATCCCACTGTACCTAGTGTGCCAAAGTCCAAACCCTATCTGGTTCAATTTCTCTAATTAATAAGTAACATAATATCTCATTCTATATACTCAAACAACACACAGGTGGTATTATACTATACATATTACTCTTTATCTTGCTCCTTTCCTTTAAAAGCTTGTCTCTGTGACAAGCTGCCCAGGGACGCCTGGGCAGCTCAGTGGTTGAGCATCTGCCTTTGGCCCAGGGCGTGATCCTGGAGTCCCAGGATCTAGTCCCAGATTGGGCTCCCTGGTTGCAGTCTGCTTCTCCCTCTGCCTGTGTCTCTGCTTCTCTGTGTGTGTGTGTGTGTGTGTGTGTGTGTGTGTGTCTCATGAATAAATAAATAAAATATTTTTTAAAAAAAACTTGTCACAGATACTTTTCCATGTACAACTCTACTTTTCACTAAGGTGTCTGTTATCCAGAGGCATCATCCTTAAAATAAGAATTTCATCTGAAAATCATATTACCTCCTTAAGCAAAAATTCTCAATCAAGTGAAAACTCATTTGCCTAAAAATTGATGTGTAATATTCACAGACCAGTCACATCCAACATTATCTTAAAAAAGCAATAAAAAATAAAAATTTTTCATAATTTATGTTATTTATGTTCTCATTGATACCATTTATATTTATATACACCCAGCCCTATGGCCTTCCCACTGCTCCCCGAATCACTACACTTTGAGAACCCAAAATCTTCCTTGAATATCCAGCGAGTACCCCATCCCCATGCCTCTATTTTAATGCAAATAAAGATTTCCATGTAAAGCAATGAAAAAAAATTCTAAGTAGAGGGAGGTACAGACTATATAAATGTCTTTTAGCCTATTAATTAAATGTTTAGCTAAGTAGGTTAAGACTTCCTCTCTTTCCAAAACAGAAGAGAAAAAACTAATGGTAATTTTTCTTAAAAGATGTCTAATTTTGCAATTTTTTCCTGGGGGTTTTTATTGGACAAGGTGTTTGGCTGCAGTCAACAGAATCCATGCTCACTAGGTTAAGCAAGTAATTAATATATTCAAATACATTAGATATCTTACTGGGAAGACTAGAAAAACAGACTTGAAGCTAATAGTCTAAAGTTAAATCATGCCAGAGAAGTGGCCTAAGAAAAAGACTGCCATTGCACCATCACCCTCCTTGATGCTACTTCCTTGTCAAGAGTTCATTCTTATAACCACTGATAGCCCCCAAAGCAGGACGCCTCTGACACAAGCCAACAAAATGGAAGCTATTCTATTTTGCTGCTTATTTCTAAACTGAAGGCTCACTTAGATGGTCTTTGAACTTGATCTAAAGTGGCTGAGGATTTTTTTTTTTGTAATAATAATAGTAAGTAGGTGTACCAACTACTTTCTAAATTAGGCTGTTCTAAGTACTTTACAGTTTAAAATCATGAATGCAAACATCCTCTCAGTTCTCATCTTTTTTTTCAGCTCTCATCTTTAACAAAAAGTTGAAATATTCTTCTTGTCCCTTTTAGGATTTCTTTATGATTTTTTTCCTTTGGTTTTCTAATTTTTTCAGCTCTAGCAAGTTATAATTGGTAATGCAGTAAACTGCACATAGTTGAGGTGTATAATTTGATACGTTCTGACATATGTATATACCTATTAAACCATTACCATAAAAAGATAATTAATCTATCCCTAGCCCCTAATAGTTTCTCCATACCATGTGTAAACCATTCCACCTCCCTCATATTTCCCTGTCGCAGGCAATCATGGAACTGTTTTCTCTTGCTTTAATTTTCATTTTTCAGAATTTTATATAAATGATATCATATGTATTATTTTTGTCTGGATTCTTTCACCCAGCATAATAATTTTGAGATTAATTCATGTGATTGTAAGTTATCAATAGTTCATTCCTTTTTATTTCTCAATAGTAGTATTCCATTGTGTGAATATAGCATATTACATTTATCCATTTATTGTTGATGAATATTTTGGTTTGTTTCCAGTTTGGGGCTATTACAAATAAAGCTCCTATGGATATTCATGTACAAGTCATTATACAGATGGACGCTTTCATTTCCCATGGGTAAATACATAGAATGGCTGGGTAAATAGTAGATGTATATTCTACTTTTTAATAAGTTGCCAAATTGTTTTCCATTTTGGCTATATCATTTTACATTAACACAAGCAGTCTTTGAGAGTTCCAATAACTCCAGCTTCTTATCAACAGCTAACGTGGTCAGTCTTATTAATTTTAATCATTTTACTGGGTGCTTATTATAGTTTTAATTTGCATTTCCAAATTGATTAGTAATATTGAGCAGATTTTCATGTGTCTAATTGTCATTCCTATATATTCTTTGATGAAGTGTCTGTTCAAATCTTTTGCCATTTTTAATTGAGCTGTTTTTCTTAATATAATTAAGTTGTAACTTTTCTTTATATATTCTTAATATAAGTCCTTTGTCAGGTAAATGTTTTGCAAATATTTTCTCCCATTTTGTGGCTTGAGTTTTCATTTTACTAGCTTTGTCTTTCAAAGAGTAAAAGTTCTTAATTGTTTTTCTTTTGTAGTTTGTGTTTTTTTGTGTAGTATTTAAGAGATATTTGCCAAACTAACATATTTTCCATTGTTTTCATCTAGATTTTTTATAGTTTTAGCTCTTATATTTAGATGTATGATCCATTTTGAGTTAATTTTTTAGTATGGTATAAAATTAGGGTAGAGGTTAATTCTTTTGCATAGACTATCCAATTATTCTAGCACTGCTTGTTGAGAAGATCGTCCTTTCCCCCATTGAATTTTCTTAGCTTATTTGTCAAAAATTATTTGACCAAACCTATTTAAGTCTATCTACAGAATTTCTATTCTATTCCATTGAATTATATATCTGTCTTCGTACTAGTACCACACTCTCTTTATTATTGTAGGTTTATAATAGCTCTTGAAATCAGATGGTGTTATACTCCAACTTTCTTCTTTTTCATGTTATTATGTGTGTGTTTATTTGTGTTTGGCTATTCTAGGTTCTTTGCATTTACATTAAATTTCGGAATCAGCCTGTCACTTTGTATGAAAGTGTGCTGGGATATTAATTCTGATTCTGTTGAATATATGGATCAATATATTGGGTCAAATGTCAAATGACATCTTAAAATTTCAAATAACATCTTAATAATATTGAGCCTTAATATCCATGAATATAGTACATCTATTTATTGATTTAGACTTTCTTTAATTTCTTTCAACAATGTTTTATTGCTTTCAGTGTACGTGTCTTTAAATTTTCTTTTTTTAAGATTTTTATTTATTTATTTGAGAGAGAGAACAAGCAAGAGAAAATGAGCAAGGGGGAAGGCAGAAGGAGTGGGAGAAGCAGGCTCCCTGCTGAGCAGGGAGCTCGACAGAGAGCTCAATCCCAGGACCCTTGGACCATGAGCTGAGCTAAAGGCAGATGCTTAACCAACTGAGCCACTCAGGCATCCTTCAGTGTATGTGTCTTGTACAAATTTTGACAAATTTGTCCCTAAGCATTTCATATCATTGATGCTATGATAAATGGTATTATTTTTATTTCAGTTTCTGATTGTTTACTGCTTATATATAGAAATACAGTTGTTTTTTGTATATTGCCCTTGTATTCTGCAACTTTTCTAAATTTCCTTATTAGTTCTAGTAGCCTTTATTCATTGCCATAGTATTTTCAATATAGATGATCATTTCATCTGTGAATACAGACAACTTTACTTTTCTCTTTCCATCTTACATACCTATTTTTTCCTTGCCTAGCTAGAATATCTTGTTCACTTTTAAAGAGAATTGGCAAGGGATCTTGGAATTCTAATTTAGGTATGCAGAACTTACATATTAAGAATTTTCCCAAATATGAAAAAACTACTTAAAAAGGGGTGGAGAATCAAAAATATGACAACCACAGGGAGACAGGAAAGATGGGCAGGAAACCATGAGAGGGCAGTCAAAGAAATAAACAAATCAAAATAAAACCAAAAATAAAAAAATACCTTTGCCTTTTTTTCTTTTCCCCCCCAAATTGAGTCTTTCTACAATAGGTTAAGAAAATGGGCCAAACTAGGTTAAAAATACAACCTTAAACATGAAATAAGCTGAACGACACATGTGAAATTTACTTTTCCTTTGGAACATTGAATTAATTTTTCTCAAAAATATCTATGACATTCAATGACTATTAATTCACTCTACTCTAATTAAGCTACATTGAACAGTTTTGATTTTGTGCATTGTGGGGTGGCTTAGCATGTTTGAGGTTCTCTAGGTTGAAGAGTACCCCCTCAAAATTCATATCCACCCAGAATCTCAAAAAAATATCCTATTTGAAAATAGTATTTACAGATGTAATTAGTTTAAATGATCATACTGGATTAGGGTGGGTCCTAAATTCAATGACTAGTGTCCTTATAAGAAGGCCATGTGGGGACGTCAGGGTGGCTCAGCGGTTGAGTGTCTGCCTTTGGCTTGGGGCATGACCCCCGGATCTGGGATCAAGTCCCACATCCGGCTTCCTGCATGGAGCCTGCTTCTCCCTCTGCCTGTGTCTCTGCCTCTCTCTCTGTGTCTCTCGTGAATAAATAAATAAAACCTTTAAAAAAAAAAAAAGAAGGCTATGTGAAGAGACATAAGAAAGCCGTATGATGCCCAAAGCAGAGATTGAGTGATATAACTATAAGCAAGGAATGCCAGAAGTTGATGGCAAACACCAAAAGCTAGGGGAAAGGCAAGGGAAGAATTCCCTTCAGAGAGAGAACAGTCCTGCTGACACCTTGATTTTGGACTTCTAGCCTCCATTACTGTGAGATAATACATTTCTGTTTTTTAGTTACCCAGTTTGTGGTACTTTGTTACAGAGCCCTAGGAAGATTATACACCTTTGGTACTCAGAAAGGAGTACTGCTGTAACAAAAACTTAAAAAAAGGTAGAAGTGGCTTTGGGATTGGATCATGGTTAGAAACTGAAGAGTTTTGAAATGTGTAATAGAAAAAGCCTAGGTTGCTGTAAGGAGATGGTTAGTAGAAAGACGATCATTCAAGGTGATTTAATAAAGTCATAAAAAGAAATGAAGACATGTTGGACACTGGAGGAAATATGATTCATGTTATAAAGTGGCAGAAAACTTGGCTCATTTTTGTACTAGCATTGGATGAAAATAATACTAATAAGCAATAGATATTTAGCTAAGGAGATTTCTAAGCAAAGTGTGAAAAGGGCAGCCTGGTTTCTCCTCACTGCTTATTGTAAAATGCAAGAGGAAAAAAAGATATATTGAAGAAGGAACTGTTTAACAAAAGATACTAGCACTTGATGATTTGGAAAATCCTCAATCTATCCAGAGAACAAAAGTTGAGAAAGGGTCCCCTAGAGAGAACACCAATGGTATAACTAGAAATACTTTTGCCAAAGATATTAGACATATATAGCTCATGGATCCAAGCAACCATCTCAACAGAAGTCCAAAATGAAGATGGATTATCCAGGAAAGATCTCTGGAAGACCCTCTTGTATGATATCCTGTATCTCCATGAAGTGAACAAAACACCAGCAAGGATTTTGAGAATGTTATACCAGCAGAAACACTGCTAACTTGGATTAAACATACATAGCTAGAAGGAAATGAAGGAAGAATAAATCCAAAGGTAAGCCATGGATTCAGGGGGCAATAAATCCAAGGGTAAATCCATGGATTCAGGCAGCCCAGAGGTGGAGCATCAAGCCACAGATGATTTTCAGGCTTTGAAACCTAATGGAATTTGCCATGCTATTGTTAAGCACTGGCAGAGTTTCCCATGATCTGTTCCTTAATATATGTATTTTGTACATGTTTGTGATATATGGGCATTCTCAGGTACAAGTCCTAGCATTGCTCTCTTTTGCAAATGTCAAATCCTGGTGTTCTTAAGTAAGTATTTAGTAAAGGAAAAATGGCAGTAATTTTATTATATCATGTCATATTATATTATATATATAACTGGGCTCATTCTTCATCTGGTTTACCCTTAACTCAAGCCATTGTCCTAAATGAGCAGTTTTATTCTTGTTATAGGTCTCTATTTTTATTTCTTTATAAAAATTCAATGCTAATTTTTTACCTTTTAAATATGTTGATAACTGGGCGATTTCACATGGTTTTTGTGGAAGCCAAATGAGTCATTTGATTTATTCTGATTTTATTTGTATCCTCATCAGCTAACACATAAGTTATGGCTATTAATTACATGCTTTGTCTAAAACATCAATTTTATCAATTGATTTGAGTTATCAATAAACACACTATGCCAGCACATTTACTGAAGTCATTGATTAGAGTTAGCTAAGTGAATGAAAATGTCAGAACTAATACATGTGATAGCATGAAAAATCAAAAAAGGAGGAAATCAGCATCTCTTTTTTCTAATTTACTCCAAAACAATATTTTCAAAACCATACTTGATTACGTGGAACTAAAACCTAGAAAGATGAGTTGAAAGAGAGTTTGGAATCCACGTTTCTGACACTCAAACAGGTCAAAGCATTCGAGAAAATTAGTACTTCTCCAGAGATAAGCCATGACAGGTTGTTCATGACTGAACTTCTCAATGCACCAAAAGCACATACAGTGTTTCAATGAATTTTAACATTCTGAATTGAAATCTGGGTTGTTAATGGCTTTGCTGCATAATATCCACAGAGAAGCCGTGATAGTGAGCAAATGATCAAAATCAATGTCAATGTGCAAAATAATTTAAGTCAAAATACACATGACCCAAGCCTTTTAGCAGGTAATGAGTTGTTTTAATCATTTCAAATTATACTTTAAAAAGTTATTCAAAATTCTGAGTGAGTAAAATACCTTTTTTCTTTTAAAGTCTTTTTTTTATATTAGCTTGTCAAGGCCAAAATGATATATCGTTACACACCTCAAATATGACTGCTTTCAAACATAAAATGTCTACAATAAAAATCAGATTTACTTGATTAAATTAATATTAGGGCTTGTGAAGAAAATTTTTTCAATAAAAGACATATTTTAAAATATAGTCACTGCTTCATACCAGTTAGTTACTTTCTATAAAATCAACACATTTCAAATAAAAATATTCAAGTATTATGTTCTTAAACTGAAGTGAAATGAATTTAGATATTTTATCTTATAGTTGTGCTCCCAAATTATAGGTGCATGAACATTTGGCCAGTTTGAACAGCAGTTCTAGACAAAACAAGCATTATAGTCACAGTGGTTCTAAAAATAGGAAACCAGTATTCCCACCAGCATTGTATCTTTCTCTACTTCTACAATAGCCATGGACATTCTGAGAACTGTATTTCCCTGGGGTGTGGGGGTGACAGGAAGTGACCTGCCTTTCTCCTGATTGTCCTTGACCAAATCAAAGCTCTTAGTTATTCTGCTGCTATGACAGTACAGTGCTTTATGCAGTCACAAGCTATTCATAAAGCAGACAGTCCTATGAGGTTTTTTTATCCTAAGAAGTTTACTTATTAGATACACAAATAATGTAGGAAAAGGCAGAACAATACAGAAAATCAGAAAAGAGAAGTAATGGGGAGGGAGAGATTAATGGCAAATAACTTAGGAAAATATAAGGATATATTTCTTAATACAAATTTTACACTTTAAATTGTTTTAACTGTGATAGCTTGAGTAAGAAAACATAATATGTAAACTGTATGCCTTTTGTTTTCAAACTCCTGTGGGCAAGGAGTGTTCACACTAGGGTGAGGAGTTTTATAAACTAGCAGATAAAAAAAATAATAATAATACACACCCCTAGTCCTCCAAGAGAGACAATACTTGTGCTGGTTAATTTCTGTCTGCACCTCTAGATCCACTCTTGGTAGGTTTCCACCCTGCTCTAATGTGCCCCAGAAGGCTGATCTATAAGGACAGCATTACCAGCTTCCACATATGCTGTCCACAGTGGAATATCAGACCACAGGATAGGAATAGAGCTAGTTTATTATCTTCCCCAGCTTCAGCTCTGGTTATTGTTCCCTGCTTTTGCTTGCCTGGGGGACTAAGGCTGGTCACACTACCCTCTGTTGCTAAGTCATTGGATGGCTCCTTAATCCTGCCCCCACCTCTGTAAATCATCCCTTCTTTAGACTTCGTTCAGCTAAACCCTAGTGAGTGCCATCTGTACCTTACTAGGACCCTGACTAGTGGATCACTGTTAATATTTTTTTATTACCATTTAGTCTTTTAAGTGTATGCTTTCATTTTGCTTTATATATTATCAGAATTTCCCATATTACTGAAAGCTTTTTACAAACATCACATGCAACCTAATTTGCTTAACTCTTCATTGGACTATCCAGATTTTCAATAACATAAACAATGCTACAAAGAACATCTTTGGATATAAATAATTGTTTAGATTTCTGATTCTTTCCATGGGATGAATTTATAGGATTTAATTACTGGATCAAGAGTAAGAACACATTTAAAATTTTTGACATGAAAAAAAATAAAAAATTAAATAAAATAAAATTTTTGACATGTGCTTTCCACATTGTACAAATTGTTACAGTTACCAACATAGCACTTAACATGCTGCATCCCTGACAGCATTGAATATTATCATTTTACATCCTTACTAATTTCATAAGTGAAAAGGTATCTTTTTCCCAATTGCATTTTTATATGACTTATAAGGGTAAATTTTTTTAACACTGCTTAGTATTTTTCCTTTATTCTTTTGAATAGTCTTGTTTGTATTTTTATTTTTTAATTGCTTAAAGAATGCTTTATTCTGGAAAATTTTAAATATATATTTTTTAAAATAGAGAAGATGTTCTAATGAGCATTATCTAGCCCCTACAATCATGAATACTTACACTGCCTTTGGAAAAATTCTTAAACAAAAAGATAAACAGCACAGAACAGGATTCTGTATAGAGCCAATATTGCCACACTTCTGATGCCCAGGCCCCAGCCCTGCTCCCTCTCTACTAGACTGGCTACTTTACATAGTGTTCCCACTTAATCCTCCCATAGTTCTTCATGCCCAGCAATATGTTCATTTATAGACTCATTCAGGGTTACTTGCTACCCACTCAGGAGCTAAGCCTAGGCTAGAAATGGGTCCAAAGTTTCCTGCTTAATGAGAAACAATTTTAAAGCAACAACTAGCTACTCTTCTTCCCTAAGAAATGAAGTGGCTTTAAAAACGGGTAAAGCTACACATCCCCAAGAATGGCCATTCTCCTATTTTAGTCTTTTCCCCCCCTCTTTTCATCTGACAACGAAAAAAATTGATCAGAAGTTGAGACCCTATGGCTACTCCACACCCCTCTAGCCACTCCTTGCACTACCCTTTATGATGCTGATGATAAAGGAAAGAGGGGTGAGGCAGGTCAAAGAGATAAAAAGTACCCCAGTGGCTTCCTGGCCTTGGCTTGCTTTCAGGTGGGGCCTGACATCTTTCCAATTGACTGTGGAAAATGCTAGGTAGTAGAGATGGCAGGACCCAAGAGGAAAGAGAAAACTCTGGTTGAAAAGACTTTTTCTCAGTACCAAAGAAAGAAGAGGAAAGCTGGTGTCTTAGGAGTGAAAGCACCAGGCCCTTTCCAGGCAAGGGCCAGGCTGAATGGAGACCTTTCTGGTGCAAATTATTTTTTGCTCAGATTCTTCCTCCCTCAGAGGGGAGAAAAAGGGCCACCAGGAGAGACAGAACTCTGCAGCTTTATTTGCCAGCTTTATTTATAGCTTGTCCTAAGAATAATTAATGAAGACCTCAGATCCCATGACCTGGGAAAGCCAGGATTCTGGGTAGATATCAACTGGAAACAGGCAAGAATGCCCACAAGTTCTGGCTCAGGTACCAGTTTCTTATTCTCACTCTTCTGTCATAACCTGTGTGATCTTCAGCAATCACGCCTCAAAGGATGATAGAGGGGGCTCAAGAAGGTAAGATAGCACAGGTAAAGTGAATGACACAGAATCAAGCACATCGAAAGCATTCCATAGCAGTTGCTGCAAGACATTCTCTTTCATGTTCTGAAAAAGGAGTGGAAATAATCTAACAAAAATGTCCCTCTCCACTCCCCAAACCTTTGCCTCACCTGACTGCACTGGCCACACTGTACTGGATGCCCAGAGTAGACACTAAAGTGGCTCCATCTTCTTCCCCCAGACTGTGACCTTGAATTGTGGCCCTCCTGCTGGTGATTTCAAGGTTCACAGAGAGGAAGGCAAAAGGGAGTATGGGGTCTAAGACTTTCCCAGAGGGGAACCAGGGTAGATGGATTTTGATAATTTGATAGAGAAGCCAGAAAACTACTAGGAGTTGAGTAGCATCCTCTGAAAGGCTGTTTTACTTCACAATGCAGCACAGTGGGGCTGAGCACACACTCTGAAGATGACTATCCTGGGTTCTTCAGGGGCTCAGCCACTTACCAGCTGCATACTCTGGGGCAAGTCTTTACTTTCCAGGCCTGGACTTTGTCACATGTTGCCCTGGACCAGGCCTGATGGGGCTGCCAGCTGCAGCAAGAGCAGAGTGAGTCCTTATGGCCTCCAGTGCTGAAGGGGTCCTAGATCCTTTGTTGCAACCTTTGTGAGCAGGAGGCAGGAGACCACCACACTGTATGCTGCTTGGAGTTGGTGATGCTATAGTAATCCAGGAATGGTCCAGCAGGTAGATGACCAGGTAGACTGCCAGGTGTCAGCAGAGTCAAGTTGTCTACAGAGAACCTGTAGCTCTTCAGAAGTGGAGAGTGGGCTTAGACGGTGGGTAGTTTCAGTTCTGGCTGCAGTGTACATAAGAAGCAATGCAACCTTCCCATGACAGCTCCTCCATCATCACATATAGAGCACCACAATCCAAGGCTACCAGGTCACAAGACACATCTTATCCCTCCCCCGCATGTACCTGTATTCTTTTTTCACCTACTGCAGTTTATATGATCTCTTTATATTTAAAACTTTAATTGTATTTATGTTGGGTACCTGAGTGGCTCAGTCAATTATGCATTAGACTGCTGATTTTGGCTGAGATCATAATCTCAGGGTGGTGACACCCAGCCTGGCATTGGGCTCTGCATTGGGCATGAAGCCAGGTTAAGATTCTCTCTCTCTCTCTCTCTCTTTCATGAATAAATAAATAAAAAATTTTAAAAAATACTCTCTCTCCCTCTCCATCTGTCCCTCCCCCTCCCACTCTGCTCTCTCTCTCTCCCTCCCCCCAAAATAAAAATATAGAGAGAATTAATTATTTTTATGTCATTTCTCTTACAAATATTTCTTTAGCCTATATTTTATCATCTAATTTTGCTGATTTTATAGGTTTTTTAAAATTTTGGTCAAATATATCAATAATTTACTTTATGATTTCTGCCTTTTAAAAAAAATGTTTTTTAAAATTTTATTTATTTATGATAGTCACACAGAGAAAGAAAGAGGCAGAGACACAGGCAGAGGGAGAAGCAGGCTCCATGCACCGGGAGCCCGACATGGGATTCGATCCCGGGTCTCCCAAGATTGCACCCTGGGCCAAAGGCAGACGCCAAACCGCTGCGCCACCCAGGGACCCCTGATTTCTGCCTTTTATAAGGCTCACAAAGTTCATCTTTACTTGGAAATGAAAAAATATATTCACCTAAAATATATCTCTGTATATTCACTTAAATAATTTTTTATAACTTTTTGTTTTGATATAATTTCAAATACACAGGAAAGTTGTAAGAAGAGCTTAAAGAACTAATACACACTTTATCAAGATTCATACATTTTTTAATATTTTGCCACATTTGCTTTTTTGCTTTATCATCTCTCTCTTCCACAGTCATGCACTTGCTCACTATCTCATGTATCTGCATGCATGAGATTTATCTTTTCTAAACTATTTTTTAAGACTTTATTTATTTATTCATGAGAGACACAGAGACAGGCAGAGACACAGGCAGATGGAGAAGCAGACTTCCTGCTGGGAGCCCAATGCGGGGCTCAATCCCAGGACCCATGGATCAGGACCTGAGCCAAAGGCAGATGCTCAACCACTGAGCCACTCAGATGCCCCTTTTCTAACATGCTTGAAAGTAAATGGCATACATCATGACCCCTGAACTCCTTAACATTTCAATGTTCATTTCCTACAGCTAAAAATATCCCTACAGCTACAATACAATAATGGAGTTCAGGGAATTTAACATCAACATAAGACTTTTATCTCATCTGCAGTATATATTCCCTATAATGCCCCTTATAGCATCTTCCCCTTCAAGCACAGAATTCAGTCAAGAATCATGTATTGCATTTCGCTATCATATATCTGTAGTCTTCTTTAATCTGGAGCAATTTCTCAATATTTCTCTGTCTTTCATGACATTTTAATTTTTCAAAAACATAAGTTTGTTATTTTATAGACTATCCCTCAATTTGAGTTTCTCTGTTTCCTCATGAGTAGGGGATTATACATCCCCAGGGATGTATCCTTCTCATGATATCACATCTAGAAGTACACAGTATCCATCGACTTTCATTGGCAATTTTAATTTTGATTACCCAGTCATGGTATTGTATGATTTTCCTACTGTGTGATAAAGACTTTCCTATTGCAATGAATAACAATCTGCAAAGGCATATTGAGACCAAAGCATCATCTTCATCAAACTTTCCCCCCTAGATTAGCATCCACAGATGACTTTTGCCCTAATTAATCTTCACCATGTAGTTGCAAAATGTTGATTTTTTTCTAACTCTACTACTCCCTCTACACTTATTGGTGGACAGAAAAAATCCTCCTTTCGTATTCATTTGCTCATTTATCTATTTTTATTAGTATATCTTCATTTTACTCAGTGTTTATTCTTATTGCTTGATTTTAAATCTTTTATCTGCTTTGTTAATTTTTAGTACAGCTCATTTTTATTATTTATTATAGAAAAGCTTTATTCTTAGAGAATTTACAAAGGCATTACTGTAATTTCAAAATATTTTCATAATCATTATCTATCTTATTCCCATTTGAGTTCTCTATTGCTGCATAACAAAGCACCTCACACACAACAATTTATCATTTCTTATAATTCTGTAGGTGGATGGGGCAGTTCTGCTAAGCTCTCTTGGACTTACTTACATGGTGTCATTTAGCTGACATGACAATCCTAGATAGCCTCACTGAGGTCTGGATCATCAGAAGGGTCTCTGTCATCACCAGTTTTAGACTGGACTTCTTCACATGGTGGCTTCAGGATTCCATGAAAGCAAGAGTAGAAACTCTAAGGCCACTATGGTCTTGCCTAAAAGTCACATGTCAGCTTTTACCATAGCTTATTTGTATGAGCAAGTCATCAAGAGCGTCCAGATCCAAGAGGCAAAGGAAATAGACTGTTTCTCTTTATGGGAGGACCTACAAAGTATTTGTAGGCATTTTAAATTCACCACAAACCTAGTTGTAATTCTGAGAGGTAAGGGAAGCCAATTATTGTCATCTCTCCTTGTAGATCAGGAAACTGAAGTACAAAGAGGTGCATTGGTATAGTATAAAGCAGTGCTACTTTTGAAATTATGTATAATCCAGCTCCATTAATGTCACCTAGGTGGTTGTTGGAATTGCAGACTCTCAAATCTCCCCAGGCCTAGTAAATTAGCATATAGATAGTATCTAAATAATAGAGATATTATAGTAATAAATACCATTAATATTATTCTATAGTAATACACGTCATAGTTTGGAGTAGGTCCCAGGAATCTGTGTTCTAGGAGAGTGTCCAAGTGATACTTATGCACCCTAGAATTGGAGAAGTAATGATATCAGAACAAATGGATTTGAAGTGAATTGAACCAAACCACACTCATGTCCCAGTTTTGTCACCTGCTAGATAGGTGACCTTAAGTACATTACTTAACCTTTTGGAATGTCAGCTTTTCTTATCAGAAAAAAAAAAAAAGTAATAACATCTGCTTTGCCTACTCCAGCAGCCTATTATGAATATCAAAAGAAGATATTGCATGGAAATACAGCCAGTAAAATAATGATGAATATGGTAATGTTGTCCAAGATCACAGAATTTATTAGTTATAAAATCAAGACTATAACAGCTGGATTCCTGGTCTTAAACCTCTTCAGGGATAAATACTAATTGGGCCAGCAGCTTTTCAGTCTTTTCCAGATCTTCAGAGCTATGGCAAACTGCAATACTGATTACAAAGAGCAAGCAAACAGTGAATGTGACATGCTCTCAATGAAACAAAGAGCTCTTTCTCTCTTCTGTCTCCTTCCTCAGTAGCACAGACCCCTCCATTCCCTAAACAAGCTCTTACAAGGCCATCACAGCAGGGCATGGCCATCTTTTTTTCCTTTTCATGGGTAAAGATTATTGAGTGGGAAGTGTTTGGGATGAGTGAGTGTTACTGGGGAGTGGGAGGTGGAGTGACAATCCTGGCCTAGATTCTGTTTTTCAAGTTTGATGCATGTCAGTGGAATGGCATCTACAGCCTGCTGAAGCTTTTGGAGAGTCAGAATTTGAGAGCTAGTGGGTGAGAAATTGCGGTCTCTTACTGATTATTCACCTCCTCCAACCTATATTTTTAATTCACCCACTCTCAATTCTAATCTTCCCTCCAAGCAATTTTCTAAAACTCAAGAAGCCAGTTGATGTCTTATCAGCTTTCTCAGTCTTCCTCAAACTCAAGGAAGTAGTGAAGTCTGGACAATCCCCTTACTTGACTTAACTGAAAATCCAATTTTGCAACCAAGGTAACAGAAAAAAGATGAATCTAGGCATTTAAAAAAAGGCAACATATAAAAGAAGACTCCACAGACTCCACAGGTTCAAAGCCCAGCTCCATTCCCTACTGGCCTTGTATACTTACTCTATTCTCCATTTCCTCTTCTTTGAAATGAGAATAATGATTATAACACATAGATGTTATGAGGGCTCCATGAGTACTACATGTAAATCCCTTAAAAACAGTGCCTGTCACATGCAACCACTTGGAGCATTATAGATTTTGCCACATCGTACTAGATTACCACAACAGCATATGTAAGTCTCCTGCCTTTAATCCTTCCTTGTGTCTAATGCATTCTCCCATGATTAATCTTTCCCAATCACCATTAAATCCCCTTTCTCCCACCTTAAAGAATGTATTGCCTATTGCACAAACCCTAAACTTCTTGGCTTATCATCTAAGACCCTTCTCATCAGTTCCCTCCAACTCTATCCAACCACATTACCCAATACCTTTAGAACAGAATTTTTTAGCTCTTAGTACTACAGACATTTTGAGCAGGATAATTCTTTGTTGTGGGAGGCTGTCCTGCACAGGGCAGGATATTTAGCAACATCCCTCCCTGTCCTTTACCCACTAGATGCTAGTAGCAACATTTCCATTCTGACAACCAAAAATGTCTCCAGATATTGCCAAATGTCCACTGAGGATAAAAATCTCTCCTAGTTGAAAGCCACTGCTCTACAAAGATCCCTTGTCTTGCTATGCTTTCCTTACCATTTCTCAAACATGCTTGGATTAATTTCACTTGTTTCTTTTACTCAAAGTATATTAATTTTTATTATGGTAAGATATATGTTAAACTTATGATTTTAAGTGTATAGTTCAGTGGCATTAAGTATATTTACATTGCTGTGAAACTATCACCATCAGCCATCTCCATAACGTTTTCATCTTCCCAAACTAAAAACTCTGTAGTTATTAAAAAATAACTCCCCATTCTCTCCTCCCTCAGCCCCTGGCAACAACCATTCTACTTTCTGACTCTGAATTTGACTACACTACCTCACAGAAGTAGAATCATAGAATCTTTGTCTTTTTATGTCTTGCTTGTTTCACTTAGCATAATGTCCTCAGGTTCAACCAAGTTGCAGCATGTGTCAGAATTCCCTTCCTTTTTGAGGCTGAATAACATTCCACTGTATGTATATACCACATATGTTTATCCATTCATCCATCAATGGACATTTGGGTTGTTTCTACCTTTTGGCTATTGTGAATATGGTGTTATGAACATGGGTGTACACATATCTGTTCAAGTTATTGCTTTGACTTATTTTGTGGCATATACTCACAAATGGAGTTTCTGGATCATCTGGTAATTCTGTGTTTAATTTTTTGAGAAGCATCATACTGTTTTCTAAAGCAGCTATACCATTTTACATTTTACATTTCTGCCAGCAATGTACAAGGGTTCCAAGCTGGTAACTTGCTATTTTCTGGTGGAGTTTTTTGATAATAGATCTCTTGATACTGTGAAGTGGTATCTCATCATGATTTTTGTCTTGCATTTCCTTAATGATACAGGATGCTGGGCATCTTTTTCTGTGCTCATTGGCCATGTGTATATCTTCTTTGGAGAAATGTCTGTTCAAATCCCTTACCCATTTTTTAATGATTTTTTTTTGTTTTTGTTGAATTATAGTTCTTCATATATTCTGGATATTAATCCCTTATCATATACATGATTTACAAATATTTCGTCCCATTCTGTGGGTTGTCTTTTCATTCTATTGATAGTGTTCTTTGATGTACTAAAATTCAAAAAATCTTGATTTTTAGTGCTATGAAATCTTTGAAAGAGGTGTCTCAAAATAAACATAAACCTGCAATATGTAATTTAATACTATGCACATAAAATGTATATTAGCTTTCTATTGCTGCTATAACAAATTCCCATAAATTTAGTGGCTTAAAACAATATAACTTTATTATCTTATAGTTCTATAGATCATAGTTCTGAAATAGATCTTTCAGGGCTAAAATCGAGATGTCAACAAGGCTGCATCCCTTCTGAAGCGTCTAAAGGAGAATATATTTCCTTGCTTTTTCTAGCTTTTAGAGTCCAGCCACATCCTTGGCTTATTTTCCCTTCTTCCATTTTCAAAGCTAGCAACATTCTATTGCACCTTGATCATTCTTTCATAGCCATGTCTCCCTCTGACTCTCATTTCAGTCAGTAAAGTTCTTTTAAGGATTCATTTAATTAGGTTGGGCCTACCCAGATAATCCAGAATAATCTCCCCCAAATCAAGGTCCTTAACCCTAATCACATCTGCAAAACTCTTTTTGCTGTGAAAGTTAATACATTCACAGGTTCCAAAGATTAGAGATCTTTGGGGCCCCATCATTCTGCCTATTACAAAGAATTTTTTTAAAAAGTGAAACATAAGTAAACCCGAAATTGGCATTTTTATATGACTTTTGAGCACCTTTTCTCCCTCTCATTTTAGCCAAGCAGCATAATAAGTCTTCATCCTCTGGACTTTTGGATGCTAACTGAATTTCTATAGATTCTTACGACCATCTGCTTTACTGACCAAGATATTTCATGAATTCACACTCTCTTTTCTGGTTTAGAATAATCAATATTAGAAACAGATGGGGTGAAATTTTTCAAAGTTTTATCATAACTTTAGCAAAGTAAGAAAAATCTAGCAAATTGAAATGCTACCTCCATATTAAGTATTAGTATACACATGTATGTATATTAAATATACATATTAATAAGTGTGCTAATTACTTATATACTTGTATAAGTAATACATATTCAGCCAAAAATGGGCAACAGGACTGTCTCTTGAATACTAGTGTCCTGGAAATAACTGGCACTGGGTAATGGAGGCAGGGTCATCATATTTAATCATGTAGTTAGTTTTCAGGACAAGATACCCCAAATCCATCGTCTATTCCACCTCCAATCCATAGCCCGTGAACTATGTTCATCTAGAAGAAGGGGCACTTTTTTTCAAATATTGCAAAGGTGCCATATGACACTAGTGATAGACTCACCTGGAGTGTATTAAGAAAAAGGAGGGCGCACCCTTGGCAGCTCCTTACTGGGTCACAGGTATACCTAAGACACTGAAAGAAGCTACATATACACTATCCACAGTACTCTAATTCATGCTGGAAGAGCATAAAGCAGCCAATAGAAATATATAGCACCTACCCTTAGACATACAGCAGAAATATTCTGTACAGAGAGAATGTGGCAGGGCAAAGTCAAGCTCTGACAGACTCTTCATACTTAAATATCAATCTATCATGGCCTCTACCCTAGCTTCTATCCACCCATTCCATATCCATTTTCAGCCAGCTCTACCATGAATGAATACATTTTAACTCAGTGGTCCCTTTACTAGTTAATATACATTGAGCATCATATACAGCTTCTTTCTGACAGAGATATAAAAGAACCAGGTTATATATAAAATGTCTCCCCAGAGCGACAAGGAGCTCTGCCAAAATAAAGCCTACTTAAATAGAATCAATTATTTTTCTCATTTTATTTAATATCAAAATATATTTGACTAATCTCAATACTAGCCAGTTTGGAACTACACATTAGCATCAAGTCTGGAGACATAGGTTAATAAAAGGTCTGACTGATATTGTAATACATAATAAAATAATGTTATGTTTTCAGACATTATGGCCACCCTGTAGACAAATGGAGAAGTAGAGAGGGAGTGGGGGGAGCAGACAGAGAAGAGACAGAGAGAGAGAGAAACATGCATTAGAAATCACTCAGCATAACCTCATATGCAAAGATAAAATTCATCATCATCAAAAGAATTCTCCAAGATGCTCTTTGTTAAGAGCTCACAATTTGCTTGTTCCCATGTAAAAATGCACTATTCAAACACTGACAAACCATATCTAAGAATCCCTTGTAGAGATAATACTACAGCACTGCCTTGTCATTCATTTTAAGGATTTTTTATTGTGAAATAGGAAAGAACTGATAGAAATGATTATGGTTCTGTAGAAATATATATTTTAATAAAATCACACACTTTTCTGTAGATCCATACACTGAATGTTCCTTTTAGAAATCAGATACAAATAAATATTGGTGAAAAGAAATGTATCAAAGTTTATTTTCAAAATCTTTCTCTTTTTTTGTACACATCTTAGAAGAAAGGAAATGCAATCTTTTACAGAGGCAATGAAGTGAGAGCATATCCTACAACCCTAGGGTTTTGAATAAGAGTACATTCTACTCAATATTCAGGGGACAAATAAACATGCAGTTCACAGCTTGCCCACAATCTTAGGATTTCCAGACTCCTGTCCAGCCTCTCTCCATTCACGTCATTGTCTCTAAGGATAATATATTTCCTACTGTTCCCTGAATTTTCTGACTTCCATCCCTTTGGGGGTGGAGTCTTTGGAAAGATTCCTCCCATTATTTGGAATCTCTTTGCCTCCTTATCTATCTGACAAACTCCTATTCATCAATAAAGACCAGCTCAAATGCCATCTCTTATTAGTTTCCCTAGCCTATCTTACTCCATTCCCCCTACTGTGACTGCAGAATTATTAATTTAACATTTGTGTTTCCAAAGCACTTATATTGCATGTGTGTCTATGATAACATCATACAATGCATTATTACTTGTGTATGTGTACATACACCACTCACCTCTGGATAGGCACTGGATTTGTTCATCATTTTTCCATACTCAGAGGCTAGCATATTATATGGTATATAATATGATGAGTAGATGAATACAGGAAACACATAAGAGATGAACATTTTTTCTCTGAGATGATATCCATTCCAGAGCATATAGAAATACCTTTATAAGACCAATAATGAGCTTAATGGTACTTAATATCAATTATGTTCAATCTTCAATTTTAGAAATCGCTCCAGATGTAGGGTTTTTTTTCAATGCCAGTTAAATGAAGATATTAAAGGAAATTTTATTGCAGCAATTGCTCAAGTTGAAACAGGTTTGAGAACAAATCCAATTTAAATACATGCCATTTACTTCTGTTTACCTATAAGATGTTTAAAATGGAACACTTTGAGGCAGAATTGTAAAAGTCTCCATCTTCAATTGTGAATTGCAAAGAAATCTTTTTTTACAGCTTTTCAAGCATTGTACTGTGGTTGGTTATTCAAAAGTTCAAATTATTTCAGATTATTCCACCACCATACATCATGAATTATAATGTTCATTCAAATAAAACTACTCTCAATGGAAAGCTCTTGTTCCAATGGATTGGCTGTAGACTTCCTCAAGATGGCACAAATTAGAACAATTTCTCTGTACATGATCTATACAACTATGTGCTCCCATGGTTGTGGGCAGTAACTCAGGGCATTGGTTGATGAAGAAGGCTATACTTCCTTCAACTGAGTTTTTGTTTAAAGGCCTGAAGCTAGCAAAGATCTTTAAAGTGATAATACCCAGTTAGTAAAATTTTGGGGAAACTAGCATTCCCATAATATTTTGATGAGTTTGGGTAGTATAAAGTAATAAAACTAGTCTGAGAAGCCAATCCAAGAATATATATCAAGAACTTTTTTTAAATCTTCAGATTCTTTCCATTTTATCCCTAAAACTCTCCTGTAAAAATGTGAATGATGATGTTTCTAGCTGATTTCTGAGTCTTTGCTGTGTTTGACACTTAAGCTTTTTTGTGCTATTTGCTTTCCAAAGAGTCTGTTCATCCTTCATTTACCCAAAGGATCTTGAAGCAAGGCCTGTTATTTATGCTGGCACTGTGGCTTTTCCTCTGGAGTCAGTTTTTCTCTCACTTGAATTATTATATGAGGATATTTAGTCATTATTTGAATACCTTGATCATATTTTTTCTTTCACTTTTAGAATAATGTATTTTGCTTTGTATCATTTGTAACTTAAAACTTAAAACCAGATTTGATTTCAGAGTAAATCAAATTGAGTTGTTCAGTAGATAGTATTGGGAGAAAAAGAAGCAAAAGCATAGCATATCTGGGATGGGAGAAGGAGTGAAGAGGTCCTGAACATCCTGTAGGTCCCACCTTATCCCTTCTTCTGCTCTTGGACCTTCCCTGAACACATTATGGAAAAACACTGCCTGTAAGTTCTTAATGGAAGATTCAAATGTTTTGTTTGGAGTTCTTTGTATTTAAGTACCAATAATCCCATTTCAAAGCATTCTTATATAGAGGCCAAGAAGAATGCGTAAGTACATAAGTGGACATATAGTACACAAATATGTGCTGCTTGTATTTTCCATTATTTGAGTTCTTAAACAAAATGCTGTTTTTCTTTATGTATAAGGTTCCCTCTCTCCATCAGTCTGGACCTTCTCAAATGTTCATTCCCCTTGCCACATCATGAGAGAAAGAGAACACCAGAGAAAGACATATATAAGTAAGATGACTAGCATGGCTTCACCTTTATCACCATGTGACCATTACTGAGCGTCCATCTCCTCTTGTGCTAATGAAACTAACGATATCCATGTTACAGGGTTCATATTTGCATTTGATTGAATTAAATCACATATAAAGTAAATAGAAGTGTATTTCTGCTATCCACAATGATCATGGAGTTGCAGAATTTTGCAACAGGTATAAAAGATGCAAGACTGTCTTTAATAACCATTATTTTTACCACCACAGACTGATTCTGTACCTTTTAAAAAATATTTTATTTATTAATTCATGAGAGACCCATGCAGAGAGAGGCAAAGACATAGGTAGAGGGAGAAGCAGGCTCCCCACAGGGAGCCTGATGTGAGACTTGATCTCAGGACTCTGGGATCACGACCTGAGACAACGGCAGATACTCAACTGCTGAACCACCCAGGTACCCCTGATTCTGTATCTTTTAAGAGATAATAGGCCTTGCATTATCCCTCCTCTTATTTCCTGAGGAGGATTGCTTTCTTGAGAACCTAAGGCTAGTTCAGGACCCTTAACCCTGTGAACCTAATGCATCTCCCAAGATTCCAGAAGTCAAATTATAAGTTGGCTTTGGTCACCAAAATGTCCCATCATCATTAGGACAATTACCCACTTTCAAATATCCCCCTTCTTCTCCCACACACATACATTCAGGGGAGCTTATCTAGCCTTTATCCCACATCTTCAGAGTACTCTTATATTGCCTGAATTAATACAGAATCCATCTGTTTAAAAAAGTGATTCACTCCACATTTAACTGGTGTCCTCTTGCTATTTCCATCTTCAGATCAAACTTTCTCATCATCACATCACTCAAAATCTTTAATTTCCTCTTACTTTAATTCTAATTCTAATGCTCTTGGTCTCCTGACATTAGTCCCAACTATCCAAAAGTATTTTTCACCATAGTTGGTGGATTACTGCTATTCATCACCACCCCTCCAACATGGTAGGCTCCTTAGATGACTTCTCTGCTTCTATCAACTCCCTAAAATCATACCCTCTCTCAAGGCCTACTTCTCAGGCCAGTAGGGAAGTCTTGAGGGCCCTCAGCAACCTCTCTGCAGGCTATATCCTCTTCTTTCCACGTAGAAGTCAGCCCTGAACACAAATTTACATCGCTATGGCTCTAAGAATCACTGTTAATTAACTCAGTGCTATATCTCACTGGAAGTTTCCTAAAAGAGGTGAGATTTGCTTGACTGATATACAATAATGACTCAGCTATGTAGAATACATGAGTAACAAATGAGACTCCATAGTTTCATTTCCAGGTAAACAAAAATTGCCTCTTTCTGTGTCTCTCATGAACAAATAAATAAAATCTTAAAAAAAATAAACATAGGAGTAATTTTTGACATAGGCAGAGGGAGAAGCAGTCTCTCTGCAGGGAACCTGATGTGGGTCTCAATCCCTGGACCCCAGGATCATGACTGAGCCAAAGGCAGACACTCAACCACTAAGCCACCCAGGTGCCCCTACTCCTAAATTTAAAGCATCATCATCTGCTATGTTTTAACCATTGATGGAAATTTGTTCTACATCCTCAAATGTACAATATGCTTTTCTGTTTTCTTAAAAAGGCTAACATGGACTTGATTTAACACTAACAAGGCAGCATCTCTCAAATTTTTCTACAAAATTTCTACCAGAAGAGAGTAAACATCTGTCACCAAGATTATAGCCATGAAATGTCCCATTTTTAACTTAAATTACTATCTAAATTTTGCATATCATAATATATATTTGTTTAAGAATGAAGTTAGTTATTTAAATTAGTGGTTCCTTAACACTGGTTCATAGATTTGACACAATGTTCATTTTGTCAATGACCTCCTTTTGGAAGGTTTGTGTCCCTTCTATTTAGTTAATATTAAAATACCCTTCCTTTATGAAATGATGTTGATTAATAGCTTTAACAGACCAAGAACCAAAAAAATCCCAAAAAACAAAAACTAAAAACTAAAAACCTTGAGCCCCTCCCCTTTTATTTTACTAGTTCATAAAATTCAAAAGTCTGGACCTACTATTTTAATTTACCATAAAGTTAAAAAAATGTTTCAGGGGCACCTGGATAGCAGCACAGTCAGTTAGGTTATTGACTCTTGGTTTCAGCTCAAGTCGTGATCTCAGTCTTGAAATTGAGCCCTGTCGGGCTCCAGACTCTGCACGGAATCTACTTGGAGTTTCTCTCTCTCTGTCTGCCCTTCCTTGCTGCACTCTGTATCTCTCTCTAAAATAAATAAATAAATCTTAAAAAAAAAAAGTTCCAGAAAGCTGTTGCACGTGAGTCCCATGTTTCCTCTACCCCCTAGCATGCTACTTATGCCCTGAAAGTATTCATCTTTATGAACCTCAGTTTAGGAGCCAGGCTGGAAAGCAGTGATGTTCTCAGGGCCTATGGAAGTAGGTTGGGTTTCTGGCTCCACACTGAAAATCCCAGACTACTATACTTGTCATGTTTCCCCACTTGCCATTAAGCCATAAGCTGTTTCTGTGTTTCCTTTCCTGTGACTGATAAAACAGCCTTTGTCTCACTTTTTCATTGCTTTTTACACACTGTCATGATTAGGACACCATATTAGCAAAGATTTTATATTGAAGGTAAAAATTAGAATAAATATACCTGAGTGAGTGTCTGAAGAATTTTCTGAATAAATGTATGAATGTTAGCACTATATCTACTTCAGCCACTCGGAGATCTTTTTTTCTCTCTTCTGGCTCTTGGCTGCATTACAGGGAAGTGAGATTTCTGGTGGCAAAACTCTGACTAGACGAACTGTTACAAAACTTAAGTGATAGGGTAGACAGTGAATATCCCACCTAAATTAAGAACTAGTACTTGAGGGGCACCTGGTGTCTCAGCCACTTAAGCCTCTGACTCAGGTCATGATCTCAGGGTGGTGGGATCTCGCCTACACTGGGCTTCACGCTAAATGTGGAGCCTGCTTCAGATTCTTTCTTCTTCTCGCTCTTCTCTCCCATCTGCTCCTCCCCACTTTCTCACTCTCTCTCTCACTCTCTAACAAAAAATAAATAAAATCATTAAAAAAGAAATAGTACTTGATATGAAAAGCTATGTTGTTATCTGTTGCTGTATTTTTTGAAAAAATCAGACCCAAAACTTATTCTCATGCTCCTGGGTTCTCAGGTCTCCTAGGATGCAGGTCATCTGAATTGGGCTTGGCTGGTGACTTTGCTTCGAGCTGTGGATCTGACTGGAATGAGTCCTTGCTGCAGTTGGGCTCAGTTCTGTTCCATTGCATTCATTCTGAGATCCAGGCCAAAAGGGCAGTAGCTCTCTGGGCAAGCTCTTGTGGTGATGCACAAGAGGGCAAGCCTATCTGCATAAGCACATTTCAAGCCTTTGCTTATGGCATGTGTGCTAATACCCCATTGGTCAAAACAAGTCACATAACAAAGTTCCAGCATCAGAGGGGAGGAAAATACCATAAGGTCGTAGCAAAGATGTGGATGTATAATACCTATATAGGAAAGTGAAGAATTATGAGAAATTCAATCTACCAAAGGCTGGATGACCTCTGACTGACCACAGCCATTAATCACAATGGACAGTCTAGAAAAAAGAAAAAAAAAACAAACTTTAAGGCAATTTCTGAAAGTGGAAGACAGGTACCTTGCAGGATATAAAGTGAGAAATTTCAAATATGATTCATTGAATAAAGGACAGTATGAAAGAAGTGGAAAGTAGTGCTTGCTAAAGGGACAGTTGCATTAAGATACATGTAAAACTGAGTCTGTCTGCTATAGGCTGGTTTATAAGTGATAATTGATTGCCAATTATATTGACAGTTATTGAACATAATTATTCACCGCAGGAACCATCCTTAATCAATTAAGCAGGGCACAATTCAACTTCACCTTGCCTGTGGCAACAACCAATCTTTCTTTCTTCTTTCTTTCTTTCTTTCTTCTTTCTTTCTTCTTTCTTTTTCTTTTTCTTTCTTTCTTCCTTCCTTTTTTTTTGCTTTTTTCTTTACCTACTTTGTTTGCTGTTGTTGAAACATTTTAACAAATTAATTAGATGTTTATTCTTAGCAATAAATGAAACCGTTAAGGTGCTTAAATTGTAAACTCCACAACAAAACCTGTTTACTCCCAAAGTGTTTCCTCAGACTGAATAAATACAATCTCTTCCCAAGATTACATCCAAAGAATGGCTCCAAGACCTTCCTCACTGATACTAGCTAGGAGAGACATCTCCAAGGATTTACTACAAGGTCTAGCTTGTTTTATTCAAATTTTAATCAAATGCTTTAAAAAACACATAGAAACCATACTTTTTGAAATTTCAGTTGACCCAGCAATGGTAACCTACTAGGCATACACTCAAACTTCAGAACAGGCTAAACGATACACAGAAGGTTACAAGATAAAACTTAGTAAGGAGAAAAGTCATACCATGTTCTCAATGGTGGTGTATAACCAAAACCACCTATTAGGAAGAGGGAGAGAAAATAAGACCCACTCATGGCATGTCATATTATTAAATATATCCACGTATAATAAGAAATGGAAACATCTGGATGAAAAATGAGAAATTTAGACAAGCAGCTGGATATTTTACCTACACAATGCTAGATACCAAAATATTCAGAAACATCAAATGGCTGGTGGAATTTTGGCATGTCATCTGGATATTTGTATCTTCTATTTCACATTACTTTGTAGTTTCTCAGTTTCTCTACTTTTTAATGGGAATGTTTTATGCACTCTTCATACTAAATAACATTATCCAGTCACAGATAAAACACTGTTTCTCCTTCCCTGTCTACATGTAAAGAATCTAGCTGTTTTGATTAACATCAAATAATAGAAATAAACATTGAAATGTAACTCCAGAAATATTGGTGAATAAGTGGACTGCATGCATATCTAAAGAGTTCAAAATAAGAAAAGTAATAGACCCCTTATTCTGTTTTGGTCAAACCCCAAGGAATGTATTGTATTTATTACCAGTATTATAGTTTTCAGAGGAAATTGAAATACATAAATGTATATACAGAAGATTGTGATTCAAGTAGAGCAGTGTTTCAATACCAGATCATGTGAAGAATGATGGGAGGAAAAAAGATACATTGAGGAAAGGAGAAGGTAGGAAAGACAAGAGAGTTGACTTTAAATATTATAGGAATGACTTGAGGAAAAGGAATGAAGATGGATTCTGTGCAGCAACTACAAAAACCTAATTGACAAAATCTTCAGGAAGCTAGCTGCTAGCTCCATAGGAATCCTAGATTTCCCCTTACCAAACTCTCATCTCATAGAGGTGGTCCTTGGTTATAGCCAGGCTGTGACCTAAAAGCGCATTCCAGCCCCACAGTTCTAGGATTCTGTACAGGAAGAACAGATGTGTCAAATTTGTTATTACACTGAATTTTTTAAGTTCTTTCTTCTATTGAAAAATCAAGTACATCTTTGCAAAATAAAAATAGAATTTTATTATAGCAGTACAAACATTTTGTGCCATTCTTTATAGTTTCAAAACTATGAATATCCAATCAAACTTCATAATTGCTTTCATAAGTGCCTAATTAAACTATAAATATTATTAAATATATCCACGTATAATAAGAAATGGAAACATCTGGATGAAAAATGAGAAATTTAGACAAGCAGCTGGATATTTTACCTACACAATGCTAGACACCAAGATATTCAGAAACATCAAATGGCTGGTAGAATTTTGGCATGTCATCTGGATATTTGACTGTATCTTCTATTTCACATTACTTTGTAGTTTCTCAGTTTCTCTACTTTTTAATGGGAATATTTTATGCACTTTTCCTACTAAATAACATTATCTAGTCACAGATAAAACACTGTTTCTCCTTCCCTGTCAACTGACCTTCTATACTCTGACCGCTCCCCCTTCACTACACCATTTTACTAGAATATCAGAAATTTAGGAAAAATCAAGTGAAAAGCTTTTGGAATGCATCTCCCTCTCCATCCTCTCCCTTACAGCCTATGATGCCTATCAAAAAATCCTATGAGGAGCACCTGGGTGGCTCGGTTAGTTAAGTTTCTGACTCTTGGTTTGGGCTCAGGTCCTGATCACATGGGTGATAGAATCAAGCCCCATGCTGATTCTCCACCACCCATGGGCTCTGTGCTCAGCAGGGAATCTTTTTGAAGATTCTCTCCCTTTGTCCCCCCACCAAAATAAATTAATAAGAAAGAAAGAAAGAAAAAGAAAGAAAGAAAGAAAGAAAGAAAGAAAGAAAGAAAGAAAGAAAGAAAGAAAATCCCATGAATCTGACCTCAGAACTCTCACTGTGAAATGTTCCTCAAACTATCCCCTGCCACCCCAATCCCCTGTTTCTATCTTAGAGGCCAGTGATCCATTTTCAATTCAGTATCTTTCTCAGTCTACAGGGCACCCTGTCCCTTGATTTGCCTAACAGCCCTGGACTTCATAGACCTAAGAGTGAAAATAATAATGATCAAAATACTAATTCCAACTTAATAAGCACCTACTATGTCTAAGCATTAAGTGGTTTATATTAATTAATTCATTAATGTTCACAACAGCCCTATTGAAGCAGGTGCTATAATTATCCTCATTTTGCAGATGAGGAGACTGCAACAAGTAAATTTGCCAAAATTCTCATAGACATCGCACCCCAAGCCCCAGTACATACTCAGGTATTCTCACTTTGGAGCCCTCTCTTAACCATTATGCCATACTGACTGTCTAGTCAGTCTGCTCTAATTTCCAAACATTTCACCAAATTTTAAGTGTTCTCAAACTAAAAAAGATGGTTATCATAGATTCCTTCCATGTTTCAAGCAGGATCTGAAACCCTACTTCTCTCTAGAAGCATGTGTACTTGGTATCAGGAAGATGACATTTTGTTCTAATTAAGAAATTCAAACTGCCTTCCTAGTATAAAAAAAAAAAAAACCTGTCCTTTGCTTTTTTTCATTGTTCTCAGAGCAATAATAGTGCAGCAGGTAATCTTGCACTATTTAAATTCTTTTTATTGTTTTATAAAGGTTAATCCACATGACTGAAATCATTCATTCATTTAAGAAATATTTACTCAACTGTTCTAAGCACTGATGATATAATAGTGACACAGACAAAAATCTCTGCCTTTGTGGAATTTATTTTAGGGGACACATAGTAAGCAAAGTAAATATATAAATTATATGATATGTAAAATGATAGCAAGTGCTAATGAGAATATAAAGCAAAGAAGGAAGATATGCAATGTCATGGAGGGGTTTGAAATTTAGATACTGGTGTCCAGCAAAAGTATCATGAAGAATATAACTTTAACATAAAGACCTGTATGAGTGAGGAATCCAGCCATGAAGATAATTAGGAAAGAAGGCAGGGGACAGTCTAAGTTGGAAGTATGCCTAGCATGTTCCAGAAACACCAGGAAGTTGGTATGGATGGAAGAGAGAATATGAGGAAGTGGTGGGAGTGGGGAGTGGGGTGGAACAGAAACAGAAGATAAGGTCACACAGGTAGAAGATGCTGAGCAGAGAAGTGGAGGTATTCAGATCCTGAAGAACCTTACAAGCCATTATAAAGAATCTGGCTTTCATTTGAATGAGCTGGGGAACAATTGGAGAGTTTTGAGCAGAGGAGTGACAAGATCTGACTTATGTTTGAACAGGATCCTCTGGCTACATACTGAGAGTAGACTGCAGTAGGACAGGCGTAAAAGGGAAGAGGTCTGGTAGGAGATAATGACAGTAATTCATTAATAGGGGTGGTTGGCTTGGTGCCAAAGTAACAATAGGAGAGAGAAGAATTGGGATGCCTGGGTGGCTCAGTGGTTGAGCGCCTGCCTTTGGCCCAGGGCGTGATCCTGGAGTTCTGGGATTGAGTCCCACATCAGGCTTCCTGCAGGGTTCCTGCTTCTTCCTCTGCCTGTGTCTCTGCCTCTCTCTCTCTCTCTGTCTCTCATGAATAAATAAATAAAATCTTTAAAAAATATATTTAAAAAAAGAATTGATAGAATTCTGGATATATTTTGGAGGTAGAGCTGATAGAATTTACTGAAAGATGTGGGGTATGAAAGAAAGAAGTCAAGAAAGACAATAAGAGGTTTTGGTCTAAGCAAATAAAAGAGAGTTGATTAAAAACTCCTTGAAGAAAGAATCAGCCACACATATTCACTTAATACATAATGAATATAAATTTTAAAATACTAAAATGAATTGAAATTCCTCTGGAAAGTGTTAAGTATGTATAAAGCAAAACCAGGATAATAGGAAGGTGTGTTATTAAAATATAGGATGCTTCTCCATTTAAATATGACATCGATAGTCCCAAATATGCAGTAAATAAAAAGAAAGGCTCAATTCTTTCCTCAGTCATGTTCAGATAGCAGATACTGAACACAGCATAAAATATTTGCCAGAAAATCTGATAGTCAGATTTTGATATTTATTAAGGACTTTCCATATTGAGTTTAATTAAGGATTTGATTATGAATTCTACCTTGAAGGCATGATTACTACTTATCTCTTCACTCTTGGGCCAAAGAGAATTACAGATGCTGAATATCTCTCTACTGCATCTATGAAATAGTCATTAGTTTGAAAAGGCATCTCTTTTCTTAGTGTTGAAAATTGCCTGGAGAAATTTAACTCATTCAGCTTTTATAGTAATCTTATAAGGAAGCCTGGGTGTATTTTTAATATTATAACTGAGAAGATAGATGAATCATCACAACTAATTTCCTGATAAATATGCAGTTTTTATTATCCTTTTATTATCATATATTATGCTTTTATTCCTATTAATACTGTGAAATAAGATAGGGAAATAATGCTACTTTCTTAGAGTGTGAGTATAAAATTCACTACCCACTTCCATCATTTAACTTAGATTCTTCTTTTCCTAGCTTTCCCATTTCCAATGGTCAATAGAAAAACAACACCATGGAATGGAAGACTCGCTCTTTAAGGAACTCTACCATTAGTTAAATACCTTGGGTATCATAAAGAGCTAACATGTTATTGCAATCCATTTTAGCTCTTAAAAACTTTTGAAACATGCTATTAAATGTATGAGGAATCCTATAGCTATTCAACAAAAAGGAACTCCTGGGACATAAGTGGTGTCTTTTTCCTTAGGAATTGAGAGGCTAGAATATCATAAACTGGCAACATATGGCAGCCCCACAGTCCCCCCAAAAATAATGTTGTTCTGTCTTTTTCTAACTGAACACTTCTATCTTATCTGTTCTCTACTCCTTTCCACAAAGACCTACTGTGACCCATTGTTAGCCTCAGAAATATTTAGAAACTCTAGTTTCCTTTAAAGATGGTAAGAATGGTTAAAGAAGCAATAATTGCATTGTACAATCAAGCAGTAGGAAGGGAAAACAAGCAAGGATGAATATCTCTCCTTGCTTTCCCTTTAACCTAAATGCTAGTGAATTTTAAAAGCATCATATGAAATTAGTGACCAAGAAAGCAATGATCAAAATTGAGTTAAATCCAATCACTTAAAAACAGATACAAATTTTCAAGCCCTGTATTTGGATGTGTAAAGATTATAACTATTAATTGCTCTATAATACCTCACTTTATGTTCAAATACACTCCTCCAGTGGAATGATAGAATGGGCTTGTACTAGCTCAAAAGCTAGATTATTTTCATCTCTTCCCAGGTTCATAATCAGTGACATCAGGTTGGGAATTTGAAACTGGTTCTAGTAGGAGTATTTACACCATGGAAATCATCAAATATTACAAATTCGGGTTTAGTTTTGTTTCATTTTTTGCAGAAGAGTCAGCTGTTAAATATTTACCAGCATACTACTGCTCTCTCCTATGACATAAATGTAATCCTAGGCAATTATGGATAAGTTTTCCCTTACTCCTCTTTTCCCTAGAGGAATGTTTACAATCTAAGGTGCTTCTATATCATCCATGTATCTGGGGAAGAGCTCTAATCATCAACTAGCATCTGCTCACCATGGCATCCTCTGAGATCTTTACACAATATCATCTAGTCCTCAGTTAACATCTCCTTCCATTGTGACAACCACCATGCTATACCACCACACCTGAATTGTGTAGTCCAATCTGCTCTCCACTCTAGCATTGCTTTGTCACTATTGTGAGGTCCTTTTAAGTTCACCTACTCTCCCTTGACTAACTTATGTATACCTTTCTCAGGGAACAGGAAAATGTGGTAATTCCAGCATGTTACTCTCCTCATCTGGGAAGCACCAATTTTGGTGGATTACCTCAGACTCTTTTCAGGCCAGACATAATCCTGTAATCATAAGCAATCTGTTGCTGCTCTGTCACATCAGAGGAACAAGGAATTCCAGGCCTTGTCATTTCCTGAGACAGTTCCCAGAAGATAAGACATACGTCTTCATTGTTCAGATTGCCATGTATGTTAGAGGGCTCTGTTCCCCTGCCATGAGAGTCTGCCTAAAGAGATAGCTTGGGGCAGGATCCTTTCTCAGTGACCTATAGCTCTCTGGTTTTCTGTCTAACCCTCTACTTTCTCTTACTCAATCCAAAGAAAATCTTTATTTTCCCTGTGGGAAAGGGGAGTAGCATGGGAGGAAGGAGGGAACCTAGCTTGATAAATATTTTTCCATACCTACCATTTATACTGAGGTCTTGGCCTTGAGTTCATTTAGTAGGTATTTGGCCTCCTCAGCTATATGTATAACCTCTTGCTTCATTTGGTAGAGAGGGAATAGAGAGAAGTTGGAAATCTATTCCCATTTTTTTCTTCTGCCTTAAGTCCCGGATAGAAACAAATAAATTTTCTAGTAAGGAGAAAAAGACAATATTATTTTATCCAACACAGTGAACAACATGAAATACAGCATGAAAGTTTGTCTTTTATCTAGTTAAAATAAAGAAATATGAAAGGGAGAGGATTTTCTCTGGTCCTTCTCTCAAATGATTCTTGATCACTTCAGGTTTTTTTTTTTTTTTTTTTTTTTTTTTTTGCCCTTGGAACGCTTCACGAATTTGCGTGTCATCCTTGCGCAGGGGCCATGCTAATCTTCTCTGTATTGTTCCAATTTTAGTATATGTGCTGCCGAAGCGAGCACCACTTCAGGTTTTATTCTCTATTCCTTTCTCAATATTTCCCATGGATTAAGTATCATTTATTAGTGACATCTCCCTTCATTTTAGATAGTGTCAGGCAAGACTTGCAACCCTCTGTAACCTGCTCCTCCAGAACTATGGCCTAGTTTTAATCTTTACTCCTTTCTCAGTATTCCTGCTGGAAGCTGTCATATATTCAGATAATTTTTCCAATCTCCACATTAATAGTTGGTTTCTATAATATTCCTTTTACAAAGACAGTCTCATCATAATACTGGAAATAACTGTGTTTTCAGATGTTTCTCTAATTGTCTTTCATGCAATAATAAATATAATTAAAATAATAATAATAAATTGTAGTACATCCTTTTTGAGTATTAAAATTAGTGGAATCAGTTTTCCTCACCAATATTCTTCTTTGAGAATCACATTCAGAACTTAAACTGCAAATGTTTATTTTTATTGAGGAAAGGTAGTTTGTTAAATATATTTAATATCAGGAATAAATATGGATTTGTGAGAGAGAATTGATTTGGTGCCAATCATGTGTCATTGTTTAATGGTAAATTAGAGAGTTTTTCCAAAAACAAATTTAAATTAAAACCTACCTCTTTCTCTCTCTTAGATAAACACTTAAGCATAAATATGCAAAGCAAAAGATCCACTTTCATCTGTGCAAAAATATATGCTGAAAAAATTGTTAAGAATAAGATAAGGTATATTCCATGCTAAGTGCAGGTCTTTAGATATTCCATAATTCCTTCTCTAACTTCTCTACCTAAAAGTGATCTCTCCATCTTCCAAAGGCTTACCATATTCTATCTTCACCCTCACTGTTACAAGAATCCCCATAAGATAAGGTAGAGAATACTAACTTTCCCACTACAGGAAGCTCCTGAAGTTAAGAAACATAACCATTAGATATACTAGATATACTAATATTTAAAATTTCTACTACATTGCTTTGTACCCAACTATTTCCTGAAGGAATTTAAGATAGCTAGTGCTTTGTACAAAGCACGCCTTCAACAACTATTTAACTATTTGTTCAATGAATAGATGTTCATATGATCTTTTTTTTTTTTTTTTTTTTTACAAGAACTTCTCTTGGGCAGGCCAGGCGTCTCAGCGGTTTAGCTCTGCCTTCAGCCCAGGGCGTGATCCTGGAGGCCCCCCGGGATCGAGTCCCACGTGGGCTCCCTGCATGGAGCCTGCTTCTCCCTCTACTTGTGTCTCTGCCTCTCTCTCTCTCTGTCTCTCTCTCTATGTGTGTCTCTCATGAATAAATAAGTAAATAAATAAAATCTTAAAAAAAAAAGAACTTCTCTTTAAGTATCACTGATAACTTGCAGCCAGAATTCAGAAGATTAAAAGAAAAAAATACGTAACACTTATTCTATCCCACACATGCAAATAGGACCCCATCTAGACTAAAATAGGAATTCGCCTTCCCTCTGCTGTTACTGCCACCACCAAGTTCTTATCCCATCAGAGGGAGAAAACCATTGCTACTTTACCCCCTCTTCCTGCTGTGGACAGGGAATTAGTCAATATGAGGTCAGAACTTCAGGCCCCTGGGAACTATCATTCCCCACCCCTCTTCCTTTCATCCCTATTGCCCTGGGCATCTGTTCTCTACCTCCCATTCCAGTCCCTCAGCCATGGTAATTCAACCCCCTGTCCTGCTAAAAATTCTTCTCTGGTCATATAGGAGCCACCACTAGTTCCTTGAATCCACAGCACTCTAAGTCCTATGGTCACAGATTAGAGAGAGTGTTCCTTCCCCTACCTGGGATGGGGAGAATGACCTACCCTGACATTCTTGAGCATTCTGAATATATTTTCCCATACATATATTTATTATTTAGAGTAATAATTACCTTCTGCATTTCAAATATATTTCATATGTCAACCAAGAAACTTAATAACTATATATTACAATGTTTTCATGGGAAAATAGCTTCAGAATTTTAAACATGAATTTAAAATGAAATTAATTGTAAAACAAGATATTCATCTATTGGGAACTTCATTTACCCTTGAATAGAATGGTGTTATTTTTATTTTAATTATTATTATAAATCCTAAACTCTAGTCTATGTTTTATTGCTATTAGCTCAAGAGACTAAATCAGTGCAATCCAAGAAAGATCCTTCAGTTAAATTAACTTTTAGAGATAAAATTCAGGAAACTGTGCCTTAGGCTTTTTTGGATAAAGTGAACAAATATTTTGGGTGAAACCCAAATGGATACTTGATTTTCCAACTAACTTAAATGTGTGAACCTTTGTAAGTGAAATCAATTCAAGGTTTTAATATTAAAATGATGAGAACTTGTTAGCTGCCCTTCAATCTGCTTTAGATTTCTATCACCTTAGGAAGATGTTATACTGCTGACAACTAGGTGTGATTTTGTCACATCAAAATACATATACACCTGTGCTTAAGACGAAAAGGTGATTGTGAGTAAGGCTCACAGTTCGAAGGTACAGCAGGATGGTATAGAGCAGAAGGTTTGATAATGAGAAATTATAGTTTCCTGCCATTCTTGAAGACCGAAGGAAGGGAATTATTTGCTTTATGCTGGCAGCAATTTCCCTAAACCCTGTGACATGGCATAGCTCAAGCTGTTGCAAATGTAGACAGAGTAGCTACCAGCCACAGCTCTTGGTTGGAGCAAGATTCCCCGGGGCATGAAATATATTGAAAAACCTTCCTAAATAGGATTGATCACTTAATTTAATTGTTTTGGAAAAAATCCTACATAGTCTTCAATTTCTAGCATTTGTTCATAGCTTCCTGGAAGCTTAATAATCATTTCTACCATACTTGTGTGAATATATATTCATATATATTTTAATTAGATTATCTGATCATTAATATACTGTATTAAAAGTGTTAGACACTAGTTATAGAATATTCCTTAGCTTGGATTTCACAGTATGATACCATAAGCAGCAAGCTCTCCCTCTGAGAAAAAAATTAAGTCTTTAGATGCATGTTTGTGTCTTTTTTTTCCAAGATAGGTGTGGTGACATCAACCATTGCCACTAGTCCTCAAAACAGAACAACCAGCAGCACAAAGAAGACCATCATGTTTAAAAACAGAGAAGTTGATAGCTGTTTTGTTAGCTGCACACTTCATTTCGAGGGGTTAACTTTTGCCTCTCACTTATACTTTTTCTTTCATGAATGAGCAATTAATTACTTAGCTGCTGTCGCTGTTTCAGAGCTTCAGTTTACAATAGCCTTTTGTTTTCTTGCAAACGAAACAGCTTTGAAGGATTTCAATCTTCAAAAACATAGAGCACTTTCTTTCTCTTTATTTCTGAACACAAAAAAGTGTCTATTCTTATGTATATTTAATAACAGTCTTCAAAAAGAGCCTTATTGTGCACCTTAACATGATCTGATTGATTCTTGCAACTAAGTCAAAGGAACACATACAAATCTTAGCTCTGGGAAACATTTTCTATTTAAAAATGTTAAAGTGTAAACTTTATAATAAACTAGGGGAGAACATGTAAATATGTTGTATTTCATTTTAAATACAGTTAAGCACAGTTTAAACACAGCCATCTCTTTCCAGATGATAATGTGACTTGGATAATGAAGTGCACTTCATCTTAAGTCACAAAAAGTTCAGTGCTATTGCAGTTTACAATTACAGGGAAAACTCTGTATGTCCTTATTTAAATACGCCTATCTCTCAAAAACAAGGAGATGCTTGTATTTATGTATACACATACAGTCTTCACACACAGGAAAAATACTGATAAAATACTATCAGAAAATAAATATTTTACTACCAGAAAATAAAATAAAATACTATCTGGTAGAATTAGTGGCTGTTGATAGTACCTGAAACATAAACCCCTCATACGCCTCTTTGTTTCTTAAAAACAGGTATGTTAAGAAACAATGAATTTGGCTCAAAAAATAAAATTTCCATTCATTTTTAATTTATTTTTTTATATGGTGTAAGAAAGTGGCCTCAGTGTCATTCTTCTGCATGTTGCTGTCTACTTATGAACACTGGGTGTTATATGTAGGTGGTGAATCACTAAATTCTACTCCTGAAACCAATATTACACTATATGTTAACTAACTAGAATTTAAATAAAAACTTGCAACACTGAGGCTCCTTCCACAGTTTGGCTATTATGGACATTGCTGCTATAAACATCAGGGTGCAGGTGTCCATCAAAAGATGAATGGATAAAGAAGATGTGGTCTATATGTATACAATGGAATATTCCTCAGCCATTAGAAACGACAAATACCCACCATTTGCTTCGACGTGGATGGAACTGGAGGGTATTATGCTGAGTGAAATAAGTCAGTCGGAGAAGGACAAACATTATATGGTCTCATTCATTTGGGGAATATAAATAATAGTGAAAGGGAATAAAGGGGGAAGGAGAAAAAATAAGTGGGAAATATCAGAAAGGGAGACAGAACATGGAAGACTCCTAACTCTGGGAAATGAACTAGGAATGGTGGAAGGGTAGGAGGGCAGAGGGTGGGGGTGACTGGGTGGTGGGCACTGAGGTGGGCACTTGACAGGATGAGCACTGGGTGTTATTCGGTATGTTAGCAAATTGAACACCAATAAAAAATAAATTTATTATTAAAAAAATGGAAAAAAACTTGCAACAAAAAAAATAAATATATAAATAAATAAAAATAAAAGCTCAAAGATGGTTAGGATTTTTCTGCAGTAAAGTATCTTTTAGTTGTTAAAAAAAATAATTCCATTATCTAGAATGCTTATGGAATTGAAGTGTCCTAGTTAATTTAATAGTCTGATTAATTCAGCATTAACCAGTACATACTTTCTCTTTTAACCCATGAAATTAAAAATATAAATAATTCAATTAAATTTATAGAGCAATTTCTATCTCTGGTAAAGATGAACTGAATTTGGAATATATCTTAGTCTTGATATTAAAAAAAATTATAGTCCTGACACAAGTTTATTGATTATCAATCACTTCTTTCTCATATTGGTGAGATACCCAAGGGTACACACACATGCACACATCAGTTAATAGAGGACTGTAAGTAGTTAAACTCCACCAAATTGAAAATATACCATAAGTATCCCAACTTTGCACCTAATTTTATGTTTTACAAGTGCAGTATTTTGTGTTTTTAAATGTTAACATTTTCCTGATCTACTGGAGAACTTAAAGCATACTCCCAGCAGTTATGTCTTAATCATGTATAGGTAAGAGAGCAAGGCCAGATGTATACAGACCTGACAACCGATTATGCAATCAGCTCTTGGCTCTGGTGGTCAGAAACTCTGGTAGTTAAGGTGATCACTGATGATGTCCTGGGCTTTGGGCATCCCCTCCTCCATCATTCTTCATTCAGTCAAATAGGGCTCAGAGTCAGAGTCATCCTACTGAGTGATGCCCTTGAAGAATATTAGGAATCCAGTTTGGTTAGATTGACAAGAACCTAATTCTTTCTTTATGGTTACTTCTCTGTACCACCATGGTATTTAGGCCCTACAATGAAGACAAGTGGAATTCAAGTTATCAAGAGGTTCTCCACTGTGGAGACCAGGTTGGTGGTTAATTCTGGCTAAATTATCAGATTTCCAATTTTGTAATTCTATCTTGATATGACTGCATTGAGACAGGCATAAAATATAATGGACTATTTGAAAATATTTCATGTTTTGGCTTAAATTCTGTCTAGGACACACTATCTCTAGTACAATTTTGAATATCTGAATCTTGGATAAATCTCTTAGCATCTCAAAGCTTTAGCTCTTTTATCTATAAGAGGAAGACAATTTCATCTAATTCCTAGGGCTTTTAAGAGGATTTATGAGGAAGTACATTGTAAATTCATAGTTAAGAAATGTTAATTTGCTCTTAATCTGATAGTTATGCTTATTTCCTTAAGATGAATTTATAGACATGGAATTATTTTATAGATGTACTTTTTAAAAAGACTTTATTTATTTTCAGAGAGAGAGAGAGAGAGAGAGAGCAAGAACCTCAAGCAGACTCCATGCTGAGTGTGGAACCTGATGTGGGGTTTGATCTCATAACTGTAAGATCATCACGTGAGCCAAAATCAAGAGTCGGATGCCTAACCAACTTAGCCACCCAGGTACATTTTTAAGGTTCTTGATATATGTTGCCTAATGTCCTCAAAGTATGCAAATCCCAATAGCAATATTACATTATGCTGTAATAAGGTATGCATTGGTTTGTATCCAGAATTAACCGCTAAAGTCCTCAAGAGGAGTTCTAGGTCTCATTTCATCTTTGTTTTCTGAGTGACTACCACAGGGACAGATATATAACACATGCGCAATCAATGTATATTTAGTGAATATCTATGTCTTTCCTTCTGACATGAATATGCACATCTATTTTTTTAAACAGCACAACCTTTTCAGAGTTTCAGCAAAGGCCCTGCTTCTCACCAATTCTGAAGGTCACTGCTGCTGACAGATAGAATCACATGGGCTTCAACCAGAAAGAACAATTAGCTCAGAAATATCAAACTGAGTCTTAAATAATCGAAAGAGGATAATTAATTTCATGCAAATAAAAAAAATAATCAAGTGGACTTCACAGTCAATGGTAGAGGTTCTCACCTGGAGAGATTATTTTAAAATGCAGATTTCTGTTTTTACTTGCAGAGATTCTGATTCAGGCCAGGAATCTAATTTTTATTTACCATCTTCCATCTACCACCGTTCCTGACACAGGTATGTGTGTGTTCCATTTTGATAGCCACTGGTTTCTGGAGTCTTTGCTTCATTAATATCAGAACTCTTTAGGTTCTTGCCAGGCCTGTGACTCTGTAGTGTATTTTTAAAAGATATTTAACCAATCAAAACAAACTTAGAGCCCTATAATTTATCCATAATATTTGATAATTAGTAGAAGATTCATTGTTGCTAAACTAGCCAGGCTTTCTGCTGATTTGGGGGAAGAACAGGTAAAACAAGAACAAAAAGTTATCCTGATACCTACCCTACACACTGAATTCCATTCTGGTACCTATTCCCTGCATGGTAGGACCTGAGTTGGTCTGTTTGTTTTTTACCAAAATTAAACATTGTGTTATCACTCCGTCTCAAAACCTTTTATCTGAATGCCCACAGGCAGGCTGGGAGTGGCCTCCATAGAAAATGCAAAATCAAACCCATGAAGGCAAAACTAAACAGACTCCCTGTCTCTTGACATCCTTAATGGGCAGCCCAAAAGCAATAGACCTAGGTGAAGGTTTGAAGAAGGTGGCCCTCAGAAAGTTCGTCAAGATCATCAGGGAAATGTCAAGAGTCCCTGGCAAATTTAGCAACTGAGACCTAGAAGCCAATGCTCCTGAGAAAGGAGCATTCAAAGTGAAATGGCAAATGATACTAGTAAAGAGCCACTCTTAAGCTTGATTTCATGTAGTTTTGGCTTATATAGTTCTTGGTACATCTTACATCTTATATCCAGCTCTTCTCAGAATAGTTCCCAATTACCCAGCTACCCCGAGCCTCAGATGAGAAAACAAATGCTATCATACATCACTTTTCTCTTCTTATATAAAATAAGGATAGGGTTGTTAGGAGGATTACATTTGATGACTTAGCAGAATGCCTGTTACATAATACAGGTGGTCGGTCATTTTCTTTCTCTTTTCCTCTCTACCCTCACCCATCCTTACTCCCAATTTCTGTCTTTCTGTGTTTGAATAGGACTGCTAGTTCATATATTCCTATGTCTTACTTTTTAAATAACCAACAAGAATTTGTTCAAAACATCATTATATACCAACATATTTATTATAGAGCTTATAATAAAAATATAAATTATGATTTATAACCTCAACAAATTTATAATCTGATAGGAAAGAGAAAACTAACATGCATGTAACAACTGGGGAACAAAGAAAATTTTATTAAATTTTATTTGTTAAGTAATTCAATTTATTATTTAATTTATAAAACTTTATTAAAAATTATCTGCTGGGTCGTCCATAAGTATGATAGCAATTCAAAGAAAAGAGAAATTGATGAGTCTGAATTTCCAAGGAGAGCTTCAAGGAATAGCATTTAATCTTGGCTCTGAAATAAAAACATTTACATGTTATTTACTAAATAGAGATAGGTTTATCTTTTATCTTTATTATTACTCTCTTCCTCTTTATGAAAGTACCATTCAGTTTATAGAGAGGCAAGGACATTACAGATGCAAGGTATAAGAGATAAGAATGGGAAAAGAAGCAATTCTGAGACAAGAGAAATGTAGGGATTTGTTTCATGCATTATTCAAGCAATACCACTCTACAAATAAGCCCTTCTGAACCACAACATACCAGGCTTTATCTTACTTTCTCACCCAAGTCAGTTATAACCTAAACCATACTTCCTACACAATTCAAATTCTCATCATTTATTGATAAAATAGTCCATGCATGAGAGTCTCAAGTCTAAAAAGTATTTTATGCAGAATTATGGCAAGTTACATGAGGAATAAGAATATTTTATTCTTCAAGTTATAATTATGGAATTAATCTGACTTTCCTTGAACCATGGGAATGTTGCCAGGAAGAAATGATGCAGTATGAAGTAGTGGAAAGTATACTGGCTTTGTGACAGGTCACCAGAATTAGAATTCCTCCATTCTCCCTAGCCATTTGCTCACTTGCTAGGTGACCATGGATAAATAATTTAGTCTGAGTTTGTTTCCTCAAGGAAATAATCTAGTTGAATGCCTTTTGGAACTTGTAAAGCATTATAGAAATATTATTTTTGTTGCTGCATTTATTACCATTTGCAGAGTAAACTATTTGCAGAGTAAAATATTGTTACACCAGATGAATGAATTTAAGTTTTCTTAGAAGGAAATGATTCCTATAAAATATATGCTTGGTCCCCCTTCAGGCATACTAAACTTCAGCTCTATAAAATAAGCATTTAACTATCTTTTCCACATAAATCTTATTTGTGATTCACACAGTCTGATTCCTTTGCCTTATGATAATGTTCAAAATACCTCTGTCTATCCTAGAAAATAAATAAAATTTCCTAAGTTGTTGCTCTTTTCTCCAAGACTAGAGAATTTTTTCATTTACCAAAGAAAGATTATACAGCCAGAAGAATTGGTCTATTGCTGCCTCTTTAAGACTCTCTTCTCTCCATCGTTCCTGGCTTGTATTGAAACCAGATGGTAAAACCAAGACTGGAACATCCTTTGGTGTCCAGAAGGAGGCCAGTCTGGCCAAAGCATTGTCATTCTTGTCAGCAACCAGAGTCAAAAACATTTTTATAGTTAATCATCAGGAGTGCCTACTGGCTCTAACAGCCATTTATGCAGTATTTGTCAGCATGAAGGTTCTATCCACACCACAGATGACGCCATGTCGGCAAGAAATGTGTTTCAATATCTTTTAGCAATGAGCTGAGCAAATTTTTATGGCTGACTCCCAAAGCAAACAAGGATATAAAATTTAGTGCCGGACTTCTTTTTCACCAAATTGTGTGGATACCTTTCATTTTTAAAAACGGACTCCCTCACAGCAAGTCTGCCCTGGAACATTCATTAAAATACAGGAAGTTAAAGAACTGCAGCAAATTAACACAAATTCTTTGAAAGAAATTAACCCACTCTAAAATGAACTTTTATTTCCAAAGATGTGGAGTTGTAGTCTTAAACTCTGAGGAATCAGAGCAATTTCATGGATGAGGGCCCACCAATAAAATCCTGTCTCTACCTACATTTCAGTAATCAATTGTAGCAAGGAGACAGTGAATATGAAAATAATGTAATTAGAGTAAATGCAGTATTCTTTAGAGCTAAAATAGAGAAGTTTTGGTTGCCACAGTAAAGGAATAATAATATTTTAAAACATGTCAAGGGCATAAGCTTATCAGGTCTTATATATAGCTGATGGAAGCTATTCATTTTTCAAGTACTATAGAAAAGCAAATCCATATATCTGGAGAAGGACATTCAAAAACAGCTTCTCCATTTGCCCGTTGAGGATTCTCACCATATCAGAGGGACTCTGATGAATATTTCATGTGAAAAGTTCAAGTAGAAAATTTTGAAGGAGATGCCTAGGGCAGCAGAACTAAATTACACGTATATACTACAGTATTGCAATAGGATCTAACACAGATCTGACTTTATTCTATGATGAATCTGTACATGTATCATCAGCGAAATAGTATTCAGGATGCAAACCATACAACGTTCAGGTTGTAACTGATGAATGCTTGCAGAAACTAGAATCTCGTAATACTGAGGTTATTCTCCCTACCATGATCTTTATATTCATGGTGTTTATAATTCACAATTTAAGCACAAAACAAAATAAGATAAAAATTTGTTATTCTAACTCTAATTTTCCTCTGTAAGAGTCAAGATCCCTGATCAGGAAGTACACATTTATTTACTTTGGATTGATAACATTTGAAATATGACAATCGATGTCATTTACCTTTTTTTCTTTAAAAATGCTTCCAAAAATATCTGAGATATGTGGCTGATGATTTAGTTTAGTTTGGTTTCTATCCTTTTGAAATTAAGAGTGACTATTTTCCTTTAGATAAACCCATGGCTATCATCAGTATTGCTCTCTTTGTTATTTTTGAATTAACATTGAGAATATTAACACTGAGAATATGGTACAATAGCCATTAAAAGGGACAGAGGAAACTTAAAATAAGCAATAAAGATCCTTAAGACTAAAATATTAGCATGTGCTATTTTAAAAGAGTAACAATTGAAAAAAATATTTTAGAGAAAGGAAGAACCTGGGAAATTTAGTCAGACTTTTTTGTTTACAAACTGTTGTGTTATTCCTTGTCATCCATAGTGAAGCATAAGAAAAATAATGTATTACATCTTTAAAAGATAGCAGTAATGTAGGAGATAGTACATGGATTTCTTTCCAAGAGCTCACTGCCTAATTTAAATGTCTTTTGATTGGCCAATCATTTTCATTCTCAAGCAGAAATGATTGGAAACAAGCTTCCTCCAACCTCCCATTTTAGTTGTTAACTTAGCCAATCATAAAAAAGATCAGTTTTGAACCTACAGAGTAAATAGGTTCATACATTTTTAAAGAAACATGGCTCTCTAACTGCCCTTTGTTAGATTAGAGAAAAGATGCTTTATTTCATTCCTCAAGGAAAAGTTATTTGTTTTGCTTTCTGAAACATGAAGTGAGCTCTAAACAGCTTTACAATAAATTAAAATGTTCTGAAAAGAATCCCAATACTGAGAGATATTTCTATTCGTAAACCAAGGAGTCATTCTGAATGATAAAAGCTGCGTTAGGTTAAAAAACATTGTTCAGAAAGAAGTTTCAGGATTCTGACCTTTCTTTGCTCCATGTATTATATAAAAAGAGCTTGAAATCATCTGAAAATAATTTTAAAAATCTAAGCAGTGCCCCTGATATCAATTTTCTCTTCACTTTTATATTAAGAAGCTAATAACATATAGATTAAATAAAGCCAAAGGATCCATTTAAACCTTCACTTGTTATGAAAAGCGCCAGAACTTTATGTAATATGCATTTTTTTACTAATTCTTCAAATTTTGAATGCTTTGTGTGATAGCAAGGAATACTGAATAATGGGATTTTTAATGTTTTTAAAAGCTGTTTGAATATGCAGAACATATGAGCTACTTTTGTCAGTAGTTTGGTGACATCTAGTGGAAATAGTGATTTGTAGCCTACAAGTAAAGTTCAGATCCCATAGGAAAAGGGAATTGTTTGGAACCAAGCACATGGACAATCAGACATTTTCCTACCTTCTGTCCTAAGTAACAAGAGTGAGCACATTTAGGTAATCCTTCTGAGGAAAAGTAACTTGATATCTATGCCAATTACATTTTAAAAAATGTTTTGGGACAGCTTGGGTGGCTCAGCGGATTAGTGCCACCTTCAGCCTGGTGCATGATCCTGGGGATGAGTGCCACGTCAGGTTCCCTGCATGGAGCCTGCTTCTCCCTCTGCCTGTGTCTCTGTCTCTCTCTCTCTCTCTCTGTCTCTCTCTCTGTGTCTCTCATGAACAAATAAATAAAATCTTTTTTAAAAAATGTTCTGATCAGAAAATGCATGGTCTTTGTAAAAAAAAATTTGAAATATAAACATACAAGAAAACAAAAATTGTCTGTAATCCTTCCACCACCACCACCACCCACCCCCAATAAATACTTGTTGATATTGTGTGGCTTTTTTCTCAGGCTTATATATTTTTGTTGATTTCTTTTTTTTTTTTTTTACTAAATTTGGATATCCTGAATATACAATTTATATCCTAATTTCTTAACATTCTGTGAGCATTTTTTGCATGTTATCAGATATAAAAATAATTTTAATTATGAGAAGCAGAGAACATTATTAATATTACTTATTTTCATAGTAGAATATTACAAGCCTATAATTTTGTGAGTCCTATGTGAGGATCCAGGAATGGTGTAAAAATAGGGTTCCAATAAAGTTCTTTCATTGGCACCTTTTTTAAAAAAGATTTATTTATTATTTATTTGAGAAAGAGAAAGCATTAGCAGGGGGAGGGGCAAAAGGAGAGGAACACAAGCCGACTTCCTGGTGAGTGGGGAGCCCAACGTGGGCCCTAATCCCAGAACCCCCAGATCATGACCTGAGCCAAAATCAAAAATCCCTCACCCAACCCATTGAGCCACCCAGCTGTTCCTCATTAGCATTGTTTTTTAAAAGATCATGTTATCCAGGAGTGCCTGGGTGATTCAGTTACTTAAGTGTCTGCCTTTGGCTCAGGTCCTGATCCCTGGGTTCCTGGGAAGGAGCCCCAGGAGCCCACAAACCGCAACCCACCCCACTTAGACCCTGCCACAAATCCTGCATCAGGATTTCAGACCCTGCTCTGCAGGCAGTCTGCTTCTTCCTCTCTCTCTGACCCTCCTCCCCACTCCTTGTTCCTGCTGTCACTCTGTCTCTCTCAAATAAATAAATAAAATCTTTAAAAAAAAAAAAAAAGAATGATTAAAAAATAAAAACATAAATAATAGACCACACATTTATCCATAGAAATGTTAAATGTGTGTTTTACATCAACAAAACTTTATTAAGGACATTACCAGACCCCAGGGTTATTGAAAATGAATGAAATCCATACCCTACCTTGAAACACAAGTACTCTAATAAGGAAGAAATAAGTATTTTTAAAATAATAGTACTGTAACCAAGATATAGAACTATAACAAAGGACGCAGTTATGATCTTAAGGGGGAAAGGAAATGGAGAAATCCTCCAAGAAGAAATGACAGCTGTACAGGACTTTGAAGAATGAAGAACGATGGATGTGTTAGCAAAGGCAAGAAGCATGGAATGGCTTGGTGTAGGTTGGCATCCCTGGAGGAAAGTCATAATGATAGAATATGTGACTAGAGAGGTGATGGCAGATGGCTAAGGATCTTTATCGTGGAGGTTATGGAAACCCACTAAAAGTTCTTTTTTAAGGACAGCAACATGATTACATTAGCATTTTATAAAATCATGCTGACTGCAGTGTGGAAGATGAATAGAAGAGGAGAGGACCAGCCAGTAGACTGCCACAGCAATTCAGGAGGGAGATGGTAAAGCCTGCACTGAGAGCAGGAGTTTAGATAGAAAACAGAGAATGTAAGGCTCTTTAAGAGGGGATAAGTCGTGGAATTTAATTAAATATGTTGGGTGATGGGCACATAGGTGCTAAGAATGACCCTGAGTCTTTCTTTAAGTGATTAATATCTAGAACAGTGTTCAGACAATTACTAATTATGGAGGAAATGTGTGTGATTTTTTTAAGATTTCATTTATTTATTCATGAGAGACACAGGCAGAGGGAGAAGTAGGCTCCACACAGGGAGCCCGATGTGGGACTCAATCCTGGGACCCCAGGACCATGCCCTGGGCTGAGGGCAGGCGCTAAACTGCTGAGCCACCCAGAGATCCCCTGTGTGTGATTTTTAGATTGCACATTGTGACATAGCATAAGATTATAGACAAATCCTAATTTATCTTACGATCATTTGATAGCAGGGAAAGAAATATGTATGCACACCTTATCAGGTTGGTCCAGGTTTTGAATAGTTTTTTCTTTGAGATAGAGGTCAAAGGAAAAGAAAATATGGCATGTCCTCAACACCCCAATGATTAAATAAATAAATAAATAAATAAATAAATAAATAAATAAATAAATAAATAAATGCCTCTACTGTGGGCAAGGCGTGGTTAATGTCTCTAATTGGCCTCAGCACAGAGCCAATACTCAGGGTGGGAGGAGTGCTAAAGAGGTTTAAAGACATAATCGAGGAGATTCAAAAGAAAAACCAATTTCAGCTGTCACAGAGATTTGTCTACATGCAGTGTCATTAGAAAGAGTAAATGACCTGCTGAACTCTTTGGTATCGAGAAGACATTTCTAAAATGTAGAGATCAAAATTATATTACTCAAAGGCTGTTTCTACGTGCCTCTGTACATATGCCTCCATACATACAAAGTGGAGGGAGAGCTTGCAGAGCATGTAATTTGAAGACCCGGATTTGCTGAGCAGTGGTCCACTAGCAATTGAATTCACTAAGTTAATAGAAGCCACGTGTCATGTACTTACTATGTGCTCGAGTCACCTGCTGCCAGGAGTAGACTTTTTCAGCTATCACTGATGGAGTGCTCACCTTGGACTAAGTGCTTTACAAACAGTATCCAGTTTAATCCTTTCAGCAACCTGTGAATTGAACCCCATGATGCTTAAGGGGGTTAAGCCATTTGTCCAAGGTCACTCAGCCAGTAAATGGAAAAGCTCAGATTCAAACCCCTCTCCAACTCCAGAGCTATGCCCTTAACCATTATACTGTCCTAGGTCAGCCCTAGGTCATTTATTAAAAAAAAAAAAAAAAAAATCAAATTATCTTAAGTCGTATTGCTATCTAATGTTTTCATGAACACAATGCACCCTGCATTGCCACTAGCTAAATTCTGAATATCCACAGAGTTTGATTCCTTCTTCAGACTAGTGACCCCACAACTGACTTTGCAGTGTGCTCTTATTTTGTTTCAGAGCATACAGAGCTGGTATGTGAGAGACAGGTGGCAGCCGGTTGCTATGGCAATTGCCTGTCATTAGTGATAAAGGGTAATTACTGCAGCAAATTTCTGTTTAACTTGAAAATCTGACTTGCCCCCTCCCCATGGGGGCACAACCCTTTATACCCTCTCTCTGCTCACAAGGCCTATCATCTTGTATAAATTCTGCCTAGACAACTTCACTTTGCTGCAAAGAGCTAAGAAAAGCCTGACTTCTTAAAGATTTAGGAGAAAGAAGAGGAGATGAGTCACAGAAAAAGAAAGCTAAAAAAGAAATTAAAGATACACATTTCCCTCCTTTACAGACTGTCTAAACTTGTTTTCCCTTAATTAAAGTATGAAGGAAATTATCCCAAGTATGGCACAATCATGGACCAGGTTCAACGGCTGTGTGAATAGCCACACATGGCTAATTACTAGAGGCTGACTATGAGACCAAAAAATACTTTTAAACTGGCTTAGAGAACTATGAAGAAGATGAAGATGTCCCAGAAGAAGTGATTCTGAGAAATCCCTATATTCAATATTATTTACAAATCTTTCCAAGACGGCTAATAGCCCTTTTAATGGGGGAATTGTGCTTAATATGTTGGGGACAACATGGAGTGAAAAACTTCACTAGTACCTTTTAATTTGGTGCACTAGACAAGTTTTAAAAGGATAATTTCTACCCGTAATATACTATAGACTGTGCTAGGTAAATATCAAAAAAATAAATGCCAAACTAAAAAGCCCAGAAACTGGGACTCAACATAAAATCAAACACCTATTTCATCTCTCATTTCTTCCCACAATTAAATCTAGGGTTCAAATACTTATCCTCCCATTAAGTTTCTTTTGAAATGGTGCTTATTATTGCTTGACACACCAATAGTGAATTTATAGGCCTTGTTCTCACAAACAGGAAGTCTAGTCTAAGGACTGTTTCATAATTATCTTTTTCTTTTTTAATCCAGTTCTCATTACATTTAATATCCAGCCTACAGACAAGTAGACAAGTTTTTGATCCACGATAATGGACCATTCTCCACACGAATATTCTTATTTCTTAGAGACTAAAGTGCCAAGATGTCCAGAATCTTATCCCCAGAGTTTGGCCTACTTACTGAGATCATGTTTTGCTCTGTCAAAATTTTTTATGTAGCCATAGAGTAGCTAGAGCAGAAGGAGTTTGGATGGGAAACAATCCTAGAGGGCTGGCTGACCCACAGAGGTTATGTAATGAAGGTGGGAAAGTGGGGAGAGTTCACGAGTATTTATAATCCTTGAAACTGTGACTCCGAATCACAGAGATTCAAGCACCCTGCAGCCTATAGCTTAATGACCAGGCTCTTAACCCGGAAGCAAACATCTCTTTCGATCAAGATAGAATGATTCTTTTTTCATCTTGAGAGCTTCCAACCAGCAAAAAGAAGACTGGGAATTATATACAAAAAGTCATATTCAATTCATCTATCATTTCTGTTCCATGGCATGGAAAATTAAGGGCGGGAAGCCTGGAAAAGAAAGAAAATTGAGAGCAGAATGGAAGAAGGAAAGGGAATCAATTGGGTTTAAGGAATTTTAGCCTTTAGACACTTCCTTGTTCTTTAGGGCTATTAGTGCCCTAAAAGGTTGATTAGCTAGTTTCCAGGAGGGTGGGGAATTTTGCCTATTTTGAGCCCTGATATATCCCAAGCCTGAAAAGTGCCTGGCACATGGTAAACATTTGATGAATATTTGTTGAATATATCAATAAAGCCATTTAATTCTATGTTCTGCCATCTTAATCCTTAAATCTTCTATCTTTGATTAAATTAGAAAAACCAACATAGCCTATCATGCTATAAATTAGTAATTGGACTAAAGCAGCATTAATAAGAGCAAGCAAATCCAAATAAAATTAGGCTGAAAACTTAAGATATGGCCTCCATTTCCTTACCTGCTTCCAAGAAGGATTTAACACTAAAGTTTGTGACTTCACTCTAGCAATTTGCTTCATTAGATGAGATGAAAAACACAGGTTTATTCAACAGGCCTTCCCCTAGTGGGAGATGTTCTCTAGGACCAAGGGAAGAGGACTCAGGAGATCCCCATCAATTGGTAAGAAAGTCAATGGGAGGAACTGAGCTATAAAACATCCTTACCTACAGAACTCTAGAGAGCCCCCCAGGAACTTAGGACAAATTGGTTGCAATAATTGCTTCCTTTGACTTCACCCCTTCCCTTTCCTCTCTTACTGACAGCAAGTTGGCTTTGTCTAAGAGGAAAATCATATGTGGATATTCTTATTTCTTAATACACTTCCTCTCCCTCAACCACTGGCAAATTCTCTCCTGCTCTCCAGGAGACATTTGGCAATGTCCAGAGGTATTCTGGGTTGAGACAACTAGCAGGGAATGCTACCAGCATCTAATGGATAGAGGCTAGAGATGTCACTAAACATTCTATAGGCCTCACAACAAAGAATTTCCTGACCCAAAATGTCAATTTTGTCAGTACTAATAGTACTGAGTTCGAGAAACAATATTCTCCGTTATCTGACAGACTGTGCCAGGTGCTAATGCTAAATGTTTTTCTATGCATACTTTCATTTAACCTTCATGAGAATCTCTGAAGTGGACCTTATTATATTCTTCATTTTACGCATGATGACAATAGAGGCTTACAGAGTTTAATTAACTTGTCCCAATGTCACACAGCAAATGAGTAGCAGAGCCCATCTCCAAGCCCAGATCTATCTGACTCAGAAACCACACACTATCACCCCTTCCAAGTCTCACGAAGCCTTCCCTTAACAGATAATTTCACTAGTCATAGATACTACTTACTCCCAGAAAGTAGCTCCAACTAGGGCCATGTTTAGGTACTTTCATTAGTTCACATTTTAAAAGTCACAACCCATGTAATAATAATAAGCACGTAGCCTTTAGTTGGTGCCAGGCACCATTACAAGGGCTTCGCTTTGTTTGCATTAACATACTAGTCCTCCAAACAATCACATGACACAGGTTCTAGTACTGTCCTCATACAGATGAGAACAGCGAGGTTAAGAGGGGCAAGGTCAAATAGCCAACAAGATGCAGAGGTAGGATATGGTTGCAAGATGTCCAATTCCAGTTTCTATAATCCTCTCTTCTCTTTTGCCCTGGATATCTCTGAAGCCAAAGTGACCAACTGCCTAAGCCACTCATTGGGCCCTGACCCTTCCTCCTCCACAGCCTCTCTCAAGTACCTTGGCAGGAACTAATCTTTGCTCCCTTTGCTGTTCGTTGTGGAGCTGCCAAGACCTCAATATGTGGTGATACTGAAAGTAGGAAGATCAGAAATAAACTCTCCATTTTACTCGCCTCAGAAGGCAAACCAGCATCACCCTCACTGACCGCTTTGAAATTCTCTTATTGTTTGCATAAAATTTACTTTTATTAAGTGTGAGATTCAAAAAGGTTTTCAAATAATTACTACAGTTAGTCTAAATGTAAAAAAACCAAAAGGAACACTGTTTGCAATTAAGATTTGCATAATTTCTTTAACACTGCCTAAGTTATCTGCATTCGCAAGCTAAAAGTAGGGCAGTATTTTGGATGAAACAAAATGAAATCCATTTGCCAAGCTGACCTGACCTTCAGCATTTCTTTTAAAGCATTTCAACTTGTTATGGGAACTCAAGTAATTAGATACTTGACCACTTTTTCAGAGAATTTTTTTCATATCCTTGCTTATTATGTCTTAAGTGAATTTTATAAAAGTAGGAAGGTTAATTTATGGGCTTTCAAACATGAGTCAGTAGATACTGTGACTCATTTTTCCTCATTGATGGCCCTCACAATCTCACAAATTCCATCAGAAAAACATTCAACTCTTCTCACTTAAAAGATGCATGTTTTATGGGTACCTATATATAACTATAAATTAACATAAATATATACATCGCCTACTGCCAATTAGTATGCACTTACAAGCAGTGCCCAATAACCCTGATGATAAGTGAAAGTACACCAGCGATGAGACATCCCTGGGAAATGAATGGGAATCTCAGCAAGTATTTAACTTAAGAGTAGGTGGAGGAGACTCATTACTGGCCTGGCTTGTTGCCTTGTTCTGTTTGAAACCTTGATTAAAGAAATAACAAACATGGAATGCTAATTAAACTGTTTGACCAATTTCAGTAAACAAGCAGGTCTAATTTGGGGAGCAAAAAGAGGAGATAAAACACTACAGTTCTGCTCTTCATTTTTCTACGTCAGTCTTTGATTCCTGCTATAAGGGTTCATTACCCAAAGGCTTCCAGATCCCCAGGGTAATTGATTCAAGGGCAAAAACAGAGGAAAATGTGTCAACTTGGTGAAGCTTGCTGCAAGCTACAGCTTGCAGGCCTCCCTGAGATCACAGCCTATGACTGCAGCCGGTCCTGCTCACAGACTTTCTTCACCTAGTAAGACATGTTGTAAATCGTGAAGAAAGTGTTTTAAGTATAAATAGTCTTGCCTGGCTTGAGCAAGTAAAACTGTTCCTTGAGTTCGGTGCACACACAGCTTGGAGGCCAGTGTCCTGGGCATAGCAGCTGTATCTCCACATAAAATGAATGTCAGCAATACTTTAGTATATAATATTGTCTATTAGACAGTGCATAAAGGCCTACACTGTGTGTACATACTGTAGCCACACAGAAAACATTACCAAATGAGCCTGCTTTTAGCCCACTGCCTCATACAGTGGTAATTAAGGAGAACTGCTTTTTGATTTGCAACTATTTGCTGTTCTGCAGGAAAAACAGAGCTTAGACCATCTTGTTCCATTTGTTGTTGCCATGCTTAATCTTCTGATTCACGAGGAATTATTACACCCAACACCTATGGGGAATTTAATTGTTTGGCTCCTACTCCTCTGGCAAGTGTAATTATGGAGGAGGAGGATCTATAGATTAACATTTTTTAAAAGCTTTATCCAAGAAAAAATAAATAAAAGGAGGTGGAGTTTTTTGTAAAACCTTATATTGAATAACACCCAGAGTTGGAATAATGCCAGTACTGAGCTTTAGAGAAAACATCAATGCCTAAACAGAAGGTCAAACCAGGGCCACGCAACCCAAAAGTTTGATCCCATCACCATTAACTTGGGGATCAGCACAGCCCATCTATCTCATAAATATTTGTAGATAATTGGGATACATTTCACACATGTGGATGAAAACATAAAATGAAGTAGTTTTGAATGAATTGAGGATAGGAATGTTTTAGGTCCATTTCCATCGTTTTTTGATGACAAAGTTCTATTTTTCTGCAACCAGAGATAAATAAGAGAACTGTATTCCCCCCAATAGTTTGAAGGGCAGGAAAGATTTGATGTTTCATATTGTGTCACTACGCTTTTGGGTGCTGCTAAGCAGTTGGTATGCAGACAGATGAATGAGGATTGTAGCAGATGCCACGAGGGTCCCACCCATGTTCCTGGGATCCTCCCAAATCATCGGCAGACTCCTAGCTGCCACCACCAGCACCTCTGTATCTGAGACTTTTTCCAGGAACTGTGGAAAGCCATGCTGCCTGTGGTGGCAGGCCAATGACTCTCCGGTGTTGATGAATATTTACCCCAGCTCTCTTACCCCTCAGATGGGATAATTTGCAACATGTGTTTTCTACCCTTTTCCAGAGTTTCACCACCGGATTAAGTTGCCCACAGTGGTAGCTAGCCTAATACCATAGCCTTTATCGGCTGCCTTTGCTTCCTTGAATCACTTCCCTATTTCTCTGCAGGTATATTTTCCACATCTAGACTCCTTGTCTCAGGATTTACTCCTAGGGAATCCAAATAAAGACAAGATAGTTGCCTTCAAAGGGCACATGATATCATGGGAGAAATGAGATAAGAAGAGAGGAGAGAGAAAACAGGAGAGGAAAAGAGGGAAGAGAAGGGGAAGGGGGAGGGGAGAGAAGATAGATTAATTGTATGGTAAATGTAATTATGATATTCAGATGCCATATGCTGAGAAATGTGATGTTTTGGTTTTTTGTATATGATCTCCTGTCACTAGACATTTAATTCAGTCATCCAACAAATATTTATTGCATGCCTACTACATGCCAGGCAATGGCCCAGTAACAAATCAAAAAGTCCTAGCTTACATTCTAGTATATATATCATCATTCACAAGTCATGTGGTAATAAGTGTTGCAAGGAAAAATGAAGCAGAATGTATTAGTCTACTCAGGCTGCCCTAAGATAGTCACAGATTGGATAGCTTAAACAACATAAATCTATTTCCTCACAGTTCTGGACACTAGAAGTTCAATGTGCTAGGGACGCCTGGGTGGCTCAGTGGTTGAGCATCTGCCTGCAGCCCAGGACATGATCCCAGGATCCTGAGATGGAGTCCCACGTCGGGCTCCCTGCATGGAGCCTGCTTCTCCCTCTGCCTGTGTCTCTGCCTCTCTCTCTCTCTCTCTCTATCTCTCTCTCTCTGTCTCTCATGAATAAATAAATAAAAATCTTAAAAAAAAAAAAAAAAGATCAACATGCTGTCAGGGTCGGTGTCTGGTAAGGCTTCTCTCCCTGGCCTGTAAATGGCCACCTTCTTTCTGTCCTCAGATGGCCTCTTCTCTGCAAATGTGGAAAGAGCAAGCTCTGGTGAGTTTTCCTCTTCTTGTAAGGACACCAGTCCTATAGTATGAGGGCCCCACTCTTGTGACCTCATTTAACCTTTACTTACCTCCATCTAGACTCTATCTTCAAATGCAGTCATACTGGGGGTTAGTGTGTCAATATAAGAATTCAGAAAAATCAGGCAGCCCGGGTGGCTCAGCGGTTTAGCACCACCCAGGGTGTGATCCTGGAGACCCGGAATCGAGTCTCGGTCAGGCTCCCTGCATAGAGCCTGTTTCTCCCTCTGCCTGTGTCTCTGTGTCTCTCATGAATAAATAAAAATCTTTAAAAAAAATTTTTTTTAAAGAATTCAGAAACATATACAATTCAGTCGGTAGCACAGGATAAAGGGATACATGGATTACATAGTAACCATAGAAGTTCAGCTTATATTGTTCAAACCAGTAACGAATTTAGCTCTCAACTGCATTTGGTAGATGCCCAGAACTGGTGTGACTGTGCAATAGTTGACCATCATTATAGATTTTAATATGATAAAGTTTATGATGAAGCCTCCAAAGTAAAATAGAATATATTTTACCCATACGGAGTAAAAATGCTTTCTCCCAATTTTAATCTCTTTGATTTGTCTTAATCATGTAGCTGTGATCTCTACAAAATAAAGTTTTAAAAGACTTTTAAAATTTTTTAAAATAAAGTATGCAGATTTTTCAGTTGATAGCAAAAGAAGACAATTTAAGACTTTAAAGTCATGTTTCTGAACAGAAGGAATAAGTAAAACTGTAGTGTTGGAAACCCTACACCAACCCATAAGAAAGTAAGGGCCCTTTAGAGCTGCCATACTGTGCATGTCTTGATGGACTTCAGAAAAGACCGATCTTTTAGAAGAAGAAAAGTTCCCATGTTAATCGCTAAGCTGTTTTCAGGGGCTGCCTGCTATCTCCAGAACATGCTTGGCTCTCCTTCAAACACTGCTCAACCTGATCAAATCAGAGCCGTATATAGACCACACATACCAAAAAAAAAAAAAAAAAAGACAGTCCCCGCCCTCTGTATAATTATATGGTACAAATAATAGAGTTTTGTTAACTACCAGCTCTTTTTGCAAAGCCTATCAAATATCATAGACAGTGTAATGTTGCAATTGCATCTTGATGAACTAGTGCAACATTTAGAGTTCCAAAGGTCAAGGTACATAATACATATCCAATATATTTCTCTGATGAGCCTAAGAAGTTTAACATGATGTAAAATGAAACTAAGAATAGAATATATGTTTCTCTGTAAGAGATATTAACTTCTTTAGGCATTACCAAATGTCAAAATAGTGTTTATTTTTTAAAGAATCTTGTACTGATTGTTTATTTACAATTTTACTTTTTGAGATTACAGAAGGATTTGAGTCAACATATGCTTGATTTAACTTTTAGTCAATAATAGGTGGTTTAAAAAATCTCAGCTATGTTTTTGCTATTGATACTGAGGTTTGCCTAGTATCAAACCTCAGTTGATACTACCAAACACAAGTTGCTTGGTCATTTCTTAAAATGTTGGAGGACCCCAAGTCTCGATCCTTAGTTCTCTACCTCTAATTTTTCATCCAGTCTCTTGGCTTTAGATCTCATCTGTAGGGGTGTCCGGGTGGCTCAGTTGGTTAAGGATATGCCTTTGGCTCAGGTCATGATCCCAGGTCCCAGAATCAAACCCCACATTGGGATCCCTGCTCAGTAGGGAGTCTGTTTCTCCCTCTGCCTCTGCCTCTGCCTCTCCCCCTGCTCATGCTTTCTCACTCTCTCTCTGTCTGTCTCAAATAAACAAAATCTTTAAAAAAAAAATCTCATCTGTGGTCTAACAACTCTCAAATTTAGATCTTCAACACAGCCCTCATTCCCAAACTTAGAACTCATAGATCCAAATATCTATTTAAGAATTCTACATAAAGGTCTAATACTCATCTGAAAGACTACAGCTCCCAAAAACTGAAATCCTGATTTTTTTCCCCACCAAACCTGTTCTACCCACAGCCTTTCCCAACCCACTTGATGACAACTCCATCCCTTCTAGTGGCCCACACCAAAAATCTGTCAATCATACTTACTCCTTTCTTTCACCCACCACATCCAATCTGCCAGAAAACTGTTTAGTAAAATCTTCAAGAAATATCCAGAATCCAACTTTTTCTTACCTTCTCTACTATTATCACCATGGTCCAAGCCACCAAAATGTCTTTCCTGAATTATATCAATAACCTTTCAACAGGTTTCCCTGTTGCCACTTTTGAATTCTCTCCCTAAGTCTGTTTTCACAACTATAGCCAAAAGGATACTTTCAAATATTTTTCAAATATGTCAGATCATGTTACTCATTTGCTCATCTCACTCTAAATAAAATACAAAATTCTAGCACAGATTGCAAGGCCCTAAGTAATATGGCCCCGATCGCCTGAGTAACTTCATTCCAATCACATTGGTCTCTTTGATGTTCTTCAAACAGGCCTGGCAAACTCCCTCAATGGACTTTGGTACTGCTGTGTCTTCTGCCAAAAATGTTCCTACCTCAGCAGGGCTGACTCCCCTATCTCCTTTCAAGATTATACTCAAATGTCACCTTCTAACTGAAACCTACCCTAACCATCCTGTTTAAGATTGCAACTAGCAACACTTCTCACATCTCTGATGCCCTTTACCCAGCTCTGGTTTTTTTTTCTATATTTGTTGAATGGAGGCAATGTATTTTTTAATTTCTTTATCCAGAAGTATCACTAGGATTTCATTGTAAGAAAATGAATCATCAAAGAGAAGGGACTGCCCATGCTGACTGCAAAACAACAACAACAATAATAATAAAACCAACTAAATGAATTTTAATTAAAAAATTCCCACAATTTTATTTAATGTTTGTCATTAAAAAATTATCTAGAATTTGGAAATAGCCTAAGAGATGGGTGTTCTTTAAGTGCAAAGCTAGGCTTGGCTTTATATTGCTTGGATTATTTTCTACCTCTATAGGAGCAGAGGTTAATTTGTGGGTGTTTTGTTCAGGAAATATGCAAATAACTTCTGTCCAGTGGAACAGGTGACCACGAAGTTTCATGATCAATAATTAATTGAACAATAATTAACTTTGTATCTAACCTGGCAATCCATTAAATTTCTTCTAGGTACCTAGCTTCTCAAAGCTCTTTGGACTTATGCAAGTTCTTACTGGTTCCCTTCTTAGCTTATGAGATGAATAAGATCTTTTTTCTTTTAATTTTTTTAAAGTAATTCCTGCGCCCAATGTGGGACTCAAACTCATGACCCTAAGATCAAAAGTCACATGCTCTACCAACTGAGGCAGCCAGGCACCTCAAGATGAATAAAATCTTTGACATGTTTTCATTTCATATATCCTTAAGAGTCGTGATTTAGCCTTTTGAAAATTATATTTTAACATGTCAATGATCAGTTATCATTTTTAGTATTTTGGAACTATAATGAAATGTCTCAAGAGCTCAGAAAAGAGAGAAATAAGATTATCAGCTAGAACATAAAACTATATCATGTTCATTAACACAATGATTCAATGTGTTAAAGTTGTCTATTCTAATTCGTAAGTTAACTTATAAATTTATCAGAATCAGGGCAGCCCAGGTGGCTCAGCAGTTTAGTGCTGCCTTCAGCCCAGGGCCTGATCCTGGAGACCCAGGATTGAGTCCCACATCAGGCTCCCTGCATGGAGCCTGCTTCTCCCTCTGCCTGTGTCTCTGCCCCTCTCTCGATCTCTCTCTCTCTCTCATGAATAAATAAATAAAATCTATATATAAAAAATAAATAAATAAATAAATTTATCAGAATCCTAACAAAGCACCATCAATTTTTTTCTTGTTTTTGTTTATTTGTTATTTGATTTCTCAAATAATTCTATTGAAAAAATAAATAAGAATAGTCAGGAAACCAATAAAAGAGCTAAGAGGGGGCCACCTGGGTGGCTCAGTGGTAGGGTGTCTGCCTTTGGCTCAGGACGTGATCCTGGAGTCCTGGGATCAAGTCCCACGTCGGGCTCCCTGCATGGATCCTGCTTCTTCCTCTGTCTGTCTCTGTCTCTGTCTCTGTCTCTCTGTCATAAATAAATTAATAAAATCTTTAAAAAACAAGAAGAGCTATGAGGATTGGTCTTACCAAATACTAAAACATATTATAAAGTCTCAATAATTTAAAAGATAATACCAGAGCATGAATAAATAGATGTAAGAACGTGACTAATAGAAATATACCCAGGTACATAAGAGAATTTACTATAATTTGAAATATAGCAAGGGTGATACCTTATATCTGTGGGTAAAAGATCATTAAATGAATTGGGATAAATCTGACGGGAATATTATGCTGTATTCACTTTAAACCAAATGACTTCAAAATTTTACTGTAAAAAAATGAAATCATGGGGTGCGTGGGTGGTCAGTCATTTAGACATTTGCTTTTGGCTCAAGTCATGATCCTTGGGTCCTGAGATCAAGCCCTGCATCCCTGAGCAGAAAGCCTACTTCTCCCTCTACCTCTGCCTGCCGCTCCTACTACTTGTGCATTCTCTTTCTCTCTCCCTCTCTCTCTCTCTCCCATTCTGTCAAATAAATAAATTTATTTTTATATTTAATTTTTGAATACATAATAAATTTACATGGTTTGAAAGTAATTTCAATTCCACATCTATCTTATTTTACACCCCTCAAAAGGTGACTTTGGTCCACCAAGAAGCTGACACCAAAATAGGACGAGATGTACAGGTCTGTATATCTAGAAGGAGAGAGAAAGAAAGAGAATTGGATAAGAGGAATTTAAAAAATAAAAATTAAAAAATGAAATCACATATATGCTAGATAAAAATCTAGGAGAGGGGCATCTGGGTGGTTGAATATCTTCCTTTGGCTCAGATTGTGATCCCCGGGTCCTGGGATCGAGTCCCACGTCGGGCTCCCCACAGGGAACCTGCTTTTCCCTCTGCCTGTGTCTCTGCCTCTCTCTGTGTCTCTCATGGATGAATAAATAAAAATCTTAAAAAAAAAATCTGAGAGAATACCTTTACATCCTTGAAGTAAGGAAGACCTTTCTAACTATGACTAAAAAAATCCAGAAGCCACTCCTCCAAATAAATGCTAAACTTAAAACTTTTTAAATGTATGTATACTATGTGTATATGTATTTTCCTCCCACATGTAAAACACTAAGTAAACAAAGTAAAACTACAACCAAGAAACTTGGAAAATATTCACATCTAATACTATGCATAGATAATGGGCTAATTATATATATATATATTTTTTAAGTCACATAAAGAAAAAGAGCAAGAAAGACAATAAGAAAAAGAAAATTCAATAGAAAAATAGTCAAAGTATTATTAATCAAAGTATAAGAACAAACAGCTCACAGAAAAGGAAATAGAAATGACCCTTAAATATCTGTCTTCAAACATATTCTCTTTTTTTAAGATTTATTAATTTATTGGAGAAAGAGAGCATGTGCCTGTGAGAAGCAAAGGGCAGAGGGAGTGAGAGACAGAATCTCAAGCAGGATTCCCACTGAGTGCAAAGCCCAACACAGGGCTAGATCTCACAACCCAGGAGATCATGACCTGAGCTGAAATCACCAGTAGGATGCTCAACTGGACTGAGCTACCCAGGCACCCCTTCAAACTTATTCTTTATAAGATGATAAAGGCAAAATAAAACTACACTGAGATACCGTTTTCATTTATCACATTGACAAAAATGCAGACATTTGATAACACATTCAATTCAATGCTGTTGAGAAACAGGTGCTCTATACATCAGGAAAGTAAATAAGTATAACTCTATTTATGGGCTTTATGCTCAATGGAGAACACTTTGACAACATCCATCACAATTACTTATATATATCATTTGACCTAGCAGTTCCTTTCTGGAATTTATCCCACAGGTAAATTTGCATTTTTGCACATTTGCATATGTGAAAAATAATGTCTGTACAAGTTTAATTAAAACATTAGTTAGAACAGAAACAAGTTAAATATCCATCAATGATGACTGGTTAAAAAAATTAAGTTAAAACCCATGGTACAGCCATACAGCAGAATACTTGGCAACTGTAAAAAAAGAATTAGGATACTCTGAATGTACTGATATAAAGATCTCCAAGATTTAAATGAAAAAAAGCAAGTGAAACAAATAAAAAAGCTTAAAATACTAACTTCTGCATAAAAAGATGGAAAAATAGAATTTTCCTTATATGTGAAAAAAAAACTTTGAGAGCTTATACAGGAAACTAATAATCAATGTGTAGCAGCCATAAACTTTGTCACTCAGACCTGCTGCTGCAGGGAGCATAATTCACATATGGCCTTGGCTGCAGTCCCTCTAGCTCTACCACCATCTTTGTGCCAAAGCCAACTTTCCAGACAATGGCCAATAAGATTGGGATACTAAGGCAAGCCCATTCCAGCAAGGCAGGGAGCTCCTTTTACAAGAAACCCCTCCACTGGCCTTGTCTATCTTTCATGGAACTATGCTATAGTCTGAAGTTCCTCCTATCCAATTCTCTTTCTTTCTCTCTCCTTCTAGATATACAGACCTGTACATCTCATCCTATTTTGGTGTCTGTTTTTTGGTGGACCAAGGTCACCTTTTGAGGGATGTAAAATATGATAGATGTGGAATTGGAGTTACTTTCGAACCATGTAAATTTATTATGTATTCAAAAATTAAATATGAAAATAATCTCTAGCAATGTTTTTTGAAATGTTATTCTAGTATCTTCTTCAGCAGTCACCCTGGGCCTCACGCTTGGTCCACTAGAAAGATATATTTGTTGGGGATCTAGAAATGTGCATTTAAAGGTCCTCTGGTGATACCATAATACATAAAGTATTAGAAGATTAAACTATAACATTAGCATGAACTGGACCAAAGTATAAATATATAAAGTGAAATGAGAGAACCAGAACGGCCATACTACACAGCAATTAAATGATGCAACTCATCTAAACAATGAACATTTGGATTGGTGGGGGGGGGGGGGGGGTGGCTAGAATGAAAGATCAAACAGACCAAAGCAGCTCTTCAAGTTATTTTTCCAAAACAGAGAGAATAATAATCAAGGAACTTCAGGTATTCTAATTCCACTGATAAAACTAACCCTCCCCCCCAAAAAGGATGGTTCCTGATGTCTTCTTTTGCCATTAAACATTAAATAACCTCAATCCATTTATTTGATCCTCTGCCCACCAAACTTCGTAACGATAATTTGGGTCACCACATGGTTGTGCCTATAGAAAGAGATTGATAATTCCTTAAGAAAAACAAAACCTTATTATATTTTACAAGGGTATGAGAAACACTGTATTTGACGTGTGATTTATTTCATTCAAAGTATGCCATTCTTTTTACTCACTACCCATTTCCAGAAATGCTTGTTTTTATTTTTGATTCTCTAATTATCTGACCTGTGATGTTCCAATCGAAAATCAACTCTAGGGATCCCTGGGTGGCTCAGTGGTTTGGCGCCTGCCTTTGGCCCAAGGCGTGATCCTGGAGTCCCGGGATTGAGTCCCGCTTTGGGCTCCCGGCATGGAGCCTGCTTCTCCCTCTGCCTCTCTCTCTCTCTCTCTCTCTCTCTCTCTCTTTATCATGAATAAATAAATAAAATCTTAAAAAAAAAATCAACTCTAGTGGCACCTGTCTGGTTCAGGCAGTAGAGTCTGTGACTCTTGATCTCAGGGTTATGATTTCAAGGCTCACATTAGATGTAGATATTACTTTAAAAAAATAAAATCTTTTTTTTTTAATCAGCTGTCTAGAAAGTCCCCATTTGTAGCTTTATTGCCAACCTTATTTTGCCAAAATAGTCAATAGAAAACCAAGTCTTTTAATTAGAAATGCCAGAGACTTCTATTTCTCTTAAGAAATGTAATCCCACATAGCTAACAGGGGTATTAGAACTATTCCTTTAAACCATACATCATTTTTAATTATCTGGTTTCATGGCCATAAGATCACAGAAAGAATGGCAGGCACTATTTTAGAGAATCTTGTCTCATATTTTGAATCAAACAACTAGTGACATTTTATTATATGGTCTTCATCCTATGGGATATGTTTAGTTAGCTATTGCATCTGCTTGCAAATACCAATTAATAGTCATTTTTCTACTTAAATTTCCAGAACAACTAGCCAAGTCTAGCCGCTCAGCTTTAACTTAAAATTCAAATTTTATTTCATAACTTGAAACATAGGCGTTGCAGTGTATTGCTTTTGACTCAACAAAAACCATCATATATAATGATTTATTGAGTTATTATTCCAAATCTTCAGAGGTTTTATGTATGTGACCTTGTTTCCTCTATAGGCAAGTGATGATAAAAAAAAAATTATGTGCTTTATTGTATAATTGAATTTGGAAGGAGGGAAGGTAAGAGAAGAGAGGGAAAAACATCTCAATATACTTTAGGCATGCTTTTCATTCTAAATGTTTGTAATGAAACCCATGATGTAGGATAGAATTCCTATGAAAGTACTGTTCTCATTATGTCTTCAGTTTGTATGCAAGCCTCAGCTGTGTTACTTTTATTGCCGTTTTCAGCAAGAATTCAGGAGCGAATGAAAGGATGGAAACTCAAACAGAATGACTAAACTGTAATACAAAGATAATGAACTCCAATGTAACAGGACAGCAAATTAGAAGGCTGGGAAGTTGTTAGCCATAAAAAAGAAAAAGAAAAAGAGCTTTATTTCCATACTTTTGAAGCATTCTTTGGAAACCAGAAAAATCTAGCAATACAGTTAACCCAGTTACTGTCAGTGCAATTCTACTTTCAAAAGAAAGCCAGACTAACATTTTTAAACAGCAATTATGTTTTATGAAAAGGGAAGAAGAGGGAGTGAGAAGAACATCAAAACCTCTAAAAGCGTGACGATGAGAATCCAATCAGAAAGCAGTTTAAAATCTCCATTCACCTCAGCTTTTTGAAATAAGCATTTCCTGTCCCTAGCACCCTTCATTTTATCAGCCTGACAGGGACCTGGGGTATCAGTTGCTACCAAAGGGATTCATATGCTAAACTGAAACTCCTGCTTTCCAAACCAAAGGAAAAATGGAGTAAAACATGGACCACCCACCCAGTCAGGAAACAATGTACTTTGAGTTAAATTCCTTTTATGCCGTTTTCGTCCTAAGTGACTCACCAGAAGTGTTAAAGAAGATGGGTCACCTTGAGTTTATCCTAGAAAAGCTTCCCTACATTAAGTTTTAATCTTCCAAGACACTAAATTAAGACCAAGATTCCACTACATGATGGACATCATGATGCACTAGTGAATGATTACAAGTGGAGCATTACAAAACAGTAACAAATTGACCAGACTCTAGAAGGGCCTTTCAAACTTGCAAAATCCAAATCAGGGGTTACTCTGAACATTGCAAGTGATTTTTTTGAGTTCCCAAAGAATTTTTCTGTAGAAAAAAAAAGCCTCAAAATCCATAAGATGATCTTAATACATATTCCAGTTAAGATTTTTAAATCATATCAAATACAGTTAGTAAAAAAATAACTTTTTAAATTTATTTTCTTATCAAAAACATGTTTTAAGAATATTATTTATGAAACCTCTTTCTTTTTGTTCTAACCCTGTAAGCTAAACATGTTCCATTTATTTTTAAATGAAGTGAAAATTAGCCAGGTGTGTTAGATAAGCTTTCTATACACAGGTCTAAATATTGACAAAAGGAGATGTGTCACTGGAAAAATCATCAGTCTGGCAATTATCACGTTAGCATGTTAAGTGGAAAAAGATGTGAAACTTCCAAATGTGTCAATACAGATTATTTCATTTCCACTAGCTATCAGCTATACTGTGAACATCAGTTCTTTAATGTACACTAAGCAAACAGTTCAGCTAAAAAAATTTCTGTGACTGGAAAAAAAAAAAGAAAAGAATCACAAGGTCTTGTGTGAAACCACATATGTTTTTAACTACTTATTCAAATGACCTAAAAAGGGGAAGGGAGTGCAAATGATGGCAAAAGTGCTTTTCTGTATAGTTTATTTTTATAAGAACTGTGTTGCCTTCCTCTTTAACTGAGTTATATGGGTAATCCGCACCATTCCCATTGGTTCCAAAACCACAGCCCTTTCAACCAAAATAGCAGTGGCACTTGCAAAGGGGCATTCATATTACTACTCTTACAGGGCTAAGAAACTAAAATATCTCAGTTACACGCTTTAGCCTCCTAATGAACTGCACTTGAAGATGAGAGAGAGTGCTATTAATTTTTGGTCTGTGAAGCTGAATAAAGGGAAACTCACTTAAAATGGAATCAGAGGGTGCCTGGGTGGCTCAGTAGATTAAGCATCCAACTCTTGATTTCAACTTGGATCGTGATTTCAAGGGTCATGAGATCACACCCCACTTGGGCTCCACACTCAGTGGAAAGTCTGCTCGAGATTATCTCTCTCCCTCTCCTTTTGCTCCTCCCCCTGCCCCCCCAACTCTCTCTCTCTTTCAAAATAAATAAATAAATCTTTTTTAAAAAAATGTTTTAATAAAAATAAAACAATCAGGACAGCAAGAGGAAGCTCTCAATCCTACCACTTAAAGTCAATTGCAGACCACAAGAGACTACCTTGCATTTCCAAAAGGAAAAAGCCTATTTTACTATTCCAACAGGAGAAAGGAAGACTTTCTCCTTGCCCAGCAATAAACTCAGCCAATAAGAAAAATATCACAACTCTGCCAATGGGAAACCATTACCATCCTGAACTCTTGCTTTCCTTTAATGGACTTTCATTTAAAGCAGCCCCTTCCAATTTCCTCCTTTTCTCTATAAAGTAAACTTCCTCTCTTTTAATCTCCAGACTTGCCTTGGTTTGCCAGAGTTTGCATATCCTGAATTGGAATTCCTTTGCTATTCCCAAATAAATCCATTTTGCTGGTACAAATAGCTGGCTGTTTTTCTTTGAGGTTGACAGGTGTTATTTTTTTTTTAATTTTTTTTATTGGAGTTCAATTTGCCAACATACAGTGTAACACCTCCAGTGCTCATTCCACCAAGTGCTTCCCTCAGACCCATCACCCAGTCACCCCAACCCCCCGCCCACCTCCCCTTCCACTACCCCTTGTTCATTTCCCAGAGTTAGGTGTCTCTCTTGTTTTGAGGTTGACAGGTGTTATTAAGAAAGAATCCTATATATATATGAGAGTAAATTCTGGCAGTATAAAAATTCTACCTTTCTTGTTACCAGGCAATTAGTAACCAGAAAGGATAGTAATGTCCCTGCTAAAACATCCTTAAAAATATACATCCTTCAGTAACACATTTTGGTCTCTTTTCTTCCCCACCTTTTCTATTTTTTCTACCCATCATTCTTCCTGTGCACTCACTGGAATTTGTACTAAAATTTGTACTAAACCACTGCTCCATTCCTTCCTTACTGTTCATTGGCCCTCACCTTGCTACTAATCACAACTCTTCTCTGGTTTCACCAAACTCCCAAATATTAGCTTTTCAAACTCCCCAAAAGTATGTAATTACTTCTCTTTGTCCAGGAATGGAATGTTTAAAATCCTATTGAGGTTTCAGGATTGCTTTTTTTTTTTCCTGACTTCCCATTAGTTTCAACTTCAAAAAAAAAAAAAAAATGGTCTTCACTTTGTAAACCATTTACTCACTCCCTAAACTTTTATAAACTTGCCTCTGCCCTCCCACTTTACTGAAATTTCTCCCTTAAAGGTCATCAATTACCTCCTCATCTCAGAATCTGGAACTCATCTTTTTCTGCAGAATTGGATCCTATTGGGTTGTTGTTGATGCTTTCTTGTTCCTTTCCACACTGTAACACTGCACTCTCCTGACCACTTCTGTTTCCTGTTTCTCCCACTTCCAGAAGGTAAGAATCTCCACAATTTCGTTCTTGGCTTGAGACTTTGAGTCCCACTATAGCCTCATCTACTCCCACAGCCTCAAGTTCACTTCTATTGTGATAACTTCAAAACTTCCATTTCTGACCCCAACCTCTCACAGATAAGAAGTCTTGTCTCCAAGTGGTTACTGAGAATCTTCATCTAAGTGTCTTTATAGCAAATTCAGTTATGTCCAAGATAAACTCATCATCAACCTACCCCTCCAAATAATCTTCTATGACCACTTCCATTAGTAGGACCACCAAACATTGAATTCTGAATTCTATCATCTTGGACTACCAGCTTCATTCTCCATATCCTATTAATTACCAGGGCATGCAGATACTTCCATTTTGATGACTTTTCGCCCTATTGCCACCATTTTAGTTCAAGTGCATATTTCCTGTGCCTGGACCAGTTGGTCTTTAAATGAACCAACAGCATCAGAATCACCTGGAAACTTACTACAAATAAAAATTTTCAGGCCCCAGATCTATTTAATCTGAAACTCTTGTAGTGAGGCCAGCAATCCATTTTTTAACAAGACCTCTAGGTCATTCTGATGTATGCTAAAATGCAAGAGCCATCTGACTTGGATTATTGTTGATTACTTTTAATTGGCCTTCTTATCTCCAATCTTTTCTGTGCCCTCTCACACATTATTACTCTTAAGAATTACCTTCCTAAAGAATAACTCTTAACATGTCCCTTCCTTGATAAAAACATTTGACTCTATAGTGTCATCAAATAAAATCCAAATTCCTTATCATGACCTCTGAAGACTTCCAGGGTATTTAGAGAAGGTATAATCAAACAGAAATGAAGTATAGTAAATTATATCAAGAACCCACCTTACATAGGTTCTAAATTCAAACATATGTTTCTCTAATCTTTTTTCCCACATTAGCCACTGTTCGGATTCTACCACCTGCTATTTCTTATTTGTTGAAAAGAACAACTGAGTAAAACCAATAAGTGGATTGAAGGAACCAAAAAAACCCCAAAATAATATCAAAGTGAAAACTTCTGAGCTGTAGTATATGCAAAAGGAAAAATCTTATCTAACTTTAGAAAAAAAAAAAAAAAGGCTTTGTAGAGCTTTCCAAGAGTCAGCCACCACAAATTGCCTCGCTACCCCTGGGAGGTCTCCAGTCAGGGAGAAACCTGACCTTGGACTTGTGTAAACAAATATCTTCGGGACCTTCCAGCATTTGAAGCCCTAGCTTCCCACCCCCCCCCCCCCATTAAGCTGCCATATAAACATTTAATCCTAACTATTCAAGGAGCTACTCTCTTCACATGTATAATAAACTTTTCTCCAGTTAATCTGTCTTTTGTCAATTAATTCACAGGCCCCAAACACTAGGACCTAAGTTTGTAAAGTTTTCCTTCCAACAAAGTATTCATCTCATCCGTTGATCCTGGTCACAGGGAAGGATACTTATAAACCCTAAGGCTAGCTAATCTTAGAGGCAAGATCTTGAAAATGATTTTTTTTAAATCCTTGTGAAGAAATGTTATTGTTCATAAGAAGGCTTTTATATCTATCTTAGATTTCTAGGGATATGTTCAAGGAATAAGTTTTAAAACTAAAGCAGCTGTTAAAAAAACAAAAGAACGAGTCATAAAAGCCCTCTTATCCAATGCAGTAGAGACTTCAGAAGTTGTTGATTACATATTCCTCAGTCACTTATGTTACTGAGAAACTGAGAAAATAAGAGGCATTTGCCTCCTTAACACCTTATTACAGTCTTATATACACTATCCATTATTGTTCAAAACATGCCAAATCCAACTAAAACACATAATGGAATTCCAGATACAGAGGAGTGAAGAGGACAACAAATCCTCTCCCCCAGAGCAACTATTAAACTGGACAACACTGTCAGAAACAATCATTTCCAGCTCTGGAAATTGATTAAATAAAAGAGAAGTATACATTCAGAAAAAAAGAAAATACTGAACTTTTTAAGTACCATGGGAGACAGTAGTATTCTTGCCTAAGGCTTCTTTTATCTTCTCCACCATTCCCAACTCTGCCGGTGAGGTAGTTCTACCAGGGCAGAAAAAAAGAGTTTCACTGACATCCAAAGAAAGAAAACTATAGACTAACATCCCTTATAAACACTGATGCAAAAGTCATCATCAAGATATTAGCAAACTAAATCTAACAACATATAAAAAAGATGACATACCATAAACAAATGGGTTTTATCCCAGAAAAGCAAGGTTGGTTTAATGTCCAGAAATCAATTGCTGAATATATAATATTAATAAAATAAAAGACAAAAGCACATTATTATCTCAATAGGTACCAGAAAAGTATTTGATAACACCTATTTACAAGAAAAACTCTCAAGTTAGGAATAGAAAGTAACTTACTCATCTTGACAAAGTGCATCTATGAGAAATTTGCAGCTAACATCATAGTTAATGGTAAGAGATGGATTGCTTTCACCCCAAGATCAGGAACTAGGCAAGATATTCACTCTTACCACTCCAATTCAACATTATACAATAGGCTGTATCCAGTACAGTAATGCAAGAAAAAGCAATTAAAGGAATACAGATAGAAAACAAAGTAAAACTGTCTTTATTCACAGATAGCATGAGCCTAAGGTATCTAAAAGAAAGAAAAGAAAAAAGAAAGATTCATTAGAACTAATATATAAATTTAACAAGCTCACAATATATAAGATCAATATACAAAATTTTTTTAAAGATTTTATTTATTCATGAGAGACACACACAGAGAGGCAGAGACATAGGCAGAGAGGAGCAGGTTCCGCACAGGAGCTCAATGTGGGACTCAATCCCAGGACTCCAGGATCATGCCCTGGGGTGAAGGCAGACACTAAACCACTGAGCCACCCAGGCATCCCTCAATATACAAAATTAACTACATTACTGCTGATTGTTTTCTTAGAAAAAAAAATCCAAAACGGAAATTAAGAAGCAATTTCATCCTCAATAAAATCAATAAAAATAAATAAATGAATACTTAGGAATAAATTTAACAAAAGAACTGGCAGGCTTGTACTCTGAAAACTTTAAAACATTACTGAGAGGCATTATCAACAATAGCCAAACTATATAGAGAGCCCAAATGTCCATTGACTGATGAATGGTTAAAGAAGATGTAGTGTGTGTGTGTGTGTGTATATATATATTACATATGTAATAGTATATATGTATTAGTCTAATATACATATATATAAGGAAATATTACTCAGCCATCTAGAAATATGAAATCTTGTTATTTGCAATAACATGGATGGAGCTAGATTGTTTTATGCTAAGTGAAATAAATGAGTCAGAGAAAGGCAAATACCAGATGACCTCACTCATATGTGGAATTTAAGAAAGAAAATAGATGAACATATGGGAAGGGGGGGAAGGGAAAGAGGGAAACAAACCATAAGAGTTGATAAAGAATAAACTGAGGGTTGAGGGAGGGAGATGGATGGGGGATGGGCTAGATGGGTGATGTGTATTAAAGAGGGTACTTCTGATGAACACTGGATGTTGTATATATGTGATAAATTACTGAATTCTACTCCAGAAACCAATATTGCACTGTATATTCACTAACTAAAATTTAGATTAAAAAAAATTACCGTGGGATGTCTGAATGGCTCTGCGGTTGAGAGTCTGCCTTTTGCTCATGGTGTGATCCCGGGATCCCGGGATCAAGTCCTACATCAGGCTCCCTGCATGAAGCCTGTTTCTCCCTCCTCCCATGTCTCTGCCTCTCTCTCTGTGTGTCTCTCACAAATAAATAAATAAATAAGTGAAATTAAAGATCTAAATAAATGAAGTTATAGTCCATGTTCATGGGCCGTTAAAATGGCAATTTTTCCTAAATTGATCTTTATTTTTTTTTAATTAATTTTTATTGGTGTTCAATTTACCAACATACAGAAAAACACCCAGTGCTCATCCCGTCAAGTGTCCACCTCAGTGCCCGTCACCCATTCCCCTCCAACACCCGCCCTCCTCCCCCCTTCCACCACCCCTAGTTCGTTTCCCCGCGTTAGGAGTCTTTATGTTCTGTCTCCCTTCCTGATATTTCCCAACATTTCTTCTCCCTTCCTTTATATTCCCTTTCACTATTATTTATATTCCCCAAATGAATGAGAACATACACTGCTTGTCCTTCTCCGATTGACTTATTTCACTCAGCATAATACCCTCCAGTTCCATCCACGTTGAAGCAAATGGTGGGTATTTGTCGTTTCTAATCGCTGAGTAATATTCCATTGTATACATAAACCACATCTTCTTTATCCATTCATCTTTCGATGGACACCGAGGCTCCTTCCACAGTTTGGCTATTAAGAGTCCATCAAAATCCTAGAGGAGAACACAGGCAACACCCTTTTTGAACTCGGCCACAGTAACTTCTTGCAAGATACATCCACGAAGGCAAAAGAAACAAAAGCAAAAATGAACTATTGGGACTTCATCAAGATAAGAAGCTTTTGCACAGCAAAGGATACAGTCAACAAAACTAAAAGACAACCTACAGAATGGGAGAGGATATTTGCAAACGACATATCAGATAAAGGGCTAGTTTCCAAAATCTATAAAGAACTTATTAAACTCAACACCAAAGAAACAAACAATCCAATCATGAAATGGGCAAAAGACATGAAGAGAAATCTCACAGAGGAAGACATGGACATGGCCAACATGCACATGATAAATTGATCTTTAGATTCAATGCAATCCCAATCAAAATCCCAGGCATGATTTTGTAGAAATAGGCTGATCCTGAAATATATAGGGAAATGCAAAGGACCTAGAATAGCCAAAACATTTTTTAAAACAACAAATTTGGAGAAGTTATACTATACAATTTAAAACTTACCATAAAACAATAATGAAGACAGTGTGATACATGTAAAGATAGGTGTATATATAAACCCTTCATAGTACAGTCAATTGATTTAGTGGGAACATGATGGGTTTTTTAACACATATACTTTGCTGGGACAAGTGGGTACATACCTAAAACAAAATTAATTTAGATTCTTACGTTAGACCTTAAACAAAAATTAGCTCAAAACAAATCATAGAGGGGTACCTGGCTAGCTCAGTCAGTGAAACATGTGACTCTTGATCTTGGGGTCATGAGTTTGAGCCCTATGTTGGCACAGATGTTACTTTAAAAAAATCATAGACATAATTGTAAGAACTAAAGTTATTAAACTTCCAGAAGAAAATAAAGGAGAAAAACTTGGATTAGAGAAAGATTTCTTGATATGATATTAAAAAGCATGATATATAAAAGGAAAAGAATGACAGATTGGACTTCATCAAAATTAAAAACCAGCTTTCAAAAGTTACCAATAAGAAAATGAAAAGACTGGGAGAAAGTATATGAGATCTTATGTCTTAAAAGATATATAAGATACATAAAGAACTTTTACAACTTAATAAGAAATAAAATAACCCAATTAAAAGTAGTCAAAAGATTTGAATAAACATTTTACCAAAGAAAATATACAACTGGCTAATAAGTAAATAAAAACATTTTCAATGTCTTTAATCATTATGAAAATACAAGGTAAAACAATAGTAAAATACCGTATCCACACATTGAAATGACTTTAAGCAAAAAATGTGACAATAGATTATGTTGGCAAGGATATTGAGAAATTAGAACCCCTATACATTGCTGGTAAGAATGTGAAATGGTATACAGCCATTTGGAAAACAGTTTAACAGTTTCTTAAAAGGTTAAACCAATGACCTACCAATGCCATTCCTAGAATACATCCAAATAAAATGAAAGCATATGTCTACAGAAACGTACAAGTTTCTGTACAAGTTTCATAGCAGCATTATTCATGAAAACCAAACAGTGGAAACAATACAAATGTTCATTAAATGGTAAATGGTAAAACCAAACGTGGTAAGTAAATTCATACAATGAAATACTACTGAACAATAAAGAAGGATAAATTCCTGATACATACTACAACTTGGATGAACCCCCAAAACAGTATGCTAAGTGAAAGAAGCCAAACATAAAAGACTACATATGACATGGTTTCATTCATATGAAGTTTCCAGAAGACAGATTTACAGAAAGCAGATAAATGGCTACAATGGAGGGGAGGGGCTGACTGCAAAGGACATTCAGGAAACTTGTAACAGGTAAAAATGTTCTAGAACTGAGTTACAGTAAAATTTACCCTGAATTCTATAAATTTGCTAAAAGTTATTGAATTGTCCTCTTACAATGGGTGAAGTTTATGGCATAGGTTATCAATGAAGTTACTTTTAAAAGAATTGTGTTTAAAACTCTAAAAACACACACACATGAAATCAGCTACAAAAATTATGTACCGCAAGTTCTGTTCCATTTATTCTGCAACAGTGCAAAAATCACATATTTCATCAAGGTTGAAAATAAATATGGAGAAAATTAAGAACATTTGGTTATAAATCAACCAATGATGGCACTTTATTACCAAGTTTATTTTCTGTTTAACTGCTTATACAAGCTAATTTGTTCGTGTCCATACCTAAACAGCTTTTTATCACTTGATAGAAATTTTTCTTGCTTTAAAATTTTTGCCATGGTCAGTTAAGATTTCTTTCTTAACTAATTATGATTATTTGGAAAGAAGGTCTAAAAGAGAGTTTTCTTTCTCTGTGATTCTCTCTCTGAAACAATATCCCATAGCCTCTGTACTTTTGTGATTTGTTCTTGTTCTTTTTCTTCTGCCCTACTGCTTCCTTTTTCACCTGATTCAGAATTTCTGAAACGTACAGGAAGAATCAATAATGTCCCCAGGGTAACAGAAACAATATGCTTCAGCAGTTTTCTTTCCACTATACCACATTACCAATATGATGACTTGAAACCAAACACAGTAAAACATGTAATAAGTGAAACCTAAAAAAAAATAATCATGTAACACACATTTTGCATGACTGTGAGATCATTGCAATGACTCTGAGTGGCTACTGCCTGCCTAGCCAATCAGAAGTTCCTAGAAATATGGCAACGTCTTCAAAATCCAACTGGTTCTACCTATACTCTGTCACCAACTCAAGGTTTTCTACTCCACTTTAAATTTCAGCGGAGACCATTTTGAACTCTTGCCATCTCGAATTGAGAGAAGAGTGGCAGTGATTTCAGGAATACCCTAATTGTTGGTACCTATTTCATCCACCTTATCTAAGGAGATTTAGGTAGAAAGACTACTGAGAACATGGGAACTTTTGTCTCCGCTTCTCAAAAAGAACTTCCTGGATATTTCCACCCAGTCTTGCCCATCTCTACATTTTGCATCCTTCCTCCCTCCCCAGAAGATAAGAATTTAGCCCATTCAAGTTGAGAATGGGGGCTCTGGGGAGAACAGGAGCCAATTCCAATATGTTTTATCTAAATTATATTATCATCAAGTATGTAACTGCAGAGGTTTACTAAACCTAGTAATCCAAAGAGAACTTTGAATTCAGTATAGAAAAGTTACAGGACTTCTAACTTAAAGCTAGAAAAGAAGCATGCCTCTACTGGTAATCCCTGTGGTTGACTTAGCATGATAATGTGTCCAAGTCAATCATGGTAATCCAATTCTTATTTTCATTATTAATTTGGAATAGGCAAAACATCCAATCCATCTGTTGAGATATGAATAAGTGGGATGGAAACTTCTAGAAAAGCTTTCCTCATATTTAAAAAAGACTCTTAAGAAAGAAACACTTTCAGGATGCCTCGGTGGCTCAGCAGTTGAGTATCTTTTGGTTCAGGTGTGATCCCAGGGTTTGGGATCAAGTCCTATATCAGGCTCCCTATAGGAGCCTATGTCTCTGTATCTCTCATGAATAAATAAATAAAATCTTTATTAGAAGAAGGAGGAGGAGGAGAAGGAGGAGGAGGAGAAGAAGGAGGAGGAGGAGAAGGAAGAAAGAAGCAAGAAGGAGAAGGAGAAGAGAGAAGGAGAAGAAAGAAGAAAGAAGAAAGAAGAAGAAGAAGAAGAAGAAGAAGAAGAAGACCACTTTCTCACATTGCCCTGAAGACTACTAGTTCTGGATAAGAAGCTTGGAGTTGTTGAAGCCATCTTGTGAATATAAGGAGAACCAGTAACAAAGATTCTTTCCCTGACTAAACAAACATTAGGCAGGCTCTTCTGAGCCTCCTGCTGGATCAGGCCAGACTTTGGCCTTCCATCACCATATTTATAGAGACGAGTTTAAGTAAGAATTCTCCTAAGTTGGTTTAACTGGAATTCCCCATACTCCATATGTTATCACCCTCCATATCTGACCAAATTTCTCATCTCCCGGATAATATCTGATCACTTTAACCTGCTTTCAGCAGAATCCTAATAGGTCAGTTAGCAAGGAATTATTCTTCTGTCTAGTAATTTTTTTTACCGACTCTTCCCCACCAACCCTGCTCCTTGGCTATAAATCCTCATTTTTCCTTGTTATGTTCAAAATTGAACCCAGTTCTAGACTGAGCTTTCTTTTCCCCTATTGCAATAGTATCTGATTCAAAACTGCTTTTTTACTGCTGTCCAGCACTGCTTTTCTTTAATACCAGCCTCCACAGGAAGCCAGAGTAAGGACAGCAGAGCAGGGAGATAAAACGGACTTAGGTCCTCAGGGACATTGGTGAGCTACTCAACATATAATAACATGTTTGAGTCAGGGTTTTTGTTTTTGTTTGTTTGAGCTTTGTTGTTCTTATTGTTGTTTGATTTCATTTATGTAACTTCCTGCTAAAAGTATCTTAACAAATGCTTTGTGATTATTGAACCTGGGCATTCCATCCTAGACTATGATCATTTTTATAGGTTTGATTATTTGAAAGAAATATTATTTTGAAAGAAAGTGGTAAAAGGGAAGAGAAATAGGAACAGTTTGTTCAGGATAAAAGATGACTTTCTATTTAATCATATGATATCGTATTCCACTTTTTTTCAAGAATAAGAACTATATCAGCAGATGCTCTGAAATTAAGAGAAAACAAAATAGAAATAGTAAACTTGCCTATAGCCATAGGGGTCCCAGGCCTTGGGTTGAGGCATATGTAATTTCATATTACCTGGCTAACCACACGGAGTGATGTGGGAGTCTGGGAATTGCCACTGATCTGGGCCCAGCAGGGTGCCAAGGAAACTCTCCTTCCAACATCAAATTAGAGCAGCACAGACCCTTGAAGAATATGTTAAATGCCGTGCCTTTATAGAACATTTTTAACTTGATACAGTACTTTCAAATCCATTAGCTAATTGCAATCTTCAAAACAGTGCACTAAGGTAGACATTACCCCCATTTGACAAATGACGAGTGCAGAGTACATGGCGAAAGGGAAAACATTTGCTTAAAATAACTCAACTAACTGCACTATGAATAGTCCATAGCTGTAGATTGCTTGCTCAGAAAAGCAAATATTCTCTGACCCTGTTGTAAATAGGATCTGTTCAGGATTTTCCAAGGACCAGAGGGCTACACTGTCTCTCAGTATATACTAAATACACACTTACCTGTCTTAGTGTCTGCTTCAGCCACATTCTGTTTCAGCCTCTTCACTTCCTATTTTTCCATCCTCTATTGTTTTTCGTCTACTCATCATGACCAAAAGATGCTGAAACTGTTTGCAGGGAATGTTTAACAGAAAAGCCCAAATAGGTACCTCCTGGGAAAAGTCCTCCACTGGACCAAAGAGATCAGCTACAATTAGAGAAGATGCATCTTTTGCATTGATCAAACCAAAGAAAAGTAGTAATGTCTAACTTGATTCCATTTTTTTAAACAGTGCTTTTATTTATATATTTTTTAAAGTAAACTTTAGGCCCACACGGAGCTTGAATTTATGACTCCAAGACCAAGAGTCACATGCTCTTCCAACTGAGCCAGCCACGTTCCCTTAACTTGATTCAATTTTTAAATAGAGTGCAAAGTATGAGCAAACTGTTAAAAATAAGACAACAGGCCCAAAATGGAGTCTCTTTCGCGAAACCTTACATCACCAAACTGAGACTTATATTAATTACAGTTTTGGCTCTCCCAGAAATGGGCTCTTAAACCAGTCAATCAGGAAACACCTGACTAAAAAAAAAAAAAAAAAAAAAAGGAATCACCTGATCAGCCCTAGTTAGGTCATCTCCTGAGAGACCCTTGCATTCCCCTTAACAGAAAGTAACCTTGCAACAACCAACCTGCTTTTTTGCCTAGTATAACTTCCTCATTCCTGTTGCCTTCCTTTCTGAATGACTAGTTGCTGCTCAGTTAGTGAATCATTGCATAAAGCCAATAAGATCTTTAAAAACTTACTCAGTTTAATTTTGTTTTTTAACAAAATCCTCATGAAAGAAAAGTGTTTGCCTCTACTACCTTACTCACTTATGTGACAATAAGTCTGGATTTTCACACCAAACAATTGTCTAATTCTCTGCAAATACCAACTAGGTGTCTTGCACTTCGATTCATTTCTGACACTCACTCTGGAGTTAGCATCAGATCCCACAAGTTAATGGTAGTCCACAAGACTACCCACACTTCAGACACAGATCATAAACCTCAGTTTGTCACTGGCACTTCTGACTGACTAGCTATAAATTGCGTTCTACAACACTTTCTTGGGTTTCATATTTGCTAGAATGGCTCACGGAATTTAGGAAAACAGTTTACTTACTAGGTTATCAGTTTATTATAATACTAGAATTCAAGAACAGCCAGATGGAAGAGATGCAAAGGGCAAGGTATGTGGGAATGTGCAGAGAGCTTTCATGCCCTCTCCAGGTATGCCATCCTCTCAACCACCTCTCCATGTGTTCACCAACCCAGAAGCTCTCCAAATCCCATACTTCAGAAACTTTTATGGAGATTTCACCATCTAGGCATCATTAATTATTAACCCAATGTCTAGCCCCTTTCCTCTTCCTGAAATCTAGGACATGGGGCAGAAAGTTTCAAACTCTAATCATGGCTTGGTCTTTCTGGTGACCAGCCCTCACCCAGGGGGCTATCCAGGAGCCCACCATGGGTCACCTCATTGGAAAAGATGTTTCTATCATCCAGCAAATTCCAAGAGATTAAAGATTTCTGTATTGGAACTAAGGTCAAAGAACAAATATTAGAACAAAAGATGTTTCTGTGCTTTTACTGCTTAGGAAATTACAACAGTTTTAACAGCCCTGGCTAGAAGATATAGATATAGATAGATAGATAGATAGATAGATATACATATAGAGAGATACAGATATACATATACCTCCAAAATACATATAAGTATTGTGTATAATAATATATATATTTTGGAGATAGATATAGATATCTGAGCATCTGTCTTTGGCTCAGGTTGTGATAGTGGGGTCCTGGGATTAAGTCCTGCATCTGGTTCCCCATAGGGAGCCTGCTTCTCCCTCTGCCTGTGTCTGTGCCTCTCTCTGTGTGTCTCTCATGAATAAATAAATTAAATATATATTTTTTAAAACTACATAGTGAGGGATGTCTGGCTGGCTCAGGCAGTAGCAGAGCATATGACTCTTGATCTCAGAGTCAAGAGTCTGACCCATAGTGCTCATATTGGGCATAGAGCTTACTTTAAAAATTACAAATAAATAAATAGAAACTACATGAGGAGCAGAGGATACTATTTGCAATTTACTAGAATGCTGACTAAGCAATTTCTGACACAATAGTTTTTCCACTCCTGTAAGATTCCTGCCAAAGTGTGCAGAATCTTATAAGCACTGTAAAAATTTTATTTACAGTATGTATTTTATATATACTGTATGGATACACCATAGGTACAAAAGTTTCCTACTGTAGTAAATTTAAAAATTATTGTAGTAAATTTAAAAAGTAAAATGTATAATCACTACTATTTAGTAACTTTCTTTATAAAGAAATTTCTTGAACATATTTCAGAAGTTAAGTATTTTTTTGCCATAATGTTAAATAAGGCCAGGGGCACTTATTGGCTGGCTCAGTCAATAGAGCATGCAACTCTTGATCTCAGGATTGTAAGTGTTTGGGATTTTTTTCAGGGTTGTAAGTTTGAGACACACATTGGGTTTAGAGATTACTTTAAAAATTAAAAATCTTTTTTGAAAATATTAAATAAGACCATATATATGAGCTAAAATCTCATAATTCTATTTTTTATTTTCAAAAAGCATATTTAGAGCTTCTAGTGAAAACCTAGGAATTAAAGAAGCAAATAGAGATAATGCATACAACATACAGCAAAGAAAAGAAAGGAAATCCTTTAATGTTATAGTCAATAGTTTTAAAGAAACATGAGATTATATACCCATCAAATGAGAATAGAAAGCCATGAATAGAGGAAAATAAGATGATTTCCTAGAAATTAAGCCAAATGTAATTTTTTTCTTTATTTTTTAAGTAAAAAATTACACTGTAATGCCTAACATGTAACATGGGTCTCAAACTCATGACACCAAGATCAAGAATCACATGTCCTACCAACTGAGTCAGTCAGGCACTCCCCAAATTTTAAAGTTTTAGTAGTAGGATAGGCAAATAAAATTGGGTATATCTCCCAGAGGATATTCCAGAGGGAACACAGAAAACCAAGGGGAGGAAATTCACAAAGATATAACACAAGAAACTTTCTCAGAACTGAAGCACCTGAATCTCCAGTGGAAAAAAGTCTACATAATGAATGAAGGAAGACTCTCACCAATGTTCATCATTGTGAAATTTCAAAACACCAGGATTAAAAAAACATTGTTCAGTAGCAATATGAATGCTACACAATAGTGCAGCAATGCTTTCAAAATTCTCAGAGAAAATTATTTTCAACTAAAAATTGTATACTTAAACTATCAGCAGACTGTAAAATTAAAGTCAATTCAAACATGCAAAAATTTTAAATTTTTCCTCATATACACTGTCTTCTAGGAAGCTAGTGGAGAATATTTGGCAACATGGGAGAAAGAGGAAGACATGGATTTCAGAAAGCAAAGACTCCAATATATGAGGACAATAAAGGGAAATCAAGGTTGACAGCTATGCAGCGGTCTAGGAAGCAGCTAGTTCAGATGGAAACTAGAAGAAAGATGGCTTCAGGAGGTATATCTCAAGATGGGAGCTTGAACTACGCTACTGTTTAGAATTGTGTTTCAATATATTGTTTTATAATTGGTAGGTATATGACAAAAAATAGTGATGAATACATAGAAAATTAGAAAATTTTAAAGGGGACAATTATTAACTCCAGGGAAAATAAAAAGTTGCATGAGAAAAGAATCTACTTGTGTCTGTAGCCAACAATGATCTTATAAGATCATGATTTTCATAAATTTGATTATTGAATTAACAGTATTATATAATTATTTGGGGAATATAAAGGAGAAGAAAAGGGGCTGAGGAAAGTATAAAAGAGTTAAAACCCCCATTACCATCATAAAAAATCAGTAGATAATATCAAAATTTGAAAGCCTGAAATTAGCAAGAATTAGGGAAGGGTCAGAAACACATAATTTTCTTTTAAAGCTTTGAGTTCACATTGGGGCCTTTGGCAGGTGGGTCAATGCATTAGCTTAATAAAAACATAATTTAATTTTCTAGAAAGTGACTAAACTATGGAAGTAGTCTAGTATAGTGATACAATGGGAGGCAAGAAACTGAGGTCTCATCCCAGCTCTGCCAACTCTAAAAATCTGTGGCCAAGTCTCTTTACTTTAGTTTCCTTATTTAAAGCCAGAGCTTTAAATATTTCTTTCAATTTTACACTTACATGTTCAAATCTGCCCATCTTCAGTGAGGCTATTTCTTGTGTCTCCTTTATAATGATTCATCAGCTAATCAGAAAAAAATCCCAAGTGAACAGCTTCTTTTCCAGGATCTTAAATAGCCAGAAATAAACACATTCTTCTCTGACCAGGAGACTTCACATGCTAGAGAACTACAAGAAATAAAGCATTACCAGGTAAAAGGAATGTAGTGCTCTGACAAGATCTTAATTGACTCACTAAGTTATGGAGATTTTAGGCAACAATTTACCCTGTTCTTAAATTTTAAAAGTAGTTGCCATAGCAACTCCTAGACACAGCATATGGTATGTCTGGTACCTCCAAGATAACAGAGCAGATTCTTGATGAATTTTCCTTACAATATGTTGTGAACTTCTTGTACTTTTTAGTGTTTCAGTGGGCAATGTTATAAGGTGCTAGTATTCATTATTATCTATATATTTTGAATCCTATCTTAAAGCATTTTTCACTTACAAAAAACAAACTTTTAATGCTTCCCATATCCCTTAATATCCTTTCTTCATAGAAAAATAAAAATGATCTACAAACTAGTAGAAATAAAAGCAAATGAACAGATAATCATAAAAGAAAAAACTGTAAATAGAGAATAAATCGTATGGAAAATGTCCTGCTCACTTACAGGGGAGGGAAGGAAAATTAAAAATAGATACTATTTTTCCACTTATCAAATTGAAAGAATAGGACAAGTTAGAAACGGTACTGCCATCTACCATTCTGGTAGATAATTTGGGATTATAAATCCAAAGCCTTTAAGATGTTCTTGACATTTGACCCAGGAATTTCCCTGCTGCTGGTTTATCCTAATGACTTTTTTTTAAATATTTTATTTATTTATTCATGAGGGACACACACAGAGAGAGAGAGAGAGGCAGAGACACAGGCAGAGGGAGAAGCAGACTCCATGCAGGGAGCCTGACGTGGGACTCGATCCCGAGTCTCCAGGATCACGCCCTGGGCTGAAGGCAGGTGCTAAACTGCTGAGCCACCAGGGCTGCCCGACTTTTTTTTTAAGTACACAAAGATCTCTGTAGAAGAATTATTTGCAATACCAAAAATTAGAAATCAACTTAATATACAATAAGAGGAGATTTAAAATTATATAAGTATTCTCTTCTTATAAGGCATTTAGATTTGATGCAATGTTTTTATATTGTAGATTTTACTACTGATATATATTGCTGTGTTTTTATTACAAATCATGGCACTATTATATACTATAGTACATATGAACATATATGTACTTTATATATGTATACTAAATAAAATTTTTTTAAAGAATATGGACAAAATTTGATGTTAATTTATAGTATATTTGAAATATAGTATATGCAAATAATCATAGAAAAAGGCACAGAAAGTATATCCCCAAAATAAAGTGGCTGTGGTGGACACCCTAAATTGACCCCCAGTAAGTCCTGCCCTTGTATAATCCCCTTATCTTTGAGAGCTTACAGAACTGGTGACTTGCTTCTAACCGATAGAATATGGCAAAGGCAATGGATGCAATGTCGCTCTCAAGATTATGCTACGTGTATAAGACTCCATTTTAGCAGACTGGAGAGAGAAAGGTTATCCTCCTACTGGCTTTGAAAATTCATGCTGCCATGTGACAAGGAACTATGGGCGGCCTTTAGGAACTACAAGGAGTGCTAGGGCCTGTTAGCTTCCAGCCAACAATCAACAAAAAGCCAGGGCCTTCAGTCATACAGCTTCAAAGAAGTGATTTCTGCCCACAATCTGAATGAGCCTGGAAGCAGATTTTTCTCTAGATGGACTTCCAGGTGAGAACACAACCCAGACAGCATTTGAATTACTGCCTGGTGAGACCCTGAACCAGATAACTCAGCTGTGCTGTGCCAGGACTTCTAACCTATGGAAACTGGAAATAATAAATGTGTTGTTCTAAACTGCTTTTGTGGCAATTTACAACGCAGCATAAAAAAATAATACAGTGGCTGTCTCTAGAAAGTAGCCTTTTTTTTTTTTTTTACAAATTTTCCTTTCTTATTTGTACTTTGCTACATTTTCTAAAATGTTATAATAAAAATTTCATTGCTTTTAAAATCAAAAGATGTTATTTTCAACAAATCATCTGGAAACAAAAAGTAAGTATGCTCTGCAAATTTTTAACTGATTTTGAATTTGGCAAAAGAACATTTTTTAAAGTGTACAATGAAAATATAGCACCAAGATTACCCCAGATTTCTATTTTTTAAATGATCTTAACAGAATATTTTATTTAAATCATGTTAACATAGACTGTTTCTGAAATTTTAAGCTTTCTATATTTAATAATGCCTGCTGGGAGAAAAAAAAAAGAAATCATACTTTTAAATTTTCCTTTCCAATTTTGACCATGATTTAAAATGGAAAAAGTTATGTTGATTGTGGCTAAATGTTCTCATTTTTATAGGCCATTATGCACTTTAAATTCACTGTTGGCATTTTAATTTCATTTTACAAAATAAATCCCAACTGACAACAGAATAAAGCAAATTCTAAGTCAACTAAGCGAAAAAGTGTCACTGCAAACATAAAGAACTTTGCAAACTGAAGCAACATTTCATATGGCTCCTGAACCTAAATTTCCAAAGTTTCAACAGGAAAAAAAAGTGTGTGTGTGTGTGTGTGTGTGTGTGTGTGTGTGTGTGTGTGTGTTGGGGGAGTTAGTATTGACAAATGAGACCATCTCTACAACTTACTGTCTACAACATGACATTACCATTCAACTGTGTACATTAACATAAATTTACTATGGTAGCAAGTTCTTGTCCAAGAAGATGAAAATTGCAATAACTATAGCTTGTTTCAGGAACTTGTCAAAATTCCATTTATCTGACCACTAGACTGTTTGACTTATTGTCATTAGAATAAATATCCCCTTCTCAAGACAAGGTATAGTTTAATTAGGCTCCTCAAATGACTGTTTACTTTTAAAGATCTGCTTTGAAAACTGTACCTTGCTATATTTACTAATTTGAAACTATTATATAATGAGTTTTGCCGAGTCCTGATGAAACTTTAAAAATCTGTCTTAAATTGAACCCATAAAACTTCCTAAATTTGCCATTTCCCTTCTGAGACATAGTGCTAAAACTGTTAAGGTAGTGATCTCCTATACTGCAGTAAACAAACGTGGCTTTGCTTTATCAACAGGATATTTTTATAGTATTTCATGGAGACAGTATTCAACAATCTTTGCAGTCCCATCAAGATACAATAGAAATCTGCTCACCACAGTGGCTTAACCATCCACAAGGAAAGAGTGCTCCTCAAAGGCCCGTTGAACCTCTTCTCTTCAAAAGTCTCCAAGATGATAGTGTTGAGGTAAGTCCACATTGGGTTTAAGCTTCGGTTTTTTTTCTTTCTTTTTAATTTCCCCAAATAGTGAGTTTATTTTGACTCCTTGGAATATGAAACCCTTTTTAGGAATTCTTTGATTATTGTATCAGATTTGCAAAATTTTTGCCCTTAGTGGTGATCTGACTAATCACTAACAATAATTACTGTTTACCTTTGTCTATTCTTCTTTTTTATTGTGTACCTGTGAGAGAAAAGTAATAGGGACCTTTCTTTAAAGGGCACAGGTCCCTGTAAGACCACTCATTGAGCTGTCCTGGGAATAGAGAATTTCTGAAGAGTTCTTCTTACACTGGTATCCTTTGGACAAACTCTACCTTTGGTCAATTATCAAAACATCATGAGAACTTCCTTCAGTCTGAGATGTGCCTGAGATGCTGGTTCTTAGTCAAATTTCCTCTTTACCTTTCCATCCAAGAACTATAAGTAAGTTGAGTCTTTAGTTGGCATAAAGGAAAAACAACTTTTTCCACCTTTCTGTGTAGAGAAAAAAAATAGTTCTCCCTACTGTGTTTCTTTCCTCTGTGTCTCCTTTACTACTCACATAGAATAATTCTGACACTTTTGGTCACCAAATATGTGGAAGTTTTCCCCACACCAAACAATTCCCTGCAACACCAGCTAGATGTTTTACAACATGACTGAATTCTGACATTATCAACACAGAGACAACATCAGATTTCACAGGTTAGGGCTCAGTTCATAAGACTTTCCCCTCCCACCCAACACACACATACTTCAGTTGCCAGTTATAAGCCCAGGTTCTCCCCTGTGCTTCTGACCAATCAGCTATCGGTTGGAGCTTCCAATAACCCCCTCCTTGGGTTCAGTTAATTTGCTACAGTGGCTCAGCAAACACCTACTTATTATAGGGGCCAAAGGTGGAGGTCCCAAGATGGGCCTCTTTGGCATGAAAATTATTCTGAGCCAAAGGCAATGGAGACCCTACGGGCTTAAGAAAAACTTTTGCTTCTCCTTTAACTATATGGAAGTATCTAAATTGGGAGTCTTTTTCAGAATAAGAGTTACTAGCAGATATAAATTTTATCTGAGTGACCCATCTGTATGGCAGGGCAAACATCTAATTATGAAACATCTGCTTTTCTTATTACCCCGTGAATTACATTCCTTTCCTCTGAAGTCCCAGACCGCTTAGTTCAGAATAACATATATGCTTCATTTTGCCTATATATCCATATCTGTAGATTTCTCATATGTACTATTAAATTTGACTCCTGTTAATCTGCCTCATGTCACTTTGATTCTTAGTACAGCTGGAAAGAACCTTGAAGGGGATAGAAATTCTTGCTCTACTACAGTATGTTTACCAGTTTATTAAAGGATGTGATAAAAGATACAGATGAAGAGCCAGATGAAAAGATGCATAGGGCAAGCTCTGGGAGGACCCTGAGTCCAAGAGCTTCTGTCCCTGTGGATTTACGGTATATCATCCTCCAGGTATGGATGTGTTTACCAACCTGGAAGCTCTCCAAATCCCATACTTTTAAGATTTCAGGAGGCTTCATCATGTAGGTATTATCAATCATGAATTCCATTTTCAGTCCTGTTCCCTCCCCAAAAGAATGGGAGGAATGGGGCTGAAAATTCCAAACTTCTAAGTATGGATTGGTCTTTCTGATGACCACCCCTTATTCAGGAGCCATTCAGGAGCCATTCAGGTGCCTACTCAGAATCACCTCATTAGAACAATGGCATTCCTATCCCGAGGAAATTACAGGTGTTTCAGAAGCTCTGTGTCAGGAACAGAGGTCAGAGACTAATATTAGAATAAGAGATACTCCTAGTGTTCATATCACTTAGGAAATCACAAGGGTTTCAGAAGCTCTGTGCAAGCAAATGGGGGCAGAGACCAATATATATTTTCTACTATATCATATTTGGAGATGGGATGGCCATTAGGCTGGTGATCTAATTCATGAGCAGTAATTTTGACTGTTCCCAGATGCTCATGTAGTAGTCTCAGTTTAAATCTATGTCATCTACTCTGGACTGGACTCCTCCTTTTCATGTGTATTTATGCTACATCTCAAATTCTTCTACTTACATTTTCAAGTTATATAATTTCACCAATATGGAATTTGTAGTCGCCCTTTTGGTGAGCTTTAGATATCAACAAAATTGCTCATTTGATAAGCATCATAGGATAAAAAGGGAACAAAATACTAAGTGCCAATGGTCCACATGTTTTTATGGGTCTGGAGAAGCATGCCAAAGAAATTCAGATTCCAGAATTACTTTATTAAGAGATTCCTTGGCCAAAGCAAAAGAAAAATTTGAAAAACTTATAACTATCTCTCTTTATGATACCTCAACTTAAAGTGAAAGAAATTTCAATTTGAAGTGAAAGATTTTTATTCTACTGTTCTTCGCCTATTCTATCCTCCTACATATCATTCTATTTCTATCTCTCCTTCTGACCTACTTCCCTTCCTTTCTGGCCAGCTAGTAAGACCAAAAGCTCAATTACCTCCTAAAAGTAATCTTCCCACAGGAAACTCCCTCATGGTTGATTATATGGCATGGTACCATTTTAAATGATCGGCCATTGCAAAAGACTTCCCAAAGTCTAGACAAGATAGAGAGAAATTTACAGAAGTATAGTTTTAGGAACATAAACTTCAGATCTCCCAGATCTATAACAATTGATTTATATATTTGTGAGAACATCAGATGAAAAAAAAAAAAAGTAGAGATGCCTGTGTGGCTCAGCAGTTGAGCACCTGCCCCTGGCTTGGGGTGTGATCCGTGGTCTCAGGATCGAGTCCCACAGCAGGCTTCCTGCCTGGAGCCTGCTTCTCCCTCTGCCTACATCTCTGCCTTTTTCTCTCTGTGTCTTTCATGAATAAATAAATAAAATCTTAAAAAGAAAGAAAAAAAAAGTAGAATGGAAAGACCCTAAGGATAGTTTAAGGACCCGGAGCTTCATAGGTAATCCAAGATGTTTAGAAAATCTATAGATGTTGGAGATTTTTTTTTTTTGGAGACTCACAAAAGCAGTTCATATAGAAATAGATGGGACTCGAATTTAGTCCTATGAGCAAAGAGAACAGAATCCATTGAAGCCTAAGATCCCTTGGTGGCACCAGAGATTCTCTGATTGAACCTTACAAAAATTTTACATGAAATTACCTACCATGGTTAAGACATAATTCACCATGTAATCTTGTGATTAATGATGGGGGATATAGAGACAGCCAATGGAGGTTTGACTTCTATGTTGGCCACTCACTATAAGGGTGCCTAGAGACTATAGTGACCAAGAGCAGACCACCTCAAGATGTGCCACTTTAGCATGAAGATGATTTTGACCTAAAAAGCCATCAAAACCGTGAAGATTCAGGGAAAGTTCTTTACCTTCTTCTCAACTGCCTAAAACATTTTTGATAAGAGAACCTGCTCCAGGAAGAGCTATCACCATGGATAAGTACATTATGATATAAACTAGATATAGTAGACAGTGAGGAGCCTAGCAAGGCCACCTTGATCAAGTCCTCTCTTTGTCCCATTGTTTCCGAGTAGCCCAGCAAACATTTGTTTACCAAATATTTACACTTTTATATCTTCCTGTAAATTTATTCCTTTCCTCTGATGACCCAGACCCCTACCTCCTCTCTTTCCTTCGGGATAACATATATATATCATTTTGCCTGACTGTCTTTGAACATGTTTATCTATGTCTTTGTGGATTCCCAGTATATATGCTATTAAATTTTATTTGTTCCTATTAATCTGTTTCATGTCAATTTCATTCTTAGTCCAGCTAGAAGGACCTTGAAAGGGACAGGAATTTTTGCTCACAAACAGGACAAGTTCTTAACTTTTCTTTCCACCTTTCAAGACCATAAGACTCTCTCAAGGTAGTGATTTCCCTTACTATAATAAAGTCAGCTGTGTTTTATTATTAGGCTATTTTGGTGGTATTGTGGGGAGAAGGACAACATTTAAATACCTTAAAGCTTGGTAGCTTTGAAACTGTGCCCCATAGGGTTAATGAGGTTAAAATTATCAACAGCAAAACCCCCAGTGACCCCTTTCTTCTTTACAGACCTTTTACAGGCAACAGAAAGAGTTCCATTGGCCTACATCAGTTTGAGCTCCACCACTAACTCACAACTACACAGATGGACAATGGAGTATCCAATAATTACCTCTACTTCATTATAATGTTAAAATATCCACTGGGGGGTCAACACAAGCTTCATTAACATAACATAACAGGATGCATGTAGAGGCATGTTTTCTAAGTATGCCCACCTTTACATGCAATGATAAAACTATCCTTTCTGAATATTCATTCTAACCCTAAATAAAAGAAATCCACTTACACCCTTAGAGAAGTCACAGCTTTGGAAATTTTCCCTATGATTTCCTTATTTGCTGCAAATTAATTTTCTTTTGTATGACAACACCTGGTGCAGCCTCTACCTGTAACTCAACAAGGAGTGAAGCCATGTTCAGTTACAGCTTGTTTTAACAAAATAGAAGCATATAATGACACAGCAGAAGACCTTGAGCTAAGCCTAGCCATTAGTTATCTAATGTTCATGCATCAGTAGGATAGACCTAACTTAAATGTATAGAATTGAACATTTTTTTAACTAAAAAAGAGGAATCAGTAGAATTAAATCAACACATTTGCCAAGTGGACCTCAAATGATATAAATATCATATTCTAGAAGTAATAATTTTAGATGCCAAGCAAAATTATCTTTACATGGGATGTAAAGGCTCCTCATAAGCCAGCACACATAATTATTACAGGAAAGTAAATGGATGAATACATAAGCAGCCACAATGTGCTAAGCACAACAGGTGGCACAAAGACAGTGCTTCGAGGTCCTAAAGGAGAGAGTTTACAAAAATAGGCATTTCCTTTTCTGGCACCCATTTTCTTTAGAAGATGCTTATTTACAAGATAAGTAAAAAAGAAAGATTTTTGGAAGATTAAAAAAAAGATTTTCTTTGATAACTGGAACAGAGCTTTCATTTCCTCTAAAAAAAAAAAAAATGAGCTAGCCACCAATCAACCCTGGGGAAAATTTAAAAAGCAAGGATAGGAAAACTAGTAAAAATAAGAGGAAAATGAGGAAAGCGTGAGAAATGCTGGGTAGATGGAAGACAGGTATGAACTAAGAGGAGATGGGTGATAGCAGCCTGGGGCAGGGAGCAGCAAGGAGGCCCAGGAAGGCAAATTTAGAAATAAATGTCAAATAAACTTAACCAGGCAAAGGAATGCATGTCTTAGGAGAAACTCACAGAGTACTCCATCGAGGAAGAAAAGTCAGGGGTTTTCAATGCTAGAAAGAAGAGAGGGAGGACAGTTTATGGTGGTTGAGCTAGTTAAGAATTGAAAAGAGTCTTTAAATTTGTAAACCATAGGGGAAGAAAAATAATAAAGGGTAGAGGAACTCTACACTTCTGAATTCTTGGCTGAGAACCACCCCCAACTCCCCAAATAAAAGACAGATTAACAGAAGATAAACAAACATAAGTTTAATAACATGTATACCTCCTGTATTCATGGGAGACACCCAGGAAAACTGAGTAACTCTGAAATGGCCTGAGCCATCACCTTTAATACTTTCTTCATCTAAAGACAAAAGATGTTGAGGGAAAGAAGGGAGGCTGGTTACGGGAGGTTACCAAGAAAAGCACAGTAAACAAGTGTATATAGACTTACGTCTCTGCCTTCTCATTGGTAAGAGTTTCTAGAAATTCAGTATCCTCCTCTCCCCGGTACAGAGAGGGAGACACCCCCTACAAATGGAGATTTTTCCCTTATAAATGTAAATTTCCCCTCACAAAAAGGCAACTTCTACTCTGTTTTCAGAAATATCCCTGTGTCTGTTGTTTCTAAAAAATAATCAGCTCAAAATAATCCTTATGTCAAAGAAGAATATTTTGGAATGTCATATTCTGCTCCCTTCAATACAATTGGTTAAAACAAGCTCCTTTGTTTACTAGCCTGGAGAGTCTTCAGCCAGGTCTAGTTATTGCAGGCAGGAGGGACGAAGGTGGGGGGTCTCCAATCTGCTAGGTCCTTTGTCAGCTTTAGGTAGAAGCAGTCACAATGAAACACAATACTCTGTCAAGTTAACAGGAGAAAAGTCATTTTAATTATGTACAGGAGCCCCACAAAGATATGAGACTCCAAAATGACAGCCAAGCAATTGAGTCTTATATACCATCCTGAGCTAAGGAAAGGGATGGGAGTCTAGGGCTTCAAAAGGGAGAAGGGCAACTCACAAGAAGTTGAGAAGAAGACTTACTTGATGAAGAAAATTTGCCTTGTCATGCATGTGAGTCTGTCAGCGGGCAGTATAGCAAAGGAAAAACTCTACCAGGAGGCCGCGGTGGGGGGCAGTAGTTAAGTGAGGGAGTGAGAAGGTACAGGAACATATAGAATTTCCCTTTTTTGGTACCTGTGCCACTTGTAAGTAGCCCATTGATCAGCTAAGGCTTATGGATATTTTTAGGTGGGTCACCTGATGAGCCTGTTTGCATTTAGCCCAGTGGTCACTGTGGGCCCTTTGCTCAAGCCTAGTGCCTAAAAACAGCCTCTACAATATAAAGTGGAAATATAAGAACACACATAAGAAGAATATAAATATAATAAATAAACTTAGAGAGATAAGACGATAAATAATATAAAATAGGAACAACACAACATTTTTTAAAAAGAGCAGAACTAGGGGCACCTGGGTGGCTCAGTTGGTTAAGCATCTGACTCTTGAGCTCAGCTCAGGTCTTGATCTCAGGGTTGTGAGTTGAAGTCCTACATTGGGCTCCATACTGGTGATAGGGCCTACTTTAAAAAATAAAAAATAAAAAAAAAAGGAAAGAAAGAAAGAAAAGAAGTTGCATCAATACCTTAAAAGTGAACATTAGAGGTTTACCAAAAATATGACCAACACTAGCTCCTAAAACATCAATCAATTCCATATTAGGGGGAATAACAGATGTAAGCATTTATTTTACTTCTTTCCTGTTACATTATGGTGTTAAGGATAATCTAGTTGTAAACGAAAATTTTGAAACAAGTAACATGGTGGGTCACAAATAGATTGAGAGATTCTGTTTAGGTTTTTTAATTGGTTCCTACTTCCTGTATATCTTGAAAGAAAGAAAGAAGGAAAGAAAGAAAGAAAGAAAGAAAGAAAGAAAGAAAGAAAGAAGAAAGAAAGAAAGAAAGAAAGAAAGAAAGAAAGAAAGAAAGAAAGAAAGAAAGAAAGAAAGAAAGAAAATGCAAAAGTCTCACTAACGGGGGAGGCGGGAGGCGGATGACACAGAGATTTTCCTCTACTCTTCAAAGACTTTTTCAGCTACTCTAAGAATTAAATTGATATGAGACAGATTAACAGGAAAAAAATCAAATGTAATCTCATATGTATGGGAACCCTACACACATGAGAGATTTAAAGACAGATAAAATGAGATATATATGTCATCATGAGCTAAGGAATGGAATAGGGGCCTGGGGCTTCAAAGGGCAGGAGAGAACAATGCACAGGACAATAGGAAGAGCAGATGCCTAGTAATTAGACCTTTGCCCTATCATACAGAGAGTCACTCAGATTATCTCCCGTAATAACTTTTAGTCTGAGAAAGACCCCCAATTTAAATTCTTCTAGGAGCTAACAGAAGGGCAAAAGTTTCTCTTGAGCCTGCAGGGTCTCCACTGCTTTCAGCTCAAAATAGTTCACATATCTAAGTGGAACATTTTGGGGAGACCTGTTCTGAACCACTTAACTGACATCTATCTGGAAAGAAAAGACTCTAAGAGTAAAAAATTTTGTTTTCCATATTTTCTGTATTGAAAACATATTGCTTTTGTAAGAAAAGAAAATTTTATTTTTAGAAAAGAATCTGGGTTTCTTCTCCTCCCTTGGAAATAAGAGAGACCATTTAGTTGTAACAGTCCATTGATCACAGATTTTATCTAAACCTGCTGCCACTACGAATCAATGCTAAGTGAGCAATAGGTAATATTTCCCCATGCCCACATCTGATTTCTACAATTACATCTATCCAAACCAATATTCACACATTACAGTGCACTAATGTAAGAAAGCCTTTGCTTTTTTTGTTTTATTTTTTGAATTGAACTCTCAGTATGTGCTCCACTCTGCATAAATGATACATAGCAAAACCACACAATACCTTTATATATAACTTCCTTTAAAATGTGATTTGAATGACTATGGTCATTATTAGTGGAAAATACAAATAGGAATGTCTAAGGAAAATCCAGAGAGATATGGAGCAAATAAATCAAGAGTATTACATAGGAAAAACTTTAGGTCTAATAACTCTGAAATACAATACACATAAAAACCTAATTCTGTTCAGGATTCTTTCTTTAAAAAGTTTTTGAGGGGCAGCCCGGGTGGCTCAGCAGTTTAGCGCCTCCTTCAGCCCAGGGCCTAATCCTGGAGACCTGGGATTGAGTCTGGGATCCAGTCCCACATCAGGCTCCTTGCATGGAGCCTGCTTCTCCCTTTCCTGTGTCTCTGCCCCTCTCTCTCTCTCTCTCTCTCTCTCTCTCTCTCTCTCTGTGTGTGTCTCATGAATAAATAAAATCTTTTAATAAAATAAAAATAAAAAGCTTTTGATTCTTGTGTAAATAATTTGGATGATGATAAACAGCAACATTGAACTCGTAGTCTTCTCTTCCCACCTTCCAATTTGGGTATTTTTCAGGGCTCCCTACCTTAATGACTGACATCACCATCCCTTCAAGGCTAGAAGTCATCTATGACTATTCTCTCCACCTCCATATCCAATCCACCCCCAAGTCTTGTGGGTTTGCCTCCAGGATATCTCTCAAATCTATCCATTACTGTCTGTCTCCTCTGCCACCATTCTAGAACAGGTGGTTACCATCTCTGGCCTGGACTACTGCAATGATCTAACTTGGCTCCAGGAATCCACTGATTCATTCTTCCACCCATTCTCCAAACCACAACCAGAAAGAATGTTTTTCTAATTCAAATATTATATAACCAATCTCCCCATATCTTACTGCCAAAACAAACAAAAAACATTTAAGCTAAAAAATTAAAAACCAAATATTTTCTTGCCAGGCAAGGAAATACCTACAAAAAAAAAAAAAAAGAAATCCTGGCTAGGGTGAGGTATTCAGAAGTACCAGAAAGGAAGAATTCATGGTCCTTTATGAGCTTCACCTGGTTAGAACAGCTGCAATGAAACATGAGCGTCAGTTTTAACATCTCCCATGCAAGTACTGCTATTTGAAGAAAATTTTCCTCTTACATTATTCCTTCATTCCCACTCCCAATATTGCAGGTTTCTCTTTATTCTATGATCTGATCGTTTTACTTCCCCAGTCCCATTACAGTCCTCTTTAAGCACTGTCACACTGGGCTTGTCTCTTCTCTCAAATACCTTCTACTCTCTCTTACTGTACTGGTAAATACTATTAACGTCATGCCACTACCCGTTTAGTTTATTTAAACTGGCATTCTTAAGATCTCAACTCAACTACCAACATCCTTCCAGTTTTCCCTGGCCCTCTGGTGGAGGTAAGACTCTTTTGTTATATACCTGCCAACAAAACTTGTTTTTTGTTCCTCAGGGTACTTATCTCAGTTTGATTCTTGGATTTAGTTAATTAATATCTGTCTCCTCTCCTTGATTAAAAGCTACCTGACAACAGGGATTACATTTCCTTTTGTTCACCATTGTGTCCACCAGTATCTTCTAATAGGCCAAACAGAACTGGTGCTTCAAAAATTGGTGCTCATTATTTCTTGAATGAGCGAATGAATGAATCAGTTGATGGACTGACAAATGAATCCATCTTTACCAATTGAAGTTTGGGACTATAAACTAACAGAAGTAAGGAAAATTTTATGAAAGTCTTAGCTTGTTCTGATTTTCATAAGGTTTAATTATAAAGATTTAAAGAAATTTAATCTGTAGTTTATATAAAGCATTTGGTAAAATGGGAAAGGACATGGAGAGGGAAAAAGAAAAAGAAAAAACACAGAATCTTTGATTATTTCCTTAAAGCTGACATTACCTTAGGATCTTGAGAAATCATTCTTGGACCATCTCACCACCTATACTACCCAATGCCATCATTCTAAGTCCCATCCTCAGACACAGAGTGATTATACTTCAGTCTGTAGTACCAGCCTAAATTCCCAATTTCATTATTTGTTGTCAGTTGGTTTCACAACTTTAGTGTTAATTAAATGTAGCTGTTTTTGTCCTTGTGCCTTTTGTTTCTAATTGCTTTCTTTTTTTTTAACCAAAGCCCATTCTCTAAAAACAGTTTCATGTAAATATGCTTTCATTACTTTAGTGATTAACTGATGCAAATGGATTTAAGAGAGAAAAAGGATGCCTGAAGTTATATAAGGCACTAATGGCACTAAACCAACTGTAAAATAATTGAAGCTCAAAATGCTGTCTGAGTTTATGAAATATTTCCTTTAAAGAAGTATGTTCTTGTGGCTCAATTAAGCATCTTACTCTTGATTTCAGCTCAGGTCATGATCTCAAGGTCCTGAGATCAAGCCCTGTATCAGGCTCTGCACTGGGTGTGGAGCCTGCTTAAAATTCTCTCTCTCCTTCTGCTTCTGTCCTCTCTGACCCCCAACCCCACTCATGCACATGCTCTTTTTTCACTCTCAAAATAAATAAACAAAATCTTTTTTAAAATATATGTTATTATAGGAGAAAATCAGAATATATATTTTATTAATACATCATTTTCCAATACTTAGTATCATTATAGTTAAGCACATTTTAGAAATTGCATTACTGTTACACATGGCATGTTAAAACCAAGTTTATTCAAACTTTCTCTGAATGGCAATGTCTTGGTCCATTGGGGCTGCTATAATAATATACCATACTGAGTAACTTCTAAACAACAGAACTTTATTTCTCACAGTTCTAGAGGAGGAAGTCTGAGATCAGGGTGTCAGCCTGGTCAGGTGAGAGTCCTCTTACTCTTGCAGACCTCTCTTCTGGTCCTTGCATGGCTGAAGGCACTAGGGAGCTCTGTGGGATCTCTTTTATAAAAGCACTAATCCCAAGGCCTGGGTAGCTTCAGTCAGTTAAGCATCCAGCTCTTGATTTCAACTCAGGTCTTGATCTCAGGGTGGTGTTGAAAGCAATGAGATTTCCAAATCTCCTCCCCAAGGAAAAAGGTGTGCTTCTCTTTCCCACCCTGGCAGAGATTACTCTCTGGGGAAGTGAAACCCGAAGAACTCTGGTCGTGGGTCATCAGATACTGCTAAGGGCAGAGATTCCATAATTAAAACAGAGAAACTAACTAAAAGTTCATAGATGAAATGAAGACCCATAACTCCCTTCCCCTATTTGACTTTCAGAACACTGGCAGTCAACATTTTAACCTCCAGGGCAGGAAACTGGAAGAAAGTGATCAGCCTCAAAGAAATAATCTTTAGAAACTGTCAGTTGAGAACCCTTCAAAGAAAGAATCAATGCACCCTCTGCCATTCTACACAAGTCAGTAAACAACCTCACAATTTAGAACATCTTGTCAGCATTACAATGCATCATCATTCTCAAATGTGGAGTGTTTGTCAAAATTCTCTCTTTCGAGGTCCTCTCAAACGTCACTTTCTCCAAACTTTATGCCCTGAGCACCAATGTGGCATGAACCATAACTGACCTTCTTGTGCAGTTATTTTACCGGCTTTAACACCCATTAGATGAATGCTTTCCTTGAGCAGGTCCATATCCAGTTACTTCCTAAACAGACACTTAGATACCCCTATTTTCCTCAAACATGGCATGTCTGAAACTGAGCTCATCATCTTACCTTCCAAACCTGTGTTCCTTATCTCACCAAACAGCACTCCATCTACCCAGTTATTTCAGTCAGAAATCTAGACTCTCCTCTATTTCTTCATATACAATCTTTCAACAAATTCTGTTCATCCTATTTTATATATACATATATATATCTCAAATCTCTATTTTTACTCTCTTACTGAAAACATTTTGGTGGCTTCCCATCTTCCTTAGAATAAAATCCAAACTCCTTAAAAAGACTGCTGATATACTGCACAGCCTGACTTCTGCCTTTCTTTCCAGCTTCAAATACCCTATCCTACTCTCTAGAAACAGAAACTTTGCAAGACTTTCCCCCGCCCCAACCTAGAGTGCTTTTCCTTCCTCCTCTGGCTAAGTCCTACTCATCCCTTAGGTCTCAGAGAGGATTACCCCCAACAAAATAGATCAGGTTCCCTGTTATCTTTTTGCATGGTAGTCCATACTTTCCATTTGCAGCATTTATATTTTGTAGATAATATGTGTACTATAGGAAAAATTATTCATTCAGTATCAACTTCATCTATGACCCTGTAAACTCCACGAAAGCAAGACAATAGATATTTTGCTTGCTATTATATCCCTAGCAAAAAGCATAGTCTATAATGGGCCCTCAAATATTTGTTGAATAAACAAGTGAATATTTATTATATAAATAAATAATGATTTTTAATTTACTTGGAAGCCTAGTGCTGGCGGGTACAGGAATAGAAAGAATAATCAGATACGAGAGCATTATCAAAATTTAACCTAATGCATGGTAACAGAATGGATGTGATAAACAAAATTTTAGAGAAGAATGAAAGATCAATATTAGGTCTGCTGATGATTCAGACCTAAGTGACTGGGTAAAGGACAGAGCCACTAAAACAAGTAGGAAAATTAGAAAGAGTATTGTGTGGTTAAGAAGATGCTGAATTTGGGTTTAGATATGTTGAGTTAGAAAAGCTAATTCCATTTAGGTTGAAACTACAAGTGTGTAATCAGGAACATAAGTCTGAAAAGAGACTGAGATTAGAGTTAAAGCCATTTTGGAGTCCTTTTAGTAGGGACAGATATTCCATCTACAGCTCTTTCAAGCAGATTTATTATACTCTCAGTGCATCCTGGACTTAGCTTTTGTAAATCTTCTGACACTTTAATATCTTGTTCAGTACTGGTCTTTCCCAATCAATTGTAAGTTTCATGAGGACAGTATTGCTCTATCCTTTTAGGGAACCAGTAGACTCCCTACAGTGTAGGGATTCTGGAAACAGACAGGAAAGCTAGCCTTCAGGTTGTTGAACGGAAAAAGGTCCCTTTTTCCAATGACAATAATGGCTAAATAGCCACACTAAAGAGATTTCCATAACACAGTGGCCCAATTTTCCACCAATGTAATGAACAAATTATTTTAAAGCACACAGTTGACTAGTAGCACAATTGTAATTAAGATTTGTGGTTCTCAGGGTGCCTGGGTGGCTCAGTGGGCTGAGTCTGCCTTTGGCTCAGGTAATAATCCTAGGGTCCTGGGATTGAGTCCTACATTGAGCTCCCTACTCAGCAGGGAGTCTGCTTCTCCCTTTCCTTCTGCCCCTCCTCTCTGTTCTTGCTCTCTCTCTCTCTCAAAGAAAGATTTGTGGTTCTCAATCCAATAACGACTCTCTCTAGTCTCTTGTGTGCAACTGTAACATATACTTCTACTAAATATCTACTCAATCTACCATAATGTAAAACAGATTATCCTACTATCTCAGGTATATTATAGATATAAATTTGCCAAATTTGAAAGTGTGTTAAAGCTTTGAGATACAACTTGATATTTAAAATCCTAGACAGGCTTAAACTTTGAAAAGTACCTGCCCAAATAAAGATTTGGTAATATATTTTCCCTCTATTTTTATGCACAGGATTTATATCTTGTCAAGATCATTCAAATTGGTTCTGAAGTTCAAGTTGCAGGCTACTTGATTATGAACTCAAAGAACTTCTCTAGAGGTTCTAAACACCAGGAGCAATAGACAATCTTTATGACTTATACAGCTGGTATTTACTATGATAATATGACAATACTATAAACTTATTTTATATAATTTAGTCTGATGAAAACATATCAATAGTATTCCCTTTATTAATGATTTTGCTCCTTGACTTCAATTAAATTTACTGAAACAGGTGCTTGAAGCATATAAGCACACAACAATTGTTTCCTAAAATGATCTGAGAAGTACTGTGTAACATCTTTCCCCATTAATGGATGATAAAGTAATACGAAGCCCACCTTTAAACAAAAATCTGAGATTCCTACCATTAACATGAATACAGTGCTAAGCTACTTCTTATTCTGTTTTACTTTTTGTGAACTGTGCTATGTCGTGAAATATAAAACTCAATGTTGAAAAAACGAAATTGTATGCCTACATTTATATAAATTATATAATTATTCACATGGTGGATTATTACAGAATATTACCAATTCATTAGCTACAATAAACTTTTTTCTGAAGAGTTATATAAAACACACATGGAATTACTTCATTTTTAGTTTTTCCCCCCACAGTATAAATCATTTTTCTCTAACTAAGATATCACTATCTCTCCAGCAGGTTAATCCCAGGAGGTTTAGCAACTGCCATTACTACATTTAAATATTCCACATATCTGTCAAGACTTAAAAGAATTCTGTGGTGTCAGTTTAAATATAAATATATATAATTCTAGTTAATCATCACTTAAGGCAGTTTTGAAAACCACATTACTTACTGCTGCAAATTTCAGTGTTACATTGTGTATGTTGGATAGTTTGCTATATTCCAACTCTCTCTATTGATTTATTGGTTAAGAAAATGTCCATACTGATTCTGCCAGACATAAGTGTTCTCTTTATACAGAAAATACATAGTTTCTCACTGAGGTAAACTTGTCAAGATCATTTCATCTAATCGCCGAAGAGAAAAGAATACCAGAAAAATCACTTTTGTGCTTTACATAGAGCTCAGAGTGAGGTTGGAAATCTCATATAAATATAGTATTTCAAGAAAATGCTAGCAAAACATATTACAAGCTTTTCATTTGTTTCCTCTGCTTCTGAAGGAAACCTTTATATTTACCAGTGACCATACTAACGGTCAATAGCTTTCATTCTTCTTTTGCCTTTTAATGTAAGTGCAGATTTTGTGCATTTTGTAATTTCATCTTATAAACAGCTTCAATGACCCTGCAATGAAAATCAAGCATTTTGATGGTATGGTAACTACAGCTACATAATTTTACACTGGAATGGGTCATAGGGTTACTATATTTACTTTTGCGTTAGGTCTGTTCCTGTGTCTGTATTTATTTATCCTACTTGAATAGCACTTACAGTGAAGATAAAAGTGTAATTATTTTTACAACAATGAAAGATTCAGGGTGCCAGAACCTAATATCCTAGTGCCCAGCAACCATAACTAGCACCAGTGAATAGCACTTCAAGGCTTTTAATCTCCATGACAACCTACCTTGCGTTATTCAATAAAATACCACTTTGCATGCATACAAACATATTCTTTATGCACACAGTCTACTTGTTAATAAATATCACCTGCACTGAACACCAAAAAAAAAAAAAACCCTTCCTTTTAAATAACTCTGAGTTCTCCCTGTAAAACTAATTAACTGAACTGAGAAAGAACCTAATTTATATCTTTACATCTATAGCACACCTACATAATAAGCCAGCCAAAAGACTTTCTGAAATAGGTGTTGAAACTGATCCCTTCTTCAATGTGAAATGCTATGGAGACACTACCCCCAAAACCCTCTTGCGTGTTGTATCAGCAATACTTTCTTGTGGTGAGTAGGTAATTTCACTTTAGACCTAGTTGTGGCTGATGTTCTACTATGGGAAAAAAATATGCCACTACAGGCTTGGGATTTTCTGCTTATTCTCTTAGTTGCTAAGGACAATTCTCTAATTTTTAGGGTAAGACTGACAAGTGTGTTAATTGTTGTGGTTCTTGATATCTCCTTTGGGAGACAGTTCTTGTTTTGGCCCTTATTAGTTAGTTTTTTGCAATCAGGAATAGATAAGAATTGGAAGAGAAAACTTGAAACTCTCAGGGGGTGATTTTCCCTGACCCCCTTAACAGACAGGTGTTGAGGTATATAAAAATAGTATCTAATGTGAGGTTTGAAAGTCTCTGTTAATTTGGTTTGCCCAAGTCTCATTTTTGGAGAGGAACAGAATGGGTTTATTGCATAGAACCTTACTTTCTTTTTAATTTCTCAGCCTAAGGTGGCTTCAGAATAAATCCCAGGAGCATCAGAAGAGAAAGATCTTAGGGATGACTGGATGGCTCAGTCCGTTAGACGCCTGACTCTTAGTTTTGGTTCAGGTCATGATCTCAGGGTGATGGGATTGAGCCCCATATTGGCTCCATGCTAGGCTCAGAGTCTGCTTGAGATTCTCTCCTTTTCCCTCTCCCCTTGTCTCTCTCTTTCTCTCTCTGTTTCTCTCTAAAATTAAATAAATAAATAAATAAATAAATAAATAAATAAATAAATAAATAAATAAAATGTTTAAAAAGAAAGAAAGAAAGAAAAGAAACAGCTTGGAAATCATAGAACTTGATACAATGTGCAGACCCTTGAAAGTTCTGTCCAAGATAAATCACAATTTATTTTATTTTTTTTTAAAGATCCAGTTCTTTTTTTTTTTTTTTTTTAAGATTTACCCATTTATTTATGATAGAGAGAGAGAGAGAGAGAGAGAGGCAGAGACACGGGGGAGGGAGAAGCAGGCTCCATGCGGGGAGCCTGATGTGGCACTCGAACCCGGGACTCCAGGATCGCGCCCCAGGCCTAAGGCAGGCGCTAAACCGCTGAGCCACCCAGAGATCCCCACAATTTATTTTTTAAACAATGCTTTGCTTTCTTATGAAAATTACTTTTCCTTTCACATCTCTGGCTCCTTTTTCAAATGGTCTCTTTACTCTCTTACTTACTTACTTAGCAAACCAAAGTGTTGCCATTATTGTACAGATCATATAAAATTCTTAGTATATTTGGTAAAAATATTTTCAATATAATAACCCCTATCTAAGAAAACAACTAAAAAAAGGATACTTTAGTCCCAGCTTCCCTGAACTAAAATAATGTGGAAGCAAAACCTAGTTATAACTTCTCCTGTCTAGATACATTTAAACAGATTGTGCTCATCACATCACAAGCCACTCATTTTGCCTTTGCCAGCACTGGGTGGCAGGTATGTTGATTTTGCTGTCTTCTCTGTCACAATGGCAGTATTTCCAGGATCCTGAGGTTCATTCTACTCATTATGTCAAACAGCCAGTACAGAAACAGAAAAGCAATTATGTGGATAATCTAGCAAACATTTTATTAAAATAAATCAATTTACTTTTTTAAAATTTTATAAAACAACCAATTTCAGTAACATTTTTATTATACAATATAACTGAACTGTTTTTCCTGAATTGACTGGTTATTTGGCATATAAAAATACTTTTAAGTGTAGCAATTATTATATGACAATGGCAGACAACTAGGCAACCTGTTTTTTTCAGAGTTCTGAGAGCTGAGACAAATAGACATACTTTACCAAACATAATGAATCTAGGGTTATTGGGATTTGTGTAGGTCTCTAACAATGCTGGCTTATTTTTTTCTACATGACATCCCCTGCAATTAGTCTTTGAATTCCTTGAGAGCCAGCATTGTGTGTCTCCCCAAAGTTCTCTAATTTCTAAAACAGTGGCCACCACATAAAAAATAACTCACAAATGTCTATTTAATCTAACCAAATTAAATTCCAAGTAAAATCATTTTCAAGCACAACATTCTAATCATTAGGTTCTAGCACATTTCTTGCTTGGTATTGGGTTAGAAGTCTTCTGCATTTAGAAGATTTAAAATTGGTCCACTTAAGCAGTTTCCAATCGCTTTGATTAGTGCATTAAAGCTGAGTATCAACATTTCTATTTTTGTGTATTTAAATATTGCTATGAATAGTAATAATGCATCCTCAGCAGTAGTCTTTTTCCCTGACACTACTATAGTGAGAAAAGCACTATACTAAGACCTAGTAACTCTGAGAAGAAAATAGCATTTCTCCCACTATTTTTAAGTGAATATAATTCTTACAAAAATGTGTCCACCAAAATAATTTTTGATAACCACAAAAGTCCAAAAGAAACATGAAAATACCATGTAATTTCCCTTGTCTTCAGGAAAAATAAAACCAAAACCCTCAAAACAGCATTCTATTATCTGAAAAGTCACCAAAGAAGAGACTTTAAGTGATTAATTTTGTCAACATATTCTAGCAGTTCACAACATGTATATATAATCCAAACTGCACATACAGCTAAATATAAACTCACCTTTTCTGATTTAACCCTCATTGAAGCTAATAATTTTTTTATGTAAGGAATAAAATAATCTCAGGCCTTTTGTGGCTTTGTTTATAGTGAGCGGAAGAATTGGAAACTGCAATTGCTTTCTCATCCCAGAATTTACCACCCAACCAGCCAGCAGTCTAATGTTTTTATTTCTAGTGGACCCTTCACCGGGGTTGCTTGCGGTTGGGTTTTACCAAAATGAGTGATGTATAAGGGCAGGCTACCCCAATTCTTGCATGTCTGTGGACTTTCTAGTTGTTGTTCATAGAGCCAACTGACTATTCCTGCAGTTCACATAGAGATACTAGTTGCCTATGGTGCCCTGGTAAGCAGACCTTCTAAAACTAAAGCCCAATGTTTAATGTTGCCAATTTTCATGATATAAATGCTCTTGGCATGGGTGATTTCAAGCTACCAACATGAGATCACTGAGCAGGAAGTTGGGAAGAAATGTACATAGCCTGCTTCCCTGATGCAATTTAAGAGTCATTTCCAGCACTCCACAACTGGTTGCTGACTCTGGAGGATTTTTTTCTGATTATGAGGGTAATTGGCATACAAAATTAGAAATGATTAACACTAAAAGGGGGAGAAGAAAAAAAAAGCCTACAATTGTAAAAGCCAGAGATAATCATTGTTAATAAGGTATTTGGTACTAGTGCCTATCACAAGTAACCCTTATGAAATATCTGGATTTATTTCAGTGTACCTTTCTGGAAACCATAGAAGTTTCAATATATGTTCTAACTGGAGTCACTCCTAAAGGATATATCAGAAAAAGAAGGACTTGGAACTCAGGAAAAAAAAAAGGTAAAGAAACCGGCTAAGAATTAGTAGAATCTAGCAATGAATTCTTAGATAACTAAAGCTGGAAGAAAATAAACTCAGAAATTAGAACTGTATTCCTACATCCTTTAGCTCTAGGGAACTGAAGATAAAGGAGGAGCTGAAGACATGTGCTTTGGCAAGATACTATTAAGCAAAACATCAGATAACCTCATATTTGAGGAGCAGGTTTGAAAATTATGAGCCCAGCCAGGCTGAGTTAATTAAATAATGATAATTCAAAGATTTTTCCATCTCAAACATCCAAATAACTACAGATCTCTGACACCAAAAACTGACCCTTGTAGTGGGAGTTGATAGTTCTGAGTCATAATACCACAAAGAAAATTACAATCCTCTTATTATGAATATTATCTGCAACATAACAAAACAAATTTACAAGTACTTTGTAAAAGAATGTAGAAGGAAGGAGATCTTGAAAAGCAAAGACTGTAATAACATTATTACAAATTCAAAATATACAAAATGGCATCAATACTCCCTTTATTTGGGTACTGTGGTTTTTTGTTTTTGTTTGTGTTTTTAGTGAACTTTAAAAACATTTACAGAGGATTCTTTAGCATCAACTATAATTGAGTTTCACTACCCAGAGCACTGGATAATGATTTTTTTTTAAATTCCATTTCTATACTTGAACATTGCTTTTACATATTTGACTTAAAATATACTATTTCTTTTCACTGATATGCTTTTATTAGTGAAATGATTAATTGTATAGTATCTTTCTAAATTTACAATCTTACGCTAGTCCATTTTTGTAAATTAACATTTTTATTTAAGTATAACATGCATAAAGAAGAATATACAAATCATAAGTGTCCAGTTCCATGAATTATCACAAAGTAAACATATCCATATATGCAGATCAAGAAATAAGAATTTTATTCAGTTCATAGTGTTGGGAAAACTAAACAGTTACACATTTAAGAATGAAACTGAACCACTTTCTTACACCATACACAAAAATAAACTAAAAATGCCAGTCCCATACCATCTTGATCACGGCTTTGTGTTATAGCTTGAAGTCTGGAATTATGATGCTTCCAGCTTTGGTTTTCTTTTTCAATATTACATTGGCTATTCAGGGTCTTTTCTGGTTCCATGAAAATTGTTGAATTGTTTATTCCAGCTCTGTGAAAAATGCTAGTGGTATTTTGATAGAGATTGTTTTGAATATGTAGATTGCTTTGGGTAGGATAGACATTTTAACAATATTTGTTCTCCAATCCATGAGCATTTCTTATGTCTTCCTCAATTTCTTTCATAAGTGTTCTATGGTTTTTCAGAGTGCAAATCTTTTACCTCATTGGTTGAATTTATTCCTAGGTAGCTCATGATTTTTGGTGCAGTTATAAATGGAATTGATTCCTTGATTTCTCTTTCTGCTGCTTCATTATGGTGTACAGAAATGCAACAGACTTCTGTGCATTGATTTTATATCCTGAGACTTTCCTGAATTCCTGTATCATTGATCAATGGAATAGAATAGAGAACCCAGAACTGGACCCTCAATGATAAGGTCAACTTTAATAAAGCAGAAAAGAATATCCAATGGCAAAAAGATAGTCTCTTCAACAAATGGTGTTGGGAAAACTGGACAGAGACATGCAAAAGAATGAAATTGGATCACTTTCTTGCACCATACAACATAAATTCAAAATGGATGAAAGACATCTTATCTTATCAAAGTATCTGTGAGACAAGAATCCATCAGAATGCTACAAAAGAACACAGGCTCTTTTTACTAAACACATCTCTAGAGGCAAGGGAAACAAAAGCAAAAATGAACTGTTGGGATCTCATCACAATAAAAAACTTCTGCACAGCAAAGGAAACAGTTAACAAAATTTAAAGGCAATCTATGGAATGAGAGAAGATATTTGCAAATGGCATATCAGATACAGGGTATCCAAAATCTATAAAGAACTTATCAAGCTCAACACTCAAAGAACATATAATCCAATCAAGAAATGGGTAGAATGGGCAGCCCGGGTGGCTCAGTGGTTTAGCGCCAGCTTCAGCCCAGGGCCTAATCCTGGAGACCTGGGATCAAGTCCCACATCAGGCTCCCTGCATGGAGCCTGCTTCTCCCTCTGCCTGTGTCTCTGCCTCTCTCTCTCTTTCTGTGTCTCTCATGAATAAATAAATAAAAATAAAAATCTTTAAAAAGAAATAAACACATACACACATATATATACACAACAAAATATTAGTCATCAAAAAGAATGAAATATTACCTTTGTAATGAAGTGAATAGAACTAGAGTGTATTATACTAAGCAAAATAAGTCAGTCAGAGAAAGACAAATACCATATGATGTCACTCATATGTGGAATTTAAGAAACAAAACAGATGAACATAGAAAAAGGGAAGGAAAAATAAAGTAAGATAAAAACAGAGAAGGATGGGCACCAGAGTGTCTCAGTTGGTTAAGACTGCCTTTGGCTTGGGTCATGATCTTGCAGTTTTGGGATCAAGGCCTGTGTGTTGGGCTCCCTGCTCAGTGGGGAGCCTGCTTTTCCCTCTCCCTCTGCAGCTCCCTCTGCTTGTGCTCTTGCTCTCTCTTTCTCTATCAAATGAATAAATAAAATCTTTAAAAAAAAAAAACATAGGAAGCAAACCATAAGAGACTCTTAACTGAAGTGAACAAACCAAGGGTTGCTGGAGGGTAGAAAGGTAAGGAGGATGGGGTAATTGGGTGATGGCCATTAAGAAAGGCACTTGATGTAATGAGCACTGGGTGTTACATGCATCTGATAAATCACTAAATTCTACCTCTGAAATTAATGATACACTATATGTTCACTAACTTGAATTTAAATAAAATCTAAGGAAAATGCTTTGGAGGGAGGCAAGATGGTAGAAGAGGAAAGGATCTCATTTCATCTGATCCCCTGAATTTAGCTAGATAAATACTAAATCACTCTAAACACCTATAAATTCAACTTGAGATGTAAGAAAAGAATTGCTTGAATTCTACAAATAGAAAAGTGACCACTTCTTGCAAAGTAGGAGTGTGAAGAAGTGAAACTGAGGGGATATGTCTGAAAATAAACAGCAGAAGGAGGGAGCCTCCATAACTTGGCTACTGGAGAGTGATATAGCCCCAATGTGCAAAGTCAGAACCTTTAGAAATCAGCTCCAGTGAGAGATTTCCCTGCCTAAAAGGTGCTCAGTGGTAAAGTGGGGCAGAATCCTGGGTATGACAATGTGGTCTCAGGATCCCCAGGGTCCCAGAGAGAATGAAGGTGCCTCAGCAGGCAGAGTTCACAAGCACTGGAGCGGAGAAACCAGTTACAGTCTGCAAGCCTGGGAGTAGACTCTCAGCTCAGTTGCCATAAACTGCAAACCACTGCATGATCCTAAGACAGCTCTCAGCATGAGGGGAGACAAAGGACTCCCCTTTGAACTTTGCAAAGGACAAAAAACGGAGTAGCCCTCCACCTTCCCCCTGAAGGGGCGGCACAGGAGTGAACAGGACCAGGTGACTGCTCTCCTTGGGGGTCCTGCAAAAGACAGAAAAGCAAGACCCCCCCCCCAAGATTGGTGTGGGCATGCACCGTAGGAGTCTGAAGAGTGTAACACATAAAAATGAAGGCCCACTTATCCCTGAGGGTTTACTGAAGAAAGAAAACCTCAATCTTTCAGCACTGGGGCTGGAGATCAGGCCTAGCCATTTTTATCCTCATCCTATAAAGAGAAGCAGAAAACCTTCAGGGAGCAAAAACCACATAGAAAAACCAGAAACAGCTTACATTGAACCGGGGCCCCTAGCAAGGGGCAGTGCAAATCTGCCCAGACAATGACACCTGAGAATCAACACAGCAGGCTCCTCCCCCAGAAGACCAGCTGGAAGAACAGGGAACACCAAGTTTAGGAGCACACAGCATCGTAAAACTCCAGCTCTAGGGGAATTCAGTATATAGAATTCAAGGTTTTTTCTCATTACTCATTTATATTTCAGTTTAAAATTTTCCTTTTATTTTTTTCCTTTTCCACTAGTTTTGTTTTTAACAACTTTTTATTATTAAGTCTTTTTTTATTTCATTTTTTTACCTTTACATTTTGTAGATATATTCTTCATTTTTTGCTTCCTTTCACTGTATTCAATTTGATTTTTTTTATACATATAAGTTTGCTTTCTTTACAATTTTTGGGATTTAGTGTCTTTTAACACACAGACCAAGATATACTCAGGACCAAGTGGATCACTCTGTTTTGTCCACCTGGGAGATTATATTCTCTCCTCCTCTGCCTTTTTTTTTTTCCCTTTGGTTTTCTTTTCTTTTTTTGTGAGGAATTTCTGGCCTCATAAAATTTGTCTAATGTGTATTTCACTTGTATTGTGGTTGATATCTGATTTTGTTCATTCATTCATCCTTTCTTCTCTGGGCAAAATGACTAGAAGGAGGAATTCACAACAAAAGAAAGAACCAGAGGTAATACTGTCTGCCACAGATCTAATTGATACAGATATAAATAAGATGTCAAAGCTGGAATACAGGATAACAACAGGATAACAATTATAATATTACTAACTGGGCTTGAAAAAAGCATTAGAAACACTACAGAATAGTGTCTTATTGTATTGTATTCTTATTGTAGAAATGAAATCTAATCAGGCTAAAAATAAAAATGCTCTGAGATGCAAACTAAATTGGATGCTCTAACAGCTAGGGCAAATGAGGTAGAAGAGAGTAAGTGACATAGAAGACAAGTTGATGGAAAAGAAGGAAGCTGAGGAAAAGAGAGAAACACAACTAATTGACCATGATGGGAGGCTTCAAGAAATCAGTGATGTCATAAAATGAAACAATATTAAAATTATTGGGGTCCCCAAGGAAGAAGAAAGAGAGAAGGACAGAAGGTATATTTGAGCAAATCATAGCTGATAACCTCCCTAATCTGGGGAAAGAAACAGACATTCAAGTCTAAGGGGTAGAGAGAACACCTCCCAAAATCAATAAAAATAGATCAACACCCTGACATATATTAGAGTAGCTTGCAAATTTCAGAGATAAAGAGAAAATCCTGAAAGCAAGCTTGAGGCAAGAACTCCTTAACCTACAGGGGCAGGAACTTAGACTGGCAGCAGATCTATCCATAGAGACCTGGTCGACCAGAAAGAGCTGGCATGACATATTCAGGGTACTAAATGAGAAAAACACACAGCCAAGAATATTTTATCCAGCAAGACTATCATTAAGAATGGAATGAGAGATAAAAAGCTTCCAGGATGGACAAAAAACTAAAAGAATATGTAACCACTAGACCAGCCCTGCAAGAAATATTAAGGGGAATCCTGTAAGTGAGGAAAGTCCAAAAATAACATAGACTAGAAAGAAATAGAGACAATCCACAGAAACAGCGATTTTAACAGTAATACAATGGCACTGAATGCATATCTTTCAATAGTTACTCTGAAAATAAATACGCTAAATGCTTTAATCAAAAAACATAGAGTATCAGATTGGATAAAAAGCAAGACCCATCCATATGCTGCCTACAAGAGACTCATTTTAGATCTAAAGACACTTCCAGATTAAAAGTGAAGGGATAGAGAACAATTGATCATGCTAATGAACCTCAAAAGAAAGCTGGGGTAGTAATCCTCATATCAGACAAATTACATTTTAAACCAAAGATGAGGGCAGCCCAGGTGGCTCAGTGGTTTAGCCTTTGGCCCAGGGCGTGATCCTGGAGTCCCAGGATCGAGTCTGACGTCAGGCTTCCTGCATGGAGCCTGCTTCTCCCTCTGCCTGTGTCTGCCTTTCTCTCTCTCTCTCTCTCTTTCTCTCTCTCTCCTTCCCTCCCTCTCTGTGTCTCTCATAATAAATAAATTTTTTTTAAAAAGATTTAAACCAAAGATGATCATAAGGGATGAAGAGAGACACTATATCATACTTAAAGGGTCTATCCAACAAGAAGATCTAACAATTATAAATATTTATGCTTCTAACAATTATATAAACCAATTAATAACAAAATTAAAGAAACACATTGATAATACAATAATAGTAGGAGACTTCAACACCCTACTCACAGCAATGGACAGATCATTTAAGCAGAAGATCAACAAGGAAGCAAGGGATTTGAATAACACAGTGGACCAGGGGGAGGGGCAAGACGGCAGAAGAGTAAGGTCACCAAATCACCTGTCCCCAACAAATTACCTAGAAAACCTTCAAATCATCCTGAAAAATCTACGAATTCGGCCTGAGATTTAAAGAGAGACCAGCTGGAACGCTACAGTGAGAAGAGTTCGCGCTTCTATCAAGGTAGGAAGACGGGGAAAAAGAAATAAAGAAACAAAAGGCCTCCAAGGGGAGGGGCCCCGTGAGGAGCCGGGCTGAGGCCCGGGCGAGTGTCCCCAGGACAGGAGAGCCCCGTCCCGTCCCGGAGGAGCAGGAGCTGCACCAACCTTCCCGGGGGGAAAGGGGCTCGCAGGGAGTTGGAGCAGGACCCAGGAGGGCCGGGATGCCCTCGGGCTCCCTGGGACACTAACAGGCACGTGCGCCCAGGAGAGTGCGCCGAGCTCCCTAAGGGCTGCAGCGCGCACGGCGGGATCCGGAGCAGCTCGGAGGGGCTCGGGCGGCAGCTCCGCGGAGGGAGCTGTGGGGCGGGAGCGCGAATCCAACAGCGAAGGCTCCGGAGCACAGGGCGCCAGGACACAGCCCAGGATCCGGCCTCCCCCGGAACAGACAGAGGCCGGGAGGGCCCAGGACAGCGAGGACGCTCCTGCCCCAAGCTGAGCAGATCAGGGCCCCGCCCGGGAGCCTCCAGGCCCTGCAGACGGAGAGCCCCGGAGCTACTGTGGGAGCTGACTCCAGGGCTGCAGAGCTGGCCCCACCACTGCAGTTGTTCTTCATGGGGCCCCACGGGGTAAACAACCCCCACTGAGCCCTGCACCAGGCAGGGGCAGAACAGCTCCCCCAGGTACTAACACCTGAAAATCAGCACAGCAGGCCCCTCCTCCAGACGACCAGCTAGACGGACCAGGTCCAGGGGAAGTCAAGGGACTTAAAGTATACAGAATCGGAAGATACTCCCCCGTGTTTTTTTTTGTTTTTGTTTTTGTTTTTGTTTTTGTTTTGTTTTGTGTTTTTTTTTTCTTTCTTTCTTCTTGATTTCTGATTGCTTCCCCTCACCCCACCCCACCCCCTTTTTTTCTCCTTTCTTTCTTTTTCTTTCTCTTTTTCTTCTCTTTTTCCCCTTTTTTTCTTCTTTCTCTTTTTTCTTTTTCTCTTTTCTTTCCTTCTCTCTCTTTTTCTCCTTTTCCCAATACAACTTGTTTTTGGCCACTCTGCACTGAGCAAAATGACTAGAAGGGAAACCCCACCTCAAAAAAAAAGAATCAGAAACAGTCCTCTCTCCCACAGAGTTACAAAATCTGGATTACAATTCAATGTCAGAAAGCCAATTCAGAAGCACTATTATACAGCTACTGGTGGCTCTAGAAAAAACCATAAAGGATTCAAGAGACTTCATGACTGCAGAATTTAGATCCAATCAGGCAGATATTAAAAATCAATTAAATGAGATGCAATCCAAGCTAGAAGTCCTAACGACAAGGCTTAACGAGGTGGAAGAACGAGTGAGTGACATAGAAGACAAGTTGATGGCAAAGAGGGAAACTGAGGAAAAAAGAGACAGGCAATTGAAAGATCATGAGGATAGATTAAGGGAAATAAATGACAGCCTGAGGAAGAAAAACCTACGTTTAATTGGGGTTCCCAAGGGCGCCGAAAGGGACAGAGGGCCAGAATATGTATTTGAACAAATCATAGCTGAAAACTTTCCTAATCTGGGAAGGGAAACAGGCATTCAGATCCAGGAAATAGAGAGATCCCCCCCCTAAAATCAACAAAAACCGTTCAACACCTCGACATTTAATAGTGAAGCTTGCAAATTCCAAAGATAAGGAGAAGATCCTTAAAGCAGCAAGAGAAAAAAAGTCCCTGACTTTTATGGGGAGGAATATTAGGGTAACAGCAGACCTCTCCACAGAGACCTGGCAGGCCAGAAAGGGCTGGCAGGATATATTCAGGGTCCTAATTGAGAAGAACATGCAGCCAAGAATACTTTATCCAGCAAGGCTCTCATTCAAAATGGAAGGAGAGATAAAGAGCTTCCAAGACAGGCAGGAACTGAAAGAATATGTAACCTCCAAACCAGCTCTGCAAGAAATTTTAAGGGGAACTCTTAAAATTCCCCTTTAAGAAGAAGTTCAGTGGAACAATCCACAAAAACAAGGACTGAATAGATATGATGACACTAAACTCATATCTGTCAATAGTAACTCTGAACGTGAACGGGCTTAATGACCCCATCAAAAGGCGCCGGGTTTCAGACTGGATAAAAAAGCAGGACCCATCTATTTGCTGTCTACAAGAGACTCATTTTAGACAGAAGGACACCTACAACCTGAAAATAAAAGGTTGGAGAACCATTTGCCATTCAAATGGTCCTGAAAAGAAAACAGGGGTAGCCATCCTTATATCAGATAAATTAAAATTTACCCCGAAGACTATAGTGAGAGATGAAGAGGGACACTATCTCATACTCAAAGGATCTATCCAACAAGAGGACTTAACAATCCTCAATATATATGCCCCGAATGTGGGAGCTGCCAAATATTTAAACCAATTAATAACCAAACTGAAGAAATACTTTGATAATAATACACTTATACTTGGTGACTTCAATCTAGCTCTTTCTGTACTAGATAGGTCTTCTAAGCACAACATATCCAAAGAAACGAGAGCTTTAAATGATACACTGGACCAGATAGATTTCACAGATATCTACAGAACTTTACATCCAAACTCAACTGAATACACATTCTTCTCAAGTGCACATGGAACTTTCTCCAGAATAGACCACATACTGGGTCACAAATCGGGTCTGAACCGATACCAAAAGATCGGGATAGTCCCCTGTATATTCTCAGACCATAATGCCTTGAAATTAGAACTTAATCACAACCAGAAGTTTGGAAGGACCTCAAACACGTGGAGGTTAAGGACCATCCTGCTAAAAGACGAAAAGGTCAACCAGGAAATTAAGGAAGAATTAAAAAGATTCATGGAAACTAATGAGAATGAAGATACAACCGTTCAAAATCATTGGGATGCAGCAAAAGCAGTCCTGAGGGGGAAATACATCGCAATACAAGCATCCATTCAAAAACTGGAAAGAACTCAAATTTAAAAGCTCACCTTACACATAAAGGAACTAGAGAAAAAGCAACGAATGGACCCCACCCCCAGCAGAAGAAGACAGTTAATTAAAATTCGAGCAGAACTAAATGAAATCAAGACCAAAAGAACTGTGGAACAGATCAACAGAACCAGGAGTTGGTTCTTTGAAAGAATTAATAAGATAGATAAACCATTAGCCAACCTTATTAAAAAGAAGAGAGAAAAGACTCAAATTAATAAAATCATGAATGAGAAAGGAGAGATCACTACCAACACCAAGGAAATACAAACGATTTTAAAAACATATTATGAGGGATCCCTGGGTGGTGCAGCGGTTTGGCGCCTGCCTTTGGCCCAGGGCGTGATCCTGGAGACCCGGGATCAAATCCCACGTCAGGCTCCCAGTGCATGGAGCCTGTTTCTCCCTCTGCCCGTGTCTCTGTGCCTCTCTCTCTCTCTGTGACTATCATAAATAAATAAAAATTTATTTAAAAAAAACATATTATGAACAGCTGTACGCCAATAAATTAGGAAATCTAGAAGAAATGGACGCATTCCTGGAAAGCCACAAACTACCAAAACTGGAGCAGGAAGAAATAGAAAACCTGAACAGGCCAATAACCAGGGAGGAAATTGAAGCAGTCATCAAAAACCTCCCAAGACACAAGAGTCCAGGGCCAGATGGCTTCCCAGGGGAATTCTATCAAACGTTTAAAGAAGAAATCATACCTATTCTACTAAAGCTGTTTGGAAAGATAGAAAGAGATGGAGTACTTCCAAATTCGTTCTATGAGGCCAGCATCACCTTAATTCCGAAACCAGACAAAGATCCCACCAAAAAGGAGAATTACAGACCAATATCCCTGATGAACATGGATGCAAAAATTCTCAACAAGATACTAGCCAATAGGATCCAACAACACATTAAGAAAATTATTCACCATGACCAAGTAGGATTTATCCCCGGGACACAAGGCTGGTTCAACACTCGTAAAACCATCAATGTGATTCATCATATCAGCAAGAGAAAAACCAAGAACCATATGATACTCTCATTAGATGCAGAGAAAGCATTTGACAAAATACAGCATCCATTCCTGATCAAAACCCTTCAGAGTGTTGGGATAGAGGGAACTTTCCTTGATATCTTAAAAGCCATTTACGAAAAGCCCACAGTAAATATCATTCTCAATGGGGAAGCACTGGGAGCCTTTCCCCTAAGATCAGGAACAAGACAGGGATGTCCACTGTCACCACTGCTGTTCAACATAGTTCTGGAAGTCCTCGCCTCAGTAATCAGACAACAAAAAGACATTAAAGGCATTCAAATTGGCAAAGAAGAAGTCAAACTCTCCCTCTTCGCCGATGACATGATACTCTACATAGAAAACCCAAAAGCCTCCACCCCAAGATTGCTAGAACTCATACAGCAATTTGGTAGCGTGGCAGGATACAAAATCAATGCCCAGAAATCAATGGCATTTCTATACACTAACAATGAGACTGAAGAAAGAGAAATTAAGGAGTCAATCCCATTTACAATTGCACCCAAAAGCATGAGATACCTAGGAATAAACCTAACCAAAGAGGTAAAAGATCTATACCCTAAAAACTATAGAACACTTCTGAAAGAAATTGAGGAAGACACAAAGAGATGGAAAAATATTCCATGCTCATGGATTGGCAGAATTAATACTGTGAAAATGTCAATGTTACCCAGGGCAATTTACACGTTTAATGCAATCCCTATCAAAATACCATGGACTTTCTTCAGAGAGTTAGAACAAATTATTCTAAGATTTGTGTGGAATCAGAAAAGACCCCGAATAGCCAGGGGAATTTTAAAAAAGAAAACCATAGCTGGGGGCATCACAATGCCAGATTTCAGGTTGTACTACAAAGCTGTGGTCATCAAGACAGTGTGGTACTGGCACAAAAACAGACACATAGATCAATGGAACAGAATAGAGAATCCAGAAGTGGACCCTGAAATGTATGGTCATCTAATATTCAATAAAGGAGGAAAGACTATCCATTGGAAGAAAGACAGTCTCTTCAATAAATGGTGTTGGGAAAATTGGACATCCACATGCAGAAGAATGAAACTAGATCACTCTCTTTCACCATACACAAAGATAAACTCAAAATGGACGAAAGATCTAAATGTGAGACAAGAGTCCATCAAAATCATAGAAGAGAACACAGGCAACACCCTTTTTGAACTCAGCCACAGTAACTTCTTGCAAGATACATCCACGAAGGCAAAAGAAACAAAAGCAAAAATGAACTATTGGGACGTCATCAAGATAAGAAGCTTTTGCACAGCAAAGGATACAGTCAACAAAACTAAAAGACAACCTACAGAATGGGAGAAGATATTTGCAAATGACATATCAGATAAAGGGCTAGTTTCCAAAATCTATAAAGAACTTATTAAACTCAACAGCAAAGAAACAAACAATCCAATCATGAAATGGGCAAAAGACATGAAGAGAAATCTCACAGAGGAAAACATGGACATGGCCAACATGCACATGAGAAAATGCTCTGCATCATTTGCCATCAGGGAAATACAAATCAAAACCACAATGAGATACCACCTCACACCAGTGAGAATGGGGAAAATTAACAAGGCAGGAAACAACAAATGTTGGAGAGGATGTGGAGAAAAGGGAACCCTCTTACACTGTTGGTGGGAATGTGAACTGGTGCAGCCACTCTGGAAAACTGTGTGGAGGTTCCTCAAAGATTAAAAATAGACCTGCCCTACGACCCAGCAATTGCACTGTTGGGGATTTACCCCAGAGATTCAGATGCAATGAAACGTCGGGACACCTGCACCCCAATGTTTCTAGCAGCAATGGCCACAATAGCCAAACTGTGGAAGGAGCCTCGGTGTCCATCGAAAGATGAATGGATAAAGAAGATGTGGTTTATGTATACAATGGAATATTACTCAGCAATTAGAAATGACAAATACCCACCATTTGCTTCAACGTGGATGGAACTGGAGGGTATTATGCTGAGTGAAATAAGTCAATCGGAGAAGGACAAACAGTGTATGTTCTCATTCATTTGGGGAATATAAATAATAGTGAAAGGGAACATAAAGGAAGGGAAAAGAAATGTTGGGAAATATCAGGAAGGGAGACAGAACATAAAGACTCCTAACTCTGGGAAACGAACTAGGAGTGGTGGAAGGGGAGGAGGGCGGGAGGTGGAGGGCAATGGGTGACGGGCACTGAGGCGGACACTTGACGGGATGAGCACTGGGTGTTTTTCTGTATGTTGGTAAATTGAACACCAATAAAAATTAATTTAAAAAAAAAAACACAGTGGACCAGATGGACTTCACAGATATATACAGAGAAATACATCCTAAAGCAACAGAATACACATTCCTCTCAAGTGCACATGGAACATTCTCCAGAATAGATCACATACTGGGTCACAAATCAGGTCTCATCAATACCAAAAGATTGGGATTATTCCCTAAATATTTTCAGATCACAATGCTTTGAAACTAGAACTCAATCACAAGAGGAAATTTGGAAGGAATTCAAAAATTTGCAGGTTAAAGAGCATCCTACTAAAGAATCAGTCAACCAGGAAATTAAAGAATAATTTTTAAAATTTATGGAAACAGATGAAAATGAAGACACAACTGTTCAAAACCTTTGGGAAAAAGCAAAGGCCATTCTAAGAGTGAGGTGCATAACAATTCAAGTCTCTCTCAAAAAATTAGGAAAATCTCAAATATATAAGCTAAATGTACACCTAAAAGAGCTAGAGAAAGAACAACAAATAAAGCCTAAACTGAGCAGGAGAAGAGAAATAATAAAGATTAGAGCAGAACTCAATGAAATAGAAACTGGAAGAACAGTAGAACAGATCAATGAAACTAGAAGCTGGTTCTCTGAAAGAATTAATAAGATCAATAAACCCCTACCCAGAATTTTCAAAAAAAATAAGAGAAAGGACCCAAATTAATAAAATCAGGAATGAAAGAGGAGAGATCATGACCAAAAGCAAGGAAATAAAAACAATTTAAGAACATATTATAAGCAAGTATATGCCAACAAATTAGGCAACCTGGAAGAAATCGATGCATTCCTGGAAACTTCTAAACTACCAAAGCTGAAACAGGAAGAAATAGAAAACCTGAACAGACCCATAACCAGCAAGGAAATTGAAATACTAATAAAAAAATCTCCTGACAAAGACTCCAGGGCCAGATGGAATTCTACCAAACACTTAAAGAAGAACTAATACCTATTCTTCTGAAGCTGTTTCAAAAAATGGAAATAGAAGGAAGACTTCCAAACTCATCCTATGAGACCAACATTACCTTGATCCCCAAAACAGGTGAAGACCCCATCAAAAAGGAGAATTACAGACCAATATCCCTGATGAACATAGATGCCTCACCAAGATACTAGCCAATAGAATCCAACAGTACATTAAAAGGATTATTCACCACAACCAAGTGGGATTTATCCCTGAGCTACAAGGGTGGTTCAACATTCACAAATCAATCAGTGTGACACATCACATTAATAAAAGAAAGAACAAGAAACACGATCCTCTCAACTCATACAGAAAAAAACCTTTGGCAAAATACAGCATCCTTTTTGATTAAAAGTCTCCACAGTGTAGGGATAGAGGGAATATACCTCATAAAAGCCATCTACAAAAAGCCTACAGTGAATATCATTCTCAGTGAGGAAAAACTGAGAGCTTTTCCCCTAAGGTCAGGAACACGACAGGGATGTCCATTCTCACCACTGTTATTCAACATAGTACTAGAAGTCCTAGCCTCAGCAATCAGACAACAAAAAGATATAAAAGGCATTCAAATTGGCAAAGAAGAAGTTGAATGCTCCCTCTTCACAGATGACATGATACTATATATAGAAAACCCAAAAGACTACACCCCAAGATTGCTAGAACTCATACAACAGTTCAGCAATGTGGCAGGATACAAAATCAATGCACAGAAACCAATGGCATTTCTATACACTAACAATAAGACTGAAGAAAGAGAGATTAAGGAGTCAATCCCATTTACAATTGTACCAAGAACCATAAAATACCTAGGAATAAACCTAACCAGAGAGGTAAAGGATTCATACCCTAAAAACTACAGAACACTTCTGAAAGAAATTGAGGAAGACAAAAAGAGATGGAAAAATGTTCCATGCTCATGGATTGGAAGAATAAATATTGTTATACTACCCAGGGCAATTTACATGTTTAATGTAATCCTTATCAAAATACCATGGACTTTCTTCACAGAGTTGGAACAAATCATCGTAAGATTTGTGTGGAATCAGAAAAGACTCCAAATAGCCAGGAGAATACTGAAAAAGAAAACCAATGCCAGGGGCATCACAATGCCGGATTTCAAGCTGTACTACAAAGCTGTGATCATCAAGACAGTGTGGTACTGGCACAAAAACAGACACACAGATCAATGGAACAGACACCTGCACCCCGATGTTTATAGCAGCAATGTCCACAATAGCCAAACTGTGGAAGGAGCCTCGGTGTCAATCGAAATATGAATGGATAAAGAAGATGTGGTCTATATATACAATGGAATATAACTCAGCCATTAGAAATGACAAATACCCACCATTTGCTTCAACGTGGATAGAACTGGAGGGTATTATGCTGAGTGAAGTAAGTCAATCAGAGAAGGACAATCATCATATAGTTTCACTCGTAGTGGGAATATAAGAAATAGTGAAAGGGATTATAAGGGAAAGGAGGGAAAATGAGTGGGAAAAATTAGAGAGGGTGACAAAACATGAGAGACTCCTAACTCTGGGAAATGAACAAAGGGTAGTAGAAGGGGAGGTGGACAGGGGGATAGGGTAACTGGTGACCAGCACTGAGGAGGGAACTTGATGAGGTGTTACACTATATGTTGGCAAATCGAACTTCAGTAAATAAATAAATAAATAAATACCCAATAGACTTCATTCCAAAATTGCTAGAACTCATATAGCAATTCAGCAGTGTGCACAAATCAATGCACAGAAATCACTTGCATTTCTATACACTAACAAGAGACTGAAAAAAGAGAAATTAAGGAATTGATCCCATTTACAATTGCACCAAAAACATAAGATACCTAGGAATAAACCTAACCAAAGAGGTAAAGGATCTATACCCTAAAAACTACAGAACATTTATGAAAGAAATTGAGGAAGACAAAAAGAGGTGGAAAAATGTTCCATGCTCATAGGTTAGAAGAAAAAATATTGTTAAAATGTTTATGCTACCCAGAGCAATCTACACATTCAATACAATCCCTATCAAAATACCATCAACATTTTTCACAGAGCTGGAACAAATAACCCTAAAATTTGTATGGAACCAGAAAAGACGCTAAATAGCTAGAGGAATATTGAAAAAGAAAACCAAAAGTGGGTGGCATCACAACACCTGACTTCGAGCTATAGTACAAAGCTGTGATCATCAAGACAGTACGGTACTGGCACAAAAACAGACACATAGATCAGTGGAACAGAATAAAGAACCCAGAAATGGATCCTTAACTCTATAGTCAACTAATCTTCAACAAAGCAAGAAAGAATATCTGATGGAAAAAGGACAGCCTCTTCAATAAATGGTGCTGGGAAAATTGGACAGCCATATGCAGAAGAATGAAACTGGACCATTCTCTTGCGCCTTACACAAAGATAAACTCAAAATGAATGAAAGATCTGAATGTGAGAAAGGATCCATCAAAATCCTAGAGGAGAATAGAGGAGAACACAGGCAGCAATCTCTTTGACCTCAACTGCAGCAACTTTTTACTAGACACATCTCTAAAGGCAAGACAAGCAAAAGCAAAAGTGAACTATTGAGACTTCATCAAAATGAAAAGCTTCTACACAGCAAAGGAAATAGTCAACAAAACTTAAAGGCAACCTATGGAATGGGAGAAGATATTTGCAAATGACATCAGATAAATGGCTAGTATCCAAAATCTATAATGAACTTATCAGACTCAGCACCTCCCAAACAAACAATCCAGTCAAGTGATGAGCAGAAAACATGAACAGACATTTCTCTAAAGAACACCTGTACATGGCCAACAGACACATGAAAAAAATGCTCAACATCACTAGACATCAGAGAAATATAAATCAAAACCACAATGAGATACCACCTTACACCAGTCAGAATGGCTAAAATTAACAAGTCAGGAAATGACAGGTGCTGGCAAGGATGCAGAGAAAGGGGAACACACTTACACTGTTGGTGGAAATGCAAGCTGGTGCAGCCACTCTGGAAAACAGTGTGGAAGTACCTCAAGAAGTTAAAAATAGAACTACCCTATAACCCCCAGCAATTGCTCTACTAGGTATTTACCCTAATTATATAAATGTGATCCTAACAGGCACCTGCACCTCAATGTTCATAGCAGCAATGTCCACAATAGCCAAACTGTAAAAGGAGCCAAGATATCCATCAACAGATGAATGGATAAAGAAGATGTGGTATATCTATACAATGGATTATTACTCAGCCATCAGAAAGGATGAATACTTACAATTTACTTCAAACTGGGGGGTATTAGGCTGAATTAAATAAGTCAATCAAAGAAAGACAATTATCAAATGGTTTCATTCATATGTGTAATATAAGAAACAGTGCAAAGGATCGCAGAGGAAGGGAGGGAAGACTGAATGGAAAGAAATCAGAGAGGGGGACAAACAATGAGAGACTCTTAACTCTGGTAAACAAACTAAAGCCTTCCTGGAGGGGAGGTAGGTGGGGACATGAAGGATTTGGGCAATGGGCATTAAGGAGGACACATGATGTGATAAGCACTGGGTGTTATACTCAACTGATACATTATTGAACACTCCATCTGAAACCAATGATGTATTATATGTTGCCTAATTGAATTTAAATATTAATTAATTGATTGATTAATTTAAAAATCTGAAATAAAATAAAAATGGACTGAAAAACTAAATGTAAGAGCTAAAACCATAAAACCTACATGTAAGACCTAAAACTTCTAAAAATACACAAACAATTGGAACTATATCCAACTAAAAAGTTTGTACAGCAAAGGAAACCATCAACAAAATGAAAAGGCAACCTACTGAATGGGAAAAGATATTTGCAAAGGATAAACAGTAAGGGGCTAATATCCAAAATAAGTATAATCCCAACTGTTTATCTTTGTGTTTGTTTCTCTTGCCTGGGGAGATATATCCAGAAAGATATTGCTAAGACTGGTATCTAAGAGTTTACTGTCTATTTTTTCTTTTAAAGGTTTTATGGTTTCCAGGCTTACATTTAGATTTTTAATCTATTTTTAATCTATTTCGGTGTGTGGTGTAAAAAAGTGGTCAATTTCATTCTTTTGCATGTAGCTGTCCAGTTTTCCCAATGTCAGTATTGAACAGGCTATCTTTTCCCCATTATGTGTTATTTCCTTCTTTGTTATAGATTAATTGACCATATGAACATGGAGTTATCTATGGGTTCTCTATTTTGTTCTATTGATCTATGTGTCTACTTTTGTATGAGAATCATACTGTTTGGTTTACTGTGGCTTTCTGGTGTAATATGAAAAATGAGATTGTGATACCTCCAGTTTTGCTCTTCTCTCTCAAGGTTGCTTTGGCTTTATGGAACTGGATTTTACTAACCTGCTTTTTGTCCTGACTATGGATCAGGACATTTTCCTATATCTTTGCATATCTGGTGTGTTTTTTCCCATCATATACTGGACATTGTGAAAACTATATTTTAAATACTCTGGATTCAGTAATATTTCTTTGAAGGGTATTGATTTTTATTCCATCAAGCAGTTAACTTGGTTCTTCTTAGAATCCAAAAATGTATCTCCCTGTTAGTGGGCAGCAGCTAGAATCTCTGTCCATGTCTTTCCTCTTCCAGCTGCTGCTTTTTCACCAGGCAAACCAGAGTATCTCTGGAGCATGTATACATTTATATACAGATCCTGAGTTTCACTTCTTTCGCAGCCTCCTTTCTTTCAGGAATTCTCCCTAATTTTTTCTATCTTCTCTGCCAGCCTAGAACTCTGTCTTCTTTTACCTCAAGCCATAAAGTTGCAACTTTCTGTTACCAACAGCTTAGTACAGATTGGGATGTACCCTCAGGCGAAAAGTACATATTCCCAAATCTTACTAGTTGCAATCCTTTCAAGGGTATGCTTCCTCCAGTGTGTGAGGGTTTTTGTGTACTTTTAAATAGTTGTCATGGAGGAGGTTGTTTTATATATATATATATATATATATATATATATATATATATATATATATGTTATCTGCAAGAATATTATACTGGCTAAGTTACTCTGTTATTCTAAAAGTCAAATATATATTTTCATATTGTTTTTTTTCCAAATTATTATTACATCATCTGGCTTTTCACATAGATGTGTTTTGTGTGCTCTGATAGGCATATTCATTACATCTGTTGGTTATCTGGATGGAGAGCTTTTAAGTTGACCTTCACATAAAAAAAGTGTGAAGTCCTAACATTAGTCTATGCAAATAAGCTCAGTCTATAAAACCTGGCAAAGCATTATTAGAGGGTAAAAAATCATTTTATAGCATTAATCCAATTGAATCCCTTAATGAATTCAACTTATAACAACATAATTTAATATAAATAATGGTATAGAGTCACAATCAATAGCAATCAATAACAAAAACTTTTTCTTGTCTGTCTTTCTCCTTAAAAATTTTTCTCATTCCTTGGACTTTAAAACATTGATTTTTGTTCTTCTATATAAATTTATGAAGAAGTGCTATTTGTCTGTTTTACTTTTGCAGCCCTCAGCAAATTTTGGTACAAAAGCATTCAGTAGTGTTCAGTAGTTGTCTTTGAGGCAAAAAGTTCACTTTCCCACAGGTCATGTTAAAGTTTATGCAAGAAAGATTCAGATAAAGCTTCTTCATTCATTTATTCAGCCAATGTTGCGTAAGTATTAAATATATATATATATATATATTATAACATATATATATGTTATATAAACATATATATATGGCACTGTGTTGGGCACAAAGGGTACTAGAATAAATAAGACACCATCTAGATCCTCCAAAGACTCATAATCTATTAGAAAAGTCAGAGAAGTAATTTAAAATGACAACAAATTAAAAGGATAAGTATTTTTTAAATGATAAATTCAGGGGCACCTGGGTGGCTTAGTTGGTTAAGTGTCTGCCTTTGGCTCAGGTCATAATCCCAGGGCCCTGAGATGGAGCCCCACATGGGGTTCCCTGCTCAGCAGGAAATCTGCTTCTCCCTCTCCCTCTGCCCCTTCCTGCTGCTTGTGTACTCTCACTATCCCTCTCCCTCTCTCAAGTAAATAAATGAACTCTTTAAAATAAATAAAATAAAATGATAAATTCACAGGAAGAATTTAATTCTGCATGGAGAGATCTAGAAAATCTCGTTAAGGATCAACAGTGTGCATGAGCTTGAAAAATGACTGTGTTTGCCAGAAACAAGAACTTGAGGGAAAACACTGCAAATCCAGGACACTGCAAGTACTTTTTTCATGCTAGAAAACAGTAATCAAGTGGGAAAATAGTAGAAAATGAGACTGGAAAAGTAGGCAGAGGTCAAAAAAAATAATGGCCTGGAATTATACTTGGTATACAGGTATATGAATTTTCTTCTATGGATAATGGGAAGTTGCACGAGATGTTAAGCAGGAGTAATCATCAGATTTGTCTTTGAAATATCACTCTGGCTGCAGAGTGATACTGGATCACTATACTGTGATCCAATATTGATATTGGAGAATGGATTGCCAAATGTTTCTGAAGGGCCAGATAATAAATACCTGGGGCTTTGTGGGCATGTAGTCTCTGTCACAACTACTCTACTTTGCTGTTATAGCATGAAAACAACTATAGACAATAGGTAAGTGAATAGACATGACTGTGTTCCAATAAAAACCTTATTTGGGGGGAAAGAAAAACAGGCAACAGGCTGGATTTGGCCCATGAGCTATATAGTTTGCCAATCCTTGGATTAAATTATTTGTCCCAAAGCAACGAGATCAGTTAGGAAGTGATTGCAATAATCCACATGAGTGTTAATGAGAGCTTGAATTAGAGTAGTCCACACATGTCCACACATGAAATTACAGAGGAGACAATTCCAGACACATCAAGAGGGTAGAAATGGCAAGACTTGGCGGCCAATTGGATATTGTGGCTGAGGGGGCAGAAATTTGAGAGGACTCCAAAGTTTATAGTTTAAATAACTGGAGAGATTACGTTTCCATCAATAAAAAGGGGGGGGGAATTAGAGGATCAGGATGTCAGTGATGCCAGTGATGCCAAAGATTTCACCAGGTCATGAATTATAGTTTTTTTCTAATTGTTGCAATACATTAAGTATTTTTAATTACAAAGTATATACTAAACATCTTAAATAGAAAATTGTATTTTTCCACCTAATCTGTAGAATTGTTATGAGAAGTTAAATCTGCTCATTTAAGCTGTACATGAGCTAACTCAGTAGTCCTGTATTACTTAGGTTCCCTTGATAAACAGAGTAGTTAAGACTCTCTTGGTCTAGTTTTTCTTATGGATTGCTTGAAATAGAGAATACTTCTAGCAGTTTCAAATCTACAAAACACTTTCTCCTACATCTTGGAGGCCCCGTTTAAACAAAATGTTGGGTTGAAAGACCATAAATCTCACCCAAATGCAGTAATTCCTAAATTCCTATATAATACACTTGATCTGTAGTACTTTCATAAGAATGAGCATTAGATCATGGGAAGGGGGATTGTGTACAGTGTAAGACAGAGAGGAGGAAACTCAGAAAGAAGTAAAGCCACAGAAAATTAATCATTATACTATGTATCCTACTCATAGAGACTGTAATTTATGAAAATCAACTGTTAGTAACAATTTATAAAGCCAATTAGTATTTTATCCATCCTCTCCTCTTGCTTTTTTGTTTTGTTTTGTTTTCTGCTAATTCCTTTCTTTTCTTAATTCTCTTCTCCCTTAATTTTCTTTCTTCTTCTTTTCAAATTTCTTTTCATCTTTTCATCTACCCCTCTTTTCATCTTTCCCTCATCTTCTTTATTTCTAATCTTCTTTTGAGCTCCCCTTCTTCACTCAAATACAAGTCTTTTTGAGGAGCTATCACAATTTTTTAACAATTAACTTTCATCAACTAAGGATTTCCTTCTAAATTGGAGAGGGAAAGAGACAGAGAGAGAATTGTTTCCTGATTCTTTTAATCTTTTTTTTTTAAGATTTTATTTATGTATTCATGAGAGACAGAGAGACAGTCAGAGACACAGGCAGAGGAATAAGCAGGCTCCATGCAGAGAGCCTGATGCAGGACTTATCCCAGGACCCCGGGATCATGCCCTGAGCTGAAGGCAGACGCTCAACCACTGAACCACCCAGGTGTCCCCTTATGCCTTTAATCTAAAGTATACTAGATTAATATAATGGGAACATATAAAAGAATACTGCTCTAATTCATTTTAGGATCTGTATATCAAGGAGAAAGCCAGGTTTTGTGTGCCTACAGCTAAATAGTACAAAATTAAGTAGGAAAGCAAATATTGATTCTTAATGAGAGTAATCAAAACAATTTAAAAACATTAAAAGTTTACAAATACTATGTATATCTCAAGTTCCAGAAAAATAATATAACATTTTTGTGAATTAATGACCTGACACACCTCTATGATACTTTTTCCCCACATCTTTTGGCTTCATATTCTTTGAATCCTTATTCATATGGCAACAATTTTACAATACTCTCTATAGAAAGAATAATACTATTGCTGCAAGTTTGCACCCTACAGATAGGAACATGAAATAAGTTCTATCTTATGCAATTCCTATTAATAAAGAAAAAATGAGTGGCACATTTGTAATTGTAATTGTCTCTGCTCCATTATCAAATATATTTCTGACAGGAGAAAAATTGATTTGAGTCAGTGAGAATCAAATCCTATAATTTTCCACAGATGATGACTGAAAGAATGTTCCACAGATAGTTCTACTCAATACGTGTCCAATGTATTTCTCCTCCACTACCCATATGTTCCTGGTGGTAGCCTGCCATGATGATCCCAAGCAGAGGAGGACTGCAGGCTTAACAAGAAAGGACACTGAAGGACTCCAAATAGGACTTTACTCATCCAACATTTCAGAGAAAATTGATAACAAGAAATTGAACTGTCCTGATGATTTACTGAGAATAGTTGACTTGTGGCAACACACTGCTGAAAACCTCCTAAACTTCTCAGAGAGAGAAACATTTTCATCCTGGGGAAAGTTTTATTTCTTTTAACAATGTTTGGGTGCAGCAGAATTTTTGAAAAACAGTCCCCAGTAATGCCAGGTAATAAATATTGCCTATTTCCCCCCTTTCTTATGAAAGTTCTTTTTTTTAAGATTTTATTTATTTGTTCATGAGAGACACAGAGAGAGGCAGAGACATAGGCAGAGGGAGAAGCAGGCTTCCTGTAGGGAGCCTGATGCAGGACTTGATCCCAGGACCCTGGGATCACAACTGAGCTGAAGGCAGACACTCAACCACTGAGCCACCCAGATGTCCCTCCTTTGAAAATTCTATCAGGTAACAATTAGCAATTAGCACACACCAACCTCTAAATGACTGAGAAGAGCCTGTCTCAGTCTGTGGTCCTTGGAACACTAGTTTCCAGCCATGTTAATGGCTGTTATATGTTTTAGTTATTGACTTCTTAATCTTTGATTCTTGTTTATGTTTTCCATCTCTTTGTTGAGGGTCTCGCTGAGGTCCTCCACTCTTTTCTCTAGTCTGGCAAGTATCTTTATGACCATTACTTTAAGTTCTGTATCAGGCATATTACTTACCTCTGTTTCATTTAGCTCTCTTGCTATGATTTTGTCCTGTTCTTTCACTTGAGACATATTCCTCTGTTTTCTTATGTTGTCTAATTCTGTGTCTGTTTCTATGTGTTAGGAAAGTCAGCTACGTCTCCTGCTTTTAAAAGTAGTGGTCTTATGAAGAAGAGATCCTGTTGTGCCCTGCAGTGCAATGTGCTCTGTTCACTAAAACCTGGCACTTCATGGGTGTCTTCTGTGTGGGCTACATGCTCCCTACTGTTGCAGCTAAGCTGTGTTTGCCTTCAGTCCACTTGTCTGCAATGGTGCTGTGTGCCTGTTGTGGGCAAGGTTTGGTCCCTGTGTTATCAATGGACCAGTCTGGGGAAGACTTGGGCTTCAGTTGAGTTAGATATATTATAGGAAATGCTGCATACTCTCTTCTTTGAGAGTCAGAAAACATATTTGTATGTTAAAGGCTTTGTAAATTTTGCATAAATAAACCTATTTAACATTATTTACCTAAGTTTTCCCCAAATTTATATGACCACAGAATCACACATACATACATACACCGCCCCCCCCCCATTTCTGGGTGTGATGGGGTGGAAGGGGGTTAGTAGAACAGCTATAAAGCTAGTAGTGTCCTGGGGTGCCTGGGTGGCTCAGCGGCTGAGTGTCTGCCTTCAGCTCAGGTCGTGATCCTGTAGGATTGAGTCCTGCATCAGGCTCCCCACAGGGAGCCTGCTTCTCCCTCTGCCTATGTCTCTGCCTCTCTCTGTGTGTCTCTCATGAATAAATAAATAAAATCTTAAAAAAAAAAAAAAAAGAACTGTGGATTGTAGAAAATGACCTCTCCCAAAGGCACAAAACTAAAGCTGCAAGAATGATACTGCAGGTTGGGATTCTAGGCATATGGAGACAATAGGCATTCTTATTACTGCTAAAATCATATCAACAGGCAGTCGTTTGTCATTTTTCAGTATACAGACCCTGATCAAGCCTACTGCTATGTCATTAATTCTAAAAGGATATGGCCAGTTAATTTACTCCATCTGATTTCCCAGGCCTTAGAAATATCTGTTTCATTATGACACACAGAAAAGCTATAGCAGATTGGGCATATTTTGAGCCACAGGCAAAATATTCTAAGTTCAAGTACTTACTGAATTTTACTTGCCAGTTTTCATGGCATGTGTGATATTTTTAGCTGACTACTGATAGTCATTAAACCTAACAATAGTGCACATTTGATATGAGAAATGCGCTAGTGTTTTGACAAAGACTCTCTCCTTGACCAAACTTTAGTCAGCCTTCTCTGAACTATCTTCTCAACTAGGCTTCAGCCTTCAGACTACCCTGTCTACCTTTATATCACCCAATTTTTTCAAAAACTCTGGTAAGTCAGTTTAGCAAGCATCCCCACCCTCAATGTCTGATCACCCTTGATATCTGATCAAATTCCTCATTCCCCAGCTGATATCTGATGACCCAGGCCTGTGGCAAGAATCCTATCAAGTCAGGTTAGCTGGAAGCATTCCTTACAGTTGATGTTTCCTTTTAGTCATTCTCCATCCACTGCCCTCTACTCTGCTACTTGGCTATAGATCCTCACTTATCCATGCTGTATTTAGAATTGATCCCAGTTTTCTATCAAGGCTTTTTTTTTTTTTTTCTCAAATTGCAACAGTTCCTGAATAAAAATCTGGTTTTACTGCTTTAAATACAGCCCAGCTCTGGTTTTTCTTCAACAAAATACAAACTTGCAATATTACTTTGCAGCAGAAAATAGTGAATACTTGCCTCAACTTGGAGGCGCCTTATTAAAAGTACTTGAGTATATTGAAAAATTAGACTGACAGCTTTGAAACACAAAGTCTTCTGTTTATCCATAAAACATATATATGATTGCCACCAGCAATTCTAAGTTCCCTTTATGAATGAACCTCTGTCTGCCCTTCTAGAGAGTGAGAAGAGGTTCAGATCCCAGGCCCGTTCGATTCTTGGCTCCTCAGCTAAGACTGCCAATTAGAGCATTTTGTGGTATGGACATCTGTCCACTGGACTGAAACCAGCTCATTTCACAAAATAGTTGTCAAATGGTATCAACTTTCTCTGACAACCTTCGTTGGATTCAAAGGCATGCTCCTGGAAATTACATGGCTTCCTCTTCTATCACTAAATCCTTTAAATACTCAGAATAGGCACACTAATTTTCAAAACTAATTATGAAATCAGAAAGTCATCCTTTTCCCCTTAATTCATGTAAATTTTATTAACGTTCACATTTATTATAGAAAAATGATTCCCTAAACACATTTTTATTCTTGGAAATCTTGGCATTTTTTCAAGTCATTTTGAAAGAAATTTATGTATTTAACATAGCTTTGATGAGTGCTTTTTGAGCACCTACTAACTGTTGAGCACCTACTAACTACCAGTTAGTACCAGTAGAAACTGGTAGAAAATACTACCAGTTTCCATTATTTTTTTCTAAATATATCTGCTGAATAGCTGAAAAATTCATTTCATCTCCTCACTATAACTATTTCTTTTAATTCAGTATAGTGCAAGTTAAGAAGAGCAAAAAGTTTCATAAGGGGAAAGGTAATGTTTGAAGTTACATTAGTTTGAAGGCAGTTTAGTTTTTCAACTATATATAATTACTTTGAAAGGGAAAAATCGGAAGAATAGCTTTATTGTTATATTTTTGCCAGTGGGTGTGTGAAGTGATTTAACTTACAGGTAATGATTATGTAATTGTATTGATACAGGGCATACAGCCTACCAAGCTTAGTGAATCATCCAGACTGACAAGAGGAGGTGTAAAAATTATGCCTGCTTCTTTTCTGTTTCATATCCCTGCCTCTACAAAGGAGAGAAATCTTTCTCACAAGGTGGGGAGGGCAGTGGTAAGTGAAGCATCAAAGCTTCAAGATCACAGATATAAATGCATCAAGACAATGTGTCAATTCCTTGTGGTATAATTTAAAAATTAATTGGGTGGTGGTGAAACTACCCAGCCCAAATGACGACTCTGCCATAAGAGGTACAGTGCAAATGGCTGTCAGAAGCTACTTACCATTCAGAAATTAAGTTCTAAACTTGACAAAGCTGAACTAAGATACAAATTAATCTCACTGAACTGTTCCATGTTGTCTGTCCCTGTTTTACCTCTTTAGGACACGTTTGCCTAAATGTAACCATTTATTTGAACAGGAAGAAGCAACACAAAAATATGAAGGTCTAGTGGTAGCACTGTATCCTGAAGTAATTAAAATTCCTATTTGTGCAGCCAATGGCCCCTGCAACCATAGCTGATTAAAAGTACAAGAATTTAGATCTGGAGATTAATCGTGCCAAGGACAATGCTTGACCAAATGTAATTAGCTGAATTTAGATAAATTCTCAATCTGGCTTTCTTTAACTTGAATAGAAAAATCACACACTTCATTGAACATGAATGGATTTGAAAATGAACATTTGGATTATATGTGAGGATATTTTCCCAGAATAATAGACTCAAGATTTTTCAATGTGCTAGGTAGAAGCTCTTTGTTGGCCCAAAGACTATATTGGCCTTCTGTTTTTACTCTCTAGTTCTATTTGCTGATTTTTGTTAATATTTATAATAACAGAAATAGTAGGTGAGGGAAAGCAGGAGAATAACAGATCCATTTAAATCTTTATTCTTTGTTTTTTCAGTGCTTCTTGTTCTTTTTCTTAGGGATAATTAGAGATAAATGGTATGGTATTATATTTGCTCAGATAGCAATACAAAAATGCCTATTTCCATCATTTTCAGTAATAGACTTTCAAGCTATATTTTCCTCAAACTTGATCCTCATTATTCCAGTAATATTTAAGCTATTAATTTCTCCAGAGAGTGCTTTTTGAAAATGGTAAATTATAAGACAAATCCCAAAATTACATTTTCTTTAATTTAGAGTATTGTTCAAGCTCTACTGTTAGCATAAATGAATAGTCTGAGCTGCAAGCTGAAATAAAGCCTTGAGCATTAAACAGTTGGCTTGGAAACAGAAACATTAAGAATATGATTGAAATTTTTTACAGAAGATGAAATAACAGCATGCGCAAAAGCTCATTTATGATAATTCTAACATTTCTGCTAGAGTTATAGAAAAGTAACAACATTTACAGAAAAAAAAGGAAGAAAGAAAGAAAGGTGAAGGGTTTCACTTTCTAACCAATTGCAATGATACCAATTTTGCTCTCAGTGAAAAGTGATTTTCACCGTTACATAGACTTCATTTTTTTCTAAGTTGCAAGTTTACCTTTTTGAAGGAACACAAGGGGCTTTTCAAAACAAAAGTAAATTGGAGCAAAAGTTGGCGTGTTTAATGTCTAAAATGCAACACTAGTAATAAATACAGTCAAACAGTGTGTTACCCTGAAAGACACTGAAGTCTATAAATGTCTATAAAACATCAGCACATTTTTTTCTCTCATTATAAAAGGACACTAATTATGCTAACATGTGATGAAATCATAATGAAATTTTTTCCTGAGTCTAATAGTATATTTTAAATCACTTATTTAGTGGGTTTCATTTCACATAAATCATATCTGTTTGCCTTTTTTTGTTGTTTTGTTTTGCCTTTGCTAGCAGTGGGAGTTTAGAAAGGAAGATAGAAAATCCTCTTTATAAAACTACAAAGAAAACTAGTTTTCTTAAAGATATTGGTAACCTGATAAATTCCTATCCATAACAATTTGAGGCCTAAACAAGTATTTGTAATTCTTCAAAAGAAAAACTTCAAATTCAAAAACTAAGAAAATCACTTCCTCCATCTAGTGGTAAATGATTGTAATTCTCCCAAATTCTAAAATACATTTCACCTTTTCTTAAATGTCATTTTGTTTTTATATACATGCTTATATCAGATAATTGCATTTATGTGAAGAATTAGGCTAAATTTGTAAGTCTTTTGAGAGATTTTATTGCAGTCTGTAGAAACATGGCACTGCTATCTATAATATTTCTCTCTTCAGTCCAATGAATAAAACACAGTCCCTGGTTACAAATCAGAGAGACTTGGGGCACCTGGGTGCCTCAGTCCATTAAGCATCTGCCTTTGGCCCAGGTCATGATCCCAGGATCCTGAGATGGAGGAGATGGAGCCCTCCATCAGGCTCAGCGGGAAGCAGTCTGCTTCTCCCTCTCCCTCTGCCCTCCTCCCACTTGTGCCCTCTCTCATGCACTCTCTCTATCTCAAATAAATAAAACCTTCAAAAAAAAAAAAAGAAAGAAAACAAATCAGAGAGACTTGACATACGTACGTATAAAAAGGTGATAAAAGAGAATACGTATTATCAAATGATAAAGACAGATATCATAAGAACTCTGAGGAAGGTGTGATTTTTGATGGTCACCTTTGCTTGAAAAAGGCTTCAAGGGATACATGGAAGTAAAATGGTCTTTGGGCCACCTGGGTAGCCCAGTCAGTTAAGCAGCCAACTCTTGATTTCGGCTCAGGTCATGTTCCCAGGGTTGCGAGATCAAGCCCTGAGTTGGGTTCCATGCTGAACATGGATCCTGCTTAAGATTCTCTCTCCCCATCTCGGCCTTTCTCTCTGCCTCTCCTCTTCTAAAAATTAATTAATTAATTAAAATAAAAAACAAAATGGTCTTTAAAGACAGGGTGAGAATTACATAACCAGAGAAGACTAAGAATAGTATTTCAGGCTGCTGGAACAGTTACAAACAAGATTGGGAGACAAGAATTTTCTGGGTCCGGCATTTTTGAAAGACAGTGGATAAATCCTTTCCCTTCAAAAATGAGTCTATGTGTGTGGCCAACAGGTAGGGAGGATAGAAAATGAAATGTTTGTAGATCTGTTGTACACGGTCTTAATGTCGAGATTAAACTGGACTACATCTCATTAGATTCAATCCCAGGAATTATGATAGTGGCATCCATACATGGTTCATAATGGGTTTTGGATGTGTCCAAGAATTTCTTAGAATATAGGGAAGATAATCTGTTCGTAAATATATATGCATTTCTCTAGGGAAGATATCCATAACTATCGTCAGATTCTCAACAGGGTTCATTGCTCTATTAATAAGCAAATATTAAGGGTTTTGAGTGGCAAACTGACATATTGAGATTTGGGAAGACTTCTCTGGCATTGGGATGTAGGATAGCTTGATATGAGCAGAGAACTTATTATTGACATTTGGGCCCATATAATTTCCCTAGCATGAGCAATGATGAGATGTCTGCTGCCCTGGCTACATAGTACATTGTTCCTCCCCAGTCTTGGCTTACTATTTCCTTATAATGTGTTATAGGTCTAGAATTAGCTCTATGATAATTTATAGAACCATATATGAACCCTTCAAAAAATATCCATAGGTATGTCTAAAATTAAGTTTGGTGAATACATCTTTCTCAATACTGATGTTCATTCTGACTGTTCTTATATTTGGGACTCAGACATCATAATGATAGTAATAATCATAAAAAGTTCTATTTGTTGAGGATTATATGCCAGACACTAAACTAGGTACACTTGTTCAATAATATTTACTGAATGCTTATTATGTGCCAGGTAGATTGTTAGTAATTCTTTCTTTTTAAAAGATTTTACTTATTTATTTATGAGAGACACAGAAAGAGGCAGAGACATAGGCAGAGGGAGAAGCAGGCTCCTCGCAGGGAGCCCGATGTGGGACTTGATCCCAGGGTCTTGAGCCAAAGGCAGATGCTTAACCACTGAGCCACCATGGTGCCCCTCAGTTGGTAGTAATTTTTATGCTACTTCAGTGAGCTGGTTATGGTCCCTCAATTTTATAGATGAGGAAACTGAAGTTTAAAGGGGTTAAATAACAGTGCCTTGGTCACCTTGTTGATAGTTAGTATAGCTTTGACTTCAACCCAAATCTCTCTGATTCAATAAGATGTGTCAAAGGTGGAAGTTAAACAGTATTTGGCCAGGATGCAAGATTTTTTAATACCTTCATTTTTCCTGCCATAACCATCCCTCTTCTTTTCCTTCCCTTCCTTCTGTCCAAACTACCCCTACCTCCCTAGCCCCTTTGCAAGTTGCTTTAAGGGATTTAAGCAGACCCTAAAGCTGGGTAAATTTCCCTTCTTTATTACTATGAAGCTTTTGTCCAAAGCTACAGAGTTTGGACTAAGCATGAACCAGTAGTCCAGTCCCTTTCTATAGCTTGATGTTTCTCAAACTCTTTTCCTAGGAAACTGTTTAAAAGATGTTAATTGGTATGCCATATGAAAATATCCTACGACTAAAAATATAATGGAAATACTGCTTTGTGTGTTTCCTTCTTGGCATTTAAAAATGCATATTAGGAGCACCTGGGTGGCTTAGTCAGTTAAGAGCCCAACTTGTGATTTTAGCTCAGGTCATGTTCTCCTGAGTCCTGAGATCAAGCCCCACAGCTTGATCAAGCCAACACCCCAAAGCCCGGTGTCCAGGGCCCCACTCAGCAGGGGGTTTGCTTGAAGATTCTGTCCCTCTCCCCCAAAATAAATAAACCTTAAAAATATAAAAATGAAATGCATATTAACAGATTAAAAAACAGAGATGTTCTACAGGAAAAGAAAAATGGGGTAAGTATGCCCAAGAGTTTTTTTTTCACACTTGTTTAGCCATGAACTCTCTTACCATAACACTTCTACTGAGGCACTGAAGAATAGTTTCCTGTGTTTGGGAAAAGTTGGTTATCACAATGATAGGCTTAGGCAAGCTACAAATGCAAAAATAGGCCCCCTGCAGTCTTCCATTAAAATTAATATAGCTCCTTCATCTACAAAAATTGAATTTCTCTGACCACAAACATATTACGTCTACTTTCTTTTAGATGCCAGAGGTACAGCACAGTGGAATAAAGAATATGATTGCAAACCTCACACTCAACAAAAAAAGTACAAAACACAATTAACTTCCAGAATAAATGTGACCAGTTCTTCAGCAATTTACAACGCAAGCATCAATTACTTGTTAAATATCATTTCCCAAACAAAACCAATGCAATCAAATCAGGAAATACTAAAATCAGGACCCACATGATGCTTGCCAGCCATAAACTATAGCAAAAAAAAAAAAAAAAAAAAAAAAAAACCCGAAAAACAAAAAAACAGGAGAGAAGGGAAAAAAAAAAGCTTCTTGGTTTCAGTTTCACTGGGATGCTGTCAATCCATGCCAGTTGTCGCATTGTCGCAAGTCTCCCATCTGTGAACCTAAATTTCACTTAGGAGAAAAAACTCATGAGGAGGTGTGACTCTAGAATTCCATATCCAGAAGGGAAGGGAGGAGCCAATGGGAAATCCACCATTTATGCATACTGCAGCACTGCCTCTCTCAAAGAATACATACTTGATTTTAAAAATTGCATTATGGGCACCTCCTCTCATAAAGTGTTTTCTGAGGCCCCATTCCCCACCTACCATCTATGACATTTATTTAAAACCTCAAATGTTCTCTTTCCATCTCTCTTTGGTTCCTGAATTCCTGGCGCCAGAGTCTGAATTGACAGTGGTCTCTCTTGTAAACAGCTTCTGTGCCTTCTTATGAGCAAAGAGCACCACATTCATATCAGGCAATTCACACACTCCTAATATCCTGCACTTCCCTCCATGTATCTTCATCCCCAGTGAGATCCCAGGATGTTGATGGCATACGGCTGCAAGAGGCTGCTGCCCTTGCCTTCTCTGAAATTCCTGCAGGCCAATCCTCCTGTCTCATAGCAGAAGTCATTGGTCCCACATTTGCCCCAGCTGAAAAGAATGACTCAACAGGTTCCTGAACTGGACCTGCTGGTGGTGATGTAGTTTAAGGGGTCAAATGATGTATAATCTCACTGTGCTCATCATACATCTAGGCCTGTATTGCTGTTTTTAGCTGAGAGTTCATAACAGAAGTCATCTGGAGAAAGCAGAAAGATCCCGAATATGGAAGAGAGAAACGTAAGAAAAACCTCATACTTTCAAGTTTACCAAAGTATTTGTCAAATTAACCTGGGAGAATAAGCTAGAAGAAACTCTAGAAGGAATTTATCACTAGAGTATTTTAATTTACCATTACTTGGTAACTTTTTTTTTAAGATTTTATTTTTTTGTTCATGATACACAGAGAAAGACACAGAGAGAGAGAGACAGAGACAGAGACAGAGACAGAGACACAGGCAGAGGGAGAAGCAGGCTCCCTGTAAGGAGTCCTACGTGGGACCCCATCTGGGACTCCAGGATCACACCCTGGGCTGAAGGCGGCGCTAAACCGCTGAGCCACCCAGGGATCCCCCATTACTTGGTAACTTAATGGAAAGGGCTTTAATTCTTGTTTTGTAGAAAATACAAAAAGAGCTGATGAGGCTTTTAGCTTTAAAGACATATTCTCCCACCTTCCATAATTTATTTTGATACTTTTATGTATTCCACAGTATTTGCTGCTAACACTACATAGTGAATGGCAAGCTCAAAGTTACAATAAATTATGCATAATTTAGTCTCTTGGAATGTCTATAAATACAGTGTGAAGTGTTCAGCTTGTTATTTGATGCAACATCTGAAATCAAATTACTTTGATGCAAATGTTTATCTCAGTGTTATAATTGTGGCATGAATTTTGCCGAATTTATTTTGTTTGCAAAGAGCATTTCATTAATTAGATACCCCAGTCTCAAGGGTATTGGATTTTTTTAAAGACATCGTGTCAAAAATTCTGCAAATATAAAGTGATAACTCATTTTTATTTTTAAAGGAGGAGAAATTTTATTAAGTGATTTATAAAAATATAATTTGGAAAGCATAAGTACTCCTAAGGGGTATATTTTCCAAACAATTCTAAGCATTGAAGAATTTACTATTTTATTATTTATTACTTCTCATTATCATCCCATATTCTTTCTTTTGACAAAACTAGAATCCAAGGATCCTATCTTTGTGTTGTTGTTATGAACTAAAATACCCAAGAAATTTTACCTTATTTTATGATAAAATTATCTGTAATTCTTGCTTTCATTCCATTTATATGCATTATCAAACTATCAATTGTGATGAATCTTTGCATAGGACAGTATTGTTCCATTCCCATTTACGGGTATGACTTTTATTGTTGAAAGGCATATATTTCATGTGTTTTATGATTTTCTTTATTGTGAACTCACACTTATTGGAACTTTGCATATGAAATTTGAGAACCAAATTTAAAGTGAGTTTCTTCAGAAAGATTTGGGTTTGCATCTAAAAAGTGCCCATTGAAACTACCAACTTGGAATCACTTAAAAAAAAAAAACCTCACCTTTGATTTGGGGGGCAGGAGCACATAGGTAGTAGGAATTCCTGCTTCACAACCCCATCTCAGGACCAGTCATGTCAGTTCAGGTCTTCCAAAATTCAAATGCCCTCCCCAGAAAAAGACTAGATGTATAAGAAACTACATGGGAAAACAAACTAAAGAAAACACCTCTCAAAGATAAAGGGGGCAAGAACAGGAATAGATGAGAAGAGCTTTTGGATCACAAGGCAGGAACATTTTCAAACTACAGTGTCATTCTGAGAAAGCCTTGACCAAGCTGGTGAGCAAAGGTTGCCCTTAGAGGAGTTCCATGTTGGACTGAGGTAGCTCGGTTCTAGTACCTCAGCCATGCTCAGTCATTGACTGGGAGCAGCCCATAACCTCTGCATAAATGCCACAGCAGATCCAAAGGGGCAGAAGCTGGAGGTTATCAGTCAGTAAGCACATAACAACAGATTATCTTGAAGGGACATGTAGGAGGCACACCTCCATGGCCACCTTACAAGTACTGGGGAGAGTATTTTTTTCTTATTTCATCATGATGGTGTTTCCTGAATTAGAATGGAAGAACAACCACGCCACCTTCAGAAATTTCAGAGTTGTTATCTCAGCATTGTCATGGGAACTCCATGAGGTCTCCATGATGAATATGAAAAATCAAGGAATGAAACAGAAACAAGAACTGTCTTGAAAAATCAGTGATGGGTGCCTGGCTGGCTCAGTCAGTGGAGCTTGTGACTCTTGATCTTTGGATTGTGAGTTTGAGCCCTATGTTGGGTGTAAAGATTGCTTAAAAATAAAATCTTTAAGGAGCACCTGGGTGGCTCGGTCAGTTGAGCATCTGACTCTTGATTTCAGCTCAGATCATGATCTCTGGCTCATGAGATCTAGCCCCATGTGGAGCTCCACACTCAGTGTGGAGTCTGCTTGAGTTTTTCTCTCTCCCTTTGCCCTCCTCCCCACTCTCATTCTCTCTCTCTCTCTCTCTCTCTCTCTAAAAATAAATAAATAAATAAAATATTTTTTAAAAATAAAAAAGAATCAGCACTCAACCACAGTACTAGTTCCTCATATGGATAGCACCAAGGGAAAATGCTGCAGGGCAGGAAGAAGTGGTTATTACTACCACCTGCTAGAACACATTAAACAGCTCAGAAATATCATTAAACCAGGAAATAAAACAATATGAGGCTAGATTTCCAGTTAGTTGGACTCTCATTTGAATATTATTTTATGTCCCAACCTATGGCCCCTAGAAAAACCAAGGCCACATACATCCAAATGCCAGATGTGAGTGGCTCACACACAAAGCATATCCTGACCTCTGTATTTTCTCTCATTCGATGACCATAATCATCATCTAGTCACCCAACTAGAAAACTAAGAAGAATCCTCACCTTCACTTTCAATCCCTAAAATTTAATCTAGTTATCAAATCCTATCAATTCCATCATCAAAACTTTCTCTTTGGTCTTTTATCTCTTCCTCTTACTTCTACTGTCTTACTTTATTTACTCTTGCAGTAGCTTCCAAACCAATCTGGACTACCAGGGTTCAATCTTTCCCCATCTCAATCCATTCTTATTGTCACAAGAGTTCTTGCTCTTAAACACATCTCTAATTACATCACTTTCCTGTGTAAAAACATTATATAGCTCCGTATTGCATGTAGGACACAATCGAACATTCTTTACATGACATAAAGATTCACAACCCAACATAACCTCACTTTTCTAGGCTGACCATCCAATACTCTTCATCCATTCATTTATTCAGCAGTTTATTTTCTGGATGCCTACTCTGTATCAAGGATATATTTTAGCTAGTCATCTGAACTTTTGCAGTTCTTTTAATCAATCACGGTCTTTTGTGCTTTTATATTTTTGCATATATTTCTGATGCCTCTTTATTATTCGAGATCTAATTTTTTAAAGATTTTTTATTTGTCTATTTTACAGAGAGAGAGAGAGCACACAAGCCAGGAGAAGGGCAGAGGGACAGAAGGAGAGGGAAAAGGAAAGGGAGAGAATTTCAGGTAGACTCAGTACTCAGTGCGGAGCCCAATGCTGGGCTCAATCTCACAACCCTGAGATCATGAGCAGATACCAAGAGTCAGAAGTTTAATCGGCTGAGCCACCCAGACACCTCCAGGACCTAATTTAGATCCCACATCCTCTGCAAAGTCTTCCATGATCCCCTTATGGTATATTTCTCTTTCCTCTGTACTTCCTCAAATATTTGTATATAACACTTGTTACAGTATAATATTCAACTGCCCAACATTTGTTAAGTATCTAATATGCTGCAGGGACAGTGCTAGGCACTGAGGATGCATAAGTCAGAAATGGGCCCTTCTATTGACGACCTCATAATCTGTTTATGTGTTTGCTCTTCATTAGATCATGAGCCCTTCAAAGACTTAATATTTGCATTTTGGGGTTCGTAAAATGTGACAAGGATTCAGCTGTTTGTTCGGAAAACAAACTATCAAGTTTGGTTCTGGTGCTTTCTCTCTTTTTTAACCTTGTATTTCACATGCTTTTCTTCCAAAACTATCTTCTTAAAGCTAGGCAAAGAAAGTTTGTTTTATCACGGCCTAGAGATATTACTAAGGCCGTCCATCCAATCTGTCAACTCAACTTGTCTCAGAGTGGGCTTTGATGTTCTTCCTATCAAAAGGTGGCCACTAATTCCCTGCCTCCTGAATATAGGCTGGCCTTACAAACTTGCTTCTAAGGACTAGAAGACACCAGAAGGATTGTTGCATGACTTTCAAGGCAAGGTTAGAAAAGGTGATATCATTTCCATGTGGCTCACTCTTGAAACCCGGCCACCATTGGGATACTGGCTCTTAGAACTATGCCACCATGCTGTGAGGAAACCATGGAGCTACATGGAAAAATTACATGTAAATATTCTGACCACAACCAAAGCCAAGGACCCAGCTGACAGTCTCAAATGCCAGATGTGAGTGACCCAGCCTTCAGATGATTCCAGCCCTCTGAGCTGTTGCCAAATGGAACAGAGATCTGAATTGACAAGCCCTGCCAAAATGACAGATTTATGAACAAAACAAATGTCATTATTTTAAGCCTCTAAGCTTTAAAGATATTTATTAGGTAGCAATAGATGACTGGAACAGTACCAAAATGAATTTCAACCCAAATGCTTAGAACAGTTCCTCAGAGAAGCTGCCAAATGGACACAAAGGCCATTTTACAGAGCTGCGAACCCAGAAAGCTCTAAGGTAGCACTGGTTCAGTTGCTCCTTAAATTTACACTTGGATTATATTATCAGCAGAGCACAAGGTGCATAGAGTTGATGTATAGCTTTTCTATGTCATGCTATTTATCTTTGTAACATGTTTCCCTGCTACTTCTCTTGACGCTCATTCACTCTATTCTCAACAGAATGGCCGAAGTTATACATTTAAAACACCAGTCAAATAGTGTCCCTTCCCTGCCCCAAACCTGTCAGTAGCTTTCCATCTCACATAGAATAAAATGTGCGTCATTATTATAGACCAAAAGTGTACATAATCTGGTTCCTCCCAACTACCTCATCTCCTCCAATTCTGTCTCATTCACTCTATTTCAACCAGTTGACACCCTTCCTATTCCTAGTACATGTCAAGCACATCTCTGTCTCAGGGTCTCATTCTCTGACCTTATTCATATCTATTAAAATGTCATTTTGTCAGAAAGGACTTCAATGATTTCTCATTTTAAAACCTCCCTCCTCTCTATTGCTTTTCTCTGTTATATTTTTCTTCACAATACTCACCATCATCTGACTTATTATATATAAATGATCTACTTATTTTATGTCCCTTTCCACTAGAATATAAGCTCCATAAGAATAAGAATTTTGTTTACTCTCCTCTCTTCAGGACTTAGAACAGTACATGGCACTCAGTAATCATTGTATGAATGAATATTTTTTTAAATAAATGAATGTTTTAAAAGAGGAGATCCAAGAAATAAATAGGTTCTCTTTTTTTAGGGGGAGGAGTGAAAGAGGGAAAGAGAGAATCCCAAGCAGACTTCATGCCCAGCACAGAGCCTGACACAGGGCTTGATCTCACTACCTCGAGATCATGACCCGAACCAAAACTAAGAGTCAGATGTTTAACTGACTGAGCCACCTAGGTGCCCCAAAACATAAATGGTTTTAAACCATATATTACTGGATTTTGTTCAGTCAAGATGCTATTTATACTCATTCTGATTGTCATCAGAGTTTTAGTAAACGATGTTAGCCCTATGATTTATGTTTCTGTTTACAGAACACAAGCACTTGTAAAGTTATTTTTTTTATTTTTCTTAAAGATTTATTTATTTATTCATTCAGAGAGAGCGAGAGAGAGGCAGACACAGGCAGAGGGAGAAGCAGGCTCCATGCAGGAAGCCCGATGTGGGACTCGATTCCGGTTCTCCAGGATCACACCCCGGGCTGCAGGCGGCGCTAAACTGCTGTGCCACCAGGGCTGCCCTGTAAAGTTATTTTAATAGGAAATATTGATATGAATTCCATATATAAGATGAAAAATATTACATACATAAAAGATGTGGCTTGAAAAACCTGAGGTGTACAAAAATGAAATGGTAATATTTTGGAGGATAATAGGAAATGTTTTTCCATTTATCTTATCTATCATAAATTTTCTCAAATATATTTAAATTTTTATGGCATAATTAAAGGCTGAAGAGGCATGAGTAATGGACAATTCCTGGAAACAACTTATAATGCTGTGCTCATTCTAACCTATTTCCAGAACACTTCATCTCTTTGCATAGATCTAAATCCCCATCTGGTATCATGTATATATTCTTTCCTTCTGAAGAAATTTCCTTAACATTTCTTATAATGCAGGCCTGCTGGCAATAAAAGTCTGAAAAAGATTGGAAATATTTTTATTTCTCTTTTATTTTGAAAAAGATTTTCATGAGGCATGGAACTCTGGGTTGACAGTTATTTTTATTTTGGAGGGTTTTTTTCAATACTTTAAGGAAGTTGCTCCACTGATTTCTGGGCTTGTGCAATTTCTATGGAAATGTATATATATATATATATATATATATATATATATATATATTTATCATGCTTACAATAAACAAGCAAACCAAAAAGCTATCATTGCTATATTAATATGTTAATATCATATAGAATAGACCCTAGAATAAGGATTACCAGAAATATAAAAGGCCATTTTATAAAGATAAAGGTGTAGATCCTAAAGATTATGTAAAAATCCTAAACATATATACACCAATAACAGAGTTTCAAAGTAAATAAAAGAAAAACTGATAGAACAGCAAAGAGAAATACACAATTTTATAATAACGGTCAGAGATTTCAATACCACCTCGGCTCCATAACTGCATGGAGTCTGCTTTTCCCTCTCCCTCTGCTCCTCCGCCTTCTCACTCTCTCAAATAAAACCTTTTTTAAAACCTAAACAACTGTATTAGAACAGAAGAAATGTCTCAAATAAAAGGGCCTCAGTTCCTACCTTAACAAATTAAAAAAAAAAAGAAGATTAAATAAACTCAAGTAATCAGAAAGGAAATAATAAGGAAAGAGTAGAAATTAATTAAATAATAAGTAGAAAAACAATAGAGAAAAAGAGTGAAACAAAGAACGATTCTTTAAGAAAATCAGTAAAACTGACAAACTTCTAACCAGACTGACAAAGATAAAAAGAAGATACACATTACCAATATCATGATTATCTTTAGGTGACATCACTACAGATACTACAAACATGTAAAGAAATACAATTAATGACACCATTAATGACACCATGAAACAAGTTTGACAATTTAGACAAAATGGATAAATTCCTTGAAAATATAAACTACCAAAACTCATTCAAGAAGAAAACCAAAAATAGCCATATGTATATATATATATATATATATATATATATATATATATTATATAGCCATATGTATATAATATTATATAATTAAAGAAATTGAACTTGAGGTTAAAAATCTTCCCAGAAACAAAACTCAAAGTCCAGTCAGCATTACTGGTGAATTATATCAAACATTTATAGAAAAATTAAAACCAAATCTACAAAAACTCTTGCATAAAATTGAAAAGGGGATATTTCAAATTATTCTATAAGACGCCAAAATTACCTTGACACCAAAATTTTAAAAAGACATTACAAGAAAAGAAAACCATAGACCAATATCCCTCTTGAACATATATATAGAAATTCTAAATAAAATTATAGCAAAAGAAGCTAAATAATATATAAAAGGAATTATACATTATTATGAAGTAGGGCTTTTTCCTAGAAATGTAAGCTTGGCTTAGCATTAAAAATCAATCAAATAAATAAATAAATAAATAAATAAATAAATAAATAAATATCAATCTAGTTCAGTATATTAATAAATTTTAAAACGACAACCATTTCATCATCTTAACAGACCAAGAAAATACATTTGACAAAATCAAACATCCATTCCTGATCAAAACTCTCTGCAAGTTAGAATAAAAGAGAACTTCATAAACTTGATAAAAAGAATCTACCAAGAAAAAGTCCTCTAACATCATATTTAATGATGAAAGACTGAATAATTTTCCCCTAAATTCAGGAATAAGACACGTGTTACTTCTGTGCAACATAGTATTAGAATTGGGAGCCAGTGCATTAATGTAATTAAAAGAAAGAAAAGGCATCCCCACTAGGAAGAAGGAATAAAATGTCTTTATGCACATGCAATGTGATCATCTACACAGAAGACCAGAAGCAATGTAACAAAAACTACTAGAACTAATAAGTGAGTTTGGTATGGTTGATGCACAGGAAATATATCTGTTCACTAGAAATAAACAATTGGAAATTAAAATGAAATCATTTATAGTGACATAAAAAATATGAAATGTTAAGGGGAAAACTGACAAAAGATGTGCAAAGCTTATATGCTAAAAACTACAAAACATTCTGAGATATAGTTAAAAAAAACACATTAAGATATATACTATGTTCTGTGTTCATAGTCAGAAGACCCAATATTGTTAATGTCTACTCTCTCCAATTTGATTTATAAATTCAAAGCAATATCAACCAAAATTCAACAGACTTTTTTTGTAGATATTAACAAGTTTATTCTAAAATTCATATGGAAATAAAAAGATCAAGAAATAGCCAGAACTTTGGTAAAAGAAGAATTAAGTTGGAAACCCAAACTACCAGATTTCAAGAGTTGTTATAAAGCTATAGTAATCAAGAAAGTATGGCACTGACATCAAGATAGACAAATAGATTAGTGGACAGAATGGAGAGTCCAGAATTAACCCACTTATGTATTCAAAACTGATTTTAAAAAGTTTTAAGTAATCTGTACACCCAATGTAGGGCTTGAACCCACAACTCGAAGCTTAAGAGTCACATGCTCCACCCACTTAGCCAGCCAGGCACCCCTGAAAACTGACTTTTGATAAAAGTGCAAAGGCAAATCTATGGAGAAAGGATAATCTTTTCAACAAGTGCTACTGGAACAATTGTATATCCATATACAGAAAACAAACACAAAAAAGAACTTCAGTACATATTTCTTACTATATATAAAAACTAACCAAAAATGAATTATAGAAAAATATATATATAAAGCCTGAAATTATAAAATTCCTAGAAGAAAATACAGAAAAATGTTAGTGACCTTAGGTTAGACAAAAGTTACTTTGATACAACACCAAAAGCACAATTTATATATAAAAAAAAATCAGTGACGTTGGTATCATCAAATTTTTAAATTTTGTTTTTTTTTTAAAGACATTGCTAAGGGCATTAAGGGCAAGCTATAGAGTAAGAGAAAATATTTGAAAATTGTACGTCTGATAATCTTCAGTCCAGAATATGGAAAGAACCCTCAGCACTCAGCAATAAGAACAGGAACAACTCAATAAAAATTATATATATATATGTATATATATATATACATATATATATATTTCATTTAATGAAGTACATACATGGAAGATGCTCACAATCAGTTATGAGAGAGGGGCAATTTAAAATCACAATGAGATGCCACTACACACCTATTAAAATGACTAAAATTTTATTTATTTTATTTGTTTTTTAAAAGATTCTATTTATTTATTCATGAGAGACACACAGAGTGAGGCGGAGACACAGGCAGAGGGAGAAGCAGGCTCCACGCAGGGAGCCCAATGTGGGACTCAATCCCGGGACTTGATCCCGAGACCCCAGGACCACGCCCTGAGCTGAAGGCAGGCACTAAACTGCTGAGCCACCCAGGGTCCCCTAAAATTACTAAAATTTTAAAGACTGAAGTAACTGGAACTTGCATTACTACACACTTATTACAATAACTAATATTAAAACGCCTAATTGGGGTGCCTGGGTGGCTGAGTCAGTTAAGCGCCTGGCTCTTGATTTCAGCTCAGATCATGATCTTGGGGTCATGGAATTGAGCCCTGTGTCAGGCTCTATGCTCAGTGGGGAGACTGCTTGAGATTTTCTCCCTCTATCCCTCCCCCTCAAAATACATGAAATAAATCTTTAAAAAATTTTTTTTTAATTTTAAAAAGCCTAATCATGCCAAGTATTGTCAAGGATGGAGAACTGTAACTCTCATGTGTTGCTGATAGAATGTAAAAGGATGCAACATTTTGAAAAACTTTAAAAGTTTCCATACACCACACCTATCTATAGTCCTAGGGGTTTATCCCAGAGAAATAAATGAAATGCTATATCCGTACTTGTGACTTACATATAAATGTTGTAGCAGCTTTATTTGTAAGAACTCAAAAGTGGAAACAATCAAGGGTTTATCAATAGGATAAACAAATTATATATCCATACAAAGGAATACACACACACATACAGACACACATAAAATGGGTGCATCTCCAAATAATTACATTGAGTGAAAGAAAATATAAAAAAGAGTACATACTTAGGGCGCCTGGGTGGCTCAGTTGGTTGGATGGCTGAGTCTTATTTTGGCTCATCTCATGATCTCATGGTCATGAATCAAGCCCGGTGTCAAGCTCCCCACTCCACCTTCAGCTTGCCGTCTGCTTGCGATTCTCTACCCACCTACCCTTGCTCTCTCTCTCTCTCTCTCTCTCTCTCTCAAGTAAATAATTAAATAAAATCTTTTTAAAAATAGTATATACTCTATGGCTCCATTCTTATAAAATTCTGGAAAAGGTAAACAAATCTTCAGTGTCAGGAAGCAGATCAGTCATTGCCTTAAGACAAAATAGGACAGTGGAATAGGTTGGATTAGAGGGAGGAACTACAAAAGGGTCCAAGAGGAAACTTTTGGGGATGATGGATATGTTCATGCTAAGTTAATATCTTGATTGTGGTGATAGTTTCAAGGGTGTATACATAAAATGTACAGTATACTGTATGCCAATCATACCTTAACAAAGCTGTTAAAAATGGATTTAACAAGATAAATAATAGCTGGGATATTTAAATTTTTTCCAGTTTTTTTAAAATACCATTGAGATATAATGCCTGGATATTAAAGAAATATTCTTTTTAAAAAAAATTCTTTAAGTAAGCTCTATATCTAATGTGAGGGTTGAATTCATGACCCTAAGACCAAGAGTCACATGCTTTACTGACTGAGCCAGTCAGGAGCCCCAAGAAATATTCTTTCAAAGGATTTTAAAGTGATTGAAGATGGGAATTTCTGAAAGTAAGGTAAGAAAATATACTTTATAAAATAAATATAAATGTATATTATTATTTATTCTTTAACATTTCAGTTGACAAAATGCCAGAAACACTTGTGCTATGTGAAGTCAAGGGCCATGCCCTATTTCAATCATACCTACCAGGTAGAATGATACTGAGAGATGGCAAGAATCCAGGTCCCCAAACACCCTAATTTCATTATGCCATAGCTATATGCCCCTGACAGACTCCCCAGAAATGTATATGCAGAGAAGATAATGCTTGACAAGTGTATAATCTTTTTTACCATGAAGCTTTTGTTCCAAACTTGGAAGTGCTCATTTGAGGGGTGTCTGGCTGGCTTACTTGGTGGAGTATGCAACTCCTGACCCTTGGGTTGTGAGTTCAAGCCCCATGATGAGTGTAGAGATTACGTAAAAACAAAATCTTTTAAAAAACAGGCCTCAGGACACTTGGGTGGGTCAATGGTTGAGCATCTGCCTTCAGCTCAGGGCGTGATCCTGGGGTCCCAGGATCGAGTCCCGCATCGGGCTCCCTGCATGGAGCCTGCTTCTCCCTCTGCCTATGTCTCTGCCTTTCTCTCTGTGTGTCTCTCATGAATTAATAGATAAAATCTTTAAAAGAAAAAGAAAAACAGGCCTCAGTTGAAATGGGCATGACCCATTATGGTCTTCTTTTGTGTAGGCTAAAAAAAAAGTCCATGTGTTTGGCAGAGCTGCTACTGCTGCTTCTTTTTCCTAAAGATTTATTTATTTATTTATTTATTTATTTATTTATTTATTTATTTATTTATTTATTTATGAAAGAGCTCATTGCATGAGCTGGGGAGGGGCAGAGAGGTAGGAGCAGACTCCCTGCTGAACACGGAGCCTATAGTCCAGCTGAATCTCAGGACCCTGAGCTGAAATCAAGAGTCAGATGCTTAACCAACTGAACCATTCAGGATCCCTCAGAGCATCTTAAACCCTTGGAATCTCCTAGGTGACAAGAGGATAAAGGTGTGTTTTGTTATGTTAATGAGATGACTTTTGGACCCCCACCTAAGGAGAAAAACTGGCTGCCAGGAGAACTTACCATGTGATTAGACCTACTGACCTCCAGGAAGGGGAGAGGTGCTAGAGATTGAATTGATTGATGCTGATATAATGAGGCCTCCATAAAACCCCAAAAGAATGGGATTCGAAGAGCTTCCAGTTTGGTGAACAGATGGAGATTCAGGGAGAGTGCTATGTCTAGAGAGGCATGGTAGCTCCACCCCCTTTCCTCATACTGTTGGCTGTTCCTGAGTTATATCCTTTTATAATAAGATGGTAAGTGGGTAAATCTAGTGAGCAAATGAATTTCCTGAGTTCTCTGAGCTATTCTAGCAAATTAATCAAACCCAAGGATAGGGATGTGAGAACCTCTGATGTGTAGTCAGTTGATCAGAAGTACAAGTAATGACCTGGACTTTTGACTGATTTCTGAAGTCCAAGGATGGGATTGTTGGAATCCCCAATCTGTAGCACGTAGGTCAGGAGCAAAGGCAACACGATGGGCTTTGACTGGCATCTAAACTTGAGACAGAGAAGCAGTCTTGTGGGACTGAGCCCTTAACCAGGGGAATCTGATGGTACCTACCAGTAGTGTCAGAATTGAGTTGAATTGCCAGACATCCAGCTGGCATCTGAGAGTTGCTTGGTGGTGTGAAAAACTCACCCCTCTCCCCAACACAACAACTGGAATTGGGTTCAGAATTGGGCTGTGTTGGACATCCTTTATGTGTTGTCTTACATGGTCTTGGCTTACATTTTGTTCTAGAACTGTTGCCACAAGAAACTATATGAAGGTGTGCCCTGGCAGCACCTTGTCTGAGGTGCATCAAGGCTCTCTTGCTTTCTGCCAGTCTTCTCTTCTGTCAACATTTGGGATGCCCTTTAGGAGCCTTTTCAGCCATTCTGGCACACCTCCAGAACCCTGGATAAATGGGAGAACAGGAGCTTGAGAATAAACATCATCTCTTCTGTCTCTCCAGCAGGTAATTCAAAGGCACATTCTACTTAGTTGTTTTCTCATCTGCCTCACAGTAGAGAGAGAAAAATTCAGAAAGTGAACGCCTGGGTGGCTCAGTCAGTTAAGTGTCTGCCTTTGGTTCGAGTCATGATCCCAGAGCCCTGGGATCAAGCCCCAAGTCCGGTCTCTACTCAGCAGAGAGCCTGCTTCTCCCTCTCTCTGCCTTCCTGCTGCTCTGTCTACTTGTGCTGTATGTCAAATAAATAAATAAAATCTTAAAAAGAAAAAGAAAAAAGAAACTAAAGCTCAAGAAAAATCTTGGTGGGGTAACGAATAAAAATGAGGGGCAGGAGAGGAGTCTGACTTCCTCTCTAAGCTATGTCAGCATATTATACATTGTAGTATCCCTCTAATAGTTAGCTGAGTATAGCCATTTAATAAATTTGTGTTGAAAAAGATAATACATGAAGTACAGTAAGGTAAAATGAAGGCAATATTTTTCTGGCATATACTTGACTGCAAATTTTTTACATTTTTTTAATTTAAATTCAATTTGCCAAGATATATAATACCCATTGCTCATCTCATCATGTGCCCTCCTTAATGCCTATCTCTCAGTTACCCTATCCTCCCACCTACCTGCTCTTCTGCAACCCCTTGTTTGTTTCCCAGAGTTAAGAGTCTCTCATGGTTTGTCTCCCTAATTTTTCCCCACTCAGTTTCTCCCCCTTTACTTATGGCCCCTCTCACTATTCCTTTATTCCACATATGAGTGAAACCATATGATAATTTCTTTCTCTGGCTTATTTCACTCAGCCTAATAGCCTCCAGTTCCATCCATGTCAATGTAAATGAAAGGTATTCATCCTTTCTGATGGCTAAGCAATATTCCATTTTATAGATATATCACATCTTCTTTATCCATTCATCCATTGAAGGACAACATGGCTCCTTCCACAATTTGGTTATTGTGGACATTGCTGCCATGAACATTGGTGTGCAGGTATCCCATCATTTCACTACATCTGTATCTTTGGGGTAAATACCCAGTAGTGCAATTGCTGGGTTGTAGGGTAGCTCTATTTTTAACTTCTTGAGGAACTCCAGACTGTTTCCTGAGTGGCTACACCTGCATGCATTCCCACCAACAGTGAAAGCAGGTTCTGCTTTCTCCACATTGTCGTCAACATTTATTGTTTCCTATCTTAACAATGTTAGCCATTCTCACTGGTGTAAAGTGGTATCTCATTGTGGTTTTAATTTGTATTTCCCTGATAAGTAGGAATATGGAGCATTTTTTCATATGTCTATTGGCCATATGTATGTCTTCTTTGGAGAAATGTCTGTTCATGTCTTCTGCCCATCTCTTGACTGGATTGTCTGTTTTGGGGGTGTTGAGTTTGTTATGTTCATCACAGATTTTGGATACTAGCCCTTTATCTGATATGTCGTTTACAAATATCTTCTCCCATTCTGTAGGTTGTCTTTTAGTTTTGTTGACTCTTTCCTTTGCTGTGAAGAAGCTTTTTATCATGATGAAGTCCCAATAGTTCATTTTTGCTTTTGTCTCCCTTGCCTTCATAGATCTATCTTGCAAGAAGTTCCTGTGGCCAAGGTAAAAAAGATTGCTACCTGTGTTCTCTAGGAGTTTGGATGGATTCCTGTCTCACATTTAGATCTTTCATCCATTTTGAGTTTATCTTTGTGTATGGTGTAAGAGAATAGTCCAGTTTCATTCTTCTGCATGTGGCTAACCAGTTTTCCCAAAACATTTGTTGAAAAGACTGTCTTTTTTCCATTGGATATTCTTTCCTGCTTTGTCAAAAATGAGTTGACCATAAAGTTAAGGATCCATTTCTGTGTTCTTTATTTTGTTCCATTGATCTATGTGTCTGTTTTTGTGCCAGTACTATACTGTCTTGATGATCACAGCTTTGTATTTCCCTGATGACAAGTGATATGGAGCCCCTGGCTTTGGTTTTCTTTTTCAACATTCCTCTGCGTATTTGGGGTCTTTTCTGATTCCATGACTATAAATTCTATGGACAATCTAATGTACTAGCTTTCTAGAAAAATCTGTTTTTAAAAATCATTTAAAATTAAGAGCCCTGGGGCACCTGGTTGGGTCAGATGGTTGGACATCTGCCTTTGCCTGAGGACATGATCTCCAGGTCCTGGGATGAAGACCTCAGTCAGGCTCCCTGCTCAGCAGTAAGTCTGCTTTTCCCTCTTCCCATCCTCCTGCTTGTGTGTGCTCTGTTGCTCGCTCTCTCTCACAAATGAATAAATAAAATCTTTTAAAAATATAAAAATAAAATAAACAAAGTTAGGAGTCCAGAAAAATACCATGTGTAGTATTTGGCTTCTAATCAGAATTTTTATTGGAATAAGCCTATTATTTCTTCTTCAATGAAAATTTTTATTTACATTTTCTCTCTGCAAACAAGATGTTAGCAAGAGTTAGCAAGGGTTGATTGGAGGCAAGAGAAGGATAGCAGGAGGGAACCTGAATAAATGCTGGCAAGGACTCCTCTCCTGCTGACTTTACTGTTTTCAAAAGGCAAATGAGGAAGTATGGAATTTATTTAGTGGATGGTTAATAGTTTTTTAAAAGCTTAGTTTCAATGTAAAAACATTGATAAGGGCTATTGACATTAATTTACTTGAATAGATGGAAACATAGTGAAACTTTTATTCCAGAATGTTATAAACAATAAATTTCATGAATATTTATTGCAAAATCACTAAATTATAAATCTTTACAGTGCATTGTTCACCTAAAATTTCACTGTCATAAAGTCATAGCACAGTCAGAGTCTGGAATGCCTGGTATAAATATTTACTAAATGAATTAGAATCAGGGAAGCTTCAGTATTCTCACACCTTCTAATTCCACCAGGGTTTTCCCTTCTTTACCACCATCACCCACAGGGACTGTAGGAGATTAAGGATCCCATTCTTCAATAGGGGAAGAAGCTTACTAATGTTCTGCTAAGAAAAAGAAAGTGTTCATACAGTGCATTAATTTGTATCCTCAAAAAAGTCTTAGGGCAGAGCGAGGTGTCCTGAGGAGGTGGCAAAGGGCCTTGGAAGAAATTAGGTATATCTGCATCTATTTTAGTATTTTATCTTTGTTTTGGCACTAATTTTGTGTTTCTATCCTTTTAAGACTCTAGTATTTTATTCTTAAGAGACTTAACTGAAGGGGCACTTGGGTGGCTCAGTCAGTTAAGTGTCTGCCTTCAGTTCAGGTCATGGTTCCAGGGTCCTGGGATCGATGCCTGGATCAAGTTCCCTGCTCAACAGACAGCCTGCGTCTGCCTCTCCCTGTGCTGCTCCCTCTGCTTGTGCTCTCTTGCTCTCTCTTTCAAATAAATAAATAAACAAACAAACAAATAAAAAAATAAAATCTTTAAAAAGAGAGAGAGAGACTTAGTTGAAGTCTTAAAAATAGTAAAACTTGGATTCATTTCTACTGTAACAATTCTAATGTTCTCCAAGATAATAAAGATAATGTGGTTGGGGAGCAAGAATTCCTGTCCCCTTCAAGGGTCTTCTAGCTGGACTAAGAATCAAATGGGCATGGGTCAGATTAGCAGGAGAAAAATCACATTTAATAGTGTACACATTTAAAATCCACACAGACATGGAAATTCCAAAGACGGGCAAAACAAGGCATAGTCATTCTGGACTAAGGGGCCGGGGGTAGTGGCTGGGACTTCAGAGGAAAGAACTGCACTTCACAAGGCAATAGGAAGAGTACATGTTTAGTAATTAGATTTTTGCCCTGTCAGATAGAGGGGTCACTCAGATGAAACTTATCTCTGCTGATAACCCTTATTCTGGAAAAAGACCCTCCACACAAAGAATACTATTTAGCAATTAAAAGGAATGGGGTGCTGATACATGCTATAACATGGATGAGTTTCAAAAAGCATTATATTCAGTGGAAGAAATAACATATGCTTTTTGAAACTCATCCATGTTATAGCATGTATCAGCACCCCATTCCTTTTAATTGCTAAATAGTATTCTTTGTGTGGATACACTAAAGTTTGTTTATCCATTCAACAGTTGGTATTACAGTTTGGCAATTATGAATAATCCTGCCATGAACATTTGTGTACAAGTCTCTGTGTGAGTACTCATACTTCATTTCTATTATGGAAACTCCTAGGGGTAATTTTGTTGGATCGTATAATAACTCTGTTTGACACTGTAAGAGACTGCCAAACTGTTTTTCTGAAGAGGCTGCACCATTTTGCATTCCCACCAGCAATGCATAAGGGTTCTAATTACCTAAACCCAAATTCAGCTTCTTGTCCCTGAACACCCAATACTCCAGAGACTAGTGTTGGTTAGAAAGGAAAGGTTGCTTTATTCAGGAGGCCAGCAATCTGGGAAGGTTGCAGATTAAAGTCCAAAGATCATCTCCAAAGTTCTAGACCAAGCAGGTACTTTTTAAGGGGAGACAAGGTGAAGTAGTAAGCGTTCACATTCAGGGGAAGCAGTGGTATAGTGGTTAATCATTCTTGATATGATCTCAAGCAAATTTGCTGGTATCAGGGAAGGCTATTTTATAGCATGGTCAAGCTTGATCTTCTAGGAACCTCTGGTTTCTTGTTTCCCAGAGTCAGTTTTCTATTGAAATCTCAAAGAGGCTATAATTAGCCAATTTATAAGCTAAGTACCACAGATCAGTGAATTAGAGATGTGTAGCCTTTAGGATGCTTGGGACACCGGTACAAATCCCCATTGTCATTCCTTCATTTTGTTTCTATGGAATATGGGCAGCTATAGAATAGAATTCAAGTTGAATCTGGACATAGAAGGGATTTTAGAATCGAAGATCTTGACATGGTGTAAGATATAAGTCTTCGTCCCTTGTTTTAAAGGGGGAGTATATCAGAGGTAGTAATTATATAACACTTTGGACTCTTTTTGCATAATCTGTTGGCACATAACATTATTAGTTTTGCCACTAAGTATATTCTTTTTTTTTTTCACTAAGTATATTCTAATAAGTATTGGTAATATTCTAAGACCCATCTTTATTATTCCCTCTAAAATAGATCTGATACTAGAGCATGTCCAAGAAAATAGGCCAGTATACCAGTCTTAACTCCCACAAAGCAGAGGGGTGTGATGGTCCTAGCTCTGCTGCAAACAAGTGACCTGCTGTCTAATTTTGTCTACTAGTTTTAACCTGTGTGGCGGTGTTATTGTAAGTACAGCAGGAAGAGTTTGCCTCTACACATATACCTCCTTGTTCTGCTAAAATAGTCTAAGGGTATTTTGTTGTCTAGTACCACTTTAACCATGGAGTCCAAAGATTTTTGCAGGATGACGAGAGAGTTAATTTTTTTGTTAGTAGTAAACAAATTTTCTTTTTTCTTAAATTTCTAATTTAAATTCAATTTAATTAACATATAATGTATTATTAGTTTCAGGGGTAGAATTTAGTAATTCATTAGTTGCATATAACCCAGTGCTCATTATATCAAGCGCCCTCCTTAATACCTAATAGACAAATTTCCTAACACATATTTATGAATTGTAACACCCCAGTAGGGGAGCAAAGTATACCCAACAGAATATTCATCTCCATCTAGTATTTCCCCAGGGAGGTCCCAAATGTTCTGGATGAATAATCTGAAAGAGCTAGTCCAACAGGCAATTTTAGATTTATCATGGACTGAGAAAGGAGAAGAAAGCCTAGCAAGCACAGCCTCTCATCGTCCAACTGTTCAAACAACCATAGCCCATGGAGTCCTCTTATTATCCCTACAGCTGAAAAGGTGTTAAGGCATAATAGGAGTTAAATTTTGGAACCTGGATTTTGTGTGGGGAGTTTACTTCCTCCTTCTTAGCTGACAGGCAGTTAATTTCCCCAAATCCTAGGGAATATATTTTACTGAAGTATTATGTTACAAATGGGGGTCTGATAATCTCCATCTGAGTACTTCAAGCACTTCTTAATAGCTTAGAGAGGGTGGTTCTGCAAAGACCGTTAACAGTAGAATTTTTACATGGGTAATTAATTTAAGGATTCTGTTTGGCCAATAGAAATTTGTAAGCTTATGGGACTTCACTACTGCTTTGAACAAGATGTTTGATGAGGGATTGAGTAAGGAAGAAACGGGACTTCTGGGTGATGGGTTACTAGATGGGCCAGTTAAGTGACACAGGAAGCAGATTTCTGTAAATCTATTGTGTGAGGGGGTACATGAGTGAGATTATATACAGAAATAATGGTAGGATTAGAATAATCATACTGACAAAGGTTTTCGATGACTGATCCAACAATTGGTGGCATTAGCAGCAGTGGCTAGTGTTCCTTGTTTCCCCAGAGTCAGTGTTCTATTGAAATCTAAAAGAAGTTATAGGGGATCCCTGGGTGTCTCAGTGGTTTAGTGCCTGCCTTCGGCCCGGGGTGTGATCCTGGAGAACCAGGATCGAGTCCCACATCGGGCTTCCTGCATGGAGCCTGCTTCTCCCTCAGCCTGTGTTTCTGCCTCTCTCTCTCTCTTTCTGTTTCTCTCATGAATAAATAAATAAAATATTTAAAAAAAAAAAAAAGTTCTGAAAAAATAAAAGAAGTTTTAATTAGTCAAGTTATAAGCTAGAGGCAACCTCTAGGCTGCTTGGGACACAGTTACATTATTTTCTCCACAACTTTGCCAGCACTAGTTATTCTATGTTTGTTTGTTTGTTTGTTTGTTTGTTTTTACCACTATTCCAGTGGCTATATTTCTTGTGATATCTTCTGTGGTTTTTTAGAAGATTTTCCTTATTATTTATTAGAGAGCATGAGTGGTAGGGAGAAGAGGCAGAGGGAAAGCAGACTCCCCACTAAGCAGGTAGCCCAATATGAGTCTTGATCCCAAGACCTCGAGATTATGATCTAAGCCAAAGGCAGATGCTTAACCAACTGAGCCACCCAAGCACCCTTCTTTCTGGTTTTTGATTGGCATGTCCCTACCGCTTAATGATGCTGAGCATTCTTTCATGTGCTTTTTGACCATTTGTATATTTTTCTTTGAGAACTGTTCATTCAAATCTTTTGTCTATCTTTTAATTGGGTTGTTTTATTGTTGAGTTAAATGTTCTTAGTATATTATGGATATAAGTTCCTTGTCATTGTTACATGACTTGCAAATATTTTCTTCCAGCATGTGGGTTTGTCTTTTACCTTTGTTAGTGGTATTCTTTGAAGTGCACGTGTTTAAAAATGATGGAGTTCAGTTTATCAAATTTTTTGTTTATCACTTGTGTTTTGGTGTTGAGTCTCAAAAACCATTACCTAATCCAGATAATTTCATGGATTTCCATTTCCAAGTGTTCATTGCTAGTATATAAAAATACAACTCATTTTTATATATTGATTGTATATCCAAAAACCTGTTAAACTCATGTATTAGCTCTAGCTGCTTGTTTGTGGATTTCTTCGGAATTTTATGACAATCATATTATCTGCAAATAAAGTTTTACTTCTTTCTTTCCTATCTAAATGCCTTTTTTTTTCTTTAAAAGCTCTTGTTCTTAATATTAGTTTTTGTGCTTTTAGTCACTTAATGGTATGAATCCAACACCTGGCTGCAATTTACTCATGAATTGACTAAAGCATACAATCTTACTGTATACATTTTGTATACATTTTGGGAGACACTCAGCATTTCTTGGCACTAGTTTCTTGTAATGAATCAAGGAAATCCAGGGTTCCTGGGTAACTAACTGGACTTAATCGTTAGAAGAATATTTAGATGGTAAACAACATAATAGACCAGATAGTCATAAATCTAAAATCCCCTATCAGCACTTGATGGGATGAGCACTGGGTGTTATGCCATATGTTGGCAAATTGAATTCCAATTAAAAAAATAAAATAAAATCCCCTATCATATCATCTCTATGATAGATGGAGTTTTCTATCTTAGCTAAAATAATAATCAGGGTGCTTCCATAGGAGCTAGCTTTTATAGCCAATTATTTAGAGGAATAGAACTTTAAAAAGTTCTAAGGAGCAGAAAATGTATATTTGAAGGTTGTCTGACTGCCACAGATTTTATAAATGAGACACACTGCCTCTCTTCTGCTTTAAATCTACCTAAGCATCCCTATACTACAGATAGCATTGCCTGGTACCAGCAATGCTGAGATGTTTACACGCTATTTGACAATTCCTGGGAGTATTTTAGTAGAAAACAGATCATCAAGTGGTCCTCAACAACTGGTATGGAATTTGTGCTACAAAAGCATACTGGTCACTATCTGAAATTTGGGTAGGGACTGTACCTTGGTAAAGTGATGCCAGACATCAATCAGGGTTCATTTTAGACATTGATGCCACTCTTAGAAAAAGAAATATTTAGATAATTAAATGAGCAGAAAACTGGAGCTTGATTTGAGAACTGATTCCCCTATCTGCTCAAAAGGAATTCTGGACCTCTTTCTTTTTCCCTCAATTCTCTTAAACACATGTTTTACCTAAGGCCCAGAAAGTTGGGAGGATTTTACATGCTAAGGGGTAGAGAATAGATGATATATCTAAGATCTTTTACCAAATTAATGTCCTATAATTGTGCAGGTAAGTAAACAGATTTCCCTTAAAAGTCAAGCTATACTATTAGTTGATTATTTTAGATTAATGTCAGGTTTCTTACAGCTGGTCTTATCTCTCATGGAGTATATGAATTAAAATACTGTGATGCATAAAGAACAATCTTTGTATGCAAACGAGCTGGAGTTAAATACCAGTTCTTTCTACTGTGGCCTTGGGCAAATTACTTAATTGCATTAAAACCTAGTTTTATTACCTATTTTATTAGTCAGGATTAAGTAAATCAACTTTTGAAAAGTTTTAGTACAGTGTTTGGAATATGGAAAGTATTAAATAAATACTAGTTCCCTTTTTCTTTTCAAATCATATGCCTTTCATTAGTTAATCTCATTTATGAGAAATCTGATTGTCCTTTATATTCACTGCCCACATACTAAAGTTTAATATCCATTACTGTACAAATGCCAAAAAAAAAAAAAAAAAAAAAAAAAAAAAAAAGATGTGAACTGCTTCTAAGTTACCAGATTTGTAAACCCAAACTATGGGGAAAAGGAAGAGGGAGACTTAGATGCCAAACATCATATCTGACGAGCCACAAATCTCTCACTATCCTTATGAGCTACAGATAGTTTCTTAAAACTAATCCATTGGCTCTTTATATTAACAGGAATAAATTTTTCATATTAGCTGCCAAGGTAGAAAATAGAGAACAAGTCACTGAGGAATTAATCATAGGCTCTGAGGGAAAAGGAGAGGAGCCAGGTAAAGATCCACTTGGGAGGAAAGTCTGGACAACTCAAAGTAGACTACCCACCTAAAGGAACTGGACATGACATGCTTCATGCCACCAAGAGATGGAAGAGGATGTTGACTGTATGGGATGCCTATTTTGCCTGCTCATAATTGCCTATAAACATCCTCACATGTAAAGTTTACAACAAATCTGTGAGGTAGTTACTATGATTTACATTTTATGAGCCAATAGTGATGCATAGAGGATTGGGTTCTTCATAATTAGCTTGTAAGTAACAGTGCTAGTATTTAAATCTCAGGTTCTCTGGATCTATAGGCCAGTTCTTAACACTGTACTATTGGTCTACTTGAAGAATTTTCCCTAAAGACCAGCCATCAAGGTCTAAGCTAGGCTTTAAGCAAGTGGCTGCTTCCTAAATGGCAAGTCTGTGCCCTGGACCTTAGTGAGAATTTGAAATTTTCTTCCTCTTCTATCAAAACATGCAGGTGAGAATCCAGCTCATTAGAACTGAATCACTTTATCAATGCACTTGAGAAGTCATTTCCCTAGAGTATTCTGAGAGGGATTAAAAAAAATCAAAGTACACAAAATAAACTGAAACAGTTTTGATTGCCAGCAATTGTATCCAAGAATTTTTAAGATTCAGTTCAAACATGTTGTTCATTACTTGATTTATTCTGGATGGCGTTACCAATGTGAGTGCTTACATGTAGAATTACTCGTAACTGGAAAAGGGCTCTGATTTCTATATAAACACTTCAAGCCAAAAGACAGCAACTAAGAAAAGCAATCCAGACTACTATTTGACACCCCAACCTGGAGAGAAAGAATATTAACAAAACAGATCATAACTTTGACCTATATTAGAACACCATGTCTCATACTGGCTACAAGCAAACTTCAAGCCCTTCTTGCTAAAATCATGCAGTTACCCAGCAGGAATGGTATCATTCCAAATCACTGTTGTTAATAAACCTACTTATTATCCAAACAACCCTGAAACAAGAAACCTGAAATTGCTGTTTTGGGTGGTGCTTCCTGCTGCCAGGAGGTGGTGTGTTTGACTTAAAAGACAGCAAACCACAGTTAGATTAAAAATTTAGATCAAAACATTTATGTGACTGAGACATTGAGAAAAAGAATTCTGTTTGGTAGCAAACAGCCTACTTCTCCTAAACTGTATGCTGATTCAAGTTCAAAAATTGATGTAAAAAGACTGGTCAAGAAAACTAATATAAGGAATATTTTTAATGTACACAGTGAAAACTCCATTCAGAAATTTATTAGTAGTGATGACAGCATAGTAGATGCTTAATAAATACTTACTGATCGTGCAGTCATACACTAATAATGGTCAAATACTTATTTTGTACAGTATTTTCATTATGACTTGTACACAAGAAGGGATCATTAGAAATGGTCTAATTTGTTTTACAAATAAGTATATTCCAAAGTATTTGAATATTACTGAGAATCATAGAAGAAAGCCTATGGAACAGATAAGGAAAATGAGCACAGAGAGAGTCAAAAGAGGGAAGTAAAAACAACAAACCTGAGGTATATATGGAAGAAGTAATAAGATATTCCTACTCATAAGTAGAGTAGGAATAGTTAAGATATAAAATTAGTTGGGGAAAAGATAATTACTTCTATTTCATACTTTGAAATGTTTGTTAGAAGTCAGAGAAATAGAATTTGGGAAATAGAGTCTCTTGGTAGCCTGTATTCTTCAGAGGGACTAATTGTGACATATTTTAAACCTGGCCAATATAGAAACCACTAGTCACATGTGGTTATGAACACTTGAAATATGACAAGTACAATTAAGATGTGATATAAATCTAAAATATAGAGTTGACCCTTGAACATTGTGGGGGTTAGGGACACTGACCTCCCCATGCAGTCAAAAATCCATGTATGACTTTTGACTCACCAAAAACTTAACTACTAATAACCTACTATTGACCAGAAGCCTTACTGATAACATAAACAATTAACACATATTTTATATATTGTATGTATAATACAATATATTCTTACAATAAAGTAAACTAGGAAAAAAAGTGTTAAGAAAATCACAAGGAAGAGAAAAGACATTTAGAATGCTATTACTGTATTTATTGAAAATAAAAATCCACGTATAAATGGACCTGCACAATTCAAACCCATATTGCTCAAAGGTCAATTCTCTATCAATTTTGAAGACTTAGCACCAAAAAAAAAAAAAAAGAATGTAAAATATCTCATTGCTAATTGGTTCTATCAATTACATAAAGTTAAAATATTTTAAATAAATATTTAATAAAACACATTATTTTAGTTAAATAAATTATTTTAATTTCATCTGTTTCCTTCTTTATTTTTTTAATGTGGCTACTAGAAAATTGAAAACTCTATTTGTGGCTAACATTCGTGTTGAGCAGTGCTGTTCTAAAGAATTGCTGAGAGACTAAATGGGACCTGTTCTAGTTTGTTGCTTTCCTAGCATAATTTCCAAAAGAAGTACCTTTTTGGTAAAGCAGTATATTGATATTAGAGCTAAGCCTATAATGACATAATAAAAGATGTCGAAGAAAGAAGTGTGAAATCAAGACTGGAAAACATAAAAGTGACACCCTTTTTATGTTTGCTTACTCCCTTACCTACCTACCAACCACTCCCTCTCCCTGCCTCCCTCCCTATCCTAACCCAAACACAACCATGCTGTTTCTAGGCTAGGTATCCTATTGAAGAACCTGAGTAGGCCTTGATTAGACTCTTTTTTAGAAAAAAATATTTTATTTATTCATTTGAGAAAGAGAGAGAGAGAGAGCACGAGTGGGAGGGGGTGCAGAGGGAGAGGGAGTAGCTCCCTGCTGAGCAGGGAGCCCAATACAGGGCTCAATCCCATTACTCCGAGATCCTGACCTGAACCGAAGGCCAGTGCTTAAACTGACTGAGCCACCGAGCCACCCCTGATTAGACTCTTTGAATGGTCCCTTCTAGAATTATACTTATCATTGTATGACTCTAGTAGGGCTCTGAGTAGCAGGAAACTTGACCTGATAAAAAGTTTTATTCCAAGTTCTCAGGGATGGGAACTAGTCAAGGGAAATAGGTGAGGTAACCTTGGGAACCAGGCACAATATTGATAGGGATGAATAAGAAATGATTTAAGGGCCGAAAGCTAGAAATTTATCCTCAAGGTGAACAGATATTCAGGGATCTATCAGGGAATAAGAAGGGGAGACCAGAGTCTGCCAAAAGTCTGGGTCAAGTGTTTGCTTTTAAGTGTGAGTAGGAGATGAGGATCAAGAAAATTGGGGCACCTGGATGGCTCAGTCAGTTAAGTGGCTGCCTTCAGCTCAAGTCATGATCCCAGGGTTCTGGGATTGATCCCCTCCCTTTGGTGGGTTCCCTGCTCAGTGGGAAATCTGTTTCTCCCTCTCTCTACGCCCCTCCCCCTACATGAGTGCTCTCTCTCTCTCTCTCTCTCTCTCTCTCTCGCTCTCACTCCATCTGTCTCTCTCAAATACATAAAACCTTGAAAGAAAGAAATATTACTCATGTGAAAGGCAGAAAGGATTATCAGAAGTTCAATATGGCTAACTCAGAGGAGGAATTAGCTGCTGTAAAGGACAATTTAGTCCAGCAATGTGTGTCAATTCTTGGTGAATGCTAATGTAAGAATGAATGCCATTTTGCAGGGCCAGGTTTATCAGCATTACTGTGGAGCAGAATATTATTACTTTTTAAATTAAGTAATGTCATTCTTCATTTTCACTTTATATATTTTTGAGGGTTCAGTAGCCCAAAGTTTGGAGGTAATAATTGGAAAGGCAAAGCAATACACCTTTGTGAAGTCTCTTGATAGTATAGATGTACCCTAACTTTCAATCACCTCCTTCCTGATGGACAGTTTTTTCCTAATTAGGAGTGCCTCAAAACACACTATCGTGTTTATTTCTATAAGAGAATCACGAAGTTGAGAAAACTTGGTCAAAGAGTTATTTTTCAAAAGAGTTGTAGTAATGATGGCAGGAATGTACATTTTACCACCACACCCTCTCATTATTGGATGTTATGACTTTTAAATTTTTTTCCAATCAAAGGAAGGAAAATTAGTTTTTGGTTGTGTGGTAGTAACGTTGAAGGTCTTTTTTTTATTTTTATTTTTTGTCCTTCTCATTTTCTCTTTACTTGGTCACTTCTTTTGACCATTTTTATTACTTTTTGAAATAACTGAATTATAAAAATTGTTTAGAGTTGTTAACCCTGTATCATAAATATTATCACAACTCTTTCATTTATCTTTTGAGGTTTTATGGTGAATCTTGCCAACTGCCAACTAAGTACTTTAAAGTTTAACATAGCCATGTGTTGTATTTGTGAGAGAGGATTTTTCCTCTGCCCTCTTGGTAGAACTTGGGAGTCCTGCAAATTAAACTGGCACAGACAGACTAAAGGCATAAAAGTTTTCTTTTTAATGTTACACGCACAGTGGTCCAGGGAAAAATGTAAAACTCAAATAAGTGGTTAGGCTTGAGAGCTTATATACTATTTTAATGAAGGGTGGTAAGTTGTGAAATAACTAGACAAAAGAAGAAGGGTGTGGGCTTCTAGAAGTGGTGAATTGAGGGAAGGTAAATATATGGGGGAAACTAATGGTAGATAAAAGTTATTTAGTAAGACTTTTTTATGCAGACTCATCAGTGTCATCTCCATCTCTAGTGCTAAGGGATGTTCTCCTTTTGGTAGGAGAGAGGAGGGGAACATCTTCACAAAGGGAAATTTATGCCCTGCTTTTGTTAGATGGCGGAACGTAGACAGTTCTTCCTGTGTCTGCTTCTCAGTTGCCTTCAGCTCAAAATAATTTTTATGCCAAAGTGGCATATTTTGGCATGGCTTACTCATCTTTTATATTATGGCTTCTAAGTTTCCTTCCTTAAGAAATCTCTTTAGGGCAGCCCCGCTGGCTCCATGGTTTAGCGCCACCTTCAGTCCAGGGCGTGATCCTGGAGACCCGGGATGGAGTCCCAAGTCCGGCTCCCTGCCGGGAGCCTGCTTCTCCCTCTGCCTGTGTCTCTGCCTCTGTGTGTGTGTGTGTGTGTCTTTCATGAATAAATAAATAAAATCTCTTTTAAAAAAAATCTCTTTAACCTACAGTTACAGTTATTCTTCTAATTTTTCCCCCAATACATTTTTGTTATATTTTTTTATATTTCAACCTATAATTCTTGTAGAATTTACCTGTGGTACAAGGTAGAGGCCTAACTTTTTATCTTCCAGATAGCCAGTTATTGTCATTTCTTGCTAATATATGAATGAAAATTTTCCTTACCCACTACACTGAAATGCCACCTTTATATTAATATTCTATGTACAATTGAATTTTTCTGGATTCTCTATGTATTTATCTTTTTTATGCTAATTTTTTCATTACTACTCCTTGATCATAGTAGCTTTTTGTGAAGTTCTTTTATCTAGTAAGACACATTGCCTACTCCCAGCCTCTGCTAATCTTATTCTAAACCATTCTTATTTATCTTCCATTTGCAGACATTAAAATCACTTGTTTCCAATGACAATGTTTTTTACATATCCTATACTTTAAACACATTTATTTCTAGGCATTTTATTGTTCTTGTCAGTAATGTTGCTTGTGATAAGAACCTTTCAAAGTAAGTTCTAGGAGCTCTTCTGCCAAGGCACTTTTGTATAGGCTCTTGTGGGTGAACTGATGACCATTGGTCCCAGAAGGTGTTTTTGTCTTGTTTCTGTAGTACGAGGAGTGAACAGAAGGAAGAAAGCAGGGAAGAGAAGGTTATATTAGCTATGACTAAAATTTCCTATGGATTCAGTTCTCAGCTAGTTCAGATTACTGAGGGGTTATCAGAAACTAAGACTTTTTTTGTGTGTTTCTTCAGTTTTTGCAGCTTTTAGTAGGTGGAATACTCATATCAATGCATTTTACTGAATTTAAAACTTTTTTAGCTATCTGAATGCCGGTTTGATGGCCAGATTTGTTAGATTTAAATATATCTTGCAGGGAATATTTTCTTTAAAATGTTAAGTTTGCAGTTACTCAGGTTCCTGGATTTAGTCAGTGGGTATTTATTGCAGTGGGTATTTGTTAATGAAATGCCACAACATTACTTGAATACTGACTGTATTCAAATTCATTTATATTCACTCTTTGAGAGGGGAGCAAAGAGTAACAGTTTAAAAAGTGCAAATAACCTGATATTCCACTCAATAAACACTAGCCATAGACAATTTATACAATCAAGCCTGGCTAGTCCTATGGGAAAAAAATATGTCAGTGACTTTAAGGGACCTTCTACTGGGGATGAGAAATTAGTATCATTGGTCTGACTGATGGCAGGGCTGCTGGTGATGACAACTTTGTCAATATCTTGGTGGAAGAAATTGAAGACTTTATTGAGAGTCCAAAAAGAAGAACTGAGTAAGGAAAACTTAGAGGACAAACATTTAAATAAAACATTAGAACAAAACAAAACTTATGCCTATACAGTTGTATAAAAAATCATATTTTTATTATATTTTATAGTTGTCTTGGGGACTTTTCAAGGGCAATTTGAGTATTTAACTTTCATTTGCTGATTAACTTGAGAATTTCATTCACGTGAGGGATGAAATTTAATGGTGCGAAGGTGCCAAGAATTGTGAGAGACACCGGAAAATACATGACATCCTTTCCGCCTTGAAAGAACCCGAAGGAGCAATATATTTAATGGGGCCACATTGGAAGTGTGGCGACATTAAATAATGCAACATATCATGAATGACAAAATGTGTGATCAAACCATTATCATATAATTGTTGAAGGAATGTGTGAATGAATGGACACAGACTATTCAAACATTACACCTTTATACATTTATTAAACGATACTGTATCTAGAATGCATTCGATTTCTAACAACCTTCATTTACAAAACACAATTGCAAGAGTAAAACACGTTATTATTTTAAAAATTCAGCTGGTTAAAAGGCAAAAAAAAAAATAAAAAGCTTCTTCACATCCCCATTCATCAATCTACGAGAGAAATAAATTCTTACAGTTTACTATCCATCTAGAAATTCTGTATGCCATGCACATACTTTTTTTTTTTTTCTTTAAGGATTTTATTTATTCATGAGAATACACGGGGGGGGGGGGTGGGGGGGGTGGCAGAGACACAGGCAGAGGGAGAAGCAGGCTCCATGCAGGGAGCCCGGGTCTCCAGGATCACGCCCTGGGCTGAAGGCGAGGCTGAACCGCTGAGCCACCCGGGCTGCCCTACACATACTTTAAAAGGATACAATGTAGAGTCCTTCTGCAGTGGATTTTTTTTTTTTCATTATTTCATTTGAGTACCTACCGATATACTTCATTATTTTTAGCGCCTGTACAATGTCAGTGTATTAGATCCTAAAGTATAATAACGCATTTAATCATTTTCTTATCGAGAGACACAGGTTATTTCCTATTTTCTATTGTTCAAAGAGTACACCCGTTAATAGCTTTACACTCTCTTCTGCCGGATTACCCGTACGATAAATTCATAGAAATCTAATCTTCCAAATCGCAGTCTTGACAGAGGCTGAAGGCGTTCTGGCTTGGTTTGAAACGATGTTTTTAAGTTAAATCAATACTATCAGATGCGAGGATGATCCGGTAGCCACCTCAAAATCAAGAGTTGTTTAGCTTCCTGGGGGGGGGGGGGGGGGAGGTGCTAAAACACATCCAACCCCTCCTTTCCTTTCTTAGAGCTCCCAGATGTGTCCCCTCGGAAGCGGTCGTTGGGAAGGAAAATGACACTGTTGTCCTCAGAATCTCCCAGGACAACTACGTAATAATCACGTAAAACAGTCTCGATTATTATCAGAGGGGGCCAAAGATTCGTCGCCTTCCAGCGCCTGCCCTCCTGCACTTTATCTGGGACCAGGCACCAGTTCGACCACCCCGCATCTTCGACTTGTGGTTCCAATCAGTGGGATTGGCGCCCTTGGCTTTTTGTCTCCCCCAAACGGGGGGTGGGGGGATGGGGGGGGGCGACAGAGGTTAGACGTCCCGACTGCGCCGGAACCGAGGAGGGTCCAGGGAAAGAAGGTTTGGGCAGAGTTTGCTGCTTCCTCCGCCGCAGCCGTGGGTCCCGCGAGAGCGGCGCGGGGGGTAAGAGCGTCAGGGGTCCCTGAAGGAAGGCAGCGCTCCGGCGCGCCTCAGTCCGCTCCGGAAGCCGGAGGATCCTCTCCAGTCAGCGGGCAGGAACACCGACTCCGGGACCTGTCCAGGAAGCACACAGACAAGGGACGCTGCAGCGGAGGCGGCGCGGCACAGGCGACACCCCCCCCGGGGGCAGAGCGGGGGTCGCGGGGGTCGCGGGGTCGCGGGGTCGCGGGGCCCCTCCCCCTCCGCGTCCCGCGCCGGCCGCGCCGCCGGCTCCCACCCGGGGGGGCGGAGCTTAGCGCACCTTCCGGATTGCAGGCGGAAGTGGACGAATTTGAATCTTGTGGGCCGTTGCATGGGGCTGCTTGCCGTCGGCTGTGCGGCTCGGCGAAAGGAGGGCAAGCTGACGCGGCCTTTCGGGAACCTCCACCCGGCGCTCCTGGGTGAGTGAATGAGGAACGGGGAGAAACTAGAGTTTTCCAGGGAGAGAGTGCGAACGTGGGACGGGGCAGGGCTCGAGAGCGGGAGCGGGTAGCGGAGGCCTCGCCGCGCCTTCGCGGACGTCGGGTGGCGGAGCTGGGCTCGCGGGCGTGGAGGAGTCGGGGCGCTGGAGGCGTCTCCCGGGCGGGCGCCCACAGCCAGCTCGGAGCACCGAGGGCTCCTCGGCGCCCCCGGCCCCGAGGTTAAGACTTGTTGAATCCGCCTTTCGGGTCGGCTTAGTATTTCCGCCAATTCGACTCGGAATGCTGAAGCTGTGACTACTTAGGTCCAACTCCGAAAGCGTTCCCGCAGGTGAGAGAACCTTCCTTTATTAAAGATGGAAGGTTGGGGGCAGGTTAAGAATGAGGCGGCGCGGTTCGTGGCTCCAGAGTTCCTCTTAGGGAAGTGACAGTCTTCGAAATGCCCGGCGGGGATTTAAACTGAAATCTGAGTATCCTTTGTGTTGAAAACCCGGATATTTTTCTTTCACGATTTTCTTTCACGATTTTTTCTTGTGCCGCGGAAATCCAGGACTCCTGTAGGAGCCGCGGTCCTCCCCGGAGGTCTTGGTTATCCCTAACAATAGGGGCAAGGTTTGGTGAGTCGCACGGGTCTGCCTTTTCACCTCCTCCTTTCGCTGGCCCGCCGGGTCATCGTGGAGTCTTTGTGGAAGCGCTCTACCCATGCTTCCGGGATTCGGGCGGGTTTTGTGTTGTTGTTGGTTTAATTTATTTTTAGTGATGAACTGCCTCAAATATCAAATTGTCTAACCCCATAGCAAAGTCTGCCTAACCCCAGAGCAAAGTCTGCCTTCTGGAACAGCTTAAATGCGTACGCTACAGCTAAAATACAAATGAGTTTAAATGTATAGAGATTTTCTATTTTGCCTTATGGAAGACTGTCAGATTAATATTGTGCTGTTTTATAGGAACTGATACTTTATGTTCCTTTTAAGATTTTAACACCGGGGCATCATACCATGGAAACTGCACAAAATATCTTTTAAAAACTAGGCGTTCCTTCTTCCTTTACTGTCTTGCTCCTACTCTCACGTCCCTGCTAGTGAACTTTTGTTTCATTATTAGCCAGGAAAAATAGATTTAAATATTCAGTATTTCTGACTGTTGAAATTTAAATATTTGTGTGAGATTGCAGCAAAAGCATTAGCTGTACTTTCCTAAGAATTGCAGACAGCTGTTCTCATTTTATGGAAACTACCAGCAAATAGTAATTAAAAAAAAAATAGTCTCTACATTTTAATCTGTTTCTTGCCCTTACTTGGACTTTCTTCATTGAATTCCTGCTCTCTCTACGTAAATCATTAGCAAATTTCAAATTTTAATGTGTATACATTATCTCGAAGGGTTTGTTAAGTGCTGATTCCTACACTTCAAATCACATAGATTCTGGGCCCCTTAAGTCTGCAGGAGGAGGAATCTGTAAACTTAATTGGAAGGTTAGAACATTTGACAAGAGTTTGTTTGTTTTGGTTCTGTTTTTTAAAAGCCTTATTTGTTTATTTGAAAGAAAGAGAAAGTCCCAAGCAGACTTCATGCCCAATACAGAGCCTGTGGAGGGGCTGGATCTCCCTGCCCAGGAGATCACCACCACCGGAGACCAAGAGTTGGCAGCTCAACCAAGTGCTCCACATTGGCGCCCCTTGACAAGAGTTTTTTTTTTTTTTTTAATTTGTTTATTTATGATAGTCACACACAGACAGAGAGAGAGAGAGGCAGAGACACAGGCAGAGGGAGAAGCAGGCTCCATGCACCGGGAGCCCGATATGGGATTCTATCCCGGGTCTCCAGGATCGCGCCCGGGGCCAAAGGCAGGCGCCAAACCACTGCGCCACCCAGGGATCCCCTTTGACAAGAGTTTTAAGAGCACTGGCTCCATCTTTCCTATAGAGACATAATGATACACTGTTAAGGGCATGGAACTGGAGTCAGATTGCCTCAGTTGGAATTCCATCTCCACCAGTTGGTAGCTGTATGACCCAAGGAAGCTGTTTTACCTTCCTGTGTTTCAAATTCCTGACCTGTATAATGGAGTGATAACAATACCTGCCTTGTAGGATTATTGTGCGAGTCAAATGATGCCACACATGTAAAAATCTTAGAATACTGTGTGACACATAGTAAATGATTCATATATCTCCAATTATATTGAGTTATTAAGCATTGTACAAACCACATTACATACATTATCTCAATCTTCACATACAGCACTGCAATATAAAATAGATAAAACAGAGGTCAAGAAGGTTGTCACACAACTACCAAAATGTTTGAACCAGGTTCAGCAACTAGATGTGTTTAGAAAGTTTATGCCTCTTTTAAAATTATTATTATATTAAATAATACTTCCTGCTTTTCTCTGCAGTCTATCCTTTCAAATGTTGCCTCTTAAAAATCTCTGATGGCTCCTCCAATATAATTCGGATTTCTCAACTTTTTTCTTTTCTTTTCTTTTCTTTTTTCTTTCTTTTTTTCTTTTTTCTTTTTTTTTTACAAAGCCCTTGTCAATCTGGTTCCAACCTCTGTTTGCAGGCATCAACTTCATAATATTCCACTCTTTTCCAACCTGTGATGTTCTATCCATATTGCTACCATTATCCAAATCTGTTCTCTCTCACTTTTATATACACTTAGCCACCAACATTTTATGTCCCTTTAAGATTTTACCCAGTGGGTTTCCAATACTTTCCTAGACTTCCCCAGGTGGAGTTCTTCCTTGGTGCAATTTAATTGTAAGCATAGCACTAGACTGAAAGCTCTTGTCCTTTTTGTCTTTATGTCTGCATTTCTTGGTACAGAATAGCGCGTGTTGTTGTATTCTGAAACTGTATATGTTCAATGATGCTTGTTATTTTAGCAGTTTAACACATTGTGTTTTGTTAAAGGAAGTTTTTTTTAACTTTGCTTTTTTTCTGAAATGATAGAATGTAATTCTGATAGTTTAGTAGAGCTTTTAGTGATATCATATGGTTTGTAAATTTCACAAATACGGAAAAATACTTATAGAAATTGTAGGCTCAGATGTTTCAAGTGGTAAAAAATTCTGAGTAATATTTACTAACATTCACAGAACTCCAAATGCTTTATACATATTTTTTCACTTAATCCTTAGGACCATTTTATTATTACTCCTGTATAAAGATGAGGAAACTAGGCACCTAAAGTTATAGTAACTTAAAAAAAAAATTGTTACACTTAATTTTCTTCCAGGGACGCCTGGGTAGCTCAGTGGTTTAGCGCCTGCCTTCGGCCCAGGGCGTGATCCTGGGGTCCTGGGATCTGTCCTGCATGGGGCTCCCTGCATGGAGCCTGCTTCTCACTCTGCCTGTGTCTCTGCCTCTCTCTCTCTCTCTCTCTCTCTCTCTCTTTTTCTCTCTCTCTCTGTGTCTCTCAAGAATAAATAAATAAAATCTTAAAAAAATTTTTTATCTTGTGGAATTTTTTTATTATAAGAATAATATATGTTTAGTGTAATTAGATAATTAACTTTGTAATAGGGAAGTACATATAAGAATATTCATTTCTATGTTAATTCAATTCTAAATTAAGAAAATATTGGAGAGTTAAAAAATAGCAAAATTTGCCTTTCCTTTTGAGTCTGAATGGCTGTTACTTGATGTTTTTGACCATAACCTTTTCCTTAAAAAGCTGCCCCAAAATAGAGGCATGATTTTAAATGCCATTGGGCTGGGTTTGGTAAAAGGAGCTTATGATCCTAATATGCTCCCTCCCATTCCAGCACCTTCTCCAGCCAAAGTAGTACCAGGTATTTGAATCTGAGCTGAATATCTAGACCATTCGCATTATTTCTTCTTGAATTTTGGAATTGGGATACCAAAAACTATTAGAGCTAAGCCAGAAAGGTCTTTATATCCCTGAGATCACAGTGAAATCATGAAGAAACAAAAAAAATGTGGCATACGGAGCCAATGACAGTGGGGGAGGGCAACCTGTTTTCCAGAGATTAGTTATAAAAGTCAGCAAAACTTATAACATTATTGCTTTCCCTTTTTGTTTTTTTGTTAAGACTGTATTTTTTTTAGAGCAATTTTAGGTTCACAGCAAAATTGGCAGGAAAAATAATAGTGATTTCCTCCACATATGCATAGCATCTCCTATTACCTATATACCCCACTAGAGTGATGCATTTGTTGAAACTGTTGAAGCTACATTGACACATTATAAGCAAAGTTCACAGTTGAAGTTAGAGTTCACCTTTGATTTTGTACATTGTTTAGGTTTAGACAAATGGATGACAGGTGTCCATCATTATGGTATCATAGAGTATTTTCACTGTTCTTTTTTTTTACTTTTTTTATTATCTATGATAGTCACACACACAGAGAGAGAGAGAGAGAGAGGTAGAGACACAAGCAGAGGGAGAAGAAGCAGGCTCTATGCACTGGGAGCCTGACTTGGGACTTGATCCCGGGTCTCCAGGATCGCGCCCTGGGCCAAAGGCAGGCGCCAAACCGCTGCGCCACCCAGGGATCCCCTATTTTCACTGTTCTAAAGATCTTCTACATTCCTCCACCTTTCCCAACCACTGAGGTTTTTACGGTCTTCAGAATTGTACCTTTTCCAGAATACCATATAATTGAAATCCTACGTATCTAGCCATTTCTTTCACTTTGTAATATGCACATAGTGTTCTCCATGTCTTTACACAGCTTGATAGTTCATTTCTTTTGTATCAGATGATCCATAGTTTGGATGATCCATAGTTTATTCATTCACCTACTGAAGGACCTTAGTTGCTTCTGAGGTTTGGCAATTGTGCATAAAGATGCTGTAAATGTGAACATTTTGATGTGGACATAAGTTTTTACCTCCTTTGGGTAAATACCAGGGAGCATGATTGCATAACTTAGGTAAATCCCACTTGTTTGCGGTGTATAAATTTTTTAATATGTTGTTAGATTTGATTTGCTAATATTGAGGAATTTTGTATCTATGAGAGATACTGGTCTGAAGTTCTTTTGCCATGTCTTTGGTGTTGGCATGAGGTAATAATACAGAATAAGCTAGGAGATAATCCTTCTGCTTCAATCTCTTGAAAGAGGTTGTAGAGAATTGATACAATTTATTTTTTAAATGTTTGGTAGTTTTCAACAGCGAACCCATCTGGGCCTGGTGCTTTCTGTTTTGGAAAGTTATTAATTATTGATTCAATTTCTCTGATACAGACCTATTCAGAGGGTTCATTTTTCCTGTGTGAGTTTTGGCAAATTCCTTTAAAGGAATTGGCCCATTTCATCTAGATTACCAAATTTGTGGGTATAGAGTTTATGGTATTACTTTAATATATTTTTAATGTCCATAGAATCTGTAATGGTATCCATTCTTTAATTTCTGATATTAGTAATTTGTGTACTCTCTGATTTTTTTTTTTTTCTTAGCTTGGCTAGAGTCTTATTGACTTTATTGATCTTTCCAAAGAACCAGCTTTGGTTTTGTTCACTATTGATTTCTTATTTTTCAATTTCATTGATTTCTGCTCTAATTATTATTTTCTTTTACTTAATTTGGATTTAATTTACTCTTTTTATAGTTTCCTATGTTAGAAACTTAGATGACTGATTTTAGATCTTTCTAATATATGCATTCAATGATCTGAATTTCCTCTAAAGCCCTTTCACAGCATCCCTCAAATTTTGATAAGTTGTGTTTTCCTATTTAGTTCAAAATATGTTTTATTTTTTATTGAGATTTCTCCTTTTGACTCTTGTGTTACTTAAAAATGCGTTAAGTCTCCACATATCTTTCACATTTTCCAGCTATCTTTCTTTTATTGATTTCTAGTTTAATTCCATTGTGGTCTGAGAGCAGACATTGTGTGATTTCAATTTTAAATTTGTTAAGGACTGTTTTATGGCCTAGTATATGGTCTGTCCTGGCAAATGCTCTGTGTAAGCATGAGAAGAATCTGCATTCTGTTGTTATTGGATAAAGTAGTCCATTATATATAGTAGTTTGATGATGATGTTGAGTTCAGCTGTCAACTCAGTTCCTTGCTAATTTTCTGCCTACTAGGTCTGTCCATTTCTGATAGTTGTTAAAGTCTTGTCTATCTTTGCAGTTCTATTAGTTTTTGCCTCCCATAGTTTGCTTCACATAGTTTAATACAGTTACACCTAGTTGTTAGGCATATACATAATAAGTACTGTTAAATCTTCTTGGAGAGTTGACTCTGTTATCATTATTTAATGCCCTATTTATCCTTTATAATTTCCTTGTTTTAAAGTCTGCTGTCTCAAATTAATATATCTACTTCTGCTTTCTTCTGATTAGTGGTAGCATGTTATATTTTTCTCCATCATTTATGTTTAACTTATATTTAAAGTGGATTTTTTTTTTTGTAGAAAACATATAGTTGGGTCTTATTTTTAATCTACTCTGCCAAATATGTCTTTTAATTGGTACATTTAGACCATTGACATTCAGCATGACTGTTGATATAGTTGGATTCATGTCTGCCATATTTGTTACTGTTTCTATTTGTTACCCTTGTTTTTTGTTTCTTTTTGTCTCTATTTTCCTGCCTTTTATAGTTTTAATGGAGCATTTTACATGATTTTATTTTTTTCCTTTCTTAGCATATCAGCAATATTTCCTTCCTAACTTTTTTTAGTGGTTACCTTAGATTTTGCAATATGCATTTACAACCTAATATAGTAATTGAGTATGTTGTTGCTATTATTATTTTGAACAACTGTTGTTTGTTAGATCAATTAAGAATAAGAAAAATAAAAGTTTTTAAATTATATTCACATTCAGTAGTCTTTACGTAGATCTGAATTGCTGAATATTATCTTCTCTTTCAAGAACTTCTTTTAACATTTCTTGGAAGACAGGTCTACTGGCAACAAATTCAGTGTTTGAGAAGATCTTTGCTTTTTCACTTTTTTTTTTTTTTAAGAGAGAGAGTGTGTGCGTGTGTGGGGGTGAAGGCAGAGGGAGTGGGGGAGAGAGAGAATCCCAACCAGGCTCCATGCCTTCACAGAGCCTGATGCACAACCCTGAAATCGTGACCTGAACTAAAATCGAGTCAGATGCTTAACAGATTGAACACCTAAATGCCCCTTCTTTTTCATTTTTGAAGGATAATTTTGTAGGATACAGAATTTTAGATTGGAACTTTTTTCCCTCAACATTTTAAGTATTTCAGTGTACTCTTCTTGCTTGCATGGTTTCTGAGGAAATATCATTTAATTCCTTCCTTTGTTCCTCTATAAGTAAGGTTTTTTCCTCCCTCTTTCAGGTTTTTTTTTTTTTTTAAGATGTCATTTATTCATGAGAGACACAAAGAGCGAGGCAGAGACAGGCAAAGGGAGAAACAGTCTGTCTACTGGGAGCCTGATATGGGACTTGATCCCAGGACTCTAGGACCATGACCTGAGCCAAAGGCAGGCAGACACTCAACCCCTGAGCCATCCAAGTACCCCTCAGAGTTTTTTCCTTATCTTTGATTTTCTGTAGTTTAAAATGATACGCTGAGGTATAGTTTTTTTTGTCATTTATTCTGCTTGGTGTTCTCTGAACTTGGTGGATCTGTGGTTTGAAGTTTGACAGTGATTTGTCTAAATTGTCTTTAAATTTTTTTTTAATTAAAAAAATTTTTTTTGCAGTTTTATACCTTTATTTGACAATCAGTGATTAGTTCTGATCCACATTAACAGTCTGTAGATTTTTGAAAGTGGTGACAGGTACGTAGGTAACCAGCGTGCAGAGCTTGTTTGGTGAATCTCATCTTCGTTACGTTTTCTGGACAACCGCACATGGATACTGTATGGAACATTCCTTATTCCTTTGGCCTAGACAGCTTTGTTGAGCCTGGTGTCAATGCGCACATCTGGAGTTCCCATCTCCTTCATGGCAAATTTCCGGATCTCTTTGAGTGCCCGAGGGCCACGCTTCTTGAAACCCACTCCATGGATACGTTTGTGAATGTTGATGGTGTATTCTCTGGTCACTACCTTGTTGATGGCAGAACGGCCCTTCTTCTTCTTGCCACCCTTCTTTGCGGGAGCCATTCTGCCAGGCCCTAGTTGGAAAGGAAGTAAAAAAAAATTTTAATGAGTTATTTATTTGAGAGAGAGAGAGAGATTGTGACAGAGGTAATGAGCAGGGAGCTCCCCACTCAGCAGGGACCCTGATACTGGGCTTAATCCCAGGACCCTGGGATCATGACCTGAGCTGAAGGCAGACACTTAACCAGCTGAACCACCCAGGTGTCCCTAACTTTTATTTTTTAATTAAGTAAGCTTTATGCCCAGCATGGAGCTTGAATTCATGACCTCAAGATCAAGAGTCACATGCTCTACCATCTGAGCCAGCCAGGCACCTGCCATTAAATTGTTTCAAGAATTTCTTTTGTTCTTTTCTTTCTTCTGGTATTCCCAAAATGTTTATGTTACACCTTCTGTAGTTGTCCTGAGGTCCTTGAATATTTTGTTCTGTTTGGGTTTTTTTTTTTTCCTTTTCAGTATTTATTTATTCTCTTTGTTCATTTTTCAAAGTATCTGTTGAGATGTCTTCAAGCTCAGAGATTCTTTCCTCAGCCATGTCCAGTCTACCTGGAATCTCCTCAAAGGTATTCTTCACTTCTGTTACAATGTATTTGATCTCTAGCATTTCTCTTGATGCCTGCTTAGAATTTCCATCTTCTTACATTGCCATCTGTTCCTGTACTGTGTACTTGATCTATTAGAACCCTTAGCATATTAATCATAGTTGTTTGCAATTCCCAGTCTGATAATTCCAACATTCTTGCCATGTCTGGTTTGGATGCTTGCTCTGTCTTCAAATTGTGCCTTTTGCCACAACGATTTGTAATTTTTTCTGGACAGCCATACTGGGTAAAGAAATTGTTGTAAAAAGGCCTTTGGTAATGTGGTGGTAAGGTGTGGTGGAAGGGTGAAGGGGAAGAGTTCAGCAGTCCTGTGATTAGATCTTAGCCTTTTCATGAGCTGTGTCTGTGGTTGGTGAACTTACAAGTATTTCTCAGCTTCCCTCGCATACCCCCTTACATGGGGATAGGATGGCTAGAGTACCTTGGAGTCAGTTATTTCCCTGACTCCAGGTCAGGTGATGCTCTGGCTAACTAGTGGCCTTATTATTTTTTGGGCAGGCCTTATTATTACGAACAGAGTGTTTTGACATGTTTCAAAATGGTACCTTTCTCCCCTCTTCCTGCCAGAATGACAAGATTTTTCTCTGATGTTTACTGTGGGATCCTCTAGTCAAGATCCTGGTCAAGTTCCTGATGATAAATCTCAACAATATGGTAGAAAGTCCCCCTGAAGTTTTTAACTCTCAAAATTGTTCACACTGAGCCTCTAGCCGTTAGTCAATTACAGTTCAGGTTTTCCTATTCCAGCACTGGATCCAGCAGTGGTTCCAGCTGATTAAGTCTCTGCTGAAGTAAGCTGTGACTTCTGTGCTCACTTATCTCTCCATTTTTGGGGGCAGTGGTTTGTCTGGTGTCCCTCCCTCCTACTGATCCAAAAAAGGTTGATTTTTCAGTCTTTTCAACCTGTATTATTACGATGGAGTGGGGACTTAATAAGCTTCTTACATGCTTTTTTAAGCAATTCTTTTCTTTTTAATTTAAACAAATACCTATTTTTAATGAAAGTATTAACTTTATGTATCTTTCTAGTGGTAGAGTTGTATAGAACAAAATTCACCCATTTATGGGTACAGTTTAGTTTTAATAAATGTATTCCATTATGTGAATATATCACAATTTATTTTATCCATTGTCTGTTGATAGGCAATTGAGTTACGGTTTTTGGCTATAAAAGTAGGACTTTTTTTAGCCACTATGGACTTTTGTGTACAATGCACATGTCTCTGTTACTATTGGCTGCATCATATGATTGGTATACTTTTTTTTTTTAAAGGAAAATCCACTTTTTTTTTTTTAATTTTTATTTATTTATGATAGTCACAGAGAGAGAGAGAGGCAGAGACACAGGCGGAGGGAGAAGCAGGCTCCTTGCACCGGGAGCCTGATATGGGATTCGATCCCGGGTCTCCAGGATCGCGCCCTGGGCCAAAGGCAGGCGCCAAACCGCTGCGCCACCCAGGGATCCCTGATTGGTATACATTTAACTTTAGTGAAGTAAAACTCATAAAATTAACCATTTTAACTACTTAATGATATTTAATACATTTACAGTGTTGTACAATCACCATCACTTCGATCTAGTTTCAAAATATTGTATGACCCCTAAAGGAAAACTCATACCCATTTGGCAATCGTTCCATATTTTCTATTCCCCCCAGATCCTGGAAACCACAAATATCTGTCTCTATGGATTTACCTATTCTGATTATTTCATATAGATGGGATTATATATGTGACCCTTGAGTCTGACCTCTTTCACTTAGCTTGTTTCTAAGATTCATCCAGGTTGTAGCATATATCAGTGCTTCATCCTTTTTTATAGCTATGGATATATACCACATTTTGTATACCATCAGTTAAATGGACAAATGAGTCATTTCTATTTTTTTAGCTATTATGAATAGTACTGTTATGAACATTTGTGTACAAGTTTTTGTTTGAAAATCTTTCAATTCTTTTTGGATAAATACATAGTATAATTGCTGGGTGATATAGTAGTTCTACATGTGGATGTGTTGAGCAGCTGCCAGACTATTTTCCATAGTAGATGCTCCACTTTACATTCCCATAAGCAGTGTATGAGGTTTCCAATTTCTCTATATTCTTGTTTTTTAAATTAAATCACTTGAGTGGGCATAAACTGGTATCTCATTGTTTAAATTTGCATATTACTAATAATTAATGATGTTGAGCATCTCTTCAGGTGCGCATTGTTTATATAAATATTTTCTTTGGAGAAATGTCTATTCAGACCATTTGCCTGTTTTTAAATTTGGTTGTTTTGTTGATGAATTCTAAAAGTTTCTTACATATTTCTGGATTTTTGCTCTTTATTAGGTATATGATTTCCAAAGATTTTCTCCCATTTTGTGAATTGTCTTCTCTCTCTTTTATTAAAGATTTTATTTATTTATTCATGAGAGATATAGGCTCCCTGTCAGGAGCCTGATGCCAGGACTCAATCTCAGGACCCTAGGATCGTGACCTGAGCCAAAGGCAGATGCTTAACCACTGAGCCACCCAGGTGCCCTTTTTACTCTCTTTATTGTGTAGTGCCAGTTATTTTTTTCTTTGTGTGTGTGTGTGTGTGTGTGTGTGTGTTTTGGTTTTGTTGTTGTTTCGTTTGTTTGCTTATGGTTTTGGTGTCATACATAAGAAACCATTGCCAAATCCAAGCTCATGAAGATTTACATAACCCTATGTTTTCCTCTAAGATTTTTTTTATATATTAAGTCTTCAATCTGTTTTGAGTTAATTTTTGTATATAGCGCAAGATAGGGATCCAACTTCATTGCTTTGCATGTGACTACCCAGTTGTCCCAGTACCATTTGTTGAACAAACTATTCTTTCCCTATTGAATAGTCATGGCACCCTTGTCAAAAAATAATTGGTCACAGATGTATGGCTTTATTTCTGTACTTTTATTTTCACTTGATCTATATGTTTATACTCATGCCAGTACTAACCTTTTTCAATTACTATAATTTTGTGGTAAGTGTCCAAATTAGGAAGTATGAATTACTCACTTTTTATTTTTTGAATCCAGAGATCCTTGCAATTTGTATGTGGAGAGATACTCCACATTTTGTGTTTTTTCCAGCTTTCCTTCTTTCATTTGCTTTTCAGCCTTGTTCTATTTCTTTTCTAAAATATATGTTCAACTCCCAAGCTCATTTTATGAGGCCAGCATTACCCTGATACCAAAGTCAGATAAGGGCACTACAAGAAAAGAAAACTACAGGCCAATATCCCTGATGAATGTAGAGAAAAAATTCTCAACAAGGTACTATCAAACCAAATTTAACAGCACATTAAATGATCATAATACCACATGTTCCAGTAGTTCCACATCTGGATATTTGCCCAAAGAAAATGAAAACACCTTATTCCAAAAGATACCTGTGTCCCTATGTTTATTGAATTATTTGAAAGATGTGAAAGCAACTTAAGTGTCCCTCTATAAATAAATAGGTAAATAAGATATGATGTGTGTATATATACACATTGGAATATTACTCTGAATTTTAAAAGAATGAAATCTTGCCATTTGTGACAACACGTCAACTCTACTTCAATTAAGAAGAAAGGATCATATACCACAATCAAGTGGAATTCATTCCCAGATGCAAGGATGGTGCAGTCTATGCAAATCAATAAATATGACACATCATTTTAATAGAATGAGAAATAAGCATCAAATGGTCATATCAGTAGATCCAGATAAGGCATTTAAGAGAATTCAGCATCCTTTCATGATAAAAATTCTCAAGAAATTGATACAAGAGGAACATATCTCGACATATTAAAGGCCAAACATGACAAGCCCACAGCTAACATACTGAATGGTAAAAGGTTGAAAGCTTTTCCTGTAATATCAGGAATAAAACAGAAGATGCCCATTATCACCATTCCTATGTAACATGGGTAGAATTCTTAGCCTGAGCAGTCAGGCAAGAAAAAGAAATAAAAGGCATCCAGATCAGAAGGGAAGAAGTAAAATTGTCTATTTGTAGATGACACAATCTTATATACTGAAAATCCTAAAAATCTCACCAAAAAGCTTTTATAAAAGCAATCTGGATATAATGAGGGAATTTGGCTTACTTTATTGTATTAATTATCTGTTGCTGTATAACAAATCATCCAAAACTTGGTGACTTAGAAAAACAAACATTATCTGACAGTTTCTGTGGGTCAGAAATTTAGGAGCAGCTTAACTGTGTGGTTTTGGTTTAGGCTTTCCCATGAAGTTTCTCTCAGATTGCTAGTCTTTAGTCATATGAAGGTATTTTAATTGAGATTGGAGGATTTGCTTCTAAAATGGCTCACTCAAATAGCTATGGATAAGTGCCTCATTTCCTTGGTAAGTGGGCCTTTCCAAGGAGCATCTTCAAAATCTCTATGACTTTGCAGCTAGCTTCGACCATGATAGAGAATACGGAGGAAGTCACAGTGCCTTTTATGACCAAGTCATGCATTGTCATTTCTGCCAGACTTTTTGGTAGAAACAAATTACTAAGCGTGGCCACAATCAAGGAGAGGGAAATCAGGCTTCCCCTTTTGAAAGGAGGGGTATCAACTTGTATCACTGACTGATCAAGTGGAGGTAAGCAGTGGAAGAGACTCAGAATACCTCTTGACAGTGGCTTCTTGGAACTCTTTAGTAAATTGTTCATGGTGTCTCAAGTTCGGTATTGTTTAGAAGACCAAGTCTTAAGACTTGGGCTATTATTGAGACATGTATTTACATAACATTGTTTTATTCTTTCCACTTAGGAAGTCTCAAAGTTCATGCACTGGTAGGAAAACATGATAAAATTAATTAAAAATCTGTGAATAATCTTTTTTTTTTTTTTTTAGGTTTGTTTTGGATACTGTTTGAAATAAAGCAATTATCAATCAGGCTTAAGAAAAAAGTTTTATTTCAGTTGCTGAGGATTAGGAAGAGGCTAATGTCAGCTGGTCAAAAGTATGAATTATGCACTGTCTTTAGAACATCAATTTGGGGATAGCTTTTAATTTTGATATAATTTTAAGCTTAGAGAAAAAATACAAGAATAGTATACAGAACTCCTGAATAATTTTCAGCAATTGTTTGTTTTCTGACATTTGCCTCACCATTTTTTTCTCCTAATACCTAAAAGTCAGCTTAAAACCATAGGAACATGTCTCAACATATTAAAAGCATGGTGCCACCCAGGCACCCCTATTGCTAAGTAGTATTGTATTTTATCAATAAACTGCAGTTTGTTTATCCATTTTGTTAGTGGTGAACTACTGGGTTTTCAGCTTTGGAGTATCATGAAGAAGGCTGCTATGAACATTCTTGCATAAGGTTTCTGTCTATATATATTTTTATTTCTTTTGGATAAATAACTAGAGGTGAAATTCTTGCATCAAATGTATGGGTATACGTTTAACCTTAAAGTGTCAGAACTCTATTTTACATTTCCACCAACAGTTTAGGTGAGTTTCTCAATTGACTCATATCCTTTCCAGTGTTTGATGTTGATAGTCTTCTTAATCTTAGCCATTATTTTGGGTATGAAATGGTCTGTCATAGTAGTTTTAATCTTTTTTTTTAATATTTTACTTTTAGGAGTACCTGGGTAGCTCAGTTGATTAAGCATCTGCCTATGGCTCAGGTCATGATCCCAGGGACCTGGGATTGGCCCTAGTGGGGCTCCCTGCTGAGGAGGATGTCTGCTTCTCCCTCTCCTTCTGCCCCTCCACCTCCCTCATGTTCTCTCTCTCTGTTCTCTCTCTTTCAAATAAATAAAATCTTTAAAAAGTTTTTATTCTTAAGTAATCTCTAAACCCAGTGTTGGGGCTCAAACTTATAACCCTGAATCAAGAGTTACATGCTCTACTGACTGAGCCAGCCAACAGCACCTTGGTTTTAATCTTTATTATTCTGATTACAAATGCTGTTGAGCATCTTTTCATGTGTTTATTAACCATTCACATATCTTCCTTTATGAAGTGTCCATTCATATTTTTTGCCCAATTTTTTTTATTGGATTGTTTGCTTTATATTTGTTGAGTTGTTGGAGTTCTTTATATATTCAATGTACAACTCTTTGCCAGACACATCTTTTATGAATACTTTCTCCCAGTCTGTGGCATGCATATTTACTCTTAATTATATCTTTTGATGAGTGGAAGCTTTTAATTTTTATGTAGTGTAATTTACTTACTCTGGTAAAAGTTTTGTAAAAACAAAAAAAAAGTTTTATTTCAGTTGCTGAGGATTAGGAAGAGGCTAATGTCAGCTGGTCAAAAGTATGAATTATGCACTGTCTTTAGAACATCAATTTGGGGATAGCTTTTAATTTTGATATAATTTTAAGCTTAGAGAAAAAATACAAGAATAGTATACAGAACTCCTGAATAATTTTCAGCAATTGTTTGTTTTCTGACATTTGCCTCACCATTTTTTTCTCCTAATACCTAAAAGTCAGCCTAAAACAGTTAGGTCTGTAATCCACTTGAAACTAGAATTTTCATGGTGTGAAGTATGGATCAAGGTTCATTTGTTTTCCATATGGATATCCAATTTTTTCAGCAGTGTTTGTTAAAAAGATTTTTCTTTTCCCCATTGATTGCTTTGTTACCTTTGTTGAAAATCAAATGACTGGAAAATATCTTTCTTGGCTTTCTAGTTTTGTTCCATTGGTCTATGTGGAATTGTGTATACTAATATACTTTGGAAAACGACATAAAGTGCTTATTAGATATTGGCATACATAGGAAACCTTTCCTGTACATGTTTTGCTAGCATTGGAGATCTTTCTTATAATCAACTTCTAGCTAATGAATGACATTTGGAGGCTTTTCAGCATGATTCTCTACATACTCCTATGGTACTTTTCCCCATAATGTAAGGTTGATGTTCACTTTTAATTCTTTTATATTTATTTTTAACTATGAGAAAGCTCATTTAGTGCAGAATTCTGAGAGTAGGAATAACAAAAATATTTAGACACCTATTTTTTTAAGGTAAACGTAATTATCTTACAAAGATCTAGGCAGAACTTCATCACAGTGTCCACCAAGAGATGCCTTGGGTCCTTGCAGTGAGAAGGAGAAGAGGAGGAGAAGATGTAACCACATACAAAATGTAATTTAGAACCTTGCCCATCATATCAGTATCTCTGGAATAAGTGCCAGTCCTATTCAAATATTTATTAACACTGTGCTGAATGATACAGAATTTTACCCTTGGGGAGTTTGCCAGTGTAGCTGAAGAATTTAAAAAATTCAAATAAACATAATACAAAGTAATATGTGATAATGTTTGCATTAAGGTCATTGATAAAATTTAAAATATTTTTATTATAGTTGTTTGTGTTGTGGAACTGAATCATTATTCTGAATTATAATTTTAAGTTTTAGGTTAATGTAATTACAATAGGGTTTTGTTTTGTTTTTTTAACCTATTCAAATGTCCAGCTGGAAATTTGAAAATCTAGACTATTTATTGTATCTTTTTGGTGCATTATAGGATATCCTGTGATGACCTCTTTCCACTAAATGCCAGTAGTCATCTTAATCTTTTTGACAACTAAAAAACATTCCCTTCAATTTTAACAATGTTCCCAGACTTTAACTTGCTTGTTAAAAACTAATGCTTTTAGATGTGTGAAAGGTAAGGAAATTAAGTACTACGGAAAGAAATAATTATGCAACTTATTTGTAATTTTGCAGTGACTAAATTTTATTAAAGTGGATAATTTGAAGCTTTAGAAATTAAGATGGCTATATTGTATGTTCTTATTTCTCCTAGTAAAATGAATGAAAATAAACCTGGTGCCTCACAGAATCTTGGTAAGTAAAATATTTAAAACATTTTCAAAGCTAATTTAAAATATTAAGATATTTTACTCTTGCTTTTTTATTACAATAAAACTTTTTGGAATGTTGACTGAAGGGGCACCTAGGTGGGTCAGTGGTTGAGCTTCTGCCTTTGGTTCAGGTCCTGATCCCAAGGTCCTGGGATCGAGTACCACATCAGGCTCCCTGTGGTGAGCCTGCTTCTCCCTCTGCCTGTGTCTCTGCCTCTCTCTGTCTCTCTCATGAATAAATAAAATCTTTAAAAAAAAAAAAAAAAAAGAATGCTGACTCAAAAAGTCAGGATCAGTTCCCTGATCCATACTTTGTTCATACATCTGTATACAAAAGTATAATATTATGTGTATTCATTTCAACAAAAATCTGTTGTAAGAGGACAGTTTGCCAAATTTTTTTTGTATCCTCTATATGTATTTTTCAGATATGCTTTGTATCTGAATAAAACAGCATTATTTATTTAATAAACAATTTTTTTCATCTTTTTGTATGACTTTCCTACATAAGGAAAAATGCAGGTGAGACCATTTTAAACACAAAACTTAATATGAAAAGGAAAACTTACCTGAAGGTGCTCATAACAATATCAAATAGATTCAGAGACCTTTGTCTTTGTTGATTTCTTCATTTATAGTTTGTACAGTATATGTTAATTTGCTAACATGGAATGTGAGAAATTTAAATTCTTATTTTATACTCTTCTGCCACTACTCCCCTCATCTATCCTCTTTTTAAGATTTATTGTTTATTCCTTCACAAATTAAAATATTACACTTAAAACTATCTTAACCTTCACTGATAGAGAATTATCTGTTAACTCTTTATCATCTCTCCATCATACTGGATGAGGAAATTTGTGCTCTTACTTTTCCCTCTGCTTTGCTTTTCTGCTTTTACCTACCAACTTCTATCAACTGTGCTAATTGTTCTGAAACTTAATAATTCATGGACTACCTTCATATATTTGTGGACTGCAAACACTACCTTTACTGTTATTTACCTAAGATTGGCTCAGTTTTTTACTTATATGAATGTGTTTATATCATTATTTTAATACAACCAGTATGATTTGCCATAGTTAAAAGGTGATCTTAATATAATGAAGTCAGAACAATGTTACTGAATTTTAAATATTAAAATTAAAAAACAACTAAGTGCAAATACAAACAAAAGCAGTCTACTTATAAAAGCATGCCTGTCTATTCTTTATCCAGTGTCTCCATATACTGGGTGAGGGGAGGAAGGGAACAAATGGAAAAGCTGCTGGTCCACAGCATAATAGCAAATGCAGCTCCATCCTGCGCTCATCATGAGTACTTCTGTTCTTCTGTTCTGTAGTCTCAGCTAATTCATTATATTCCTTTTCCTCTTGATAGTTGCATGCACACTAGACGATATACAGAACTAGAACTAAAAATATAGGCACTGGAGATGAAGGAATTAAGATGAGAGCTGCTGGTATAAGATGTCCAGTAAACAAATGGCAATTTGCTGGAGTTGATGTGGTCAGAAAGAAAGGGAGTTGAAATCTTTTGAAAGATTGATGAAAGGGCTTTCGTTTGTGGCTTATCTTATTAACCTGTAGTGAGGGAGGGCAAATATAGAGGAGGTATTTTACAACATTAAATATTATTAGCTCAAAAAAAAAAATATTATTAGCTCATGACGTTTTTTTCCAGTCCTGCAATCATTTTGTGAGTAGCTTATTAACAGACATACCATTTCATGTATAACATCCATTCTTGATTACATGTATTAGTTAAAGGTAAATAAGACTAACTGCTAAATAGGTAAATGCTGAGGTCTTACTGGTTTAGCACAACAAAAGTTTATTACTTCCTTATGTTACTATTCAGTGTGTGGTTTGGTTAGGGGAGTTGGAATAGATGGGGAGCTTCTGCTCCATGCAGTCACTTAGAGATTCAAGCTCCTTTCATCTTGTATTGATTTGCTGCCTTGAGATTCTCAGTCTTTTCTCTTCAGCTAGTGATTTTCTTGTTTTATTTGTATGTTATTAGAAATTTTCTGTACAAGTAAATATCATAAGTTAGAAAAATAATGTTTATTCAGTTATATGTAGCTGTCATACATTTTAATTATATTTGTCACTTTTCCAAGGTTACACGGCAAGAATGTAGTGGTGAGATTTTAACTCAGATCTCCCTGACTCTACAGTTTGCCTTTTTAAAATTATTATTGTGGTAAAATACACAGAACATTAAATTCACCATTTTAATTATCTTAAAGTGTACAATTTGGTGGCATTCACAACATTCACAATGTTGTAAAACCATCACCAGTATCTAGTTCTAGGATATTTTCATCATCCTCAGAGGAAACTACCCATTAGGCAGTTACTTTTCATTTCCCTTCTCCTTGGTCCTTGGAAGCCACCAATCTGCTTTTTTGTCTGTCTTCTGTGAATTTACCTATTCTTGATAATGTAATCTATTTATATGGAGTCATATAGTATGTGACCTCTTGTACTTGGCTTTTACCTTCTTTTACTTAGCATAATGTTTCTAGGCTCATCCATGTTGTAGTATGTATCAGTACTTCATTTCTTTTTATAGCTGAATAATATTCCATTGTATGGATATAACATTAATTTATCCATTCATCCAATGGACATTTGGTTTATTTTTCCTTTTCAGCTATTGAGAACAGTGCTAATTAATATTAGCATACAAGTACTTGTTTGAACATAATTTTCAGTTCTTTGTCATAATACTACACAGTGGGATTGTTGGGTCATATGGTAACTATGTTACAAGTTTTTGAGGAACTGTCAAATTATTTTTCCTAAGTCACTGTACCATTTTACATTTCCACCAGCAGTGTAAAAGGATTCCTATTTTTCCAGATCCTTGCCAACATTTGTTAATTTTTGACATTTTAATTGTAGCCATCCTAATGGATGTGAAGTGGTATCTCTTTGTGGTTTTGATTTGCATTTCCCTGATGATTAATGATGCTAAACATCTTTTAAAATGCTTATTGGCTATTTATGTACCTTCTTTGGAAAAATGTTTATTTGGATCATTGCTCCATATTGTTGAGTTATAAGAATTTCTTATGCATTCTGGACACTTGTTGAGTTATAAGAATGTTATTTTTGAGTTTTAGAATTTCTTTTGTTGAGTTATAAGAATTTCTTATGCATTCTGGACACTAGACCTTTAACATGTATATGGTTTCTAAATACATACTCCCATTCTGTAGATCGTCTTTATACTTTCTTTAGTGTCCTTTGATACACCAAAGTTTAAAACTTAGTTTGAATCCAGTTTATCTATTTTTTCCCCATTTTTACTTTGCTCTGGGTTTGTTTCATGTAAACGCTAAGAAACCAATCCAAGGTTATAAAGCTTTGCCCCTATATTTTCTTCTAAGAGTTTAGTTTTGATGCTTACATTTAGGTCTTTAAAATGTTGTGTTTTCTTAAAGATTGATTGATTTGAGAGAGAACGTAAGAGAATGCAAGCTGGGGGAGGGACAGAGAGAATCTTAAGCAGACTCCCCTGCTGAGCATGAGCTTGATGTGGGGCATGATCCCAGGATCCCAAGATGATAACCTGAGCAGAAATCAAGAGTCAGACACTTAACTGACTTAACCACCCAGGCACGCCATCTATAATCTGTTTTAATTTTTGTATATGGTGGCAGGTAGGGTTTCAGTTTCATTACCTTGCATGAAGAGACTATATTTTCCCCAGTGAATGACCTTGGTTAGCATCCTTGTTGAAAATTAATATCTGTAGATATATAGATTTTTTTCCTGGACTCCTCCCCCACCATTGATCTGTATCACTGTTCTTATGCCACTACAACACTATTTTGATTTCTGTAGCTTTTGCCTAAGTTTTGAATTTTCTTTCTTTTCTAGATCAATCTGGCTTAAGTTTTCTTGGTTTTGTTGATCTTTTCAGAAAACCAACTTTGGTTTTTATTTTCTATTGTTTTTCTGTTTTCAATTTCATTTATGCTATAGTCTTTATTTTTTCCTTCCTTCTGCTAGCTTTTGGCTAAATATGCTTTTATTTTTCTAGTTCTTTAAGGTTAAAATTGTTATTGATTTTTGGGGGCCTTTCTTTTTTCATATTGGCTTATATGAGGATCAGCCAGAGGTGAAAACTTAGTGTTTTGGGGGTCTTTTCTGAGCATGCATCCAGTCTTGACCATGTGTGTCCTCCAGATTCCCTGGTATCTTTGGGAGCTTTTCAAATCCCTTATTTATCTATGTTTCTCCTTTTTCCCAGCCCTGTGTTTCCTAGGTCTTTTGGTCTGTCACCTGCTTGTCTTGTCTTTACCCTTTACTCCATGCTGCTTCATCTAGTATATTTGTCTTAAATGCTTTTAATGGAGAAGGTTCTGAGACCAGCAAATCAGGGCAAGTATCTGAGCCCATCCCTCAGGGATCCACCACATAGATCAAAACACACAATCACTTTTCTTTAAGAGCAAGGTTCATTTTCCTCCTCTTGAACAATCCAAACCAGGAACATGGGCATGGGCCATCATACCTAAGACCATTGCTCAGCTGGAGAGTGGGTGATGGTAGGCAGGTAAGTTAAAATGAGACAAAGTGCTCATCAGAATATATCATTCTATTTCTTACTTGAGCATTCTCCTAATTTTGTAAGTTTTAAAATTAGATTTCAGTTTCTGAAGAATTGATTCTGACAGTTTTTGGCAGCTTAATTGTTGCTTTAGTGGGGCAGTAAGAATTTTGTAGTTTCCTAATCTGTTATTTTCTGTGATATTACCCTGTAAGTTGCCGTTTTAATTACACACTGAAATTCATCATTAAAATTAATTTTAAAATGTAAAATCTAAAACAATGATGTTTATTGTTTTAGAAATAGGTGTTAGAAATTTTAAGTTACTGATAATAATATAAGATGATTTACTCTCTCTGAAAGAATGGAACACATCACTTGAGAGAAGCTCCAATTCCATAGGTTTTATTTTAAAAATTTAAAAATATTTTTTATATCTATTTACTTTTTTCCACTGTTAGCTTGTGTTTTTTGTCGAAAAAATGATGACTGTCCTAATAAATATGGAGAAAAGAAAACTAATGAGAAATGGAATATCACTGTACATTACTATTGTTTGGTAAGTATAACTTATAATTAAATCCTGGAAATTTTATATTCTTCTAAAGAAGATAATTAGATCTTGGTGGTTGGTTTCTGAGATTTGGATAAGTCATTTTACTTTTCTTGATCTCATTTTGCCTCTATGTAAAATAAAGTTTTTCATTTATCAAATCCTAAGATTGTGAAATTAGTTCCTATGTATGAAGGAAGACCAGTCATCATTATCTATATATTTTTTGCCTAACCTTTTAGGGCCAAAGTGAAAAAAAGGAAAAAATGATTAGACCTCTTAAGGGAATTGTTTTTTTATCACTTTCTTGTTTCCATTGTTGCTAGTGATAAATCTCAGAAAAGAGTCCTTTGAAGGTTCAGGGAGTAAAAGGAAAGTATTTTATTTCACAGAGAACCTGGAAAGAAAGGTTCTGAATAAAGAAAGAAATATTTGTGGAAAAGGAAGTAGGTGAATATATGGGCCACTCAGAAGAAAGAAAAAGTGATTTCATACTGAGAATTAGTCTCATTTATTTGCCCTTCCTTCTACCAACTTTTCACTTACTGAATCTATACCATAAGATATTAATGGCACCTTCACTGCCTTGGTGTGCCAAGGCTGCAGTCAGTAGTAGCACAATATTTCTCGATACTCTTTGAGTTACATATTGCTACTTAACAAATTATCCTGAATTTTAACAGCTTAAATAGTTATTATCTCAAACATTTTCTGAGGGTCAGGATCCTGCTATTGGCTGAACTGTAGTTCTGGCTCAGGTTTCAGTCATATGGAGGCTAGACTTGGGCTGGAGGATCCACCTGTGATACCTCACTTACATGTCTTCTGGCCTTAGTACTTAATTAACCCTGTTGTCAAGAGGCCTCTCTATTCCTTACTTCCTAGGTAGCTCTGTAGGTTACTCACAGCATGTTATCTGGCTTCTTCCAGAGCAAGTGATGAAAGAGAGGGAGAGAGGGATAGACAAACACCAAGATAGAACCATATGACCTAGTCCTCACAGTTGCATACTACTGTCACTTTTACTTTGTTCTATTTGTTAGAAGTGAGTCATTAAGTCTAGCCCATGTTCAAGGGGAAAGGAATTAGGATCCACAAATTTGTAGATCTGTTTTTATACCTACCGCAGCATCCATGTTAAAATTCTAGATGCTTCGAGAAAACATCTAACATATTTCTCGGTGGTTCTTTAAGACTATAGTTTTGTGTCCCAAGTGCCCTGTGCATTAAATAGACTTCTAGCTAGTCTAAGAACCTAATTACTTTGTACCAAGATTTAAGAGAACATGAATTTGGCATTCCAAATTTATTTGTAAGTTTGGAGTCTTAAATTTTGTATCACCAAAGAAAACCTTTTCATTTTTCTGAGAGTTTAGTTTACTTTTTATGCAGTAGAATTAGGAGAGCTATTTTATTAATCATTGTTTTTTTTTTCCATAACCAATTCTTAAGTAATGTGTATTTTTTTGTTTTCTCTAGGATATATTATTATATTGATAACAATAATCTTCTTCTCTAATCACAAATTTGAAGTATTTTTGAATTATTTAATATATTTAATTTGATGAAAATTTCCTTTATATTGTTTTTCATTAATGAGTATAATAATTCAAAACATACCTACCCTAGGCTCAACACTTATAAGATTCTATTTCACTATAAACAGTACAGTAATGTTACAAATGGAATGGCAGAGCTTAGAAAGACAATCTAGTCCACTGTTTTTATTTTTTGTGTTTAAGATCTCAGACATTAAATTACTTGTCTGGAGTTTCAGAAAGTTGGACATAGAGCCTGGTTTGCAAACCAGGATTTCTTATTCACAGTTCCATGAGTTTTCTTGATTCATATTTCCTTAACATATTTAAACTGAAGTTAAAAAATTTTTATTAAAATTCAAACTTCTGTGTTAACCGCGATTCAATAGGTTTCTATAAATACACCTTTTATGATCCAAAATCAAGCTAGATTTAAAGTTAGCCTGAAATGTCACTGATGAACTGAATTATTTCCGTAATATTTACTGTTATTACATTTATACCTTTTAGTATTTACTACTTTTTTTCTAAAGCTTCATTACAGGTGTTTTTTGCCTTGTATTTTTTCTTCTAGTTCCTGGAATACTTTTAGAACCTGTTAGTTAAATGTATAGTGTTAATGTATAGTGTCTTCCAAATCAAAGAATGTGATTAGCCTCTTACTTTGAACATAAAAATAACTATAATAACTATAAAAATAACTTGAAATTCAAGTTACGTCCATTTTTTTTATTGGAACATTACATATGTGTGTATGTATATTATATATATATTATATATTCATGCAATATATGTATTTTTATACATTCACACATTTTACATATATATGTATTTCAAGCTAGTTTCTTAGAATCTATTTCAATTAGAATTGAAAATATATTTACAGTTGATGTCAAGTGGAATTTGGCAGAGAGGTAAAGAAGAAGAAGGAGTTTATGGTTTTCTAATTGAAGACATCAGGAAAGAAGTGAACAGGGCTTCTAAACTGGTAAGTAGATTGTTTTACTCATTACACTAAATACGAAAAGTGTCATCATACTAGGGAATGTTTTTTCCACCAGTTTCCCTATTGGAAATTTATAAGACTTTTATGTTTAAATGCTTATTTCTGTCAAATAAGATAAATTTTAGAAGAAATTTTTGAAAATTTGCAAATAAAAGCAAGGTTAACCAACCCTGAATAATACATATGACAATGCTGATTCTACTTATTTTATTCCAACCTGTCCATCATTTCAGCCACTTCTACCTTCAGAATTATGACCCGACTTCCACTCTGCTGTTCTTCAGACCTTTAACCCTGAGTCAACCCAGATGTTTACTTTTTATTCTTATGCCTCAGTTGCTGAGTTGGCATAGTGGGTTGAGGTGGAAATTAAACAGTTATGCAGACCAGTAATTTATGATATCTCCACCTCTTGTGACCATCCTGTGATAATATGTACTTTTGTTCATTGCCTTCTCATGTTCTCCAAAATAAGTATTCTAAACTTTAACCCTGTTTTCATTCCGTTATAGTTTGTGAATCTATGGTATGATACCTATTGTATTAAATGCAAGAAAAGGACTGCAGGGTTCTATCTGGTCTGAGTAGAAGTAATAAGAGTTAGAAAATGAGAAGGTTAAAAAAAAATGAGAAACTTAGAAGTATAGAGAATTCTGTCCAGAGAATGATAACTGGAACTGATAATCTCAATGGTGATAAGAGGTTTCATTGTTACTCTGGAGTAGAGATGAAGGACATTGATACATTATAGTTGAAATCCAAGAAAGGTTGTCCCATCAATGTAGGGGTTATTTACAATGGTAACAAGAATTAAGATACAGAGAAAAGTGCCAAAGTCTGGAGATGGAAGAAGTTACATCCTGCAGAGGGTGTAGATGTCATTAGGATAAAAGAACCAGATTTTGAAAAGTATAAAGGCAAAATTGTGACCTACAACCTGCAACAGAGAACTAAAACAATGTTGTGATTGTCTCTTGCCTTTTTCCATATTCTATTCCCAACCCTTGTCAAGTCTGGATGAAAATTAAGGAGGATGGGAAAATAAGGATAGTGTTATTCAAGAAATTCTGTAAGGGAAGCAAGCATTTAGAGATCTTTTTTTAGTTGATGCAAAAAAAAATGAAGGCAATTAGTTTTGAAGATGTTGAGGATGCTGGAGATTAGATGGTAAGATAGAGTCTCTGGGATGCAAGAGAAAACCTTGGGAGAAAGGTTATCAGTGGCATTTGTCTTAGGATGGTGTGAGAGTATTGTATCAAAATTCTTCAACCTCCTGATGATAGTGAGCTTGTGAAAGATGACTTCAAAAGGTCTCCTTGTAAAAAAAAAAAAAAAAAAAAAAAAAAAGGTCTCCTTGTAGGGGGATCCCTGGGTGGCTCAGCGGTTGAGCGCCTGCCTTCGGCCCAGGGCGTGATCCTGGAGACCCAGGATCGAGTCCCACATTGGGCTCCCTGCATGGAGCCTGCTTCTCCCTCTGCCTGTGTCTCGGCTTCTCTCTCTGTATATGTCATGAATAAATAAGTAAAATCTTAAAAAAAAAAAAAAAAAAGGTCTCCTTGTAGTTTGGAAATAAGTGGCTTTTAAAAACATTTGAATTTTCTCTGAATATATTATGAACCTTTTTTTTCTTCTTTAATATTTATTTTAGAGAGAGGGAGAGTGAGCACAGCAGAAGGGGGGAGAGAGGGAGAGAGAGAGAATATCAAGCATGCTGCACTAAGCGTGGAGCACAACTCAGGGCTTGATCCCACAACTCTGAGATCTGACCTGGGCCGAAACCAAGAGGTAGACACTCAACTGTGCCACCCAGGCTTTCCTATTGTGAACCTTTGAGAATATCTTGATCCTGAAGAAGTTCTCTTCATCTGTGACATTAAGCTAGAGTTTCATATGCGAGTTTACTGAAAGAGCCTCAGGTTGGCAAAGTTCTCTCCAACGACCTAGTGGTACTCCATGGGCCAGCATAAGATTGTATGAGTAACCATTTTAGAATGGCTATCTCAAGAGTTCTAAGATGTTTTAGATTCCACTCTGTATTTTAGTAATGATTGAATCATCTAATAGTCTTTGTGTTCTTATTATGAACTCTCTCTAAAATAAATAAATAAATCTTTAAAAACAGAAACAAAGACCCTATTTCTAAATAAGGTCACATTCATAGGTACCAAGAATTAGGACTTGAACATATCTTTTGCAGGGGATTGGGGTAGGGGTGGGGGGACAGGTGTTACTATGTAACCTATTATGGGAATCTTAACACTTTCATTTGGTTAGGATAGGGTGATTCTAGCCAATTTTTTTCACAGATTGGTTTTTTATATTGTTTTGCTATTCTTCTTGATGAATATTTCCTATTTGTGTTTATACAAACCCTTTAGTTGAAAATATTTTAGCTAGGTAGAAAGGAAAAGAAGCTTCTCTGTCCCATCCACATGTTAGATTAGAGATGACTCTTTTATCAGAAATTGTTACAGGAGTGGATCTTTAGTGTCTTTAGACTGTTTCTAGGTAGAACATTTTTTTTTTTTTTTCAGAAATTGCTTTAATAAGCCATCATCATAGCTGTAGTATGATGAAATAATTTTCTGACTCCCCACAAAGGAATATTTATTTATACCTTGGTCATATTATATTACTCAGATTTTGTATGTTATGACCTCTGTTTTCATATTTTCTTCTAGAAATGCAGTATTTGCAAGAAAACTGGCGCTTCAATTGGATGTGTTGCATCCCGATGTAAACGAAGCTATCATTTCCCCTGTGGACTTCAGAGAGAATGTATTTTCCAATTTACTGGCAATTTTGCGTAAGTTAATTGTTGAATATGAAACATGAATGTTAAGGAAAAGGGGAAAATGGATATGGATAGCCCAATGATCTAATCCTTTGTAAAATTTCTCTTCAGAGCTACACTGAGTTTACACATACATGCTACATATGTTGTTTATATATATGTTTAAAATTGCTCACTTCTTCCTTTATGGAGTCATTTCTATCTGCAAAGTCTTGGGAATTGCCAGTCTTCAATGGACTTAACAATTAATATTCACCTTCAATTTTCAGCTCTAGGATATAATATGAAACTTTATTCATATTATATGAATATTCATATTTTGTCAAAATTTCCACCTTACATAAGTTTAGATTTTTACATCACTCTTCAGATTTATGGTCCACTTTTCTTCCAAAGGGCCATATGTATTTCTCATTGAGTAAATTGACAGCATTTAAATTTGGAGGAGTCCAAAAAATAAATCACCCCAAGGCCCTGAAGTGTCCCTGACAGTATTTACTTCATGAATCAAGCTTTAAACATCCAAGATTTATGAATTTTAGTATTTTTTAAATATTTTATTTATTTATGAGAGACAGAGAGAGAGAGAGGCAAAGACACAGGCAGAGGGAGAAACAAGCTCCATGCAGGGAGCCTGATGCAAGACTCGATCCTGGGACTCCAGGATCACGCCCTGGGCCAAAGGCAGGCGCTAAACCACTGAGCCACCCCAGCCTCGAATTTTAGTATTTGATATTACAAGTGTTCTATTTCTTTTAGTCTTTGTGTTCTTGACCTGTTTAATGGATTGTTAGCATGTACAAAACCACAGTTTAGAAAATACAAATGGAAATAAATTTCATGGGTTAGGAATAAATTTTTATTTGCATTTTATACACTACATGATTAAAATATTTATTTTTAAGGTCCTTTAATTTTGTACATTGTTGAGTATAATGGTGTTGCTAACAGTATTACATAGGGTTCTCAACATAATACTAGTTATTGGAATTCTAAGAGTTAGGTCTTACCAAAAGGTTCACATTCTGAAAGTCCTGCTCTCCTTGATCATAGATTGTGAGACTGATTTACAGTGCCAAAGTTCCAGTCTGTTGTAGGTTAATTATGAGAGAAATACAAATGAATTTCCTCTTATAAATGTGAATTGCAGTTCTATCCTCATACTTTGTAACTTATTAGATGTTTCTAAATGATTTACATTTTTAGGTCATTTTGTTGGAAACATCGACCTGTTCAAATAATTACATCTAATAATTATAGAGACTCCATGCCATGTACCATTTGCTTGGAATTTATTGAGCCTATTCCAACTTACAGTATATTACGAAGTCCTTGTTGTAAGAATGCTTGGTTTCATAGAGACTGTTTACAGGTAAGTAATTTTATAAGCCTTTTCTGATATAAAATTTGTTCCTTGCTGATTTAAATTTTCTTTTATTTTAACGTTTTTTATTAGAGTTTATTTACTTATTTATATAGTCTCTACACCGAGTGTGAGGCTCGAACTCATGACCCCAAGATCAAGAGTCACATATTCCTCTGACCAAGCTAGCCAGGCGCCCCTGCTTTGAATTTTAAATTGTAAAGATTTGACAGTTACTTTACCTCTACTTATAACTTAAAAACAGCTTTATGAAAGCATATTTTACGTAAAAAGTTTACTCTATTGAACTGTACAACTAATACTTTAATAAATACTTTAGAGTACTACCTACTTAAAAGTTTTTGTTGTTTTAACCTAAGGATTTTGTTTGTATTTCACATGATTAAAACAGATTTAATCCCCAAGTTTATTTACATTTTAAGCTTAAAAACCAAGACATGTGAAATGATAATTTAACTGTAAGCTAATATATTTAAATGTTGAGGCCTTTGAAAGAAAAAAAAAACTCTGGTGTACACTTTATCACAGCTTCTTGACAGGGACTGATGACTGTTTAATGATTTAAAGGACTCTTTGAAAGCCACCTTGTATGTGAAACTCAGTGACAAGTTTGAGTTTTTTTTAAGATTTTATTTATTTGAGAGAGAGAGTGCATGCGTTGTGGGGAGGCAGGGGGAGAAAGAGAAACAGACTCCCTGCTGAGCAGGAGCACAATGTAGGGTTTGAGTCCAGGACCCCAGGATCCTGACCTGGACTAAACGCAGACACTTAGCCAACTGAGGCACCCAGATGCCCTCAATGACAAGTTTTTAAGCAAACATCATGAAACACGTAATATTAAGCAATTTAATATTTATTTTGATTCAGAAGATTCATGATTATTTTAAGATCTTGCTTATTGATAGCATCAAATATAATAGTATACATACGTGAAAGTGCCAACTGATAGTTACAGTTAATAGAATGCCAGATAACAAAGGATTTAATTAAATTTGACATTTTTTTTGGAGCTTGCCTTTTATTATTGTTTAGTAAAAAAATGTTATTATTTTTTTTTAATGTTATTATTGATTACAGGTTATCCACAAAAGTATTTTTTAGAGTTAGGAGATATTATAAATCCTCTTGTATTTCAAGAAAGTCTTAAAAGTAGTAATAGTCAAAGTATGTGAGTCAAACAATAGACAGTAATTCTTCTTGAGTAGTGAAGTAGCAACTTCTTCTTGAGTAGTGGTCACTCAACCTAATACTTAGATATACTTTCAAAATTGTAGTTTATCCTAATAAACCACCTGCAGTTTCATCAGGAGTGGTTGTCGCCTGCCTTTGAATTTAAAAATCTTCTAAGCTGTCCTGATCACTATGTAGAAACAGAGAATATTCAGCACCTCATGGACCCTACTTTATAGCACATGTGGATAGAATGAATGATGCACAGAAGTTGAGTATGGGTTCTTTTGCTGCTGCCTACACTCAAGCTCTATTGGTATGCCCGAAGGCCAGAATAGAATAGGGAGATTCTTCAAGGAGAATTTGAGATTCAAAAGAAAAACTGGTTAAAATAGAATCAGAGATCAATGAAATGGAAAATAATCTAACTCAAAGGCTCCTGAGAAGATCAAATCCATATCCCAAATTCCTTCACTCAAAGAAAGGCAGCAGTTGAGTTCTCCAGATTGACGTTGACATTAACCAAAGAAATAATCTTTTTCAAGCCCGAGGACCACATTTTAATTTTAGCACTATTCATAATTTTTATAGACAATATTGGATTTGTTGATCCTCCACCACCAAAACTCCAAGGACTCAAGACACAGAAAATGACAAGGGGTCTCAGTGGAATTGTACTGCTTGTATTTTTTTGAAGACCTACCTTTCTTTTCTTTTTTCTTCTCTTCTCTTCTCTTCTCTTCTCTTCTCTTCTCTTCTCTTCTCTTCTCTTTTCTTCTCTTTCTTTTCTTTCTTTTCTTTCTCTTTCTTCATGTGTGAGCAGGGGGAGGGGCAAAGGAAGATGGAGAGAGAGAATCCTGGAGCAGACTTCACCTCTTGACATGGGGCTCAGTACCAGGACCCTGAGATCATGGCCTGAGCCAAAGTCAAGAGTTGACTTTGAGCTACCCAGGCACCCTTATGGCTTGCTTTTTTTCTTTTTTCTTTTCTTTTCTTTTTTTTTTGTTTTTTGTTTCAAAGCTCTTGGTGAAACCTTATAGGAAGAAAAGAAATAAGCTTTAGCTCTTTAAAAACTGTTGACTGCCTCATGGTGCCTGCCAATGGGCAGAGGAAGAACCTCAGAATTTCATGGTACTCTTGGCTTTGTCTTTGTCTTCCCTAAAAATTTTCTACTCTGAGAAGCCAACATCTAGGGTCTAAAGATGGAAAGGAAAGCATCATGCATTGTCTGTAAAAAATAGGCAGTGAAATATCCCAAAGCTTTTCCCACTGTCTAGTCTCTCGATTTTGCTTTAAGTGATTTATTTTTCTTATTTTCTCATATTTCTATAAGTATAGTTTAATAGTCTTTTAACTGATTTTCTTTCCTTTTAGTGATTAAGCACAATCATGTCCTTTTTTTAAGCTGTATCTGAGAGAAACCGTGCCTTAAAATAAAAAAGCTTTAATGAAATGAAACTGCACAAAATAACTTTCCTATACCTATTCTGTACTTTGTCCTCGTGAGTGCCGATTTTCTGTGAAGACATACAGACAGATGGTGCCCAGTGAATTGCAGGAAATATTACAAGACTTCTGTCTATAAAGTCACACTGTATGCTGACTTTAGCAGTGAGCGACACATCACAGTGTGCGTTTTTTGTTGTTTAAGATTTTATGTATTTATTCATGAGAGACACTGAGAGAGGCAGAGGTATAGGCAGAGGGAGAAGCAAGCTCCCTGCAGGGAGCTTGATGTGGGACTCCATCCCAGGACCCCGGGATCACAACCTGAGCCAAAGGCAGATTGGCATCCTTTTTTTTTTTTTCTTTAAAAAAAAAAAAAAAAACACCGTGTTTAATCTTCTACAGGGAAGATTGAAAGATTTTTAACCCACTGACAGAGCAACAAAGTTAAGCTTTCTTTACCTGCCCGGTGTCCCATAGAACTTTCACAAGAGATTTCTATTGGGAAAGTACAATTTTCAAAACTAGCAACAGTACTTACACCCCTGGTTTCAGGAGAGATTTACATGCTTTACAAAGAGACCATCAGTATCTAATACTGACTTGATGGTAGTCCCATGTATTTATAAAATGAGGCTATCCAGATTTAGGACAATTGAAGAAAAGCTAAAAAAAATTAAATAAAAAGCAAACTTGAACACTGAAGCAACCTTAAGCCATCTCTTTATTTTGATGATATATTTTTATAAAGAATGTAAATATTCAGATGGTCAGAAATGTATGTAAGTAAATGAAATCAAGGAGAAGAAATAACTTATGCATTTTAAAAACCAGAATTAGAAAATTACATGTCAACGGATACAGTGGGGCAGGGGGAAGTGCTGAAAATATAACAAAAGGTAGGAGATAATGATGACTATTGCCCAATGGAGATGTTTGCAAATAGATAATTTTTAAATAACTTAGGATTATTGTAGGTGATCTGTAAGAATGTCAAAGCTTTGACTTCCAGGCTTTGCATCTAATATATTGGAAGAAATATGATAATCCTAGTTAATTAGACCACAGAACCAAAGCCCTTACATATGGTGCATTTTGTTTTAAAACCAGGCCTTCATCTGCAGTTCTGTGTGAAGATTGATAAATCAGGTTTGTTTGTTTGTTTGTTTGTTTTTAAAGATTTCATTTATTCATGAGAGACACAGAGAGAAAGACAGGTAGAGACACAGGCAGAGGAGAAGCAGGCTCCATGAGAGAGCCTGACACGGGACTGGATCCTGGGTCTCCAGGATTAGGCCCTGGGCTAAAGGCGGTGCTAAACTGCTGAGCCAGCTGGGCTGCCCGATAAATCAGTTTTTATTTGTTTTATTAATAAACTAGTTTGGATAAAGAAAACTACTTGAGTATATTTTTTTGCATGAGCCTTGAACTTTTTTATATTTAGGATTATGCCATTAAAGGTGGCAGGATGGAGCCTATTTTGTAGGGTAAATTTTATAAATTCTGTTAGTTCTTAAAAAGAAGTGTTTTGTAAAAGGATCCAGGGAGTGTAGTTCATAAATATCATGAAAATTTATCTTTACCTAATAAGTTTAAACTGTATGAGAATTTTACAAAGGAAATTTATCTTACGAGTTTGTATTTGTGTCATCTTGTTAATTTTGAAAGAGTTATGTTATTTTTCAAAAACAGTTAAAAGGGATCCCTGGGTGGCACAGCGGTTTGGCACCTGCCTTTGGCCCAGGGCGAGATCCTGGAGACCCGGGATTGAATCCCATGTTGGGCTCCCGGTGCATGGAGCCTGCTTCTCCCTCTGCCTGTGTCTCTGCCTCTCTCTCTCTCTCTCTCTCTGTCTATCATAAATAAATAAATAAATAAATAAATAAATAAATAAATAAGCAAACAAATAAATAAATATCTGCCCCAATCAATATATAAGAAAAAGGAAAAAAAATTGCTTCAGTTGTTAGTAACAAAACACAGAGAGGTTCTCAAACTTGACTCTATTTTCCATAGGGCTTTTTGTGAGCACTGAAAATACCAAATTTCTAATCCTGTCATTAAAAAGTCAATAATATAGAAAAATAAAATAAAAAGTCAATAATAATACTTACAAAAACGTAGGTCTGCTTTATGCAAATAAAAGAATCACAGCACCAGGAGCACTTGTTTATAAAATAAATAGGAACATGCAGTTGTTCCTTCATTAGAGACCAGTAAGAACTAATTCTCGAGTCATATTCAGTAAAGGAGCTACAGCGCCTTTTCCATTCTGTCACAAGTCTTAACTGAAGTAGTAAATGAAGTCTATCCTATTAAATAACAAATACCTGAAGAAAAATTTTTAATTCTCTGAACTTCATTAAAGGAAGAACAGTCCTATGCAACAGAATGAGAATTGTATGTAATTAAGCATATTTCGTTATTTGTGACCACTATAAATGCTATATGCTTTTGGATTTTGTAAAAGAAGAGTGCAGATTAATATCTTAACATTGATGGAAACTTTTCACTCTGTATGTAGAGAATTGCCACTATACTTGGTCAGTTTGGATTTCTCCATCATCCCAGTGGTCATGTTCTATCTTCCTTATCTCCTATGTTTTTTGTTTTGTTCCCCTCCATACTATCCATTTCCTTGGGTCATAGCTAATACTAAGGTATTGATACCAGTGTACAGTTGGCTCCTGAAGGCCTTTAGGTTCAGAGATTTCAGTGATTCGTTTCCCTCCCACACTCTGTGTATGTGTCCCACTTGCTACTAGTGGGTTGTTTTTGTTTTTGTGTGTTTTTTAAAATTTTTGTTTAAGCCGCTGGGGCTCAAACCTATGACTCTGAGACCGAGAGTTACATGCCAACCAGGTGCCCTGCTACTAGTGTTTTTGAACCTCAGTTCTTCTGTTTTCTTTATCATTTATAAATCATTCCCTAAGTCTGTCAAGTCTACCTAATAGTTATTGTGTCTTTTTTTTATTGCTAACCTCTGCCACTTAACTTTAGATGCTTTCAAAAAAAAATAAATAAATAACTAGACTTTTGAAAGAGCCCACTAACTGGCTTTTTTCCCTGCATACCTTATTCTGTATTAACTTTTTATATACAGTGCTGGCTTTGATTTCCCTAATTCATAACCTCATTACAGAATTAGACATGCAATGCAATTCTTATCATGTAATCCTAAACATATTATTAATTAGTTCCCTAATCATATTGTCCTTTCTCTTACCATGGAGACTTGATACGTGCAATTCCCTATCCTTATAATGCCTTTTGTTCTATTTCCTAGCAAATCTTTGTTTCCTCTTCCAAACTTAGCTTTGACCTCACCATTCTTGTGACATTTTTGTCAAGGCTCTTAGACTTAGATATTTACTCCTTTCTCTTCCATGTTTATACTTGAAATGCACACACACTTTTACAAAGTATTGTATCTCATCATTCCAATCTAAGTTATTTGTTTCTATTTTTGGTACATAGCATAATGTTTGCTACCTATACAGCAGGGGTTAAATAGTTGTTAAATGAATGTGTGGTACTAGTTTTCTGGGCGGGGGAGGATTGGCTACTCTTTCTAGTAGGTTTGTAGTTTTCTGTCCCTGAGAGTACCCTCTGCCTGCTGGTTCTGTGTTTCTATTTACAGAAGCAGTGAGAATAGGTTTTATTATGCTTTTCCCCTTTTAGGAAGAACACTAGTTTAGAGATTGAGTTAAAACAGATCCAAGGATATTTTATAATAACATGTATTTAAACATCCTTCCTAGGTGAAGTAAGCCAATACTTTTACTGTTTTAATCAGTAAGTGATGGACAACATGATATGTGGGGACCGAAATGACATTGGATAGCAAAGGTTGAGAAAAAAATATGAGATAGATGTAAAACTAAGAACCGTCAATTCATTAACTTATTTTTTTGGTGATTAGGAAAAAAGATCTCAGAATTTTAGCAGAATAACTTCATTTATCAAAGCCTGAGAACTAGCATAGAAAGTGTTTTCATAATAAAGTGAAAAGTAGCACATGTTCTGTTAGCTATTATAATCTATAACCTGATACCTTGTTAAATTATTATTACTATTTTTTTAAAGATTCTATTTATTTATAGAGACACAGAGAGAGAGGGGCAGAGGCACAGGGAGAAGCAGGCTCCATGCAGGGAGCTTGACATGGGACTCGATCCAGGGTCCCCAGGATCAAACCCCGGGCTGCAGGCGGCACTAGACCGCTGCGCCACCAGGGCTGCCCCCCTGTTAAATTATTAACAATAGGTTTTCTCTTTTCCATTATAGGTTCAAGCAATAAATGCAGGAGTGTTTTTCTTTAGATGCACAATATGCAATAATAGTGATATATTTCAGAAAGAGATGTTGAGAATGGGAATTCATATTCCTGAAAAGTAAGTACCATTTAGCCTTTTGACAAAAAGATAATTTAAATGTAAGATTTTAATAACAATGGAAATAATTGTTTATGTTTTGATTAAGTGATCATGGACAAGTAGTCATCTTAAATGGGGAAATATAAAGCTGCCTCTACCACTGCCTCCTCCTTCCCAGATTGCTAGTTCTTGAGAGCAGGGACTGACTTCAGTATCTCATTAGTTGATTTGTAGTCTCTTAATAAATCCTCAGGTGTGTACAATAGTAATTTTTTTTTGTACAATAGTAATTAATTGGCTTAGATACTAGCATAATAGATTTTTAAATGGTATGTATAAATTAAAAGAATCAAGATATGGTTTAAAATATATAATAGGGATTTTCTTTAATACTTAAAGATGAGGAATCCGAAATAATGTTACTAAACTTGAAATTTAAAAATTAGAAGTGAAAATTTGGAAAAATATAAATTTTAGAACATTTCTAATTTTTCATTTAACATTTGAAAATTCACTGTGGAAATAATCAACTGCAGGATAAAATGACACTGACAGATTTATATCTTGAAGAGAATGATTAATCCTGAAAAGAAAAAGGTTTATCCTTATTCCTAAGTATGTGAAAAGTTTTTGTTTTTAGATTTCATTACTAATCCTTTTATGTAACATTTTAGTTGAAAGTGTATTTTATATCTTCATTTACAGAGATGCATCTTGGGAATTAGAGGAAAATGCTTATCAAGAACTTCTGCAGCACTATGAGCATTGTGATGTCCGAAGATGTCGTTGCAAAGAAGGGCGAGACTATAACGAACCTGATAGGTATAATGGGAAGTCCCAATTGTGCTTACTGTCCTTATTTAAACCATCAGTTAAAGAAGTAGTTTTCTAGTTAATAAAGTGTGCTTTTGCTTTTAGGATGTTTGAAGTTTTAGCTTGAGAGGAAATATATTTATTAAATGCATGTTTACATCTGTTTACAGAGAAATTATAGCTGTCAGCATGGTTGTAACTGATTTATGTGGTGTATTTTCATGAGGCTTCATTTTCTAGAGCTGTACTGCCTTAAATGATAGGCACATGTGGCTGTTGAGTACTTGAAATGGGGCTATTCCAAATTGAGAGGTGTTGCAAGTGCGAAATACACAGTGAAGACTCATTTTCTTAATTTACTAAGGCTGCCATAACAACAGAAATTTGTTTTCTAACAATCCTAGAGGTAGAGGTATTGGCAAATTTTATTTCTTCTGAAGCCTCTCTCCTTGGCTTGCACATGGTTGATTCCCTGCTATGTCCTCACATGATTGTCCCTCTGCCAGGTCCTAGTCTTCTTTTCCAATAAGGACACCAGTCATATTAAATTAGGGCCCACCCATATGACCTCTTAATTTATCTTAATTATCTCTTTAAAGGTCCTAGCTCCAAATATAGTCACATAACGAGGTGTAGTGGGTTTTAGGACTTTAACATGAATTTGGAGGGGACACACAGTTCAACTCCTAGCAGCAAGACAAAAAGAACTTAGAGTATCATGTTAATAACTTTTTATATTGATTACATGTCAAACAAAATGATATTTTGGAAATGTTGAAATTCATTTCACCTATTTCTTTTACCTTCTTAAATCAAGTTGCTAGAAAAGTTTAAATTCATTAAATGACTTGCATTATATTTCTATTGGATGGCACTGTTTTGTTGAATTTATGGAGGATATTTCAATAAATTTGTAATCCCTGTGACACAATCGTACATGGCAAGCTGAAACTTAAGTGCAAAGCAGAATATTGGGAGCCTTATTTCTCATGGAAGGTGATTTGGCTGGGTAAGCTATCTTATTTGCAAAGACTCCGCTGATGTCTGCCAGCTTTGAAAATTTTCCGTAAGCAGCTCTTACCACTACCATATCCCTGATTTCCGGTTCTGAGTTGGGCTTTTTCTTTTATGTGCATGTTACAATGTAATTTATATTATTTGAGTTTGTTTTTGTCATTAGACTAAAAATTATTTAAGAGCAGAGATCTCTAGATTTCTAAGAAGCAATATGTTCATTAATATTGATATTTTCTAAATTTATTTTGGGCTATTTTAGTTAACCTACATATATTGCTTATATATCACTGGTCGCCCAGTCAGTAGTTACCAAACTCCCCTTCTCTTTCTGACGGCTATTTGAAATTGCTATCCTTTGTCTTTTCTCCTGGGACCTAATACCTGCAATCTGAATGTTTGGGGGTGTTTTTGTAATCTCACTCTCTCATTCTAGTGATAGGAAGATGGTTTTGCTGAGAGGCACCATGGTGTAGTGGTTAGGAGCATGGGTCTCAAGCCAACTAAACTAGGTTGAAAGCCTCACTATTGAGACTTAACTAGCACTGTGAACTTTTTTTTTTTTTTTAATTAATTTTTATTGGTGTTCAATTTACCAACATACAGAAAAACACCAGTGTTCATCCCGTCAAGTGTAGCACTGTGAACTTAATTGGACAAGTCATTTACCCCTCTGTGCCTTGATCTCTTCTCTTTTAAAATTAAGGATAATAAGGACTTTTCCTATCACTTAAAATTATGAGGATTAAACTTTTTGTGTAAAGGCTGAGAACTGGACCTGGTGTATAGTAAGCACTTATGTTAGCTGTCATCTTTCATCTTTCTCTCCATTATTTGGCAGAACTCTTTGGGAGAGACACACAGAGAAGACATATACGTACATACCCATATCCACACAGAAAGATTCACTTAACATCTTATGGAGTGAAGAGAATCCAAATACCTCTTTTTCCTTCTTCCTTTTTTTTTCTTTTTTTTTCTTTTTTTTTTTTTTGAGAGAGAGGATATATGTGAATACATGGAGGCAGGGAGCTTGAGGGAGAGGGAGAGAGAAAATCTTAAGCAGGCTCCACACCCAGCATGGAGCCTGACACAGGGTTCTATCTCATGACCCTGAGATCATGACCTGAGCCTCAAATCAAGAGTTGGATGCTTAACCAACTGAGCCACTCAAGCATTCCCCAACTACCTCTCTTATCACCTGTATATCCACACACCTAGGGAGTATATCCATTATTTATTCATAGAAGGAATACCTATAACCAAATAAAAAATAGGCCCCACACCACAACCCACACCCACACCTACACCTATACAGAAAATGTGAGTGTGGACTGGCATATATCACACAATTCAGTGGGGAAACTTGGAGGTGGGGATGGAAGGAAACAAAAGACTCTAAATATGGGCAAGGTCATAAGTCTGGATATTGTTGAGCTGAGCAATACTGGATTTCTAAACAAGCATTTGTAGAAAACAATTCCTCACATTGAATATGAAAAGTAATATTTTAGGTAAGATAATATATTTTCTGATGCTTCTTCCATGTTGGATGCATTTATATAGCAAATTTCCTATGAGCTAGTAATTTCTAGATATAAAAGAAATTTTTTTCTTTCTTAATTATATTCTTTCTGGTATATATATTCCTGTGTATGTACATGTACATGTTGATATTAAGGTATTTTAAGTTAATGAGTATTTAGAAGAGGAGGTTACAAACATAATAAGTGAAATAGAAAAAAAAATACTTTAAGAAAAAAATATAGTGCAAAGCAGGTAATCTTTTTCCCCTCCTTTGGTTGAAGGGTTGATTTTATGTGAGATGGACAGTGTAGCCTGTGGCAGTGCTAGTGGTTGGAATTAGACCAAGTTAATACCAAAATGTAAACATCTGCTTCTCTTTATGTCCTCAGCAAATGGGAAATAAAGCGCTGTCAGTGTTGTGGTTCTAGTGGAACACATTTAGCTTGTTCCTCATTACGGTCATGGGAACAAAACTGGGAGTGTTTGGAATGTAGAGGTATCCTCTACAATTCAGGTAATATTTTGTAATTGTGAATAAAGATTTTTTCAATTGTGTATTATTTAAAAATTTCTTCTGTATCTCTGTAATGCTAACATTGGGTTTTAAATCTACAGAGGATTTCCAAAAAGCCAAAAAGCATTCATTACCCAACACGAATAATGTGGGAATAACTGATTGTTTGTTGGAAGAATCATCACCTAAATTACCCAGACAGTCACCTGGAGCCCAGCAAAAAGATCTGCTGAGGTATGTATTGTATGTATTTTGAATAGAAGAAAAATATAAAACTCTGTTTTTTTTTTAAAGTAAGCTCCTTGTCCAGTATAGGCCTTGAACTCATTACCCCAAGATCAGGTATCACATGCTCTATTAACTGAGCCAGCCAGGTACCCCTATAAAGCTCTGTTTTGAGAAAATTACAATAGGAAGTGGATATATACACACTTAGAATATTGATCTTAATATTCTGGACAAATGTTTTTTAAACTGCAGGACCAATGTTAGGTCATGAAGTCAATGCAACCAGCATTAAAAAAGGAAACCAAATAGGATAGAATAGAATTACAAGATTGCATTACACATAGAATGTATATAAAATTTATTTTATTGTATACTGAATCATGATGTAAAAAATAGAGATCATTTTCAAGGTAGTTTAAAATATATCAAGTATACCATGTTACTTGGTTCAAAGGAAGGAATTCTATTTAATATAGCGATTTTTTAAAAAAAATGTCATTTGCTTGATATATTTGCTGTCAGTGTCAGAGGTCTAAGTATTACCTCTTTAGAAAGTTTAAGGTATACTTACAAGTATTATTGTATTAATGCCTAAATATTTTCCTACCTGGGCTGATTCATTCCATCCTTAGGCAACTTGGTGGTACCCAGCTTCTGGAAGGTCACCATACTGATGCTACGCTTAGTGCAGACACCCAGTTGGCATTTCACACTACAGCCCAGAACTCGTGTGCTCAAGCCATCCTCATGCCGCAGCCTCCTAAGTAGCTGGGACTACAGGCATGTGCCACTGCACCCAAAGCAAAATAAGTAATTTTCAAAATCATTCATAAACATTTAAATAAGACTAGAATTAGAACTTAGTATCAGGTATTTATTCAGCTGAAGTTAAGATTTTTAAGTACGTGTGGCTTTGCAAAGGCGTTTATAGAAAAATTAGGCAAAACTAACATTAGTAGCTAAGCATGATGAACTACTTTTTTGTTAAAAATAGTATCAAGTAAAAAAAAAAAAAGTATCAAGTTAGTGGCGCCTGCGTGGCTCAGTTGTTCACATATCTGTCTGACTCTTGATTTTGGCTCAGGTCATGATCAGGGTCCTGAGATCTAGCCCTGCATGGGTCTCCATGGTCAGGAAGGAGTCTGCTTGAGATTCCCTCTCTCTCTCTGTCTCTCCCCATCTCCCTACCTCCCACCTTGGCCCACCCTTCATATGCATGAGGGCTCACTCTCTCAAATAAATAAAATCTTTTTAAAAAAATAGTATCAAGTTAAAACTCAGAAGATAAAGAGAATTTCTGTGATATTTGATAACTAGATTTATAGATAGAAGTGGAATATGAAGTACTATTTAAAAAAGTGAAGAATTGCTGCTTAAGATACCACTTGTTAACTGAAAACTTGTTACAGAAGTTTTTATAATATTTTTAGTATCAAGAAGGATGTTCACATTAGTTTAAAAAATTTTAGTATGTAGATTTCTAAACATGTTATACCAGGAAAGTTTGATTCCTTGTTCCATGCTTTAACATCATATTTTAAAAGAATAGCATCAGCATTTCCATTCCAGGCAGGAGCAAGGAATCAACCTGCTACATGAAGGCATATTTCTGAAGAATTGTCTTACTTCCAGAAGACTTTGGTTTTCCTGCAACCTGGATTAATGTATAGGGGTGTGTGAAGAAAGAAAAAAGCAAAGCCTGGTCCACATTGGAGCATTGTAATGTTTAACCATGAGAAGGATTTATACTTGCTGTGGAAAGATGATCCATAGACATTGTTCCAAACAGGATTATTTTGAGTACATTAATTTCAGTTACAGATAGAAAAATTGAGGCCGAGAGCAATTGATTTGGTCCATGCAATTGCCAGGAAGTATTGATAAGTACAGATTGCTAGGCCTCATGCTCAGAGGTTCTGATTCTGAGAACCTCAAGAATTGCATTGTGGCTCAAGAATTTGCATTTCAGGGGCACCTAGCTGGCTCAGTCAGTGGAGAGTACAAAACGAAACTCTTGATCTCAGGGTTGTAGGTTTGAGCCCCACAGTGGGTGTGTAGATATTACTTAAAAAGAAAGTCTTGGGGGGGGGGGAATTTGCATTTCTAACAAGTTTCCATATGCTGCTGTTGGTTTGGAACTACACTTTGTGAATTACTGCTATAGGCTAAAAAGTACTATTTAAACGGTTGTGAATTGTGTTTATAATATTAACTCTACTGTTAAAACTAAATTTATAATTAGAAATACATTGTGAAATCTTAAAACTGTGGTTCTCACATAGAGTAAGCAGAGGTGACATTTGTTCTATTTCTGAAGGCTCTAGTAAACTTCAAATGCCTGTAAGTAACTGATTGTTATAGCCATTGGCCAGGAGTGTGAGATTCTGAGCTTCTTTTATATCTGAATCTACTGAATTGATCAAATTTGACATAATCTATCAACATTCTCATGAATCATTTATGACATTAGATTTTAATTGGTAGGAAATTGGGGAAGGAGTCAAAAATTCAGAATTAAGTCAAATAGCTTTTTGGTTCTGGTGGCAGCTATTGTCTGATTTTGGGTGGGAGTTGGGGAAGAATTTCCTTCTTAATTTTTCTATATTTTATTGGCTGAACTGCTGTGTCATGTAAAGTACTGTGGAATACTTAACCTCTATGTTTTAAATTCATGTTTTATAGGCAAGGCAGCAAATATAGAAGAGATATTTCAACAATTATAATGGAATTAGGATTTCAAATTAAAAAAAAAACTAAAAGATTATGGATTAATAAAGCCAATATCTGGAATAGTGCCTTAGATGTATTCAGAAATCAAAACTTTAATCCTTCACATACAATTGAAGTAGCATATGTCAATGAAAGTGATAATTTTGGAAGAGAGCATCCTGGATCAAAGCAAGAATTCCTAAGTCTCTTAATGCAACATCTTGAGAATTCACCAGTGTTTGAAGGTTCCTTGTCAAAGAACTTGTCTCTAAATTCTCGAGGTAATTTTATTTATTATTGTATGTACTGAATATTACCGTGTGAAAGAGGTAGCTGGTTAGAATTAATATTCAATTCCTGTGGTCAAAATGTGTAGTTCGCTTTGTTAGTAAGCTACTGATTGAATCACAGAAAAGTGGAAAAGAGGGAGTGGTATTTTTTAAAGTAAATTTTGTAGTGAAACATTTTCTGTTTAAGAATATGCTTAATTTCTTTTAGCTGTATCCTCCTTGGAATGAATTTATAATTGAGTGTAACTTCTTTAAAAATGTACTTTATATTCATTCTAATTGCATTTGAATAGAGTGGCCAAATGGAATGGATGATTATTTGAGCCCTTCTTGTTCACATCTTTGGAAGTTGCAGATAGGATATTTCTTCACAGCCTAGGACTTTTATCACATAATTTTCTGGTCCACATGTAACACATTTTTAAATATACTTTTGCTTTCAAGAATTTTTCATGTACATTTATGCATGTGATACTTTTCTGCCTTCTGGTGAAGAATTAAAACATGCATTTCAGAAGAATGATTAATTCTAGCATTCTTTTTTAGGAGCTTTTATATCACTTTTGCTATAATAGGAAATTTGAAAGAGTGTGAAGACTTATTTCATTGCATTTGAATTTTCTCCTGTATATTCCCTAGAACTTCCTTACTATTGCCTGAAGCATCATTAAAATAGTTGAGAAACTACCAAGGTTTATTTTTAAATCTTTTATATTATTTGTACTATACTATGTATAGTACACACTGTTTAATTCTAAAATCCCTTAATAAAAAGATCACTCCAAATAATCAGTAATGTTAACTCAAAACAGTTTTGGTATAGTGGATGAGTGCATAAATTCACAAAATCTAAATTCAGTTTTGTACATTATATCTTTAATTACAGAGTCTTTTTGGAACTCAGTTTCTGTATCTGTAAAATGTGACTGCTATGTAGCATATAAGGTTATTGAGTTTTTATTATTAGTTCATGTATTGATAATATTAATAATTTTGCTCTGAACAATATTAAGAAAAATAAAGGAAAATTTACATGATATCTTTTTTTTTTTACATGATATCTTTTTGACTTATCAAAGTAGCTAAAACATTTTATTAAGTTTTTATTTTAATTCAATTAGTTAACATACCATGTTGTATTAGTTTCCGATGTACATTATGGTAATGCAACACTTCGTGCATTACCCTGTGCTCTCCTCAATTCCCATCAGCTATTTCACCTATGCTCCTACTCCTCCTACCTCTCATACACCTCTCCCCTCTGGTAACCATCAGTTTGTTCTCTATAATTAAGAGTCTGTGCCTTGATTAGTGTGTGTGTGTGTGTCTCATTTTTTCCCCTTTGCTTATCTGTTCTGTTTCTTAAATTCCACATAATGTGTGAAATCATATGGTATCTGTCTTTCTCTGACTTCTTTTGCTTAGTAGCTAAAACATTTTAAATGATAATTTAAAAAATACTGAAAGCTATGAAGACATGGTATGACCACATACACTCTTGGGAGTAAATTTGTGCCATTTTGGAAAATAATTTAGCCCTATTTATCAACAACCTTAAAAATGTTTGTATCCTTTGAATTATTAATAACATAGGTAGGAACCTATACTCATCGAATAATAAAAGATTTATAAATAACAATATGGAGGTAAATACTGATCATAATACTATGTCTCATATGGTTGAAAATACAGCTTACCCGAGGTAGCTAGTAATAAGGAGATGGTTTACATTGCAATGCATCTATAAATTAGTCTTAATGCGGTCATTAACTGTAGATTTGAATAATTTTGTATAATATAGAAAAAGTTTACAATATAGTAAGTAAAAAAAAAAAACCCAGCAGTCAAACTATTTGTGTAGATACTAATATGCATTTGAGAAATACATATCAAAGTGTGCACACGGGTTATTAGGGTGATAGAATTATAAGTAATTTTTATTAAAGAGTTTCTGTATTTACATTTTTTCTATTATGTTACTTTGTATTCAGAAAAATATAGGTAAGATCTTTATACATGATCCTAGTTTCTATGAATTATTTTACATTTATCTAAGTCTTAGTTTTTTTTGCAATTTTTAATTTACTGTATATGTATTCAATATTTTTGGTAATTATTTATAATAATAAAAGAATTATATTTGATGTATTTTAATCTGTATTTACAGCTCTGGAGGAGAATCTTTACTATGAAGCTGGCAAAATCCTTGCCATTTCTTTGGTTCATGGTGGTCCTTCACCTGGTTTCTTTTCTAAAACCTTGTTTAACTGCCTTGTTTATGGGCCAGAAAATACCCAACCAATTTTAGATGATGTTTCAGACTTTGATGTGGCACAAATGATAATCAGGGTAAGAAATGTACTTGTTAATTAAAATATAGACTATGTTCTAGTTATATTTGTTTTTTTTGTTTTTGTTTTTTTTTTTTAATTTTTTTTATTATTTATTTATGGTAGTCATACAGAGAGAGAGAGAGGCAGAGACACAGGCAGAGGGAGAAGCAGGCTCCACGCACCGGGAGCCCGACGTGGGATTCGATCCCGGGTCTCCAGGATTGCGCCCTGGGCCAAAGGCAGGCCGCGCCACCCAGGGATCCCCTGTTCTAGTTATATTTGAATGTAAATAATGGATCTACAATAGAATAATCTGTGCAGTAGTCAAGGGATAACAGTATTTCTGTTTACCAGCAGAGTTCACAACCAATTAAGAGATTTTTTTAAAAGATTTTACTCATTCATGAGAGAGACAGAGAGGCAGAGGCATAAATAGAGGGAGAAGCAGGCTCCCTGCAGAGAGCCTGATGCGGGATTCAGTACCAGGACCCCAGGATCATGACCTGAGCCAAAGGCAGGTGCCCCCCAATTAAGAGATAGATGTTAAAGTCATACAGCTAGAGATCAAAGAACCAGGTTTGATGTTGCTAAAACCAATTAGATAACATGACTTTGGTCTGTGGGCAAAATGGTTTTTTAATATTCCTCAGAATTAGATGGATTTATCTTCCCTGCCAGAGACAATCTAAGGCAGGTTCCTTATTGTCTGCTACAGAGCAGATGAAAGTGTGCTTTATAGGCAGATAGATCTGCAGAGGAAGGACTTGGCTTACGAGTCAAAAAAACTTACTCTAATTCCTACTGGGAGATAAGTGTGATAGGTGGAGAGAAGAACCAGGATAAATTTCTTCTTATGGAGCAAATGGGGAGACTGGGTGTTTCTACCCCATAAGTATCATTACCTACATGCTACTTATTTGGAAACTAATGGAGATAATGAAAGTCATCCAACTTCTTTTCCCTTAACCTCTTTCCTGCTTAAGCCTACTCTATCTATCCATTGTCTCCATTAATACATAGTATAGTTTAACAGTTAAAAGCAAATGCCCAGGAGTCAGATTTTAGTTTGAAATAACTGCTATAAGCTGTGTGACCTTGGGCATGTTAGTTAATTTTGTTAAGCCTCAGTTGCAAAACCACAAAGTAAACAACATGGACATGTGTTCTTTCATTTGGCCCAAGGTGCCTCATCCTTAAATGGAGTTTAAATTGACCCTTTAACTCTTCAATTTATTTCTCCTTTACTAAAACATTTACTTTAGTATAACTTAATTGTCTCAGCTTCCTCTTTCCTACCCATTTCTTAACTTTTTATAGTCAGACTTCCATTCCTACCACCATTCTCCCTAGTTAGCTAGTTTGTAGCTGATATCCAGAAATCTAAATTACTACATTCAAAGGCCTTTCTTTCCTAATTCCTCATCTCTTCCTTTTGCAATTACCACTGTCTTTGAATTCATCTCTGCTGTTTTCTTTAATATTGTATTTCTTTCTACTCTTGAAACTTGGGTTTCAAGTGTTATCTTAACAGTCCTCTTTCTGTATATTTGGAAAGCTTCTTCTTGACCATAACCTTTCTGAATGATTCTCAGACTTGTGTTTTTGAGCCGCTAGACTTTTATATCCAGATAGGATCTGAGTCTTTCTCACACACTGAGCCCAACATGTTTAGGACAAAACTGTTTTTTCCCCAGAATTTATTTTTGCCTGATTTTTCTTTATTAAGAGATTTCTTATTTCTGTGCCTTTCTAGAGAAGGGGTCATTTTCATTCTTCCATACTCCATTTATCAGTGTGCTAAGTCATCTGTATCTAGGAGTGTTTTTTATCTTCAGCTTTTCCCTCTTATTTCTAATGTACTTACTATACCAAACTCAAATTATTTCTAGGCTTAAACAATTAGGATATTATTTAATATTCTTATTCAGGATGATTCTTTTAAAAGTATAGTTTTGACAACATCCCTTTCTTCTTCGGGAATCTTCGATGGCTTCTCATTGCCTATTGAAGAGAGTTCAAGCTATTCATTAGGGCATTTAAGACTTCCTGTTCCTCTCATGGCTTTATCTACTCCTGTTTCTGTGCTCCTATCCAATGTTTGTTCATTTAGTCAATGACTAATTATGTACCCCATATTGTTTCATCACTGAATACAATAGTGATCCAAACTCCCTGCTTCCTTGAAATTTACATTTCAGAGGGAACACAGAAGATAAATAAATATATAATATACTGTCATGTATTAAGATGTATTATAAAAAGAAAAAAGAATAAGAGAAAGGAGATACTGTTCGAGATATAATAAGTGGAGCCTAGGCTAAGTTTTTGTAACAGACCCCAGTAGATACATTTTTCAAAATTCGTTATCTAGATTTTAGTGTAGGGCTTGCCAAATTATGGTTATTGGCCAAGTCTGGCCTGCTGCCTCTTTCATTGTAAATAAAGTTTAACTGGAACACAGCCATACCTATTTCCTATTTGTTGTGTTATGCTTTCACACTATAGTGGCAGAGTTCAGTAGTTGTGACAGATATCCAATGGCTCACAAAGTGTAAAATGCTGTCTGGCCTTTCAGATGGCTTATATTTTAGTGGTATAGTTATGATGATATACCAAGTTATTTAGGGAATTGGATTCCTTCCTCTCCTAGTGTAATCACTTAGGATATTGTCTTCATCTATATGAAGCTTGTTCTTTTTTTTTTTTTTTTTTTAAGATTTTATTTATTTATTCATGAGAGACACAGAGAGAAAAGCAGAAACTTAGGCAGAAGGAGAAGCAGGCTTCCTGCTGGGATCATGACCTGAGATGAAGGCAGATACTCAACCATTGAGCCACTCTGACACTCCATGAAGCTTGCTCTTAAGGAAGGAAATAGAGTTCAGGAAAGCTTGACACATTTTCACTCAAATTCCTTTGGACAGTTCTTAGTCACATATAGCTGAAAGGAAAGTTGGCTATGTGCCCAACTAAAACTCAGGGTGGTGGGTTTGGGGGCATAAGGTAATAATATTTACCCAACTATTAGTCTCTGACAATGTGTGAAAGTAGTATTTTGAACAGGGTAGTCAAAAAGCTTCTGGAATTTCAACAGAAATCTAAAATGAATGAGGGAAATCATATAAATGACTGGAAAAAGAATTTTTTGGAAAGAAGAAATAAAAGAAATTTTACATTCAAATGGGCCATTGCTTCCTGTTTTTAATCTTTTTTCCCCCATGTAACTTTATTAAAAAGCAAGCTATATGGAAGTGTCTGGCACATAAATGGTCAAGTATTGCTTTATACTATTTCCCAAACTACTCTCTTTTGATTCTATCCTTCCCTCTTTGAAGTTCCTCGTTAAGTCTTTAAGGCAAGATAGCTGATAATTCTTTCTCTTTCATGAAATCTCAGGTTACTTCATTTCTCTAGCACTATGTAACTGTTCTGTGTCGATTATTAATATCTTTTATGTTAATTTCTAATATTAAGGTGTTATTTTATTCTAGATTTCTTGAAGGCAGAAATTTACAGTGTTTATTAAACTAGATTGTCATTTATTCTAGAAAAATAATTGAACACTTCATGCTGGTGCTCTCCAGAATAAGTATAAAGTAATAAGTGTCACTTGAAATGTAAATATCATTCACAAGTAAATGGGCAAACCGGATATATTTTCTTCTTTGTTGTAGGTAAATACTGCAACAAATGTGGCTGACTTGAACTCAGTAGTAAATGAATGCTATAACTACCTAGAGCTTATTGGATGTCTAAGAATTATAACATCATTAAGTGATAAATATAGGTTGGCCGAAGACATACTGGTTTACCATGTAATTAAGAGAGTCCAAGCACCCTTTGAAAGGTAATTTGTTTATATGAGATTCTCTCAAATTACATGTTTAAAGTGATTGTCTTATAATGTGAGATATATTTGATAAAAATTTAAGTGCTTTTTAACATAACGCTTTAAAACTAATGTCTTAAAGATGATTACCGTTCTAACCATTTTATATGGAATGGTGCACATGTGTGATGCTTGGGTAGGAAAAGTAATCCTTATCTTAACTTAGTTACTTTTCTAAATCAAAACAATTTTAAAATTCTTAGCATGTAAACCAATTATTCCATTTCTACTCGTCCATTTAATAACTATTTATTGAGAAAAAAATAATGTTATTGAGGACCTGTTATCTGCTAGGTAATAGATACTAAGTGTTCTTTAATTAATAAGGTAGATAAGAGTCTTTCTCTTCATTAGCTGAGAACACTGATCTTTAAACTTTTTGTTCTAGTAATCCTTAAAAGTTGTTTAAAAATATACATTTGTTCTCACATTTTTCTATTTTTTTAATAATATAAAATGTATATGAAAGTAGGCAGAATGGTACACTGTGCAATTACCACATAGATCTATAATTATTAGTCAACCTATGGCCAGTCTTGTTCATCTATCCTACCTTTATTATTGACTCCAGGATTATTTTCTTTTTAAATTTTTTTAAAAGATTTATTTATCTTAGGGAGAGAGTATGTGCAAGCACTAGTAAGGGGAGGGGCAGAGGGATAGAATCCTTAAGCAGACTCTCTGCTGAGTGTGGAGCCCCCACATAGTTTCAGTCCCACAACTCATGAGATCATGACTTGAGCCAAAACCAAAGAATTGGCTGCTTAACCCACTTGATCACCTAGGCACTCTGACTCCAGGATTATTTTCAAGCAAATTCTAGACATAATACCATTTCAGAAGTGATCATTTTTTAAAAAGATTTCAGTATCATTAACTCATAGATTTAAATATATTTGATGTGTTCTCAGACATTATACTTGACTAACCTTACTGAAAGTTCTCATTGTCTCCATGTTTGGTCATTGCAAATCTTTTTATGTTGTTTTCTTTTGAGTTCTTTTGATGTTGACCTTTTCTTGGTATACGGTAAAGTATTTTAGGCTCAATTTGTGCATTTTGGACTAAAGAACTTTTGTTTCTTTGAATGGGGAATGGTATTTCAAAACAACAATCTGGATGCTAGGGATACTTATTTTTGCCAGATTGGTCATTGTTTCTAGGCCCTTTCAGTAGACTTGAACTAGGACCTATAGGGTTTTTTTGGTTTGGTTCTGGTTTCAGTTTTTTAAGGTAAAATACATCCTGAGTTTTACTGATACTTCAAATTCACTACTAAAAGATTTTTAACTTTTTCTTTGTCCCATGTTGAGAATCTCCATTATCAACTTAAAACAACACAGGAGAATTTAAGAGTATGAAATAATTACGCACTTGATTTATTCTGTTTCATAAACAGTCCCAAATAATATTGCCAAAATTATCACCAATAACATTATTATTGAGAACAGTTTAACATTTTTCTAGAGTTGTATAGCCAAATTACTGTATTTTAAAGACATTTGGAATATTTATAAACGTTTTCATTTTTTATTTCATTTTTAGTGATTTTTAAAAATTGTATTTTATTTTAAAATTCTGTAAAATATTTACATGGTTCCAAAGCCAAAGCTGTAATAAAAGTATATTGAAAGAACTCTGTTCTATGATACAAATTGTTTTCAAAGAAGTATAGCTTTCATCCTTAACACAGCTACTTTTCATCCCCCTATAAAGTCATCATTTTAGTGGCTTTTATTGTTTGTCTTTGTATTATTTGTGGGGTTTTTTTTTAATGATAGCAGATAAATATATATAGGCATGTGTACTAATTTATTAAGTAAATAGTAACATACCAACATTTTTTTCTAGTCATTTTTTAAAATTTGTAATATATACTGGAGATCACTCCATAGTAGTAAATACTTCTATTTTTAGAATCTGTATCACATGGCCTTTTTCCTCTGTGTGTGACATTTGTCATTGAATTTTGGGCCAGCCCAAGTAATCTGGATAGGGTGATATCAAGATCTTTAATTATATCTGCTTAGACCCTTTTTTCCAAATAAGATTGCATTCATAGGTTTCAGGGAAGAGGATGTAGACTTATTGGCAGGAGGTGGGGGCTGGGGCTCCATACAGTCTATCTCAGGATGAATGACAGTATTGGAATCTATTTCTGGGACATGCCTAGAGCTGCAGCATGAAAATGAGCTTGGGAATTCCCACACCTGGTAAAATAGTTCCTCTGCAGGTGGTTTGTAATAGGGTGCTGAAGGGGTATATGAAGAAGTGGGATTTCAGATAAGGAAATTCATAGGACTTGGTAATAAGAAAAGGAAGAGAAAGTAGTTGAGAACTTTTAAAAAGATTTAGTATACTAATTTGATGGATAATGGAGGCATATACGATCAGTTATGGTTTAGATTTTAGTAATAAGGTGATTAACTTTCTTTAGCACTTAATAAGTTTGGGTGTTTTGAACATTGTACCCATTAGGCTGTTGGATATATTTCTGGACTAGAGATAATAGATTTTATCGTGATGAAAGTATACCTGCTAAATACAGCCATGGGAGAGAATAAGGGAGATGGGAAATTGGCCTTGTTACAGATCCATGAGGCACAAACAGCTACATTTTAAGGCAAAAAAAAAGCAAGAATAAGCCTTATAAGAGACTTAAAAGATCGGACCAGAGAAATAAGAGAAACCAGGAAGACTGATGCCAAAGAAGGAAATCATTCATAACCTAGGGCAATTTTTCCTCAAGAGTGGAATAAAAGTGAATAGGAAATTAGCAAATGAAGACAGTGGCGACAAGTCTTTCAAATAGCTTTTCTCAAAGGAAAACATGGAATGAAATGAAATTTCTTTTTCTATTTAAAGATTGGAAAGATAAGCACATTTTTGTGCTCTTGAGAAAGCCAGTAGAAGATGGTAAATCTGTAGCAGGGTACCTGAGGAAGTTGGTAGGGGATCCAGAGCCATAGGTAGGACTTAGTCAATCTGCTAGACAAAAATATACCTCCATTCGTTCTTAACAAGTAAAAATGTGCATTTAAAAAAATTTACTTGTTATTTGTATTTTGTAAATTACCCACTCATATTTTGCTAATTTACTATTAAATTGTTCTTTTAGAAAAATGATTTGTATTTTGTATATTAGAGAAATTAGTTTTCTGTCATGTATATTAAAATATATTCCCACTTTGTTTTGTCTTTGGTAATTTTTTTTAGCAGTACATAAGTTTAATTTTTTTATGCTTAACGTTTTCTTTATTGCTCTTCTTGGCAATTTCTAGGAAACTTCCATTTTCATACTAAAACTAGCTTTGAAGAGTAAAAATACTTCATAGTGTACTTTTTTTCCTCTCAAAAATTGTTAGCTAATTTTACTTTTATTTTTTATTGTTTGAATTTTAAAACTTTTATAAAATCAAATAATGTAGGCAAATAAAATTAATTTATATAATATACTTGTTATTGATTTAAAAGTATATCATATATATCTGTCTTATATATTTTTCCTTGTATCTAATGTATGTGGTAGTAAATTAACTGGAAATGTTAAATTGTAATTTTAATACCAAACGTGTATAAATGTTGACTTATTGTTTATTTTCTCTTAAGTTTTAAGCAGGGTCTGAAAACTCTTGGTGTTTTGGAGAAAATTCAGACTTACCCAGAAGCATTTTATAGCATCTTCTGTCATAAACCTGAGAATCTTTCTGCAAAAGTCCTTAGTGATCTTTTTACAGTATGCACATTATCTGATGTCCAGGCTTTGGGGTTTTGGAACAGTTATTTACAGGCTGTTGAGGGTATGTGGATGTTTTATTTTTACTTAACTGTCATGGAACATTTATTTCAGTATATTAATCTATTTATTTGAGTTTTGTTTTTTGGTAATGAGACTTTCATCTGCTAACTCTACATTTATAAAATTTATTTCAAGACAAGTGTATATGACTGAGTTCAAAGTGATGAGGAAAGATTACAGAATTCAATTCTGCAGTTTGTTTTCCTCTAGATAATTTGAGGTGAAAGGCATTCTTCCTAGAAAACTTTAAATATATGGGTGATTGCCACAGCATAGAATAATCTTAAAGCTAACTATCATCTATTTCATCTTTTTCAATTTTAAGTTGGATTATTGTTCATCTATTGCTTAGGGCTGTGATGATGAGATTTATAATGGAGCATTAGCTATCTAAAATCGTTCCATTTAATAGAGTGGGAAAAGATTTAACCTTGAATTGAAACTTCGTTTTTAGCTATTCAGTTGTTATATACTGTTTAGTTTATCACTTTGCATTTGATGAACTAGCATATCAGATAGTGATGACCTAGAAATGGCTTAAAATTATTTTTACTATCATGCCCACTGACCTCTTGGATTATATGATAATTTTATCTTAGAGAAGACATTCAAATATATAATGAGTAGTTCAACTAAATGATTTTCTGAGTTATACTTTGAAGTTCAAATAAACATTTATTGAATGTACTGTTTTCCTGTTACTACACTTGACCTGGTGATTTATTTTGCCCAAGATAGATGTGAGAGTCTCTTAAATATTCCCTGTCTAGTTGGGAAACAATCTGTGATGATAGTAATATATATAACACAGATTTTCTTTTCTGGTAAACTTTTCAGATGGTAAATCTGCAATAACAATGGAAGACCTTCTTATTTTTGCAACTGGTTGCAATTCCATTCCACCTGCAGGATTTAAACCCACTCCTTCAATTGAGTGCCTTCATATGGATTTTCCTATTGGAAACAAGTGTAATAACTGTTTAGCTCTTCCAATCACCAATACGTATCAAGAATTTCAAGAAAATATGGACTTTGCCATAAGAAACACTCTAAGACTAGAAAAGGAAGAAAGTTCTCATTACTTTGGACATTAAAATGTTTTGAACAAAGACATGCTTCTTTAAAAGCTGCTATTGATATTTTTTATTTTGGAAATCTGTCAATTTTTAAACAAACTTGTCAGCTTCTTGGCCCAATAAAATATATGATATGAACATAAAAGAATGTTTTGGCCAATTTAAGCTAGAAAAATTTTTGTTAACATGTGCCAGTCAAAGTTGGTGGTATTTTTCTATTAATATACATGTGTCATAAACTGTAATATAGTTTTAAGACAGCTTTACAGACTTTTTTCAAGTATAATAGCATGATATATATATATATATGTATATGTATATATACACAAGAAAAAAAACCTTATAAACCTGTTTCTCCAAATTAGGATTAGCTATACGATGCCACAATGATTTTTCTAGTTTTATGTAATCTTTGAGTTATTTCTTATTTTATTTTAAAGCATTAAATAGAAAAGCTAATTGATAAATCCTGTTATATGAATCAAAGGCATATATTCTGGAGCATGTGTTATAAGCATTTTTTCGAGAATGGCACTAAATTGGTTAAAAATGTTTTTAAATTACTGGTTTATATTAAAACAGATCCACAGTGCAATTAGATTATGCCTAATAGGAAGTATTATATGAGAAAGCAGAATTGCACAAATATTCTAGAACCTACGGACATTCCATAGTCTTCAGAACACTTCCAAGGTGGAAAAATAGTTGAAAATACCTTAAAAAGTGTTTAAAGGCTTGGCTCTAAGCATAGGATTTTTTTTCTCTGTATCCCATGTGTGGTATTAAACCACATTATGTCTGATCCAACATCATTTGGGGTGTCTCCGTTATCTCTGTGGATTGCCTTTTTGTAGGTTTGAGTATTTGACAGTTATTTATTATCTAGTTGGTTGTATGACAGGTAAACTGGTACCATTGCATTATATAGTTGCCTTCTTTGCTCTTGAAAGATATGTTATTGTATAAGCAATGTAGAAATATGTAAGAGAAATACAGAATGAAAAACCCACTCTAATCTCACCATGCAGAATTACCTACCGTATTTCATTGTATCTTAGTATAAACTACCTTTCCTTTCCTTTTAAGCTTTATTAATGTTATTAAAAGTCAAAGAATACCTAAAAGTAACAAGAAATCATGTAATAATGATTTGAAGATATATAGTCCTATAGTCATGTCCCCATGTTTATACTCTTGCAAAAGAAGAAAGTGGAAGTTTTATGTTCCTAATCTGTTATCAAATATAAATAAATGAGTTTTCCACCAAAGTAAATTTAAATTGGATGAGAGGTAAATCATTATGAGAAGTTGGACTTAACCATATAGTTTTTTTTTACTTATATACAAAGCAGGTATCAACTATAATCATAATCTCATCCTCTTTAAGACATCTTTAAATTATTGAAGTTTTCAAAGAAAAACAACATAATACTGGTGATATATCTCCTAATACCAAAGGAAAACTAAAACATAATCCTGGTATAATTTTCTTTGTTATATATATTGACAGACCCAGCAAATTAAAGTTTCATTTTAACATGAAATTTTAAAGAACATTATACAAGGCATTTCTTTGTCTTGTCTTGAATTGTGAGATCATCAAAAGTAATTAAAAGATTAAGTTTTGAATATCTAATATAAACTTCAAATATGCCATACAGCTTTTATTCCAAATGTGTTGATAAATTGGATATTTTTCAGTTATACTAGTTTTTATAAAATTTAAAAAGCCATTAAACCAGTAGAAACCAAAAAATTAAAGCTATTTTCTGGTTCTTTGTAGTTTTAATTTTTCCTACAGTGGTAGTTAAAACTAATGAACATTCACACAGTTGGGGGGGGGGTGGTAGGGATGCAATGTGCTTGGGTTGGCTATAATTAAAAACAGTTGTTTCCGTTCTTCATATCATTATTTTATGTGTAGACAGGGCCTTCAGGATAAGGTCTGATGTAAATAATAATTTAGGGTATTGACATTTTAAAGTGATGCATACTCATTACAAAGCATTTTCTAGGTTTAAGGATGTTTCCATTAGCTTGATTTTTTAGGTTAGTCTGTATAGTAAAGGAGAATCCTATAGGTTATTTATTTTCTGCAATGTTACTATGTCAAATGGTTAATATTGTGATATTCTTTTTCTATTCATTGTTCAAGCCAGTGCACAACTCTTAATTGATATTGTTAAAGTAATTATGCTATAAAGTCTTATAAATGTATATTTGTATTTCTTAACTATTTCAATCCTCTAAATGCCATATATTTCAAGTTTGTTTTCTATTGCTCTCTACTGAAGAAAACCATAAAGTCATCTATTGTATATCTACTGTTAATCTTTGATTAGGTTTAAATTCATTTTTTTTTTAGACACTTTTTAAACCTTTTGGTATGGGAACTTCATTTGAAGGCCTTTTATACAATTCTTTTTTTTTTTTTTTTTTTTTTTTTTATTTATGATAGTCACAGAGAGAGAGAGAGAGGCAGAGACACAGGCGGAGGGAGAAGCAGGCTCCATGCACCGGGAGCCCGATGTGGGATTCGATCCCGGGTCTCCAGGATCGCGCCCTGGGCCAAAGGCAGGCGCCAAACCGCTGCGCCACCCAGGGATCCCTATACAATTCTTTACTATTCTTATGCTTCATCATTTTAATGCTTTAGTATTTAAGGTTAAAATTTCTTTAAAATGTCTCATCAGAAGCTGGGTTATGATTTTATACTTTATAATATTTAATTTCCATATTATGAATAAGCCATTATTTGGGTCAAGTAAAAAGCCTTCATTTGATTACTAACCTGAGTAAATCAATCAAATCACTTTGGCTTCTACTTTATGCCAGAACTTTTAATAATTTTTTTCCTAAATTTATGGAAGCTCTTGGAACTTTTGTATTCCATGCTGAATGCTAATAAGTAAAGGAGATAATAATAGGTAAGTTTTCTCCGTGACTTTGCCTTTAGTATTTAGTCATAAGAAAATGATTAGAACAAAATTTTATTTTATGATATGTAATTCTTTTATATAGGGATTATCACATTCTTCTAGTTTTACAATAAGCTATTAAACTAGTGTTTATGCTTTAAGTAATGCAATACAAAGTTTTATGCTTCAAAGTAATGCAACACAAAGTAAAGAACACATTGAATAATGGATTACCTGAATGTATATGTAATTTAGAAAAATTTGGATTGTTTTGAAAAGACCCAATTTTCAGGTTCTCATTTTGACTGTTACCGTTTCCAATTGCCAAACATATTCCAATACCTACTGTATGCCAGGTATTTTGCTAGGTGATAGTTGATGTGGCAGCCTATTCCCTCTCCCCTTTTTAAACAATTTCAGATGTAACCAGAAAACATGATACTTATAATGACGTTTCCTAAATAAATATGTTCATGCTACTAAATGTGAAGTGTTTACATGACCTAAATTAAATAACACGTTAGGATTTATTGAAGTTAAGATTCTGACAATACTAAATAGATAAAATATCTTTTTCATATTTGAGAGATCCTATAAAAGTTGTTGGCTGACCCCTGAGTACCTCTCTTGAATGAGCCTTTCTGAGGCATTCTGTGTTAAACTATTCCCTATTGGAAACGAATAAATTATTTAAATCAAAAATCAGGGTAGGTAGGGCCAGTTAGTTAAAAGTCTACAGATTAACTATCTGAAGCCATAGTTTGATTCTTCCTGATTCTAAGAGCGCATAACAAATTCCTTTCTCAATCATGGCCTTACTGGAGTTGTCTACTGCCACCATTTTGTGGGGTGTTTGTTTTTTATATGTCTTCTGCCCACCCCGTGTGCACTCCTTGGTCAGGACAGTTTTTATCATTTCATACATAGATACTGTATATAAATGGTAAACATTGGCTTAATGTTTTAGATTAATATAAGTTATAGTTTGGGAAGAAATTTGTGATAGAACTGAAATGGTTAGCTAATTGATTTACATTTGAAAGTGAAAGTACCCAAATGAACAAGAATCTGCTCTCAGATGTTGGAAAATGGGAAAGTGTATATTTTACATTCCATGAAGACAGTAAAGTAGAACTTTCCCCTAGGGCAGGAGTTGTCATTTCTGTTTCATTGCAGTACTCCTAGATCATTGGTGATTACTCGATCAAAATAACACTGAAAAGAACAACAAATTTTCCAATAGTAAATTTCTTGGTGAATATGCCAATTAGCTGTAAAAATGCAAGGATAGAATTCTTAAAGGTAAAAGTTCATAACTTTATCAACCTTCCTATTTTTCCCACCCATCAGTCCCTAGAGGCCACTTTTTTTGTTTTCATGAATTAGACTTTTTTTTTTTTTTTTTTTTTTTAGATCCTACATACATAGTTCATTTGATGCAGGAACAACCTCTTTCAGCTTTAAGATACAAGGTCTGAGACCTAATATATAACATGGTGACTACAGCTGATAACTGTATTGTATAATTGAAATTTGCTAATAGATTTTAAATGTTTTCCACCAAAACGAAGATAAATATGTGAGGTAATGGATGTGCTAACTACATGGGGGAAACCTTTTCACAAAAGTGTTATATACATCTTAGCAAATCATCACGTCGTAACTTTACGTTCCAAATTTTGTCAGTTCTACCTACATAAAGTCGAAAAACTTTTTTAAATTAAAATAACTAAAATTAGTTATCAGTAGCAGATACGTCTTGTCATCATACAGCTTCACCTGTACGTTAGAATACCAGCTGTGTCTGCTATCCTCCCCCACCCGTTAGGCGATTTTTGCAGTTAGTTGAAGAAAAATAGGTATCAGTTTGCCGTTTTGCACCTTTCTAGCTCCTGTGTTCACGTAGGCAAAATATTACCATAAAACTAGACCATTTTGCCTAACAGATGAGATTGAAATATCTGCCAGATTAGAGCAATGCTCCAAAACCGCCTGTTTCCCGGAAAGGGGGGGCAGAGGGGAGACTTCTCTTGCTGCTCGGGGAAACAGAGAAATGAGCTCGCACTGAAACGCCTACTTTGTTCCTGGAGCGCCATTTACTTTAGTCCAGTGATCCTGAGACCCCTAGAGCAGTCTCAACATCGAAGACATCTGAAAACGACCAATTTAGTATTTAATTAACACCTCGACCAATTTGGCATTTATTACAAACACCACGCTCCTCCCCAAGAGTTCGGCTTAAAGCAGCTACCATTTGGGAAGCTGTGGCTTCATCAGAGAGGATAACAACCCTGTTTCCCAGCTGGAAAGCAAACCCCACAAGGCGCTCGGGTGTGAATCCCCCGGGTCTCCCGAGTCCTGGGGAGAGCGGAAGCAGCCGCCATCCGGCCCCCGAGAGCCTCCCTCGGCCCCGCCCCTTGGCCTTTGCTTCCGGGGCAGTCGGGCGGCCACGTAATCGGGCTGTGCTCGCCAACCGGGCAGTGGATGGTGGGAGTCAAGATGGCGGCGCCTGCAGCGGCTAGTATTCGAGACAGACAAACCGGTACGATCTATTCCCTTCTCCCAGCGGTTTTATGCCTGCAGTGGGGACATCTTTCTTTGCCTGTCGCCCTGCCTCGGTCGCGGTGCGTGCAGCTTGGAGACGGCCTTCCAGAGGCTCATTCCAGGTCCTAGAGCATCGAGAGCCCCTCCCCTTTTGAGTTTTTAGGGGAAGAGATGCCGGTAGCTTGAGAACTCGGCCCCTCTTACGTGGTTCAGAAGAAGGGGCTTCAAGGTGGGCAGTTTGCTGCAGCCCTGCTCGTGCCCCTTTTCTACCGGGCCTTAGAAGGCCATCGCAAAAAGGTCTGGCAGCTGGCATTTCTCCCCCTCTCTGTTGCTACCCACGAAGCCTCCGGGTTTGTTTCTGTGCAGGATTCAGTTCTCTGTTAGTTTTAATGTTGGGAGTTTTCCGTTTTAACGCTTCCTCCACAATTACAAAATTTAGGTTTTCTTTCTGAGCAGCCTGCGTTCTGCCATTTCTCTTTGGGCCAGTCTTTTGGGGGTACCTGAATAGAAATGCCTAGTGGTAAAGATTTCCTTCTTTAGTTCGCTGGAATGGAATTGAAGAATAGCCAAAAAACAATGGACTAGTAGCTTTGTCATTTTAACCGTTTGACAGATTCGTATTTTAAAACTTTTAGTTTCATCCTCGATAGAGCAGTTATATAGCTTTCATTTGTACAGCGAAATGTTTTTTTAAAGTACAGATTTTTTTCCCTTAAGATATTTTTTCCGTCTTAGGTATTTTGTTGTTCCTTATTTTTTTGTAAACTTCTGATAAACGTGGTTTATACCTGTTAGCTCCAAACCAACTAGCTAATTGTCCTGGAAGTTGGCAAGCTGTTCATTCTGAGGAGCTAATAGAATTTGTAAATTGTCCCTTGTATTATGTTCTTTTGCATGTTAATCTGAATTGGAAAATAAATGGTTACAATTGATATGGTTTACAGGAGGGATTTGGGTTGTGCTTGATTCCTTCCTTTAGAATTCAGAGAAAAAATTAATAGACTTTAATCTAGTAACGACAGAGAGTGAATTTGGAATTGTGTTCTGCTTTTCCCATTAGATCATTTAGTATAAGCTATCAGATGAAGTTAGGCATAAGTTAAGTAAGATTTGGGGAATACCTGCCACATATTTTATATGTAAGCAAATAGAAGCCCCACTTGTCTTTGCAGTATGGTTCTGACAGCTTAATGAAGCTCAATGAACTAGGTCATACTACATATTAAAACAACATAACAAGGACAGCTTAACCAATACAAAGGAGACTTTCCAAAAAAATGGAATTTGTATGGTAGTAATTTTTATATGAAGAAACTTTGGAATATTAAAATCTAGTATAATTTTGATTTCTGTGAAAATAAACCATTATAGTGAGATTTCACATTATAACTAGATAGTTGATGCCACATTAATCATTTATCAAATTGATACTCTAGTTGAGCTCTCTTATTTTCAGAGAAAGGTAAAACCCCGTATGTGTTATAGTAGCAGAAGTAAACATTTCCCTGATGTTCCCAATATTCCCTGATGCATAAGAATATCCTGGGAAGTAGCTCAAAATCAATTCTCAAATATTCTAGATACAGGATACTGTGATACAGAGGAATTTGCGATCTACTTGGGTAGAGAATAGCTGATACTGAGCATTTAGTATTGCTAGGCATTGTTGTAAGTGATTTTACCGGTATTATTTTGTAGATGAGGAAACTGAGGTATAGAGAGGGTAACTAGCATGCCTGTTTTTTGCTTTGCCTGCTTGAAGAATATTTGTCTTTTAAAGGTCACTTTAAAAGTCATCTTGTTTGTGAAACTTTCCTGAAACACTCCCCTCTTTATTCTCACCTTTAGTTCAACTGGTAAAGTCCTGTGTTACCGTAGTTTTTCATGCATGCCTCCTCTTTGGTGGTTCTTGTTCACCATCCCCACTTCTCAACATTGGAGAGCCACACATCAACTGCTTTCTCTCTTGCAGTGATCTCATGATGCCTCTTGGCTTTAGGTACTATATTTATATATAAATATATATAACAAAATACCGGGGACTCCAGGGGAGCTTCAGTGCTGGACACTCACAGGCGTTCAAGCAGAATTACTTTGAAGGCTACGCTAGTGTTTGATTTTTAATAGTTTTTTTCAATCACTGACTTACTGATCTAGTTTTCCGTATATTTGGGTAATTATCAAGTAATCTGAAACATTTGGCTAGAATATACAACACTTTTGGCCTAAAAATTATCAGTTGCCACAGTAATTCTTACACTGTAACCAAAGACCAGTTTTTAAAAGGAAACACCTTTCCACGAACCTATTCCTGGGTTATTTTTCGTACTACTTTTTCTGTCTTACCTGGAAATAATTTACAAAAATCACTTCCTGAAATTTGCACTATATATATATATATGTGCTATATATATATGTATATATATATATATGCTATATTATGCTAGTATACTAGGACAGAGTTGCCAGTTAGTGGATATGGGTGGATAGAGTTCCTCTGAACTCTCAGATTTGATCTAAGCAATTAGATCAACTCTTAGTTGCTTAGATCACCATGTCAACTCCATCCTTGTAGATAGTTGCTCAGGTCAAAGCTTTTAAGGTTTCTTCACTTCTCTTTTTCATACCCATATCAGACCTGTGAGTAAATCTTATCAGCTCTACTCTGAAAATATATCCACAATATGACTATTGTTACTGTTATCACACAGGTCCACAATACTATGAATTTTTGCAGTGACCTCTTATTTAGTCTCCTTGCTTTTATATTCTTGTTCTTCATTTTTCTTCACACAGTACCAAAGTGTCAATACATATTTGTCACCTTTTGCTCTGAATTCTCCAGCAGCTTCCCATTTCAATCATGGTGTAAGCCAAAATAATCTTACAGTGGTCTACAAGGCCCTATATGATCTGCTCCCCCCTTAACTTTCTGACCTCACTTCCCTCTTACTCTCCCCTTCCCTTAAACACACCAGAATGCTCCCACTACAGAGCCTTTTTTGTTACCTCTTTTTGGAATATGCTTTCAGAGATATTTGCATGGTTCCCAGCTTCACCTCCCCTAGACCTTTACTTAAATGTTACCTTCTTAGGAGGCCTTTCTTGGCTACCCTATTTAAAATTACACTGCAACTCTCTTTTCCCTCTGTCCTTTGTTTTTCTCCATACCACTTACCATGATCTCACATGCCATGTGTTTAAACTTACTTTGTTGTCTTTTTCCAACTAAAATGAAAGCTTCTTGAAAAAGGTCATTTTTTTCTTCAATCTGTTGTGTTTAGTGCCAATAGCTAGAGCAGTGTCCAGCAGATGGTAAACAATCATTAAACATTTGTTGAATGAATAGTAAATATAGTTGATCATTATAGCAAATGAGTGACGAAAACATTCCAGGTAAGGGTGAAACTACATTAACCAAGTCTTGAGCTGTAGATGGTATGTTTAGGGTCAGTAAAGAAAACTGGTTTACTACTTCAGTTAAAAGCAATGATTTAAGACCTTAAGGAGTTACTCTGATGAAAGTAAAATTATATTCTTCCACATTCTTTTTTTTTTTTTTAAGATTTATTTATTTATTCATGAGAGACACAGGCAGAGGGAGAAGCAGGCTCCATGCAGGGAGCCCGACGCGGGACTTGATCCCGGGTCTCCAGGATCAGGCCCTGTGCTGAATGCGACACTAAACTACTGAGCCACTGTGAGCCACCCGGGCTGCCCTTTTTTTTTCCCCCACATTCTTTAAACATAGGCCCTGTACTTCATTAACAAACCCACTGTGTCAAAATCTCTGTTAAGTTAGCCAAGGGTCAGAGCTGAGGAAACTTGCCTAGATGCGACTAAGAAGGCAAATGCGGGAATATCTGCTGAGCCTGGCTCTAGAGGACTCTATACACCTGGGATTCACATGCAGTCCAAACTGTAGTTTTTCCTAGTTGTCCTGTGTCAAGAATGTGAACAGCTATTCCCAGAAACAAGATTTTTCTACCTGTTGGCCGTGGGTGCCAGGGTGGTGATGCTTGGAGGGAGGAGGAACTCATTAAAGTTCAGTGAGCAAGTTAATTCAGCAGCACTCTGTGTGCCTCTTATGTTATTTCAGGTTTAAGTACCAAAATGTTTTTTGTGTGTGTTTATGTGTTTCTCATGTAATAACATCTGTAAGCTTTTGAAGCAGCTATAAGTTATTAGCCGTGTGCGTGTGTGTGTACATATATATATATAGGCATTAGCTACTAACATTTTACAAAAAAATCATGTATGTATGTACAAAGATACTACTTTACCTACCTAAAGAAATAAGCATTTAATAGAAGTTTTTCTAGTGAATGAATCAATCTGTAAATTGATAACACTGGTCATTTGAATATTATATGATAAATTACATATACTGTAAGTAGTATATAGTATTACATATTATATAGGTAGGAGTTTGACTTGTAGCTTATTTTGCATCACTTAAGAAAGCCTAATACAAACGCTTTTTTTTTTTTAATTTTTTTTTTTATTATTTTATTTTACGATAGTCACAGAGAGAGAGAGAGAGAGGCAGAGACATAGGCAGAGGGAGAAGCAGGCTCCATGCACCGGGAGCCCGATGTGGGATTCGATCCTGGGTCTCCAGGATCGCGCCCTGGGCCAAAGGCAGGCGCCAAACCGCTGTGCCACCCAGGGATCCCTACAAACGCTTTTAAAAATCAACCAAGTAGATTACAGGATTGGCAATCTTAATTAAATTACCTGATTAACACCCTTCCTTGAATATTGACATTCTCAGCTTTACATAGAAGTATATTGAGATTTTTAATTCCCTTAGAAAAAGTTCTGAATCTACTATGACACATAAAGATGAGCAATAAAAACCACAAAGTGCAGTAACATATAGAACATAATTGCTTTGATTTTAGAAATAGTATATTTTCTTAGCAAGTTATCTACCCTATCTATGGGAAAGTCTCGCCTTTCCCATGGAGCATGTGATATTAAACAGTACAACTTTTCAGTGAATCTGATGAGATAAATTGGTCACAAAATGTACTACAAGATAACTACAACATAGACTTGCTGTATGAAGGTTTTGTATATGAACCACTTAAATATATTATACAGAATTTTTGTTTTTCATGTGATCCTGGTCTTTGCTTTCAGCAAATAGACAACAGCTCTAGTTATCTATTGAGACCACTGCAAGTTTATAATTGATAAAATTTCTTTTTGCATCTATGTAAAACATAAGATAGGGAAATGTCTGTTCATGTCTTCTGCCCATTTTTTAATTGGATTATTTGTTTTTTGGTTGTTGAGTTGTAGAAGTTCCTTATATATTTTAGATACTAAACTTTTATCATTTGCAGCTACATGGATGGAGCTAAATACTATCATGCAAAGTGAAATAAGTCAGAGAAAGATAAATACCATATGATTTCCCTAATATGTAGAATTTAAGAAACAAGACATGCAAAGGAAAAAGAAGACAAGCCAAGAAACAGACTCTTAACTATAGAGAACAAACTAATAGTTACCAAGGAGCAGTGGGTGGGTGAAATAGGTGAAGAAGATTAAAGAGTACACTTACCATGATGAGCACTGAGTAATGTATAGAATTATTGAATCACTCTATTGTACACCTGCAACAAATGTAATACTAGATGTTAACTATAGTGGAATTAAAATTTTTAAAACCTTTAAAAAATGTAGTTTGGGATTGTCAGGAGGAATGAAAAAGGCTTCTTCCTGAACATTTTTCACATTTTCATCTGGGGACAGAAAAATCTCAAACACTTGCCAATTACCAAGTGTTGATGGAATGGTCTTACAAAGTCTAACCCTGATTAGTCAGTTTTACTGGAATGACTTTTGCATTTTGTTTTGAGGTGGTAAGTAATAAATGTGGGGGACATTGAATGAAATCCGGAAAAACAATGATAATATTTAATAAGACTTTTCATTTCCAGTGGCTTTGAAGCGTATGTTGAATTTCAATGTGCCTCATGTTAAAAATAGCACTGGAGAACCAGTATGGAAGGTAAGAGACTTTATTTTAAAAGAGACTGTTTTCCTATTTCTTGGCCCTTACTGATTGTCATCGGAGGGAATTTCTTGTTAATGCTGAACATAGCACATTTTAGTTGTAATGTGTGAATAGTTTATTTAACATGGTTTCTTTCTTCCTTTCTTTTTTTGAGAGAGAGAGAGAGTGAGCGAGCGCAAGTGTGCAAGCAAGCAGTTGGATGGGGCAGAGGGAGAGAGAATCTTAAGCAAGCTCCAAGGTCAGTGAGGAGCCCAACATAGGTCTCTCACTACTCTGAGATCATGACCTGAGCCAAAATCAAGAGTTGCATGCTCAACCAACTGAGCCACCCAGGCAGGTGCCTCTTAACATGAATATTTTTAATAAACACTTTATGGAGAGAGACAGGCAAGGATAGTAATACTCATCTAGGGAATCCAGCTGATCTCTTGGTCCCTCACTGGTAAGTCTTTACTCTGATTGATGTTATATTCCTTAGCTTTGCAAGTCCAGAATTTGGATCTTGGAAGCTTGTCCAAGGTTAGTCAGATTCAGAGGGGGACTGGCCCATTTTAACCAACTCACGAAAGAGTGATCTGTAAACCAGAATGCCAGTAATAAACTGGCATTTATGATATATAAAACTCAATGAAATTGTTAATTGGACCAGAAAGCAATCTGTAATCGTTGTCCTTTGAGAAATGCTGGAAAACCTTTAAAAATTCATGTCCTTTGAGCTGCTTCATTCTAAACTTCCTACTGTCTTTCTTCAAGGAGATTAGAATACAGCTGATTACTTTTATACTTAGTAGTTTATAGTCACTTTATACTTCCTTTTTGATAATAATTGAGAACATGTCAACCTAATTACTATTACAGGTGTTTTGAAAACTGATGAGTCCTTACAAGTCTTTTGGATTAACTCTCAAAGTGGTTAAAGTCATCTATTTTGAATTCATAGGTTAAGCTTCAGAGTATCCTCTAATTTTTGCCTTCATTCATTTGTGGGCATCCTCTTATTGCCCTTTGCATTAACAATGCTATTTATTGTTTCTAAATCGTGAATTAAGCTTTTGAATTAAATAGCTTGAGAATTTCTTGGGTACAGATTTGTGTCAAATTCTCTCCCTTCCCATTACTTCTATATCACAAGATTAATAATGCAAATATACTGAAACTTTTGAGAGATGAAACATCCAGCCTCTTATAGCTAGAACAGAAGAGTTTTAGCTTTTCCTTTTTTTTTTTAAGATTTTATTTTTAAGTAATCTCTACACACAGTAGATTAAGAGTTGCAGGTTCTTCCTATTGAGCCAGCTAGATGCCCTAAGTTTTAGCTTTTCTAATGGAAATTCTGGCATACAGGAAAAGCATTTTTTTATGAAAGGATATTTCATCCTGTCATTAACATTTTCTTATTCCTTAAAGAATTATTGAGATAGTTATGGAAAACCACTAATTGAAGTTTCTCTTGTATTTGCCTTAACTGTAAAACTAATTTTGAGTTAGAAGACTCAAGAGTTCGGGACAGCACAGGTGGCTCAGCAGTTTAGTGCCGCCTTTGGCCCAGGGCCTGATCCTGGGGTCCCAGGATCGAGTCCCACATCGGGCTCCCTGCATGGAGCCTGCTTCTCCCTCTGCCTGTGTCTCTGCCTCTCTATCTCTCTTTCCCCCTCTCTCTCCCCCTCCCCCCCCCCCCCCCCCCCCCCCCGTCTCTCATGAATGAATAAAATCTTTATAAAAAAAAAAAAGACTCAAGAGTTCTTACTACTACTTTAAAGATGTCAGTTTTAATATTTTAGAATGTGAAGAAATGTATGTGACAAAATAAGGCTAACAGGTACTCTTGAGGGACTTAATTTTTTTTAAAGATTGTATTTATTTATTCATGAGAGACACAGAAAAGAGAGGCAGAGACACAGAGAGAGGAGGAGCAGGCTCCATACAAGGAGCCCAATGACTCTCTGAGCCAAAGGCCGCGCTCAACCACTGAGCCACCCAGGTGTCCTGAGGGACTTAATTTTTTAAACGAGTATCTTATTTAATCCCTTATACTTAAATTACCAAATTTTCTTTATGCTTGTTACACATTAGGTTTGAGAGGGACTAATTTTTACTTCTCTCTTTAGAAAGGATATATGCGAACTCAGTGAGGAAGTGTATGTGACTTTGTATATTTAGTCCTTTATTATAGCTTAAGATGAATATTTTATAGTTTCTATGCTTTTTTATCCTAGAAAAATATTTTAGGTGAATAAATTTATGTAATATTGTTTTAGCCTAAATGATCATGCTTTTAAAAATAAATTATGACATGAATGGACATTTTGGTAAATGATAGAAAATATTAAATTGAGGTAAGTATTAGAGTTCAGCATACACTGGGGAGCCTGGGTGTCTCAGTTGGTTGAGTGTCTACTTTTGGCTCAGGTCATGATCTCAGGGTCCTGAGATCAAGCCCCAAGGCAGGTTCTCTGCTCAGCGGGGAATCTACTTCTCCCTCTTCTCCCTCTCTGTCTGCATTCTCTTTCTCTCTCTCTCAAATAAATAAATAAAATCTTTCTTTTAAAATTCAGCGTACATGATTTACTAAAATAAATTATACTTCAACATTGTCTTAATATGCATTCTTCATCAGCTGTTCACTGATAATGATGTTTCAAAAACACTATTTTTTTAAATTTTATTTTAACTAGGTGCTCATTTATGACAGATTTGGCCAAGATATCATTTCCCCGCTGCTGTCTGTGAAAGAGCTGAGAGACATGGGAATCACTCTGCATCTGTGAGTTTTAACATACTTGTAATAATGCTATTTGTTTTCAGATACATTATTAGAGGATACTTTTGGCCACGCTGAAATCAAATTGCTTCTTAACACTGACTGAATTTGATTATATTACTTCTGGTATGTTTGATAAATAAATTGCATTGCTTTGTAGACTTAGCTGAATAGAACGTTTGGAGAAGGGCTGTATTCATGTATACATACTGATACTTTATGTACTGAAGGAGTCCAGTTTTAAGATATCCTATCCTATTTGCTTTTTGTTCTATTTATGATGTTATAACCAAGTTCCATTCTGTTGTTATATTGGATTGAAATGTGCTCTTTTAGTGGCAATGTGGTTTTAGATTTCCAGTTAGTAACATATCAGAATGTGATTAAATTCTTTAATTCTTCAATTTTATTTTAAGCATTTGTTTGAAATTAGTAGAATATTATATTGCATTCATTCCACAATGTATTTTTTCACTTTTTTATATTTCTGAAATTAGGATCTATCTTCTAATTAATGCTATGTAATGATTAAATTGGCAGCATTTTTCTGCCAATTTTAACAGAAATTATTTTAATATGTTTTAAAATTGATAGCACCTTAGGTTTGATGAAATATGCAATACAAATTTTCCTTTCATTTTTATTTCAGACTTAAAATACAAATTTGTTGTTGGTAATGTGTTAATTCTTATTACCTGAATATTTAGCTTAATGCCATCCTTGAAAATGATGGTTTATTAGGACACCCGGGTGGCTCAGTGGTTGAATGTCTGCCTTTGGTTCAGGTCGTGATTCCAGAGTCCTGGGATCGAGTCCTACATCAGGGATCCTGCTTCTCCTTCTGCCTATGTCTCTGCTTCTCTGTGTGTGTCTCTCATGAATAAATAAATAATTTTTTTAAGTGGTGGTTCCTTAATAAGCATTAATTACTATAGCCTTACTGATTAACTCCTTTATTTTACTAATAAAAAGATTAAAGTTTATAGAGTTTAAGTGATCGTCCCATGATTGAACAGCTAGTTAATAGCAGTGTTCAGACTGCTTGACCCTGGATTCTGTACCTGTTTGTCTTCTGAACCATAATGGCTTAGTAACAGTGACTAACAGATGTGAGGCTTTAATACTTCCTTAAGGGGTAACAAGGCAGTATGCCAGTTTGAGAGTAATAGATTCTTTCTGCCCACTTGTTGCTGTTGTCACCAGAATATAAAAAAAAAAATCACATAGCTACCCTTGTAAATTTCTGTGCACAGTACCTCTGACTGTCTTCCCTATCTGCTGAAGAATGCTTCATCAAGTATTCTATGCTCTGCAAGCTAGTTTAGGCTGATTTGTAGGAAATAATAATTAAAGGTTTCCAGAACATGAAATGGTGGTTGTAGCTCTTCAGGCAGTTGGACAGCCAACATAAGAAGATAATAACCAATGGCTGTCATAACAGTATAATCTTTCTGGTGTCAGTAGCAGTAGTTAAACAAATAGAAAGAAGTTCCAGCTTCCAGAAGTGGCAGTCTCTTTCACTCTTCTCTTTATAGAAAGGTGACTATAATATCATGTATGGAAGCATGTATAGGAAGATTGTATATAGAATATTGTTCATAGAAGGATGACTAGAATATTGTACAAATAGCATGTTAGTCATAGTTCCTGATATAAGCATAGCAGAATCTTAACAGTGAAAAATAAAGACATTTTGTGACTTGATATTTGTGGTATTTGAATCAGTATACTCCCTGAATTGTTGGAGAAAACGATCAAGTGATAAAATCTATGAGATACTTAGGTGATCTCTTGTGCATTCTCTTATGATGCAATAAATACAAACAAAATAGATTATCTTAAAGTTTTAAGGAAGCACTCATAAATCTTTCATTTAAAAATTATATTGGATTTTATTTATGGTTAATTTTTTCATTGTTTTGTTTGTTTTTAAAATTTTTATTTATTCATGAGAGAGACAGAGAGGCAGAGACACAGGCAGAGGGAGAAGCAGGCTCCGTGCAGGGGAGCCGGACGTGGGACTCCATCCCAGGACACCAGGATCACAACCTGAGCTAAAGGCAGATGCTCTGCCACTGAACCACCCAGGCGTCTTTCATTGTTTTTAAAGACTCTTCCAGCTTTCTGTTATCCCTTTTAGAGAACTGCACTTTCCTCCCACCCACCATCCTCCAGCCATATTTCTGTGAAAACTGTAAATAAATTGATATTCAATGTACTTTAGATCTTCTTCAGGAAGAATATTGATATTAGAAATAAGGTGATTTGGGTGCCTGCATGGCTCCGTAGGTTTAGTATCTGCCTCCAGTTCAGGTCAAGATTCTAGGGTCCTTGGATGGAGTCCCACATCCGCATTAAAGAAAAAAAAACACTAGTGGATGCCCATACTTTTTGAGGAGAGAACATTCTCGTACCTAGACAGGATCCCTGCTCAGCAGGGAGTCTGCTTTTCCCTCTCCCTCTGCTCCTCCTCCTACTTGTGATCTCTCTCAAAATCTTTAAAAAACAAAAGAAAGAAAATAAGGTGATTATAATAGAAGAGATGAAGACTGACCTTAGGATCTTACTAATAAATAATACTAGCACTGATACAAGTTTAAAACTGGGTTAAATGATTACTTGCAGGGATCCCTGGGTGGCTCAGCAGTTTGGCCCAGGGCATGATCCTGGAGACCCAGGATCGAGTCCCATGTTGGGCTCCCTTCATGGAGCCTGCTTCTCCCTCTGCCTGTGTCTCTGCCTCTCTCTCTCTCTCTCTCTCTCTCTCTGTCTATCATGAATAAATAAATAAAATCTTTAAAAAAAAATGATTACTTGCAGCAGGAGCTTTTAGTGTACTGATCCTTCTCCCTCAACTGGTTAATTCCTAGTTTGAGAAATACTGTTTTAAACTATATTTTTAGATAAGTGATTAAGAAAAAAGTGAATTTTATGTTCTTAATATCTTTTAGGCTTTTGCACTCTGATCGAGATCCTATTCCAGATGTTCCTGCAGTGTACTTTGTAATGCCAACTGAAGAAAATATTGACAGAATGTGCCAGGTAATATAAGTTGTTTTCCTGACCCTAGAATGTGGAAACAGGTTTTTTCCCCCCAAATTTCTTAGATTTCCAGTGTGAAAAATTAGAAATTGCCTTACCCAATTTCCCGCTTTGATTTTTGAGACAATCTTTGAATTTTAAAAGACTGAAAGATTTAAAATTTTTTGGCTGTAGAAGCATATTAAGAGTTAGCCTGGCTTTAAAAAACAGAAAATTTAATACATATATATTTAAGACTTTATTTATTCATGAGAGACATAGGCAGAGGGAGAAGCAGGCTCTCTGCAAGAAGCCTGAATGTGGGACTCAATCCCAGAACCCTGTATCATGACCTTAGCCAAAGGCAGATGCCCAACCACTGAGCCACCCAGGCATCCCTAAAGATTTTATTTATTTATTTGAGAGAGAGCACAAGCAGGGGGAAGGGTCAGAGGGAAAGGGAGGGAGGGAGGGAGGGAAAAGCAGACTCCCCACTGAGCAGGGAGCCCAATGCAGGGCTCAATCCCAGGACCCTGGGATCATGATTTCATGACCCAAGCCAAAGGCAGGTGCTTAACCAACTGAGCTACCGAGGCACCCCAGAAAATCTAACTCTATTAACTTTAAAACTAGGGTTTTATTTTTCTAATATAATAGGAAGTTCGGGAGTAGGAAGCCCAAGCTTGTATAGTAGTTTTATGAAGTAGTCAAAGACTCTGGCTCCTTCTGTTTTTCTGATGTTTCTTTTGGTTTCTCATTTTGCATTGTCTTGATTGGTGCTTCCTAGAACTACGTGGCAGCTGAGACCAATTTTACATCTATGTTCAAAGCAAGAAGGGGGAAATAAACTATTCCAGTCCCAATTGTTTGTTTTGATAGGAAAGCAAAGATTCCCCAGAAGCTCCCAGAAGACTCATTTATTTATGTTTCACTGGATAGAATTAACTTCAAAAGAGGTTGCAAAAGTTAATATTTAGATGAGTATATTGTCCCCAAACAAAATCTGGATTCTTTTAGCAAGGAAGGGGGCGGGGGGGAAATGTGTATTAAATAAGTAGTTAATAATGTCTGCCACAGACTCAGAAGCATCTCATTACTGACTATTGAATCAAATTACTGCAGTTGGCCCTTGAACAACACAGGTTTGAACTACGCAGGTCCACTTATAGGAGGCTTTTTTATGGTACTCTAAATGTATTTTCTCCCTTATGATTTTTCCTAATCTTTCTCTAGCTTATTTTATTGTAAGAATACAGTATATAATATATATACATACAAAATATGTATTAATTGACTGTTTACGTTACATTAAGGCTTTTGGTCAACAATACACTATTAGTAGCTAAGTTCCTGGGGAATCAGAAGTTAAACTCAAATTTTCAACTGTGCAAGGTGTCAGTGCCTCAGCCCCATGTTGTTCAAGGATCAGCTGTATTTAAATTGTTAGCAAAGGTCACATATTTTGTGTCCTTTTTAGCTGATGATGCCCAGCTTTCTCTTTTATTCTCCATAAACCTTACTTTGCCATTGTTTTAAAGAGAGAGGATTTATCAGCCCCTTCCACATTTGTGGCTATTATGAAAAATGCTATAACATATAATAACCTTATAAACATTTGTACATATTTCTGTGTATATATTTTCATTTTTACCCATTTGGCTCTTATATTTAGATCTTTGATCCAGTTTTTATATATGGTACAAGATAGACATCCACCTTCATTCTTTTGCATGTTACCCAGTTGTCCTAGCATCGTTCACTGAAGAGATTATTCTTTCTCCCATGAATGGTCTTGCCAGTTTTATTGAAAATTAATTAACAGTAGATACCTTGGTTTATTTTGGACTCTCAGTTCTATTCCACTAATCTCAATATCTGTCCCATGCCAGTACCACACTGTCTTGACTACTCTTGCTCCATCGCAAGGTTTGAAATTGGGAAATTGAGTCTTCCAACTTACAGTCTCCGTTTTCTAGATTTTTTTTTTTTTTTGGCTTTTCTAGGTCCCTTGAGTTTTCATATTAATTTTAGGATTAGGTTGTGAATTTTTTCTTTTATTTATGAGAGACACAGAGAGAGGCAGAAACATAGGCAGAGGGAGAAGCGGGCTCCTCACAGGGAGCCCAGTGTGGGACTCAGTCCCCGGACCCTGGGATCACGCCCTGAGCCGTAGGCAGATGTTTAACTGCTGAGTGACCTAGGCATCCTTAGGTTGTGAATTTCTATAAGAAGCTACTTGGAGCTGATGGGGATTACATTGAATCTATAGATCAGTTTGGTGAATATTATTATCTACAATATTAAATTTTCTAATCCATGAACATGGAATATCATTTTATTTATTTAGATCTTTAATTTCTCTCAATAATGTTTTATAGTGTACAGATAAAGATTTTACACTTCTTTTATTAAATGTATTCATATTTTTAATGCAATATTGAATTTTCTTAATTCTGCTTTTTATTTTATACTTGAATTGAGCAATTGCATATATATCATCATAGATATATATGTTGATCTTACATCCTACAACCTTGTTCAGTTTCTGTGTCCTTTTGAAATGTCCCCATCATTCTTTGACCACTTGTTTACTTTGGGACACAGTAGGATCTTTCAGTCTCATCTCATACTTACTCTGTCCTAGCCTGAGATTCAGCCATTTATCTAAAGAGTCTGGTTGTTTTTTGTAGAGAATGGTATTTAGAAATCAGCAACTGAGAATAAGGTGTATTCATTGCTACAGTTCTTAGGATATCTCAGTGGACAGAACTAGGAAATACATATATATATGTGTGTGTGTGTGTGTGTGTGTGTATGTGTATATATATATATATGTATATATTCGCACACACTTTTATATCGATATTCAACTCTATAAATCTTTCTCTCTCTAGGTAAAAAGACATATAGTAAATATCCAAAACTGTTTCATTTCAGAAATATAGGTTCATCCTAGTTTTTTTCTTTTTCCCTCTACAAATCTGTAGCACCTTTTTCTGACAGTAAGAAGCATGACTCCCAGTATATTCAACATACTTATTTTTTCATTCCCCTTAATTCTCAATCCTTTATCCTTTTTTTTTTTTTTAAGATTTTATTTAGGACAGAGTACAAGCAGGGGGAGTGGGAGAGGGAGAAGCAGACTCCCCGCTGAGCAGGGAGCCCAATGCAGGACTTGATCCCAGGACTCTGGGATCATGACCTGAGAGGAAAGCAGATACTCAACCAACTGAGCCACCCAGGCACCCCCTCAATTCTTTATCCTTTAACCAATCCCCTAACGTTTCTTAAACCACTACCCTGCTCAGCAGCCTTCCTCACACAAGCTCCAAACCCTCAGTTTTTCACACCTAAAGATCTCTAATACCAGATGTATCTTAAAATTGATGATGTGTTACAGAATTTTATTGGCCACATTAATTCTTTCTTGGTGTTACATAATGGTGCCTCTTTCAACCAACAGTATCTTAGGTTCAAAGAAATAGAGGCATATCTTATTTTATTGAGCTTACAAGTATTGCACTTTCTGGAAATTAAATGTCTGTGGCAACCCTGTATCTATCAAGTCTGTCAGTGTTGTTTTTCCAATAACATTTGTTTAGTTTGTGTTTCTGTGTCATATTTTGGTAATTATCACATTGTTTCAAACTTTTTCATTATCATTGTATTTGTTATGGTGATCTGTGATCAGTAATAACTTGCTGAAAGCTTGGATGATGGTTAGCATTTTTTAGTAGTACTTTTTCATTAAGGTATATACTGTTTTTTTAGACATAATGCTATTGCACACTTAATAGACTGCAGTATTGAGTGAACATAATTTTCATAGGCACCGGGAAACCAAAAGATTATTTTTACTCACTTTATTATGTTTGCTTTATTGTGGGGTTTGGAATTGAATCCTCAGTATATCCAAGGTATGCTTGTCTGGTTATTTAGATATCTATTTGCCTAGGGTTTAAGAAGATAAGTAAACTGGATTTAAGAATTAGCATAACTTTAAATTATACTACTTTTGCATGATTGAGAAGTAATGCTTCTGGAATTGGTCATTGGAATTATGTCTGAACAGCGAAGGAAGTATGTTGTATTATTCTATGACCGGAGCTGTAGAAAATAGTATCTGCAAAATATAATAAGCATTTTACTATTTGAGAGAGAACCATTTCTGGATATTTTTAAGGAAAATACAGATATACTCTTTCAAGGAGTTTTATGTGATTTTGTAATTAATAGAATTTTATTGATAATATAGATCATAATTTTATTAATATATAGGTCCATTATTTCTGGCAACCAAGTAACCAAGGTTTCTTCATGACTTTTTTCTCTTGGGATATTTTTTGATTGCCATTTGCATAATCCATCTTTTAAATACATATATTATCCTCCAAAATCTCTCTCTTACAGTTATCTAAAAGATTTTCATTTGTGGTCATACTTTATACTTGCCCATAAGAATGAAGTATTCATTATATTTATAGGATCTGCGAAATCAACTCTATGAATCATATTATTTAAATTTTATTTCTGCTATTTCAAGAAGTAAACTGGAAGATATTGCAAATGCAGCATTAGCTGCCAGTGCAGTAACACAAGTAGCCAAGGTAAGAGATTTTGGTTGACTGACGACATTTTGTTAATGTAAAATTTAGTATATTCTGAAACCTGTTAATTGACTTAGATGCCTAATTTACAGAGGACCAGATCAACCTAAGAAATATTTAGACTCATTGTTTTTAGAAAAAGTTCTAATCAAATTATTACAATATGGACTAGGCAAAATAAACCAAATTGAAGGTACCTATTATTCAATGAATTTGAAAGATAAAAATAAAACACTGCATTGGTCTTTGTTTTAGGCTAGGACTTGTATAATGTTTTTAGCTTGACTCAAAAATACTTTGACAGTTGTGTTGTTATAAATTATGCTAAAAATATATTGATATTATTTTATTTACATATAATCACTATAGTCACCACACTATCTTCAGATCTTACTTAGAAGAGAGAATCCAAAGAAGTTATATTGCATATTATAACAAAGAAGGAACTTACAGCAGGTCAGCAGTTCTACATCACAGTTACTTTTTAGATAGATTCAGGTTAGTATAAATAAGTCTGTAAATTTATTCTTAGTTATAATCCTACATGTGCGCTGTGCTTCTTGAATTTGAACAAGACGTGAAATTCTAGAGAATGATATAGGACAAATAAAAGACTAAGCAACTATATGTATTGTTCTTTTCAAAGTTTATCATTAATTTTACATAAAGTAATACAAATAGTTGTGTTTGTTTAAATAAATTCAGTCTATTTCAGGGATTTTTAAAAAATTTTTCCTCTGATTTGTACTTCTAAAGAACTAGTGTAGCTTTTGTCCCCCTTATAAGTATTCATGGTAGAAAAATAGTTACTATGGCTTTCTTAGGAAGTATGATTAAAATGAATATAAAAATTGTGATTTTTTTCTTCAAAACTGATATACATTCTCATCCCAACCACAGTTTTTCTCTTTTTTTCTTTCTTTAACCACAATTTTTCAACAAATTTTTATATCTTAAATTTTGTTTTCTGAAAATATTACTCCCCTTCTTGATAATTTATTGCCCAAAAGCTTGTTTATATTCCTTTTTAGTATTAACTCCTCATTCTTACCTGAGGCAATCTGGTACATAGTGTAATTTTTAGTTATTGAATATAATTATAATTTCCATTTTTACCATTGGTTGACTAAATCAAACTAAATATGCTTTCAGTATTGTAAAATTGGGACACCTGACTGGCTCAGTTCGTAGAGAATGTGACTCTTGAATTCAGGGTCATAAGTTCAAGCTGTACATTGGGCATGGAGTCTACTTAAAAAATGTATTGTAAAATTGACTTGTAAACCTTTTCCTTTGTTTCTAGGTTTTTGATCAGTATCTCAATTTTATTACTTTGGAAGATGATATGTTTGTATTGTGTAATCAAAATAAGGAGCTTGTTTCATATCGTGGTATGTAAAACAGGAATATTATCATTTGTTGTTAACAAAATGAATGATGTACTATATTAAAAGAAAAATACCATGTTTAGTACAATCAAAAGGCAGTTTGTTTACAACAATAGAACTCTACAAGATTTTTTAACGCACACAAAACAAACCTTAGACTGAATTCTGTCACAGATAAGCAAGATGTAATAAAGTTGTTTTGTAAGCTTGATGAAGTACCAAATCTCTGACCTTATATGTACCACATAGCAGCTTGCATAAGTGGTTCTCTCATGGCAAGTAAAATAGTATTTTAGTAGTAGGATTCAATGAATCTTCTAGTAGTTTGACTCTTGGACAAGATTAACTTACTCTGCTTCTCTGCATTAGTTTCCTCATCTGTAAAGTGAGGATAGAAATACTATCTACCTCACATAGTTTTTGTGGAAATTAAATGGATTAGTGTATGTAAAATGCCTTTCTGGCACATAATAAGTACTCAGAAAAGGTTGACTAATATTGCTATTTGTCAAGGAGTCAACAGCTATTACAGCACTATTACAGAATGAAGTATAGGTGCCATTCTCAAATACAGGTTGTTAGATTCCCTTGATTCTTATACCCTGTTCATGTACTAGTGGATTGAATATTGATATTAATCAAATGCTATCTAACCACATTTGGAGTTTGTATTCAAAATTTTGGTAAACTGATTCCCAGATGTAGATTAAAACTAATAGACACACATGCGCACTCACACACACACACACACACAGATAAAATACCCAGACCCCATTTTATTATCTATGTTGCTTTTTTTCGCAAACATTTTTTTTGTCCCTTAATCTTTTTAAATGTACAATATAGTATTGTTGACTCTAGACACAGTATTATGTAGCAGTTACATGTTTAAAACCTAGTTTTCCTTAAGCCTTTAAGCTAAACTTATCAATTGTTAAATTATTTATAAATCGGGTTGTATAAAAACAAAGCACCTCGTGCTTAAGCAGTACCTATAGTCAAATTAGAACAATACAGATACTAGCATGGCCCCTGTGTAAGGATGACATGCAATTTTATGAGATGTTCCATTAAAACAACAATAACAACAATAAACAACTAAGCATCTTAACTTTTCTTTGGTCAATTAACTCAGATTGAGCAGACTGGATTCAAGTCATTCCCAATTAACAAGTTTAATTAGCAAACTTCATTTGCTGAATTTTCTTTAACAGTTTAAGTTGCATTTGTAAATTCAGTATTTTCATTTTTAAGTACTTTAAATATGAGACCAGGCAAATTTATAAATCTTAATAAGCAAAATCTGCCCAAAAATTTAAATAATATTTAAGAATAAATTTATAGGGATCCCTGGGTGGTGCAGTGGTTTGGCGCTTGCCTTTGGCCCAGGGCGCGATCCTGGAGACCCGGGATCGAATCCCACATCAGGTTCCCGGTGCATGGAGCCTGCTTCTCCCTCTGCCTATGTCTCTGCCTCTCTCTCTCTCTCTGTGTGTGTGACTATCATAAATAAATAAAAATTAAAAAAAAAAATTAAAAAAAAAGAATAAATTTATAGTGAGTCTAAATTCATTACATTCAGTACTTATATAATTAATTTTTTATACTTCTCGGAGAATCACAGATCTGAAATTAATTATTAAATTTAAAGTATAAATTTATTAATTTTAAAGTATAGTTGTATGGTTAATTGCCCAGATTCTCAGTAGTCTATTTATAATAATTATAAATTGTTCTATAAGCACTTTACAGTGTGAGTTCATTTACTCCTGAGTAACTTTGTGAAGTAGATGGTATTACTATTACTATTTACGTTTTCCAGATGAAGTAACCAAGGAACTAGATAGATACTGAGTAACTTGATAAGGAAATGGTAGAACCGGATTACTAAACCCACTTCAGACACAGTGCTCTTAACCATTATGTAATTATGTGCCAAATCCTCTCAAATATCACAAGTATTTTAACTGATAATCTTAAACAGTTTAGCCCAAACATGTTATTATTGTGGGTTTTATTTATATCACCTACTTTTCATGGATTGGAAATTTATGTATCCTTTTAAAGGAAGCAGATTTTATCTTCCCAAAGTCAGCTACTATCTCAAACCAAGTTGTTGACATAAGTGAATTGAGGTTATTGATGGACAATTTTTTGACCCTTTGGGTTAGTTCTGATTTAGAGGTGTGAGACCAGGGTGTAGAACCTAAGGGCTAGAGGCTTCCATTTGGATTTTACCTGTACCATTGATTAACAAAATGAGCTGAGTATTTCCCTTTTTTGGTGTCCCTTGAATTTACATGATTCACATTGTATCTTTTAGCCATTTCTGTCTTCTGATTTGAATCTGCAACATCAAGTAGCAGCACCCTCCCTCATCCAGATTCTGTATTGCCTGGTTGAATTCCTTATTATTTTATGCTCTCTAGATGGCCCATAGTTTCTTTAAACACTTTGATATATACGGCTGGAATCTATTTTCTTCTCATAATAATCACAAGTTATATTGAATTTTATGTTTGTTTCCAAATTCAGAGTGTTGGGAAATTAAAAATATAGATATTCTAGTCCGGTCTTTTAACAAATGTTTATTGAGCATCTACTCATCAAATACTAAGCATAAGTATTGTAAGAGATGAAAGAGGAGTAAAGCAATATCTTTGTCAAGTATAGTCTTCACAGCAGTGTTTTTGTTTTTGTTAATGTAGCTCTAAGAGTCATCTGTGGTGCTTATCAGAATTGCAGATTTCTTAGAATTATCCAGATCTGTTGAATTGAATCCCTGAGAGGAAAAGGCTAAGAATCTTGAATTTTTATTCCAGACAAACATTCTCTTTTATATTTCTAAAGTGATTCTTATACCCACTAAAGTTTGGAACTCACTTAGGTACAGTATAGTACATCAGAAAAGAAATTCATATAACTTAACTACAATACAAGAAAAATGATATGGGACACTGGTCTTATAATAATTGATTGTCATTGTCCTTTCTGGCAGTACTTGGGTAAGTTCAGTAGTTTCTTGAGGCCATCTAGTGTTTGTGAATGAAAGTATGGAATATGATATTTTTTTCTTTGCTCTGGCAAAAATTTTGTATACTTTTTATGGCAGATTTGTTTTCTTAGCACTACTGTGATTTTGATACTGTTCAATACTACAGATACTGAAATGCTGTGCAGTTTTTTTGAGGTATAATTTTTAATGGATATTTATTCACTTAAAGGTGTAACATAAAAAATTTTACTTTTTGAGTATTACAAATGTTATCAAGACGTAGAGTTTGGTAAGTTTTTTTCTCTTTATGTTATTTTAGCCATTAATAGACCAGATATCACGGACACAGAGATGGAAACTGTTATGGACACTATTGTTGACAGCCTCTTCTGCTTTTTTGTTACACTGGGTAGGTCCTCAAATCTTTCTGGTTATTTCTCAAAATGTTTAACATTCTATTAGGAAGAATTTCAAATACACTTTTAAGTATAGAGATAAATATAACTGTTAAGGCACACTCCCAAGGTTCCAGAAAACACTAAATTTAGTATACTATTAATCCACTGTACTCAGAATTTTAAACCTTTCTTTGGTACATCTAAATTTACTTAGAGCTACTTTGTGTTCAGTATCTGTTGTGTGATTTTTATGCTTTCTTACTAGTAGATATGTTTAGAAACCTTCTAATTGCAATTTTAATTTTGCAGACTTAAAGTGATCCTTACACTAAATTTTTAAAGTTTCTCTTTATTTCACAAATGAGAAAATTGAGAAGGGAAATACCATGAATAGTTTAGGATACAGTCAAAAGTTTTTTTTTTTTTTAAGATTTTTTTTTTAATTTATTCATTCATGAGAGACAGAGAGAGAGAGGCAGAGACACAGGCAGAGGAAGAAGCAGACTTCATGCAGGGAGCCCAACGTGGGACTCAATCCTGGGTCTCCAGGATCACGCCCTGGGCCCAAGGTGGTGCTAAACCGCTGAGCCACTTGGGCTGCCCCACAGTCAGAAGTTTGAGGAGAATTTGCATGCAAGGTTTGGGCCTCCCTTGCGATTTTCTCCTTTAATTTCCTGCCCTGAATGCCAGTCTTGGATTCTTCTGTTTTCTGCTTGAGCTCTTTCTTTTCTGTGCCTTGCAAACTAGAAAGTACCCTCAAGAGAAAAGCTAGTTAAAAATGTATCTCAATTTTTAAATATATCTTTTCTTTCAAAGTTTTACCCTCCTGCACTTTCTGCACTTTCAAGTATTTTTAGTACCTTCAAGTGGGATTGTTATTGCTGTTGTTTTAAACAAAGCACATGTATATGCGATTTTTAGTCATTAAACTGACATAATTAACCTTTCTATTTTGCCATCCTACATATTCTCCAAGATTTCACTGAATGCAAGGGTTTTTGTGAACTTTAAGGTTATTTTTTCTTGACGATAGTTATATTTTCAAGGTAAAGGTAGATTGAAAAAGATAAGTATAAAAGACCATGGAAGTGTTAAAGCAAGCTTTCTTATAGAATATCAGAAAGTGATTTTTTCAAGAATAATTGAAATTACTGCCCATCTGACATAGAAGGATGTCAACCAGAGATTAAGTAAAAAAGGCAAATTTAAGAACAAAATTTATCCTATTTTTTTTTACTCTTCACAAATACATTTATTTAAAACTACATGTAAAAAATAATCTGAAAATATCCATATCTAATTCTCAAGGGGGATTATTTTATTTTAGGGTGCTGGAACCAAAGGGTTAACCTTATACATTTCTAACATTATTTAGAGTTTTTATGACAAGCATGTATAACTTGCCATTGGAAGAAAGCAGTTTTATAAAACTTGCTAATATTTTACAATTTTTTGCAGTTGACTGAACGTTTTGTATAGAATCTAAAATGCAGCAGTTTCAGCATGTAAAGATTACAGTATTCTCAGTTTGTTTTCTGAGATTTTCAATGCAATTGGATTTTTTTCTATCATTTTAGGATTTCAGCCTTTGATAAAACTTGAAGTAATAAACAAAGAAATTAAGAGGTCTAATGAGCTGATTCAATAATGAACTGAGGCCACCTTTTAGAATCTTTCATATTAATGGAAGATATGTTTTATCTTTTAAGTTATTTTTTTAACAAGACTATATTCCTTCATTGTTAATTTGTAAAATCAAGAATAGTACTACCTTTTAGAAGTTTCCTTCTAAATTAAGCTCTTTTCATTCTTTTCCATTATTGAAAGCTAAAAATCATTGCTAACATCTATTGTTAAAATAGGTGCTGTTCCTATAATCAGATGTTCAAGAGGAACAGCAGCGGAAATGGTAGCAGTGGTGAGTTCATACAGATATCCATTGATGACAGATAACATTGTATCAATGTTTTCCATAAGTACCTCAAGTCTTTTTGTTAATATGAAATATATGATTGCTATGAGCCATATATTAAGTACCAAAGGCAAATCTTTTTTACAACATTGAGATTCCACCAAAAATAAGAAATAATCATTGTATAGTGTTATGGGGTGGAGAAAAATGATTTACTCCAACATGCTATTCCAGCTCTGTTTCTTTTTTACTAAAATGTATATTTTCTTTCTGCCTTGTTTCTCTAAGTAGTTTTTATACTTATTTGATCCCCCAGGTCATTTTATATTTAACTTCATTTAGTAAGTGTTTATTGACAATCATAACTTTATTTTTTTTTGACAATCATAACTTTAAAATGAAGGCATTTGCTCTTCCACTTTATTGGAGTAAAATATTCAATATAAATTGAGCATTCAAAAATTTGCTTTAAAGATTAAAGAGTAAATAGAGAAATTACAGAATTACTGAAAAGGAAAGGTCAAGTAGTATGGAAAGATGGAAGATACACTAACATTTTTTAATTTTATTAGCTGAAATGAATCATTGACTGATGGAGGGCTGCTTTCTTTCACATATTCCATTTCTGTTCTGGAGCCTCTTGGATCTGTCAGTAGATAGAGACATTCTTTGTAAAACAGAGTCATGATTGGGTAAGAAAGTGGCTCATTACTGCAAATCGTTCCTGTACCTAATATAAAAATAGTCAGTGAAAAGTGATTGTTAGTGAAATCAGGCCTGAGTCACAATAGAAAAGGTATTGATCTTTTCAAGTCCAAGTTATAATGATATGAAATAGTAAAAAAACTAAAATATTTAGATTTTAGATCTGTTATTTTGTAAAGAAGTTGCAAGTTTTTTATTTATGAAACTAAGAACACATTATGTTCTCAGTGTTCGTAATAACACGTTTTATTATCCTATATAAGGTTCTGTGAAATTTTTCTTTAAGGGTTATTATCAAATTTGATTTTTCAGAAACTAGATAAGAAACTTCGAGAAAATCTAAGAGATGCAAGGAACAGTCTTTTTACAGGTGACACACTTGGAGCTGGCCAATTCAGGTATTATGTTTTATCAGGGTTTTGACTCAGTTTGTTCTTGAAATATAAATGAATTATTTAATTAATTTACCTTCTGTTAGAAATTTCTGTTTTGAGGGCACCTGCATGGCTTAGTCAGTGAAGCATTCAATTCTTGATCACAGCTCAGGTCATGATCTCAGGGTTATGAGGTCAAGCCCTGTGAAATTGTTTTCCATTTTTGTCATCTGTAGGAGAGATTTTTCTCTTTGTATGGTTTTGGAGATCAGTAGCCCTTTTATTTCAATTTTCATTAAGCCTCTTGTTAATGACAAAAGTAAGTGAAAAACTTGTGATGCTTATGTCTATTTCTACCTAACAACTAGTTTCCATTTTTATATTGAAATGCTTATTTAAAAATATACAGTATTGGGGTGAAGAAGTAGAAAAAAACCCCACACAAATGGCTGAGAATTATTTCAAAGGAGATAGGCAATATTTTGGAAAATTAATCCCTACCCCCAGTTTTAAGTGAATTAATAAATAAAGCCTATAAAAATAAATGGACACTCACTATAACTGCCCCCCCCCCCCCAGGGATAATAATTCTGTGGCAACTTTCCATAGACTTATTTCAAGTGACTTTAGGTGGCTTCTCCTGTCTTCTGTGTTATTTTTACAATTGGGAGTTAACACTAACATTATGTTTCAGTTTGTTCTGTCTCAGCCCCACATTAAACTCTTTTATTTCATTGCTGGTCTTAAATCTTCTTTAAAATGTTTCTCATTAAGGAGAACAGAACAGCAAATTCTCACCTGATTTTTTTTTTTTGAACAGAAGCACCCACTATTGCATCTCTTACTTGACAGTTCCCTTTCTATAGTGCTCTCATAAAAGCTTTTAAACCAATATAAAGACTCTGTTTTATTTGGATAATTTCTAAAAACTTACTTATGTTATAATACAGTTGTCTTTTTAATTTGTTGGTTGCATCTCTAAATTAATTAGGGATCAGCAACTTTGTTGGACTGTTTTAGACATTTGAATCTAGTTTAAATTAATGATCCTCCATAAGAATTTGGCAATGTGTGCAGTCATGTTTGGTTATCACAACTGGGTAGATGCTACTAGAATTTAGGGGACTGCATTAAAGGATGCAGCTAAATATCCTACAGTGCACAGGACAAGCCCCCAAAATGAGGAATTATCCAGCCCCATATCCAGTAGTGCTGAAGTAAGAAACTTTACCACAGGCTATCTTTCCTTGCCTTTTACCTAGCTCTGGAGTAATAAATGATAGTAGGTGGAAAGGGTGTACCTCCTACTTATTTATCATGGAGTTTTATCATCAGTGCAGTGTATTTATAATCAGTGCAGTGTAATGAGTTACTAAAATGGTCAGAGATCTCTTACAGGAGAAAATATGAACAGTTAACATAATCAGGTAACAGTATCTTTTGCAAATTGATGTATACTCTTGATACAGTATTGCCAAACCAGACCTTTACAACTTTTGGAGACACGTGGCAACCAGATGACTTCGTGCCTCACTTTGCTTTAAGTATAATCTGTTTTACATCTTAGTTGTAATAATGCAGCAAATAACATATGAAGTATTTCGTAAGTGAGTATTTACATGATTAGGCACCACTGTGGCTTAATGTTTTAGTTATATGTATTATAATGGGATACAGTTTCATGAAGCTCTTCTCTAGAGTCTACTTTTTGAATTTTTGTTTACAGAAAAAAGTTCTAATTTGTAATTTATGAAACTATCAAACATTTGTGTAAATCTATCATCAGATTCTACTTAATAGTTTTCCCTGAAACTGATAATGACTATTCCTTTTTTCCAAAAATGTGAAATACAAGTCTAAGTAGAAGCAGCTTATTCTTACTTCGATAGCTATAAAAATTATTCTGTAGAAACAGTACTTGCACAGATTTTTTTCCTTTAAGATAGTTCCTCAGGACTTATAATCTAGCATTATACACAGACTTAAGTAGTCCGAAGCATTACTTTACTTGACTGGCTATACTAAAAAAGTTTTCTTAAAGTAAACTATTATGGAACGTCAATATTAGCATACTTATTGTTCATGTCAAAATTATAAAACCAGAAAGTTTTAGAAAACAGGAAGTTTTAGAAAAATTGAGATATATATACTGTTATCAAGAATTACATATTTTTTTTTAAATATATTTACAGCTTCCAAAGGCCTTTATTAGTCCTTGTTGACAGAAACATAGATTTGGCAACTCCTTTACACCATACGTGGACATATCAAGCCTTGGTGCATGATGTACTGGTAAGAGGCTCAATATACCACTTTTTAGTAAAATGTAGTAGTGTTTAATGGTCCTTTTAATATAAAATTAATGTCATGGCTACAGAATCACAGGTGAGAAGGGTGGAGCTAAGAAATATAAAAAAAAGTGATGGAATTTGGTTATCACTGGGTATGGATGCTGAAGAATAGTGAAGCATTGAAGGTTAAAGTTCTAAATTTATGATCTTTAAAGTATATGAATAATTTGTATTATTGGCAGTGTTGGGGAGAAAAGGAATGAAGGAAAATGAGTTAGTGGCTTTTTTTTTTTTTTTTTTTTTTTGAGAGAGCACAAGAAGGAGATAGGGAGTGGGGCAGAGGGAGGAGGGAAGGGAGAGAATCTTAAGCAGATTCAGTCTCATGACCCTGAGATCATGACCTGAGCCCAAACCAAGAATCAGACACTTAACTGACTGAGCCACCAGGTACCCCTCAGTGCAGTGAGTGACTTAAAAATTTTTTCATATGAAGTAATTTTTTACTTTCCTTTTTGCCATGCTGAGGAAGTAAATAAATATGTTTCTCCATGGGGAGGAAAGCTATAATTTCCATTTTTCCTGGGAATCAGTTAAGCTCATTTTATAATAAAAGTAAATAGTATTTTTTATTTATACTGTATGTTTTCCACATATATAAAATCATGCTTAAAACTAAAATCTATATTTATATTTATGTATATATTCATCTACTAAATATTGTGGATAGCATGCTATATACACAGATAAACAAAATAGCCCCAATCTTTAAAGGCAATGGGAAGAAAATCTGTACACAATTAAATTCTGTACAAGGCACTCTGTAATAAAGCCAGAATAGTCCCCATTTGATAGAAAAAATTTAACACAGAAGTTAAATGATTTGAACCCAAATTATTGGCTCTGTCAAGACTTAGCACTCTAATTTACTAACTTCTAGCCCAGGCCTCTAGGGTTTATAGTGTGTAATGATATCATTATTGCAAAGAGTGCCTGAAATGTCATATGGAAAGGAAGTGAAAAACATATAATAGATGATTTTTTTGTTTGTTTGTTTTTTTCTTTAAAACCCAAATTGTAGCTGTAAGATATATTTTTAAATCACATTTCAGGATTACTGATGAAAATTGGCAGTTCTACACCCTTTTGTATTCTGGAGTCCTGTGTCATTTTAGACTCAAGAATGAGTGTCAATGAAATAGTAGGCAACTCTGATTCATTTGAGAGGACAAGAAGAATTGAAGGGGCTACTGAATTAAACCCTGAGTAATGGAACACGGAAGCTAGTTTTAGGAGGTCAAGTAAGAGTCTGAGGAAGAATTCAGCCAGTACTGGAGACCCTGCTGTCTGACTAAACATCTTAGACCCTGGTTTTAGCAATAAAGCAATGAAAATATTAATTTCTTCCTGGAGCTTACATTATGATAGGGGAGACAGACAATAACTAAAATAAAATATATGACATTTTAGAAGGTGGAAAATACTCTGGAGGAAAATAATGCAGGTAATGATGAATAGGATTGTATTTAAAATAGGAAGACCTCACTGAAAAAAGACATTGAGGAAAGGACTAAAGGAGGTAAGGTAGTGAATTATAGAGCTAAATGGGAGAGAGAACAGCATTCTAGGCAGAAAGATGCTTAATAGATTTAAAAGATAGCAAAAGAGCCAAGATGGCCAGAGCAAAGTAAGACAAGGGGAATATAGCAGAAGACGAAGTTAAATAGGCTGTGGGAAGCAGTATGGCATAGGACATTATAAGGATACTGACTTTCAGTTTAAGGGAAATGGGGAGCCAATGCAGTTTTGAGTAAAGGAGTGACATCTGATACACATTTTAAGAGTATCACTCTCCCTGCAGTGTTGAAAACAGACTCCTTGAGAGGCATAGGATGAGTCAAGAAACCAATAGGAGGCTGTTGCAATTATCTTAGCAGGATGGTGGCTTACAACAGGATGGAAATAATGAGAGTTGTGATAATCTATGAAATGCAGAGCATAGGATTCATTGATGAATTGAATGTGAAACTAAAAGAAAGAAAGGAGTCAAAGATGAGTCCAGAGTTTTGGCCTTTGCAAATGGACAGACGTCATTTATTGAGATAGAGACATAGAAGGAGAAATTTTGAGGGAAAGGTCAGATGTTGAGTGTTAAACATGTTAAATGTGAGATGCCTATTAAAATATTCAAGTAGATATCAGATGATAGATAGATAGATAGATAGATAGATAGATAGATAGATAGATGTATGTATGTATGTATGTATGTATAAATGAGTCTGGAGTTCAGGAAATACACCTGGTCTCAACACATAAATCTAGGAGTAGTCCATTTATAGATGGTATTTAAAGCCAAGAGATAAAATGAGATCACCAAGGGGATGAATATAGATAGAGAAGAGATCCAAGAACTGAACTCTGAGGCATTTCAACATTTAGAAGGTGGGGTGATGAGTAGGAACTAACAATATAACGTAGAAAGAAGCAGCCAGTAGTGAGATATGAGAACTAGATCTGTGTTGGTTTTGTAAGCCAGTGAATTAACTGTTTTCAGAGAAAATGTAGGAATTAGATTGAACAAATGCGGAGGACTGAGAAGTCACCAATGCATGTGGCAACATCAAGGTTATTAGTAACTTTGGTAAGAGCAGCTTTCATAGTATAAGGACAGAACACAGAAGTGGATTTAAGAGAGATTGAAAGGAGATAGAGAATATAGGCAAACTCTAGAAGAGTTTTTGCTGTCTAGGACAGTTGAGAAAAGTGGTAATTGCTGGAGGGGAATGTGAGGTCGAGAAATTCTTAAATGAGAAAAATTATATCATGTTTGTGTATCAGTGGGAATGATCAAAAGAAAAAGTTGATGCAGGCAATGAGATTGTGTAAATCTGTAGGAGGTCTTAATGATCAGGATCACTATAGACCAGGATTTCTCAACCTTGGCATTGACATTTTGAGCCCAATAATGTTTTTGTTGTGCAGGGCTGTCCTGTGCATTGTGGGATGTTTAGCAGCATCTTTGGTCTCTACCCTCTATCTAGATGCCAGTAGCACTGTCTCAGTTGTGACAATCAAAATGTCTTCACACATTGCCAAAGATACCCAGTCTGTGAAGAGGGGCAAAATTGCCTGAGTGAAAACTGCTATTAATATAGGCTGATGACAGGAGTTTCAAAGCTTGAGTTATTTTAGGGAAGAAGACAAGTTAGAGCCTGGAAGTAGGAAGGAAGGCAGCTATCTTAAATCCTGGGTCCAGCCAATTGGAGTTCAATTATAGCAAGAAAGTACGGTGGAAGTTTAGATGTTCAGAATAGGAGATTTTGCTGTTGACTGAATATGTGTTCTAAAGGGTAATGACAGAAGAGTTTTAGGAATTTGTTAATAAGAGATGGGATTTAAAGGAGGTGGTATAGGGAGTCATATAAAGATGGCATGATGCGATGGTTTTCATAATCTCAAATTAGTTTTGGTTGATGGGGTTCTAGCTTTTGGGTGGGAATGAGGGGTGAGACAAATCAGGAGTCATCTGTTCACTTCTGGTTATATGTGGAGGCTGTGTAGAGCATTGAGGTACTTTGATCTTTCTAATTCCTTTTCTAATGAAAGCATTTGATGCTTTGAGCACTGGAGGTAAGATATTTATATAAGTAGTTGCACCACGAAGGAATATGGTCTTATTCCCTATTTGTTGGAAGAAAAGTTGAGAAACATAGCTTAGGGCAGAGATTTCCCCAAACCAGAAAAGGCTAATACTGGTCCTTGATGTCTTCACTATTCCAAAGTGAAATGAGAATACTAAGGGCTATGAAATGAGGTTTTTTGAACGACCTTTTAACTAATTGTATGTGTGTGCTTTTTGTGAGATACATAAGTTACTGATTTTTTATTTCATATTCTTTAGTGTTAAAATAATCCTCTTAGAAATACAAGGTTAGGGATCCCTGGGTGGCGCAGCGGTTTGGCGCCTGCCTTTGGCCCAGGGCGCGATCCGGGAGACCCCGGATCAAATCCCACGTCGGGCTCCCGGTGCATGGAGCCTGCTTCTCCCTCTGCCTGTGTCTCTGCCTCTCTCTCTCTCTCTCTCTGTGAGTATCATAAATAAATAAATAAATAAATAAACAAATAAATAAATAAATAAATAAAATTGAATATAAATAAATCTTTTAAATAAATAAAACTACAAGGTGGTAAAAATAGGTGGTAGGGTTTTTTTGGTTCTGCTCTTCAGTTCACAGAATTAAAAATTGGCAACCATATGTCTCCAAAAATGTAGCTCAATAAATATTTTTTAAGTGCCTGCTCTGTACCAGTCTGGGATACCTGGTGAACGAAGCAGATGTTAATCCCTGTTGCATGGAGGTTAGACTAGTGTTGGTTTTATAAATAATAAATAAATAATAATAAGTTTTTGTTATAAATAATAGAGCAATGCACATCTCTAGTTAACTTTTCGTAGGCTAGGTTCTTAGCTTTAGGCAGTCTTTTCACAGCATCATTATCAGAATATTTAGATCTTATAAAAATAGTCTCTTTAAAGAGAGTAGTTAAGAAAAACTACACAATCTATATTGACTTATTCCTGTTCATTAATTTTATTTTTTAATTTTAAAAAATTTTAAATTAAGTATATTCCAGAATAGTTAACATACAGTGTTATAGTTTCAGGTGTACAATATAGTGACTCAGCAATACTGTATATTACTCAGTGCTTATCGAGATAAGTGTACTCTTAATTCCCTTCACCTATTTAAACCATTGTCTCACTCACCTCAGCTCTAGTAACCATCTCTTTGTTCTGTATAGTTAAGAATCTCTTTTGGTATGTCTCATTTTTTCCTTTGTTCGTTTGTTTTGTTTCTTGAATTCCATGTATGGGTGGAATCATATGGTGTTTGTCTTTTTCTGACGTATTTTGCTCAGTATTGCACTCTCTAGATCTATCCGTATTGTTGCAAATGGCAAGATTTCAATCTTTTTTATGCCTGAATAATGTTCTGTTATATATATATATATATATATATACATATATATATATGTATGTATACCTGCCACATCTCTATCCATTCATCTATATATTTTTTAAAGGTTTATTTATTTCAGAGAGAGCGAGAGTGTGCATGCACATGTGTGTGCAAGCAGGAGGAGGAGCAAAGGGAGAGACAGAATTTCAAGCAGTCTCCTAGCTCAGTGGAGAGCCCACTGCAGGGCTCAATCCCATGACTCTGAGATAAGGACCTGAGCTGAGATCAGGAGTCAGATGTTGAACTGACTGAACCACCCATGCACCCATATCCATTCATTGGACAGTTGGGCTGCTTTTATCATTTGACTACTGTAAATAATGCTGCAATAAACATAGGGGTGTATATATCCTTTCAAATTAGTGTTTTCATATTCTTTGGGTAAATATAAATATCCTGTAGCCTAATTACTGGATCATATAGTAATTCCTGTTAATTTTAATGTAGTTTCTAGATGTGGAAAAACTATAACTGGGATATCATAAATTGTTATCATGTCATTTTTTTTGTTGTTAAAACTGCCACTTTTGAAGTTCGTTTAGTTTTTAAAATTCTTAATAATTATACCCTTTATCTCCACAAGATGGAGTAAAAGTTCTAGATAGGAAATGTTAACTTGTAATTGGAGCTTGCTTTTTATACTAAATAATTTTGCCTGAAAATCTTGAATGCTGATAGTATTTATATTTTAGACTATGGAAGCAACTGAAAATTCATATAGCTTCCCTGTGTGCTGGGAAAGATTCTTGTCATTTAATGTGAGAAATACATTCTTCTGATGAAAAACTTGGCAATGCCCTTTTCCTTTTACTGGGATATAAGAAGCAGAACTGATCATTAGAAAGTCATGACTCCTTTTATTATACCTTGGTTATGGGAGGGGTGGTTTTGATTGTTCATCTGCCATGGGTAGTTACCATTAGCAAAGGGATAGGCATTATTTCATCTCAGTATCTTGTTCTTTAGTTAGGCTTGGTTTTTCATATCTTAAGTATCCTTTTTGTGTGTTTGGTTCTCTGCTACTGACTCTTATTATTTGAAACACTAAATCACAATTTATATTAATATATAAAAGTGTTTTTTGCCACTTAAGAGGAAAAAAGGAAGTGGTTTCTAAATATATATTTTTAAAAGGTTATTAGAAAAGCATTTTAAGAAGCACTCATTTTTTTTAAAAGGTATATGACTGCAGTATAATAGATGTAGTTCAGAGTTTCATGCTTTGAAGATGGATGCTCTGTTGATTCTGTAGTCTTTACAAAACCTCTTGGATAGCACTATGTTGCTCTAGTTTCAGGCATTTGCTTTAAAGTCAAAAGTGTAATGTAAACTTAGTCACTTAAATCAAAGTTGTTCGTGAAAAGTTCCTACTAAAGGTGTGTAGACTATGTAAAATCCAAAAAAAATCCTTGATTTCATTCATTTATTTAAAAATGGTATTGTTTCAGTATTTCCGTATTCATTGCTGTATGTATTATTTGGTACTTACTAATCTGTAAATTAACCTGTAAATATTGTAATCACAGTATTTCTTGCTTATTGTCCAATGTGGATGGGCAAGGAGGACTTATCATAGTCACTCCCAAAGTAAGTGTAATGAGATCCCATCTCAACATGTGCTTTCACAATCACTATGCCAAGAGGCAAACAATTGTGGGTTTTATTTTAAATCCTGTTTCAGTGTCACGAATAAAGTTTTAAGACTTTTATTAGGGAATATTTCATATAAAAACACACCCATACAATACTATAATGAACCCCCATGTGCATCACTCCATTTCCCAGGCAATATGCATCTTATCCTGGGCATTATATGATCTAAGCATAAATATTTCAGCATTTATCTAAACAACAACAAAAAAGTACCGTAATTTTATTATCATAACAACAAAATTAACAATTATTCTTTGGTAATATCTACTGTTATCTCTATATTCAGCATTTCCTAATTGTTTCAAAGACACATGTATACAGTTGGTTTGTTCAAATAGAGATCCAAACAGTATCCATACATTGCATTGGTTGATACATCTTTAAGCTTCTCAGTTTACAACAGTTCCTCTTTCTACTCCTTTTTTATTGCCATTTTTCAGTTGAAGGAATTGGATTGGTTTTCTAAAGAGTTTCCTTCATTTCTACATTTGGTTGATTGTATTCTTGTGAGACAATTTGACATGGTTCTCTATCCTCAGTATTTTCTATAAACTGATCTAGAGACTTAATTGGATTTGGCTCAATTCTTTACCAAAATATACTTTGCTTTTTTTCCATGTGAATATAAATCTTTGCTATAAATGGTTGTCACCTATATCACCCAAACGTAATTTTATCATTAGCTCTATTTGGGTTGACTGGTCTGCTTTAACATGTAAAAGGAGACTAAGACTACTGAAGACTTATCCATGTTTTTAGCACTTCTCAGTGGGATTTACTTATATCTTATGATTTGGGACACCATTGTCTAGTCTCTAAGTCAAGAAAGAAAGTATGAGTATTAGTAAGAACAGGTTAGACTCTATCATGTTAAAACTAATTCTGTTGTCTTTTATTTGTCTATAAAATGTTCACTTTCTTTAACATGGCTAAGTACAGCACAGAATGTTCTAATTTCCCAGTTTTCAAGACTAAAATTTTCCTTATTTGCCTGGCTGTTATGCAAACAATGGAAGTGTTCTTTCCACTTTTATGTTATTTCTCAAAATTCTTACCATTTTTTATTCCTTTATCATTTTGTATTTTCTTTTGTTTCATCAGTACTTCAGTAATAGTGTGCTCTTATTTTTCAACCACTAGTTTTGTTAATGTTACTTGTATTTTGAATGAGCTGTATCATCACCATGAAATAGTACTTTACTAGAAATTCTGGTTAATAAGGCTCAACTATTTAACTACCAGTATCTTTTTTTTTGTTAATTTTTAAAGCAAGAGTTCTCATATTTAGCTGTTAATATCTATTGTGTTTCCTTCCTATTTGGGTAAGCTGTTGTACAAACTAAGGTTACAATATGGGGTGGGAAAGTAAGAGGAATTAAGTAAGGTTACTGATGTATATATCCTATGATGATATGAAGAGTCAGGAAAAAACATAGTATTAACAGGCTGAAATATAACATTATATACTCTTTGTCAACTTCTTAATCAACTATGGCAATTGGACATCTGTGCATTTCACACTCATGTTTTGTGTCTTAAGAGAAAATAGCAAGGAAATAAACAGTAGTTTTAAAGGATAAGTTGCAGGGTATGTATGGTCTAATGTATTAGACTCAGTATTGTTGACCTAGTTTCATCAAAAGGAGATTAAGTTCTATTAAGTACACTTAATCTGCTAGGACCTAGAAGTTTAATTATTAGTTAAAAATTAATAATATAGCCATATTTTGTCTTTAGCTCACTATTCTTCAGAGTAGAGTTGAACCATAAAATACTATTACATGAGGAAACCCCCCAGGTCTATGGCAAGAAGGAAGGATAAAAAAAAATACTTTTATTCTGGTTTTTGTGTGTTTGTTTTCTGAGAAAGGGCAAAAAATCAAGCCTCACATGAATAAAATTAGTTCTAGGCAGAAAAGCTTATAATGCTCCGACTACCTATTAGAAATTATATAAAAGGGAGTGCTATTATTATTATTTTAGCTTCTATTGTAATTTTTTTTAATGCAAACCATCAGTTAACAGATCAGAATGTTAAGACTCCCTAAGAGTTTTAAAATTATATTTAAGGGGTACATGGGTGTTTCAGTAAGTGTCCGACTCTTGATTTTGGGTCAGGTCATGATCTCAGGTTGTCAGATCGAGTCCTGCATTGGGCTCCACACTCAGTGGAGATCCTCTTTCTTCCCCTCCTTCTCCCCTTGCCCTCTTCTGTTTCTCTCTCTCTCTCTCTCCCTCTCTAAAAAAATTAAAAATAAAAATACTATATTTATGATTATGTTTGTTACTGGAACCTGGTAAACATCATCAAAAGGCCTGGTTAAATAAATGGATATGTCTAAATGTTGGACTACTGTATAACTATGATAAAGATGAAGTAGATGTACATATACAGGTAGAGAAAGAGCTCTAAAATACATTATTGAGAAAAAGTACAAAAAATACATAATGTAATCCAGTTCTTTAAAGTAAAATTAAAAGGATATGTGTATGCTGGCACTTGCAAAAATATTTTTCTAGAAGGATACACAAGAACGTTAACATGATTTTTATATATTTTTTGAAGTTTTAATCATTTGTATCTACTACTTTAATTAAAATACATAAATATTAAAAGTACATTTGTGTGTGATGAAACATTGGAAGGAGGTCTTTAAATTTCAGATGTATATTTTGTCCTTAGAATTATTAGAAAGGGCAGTAAGAATCTGTGTTATTTTCCTTGTTGTAGGAAATATTATCATTCTTGAAATCTTACTTTAAAAAAAGATTACTTTTTCTTAGGATTTCCACTTAAACAGAGTTAATTTGGAAGAATCTTCAGGAGTAGAAAATTCTCCAGCTGGTGCTAGACCAAAAAGAAAAAACAAAAAATCTTATGATTTAACTCCAGTTGATAAATTTTGGCAGAAGCATAAAGGAAGGTAAGTAAGAAAAACATCAGTAAGTGAAAGATTCACCCCTTATAGGAAAATGAAGATGACATCTGACTTAATGAAATTGATGAAGTAAATAAAAAAGATCATGGTGGTTCATCCACACGCTGAGTAGGGGCTATAATTAAATAGTCCATAGGGATATATCTATTTCTCCCTGATTCCTAGGTTGTTTCTTGTTGGTTGTTTTTTGAGACCATTTCTCTTTTCAGTAAACTCATACTATATGATTTTGTAGATTTTAGAGATAGTCTTTCTAAATTTTTTTGCTGTCCCCATTGACCCTCTACAAAACCATTTCTGCCTTTCACTAAAATAGATATTTGTGATAGAGAAACATTGAAATGTAATCTTCCCTCTCTGTTCCATGTTTGCCTTCATACAAACCCAGTTTTAGATATCTGTGGAATACCTAAGCCTGAAAAACATTTATTTAAAGTACATTAGAAATACTAATTTGTTGTATGATTTTTTTATAGGCAGATATACAGATCCCATGTATTGCTATGTCCCTTAAAGTTTAGGATACTTCATGGGCTCAGTAATTGTTTAAAAAAAAAAAAAATGTGATCTAGTGGTCATTATGGCTAAACAAACCATTCTGAACAAGCCGGAAAAAATCATTCTTAGAAAAAGAATGCTGCTCATCAGCAATTATGGAAATACAATGTTATTTATTATTATAATTTTGAGTATTTCAGGTATTACTGTACCTACGTATGTGACCAAGTCCTTGATAGGGCTGTTCTTTTTGGCCTCATTTATGTTTAAAGAGAAGTAAGATATAGACGTGATTCAACCAGCTGGGTTTTTTGTGTGTTTTGTCTGTTTTTTTATAACTATTTTTTTTTAACATGGGAAAGTCACATTGCTTATAACAAGGAATTTTATTTTCTCTGTAGAGAAAAATTATTATTTTCCTCTTTCTGACTGGCAATTTGGATACTGTTGTAATTTTTTTTTATTTAATTTTATTTTTTTATTTTTTAAAAATTTTATTTATTTATTCATGAGAGACACAGTGAGAAAGAGAGAGAGAGAGAGGCAGAGGGAGAAGCAGGCTCCATGCAGGGAGCCTGACATGGGACTCGATTTGGGGTCCCCAGGATCACACCCTGGGCTGAAGGCAGGTGCTAAACCGCTGAGCCACCCAGGCTGCCCCTGTAATTTGTTTTAAATAATTTTCTCCTTGGAATTCCATAGTCTGTGCTCTTTTACATACTGGCAAAGTACAAGAAGTTACATTTACATTATTTCTAGAGGATGCAGGATATTTTAAAATTAATTTTAAGATTTAGATTTTCTAATAGTAAAAAGCTTTATAAAAGTCTTCATTCAAATCTGGAAGATATGAATTTTTTAATGTGTATATTTAGGAACAATCTAAAAAGTCAGTTGAATATTAAGGACTTTAATTTTTTGTTTGTAAGTAAGAATAGCCCTGAATAACTCTCACTCACATATTGTACTACAATATTCTAGAACTATAGTAATAGTAATGTGGGCACAAAGACACTGGCAGATAGTGTAGAGTAAAACAAGTAACTTAAACCTCTCTGAACTTCAGTTTCCTCATCGGTAAAATTTAGGGATGATAATTCTACCTCTTGCCCTATTTCAGAAGGTTGTGATGAAGATGAAGTGAAATAATATAACAAAGTAACTTTCCCAAAGTCATCCGGTTATTATCGTTAAAAGCAAGAATAAATCCCAATTTTAGAAGATCCCAAAAGGCTCTGGTCCTAATTAATAATAGTGTGTACCTCACCAAGACAGTGGTTAGATTATATATGAATAGAGACACATTCTTAGCATTGTGTTTGGCATACAGTAAATACTCCGTAAATATAAGCAGTTATTATCTGTTAGCCCTGAGACCTGAAGATACTGGAGATTTCAGGAACATCTGGTTCAACCAGCACGTTTCAATAGGTTCAGTGCTCTGTTCTGGCAGCATAGGGGCTGCGGAAGCTGAGGTTTGTGCCTGTGGTAGTTGTGTAAAACTGGACCATATTCCTCAAAATCCTCTCAGGGTCTTCTGTCATTTCTCTCAGTCTCTACTGGATAGTATGTGCTGTCATTAATCAAGTGTTATCAAGTCTCAGGGCAAGGGTTTCTGTTTAATTGCTGCTCAGACAGGACCTTTTATTTCTTAAAGGAAGAAAAGCTTCTGGCCTCTACAGCTATAAATGAAAAATACTTCTGTTAGGAACCCTTTTATGGTCAATGTACATTTATTTAGAATTATTCAAGATTAGTGCCCTGTGAAATTTTTTCTACCAAAGCTATCAGTGTTTGCAGATCACTTGTGTCTGAAGTCTATGGAAATTACTGCTAAACCACACTTGCCTGGAGGAAGACATCAGGCGTTAGACCAACAAAAGTGGCCTATATTCTACTTTTACTAGCAGTAAGATATTAAGCTTACAGAATTAAAAGATTTTTCTCACAATTACTTGCATGAAATATTTTTTAAATGCCATCTTTGTAATTATATGAACCATGTGACAGTAGTATTAATTTGGGTAGTAATATTTAATTGATGTTTCATATACCATGCCTTCTCTTTTTTGTTTTTCAGTCACTTTAATATTTTACTTTTTTTCTTACAGTGTATAGGTAAAGAAAAATGTGATATGGTTAATGAAAATAATAGAAATAAATTTAAATTTGCTTAGTTGTATAAGAATTTAAATGCATTTAAAGAAATAGTATTTATAAGTAGATATCCAAGGATATGTATATTTTTATGCTAAATATGCTGTGTCATATATTAAATATATTCCAATCCAAATAGGTACATTTACAATAAAAATAAATCCTCATTGGATGTATTTCAGAATTCACACAAAAATCAATATTTTAATATCATACTCACAGTTCCTCTTGTTTTCAATACTATTTCAGTCCATTCCCAGAAGTTGCAGAATCAGTTCAGCAAGAACTGGAATCTTACAGAGCACAGGAAGATGAGGTTAAACGACTTAAGAGCATTATGGTAAGATTCCATTTGCTTTCTTAGATCTACAGGGAAGCAGAAGGATATCTGGAGAGAAAAAGCTTTACTTTGTTTTCTCATGAAAATTTGAAACCATTTGTTGCTTTAATAACAAAAGTATTCTCAACTTAGATAAAAGATCTTTTATAAAAAGCAACCTAAATACTAAGAAGAGCACAACTTAAAAAAAAAATTCTCAATTTATGATCTGAAAAAAATAATGTGGCTTTATTTTAAAGATATCTTTTCCAGTGCTGCTCATTCTACTACACTTGACCTAACCTCAGAGTTCAGCTCTACTATTTATTACTACATGAGCTGTGGCAAGTCTCTGGACCTATTTCTTTATCTGAAGATACCTGCTGGTCCATCATCATCCAACTTACTAGACTGGTGGTGACCAGAACTTTTCGGTAACTGTCAAAAATGGATAGACTCGTTCCTTACAGGAAAAAGATTTGTTACTCTGGGTGACCTAAATCTTAGTGTTTATCAGTGATCTTAGGAATATATTGATTTTTATGCTTCTGAGATCTTTTTTTCCTCCTCAGGGACTAGAAGGGGAAGACGAAGGAGCCATAAGTATGCTTTCTGACAATACTGCTAAGCTAACATCAGCAGTTAGGTAAGTAAGCAATATATGCTCTTTAAGTCTTTATTGATAAGATTTATTTTGAACGTTAAAAACTTGGCTAAAGTTTTTAATAATAAGAAATAGTAGGTAATAGTATAGACCTTTAAAAAAAATAAACTGTTTTTAACTTGTTCAGACTGAGTTAAATTACCTTCAAACAGCAGATCATTTACTTCTTTAACTAATTAAAATTGTATAATGGGGATATATTTACCAAGAAGATAGTGTTGGTGGTAATAATACAAGTTATTATTTATTTTATCATTGCTATTATTTTATTAACTAAAGGTTAAGCACAATTTCTTTCTGATACTTATGAAATGCTATCAAGGAGAGAAGAAATGTGTTTTAGATATATAAGTAAAATCATATTTCCATTAATCTGATTATGTTCTGAACCTCCAGATTTTGGAATCAGAAAGTGAAATGGTGTAATAATGATATTTAAGAGACAGATTACTTTAAAACAAGAAGCATTTAACCTGTATTAAAGTAGTGAATACTGTATAGAGTAAAACCTAGAGGTTAAATTCGGTTGACAGTTTAATTTGTCATCTTGTAACTTTTTTACTATTCTAAGTTTCCTCAGAGGAAACACTCAGGTGTGTTTTATTAAGGTCTGTGTCATTTTCTTAGAAAATTTAATGGTTAATTTTCAATTTTTTGATACTTGTAGTTCTTTGCCAGAACTCCTTGAAAAAAAAAGACTTATTGATCTCCATACAAATGTTGCCACTGCTGTTTTAGAACATATAAAGGTAAATTTACCCCCCCCTACAGTATTTATGTATTCTACTTATGTAGGGTTTTATACTTAAGATGATTTCATATTCATTCTCTCGTTGAGACCTCAATATAACATTATGAAATATAATTACCAAAGGCAACATTATTATCTTCATTTTTTGCAAATGAGAAAGCTTAAGAATCCAGAAAGAATAGTGGTTTGCCAAGGTCACATGTACAGTAAATAGAAGTTATAATCTCTGGTATTTCTATTATATTGCCTATTATTGCCTCAATAACTATCTCTGCATTTACTACGCTGTTAACAGTAGACCTGTGTCTAACAAACCATTAGGAATATAGATTTAGACTCTCCTTTTACTATAGTACTATCTAAAATATCCATTAACTCTTAGTTTTTAGATGAGTCTTTTAGCATTAAAGCTTCCATCTCCTGTTGTACTGTGATTTTGAAAAAAATAGGTTGTATTTTCTATATGTTGTTATCATAGTTCTATTATCTTATTACTTTGTTCATAATAAGTCACCTTGACTTAATTAATCCTTCAGTATTCTACTGTCGCTTATTCTCTGGACATGGAGCTGAATTTCAGCGACAGATTGACCATACACTAGAACATCATTATTACCGACCCCTACTTTCCATGTGATATGTTACATTTCAAAAAGCAATGTGAAAAAGTTAAATATGCTTGTTCCAAATTCAAGGATGTTGATAACAGCTTGGATTTATGGAAAGGGGACTTAAACATGTTTTTCTTTTTTAATGATCTAAAGAGCTATAGAGAATAAGAAGGAGCCAGTACAAATGGATAATAGACATTGTGCAGCATGGAATTTAAACATGCATAATTTCTTCTGTTCCACTTCTCAGTATTGATGGATATTTGCTATTTTCATGTACCTACAGGAATAGATAATTGTGCTGTTTATAGATGACTCTGCTGATGATATTTTCCCTTCCATATGTAGCATCTTTATAAAATGGGAAAAGGCTGCTCAGGTCTGTAAACACCTGAGGTCACTGTCTCCTGTGGACATAATGTATATACCAGGTGAAATACAACAGAGAGCTATACTGAGAATTTCCTTCAGTAGGAAAGACAGGCTTTAAAAAAAAATTAAAATAAAATAAAATAAAAAGAAAGGCTTTGCTTACAAGGTGAAGAATGAATCTAATATAAAAAGTTTTTAAAAATTTATTGCATCAAGACAAAATATAAGTTCTAGTTTATATCTGTTAAACTGTAATTATATGCTGAGGAACTTATGATCCATTAAACATTTTTCGAGTACTTGCTGTGTGCCAAGCAGGGTGCTAGGTGCTACATGCAAATAAATAGACAAGAAGTAAAAACAAATTCTAAGCTATGATAGTTAATAGTCCTATATGGGCTTTAAGATTTAAGCTATTCTATGGATTTTCTTTGACTTTAGGGTTTTTTGCTTATGTATTTCATTAGTAAAGTTTATTGATTCTTATATTTTATTTTCTGACCCCAAGTCTCATAGTTCTAAAACCAGGAAAATGCCAAGCTCAGCTCCTACCACCAAACCTGACTTGTGTAACCCAAAGTAACTATTATTGTACCTATAGAAAGCACACAGTTTCATCCTATTCATAAAACTTCACAAAATTATCTTGCTACAAACTTATATCAGTATACTCTAGGTCAGAGCTTATGGTGTGAAAAAATTCTACCTAAAGTAATTGATTTATTCAGTCATTTTTATTCAGTGATTTTGTGTTGTGCTAGGCCCTGGAAGTTTTGTGGGAAATAAGACAAGTTCTCTATTCTCTTGGAGCTAATATTGTAGTAACAATAAACAAAGTACCCAAATTAGAAACCAAGATAATTTCAGTCATTTAGGTGATGTGAAAACAAAAAACAGGGTGATATGAGGTGATGGAGAGCAGCTGAGAGGGCTACTCTAAGTGGTTAGGAATAGGTAGTTAGAGAAATCACCTTTAATGTGATGTTTGAGTTGAGACCTAAATCACAAGGAGCGACTTAATAAAAATCTCAGGGCCAGGCGTTCCATCAGAGGAACTAAAAAGTGCAATGGCCTTAAGGCAAGGAACAAGTTTGGTATGTTTAAGTATGTAAAAGAAGACTAATAGTGCTTATGGTGAGGAGGGGAAAAGTGATAGACTATGGGATCAAGAGAAATAGCAACTTAAATATGATGGGAAGTCATTGGAGATTAGTGACATCTGATTTACGTTTTAAATGGAGAATTGAGGAGTGTGAGTGATGGCTGAGTTCTGGACATAAGTGTGGTGTTGAAAGATAGCTATTACTGCTGTTTAGGTGAAAAATGATGTTTAAAGGCAAAATTTAGTATAAATGCTTCATAATGTTTGTTTGTAATTTTACCCTAATGATTTTATGAGTTTTTCAAAATATTTTGTGGTAATAGAGGCCATCTATCTGACTTTAACATGCTACCATGCATGACACATATATTTCTGCTCTAACAACTGGTCATTTGGCTCTCTTTATAAAAGAAGTTCAAACTAATTTGGCATTCAGTGTGTTAAGTGACTTTATATAAAAGCTACACATTTTGGGGATAATTTTTTGCTGTAACTCAAGGAAAACACCCTTTCAACGGGGTCTGATTTAAAGAAACCATACTATAAAATCGCTTGCAGAAGGAAAATGATGTCCTCTACAGGATATACTGTTCCTCACTTAGTCATTCTAAGAAACCCAGTCAACATCAGAACATCTTTAAATATCATTGATTAAGGAGCATATTTATCATAAATATTTACATGTCAGTCATACTTGTATTTAATAAGCTGCATACTCTAAGAAACATTCTGATATAAATTCTTTTAGTATAGAAAAATTTAAATGTTTTTGTAACAAGTCCTTTGTAATGTTGGCCAACTCTTTTATTATTTCTTGTCAGAGTTAGCATATAAATTCTTCTATCCCATTATTGCTTATTACTGCTAGTTATAAAATTTCTTCTTAAAGTTTTTGTAATAATTAAATTTTCAACCTTATAATATTTACTTTTAAGTGGCTTGGTTATTTGTACTATGACTATTCTATGCCACGTACCTCTGGCTATAATGTTAATATTAACATTAAGTACTTTTCTCTGTGATCTCTTGCTCTTTTCACCAGAATTTGTTAACTATTTGAGCCTCACTTCTTTGTAAACTTTTATTCACCTAAGTGGTAAATATTTTTTATTACTATTGGCAAGAATATTATGACTTTTTATGCAGAGATCTTAGAACATTTCTCTGGGTATTCATCTTCATTGCAGTTTTGCAAATTTTTCTTTTGGGAAGTTTAGATCATAGCTGCTTTTTTACATTTCCTTAGATTATTTTCCGAAACAGAGTACTAAAAGGAAGTAATTTCTTTAGAAGTCATGACAGTTATCTGTCAATCAGTATTTTGGTGGAAAGCTAGAAATAGTGCATCAATTTGCAACAACTTTGGCAAATATTATTACTTATATTAATATTCTAAGGATTTTAGGTTTTAACTTTAGTTTAATAGATTAAAAGAGTGAACTGTTGAATTCTCATTTGTTTTGAGTATTCCATACCTTTTAAATCTCTTCTTTAGCTATTCTTTCATTTCTAATACAAGTATGGCTTTACCACTTGCTGGTTGTTGGGAAATGGCTCCTGGGATGAAGTAATTTTATAGACACAATTTATTTCAGTTCTTGTTACCTCACCTGCATAGTCAAACTGAATTAAGTATTCTTTAGAAGATACCTAAGAAAATGAAAAGACACCTATGTGTAAGTCATGGTAGATGATGGGACACCTGGGTGGCTCAGTGGTTGGGCATCTGCCTTTGGCTCAGGGCATGATCTCGTGGTGCCGGGATCAAGTTCTGCATCAGGCTCCCTGCGTGGATCCTGCTTCTCCCTCTGCCTCTGTCTCTGCCTCTCTCTTTCTGTGTTTCTCATGGATTAATAAATAAAATCTTTAAAAAAAAAGTCATAGTAGATGAGAGAAATAGCAAGATGCGTTCTTTCCCTTAATGCTCCCACCTGAAAGGAAGATCTCTAACATCTGAACACTTCATCTGAATACATCCAGCAAAAAACAAGCTGTTAATAAACTGTTATGGATTGAAGCTTCATTGGTGCTGAATTCTCATTTTTGTTTTGCTGCTTCTTGTGGAGAAAGTTCAGGGGTACTGAATTAGAGCTAAAGACATAGATCAAGCAGATGTACTGCCTTAGGTCTATATTCTGAATAAGGCTCAGCCCTTGGTAGCAATGCTGCCTTTTAACTATAGCATCTCCTCTGGGGTACTTATATTTCTTTGGCTCAACTTCTCTTTTCTAGGGGAAGATAAGCTTTAAAAATAAAAACTCTCTTTATTGATTGCCACCAGTCAATAGACCAAATTAACCGATGCCTTTTATTCCTTCTATAAAACATAGCAGCTGCTGGCCACATTATCACATGCTAACAACTGGCAGCTAGGATGCCTCACAGATTGAATTTTTTGTTTACCTAAGAGTTATTTATGTTTGATTCCAGTCTATTTATGCCAATTATATGAGAAGAAAGGAGGATTGTTTCTTTAAAACTAGGTTATACACCTTAGATTTACTGAAGATTTTGATTTAACTATTGTTTAAATTAGTACTGGCTAAAAAAGGAAAAACTTAACTAAAAATTGGAAAATCTTGAAAAATACTAAAATTGCTTTGCGGATGTCTAGAAGTTTTTTGGTTCCACTTCAAAGAAACTAAAACTGGAAATCATAGGTGATCCCTTATAGGTGTGCTTTGTGTAGGAAAGAATAAAAAATTCAGTGAAACCTCTGTACTCAAAGAAGAGGTGTTGAACCTGCATCAAGATTGACAGAGAATTGTATATCAAGATTGACAGACAATTGTATATTTTAGGTCTTAAGTTAAAAGGCAGTATTCAGAATATATGTATATACACACACACAACACATGAGGGGTTTTTTTTGTCATTCTTTACAGTAACTGACTTTGATTAACTGGTCACTACTCCCCTATCACAGTAGGGAAGAAATTTTACTGTACTAGAAATCAGAACATTTCTTTGGCTGTATTTTAAATGATCTCAATATATATATATCAAGTAAATGTTCATATAACTTTGGTGTCTTTTCAAGGCAGGAGGACAATATATTCTGTAATAGAAAGACCCAGTGGATAAGCTGTCATTGTATTTTAACTCTTCTTACCCAAATAAGATTAGTCACTATCAGAACTTGAAGGTTGTTTTTTTTTTTTTTTTTTTTTAAATTTTTATTTATTTATTTATTTATTTATTTATGATAGAGAGAGAGAGAGAGGCAGAGACACAGGCAGAGGGAGAAGCAGGCTCCATGCACCAGGAGCCCGACGTGGGATTCGATCCCGGGTCTCCAGGATCGCGCCCTGGGCCAAAGGCAAGCGCCAAACCGCTGCGCCACCCAGGGATCCCTGTTTTTTTTTTTTTATTATGACCAAAGATAGCTCTCGAATGAGTGGAATATCCTTTAACTTCTCACTGTGAATTTCGGGAGTCTTTCCACATCTCAAAAAATAAAAAGTGTGAAATTACCTTTCTCTAGTTCTTTGCTCTCACTTCTCTGCCATCTGCTTTTGCAGTGACGAAGGATTGTCATTGAGACCCAATTATAAAGGTTAAATTCAAAGAAATAAAGACTTCTCAGAACATTTGATAAGAAAATAACCTAATTAAAAGGGCAAAAAGACTTAAACAAAAAAAAAAAAAGACTTAAACAGAGACTTATCTGAAAAAGATATCTAGATGACAAGTTCAACATCAATAATCAGTAGAAAAATGGAAGCAAAACCACAAGACATCTCTACACGTGTATTTAAAAATGTCTAAAAAGGGGTGCCTGGGTGGCTCAATCAGTTAAGCATCTGTCTTCAGCTTGGGTCATGATCCCAGAGTTCTGGAATCAAGCCCCACATCTGGCTCTTAGCTCAATGGGAAGCCTGCTTCTCCCTGTTTCTCTGCCTGCTGCTCCTCCTACTTGTGTGCTCTCTCTCTCTGTCAAACAAATAGTCTTTTTTTTTTAATGTATAAAATTTAAAAATCAATCAATCATGAAATATAAAATGGTATTCCACTTTGGAAAATAGTTTCTTGGTTTTTTAAAATGTTAAATAGAAACCAGTCATTGGTCCAGCCATGCCATTCCTAGGTAGTTACCCAAGACAAATGATAGTCTGTGTTTATTGTACACATATATTCACAGCAACTTCATTATAATAACTAAAAATTGGAAACAACTCAATGTCCACCAAGAGCTGAATTGTATAAATAAATCTTAGTATTTCCATAAAATGGAATACTATTTGGCAATAAGAAGGAAGGTATTATTTAAAGAATATGGATGAATCTCAAATACACTGAGTGAAAGAAGCCACATTAAAGAAGAGTACATCATCTATGATTGCATTTACATAAATTTCATAAAAATGCAAGCTAATCTATAGTGACAAAATGCATATCAGTGCTTGCCTGGTAACCTGGAGAAGAGTGTTGGAGGGCCAAAAGGGAGGCATTACAACAAGGAAACTTTACTGGATAATGAATGATAGGTTCACTATCTGGATCGTGTTCATGATTTTATGGGTATATGTATATTAAAACTTAATAAATTTTGTATTACATCAGTTATATTGTTAAGTTATACTTCAATAAGATAAAAAAGTAACAAAACAAAAACATTTTTGCCTAAGCCATTGAGAAAGCCAAGATTAATTTTAATAATGTGAGTTTTTTGGCTTCAAGTTTAAAGAGACCTAGAGTAGCAAGAAACAGGATATGCTGTGTAATATATGAATAGGTAAGCCCAGGAGAATTTTATAAAAATTTTTCCCTTACAGGAATATACAGTAGAATAAATGCAGAGTAGAAGCAAATTGAGATAAGGAGTAAAATGTTTATTTTTTTTTAATTTTTATTTATGTATGATAGTCACAGAGAGAGAGAGAGAGAGGCAGAGACATAGGCAGAGGGAGAAGCAGGCTCCAGGCACCAGGAGCCCGACGTGGGATTCGATCCTGGGTCTCTGGGATCATGCCCTGGGCCAAAGGCAGGCGCTAAACTGCTGCGCCACCCAGGGATCCCAGGAGTAAAATGTTTAAAAGGAGAAGACATGCATTCCTTATTTTTTTTTTCATAAACTTCTCACATTTTATTTATTAATACCTCACCTTGTTCTACAAAATTTGAGGTAGTTTATGATAACAGTACATGGAACAGCCAAAGAGAATAATTAATGAAAATCAAAATCAAACAAAACCCTTAAAGAACTTCTCTGTCCTCTGGCTCCTGTTTTCCACAGTCATTTGTGAACGTTCTGTGGAACTTCAGACATTCAAGCAAGAAGGAACCTTGGGACAGAGTTATAAATAGATTCCACAAATTATTAGCTTTCTTCCTTGATCAAATAATGTTAGAAATAAAATTTACTGAGTCCTCTTGTCATCTTCAAGAGAGAGAGTGCACAAGCAGGAGTTGAGGGGGTAGAGGGAGAGAGAGAATCCCAAGCAGCCTCCAGGATCCTGAGATCATGACCTGAGCTGAAATCAAGGTTAGATTAACCAACTGAGTGGTGCCTGAGCGGTGGCTACCCAGGCACCCCTCTTGTCTGGATTTTGTGTCCATGAATGCTTAAATAGGAAATGAAAATGTAGTGGTAAACTTTTAAATTGTTTCATAGAACAAATACACTTTTTAGAACATGGATATTTTTTAAAGGTCAGTTACATTGAAGTACTGAATAGTACCTCAAGAATCAAATTCCATGCTGGAGTTACATACTGACTGAGAGCAAATGTTAATACACATACAAACAAGTATATTATGTACTCTGTAATTATTATAAATGTGTTAAGTATGTCTTTTTTAAGCACATGCAAAATCCTCTCTGTATATTCTTTTGAGTTATTGGATGTAACACCTGTAAAGAAGTTGGGATGCCTGGGTAGCTCAGCGGTTAAGCGTCTGCCTTTGGCTCAGAGCATGATCCTGGAGTCCCGGGATCAAGTCCCACATCGGGCTCCCTACATGGAGCCTGCTTCTCCTCTGCCTACGTCTCTGGCTCTCTCTCTGTGTTTCTTATGAATAAATAAATAAAATCTTAAAAAAAAAAAAAAGGTGAAGAGGTAAAAGTAAAAGGTGTTATTCAGACTACACAAATTTTCCCAAGATTTTGTTACACTCTATTAAATGTGACCCTTTACCAAAAAAATGACCCTTTTGTTTAGTTATTTGCATATTTGTTTTTTTAACTAATAGACTATTTTTAGAATAGTTTTACATTTATAGAGAAAAATAAGTGAAAAGTACAGAGAATTTCCATATACCCCTTTATCACCCACCCTCAGTTTCCCCTATATTTAGCATCTTGCCTTAGTGTGGTATATTTGTAACAATTTATAAACCAATATTAATACATTGTTACTAACCAAAGCCCATAGTTTTCATTAGGGTTCACTCTTGCTGTTATACATTCCATGGTTTTTGACAAATGTATAATGACATGTGTCCATATTACAGAATCATACAGAATAGTTTCACTGCTCTAAAAATCATCTATGCCCTACTTACTTGTCCCTATTTCCCTTCTGCTGAGTCCCTGACACTGATCTTTCTACTGTCTCCATGGTACTTTTTCAGGATGCCATATAGTTGGAATCATTGCAGTATGTAGCCTTTTCACATTGACCTCTTTGACTTAATGTACATTTAAGATCTGTCTTTTCATTGCCTAGATGTACCACATTTTGTTTATCTGTTCAGCTGTTGCAAGGCATCTTGATAGCTTTCAACTTTTTGGCAATTGTAAATTAAGATGCTATAAACGTCCATGAAAATGTATTTGAGTGGATGTGTTTTCACCTCCTTTGAGTAAACACTGAGGAGTTGGTTGCTGGGCGATATGGTAAGAGTATTGTTTAGATTTGTAATAAAACTGCCCCCTGCCAAACTCTTCCAAAGTGGCTATGCTATTTTGCATCCCCACCAGCAATGAATGAGAGTCTTGTTGCTTCACATCCTTACCAGCATTTAGTGTTGTCAGTGTTCGATTTCAGCCCTTCTAATATATGTGTAGTGGTATCACATTGTTTTAATTTGCATTTTCCTACTGACAAATGATGTGGATCATCTTTTTTTTTTTTTTTTTTTTAAGATTTTACTTGTTTATTCATGAGAGACACAGAGAGAGAGAGAGAGAGGCAGAGACACAGGCAGAGGGAGAAGCAGGCTCCCTGCAGGGAGCCCAATGTGGGACTCGATCGTGGGACTCGATCCCGGGACTCCAGGATCATGCCCTGGGCTGAGGCAGGGGCTAAACCTATGAGCCACCCAGGGATCCCCTGGATCATCTTTCATATGCTTACTTGCCATCTGGATCTTCTTTAGTTAGGTGTCTGTTCCCATCGTTAGCCCATTTTTTAACTGGGTTGTTTATTTTCTTAATGTTGAGTTTTAAGCATTCTTTGTATTTTGGGGGGGGAATCCTCTAATGGATATATCTTTTGTAAATATTTTCTTCTCATTCTCTTGACAGTATCTTTCATAGAACAGAAGCTTTTAATTTTAATTAAGTCCAGCCTATTGATTTTTGTTTGTTTGTTTATTTTGTGGGTCATGCCTTTGGTGTTGCCATAGACAATAGAGGCTGTGTCTAGATTCATTTTTTTTCTTTTGCATGTAGATATTCAGTTGTTCCAGCACCATTTGTTGAAAAGACTATCCTTTCTCCATTGAATTGCTTTTGCTTCTCTGTGGAAGATAGGTTGACTATTTGTGTGGGTCTATTTCTGCATTCTGTTTTCTGTTCCATTGATATATTTGTCCTACATTTGGGCTAGTAACATGCAATTAGGTATTGTAGCTGTATTTTACATCATAAAGTCCTCTTTTTTCTTGAATATTGTTTTGGTTATTCTTGGTCTTCTTTGTCTTCATATAAACCTTAGAATCTGTTTGTTGATATCCACAAGATAACTTGCTGGGAATTTGATTGAGATTGTATTGAATCTATAGATCAAGTTGGGAAGAACATGGAATATCTCTCCATTTATTTGGTTGTTCTTTGCGTTTAAAATCAGTTTTGTAGCTTTCCTTATACAGATCTTATATGTATTTTTTTAGATTTATAACTATTTCATTTACTTATTTTTTGAGTACTAATGAAAATAGTATTTTTTTATTTTCAAAATTGCTAGTGTATCAGAAAGCAGTTGGCTTTTTTATATTACCCTGTATCCTGCAACCTTGCTATAATCACTTACTAGTTCCTAGAGTTTTTGTTTTTCTTTGGGATTTTCTATATAGACAAGCATGTTATCTGTGAACGAAGACAGTTTTATTCTTTCCTTCCCAGTCTCTATTCCTCTTATTTCCTTTTCTTTCTAATTGCATTAACTAAGACCTCCCTTATGATGTTGAAAGAGAGCAAGAGTGGACATCCTTGCCTTTTTCCTATTGTAGCCATTAACTTTTGTATATTAACCTTGTATTCTGCAGCTGTGCTATAGTTGCTTATTCCAGAAATTTTTTGTTGTTTTTTTAAATTTTCTACATTGACAGTTATGTCATCGGCAAATGAAGAGTTGTTATTGCATTTGCTAGGACTTCCAGTATGACGTTATATAGGAATGTGAGAGGGGGCATCCTTGCCTTGCTCCTGATCTTAGCTGGAAAGAATCTAGTTTATCATGATTTGTATTCTATTTTCTGAAAGAGATTGTAGAGAATTGTTATAATTTCTACTTTAAATGTTTGGCAGAATTCCCTAGTGAACACAATTAGACCTTATACTTTCTGTGATGGGAGGTTATTTGTTATTGATTTCTTTAATAATGTAGACATTTTCAGTTTTAGTGAGTTTTTATGGATTGTGTCTTTCAAAGCAGTGGCTCATTTTGTCTAGGCTCCCAAGTTTGTAGGCATAATGTTGTTCAGAATACTCTCATTATCCGTTTGATGTCCTAGGATCAGTAGTAATGGCCTCTCCTTCATATCTGATATTTTCCGTTTGTGTTTTCTCTCCTTTTTTCATAGTTAACCTGTCTAGATAATTATCAATTTTATTGATGTTTTTAAAGAGCCAGCTTTTGGTTCTGGTGATTTTCTCTGTTGCTTTCTTGTTTTTAGTCTCACTGATTTCTGCTCAGATTTTTATTTTTTCTTGTGCTTACTTCAAATTTAGTTTATTCTTCTTTTCCTGAGTATAACTTTTAAGAGTTCAACATGTTGTAATAAATTAAAACTAAATGCTTCTGAGAGTCATAAGACCTATCTTAAGTGCCATATAAATCTCTTTTTTCCAGAAATAGTATAAATCAATTTTTCGTATTTCATTATAGTAAAGTTGCTAATACTTGTATTTTTAATACTTTTCATTTTTAAAGATCACATATATTTTTAATTTTTTATTACATAGGTCACTTCAGTCAAAATTTCTTTTTAGGAGTCAATATATAGTAATTTGTAGGTTAAAGTTGTTTCAGTATTCTGAAAGAAATTTAGGCAACTTTCACAAATAGGACATAAGCCAAAAATAATTAAATGAAAACACAATAGTTGCTATATAGCTATAGTGATAATTCTTAAATTTGGCTTTGTAGTTTCAGGCAACCAAGATTTTAAAGAGAGAGAGATGTGATTAAGTTGGGGGGGGAGGGGGGGGCTTCTTACCAGAAAAGAGAATTTGTTTTTTATTCTGTTTTTAAATTTTTTATTTAAGTAAGCTCTACTTCCACTGTGGGGCTTGAACTCATGACCCAGAGATCAAGAGTCACATGCTCCAATGACTTTAGCCAGCCAGGCCCCCCTCTTAAATTTTTTTTATTTATTTACTTACTTATTTAAGTTTATTTTTTATTCTAGCAAACTTTCCTTAGCATCATGTTGCAAAATACATTGCTCATATTGGGCATTATCTAGAATAAATTGAGTGATGTAATAATATAGTATATTAATATCAGCTACACTCTTAGATTTTATATGACAACTTTAATGAAAGTCAAGGGTGTGATATTAAAAGATAATTCAGGGGCACCTGGGTGGCAGTTGGGTGTCTGACTCTTGATTTCAGCTCATGTCATGATCTTAGGATTATGATCTCAGGGTCATGGGATCCAGCTCCCACCCCCTTGCATCTGGCTCTGAGCTCAGCAGGGAGTCTGCTTGAGGTTCTCTCTCCTCCCCCTCTCTGCCTTTCCCTCCACTCACATGTGCTCACACTCTCTCCCTCCCTCTCTAAAATAAAATATTAAATATATATATGTATACACACACACACACACACACACACATATATATATATAATTTAATTAGGACACGTTTATGAGTTTCCAATGTAGTAAAGTCTCAGTTTATAACATTTTGGTATCTAGAGTGGAAAGTCTGCACTTTAAATATGTTACTACTTTTTTTTCAGTTGGGCTTTTGGTAGGGATTAGATAGCAGAGAAGTTAAAGTTACCTATTTTAATTTGGGGCTGAAATGCTAGAAATTCAATGTTTTTAGTTGAGAGAAAAATGCATCTATTTGAAAATGACATAATCAAGTTGTAAGATTGATAGCCTGTCATAAAAATTGAAGATCCTAACCAAATTTCTCACCCTGACAATGCAGTCAGTGTCCATCACTGCATAGAAATGAGGTAGAGGTATAAGGATGAATTTTATTCAAGATTTCTGAGTTACTCTGTCATTTGAACAAGTATGTCAGAGTAAATACATTCATCCATCTGTGTTATAGAACACCTTCAAAGATAATTAATGTATTATCTGGGTTTTGTACCACATAATTTTTTATGACGCCAAACCCATTCAGACCCACCAGTATGAAATGCAACATGTACCCCCAAATAATGGAAAATATATTAACATACTATTTTGTTTTATCATAAAAGCAGTTAAGATTAGGAGAATTCCAGTTACCTTGCAGGGAACAGGACATATAGTAATAAATAAATAGTCACAAGGAGTTTATATTCTAGTAACAGACCAACTGCAGACTATTATAATACAGTGTACAAATGTTACCCATCCTGGGGATGGGATATCCAAATACAGCACTAAAAGATGATAGGTATTAAACATGTGAAAAAGAAAGAGAAAACAGGCAAGGCTAGGTTATAAATGATCTTCAACTTAGATATAGGTTGTATTCTAAATATATAGTTCTAAGTTGATCTTAGCTTAGGCTATACTTTCCTATAGATAAAATGTGATGTATAAATCCATGTTCTTCCCAACGATATTTAATTCATCATGTGGAATATTTCTAATACTGTCTTTGAACAGAGAAGGGCTTATCATCCCTTCTCTCCCCTCTGAGAAGTAAGGAATATTGAGATTCGTAATAATAAAAGGAAGTATAACTCTAATCCTTCTGCTTTTCTTTTTCTTCTTTTTTTTTAAGTGGGCTCCATGCTGGGCATGGGATAGCATGGGCCTTGAACTCATGCCCTTAGATTAAGAGCTGAGCTGACATCAAGAGTCAGACACTTAACCGACTGAGCCACCCAGGTGCCCCAACTCAAATTCTTTCTTACCTTTACTTTCACTGCTGATTTGTGGTAGGGGATCAAATTGGGGCTTGAAAAAGAGGGAAAGACCAAGAAATACTACTCTAGACTTTGTCATCAAGCAGTCATAGACTGAGGTGAGGAGTGAGAATCGTAGTGAGCAGGGAGCACCAGAATGGTGGTGTTTGTAACTAGAATGGAAAGAAGAATGGTTAAGAGAAGGAAGACTTCCCCACAGTTATAGAAAGGAGAAAGGAATTCGTTTCATGCCCTGTGCTGTCATCTGACAAATATCCCCCAAATGGATTTTCAAAAGACAAAATATAAATACTACTTTTACATCCCAGATGACTCTTAAGAGTTCTCCATTTTTGTGAGTGAAGGGACAAGCTAGTTTTTAAAATTGCCCCCTTCTTCATGATGAGATGAGCACTGGGTGTTATACTATATGTTGACAAATTGAATTTAAACAATTTTTTTAAAAAATAAAAATAAAAGTGCCCCCTTTTGTTCTTTTCAAACCCAATAGGCTGTCACCAAAGTGTGTGTGTGTGTGATATGTTAATATAAATGTTGAGGTAGTGTACTGAAAAGTGAAAAACATCAGGCTGATTTTCCACTGATACATCTGAAATTGAGAGAAAAGCACTAGAATTTTTTTAAAAACCAGATTCTTCACTTAGCCCTTTTAAAGGGATTTTTTGAGAACTTCATGACTTTGAGAGTTTATATTCACTAGATGTAATTTGTGTTCCATGCATAGTCCTTTGGTTTTCTATAATCCCTTATTATTTATTCTTGGTATTTATTGAAATTACCAAAAATCTGTTCATTATCTTGACCTTGTTATTTTATTTTATATTCTTAATTTGTCTGTTTTCCATGTAACTATTGTTATCCAAATTGTATTCTCCTTTGAACTCATATTGTATAAGAATTAATCTTTGGGATTACAGAAGTCTTTTCTCTTAGTATTTACCTTTACAGCAAGAAATTGAGAAAGGATCTCTAGATACTATAGATCTGGGCAAAATAACCTTTTACCCCATATATATAAATTATGTGTATTACCAAAAAAAAACCCTAATATGTACTAATTGACAAATATACTTTCTTTTATAAAGCATGTACAAAAGAAGCAATAAATTGTACTTGAGGAAAATGTAATTTTCCCTACTCTTTATCTGTGGTGTACATTGGAGTCTGACCTGGATTTGAATCTCAACTCTCTACTACTTCTACTCTGGTAACCTTGAATAAATCTATGTTTCTGTGTGTCTGTTTCTTCATCTTTAAAATGGGACTAATAATTCCTGGCTCATAGTGTTACTGGGAGAATTAAATGAGATTATCTAAGTTAGTAGTTTTCAAACACTTTTCTCTGGTAACCTAGATCAATCTAGAGACATTTGATGAATCATTTGTATCTATTTTACGTTTAGGGTTCTGCAGAAGATTTGGTTTGAGAGAGTGTCCTGAGGTTCTCTGTTTAAAAACCTTTGAAAGCCATAGCTGCAAGTAAACGGCCTTGCACAAATAGATCCTGAACAAAGATTAGTTCTCATGTGCAGGTTAGAAAATCTCCACTTCAACTCCATTCTCTCCTTCATGAGAATCAGTATATTAAAATGCTAAGTTACTTTTCTTTAATTGCTTTATCGGTGTATAATTCACATACCAGAGTTCACCTATAAAGTATACAATTCATTGGTTTTAAGTATATTCACAGAAAATTTACTTTCAGAACATTTTTGTCACCTCCAAAGGAAACTGCCTACCCATTATTAGTCAAACTTACTTTTAGATTCTATTTCCATTGCCTATTTAGAACTTTAAGTAAGTTAATATATCAAGAAGAAAGCCAAATGAATCTAAGGAACCATGCTTCTTCACTGATTTGTAGGTACAGACATTAGAGTCCATTATGGCATTTAACATACACAATTTTATATATTAAATCACTAAAGACTTAATTCTTTACATTTTTCACTTCTAGAAGTTCGTTTATCTACTTTCATGACTTCTGAAGATGACTACTTGATTGTGTATGATTTGTGTATGATTTGTGTATGATTTGTCTTAGTTGAGAAATTCAGCAAATACTTTGTTAAGTACTTGTCATGAACCACGTACTTTGTTAGACCCCTAATGTTAAAAGATGAATTAAACAGTTTTTAGAAGGGTGGCATATAAACAAAAGAGAGTAATAAAGTATGATTGTTCATATGAAGAGGTATGTAAAGTGCTATGGTATACACTCAAGAGAGTAATAAATTCTCCCAGTCAAGAAGTAGATTGAGGGAGGGGAAAGGAGAAAGAACAGAGATAGAGTTTTGAAGAAGTTGGTCTTTAAAGAATGAGTATAATTCACTGCACAGGTGAGAGGGAGGAATATATTCTTTAAAAGCTAAGAGAATGACCCATAACCTATGCTTAGAGGACTAAAAGTATACACAACATTTAATGAAAAGTCATTGAGGTATTTGATATGACTAGAAGAAGCTATACACGGTGAATAGGGGTGGAACAAAAACAAAAGGTTGACTAGAGCAGATCATGAGGGCCTGAATGTCAGCTTAGTACCTTATTTTATCATCTTTCTCCCCTCTTTTCTGGCTTCACCTTACAGATAATTACCCTTTCCCAATGTAATATTCGTTCACATTAACATAGTTCCTACTGCCATCATCCTAGTTCCCCTGGAGTTATATTTGACTTTTTTCACTACTTTGCTTCCCATATCCATTCACATATTAATTATTAAATAATTCTTTGTTTCCATTCCCACAGCCACTACCATGGTCTCTTTCCTAGGGTCTCTTTTCTATTTCTTTTGTCCATTTTTAGTAATTAGATTTTTCTGTTCCTAGGACTTCACCTTTTAATCTGTTTTCGTATTGAAAGTAGCTTTATACAGTAGGTGAAATAGTTCCTGTATCATAGAGTCCGAAGACTATGAAAGCTAAAGGGTTGATAAAAAGGCACTTTTACAGAGTTTATTATACTCGTATCAAGAGTTGACTGTGTACTGATACAGAATGTATTGTTGAGTTAAAGCAAGGAACAGAAGAGTAAGGTATATTCCTTTAGTGTCAGAAAGCAGAGGATTATTAGAATATAGACCCTATTTCTTACATTTTGCATGAAGGAACTGGACAACGATAGGAGAAATAATTGAAGTAAATATCCATAGGCATAGGATAAGAGAAGATGAGTGAGGACAGGTCTCAAAGTATACCTTCTTTGTTGTTTTGATTTTTAAACTGAGTATTTTATCTACTTAAAACTCTGGCCTTGTGTACTGCTGCAGGGAAGTGGGATTGAGGGACTCTAACTGATTTTCTGTTGCCTTATATATGAAATCACTCTTTAGTCTACCATCCAGGCTTCTCCACTCTGATTATGCCATGGTGTGATCCCTTTCACTGAAATGAACTCTATTCATGTCCCCAAATCACTTTCAAAGCTTCAGTCAAAATTGATTACCTCCTTCTCTACAGTCGATTAACTTTATTTCATTCTGTCATCTTAGCTTTATATTTTGGTTCTTCATTGGTGTCTCTGAGTATTCTAATTTATCACATGAATGGTTTCTACTCCCACTTAGATTATTAACACTTTGAATAGAAATCATATTCTTTTCTCTTTTGTATTATTGAAGTATAATTTAGTAGATGGTTGATAGTGATCATTTTTATTTGCTTTGGAGGATCCTAACATTTTAACTTCATTTGGATAACTTTAATACATTTTAAATTAGAAGAGGTATTATATAGAAAAGCTAAGTTTGACTACCTTCCCATTACCTAACTTAAAGTATTAAATAGGAAAATTAGTTTCATTTAAAAGCCACTGAAAATAATTTATTTAGGATAATTTTCTGTCCAGTTAAGATGAAAATGTGTGGATTTGCGCACTAAAAAAGTAAACACAACATGAACACCTGACATTAATTTGCATGGAATACAGTATGATTTATATGCTAGTTACTAATTAATATAATAATTGAGATTGATGTAATTTTTATCTCTGCTAATATATATAACATAGAGTTAATTCTGAATTTGTAAGTGAGGTGATAAAATAGTCAATGTTTTTTACATTAAGTGTATGATCAAAGTAAAAAACTTAAAAATCAATTCTATTAGGAAATAAATGCTTGTTTTTTAAAAATTGATCATAGAAAATAGAATTTTGTAAGCTGAGAGGCCCTCAGTATGTTTTTATTACTTGATGTAGCCTAATTTAATATTTATTTTGAAACAGGCAAGAAAACTAGATGTGTATTTTGAATATGAAGAAAAAATAATGAGCAAAACTACTCTGGATAAATCTCTTCTAGATATAATATCAGACCCTGATGGTATGTACCATAAATTTGAGGTTAATGTTAAGTTTCACAGCTGATAAATCCAGCATTTTCGATATTCATAAAATCTGAATAGAATTTTTTTTCCTGACCCCATGCTAATACTGAAATCATTAAATGAGCTATTTTCTGTTGAGAAGTTTGTGGCATAGCAGTTCCTAAAGTGGAAAAATGATTTATATTTTAATTCATTGAATTTTTCTTTCATGGTGTGTAAGAACTTGTTATATTCATTATTTAAAGTGATATACCTGAAGTTCAATTTCTGCTGATTTTAGGAAGATTTGAAGGTATAACATTCAAAGCAGCTGTCTCTAAGTGATACACTTTCTAATTATTTTGGTTTAACCCCAACAAGTTTCCTAAAAAATACCAAAAACTGAATTTTGTTTTAAATATTTAGGGAATTTGCTTTTAAAGAAACTCCTTAATCAATCCCATGATATTTACATTTAACTAAATATTTGTATGTTAGATTTTCTTAAAACAAGATACGATTCTTTGTACTTAGAAAATGTATTATAATTATTGCTTTCAGTTATAATGATCTTGAGATCCACATAGGTTTTAGCCTCTGAAATTAAATAAACTTTAGAGAATTGATCATTTCAGAATAGCTTTCAATTCAAATCTCAGTGCTTTTCCAAAATGAATAAAGTATATAAGCTGTTCAGTTTATATTTTGCATATAAGTTATTCAGCTCAATGATAATGATTTTTGAGTTAAGAGTTTGGTATGTTTTATTTAGACTTTATTCCAAGTTGAAAAATAATAAGTTACAAATTGCAGTTGAAGAGTCTATTCCTAAAAACTTCTAAGAAGCTATAAGTATTACTCAAACTTTTAAGAAGCTAGATTTGTAATGAAAACAAAGCATTTTGAAGGTTTTTACACTCTTGATCTCTACCCCCAATGTGGGGCTCAACCTCATGAAGGTATTCGTACTTTATAATGAAGAAATGCAAAATATGTAGGCCTATCACTTCAGAGCTATTCTTTGTTATTTACAATAAGTTTTGAGTAAAATTGAAGCAAATAAATGTGTTAATAAACCAGAACCCTTCTCTTCTTTCCCCTTCCTTTCTCAGTTTATTTTTAAAGACATTAAATATGACAGAGCAAGGTAGGCATTTATGCAAGGTGGAAGTCTGCTGCCACCTCGCCTAGAAAAATATGTTGGCATAATATATAAAAGTCCCAACAGGTTGAGGAGGGTGACTGTATGCAGGAACAACCCAGCATCAGTCCACGTGAGGTGAAAAGTGTGGCCAGGCATGTGAGCGAGTCCACTGTAGGGAATCAGAGCCCAGATGGAGTGAAAAGGCATCCATGCAGGCAAGAAAATGGCTGTAGAGATAGTATATTTGTTACATATCACAGACTGGTTAAGTAAGTGCATATGTCAGATAATACAAAGGGAACCAGGTTTTCTGTTGTCAGAGAAAGAAGTTACAAATATGGAAAGGGAGAAAACTATCATGAGCTCTGCAATGTTGGATTGGAATTGAAGGTGTTATTGTGGACCTGTGTTTTCACTATGTATTTGTCAGATAGAGAAATAAATATAGATACTGTGTGTGCACACATTTATGTATTCCCTAGTCAGCCAACTAAGCAGGGCTGGGAGCAACAATATTCCACTAATAAAAATTTTAGCTTATAAATACCATTTTCTACTAGGACTTACTGGAGAAGTAGATGATTCCAAGGCTGAGGTAGGTAGGAAAAGAGAGTACAAAATGAGCCTAGAACATTTTGTTGTGTCAGAAAGCAAGGAAAGCATTCAGAAAGTGATGGGACATATCAGAGGTCAGGTTGAAGAGGTCAGCTTGAAGAGGCCCCAGTGGGCCAGATCATGACCTTATAAGCACCTCAATAATGATAACAGATTATAACTCCCTGAATGAAATAGGAAGCTGTGAGTTCTTAGAGATATAATAAATGAATAAATTGAAATTTTACAGGATATTTAGTTTCAGATTACCTCCCTACAAGATACTTGTTAATTACAAAGAGAAAAACTAATCTTACATTGGAGAAGCATGATAGATCCCTTAACTAAGTAATCGCAGTGAACATCATCAGTAATGACACATTTGAAATAATACCCCACCCAGTAGGGTGTAATACAAAGAATACATTATTTCTTTTGTGATATTCCTGCCAAAGGTGTGCAGCTTGAATCTATCATGAGTAAATATCAGACAAAATTAAATTGTGGGATATTCTACCAAGAAAACAAGCAAACAAACAAAAAAACAGCCTGTAATCTCCAAAAACATCAAGGCCATGTAAATCAAGGAAAGACGGGAACTGTTCCATATAGAAGATAGCCTTATGTTATGTCAGTTATGTATACCACATGGTTCTGAAATTGATCCTTTTGTCATAAAGGATGTTATAGAACTACTGGTGAAACTTGAAATGACATCTGAGGATTAGATGTTAGTAATACATTAATGCTGATTTCTTGATTTTGATAGTTGTTATATTGAGCATATTATATTGGAGAACATCTGACATTTGGGAATAATGGGACAGTTTGTCAACAACTTACTCTCAGATTGTTCAGGGAGATATAAAGCTTTCTGAATTCTACTTAAAACTTTTTTCTAAGATATATTAGATTACTCAATAAGGAAACTGACTTTAAAATTGAGAGCAGTTCCAATGGGAACTTAGGTGTGACAAAAGGATCCAGGTTACTAGTTGTAAATTCTAGAGTACCTGCATTTGTAAAACATTCCTTTTTACAATTTCCATTTGATTCCTCTGTGACTAATGTCATTATAAACATCAGAATATTTTCCAACCCTATCAAGATAATGGGGCTTTTATTTACACTATAGCAACTATAAAATATGTTTCTCCTTAAAGAAGAGCAGGAACTCTTTCTTCTTTACAGAGTAAGTGCTTGCTATTAGAATGCTATGCACATACCTAGCATAGCAGTTCTCCCTGAAACTCTAAGGGAGGAAAGTCTTTTTCTCCCGTGTTAGTAGTGGTAGTCCCAGCAGCCTGCAGCAAGCCTCATTACTCTTCTTCTCTTTGTCCTCTCGCTGCTTAGTCATAGTTGCAGGAAATGCACAATGGACCAGGGTAACTAAAGCCAAAGCTTTCTGGATGGAGCACCAAAAATGGAAAGTCATAAAAAAAAAAAAAAGAAAGAAAGAAAAGGGGAAAGTCAAAGGAATTGGCAAGTACCAGTGAGATTGCAGAAAGGAAGGAGCTAAGGAAAGCAACCTCATAAAGTTGTTTATGAATTCCTGGGCTCACCCCTTAGCTGCACATACATGAATCGAATCCTAAACACTATTCCAAAGACAAAGAGTTGAAGGGCTAGACAGTTTCCTGGTTCCCACTGTGGCCACTAGATGGTTGGACAGATACCAGTAGCACTGCAGAGGATTTTGAAGAGATTGACGGATGAAGGAACCACAACCCACAGAAAGCTGTAGGAACCTTGGCCTGAACCCCAGTTAGACTAATTATCTACTAAACAAAAATAACAGCTTTCTCCTAAGACTTAAACAAGACCCTGATTTTCATAACCTAGTATTCAAAACATCCAAGATACAATACTTATTTGTAAATATCAGAACTTTTCAAAACCCACTATTGATCTTTATTACCATTCTTTGTCATATTTAAGGAGTAAGGATAATTTGAGAATGGTTATCGAGATTCTAAACACAAAAAAATCAATGGTTCATTAGTCATGTTTTGAAAAAATTTTTCCTAGTTTTTATTCTGTAGTAAAGTATTGGAATTCCAAGTTCTTGACTATTAGAACATACTTTGAAGTGAGAGTGCATATTGTTATTTGTTGGTGGTAAAACTGAGTTACTGCTGACCAGTGTTTTATCATTTTGCACCAAAGTACACCCAGTAGCAGAGGGGAGAATAAATGAATTTCTCTATACAGTTTTGAGCTCTGAGAAATAGGAATAGCAGATCAAACCAACTGCAAGCAAGAAATTTCTTTGAAATCTTATGTTTTGTCTTGAACAATTTCAGTTAAATGTATTTTGCATAATACAACAGTGTTTATTTTAATATAAATGTATTCTTTTCCCAAAACTTATAAGTGATACAATACCCTTCAGAAAGAGACATATATATATATAAATATATATATATATATATTTAGTGACCCCACTTTTGAGAAGTATTAAAGTTTTATAACCCAACACCTAGAATGACCATACAGCTATTTTCCCAGAACAGTCTCATTTTTATATCTGTTGTCTTTGCATAATTACTACTGGCATCTGCTTTCCATCTCAGAAGTATCCTGTTTTAGAATTGTATGATTACCTTACCTATGCCTTTCTTTCTTTCTGTGTTTACATCTAACAGGTAAATCTTTTATAGACATTTTGGAAGATAGACTGGAGATAGATAGTTCCATATTCCATTCCTTTAATCTCACAGCATTTAATCTTTTTTCCATATCTATATTGTACATGATTATAGGTATAGTGCCTATAATCCTAAGTCAGCTGAATCTTACATTTATCTATGCCTTAAATTTTTATATACTTGTGTTGACTATAATGCTTAATCAGAATTATGGAAGTTTTTTTTATTTATATCCCCCTATGTAGCAGGAACGCCAGAAGATAAAATGAGGCTATTTCTCATTTATTATATAAGTGCACAGCAGGCACCCTCTGAGGTATGTCCTCTTTATTCATTTATTGGGTAGAAGGGGAAATGTTTGTTTCAAAAATAGAAGACAGATCACTATGGCCAAATAACTACCTCATTCCTTTCTTTAAAAGAAAAACAGTTTGTTAAGGCTGGTTCTATTTACTGCTGAGTTTTACAGCAATATTTATTGTCATCAGAGAACTATCCACTCATGAAATGTGTGACCACTTTTAAGTGTTGGAATATGAGTTGAATTCAAGTGGCCAAAATTTTTATTTCTGGAAAATAGCTATTATAAATCGAGTTAATCAAGTTAATCAAGTTCACTATGCTTTTTGAAACATTGGTCTTCTTTCTCCCATTATGTGATCATCTTAAAAGTACTATTTCTTTGAGCTATAGCCACTAATGCCTTCCAATTAATTTATGTTTGACCTAAAGTAAAAATGCGGTAGTATTTTAAGGTTATTAAAAATTAATGTCTGTTACAGAATATAAGGAATCCATTGAAGGAAAATATAGTTCCAAAAAGTTATGAAATACTGTATTGTAATGAGATTAAACTTCAGATTTATATCTGTCACATGATTTATATAAAAATGAAGTTGACTTTTTTTGTATTACAATTAAATAACTTACATCAATACATTTCTCAGAATGATTGGGAAATGACAAATTTTCCTTTCTAGAATATTTTTTTTCCTCACTGGAAGAGTGGATTGTGGGTAATTCTGTTGTTTTCTTTTTCTGTGATAGGCTATCAGTTGCTTTTTAAGGAAAAAAAAAAAATGAGGACATCTGGGTGGCTCACTGGTTGAGCCTCTGCCTGCAGCTCAGGGCATGATCCCGGGGTTCTGGGATCAAGTCCCACATTGGGCTCCCCGGAAGGCACCTGCTTCTCCCTCTGCTTTTGTCTCTGCCTCTCTATGTCTCTCATGAATAAATAAGTAAAATCGTTTTAAAAAATTGAAAGTATACATAAGTAATCGACTTTGAAGGCAAATGGCAACTTTAGTATCAGTGTTGTTACCAGGTTAGAGACCTGCTAACTCTCTCTAGTGGTAACTCAGTGAAATTTTACTGGATGAGCAACAAGCATAAGTAGTTGAGAAGACGTCTAGAAATATATTCTTGTTGTAAACTTCTTTCCTATGCTGGTAACATTTATTTGTAAAAGTCTGGTAGATCATACTGCTTCTTTTGGTCAAAAATCTCTGGCATGTTAAAACAGTAAACTAAACTCAATATTTGCTTTAGGCCAATTCTGCTTTATTCTGGGCATATAGCTTTTATTTTAATAGCGTAAGAAAGTGTGTGGTTTTCTTTTCAGAATTATCTCATACCTGTATCGTAGGGGACTCTTACAGGCTTATGTATATAAGCTTACATATGTAAAAAGGGATTATAGCCTATTTGTAATATTTTCTAAGAATTTATTATTTTAAAACTTAATTCCATATTCCCTTAATTTGACCACATTATTTTATTTTTATTTATTTTTGGTAAGGACCATGTCTTTTCATAATTTTAAATGATCATTAAGAGGCTTAACGTAAATTGTGACTAATGATGTAAGCTCCTGATAGCCCCAAAAATGCAAAGTAGTAAACATCTCTGGTTGAAGGTAAGCTTTAAATTTCTGTCTTGTAAATTTTTTATAATGGAGTCACTTTGGTAGTAGGCTCTTATAAAGTAGAGTAATTCAACTAAACTTACTCATCAGGTACTAAAAGAGTAAAGAAGAGAAAACAACAGTTTAAAAAGTGTAAGACACCTGATACTCAGTAAATGACTTTGGACCACAAGAGTGCATATGAAAAGGGAAAACCTAAACCTGCATTTCTCCTCAGTGTCACATCAGTCACACTGTCCTCTTGTGTTTTCTGGTCTTAAGATGTTCTTGGTCAAATGTTTCATTCAGTGCTTATCCCAAGGAAAGGTAGTCTGTTTCAAAAATGGAGAAAAAATGGGCTCTGTTGGATTCACTGAGGGATGATGAAATACTGGATATGTGATTTGGGAGCCTGTCAAAAGTAATTTTCATTAGATGTGATTTTTGTCTCAGGTGCTCACTTACATACTCACTCAAAATATGACTCCACTCTACTTGGGTACCTCGAATTTAAACTCATGCCTTTGGTCTAACTTTTTGATTAATCAAATAATAACAAAACGGTCTTCTCTTTCACAAAAGTACAATTTTTTATGATGCCATTTCTTTGTTTATTTCAGGCTGATTTGGAGCAATACAAAAAAGCTTTAACTGATGCAGGATGCAACCTTAATCCCTTACAATATATCAAACAGTGGAAGTAAGTTTTATTTTCTTCTTATATAAGAGAGCACAATGGAAGTAGAGTCCACAAGAAACTGGAAATGTTCCAAGAAAATTTAACTGCCCTTTTTTTTTTTTTTTAACTCAGTGGCATAAATATTTCCCCATCTGTCCCTTCCTATCTACAACTTAAAATTACATAAAATGATGATAACTTTCTTAGACAAGTTTATATTTTATTTATTCATTAGATAAGAGTGTCAAAGACTGAAATATTTGGGTGAAGTGTCTCAAAAACAATAAAATTTTTAATTTCATTAGTAAAGAAATGCAGATTAACATAGGGCAGAGATTTAGTATAGTGCTATGCCAAGAGGTATAATTGGTGCATTTATATTCTGCTATTAAAAATATAAGTTGTCACAATTTTTGCTAGATGGTATAAAAGTAATTTATATAAAAAAAAAAAAAAAAAAAAAAAAAAACTATGCCTACTTCTCCTCTTAAGGATATATCCCAAAGAAGTAATTGGTGTCGTAAAATCTTAGAAGCAGCTAGCCTAAATGTCCAACAGTAGGCATTTCCATAAGATAGAATACAATTGAAAATTAAAAATCATGTTGTTGAAGACTTAATGACACTGGAAAATGTATATGTTATATGATAAAGTGAAAAAATAGTTTAAACCACTATTCATTGATTTTATTGATTCCTCTTCTCTATGCATAGAGACTCTTCTAGACATTGGAAATACAATAATGAACATATGGAGGGTCCTTGTGCTCACTGAATTTACATTTGTGTCGATGGAACAATAAATCAACCAATAAGCAAAAAATGAACAGAATAATGTTAAACCATACTAAGTGATATAAAGAAAATAATACCAAGTGATAAGAATTTTTTTTAGATTTTATTTAAATTCACATTAATTAACATATAGTATAGTATTAGTTTCTGGGGTAAGATTTAGTGATTCTTCAGTTGCGTATAATACCAAGTGCTCATTCCATCTAGTGCCCTTCTTAATGCCCACTACCCAGTTACCCCATCCTCCCACCCATCTCCACTCCAGCAGCCCTCAAGTTTTCTCATAGTTAAGAGCCTCTTTTGATTTGTCTCCCTCTCTGTTTTTATCTTATTTTATTTTTCCTTCCTTTCCCCTACGTTCATCAGTTTTGTTTCTTAAATTCCACGTATGAGTGCAAGTGATAAGATCTTAACTTGGGGGGTGAGAGTTAAATTTGTTCAGAAGATCAGGGAAAGTCTCTGAGTAGGTGATATTTGAGCCAAAACTTAGATGACAATATTTACTGTGTCATTTCTATTTCTACACATTTATTTATCCATCTCTGCATGTACGTATATGTGCACATATACCTATAGACATATAATTACATAGCTGAAATGGCATACATTAAAATGTTAATAGTGGATAATTCCAAGTGGTAGAATTTTTTCCTTTTTGTGCTTATCTTTATTTAACAAATTTTCTACAACAAACATTACCATCAAAATATTTCTTAAAATAGTTAAGACTATAAAATTGAATATGCTTTCCAAGCTCAACTATATTAAGAAATATGCCAAGTTGTTATCAGGGGTCATCTCTGAGTTTTTGAGTTTGAGTGCTTTATATCATCTATACTTTTGTTTGCTTTTTCAGATTTTTTATGAGGTTTGTTTTGTTTGTTTTTTAAGTAATCTCTACACCTAATGTGAGGCTCAAACTTACAATCCCAGACAGAGATCAAGAGTCACACACTCCACTGTTTGGAGTGTCAGCCAGGTGCCCTTTTTTTTTCTTTAAGTAATCTCTGCCCCCAATGGGGGGCTTTAACTCATAACCCCAAGATCAAGAGTCATATGCTATACTGGCTGAGCCAGCCAGGCACCCTTGCCTTTCCAAATTTCTTATTTGATTGTGTTCTTACGGTAAGAAAAACATAAAACAAGCATCTGTGTAAAAAAGAAACTGAAAACTGCCTTATAACACATACCCTTTACACATTGGCTATGTGGCATATGTCATTGCTTTTTACGTTATGATTTGTGTGGAACTCCTTAATCAAACATTTGTTGTTATGAGGAAAGCCAGTTTTGGGCATCACTTTATATTGTTATAGATTTAAAATTTCTAACAGTTTTCTTTCTAATTATGAGTAATACCACTTTTTCAGAGAAAATTTTAGAAAACTCAGGTATAAAGGAGGTAAAAATGTATCTGTAATCCCATCACCCAGAGCCTACAACAGAACATTGGTATCTTTTTATATGCATATTACATGTATTTTTTAAGACTTGGAAAACATTATTAGAGATAGTTATTCCATTAACTTTCATTTTACCGGTTGTTCATTTTCTTAAATAACTAGTGTTGTTTTTTTTTTTCTTCAGTGGTGGTATTTAGTGTTTGCATAATGTTGAGCCATAAAAATGTACCATTATATATTTAACTCTTTATTGTTTAGATACAGTTGATTATATAGAAAAATGACTATATGTAATTAAGTAGAAAAGTGTGTGTTGTAAATGTGTGTTTTAAAAGGAAAAATAACTAGGTAGTAGAATTAGAATCGTGTGAATGAAGAAAGTGGTTTTGAGCTGAGTCTTTTTTTTTTTTTTAAGATTTTATTTATTTATTCATGATAGACACACAGAGAGAGGCAGAGGGAGAAGCAGGCTCCATGCAGGGAGCCCGATGTGGGACTTGATCCCGGGACTCCAGGATCATGCCTGGACCGAAGGCATGCGCCAAACCGCTGAGCCACCTAGGAATCCCCTTGAGCTGAGTCTTAAAAGGAAATGTACAATTTCTATTGGAAAAGGCAGCAATCAGTTTATCCCCCTCAAAGGACAGCATGAACAAAGACATGTGTCTGAGGATGAGGGAGTGTGGAATGTGGGGAACAATAAAGAGACCTAATCAGTACATGATTGTTCTTTTAAGGCATCAAGTCTGTTTCATGTTAATGATCAGATACAATAAAAAGAAAAATCTTAAAAGTTTGGGAAATTAATGCATTCATGCATTTTTTTTTTAAATCTCTGTTTCAGTACTAATTGTACTATACTTGGATGTCATTTTACATGATTACATATCATATAACAATATATTTATTCCAGTACTAATTGTACTGAAACATTGTATTATATTAGTTGAAAAATGATTATTTTCAGAAAATATCTGCATAGTGAAAGTTACAGTCAGTAGAGTTTTTAATACTGTGATGCTGAATGTTAGCTCTGATAATCAACTTTTTAATATAATTTTCTGATTTCATAGGGCTTTTGCCAAGATGGCCTCAGCTCCTGCCAGCTATGGTAACACTACCACTAAACCAATGGGGTACGTATTTTTAATAACTCTGATTGAATAAGTCTAATACTCCAGATCATTATTAGACCCACATGCCTTAAAAACACACTGACACTTAGTTTTTTGAGGGGCTTGGGGGCTTTTTATTATAATTTTTTTAAGATTTATTTATTTTAGAGAAAAAGAGTGAGTGGGGGAAGGTCAAAGAGATAATTTTCAAACAGACTCACTGCTGAGTGGGGAGCCCAAAGCAGGTCTTGATCTCAAGATCCATGAGATCATGACGTGAGCTGAAATTAAGAGTCAGACACTTAACCAAGTGATCCACCCAGGCATCAGAAACTCACTGACACTTTGAATGCAGAATATTTTCATTGTGTTATGAATGTCAACATGCTTTTGCCTTCCTTAATTTTAAATTCTCATTTTAAAATGTTAGTTAAGCCTGCTTCTCCCTCTGCCTATGTCTCTACCTTTTCTCTCTCTCACTCATAAATAAATAAAATATTTTTTAAAAATAAAATAAAATGTAAGTTAATATATTTTACATGGTATGAGCTGTTGGCTGCTCTGCTTCCTTATTCTTTAAGAAGGAAGTAATGTGGGACGCCTGGTGGCTCAGCAGTTGAGCGCATCCCTTCGCCCCAGGACGTGATCCTGGAGTCCTGGAATCTAGTCCTGCATCGGGCTCCCTGCATGGAGCCTGCTTCTCTCTCTGCCTCTCTCTCTCTCTGTCTCTCATGAATAAATAAATAAAATCTTTAATAAAAAAAAAAAAGTAATGTAAGTATTGCATTATGTATTTACATTATAAAAATGTAAACATTACATTTTTCATTTTCAGAAGGTATATGAAGGTTTAAGCTATTCTCATATGCATGTTGACAAGTAATACAAATTTGGAGGGTGGCATTTAAGACTTAGCTTCAAGATTGACTTAGGCTTACTATTAAATGACAGGGAGGAAGTCCCCAGGGCTGGATCTGACTTCTAACTCCAGAGAAACCTATAGTGTGCATAATTTCCAAAGTAGCTGAACAAGGTAATTCTAACAACTCTTTTTCATGCCATACTTATTTCAAATTCCTTAATTTTTAGAGTTTAGAATAAAAGTGTATAGCCCAGAAGAAAACAGTTGTATTCTAGTCTCACTCTGAGCTTCTGGTTTTAATGAAACAATTTGAAAAAGCGAAAACACTCATCTAAGGCTTGTAAGTGCTTGACAACATGAATCTAGCTAGCCTCACCTTCATACAGTACTGTGTAGGTTAGCACTCCCTCAGAGTTGCCTAGTACTGCCTTTGAACTCTTTATTCCCAAAAAAGATTATTTTCTTGTTTCTTTTAAAGAAAGGATTTTCCATCTTGTACGGCTTTTCATTTCAGAGAAGAGTGAGGACAAGATAGGGAAAAGGGAATTTACTTGGAAAACTACTCTCATGTATTTAATAGACTTTCCAGTTTCATGTCTTAAAATCCTAACTGAATATTAAAAGGCTATTAGATTTCTTATGGATTTTGTACCTGAGAATTTTAATAAAATGTGTTGTAAGAAAATCTTGATTTGAAGCCTATCCCTAGCCTTTTGATAGGATAATATAGGATTACCATTCTATCCCACAAAGCATCATTTGGTCCATAGTGAGAGATGGAGCCACAAATATAAACCCAATGTGGCAGGTCATTTATTGGTGTTATTTTGTTAAAAATTTAGACAGTAAATATTTCTTCAGAATTATGGTAAAATTCACTAGGTATATTGTGCCTCACATTTTTATATGATAGATTTTATGTATTGCGAGGAGATCGTATAAACAAAGGATTGGATCTAGCTGCTGTGATACAGAGAAAATAGTAGCTTTTGACCTATTCGTATCACTTACACTCATACATATTTTCAACTTGGTAGTATGTTTTGGATTCCTAAAACAAGTTCTCTTATTTACTATCTTTAATTTTATTATTTTAGTATTAAGGGAATTAGAAAAATAAGGAATTATATTCAAATTATAATTTGCCTAAAAACTATAGACATACCTCAGAGATATTGTGGGTTCAGTTCCAGACCACTACAATAAAGCAAATACCACATTAAAGTAACTCAGAATTAATTTTTTGGTTTCGCATGCATGTAAATTACGTTTGCACTATACTACACTCGATTTAGGGTGTAATGGCATTTTGTTGGAAAAAAATGTACATACCTTAATTTTAAAATAACTTACTGCTAAAAAAATGCTAACCATCATCTGAGCTTTCAGCAAATTATAATCTTTTTGATGGTGGTGGGTCTTGCGTTGATGTTGATGGTTGCTGACTGATTAGGGTAGTGGTTCCTGAAGGTTGAGGTGGCTCTGGCAATGTCTTTTTTTTTTTTTTAAGATTTTATTTATTCATGAGAGACACAGAGAGAGAGGCAGAGACATAGGCAGAGGGAGAAAGCAGGCTCTCTGCAGGGAGCCTGATGTGGGACTCGATTCTAGGATCCCGGGATCACAACCCAAGCTGAAGCCAGACACTCAACCACTGAGCCACCCAGGTGCCCACAATTTCTTACAATAAGACTACAGTGAGGCTTGTTGCATCGTTGGACTCTTCCTTCACAGTTTCTTGGTAGCAGTGCATACAGCTTGATAGCATTTTACCTGTAGTAGAACTTCTCCCAAAATTGAGGTCAGTCCCTCAAAACCTGCCACTGCCTTATCAACAAAGCTTATGGAATATTCTTAAATCCTCTGTTGTCATTTCAGCAGTCTTCACAGCATCTTCATCAGGAGTAGATTCGGTCTCAAGAAAACTACTTTCTTAGCTCATCTGTAAGCAATAACTCCTTATTCACTAAAGTTGTATCATGAGACTATAGCAATTCAGTCATATCTTGAGGCTCCACTTCTAATTCTAGGTCTCTGTTTCCACCACGTCTGCAGTTCCTTCTTCCATTGATGTTCCAAATCCCTCTTATCTAGCAGGGTTGGAATCACCTTATTCCAAACTTCTCTTCTTGTTGTTATTTTGACCTCTTCCTATGAATCACGAATATTCTTGGTGGCATCTAAATGATAAATCGTTTCTAGAAGATTTTCAATTTAGGTTAGTCAGATCCATAATGATATATGATAGCTAGCCTTACAAAGTATATTTCTTAAATAAGAAAACTTGAAAGTCAGAATCACTCCTTGATCCATGGGCTGCAGAATGGATAGTTTGTTAGCAGGCATGAAAATAACATTAATCTCTGCATCAGACCTCTTGGGTGACCAGGTATACTGTCATTGAGCAGTAATATTTGGAAAGGAATCTTTTTTTCTGAACAGTAGTTCAATAGTGGTTTCAATAGTGGGCTTAAATATTCAGTAAATCATGCAAACAGATGTGATGTCTGTCATCCAGGCTTTGTTGTTCCATTTCTGGAGCACAGGCAGAGTAGATTTAGCATAATTCTTAAGGAGTAATTCCTAGGGATTTTCATAATGGCAAATGAGCATTGGCTTCAATTTAAAGTCATCAGCTGCATTAGTCCCTAATACTAGTCAGCTTGTCCTGAGGTTTTGAAGCCAAGTCTTGATTTCTGGCTGTGAGAATCCTAAATGGCATCTTCTTCCAGTAGAAGTATATTTTGTCTGTATTAAAAACTGCTTAGTGTAGCCACCTTCATTCATTACCTTAGCTAAATCTGGGTAACTTGCTATAGCTTGGACATCAGCATTTGCTGCTTCACCTTGCACTTACCTTATAGAGATGACTTCCTTCCTTGATGTTTTTTTAACCAACCTCTGCTAACTTCATATTTTTCTTCTTCAGCTTCCTCACCTCTCTCAGCCTTCACAGAACTGAAGATAATTAGGGCCTTGTTCTGAATTAGGCTTTGGCTAAAGGGAATTTTGTGGCTGGCTTGAACTTCTATCCAGGCTACACAAACTTTTCCCATATCAGCAGTAAGCCTCACTTTTCTTATTCCTGGGTTCACTGGAATAGCACTTTTAATTTCCTTCAAGAACTTTTCCTTTGCTCAAAACTTTGCTAACTGTCATAAGAGGCCTAGTTTTCAGCCTGCCTCAGCTTTCAACATTGACTTTTTTTTTTTTTAAGATTTTATTTATATATTTGAGAGAGAGAGAGTGAACGAGAGAGAGAGAGAGAGAGAGAGAGAAGGAGCAAGGGGGAGAAGTAGGCTTCCTGCCGAGCAGGGAGCCTGACATGGGGCTTAATCCCGGGACTCTGGGATTATAACCTGAGCCAAGCAGACACTTTACCAGTTGAGCCACCCAAGTGCCCCTCGATATGCCTTCTTCCTCACTAAACTTATATCTAGCTTTTGATTTAAAGTGAAAGAGAATTGCTCTTTTTCTTGGCTCCCAGAGGTATAGGCTGCTTTAGGATGAAACTGAACATCTCTTTCCCAACTACTGGTTGCCAGAAACTCCCTAAAGTGGATGATAAACTTTGTACCTTTTATGAGAAGTGTATGGCCACAGAAGTTGTTGTTAATGCTCTGGGTGAAGGAGGATTACATGATCTGAATCAGTGGTGCCAAGAACAAACCAGGCTTCCCAATAAAGCAAGGTGCCTTGACACATGGACATGTCTGCCTGCTGCTAAATAAGAGGCATTCTGCTACACATCAAGGAGTACCGGAGAAAGAAAGCACAAATCTGTTTGAGGTTGTACTATGGATGCTAATCTCAGTGTTCTCAACTTGGTCATTGTGAAAAAGGGGGAAAAGAATATTCCTGGACTGACTGATACTACTGGGCACCATCACCTGGGGCCCAGAAGAGCTAGTAGAATCAGCAGACTTTTCAGTCTCTCTAAAGATGATGTCTACTAGTATGTTGTGAGAAAGCCCTTAAACAAAGAAGGTAAGAAAACAGGAACCAGAGCACTGAAGATTCAGCATCTTGTTACTTCACATGTCCTCCAACACAGATATCGGTATATTACTCTGAAGAAACAACATACTAAGAAAAATAAGGAAGAGGCTGCAGAATATGCTAAACTTTTGGCCAAGAAAATGAAAGAGGCCAAAGAAAAACACCAGGGCCAAGAGACCAACCTCTGCCAAGAGACAAAGGCTGTCCTGAGAGCTTCTACCTCTTAAGTCTGAATCCAGTCGAAAAGGAGATTGTCTAAGAGTAACAAATAAATGAGATCGGACATCAAAAAAATAAAATGAGAAACGTGACTCTTCTTTCACCTGAAAACTTAGAGGCCATATAGGGCTATTAATTGGCCTCACTTTAATATTTTTGTATCTCAGGGAGGCCCAAGGAGAGGGAGACAAGGGACCAGGCAGTTGATAGATCATTCAGAACACAACACACCTAGCACTTATCAGTCAAGTTTGCTGTCTTACATGAGTGAGGATCATGGCACCCTGAAACAATTAGAGTAGTAACTCAAAGATCATTGATCACAGATCACCATAGCCATTATAGTAATAATAAAAAAAGTTTGAAATATTGTGAAAGTAACTAAAATGTGACATAGGGACATTAAGTGAACAAATGCTGATGGAAAAATGGCAACAGTAGACTTGCATAACACAAGGTTTCCACAAACTTTCAGTGTGTTTAAAAAAAAAAAAAGTACTTATCTGCAAAGGGCGCTATAATGAAGCATGATAAAACAAGGTATGCGCCTTTCCCCTAAGATCAGGAACAAGACAGGGATGTCCACTCTCACCACTGCTGTTCAACATAGTTCTGGAAGTCCTCGCCTCAGCAATCAGACAACAAAAAGACATTAAAGGCATTCAAATTGGCAAAGAAGAAGTCAAACTCTCCCTCTTTGCTGATGACATGATACTCTACATAGAAAACCCAAAAGCCTCCACCCCAAGATTGCTAGAACTCATACAGCAATTTGGTAGCGTGGCAGGATACAAAATCAATGCCCAGAAATCAATGGCATTTCCATACACTAACAATGAAACTGAAGAAAGAGAAATTAAGGAGTCAATCCCATTTACAATTGCACCCAAAAGCATAAGATACCTAGGAATAAACCTAACCAAAGAGGTAAAAGATCTATACCCTAAAAACTATAGAACACTTCTGAAAGAAATTGAGGAAGACACAAAGAGATGGAAAAATATTCCATGCTCATGGATTGGCAGAATTAATACTGTGAAAATGTCAATGTTACCCAGGGCAATTTACACGTTTAATGCAATCCCTATCAAAATACCATGGACTTTCTTCAGAGAGTTAGAACAAATTATTTTAAGATTTGTGTGGAATCAGAAAAGACCCCAAATAGCCAGGGGAATTTTAAAAAAGAAAACCATAGCTGGGGGCATCACAATGCCAGATTTCAGGTTGTACTACAAAGCTGTGGTCATCAAGACAGTGTGGTACTGGCACAAAAACAGACACATAGATAAATGGAACAGAATAGAGAACCCAGAAGTGGACCCTGAAATGTATGGTCATCTAATATTCGATAAAGGAGGAAAGACTATTCATTGGAAGAAAGACAGTCTCTTCAATAAATGGTGCTGGGAAAATTGGACATCCACATGCAGAAGAATGAAACTAGACCACTCTCACCATACACAAAGATAAACTCAAAATGGATGAGAGATCTAAATGTGAGACAAGATTCCATCAAAATCATAGAAGAGAACACAGGCAACACCCTTTTTGAACTCGGCCACAGTAACTTCTTGCAAGATACATCCACAAAGGCAAAAGAAACAAAAGCAAAAATGAACTATTGGGACTTCATCAAGATAAGAAGCTTTTGCACAGCAAAGGATACAGTCAACAAAACTAAAAGACAACCTACAGAATGGGAGGAGATATTTGCAAATGACGTATCAGATAAAGGGCTAGTTTCCAAAATCTATAAAGAACTTATTAAACTCAACACCAAACAAACAAACAATCCAATCATGAAATGGGCAAAAGACATGAAGAGAAATCTCACAGAGGAAGACATGGCCAACATGCACATGAGAAAATGCTCTGCATCACTTGCCATCAGGGAAATACAAATCAAAACCACAATGAGATACCACCTCACACCAGTGAGAATGGGGAAAATTAACAAGGCAGGAAACAACAAATGTTGGAGAGGATGTGGAGAAAAGGGAACCCTCTTACACTGTTGGTGAGAATATGAACTGGTGCAGCCACTCTGGAAAACTGTGTGGAGGTTCCTCAAAGAGTTAAAAATAGACCTGCCCTACGACCCAGCAATTGCACTGTTGGGGATTTACCCCAAAGATTCAGATGCAATGAAACGTCGGGACACCTGCACCCCGATGTTTCTATCAGCAATGGCCACAATAGCCAAACTGTGGAAGGAGCCTCGGTGTCCATCTACAGATGAATGGATAAAGAAGCTGTGGTTTATGTATACAATGGAATATTACTCAGCAATTAGAAACGACAAATACCCACCATTTGCTTCAACATGGATGGAACTGGAGGGTATTTTGCTGAGTGAAATAAGTCAATCGGAGAAGGACAAACAGTGTATGTTCTCATTCATTTGGGGAATATAAATAATAGTGAAAGGGAATATAAAGGAAGGGAGAAGAAATGTTGGGAAATATCAGGAAGGGAGACAGAACATAAAGACTCCTAACTCTGGGAAACGAACTAGGGGTGGTGGAAGTGGAGGAGGGCGGGTGTTGGAGGGGAATGGGTGACGGGCACTGAGGTGGACACTTGATGGGATGAGCACTGGGTGTTTTTCTATATGTTGGTAAATTGAACACCAATAAAAATTAGTTAAAAAAAAAAAACAAGGTATGCCTAGGTAGCTAAGACCTAAGCAATTAAAATGTTCAATTTGAAGGCAGCTTTATTTTTTACGTTTTATCAATAATTATTGACTAGTCAGAGTATTTTATCACTATATTGTTAGATAAAATTACAGCAGTGATATCTTTGGAAGCAAAAATTCTCAAGTCACGTCTGTTTAGTGAGAATAAAAGTGGTAGGTACAGTGAGCATCAGCAGGTCATGTATAATCAGGCAAATATTTTATCAGTACCACATTGGAAAAGATAATTTATCTTAATGTGATCCTCTTCTTTTGCCTCTAGTCTCTTATCACGAGTCATGAATACAGGATCACAATTTGTGATGGAAGGAGTGAAGAACCTGGTATTGAAACAGCAAGTGAGTATACTTGTTAGAAAACATTCTGGTAACTTTTCTTTTTTTAAGACTTTATTTATTTATTTGAGAGAGAAAGAGAACAAGCAGTGGGGAGAGGCAGAGGGGGAGAGAGAGAGCGAGAAGCAGACTCTCTGCTGAGCAGGAAGCCTGATGCTGGCTTGATCCCAGGACCTAGAGGTCCTGACTTGAGCTGAAGGCAGACATTTGACTGAGCCACCCAGGCTCCCCTATTCTGGTAACTTTTGAGCATAATTGTTAATAGGTTGATTGCTCAAGCTAGAGCAACTTTCTAGATATACTCAAGTTGTAAATATTTGGAATAAAGTAAAATCAAATGGTCTTTTTCCTGGTATATTTAAGAATATGGTAGTATTTTTACATATGCAGTTCAGAGCTCTGTAATTTAATGTTTTTTTTTTTTCTAATTTGTTCATTTGGACTTTATTGACATTTTGATTTTCCTTTACCGTCACGTTTATGGATGTACATTAACTGAAAAATGAGCTTACTCTATTTGGAATAATGAACTGCTACCTAATGCTTATGATTTAAGGTTTATCATATATTAGGAGAATAAGTGAATGAACTTGATAGTCTGAAAGTCTGTATAAATTTGAATAAAATATTTTAAGTAGAATTTATATTTTGAGATAATGAAACTGTAGCTTGATTTTACACTACATCTTGGAATAAGTTTTAGTTTTATACAGAAGATGCTTTTTAATTTTTTGTATTTCTGTTATTCTCATATATAGATGTATTCTGCTTCAGAGAGTCATCACTAATTTGGTTTCTTTTCAAACAGGTTATATTTTTTACTTTTCATTATGGAAATTTTTCAATACACATTAGTATAGCAATCTTTCTTGAACCCTTCACCAAGCTTCAGTATTCAACATCCTGTCATTCTTGTTTTATATTCCCTATTATATTTTTTAAAATTTATTTTTACTAAGATAGTTCAAGGAAAATCTGAGACATAATATTTCAACCATATATATTTCAGTTTATAAGGAGGATTTTAAAGGCCAAATTTTAAAAAGAGATTTAATTTGCAGTTATTCAGATGTGAATATTAAGTGTTTACTTGTTTTCAGAAAAAAATAGATCTTTTCTTTCTCTGAACTTATTCCATACTTTTATCTTTCTTACAATATTTATGTGTATTATTTTGTATTGATATTATTTTTTACTCCCCCACCCCCACATACACACACACAGATTTATTGAGGTAAGATTGATATAGAAAGTGTTACTTCTTCTTAATAAGATCCTTGAGGGCAAGGAATTTTTTCCCCATCTTTGAATTTTCCATAGTACTTTGCATATGGTAGGTATTCAGTTCTTTATTTGGTAACATTTTAATATAAAAACTATGTAGCAAAGAACAGTGAAAAAATTCTAATTTGCTTTATTTAAAAGACTGATGATTTTCCAAACTTAAGATACATTCCTGATAGATTGCATTATTTCCAATTATTTGGGAACACTTTTGTCTGTACAGTCCTTCCCAGCATACCTTTACCCTGGTACGGAGCTACTAGTAAGTACTTAGTCCACTCTTTACTGGTTTATAGTACTTTGCTGAGTTAGTTTATCTTTACTCTCTTTGACTACAGAAGGTGAAAAGGCACAAAATAGAAAATAAGGCACATTAGAAATCAATGTATTGTACTTTATAGTTTAACTTAGCACCTGTTAAAGAGACAGTTACTCATGACACTTGTTAAAGAGCAGTAAGACAGATGTTTGGGGTGGGGGCACTGTGAAAGAATTTGGGACCACCACAGCAGGGTTCTTTCTGCACCTGGAGTAGAAGGTTGGGCTCAATTCCAAATACATCAAGGAAAAGTGGGAATTTATAGCCAAGGAGCAGGGTAGGGATCAGTGGTTATAAAATTACTAAAAGGAAACATCAGGGATAAAAGAGGATTCTGGCTAAACCAACCTAACAGGATCCTTGCTGAAGGCAGGCCACAGTGACCAGACACCACCTGGGAGATGGCAGAGGATGAGGAATCTGATCAGGTATCAGGATGATCAGGTATTAAAGATGAGAGATTCTCGCTAAACTTATTGAAACAGGGTTCTTTCTAAATTGGACTATGCAAAGATGGGCACACTTCAGAAATCAAGGCCCCATTGAAAGAGAGCTCAGGGAAGCCTGAGTGGAGTTTTGTCAGAGAATCTGTTACGCCACTCAATTTATCATTAACTGTGAACAAGATGAGTGTTCTGTGGGACAAAAGGGGAGCCACCAACCCCAAAAATAATGTCTGCCTTTTGCTAGACTGAGTGACTGTTGTATACCACTGTAGATAAATTTATGTGTAAGGAGATTTACATATTTTTCCTAACTGGTCACTCTTTTAAGGAAATCATAGAATAACTTCTGGAATGGAGAAATTACAGACTTCAGTCTTTGAAATGATGGATTTTTAAACTTCTTACTTTAGAGCCACAATGATGTATGTCCACAAATGATGTTTGTAAGAGGTGTTGGAACTGATCAACTTAAATATTTTATTGTGTCAAACCAAGAGTTGGTTTGTTTACAGTGCATTCAGTATAAAAACAAACTGGTATCTGTAACCACAAATTCCTTTGCTTTTTTTAACGTTGCATGCAACAAATTACTTTGAAATAGGCAGTTTCTCACTTATTAAAGTTTGGAGTGATTAGTGTTTATGTCCATTTGTAGGGTATCCTGCTGCCACTACTGGAAGAGCCATGCCATTTTTTTAACGTGTGTTAATAAAACATATACTTCAGGCTCAAATTAGAGGAAGTATTTATTGATTTTTTTTGGGGGGGGTGGTCAGAGTGAAGTTCATTTTTATGTTGTGAAGTAAAAAGAAATGTCATTTAAAAACATGAAGTCTATAATATGTTATTTCAAAAAAGAGAAAAATGAGTATACTGAAGGATATGTACCTAATTTTTAGACGTTAGTTTTTCCTGGGTGAGTATTCATCTCGATTATTTCCATATGATAAATTCCCATAGTTGCATTATGGAATCAAAGGGGTGAGCACATCTCATTCCTCTTAGTAAATATTACCAAATTGCCCTCCAGAAAAAATGTACCTGCTGACTGTCCATGACTTATATATTGCACTTGTTTCTCTACATCCTTCCCAAACCTTGGCACATGCATGTATGTGTGTATATGTATGCAATCTTTGTCAATTTAATAATTTTTTAAAAGAATTTAATTAGCATGAGTGCAGGCAGAGGGGCAGAGGGAGACACAGACTCCCCACTGAGCAGGAGCCTGACATAGACTTCAGTCCCAGCACCCCAGTATCATGACCTGAGCCAAAGGCATATGCCCAACCACTGAGCCACCCAGGCGCCCTGTCAGCTTAATAATTTAAAAAGTGTCTCTGGTTCTAGAAGTGTTTAATAGCAATCCAGTTTAAAAGTTACAGTGTCCTAAGGTTCTAATATTTGGCAGTACTACAATTGGGAACTAAGAGGAAAGAGATGGTCAGAGAGGAGACTGCTAGAGATGAATTCTGTCACTTTCACACTTGTAGAGTTTTGAGTACTTTAAGCCTCTTAAAATCTCTAAACGTCATTTGCATTTTTTAATCTGAATAAATGTTTGACTATAAATGAAATAAAGATAATAGGATGTCTCATCATGTCCAGTTTCCTGTGTTGCTTGTAAGAGCTTTTTATACTTTGTTTATTAGGCAAGTTATGCATCATAAGTATCAGCTATCACATAAAACCATCTGAATGATGTTCACAGATTTGGAATTTATTTCTCTGAGGATAATTGTACAAGATGTGATGAATAATGTAGCACAAAGTTGCATAATTTAGAAGTCTTGATTTCACTTTGGCTTGTTTGCTAAAATAATCCCTCTTTTAAAAATTAATAAGTAAATTACAAGCAGTAGTAATCAGTAGGTTAAAAAAGAGTTAAAAGATAAATCATCTGGGGTCATCTGGGGGCACCTGGGTGGCTCAGTCGGTTAAGCATCTGCCTTAGGTTCAGGTTGTGATCCCAGGGTTCTGGGATGAAGCCCCATGTCATTGGGCTCCCTGCCCAGCAGGGAGTCTGCTTCTCCCTCTACCCTCCCTCTGCTCATGTTCTTTCTCTCAAATAAATAAATCTTAAAAAAAAAAATGTATCATCTAATTGCAGTCTATGGCCTTTTAAGATTATGATTTGAACAAGAAAACTAAAAAGTGTTTGCAACAGGGAAATTTAACATTGATTAGATATTACTGTATTAAAAATTATTATTTTAGGTGTACCAAGTAGTATAGTTTTTTATGACTTCCTATATCTTGGAGATATGTACTGAAAACATTGTTAACTATAAAGTCATTTTATATTGGGGATTTGTTTTAAAACAACGTAGGAAACGGAGGCGTAGCTGAGAGTATAGATGAAGTAAGATTTGCTAGGAGTTGATCACTGTTGAAGCTGAGTGATGGAGAACTGGATTGTTTTATTGAGTCCCATATAACCTTACTTTCTTGATTTTATTGCCATTAATATGCTATGATTTTGGGGAAAAAAACACCACTATAATTTTATCATTTCCTCATCTGTTAGATGTTGATGTGAATATTGGATTCACTCATAGATCCCTTTCTGATTATAATTTTAAAATTTTGGAAATAGATAATCTATCCCCCCCCCCTTTTCTATCTTTACTTCACTGACAACTTTCTGTCCCTTACATCATTGATAATTCCTCATTCCCAGTGTGTTTCTGGTATCCACACCATCTTATCATCTTACTCTGCTTGGCTAATACAGCCTTCAAGATAAGCATTCTCTTCAAGTCCACATACTAGTTTTCATTCCCCAAGGCTTTGATAATCAGGATAGCAACTCCTGTCCCAACCTCAATGCTGACTTCAGCATCAGAATATCATCCCTTCCCCTGGGCAGGGCTGCAAGGAGAGAATTACAGTCACCATACACCACATGGCAATATAGGGCAATAAGTGGCTAATTCTAGGAAAACTAAGGGAAAAAAGTTCTTTAACTGTTTTGGGTGTAAAGCTATATTACTTTTCTGAAATTGTTTTTTAATTTCTGTGTGTATTTTATTTGTTTTGTTTTTTACACCATCAAAGATTAACATTGTTTTTGTTTAAACTTTCCAGTGACTAAAACCATAAAACATGACTATGGTCATAAAGCCAGTAAGGGCTTTAGGAATAGATTTTTTTTTCTCCAAATAAAATTTCTAGCTTACATATCTGAAATTTAAGGATTTTAGAAATAGTGATCCTTAATTTAAGATATTCATGTGCATGAAACTTTTTTGTCTCTCAAATTTATGTCTATAGTAAGGCTTTCTGCTACTAAAGATTTAGTTGCTGACCTATATGCTAATATCTTACTTTTTTTTTCTAAAATAGTTTCCAAAAACATTGAAAAATATGCTTGGAAATTTTTTTAAACAATGGGGCTTTTTTATTTGATTAAATTTCCTTTTAGTGATTTTTTTTTTTAATTTTTTTTTTTTTTATTTATTTATGATAGTCACACAGAGAGAGAGAGAGGCAGAGACACAGGCAGAGGGAGAAGCAGGCTCCATGCACCGGGAGCCCGACGTGGGACTCGATCCCGGATCTCCAGGATCGCGCCCTGGGCCAAAGGCAGGCGCCAAACCGCTGCGCCACCCAGGGATCCCCCTTTTAGTGATTTTTGATTAAATTTCTCTTTTAGTGAATACAGAAATTTTTTGTTTCTAACTATGAGTAAGATAACATTCATTGAACAAAGAAAACTGTATGGTTTTTATTGTAATGTTTTCCCTTTATTAGTATTTAGCTGCCACAGTTCAGTTTTTTCAGTCAGTAAAAGTTGATTTATCTTGTACATAAATTATTATTAATATAAAATTGATTTGGGGGGCTCTTGGATGGTTCAGTTAAGCGTCCCACTCAGTTTCAGCCCAGGTCATGATCTCAGTCATGAAATTCATCTTCACGTCTGGCTCCGCACTGGGCATGGAGCCTTCTTGAGATTCTGACCTTCTCTCTCTCCCTCTCCCTCCTCTGCCCCTCCCTCTGCACCCTCCATCCCCACTTTTGCTCATTCTCTCTCAAAAAAATTAATGATTAACTCAGTTCAAGTCTCTAGGTAAAGAACAAAAGCTAGGTAGAGCATTAGTTGGTGACAAAGATCTCAGAAGCTGTTTTCCGAAGTACTTTTTCTAATGCTTTTTAACAACATCATGGAAAGGAAATTATATATTTCTTTTATCATTCTCTACACTTGAAGTTTTCCTTAATCTCTGATAGTATGTGAATATCATGTGGTTCACAAGTGGTAGATGATTTTTTGGCTATTGTATGGTTGTAAAGACCAAACAAAAACATAAAGAATTGTCTCTAGGCTCAGGAATTTTCTGCTAGAAAGAAATTTTTTTAATGCTATTTAATGACATATTCACTGGTAGGCTTGTCTTTAAGTATTACAGAGCTATAAAGTACAAAGCAAAATTTAGTTCTAACTTTTAGAAAAATCTCATTTTTATACTGCATGAGGATTTATTAGGAGATATTGATATAAATATTCAAATTTCCAATTATTTTCACAAATAAAGTCATATGACTCATGGCTTTATCATTACATTATGTCTTTTCTGAATTTTTCCCCATGGCACAGATCTAGTAGTACAATTCAGGGAGCTCAGTGGAAAGCTGCATGTAAATAGAGAAATTGGTATAAAATTATTTTTAGTAAAATTTTTTTTTTTAAGATTTTATTTATTTGAGAGAGAGATAGAAAGCAGGAGCAGAAGGAGGGGGAGAGGGAGAAGCAGGCTCACCACTGAGCATGGAGCCCGATGTGGGACTCAATCCCAGGTCCCTGGGATCATGACCTGAGCCAAAGGTAGACACAGAACCAACTGAGCCACCCAGGAACTCCAATTTTAGTAAAATCTTATAATTTTTAATGTGTTCTTGCTCCAGATGTTTTTAAAAATTATTCCCTCCTTTTATTTTGCAAAGTTTGTTAATGTTACTTGGAACAAATATATAACTGTAGTTTTTTTCTTTGGGATAAAGCATTTCTATAGATTTAAATCTGCCCCCAGTCATCCTTCAGAGAAAGTCATGGTTTAGACTTATTCCTACAGGGACAAACTCAATTTTATTTGATACAAAACTTGAAAGGTAAACTTTGGAGCTACCGTATTTTTTTTTAATTCCAAATAATAGAATTCAGGGAGTACATTCAGTTAGATTGAACCTTTGGTGCTTTTATTTATATTAAAAAGTTTCTGGCCAACACAAATATAAGGGAATAATGAAATAGCTTTAATTTTACTTGGCTAAGAGCATCTTAAAAGGTTTTTACTTGCTAATCTAGAGAAAGAAAAAGAAAAAAAATTTTCTGCATATTTTCTGTTTGGGCAAAGCAGCATTTTCTCTAGTGGTAGTCCATTTTAGTAACAATAAAATGTTTTATGGCCTAAAGAAAGCAAAACTCTTGTAAAAATAGTAGTGTGTTATCTACATTTATATAAATAATCAGATTTAATGTTGCCTTTGTTGTATGAAGTCTCAAGATACAAAATATTCTTTATAGAACATCCTGTACAGTTCACAAAGGAAATATCAGTTCAAAGTAGGCAGAATGCCATCTCATTAGGAATACATTTTGAATAAGTGTAATAGTCACTTAGTAAATTTTCTGTACTCCATGCTTTATGTTCAAAATAATGCTAAAAATCGTCAGATTGAAAGATAAAAATAGTATTTCTTATCTCAAGACATGTAAGCATGTCAAAAAGCAATCTTCTGCTAACACCAGTGTTACACATTTCATGTTCAAAGTAGAATTTGTTCTGTAAGAAGACAATGTAGTATGTCATTGGAAATTTGGAATTTATCCAAGACAAAACAAAAATGGTCACTAAAGTTTGTATGTATCCATTTCACCATTTTTCAAAGAGCACAAGTATCTTTTTGGCTTAGAAGAATATACATTAGAAATGAAAGACTCTTGAGTTTAAGAATGTCATACATTTTCAGACTTTAAGTTACTCTGTTTCTGAAGAACCTCTTATACTACCTGCAGAAAGGAAATAGGGAAAAAATGGGATTCTTATTTGATCAAAAGTTTGCGATTACTAGGATTAAAAAGCAAACATCCAACAAAGTGAAAAGCCCAATCATGTGTTTGTACTAAAACCTGGTTACGCTTTCACATTAAAAGGACTTTTTGATTTAGAATTATATTTTTTCTCTGAAAACTTGAGTTGTGCCAGGAGTATTTATAGCTATGACACCATTCACAGAATTCTTGATTTTAGAATGTGTTTAATGGAGAAGGAAGCATACTTAACTGTGGGATGGATGATTGAGTTGGTTTGTTAATAAGGTTGTTTTGTTTTGGTTATTCTAATATTTAACAAAATACTTATCTTTTCCACAGAATCTACCTGTTACTCGTATTTTAGACAATCTGATGGAGATGAAGTCAAATCCTGTGAGTAGCATTTAATATTGTACTTGTAAATTCGTGAACATATCAAACTCAGTGCATGAAAGGCAGTAAAATCTGGGTTCATTGTGGGCTTAATCAGAGCAGACTACATGAGAGAAAGCAAAGAGTCCAGGTTCTCAAAGAGCTTTTTTAGCCATTATCACAGATAATGAGAATTGGTTTTCTCGGCTGCTATAACTATTCTGGCCAGCTCTCATCCAAATTAAATGTAGATTATATTCTGTATATATAGTTAAATGTAAAATATATCCCAAGAAGCAAGTTTCTTGAAATGACAAAGGACTAGTGAGCATCAGCTGGTGTGTAGTATGAAGAGTACAAGACTAATTTAACTTTATGAAAATTAGAGAAGTACACAGTGAAATTTTTAAGTGTATGTGTTCAGATGGGATGGAAGTCTTTAGGCTACAAAGTAAAATTGAGAGAAATTGTTGGATGAATAGACAAATGGGTAAATATTGTTAGCATTTACTGGGTTTCCAAGCTGTTTACATTCAAGAAAAGAATGTGAAAATTATCACAGTCCATTTCATAAAACAGCTCATCCTGTTACCGTGGTGACTAGAACTTGGTTATCACAGGAGTCTAGAATCAAGAAAGGCAACATCAGAACCCTAGTTCAGGTTGATCTGAATCTCTATAGATTTTGGCAGCAGGGCTTTAGATTCCATGCTAAGAAAGATTGAACAGGATCTTCAAATCAATGTGTCACTTTTTGTAATTGTTAAAACATGATTATAATAACATTAAAAGAAATTTAACAAAACATATTTTAAAATCTTGCCATGTGAAAACAACAAGTAATAAGACATCCCCAAAGGGGATAATTACAATTATGAGAGGAATGAGAGAATGGTCCATAATGATAAGTTAAAAAGGACAGGATTCTTCAGTATAGGAATTGATACAGAAAAAATGGTATATAATGTAGTAACAATGTTAAAACATCCTAGAATATATGAAGAAGTAGCTTTTCTTGAAAAGCCTGAAAGCCTAAGAAAAGTATACATTTATAACTATCTTTTTTTCCACCCTTTGGCAAAGGAACAGATTCCTTTGGCTGACTGTGCTGCAAAAGGAGAGGGAAGCAAAAATGAGGGAGTGATTACACTTGCAGGCAGTAAAACAGTACTTCCCAGCTCCTTTAATATCAAGAAACTAGTTTCCAATTTAGAAAGTACACAACCCCTTATCTGAAACTTCTGAAATCTACAAAGTCCTGAAAACTGAAAGATTTTATATGATCCATTTGGTGGCAAAACCTGACCTTAACTCAGTTTGAGGCTCTTTATAGTTTTTATCATACTTTATATTAATATTCATCTATCTAGCTGCAAAAATAGTAATACGTTAGATGATGGGGTGGTGCCCACTGGGAGTGTTACATTATATTTAGTTTATGCATGGTATCATCTAAAAAATTTTTAAATTCAAAATTCCAGAATACATCTAACTTAAAATGCTTCAAATAATAGAGATTATAACCTGTATTAAGTTATTCTGTATAAAATCATGAACATATAATAAAATTCTAAAACAGAAGCAATAAAAATAATTATACTGGTTTATAAAATGATTATATTTTCAAGATAGTATAGCAGTATAGTGTGGTTAAGAGCATGGGCTTTGAAACTAGACTACCTGGGTTCAAATCCTAGAGTTCCCATATTACTAGTTACGTGACCTTAGAAAAGTTAACATAATTTTTCTGTGCCCCAGCTTGTCCATATGAGAAAACAGAGATAAAAATAACTACCTCACAGATGTTATGAGAATTTAAGTGAGTAATTTCATCTAAAGCATCTAGAATGTTTAACATGTAAATAAGTGTTCTGTTAGTGGTGGTGGTGACACAGATTTATTTAATTAATCTACCAGATTAATAGCTTAATTAAATAAAATACTCAAAGCCAAATGTTAACATTCTAAAGAGAAAGCAAGTTCCAATTTTTTGTTTTTTGTTTTTTAACTAGGAAACTGATGACTATAGATATTTTGATCCCAAAATGCTACGAGGCAATGACAGGTAAGCAGCTCTTGACTTGTGTGATTTGTTTGTAGGTCTTCCCATCCCACTAAGAATGGAAATAACATAATTTTTTGTTAGAAATAAGTGCTTATTAAAAATTCAAACTAAATGGAAACCCGGTAAATAAACAATATGTATAATCTTACTACCTAGAGATAATCACTACTAATCTTACTTAACATTTTGATTCTTTTCCTTTCAAGTATATACACTCACACACCCGAAAAATACATTATGTTGTTTTGTTTTTGTTCTTCATAACAAGACGGCTGTATTACAAACTAACTATATGAAGGAGGGCAATTTGGATAATGTGTTTTTAAATGAATATTCTTACTGAACCAAAGCAAAGATGAGAACTTTATGTTGAATACCAGTTGTTGTTGTTGTTTTTATTTAACTGGCCCATAAAAGCCAAGCCCCCATGGATTGTTGTAAATACTTCTTTATGTTATGGCAATGAAACATTCTACAGATACTTTTTCTAATTTATAACAAACATGATATGTACTTGCTTGCTTCATTATGGATATTACTTTTCAAGGTTTACTTCATGATAATATGAAAAATAGCCTACAAGACATAGAGAAAGAATAGACAGAATTAGGAGGGGAAAAAACGTGCTTAGAATGATCTTTCTCACCTAAATTTGAGTGAAGCTGGTTTCTTGCCTACGTCTTATGTTTTGGATCTTTAGAACTTTGTCTCTGCTTTATCTCAACTTCTTTGTCGTTAGAACAAATAATCTAGTCACTAGATAATTGATTACTAGATTGTTTTAGATTAGATTATAACTTAAAGGAAATTTATTTTCTTAATTTACCAGAAATATTGCTAAAGTTACAAAAGAAGCTGCTAATAGCAGCTGCAGCTGGCAAAGGAGAATTTGACAAAGAATAAATTCTAGAAGGGAGAGGATGAGGAGTGACAGCTTCTTTTGAGGGTGGTAAAAAATGTTCTGAAGTTAGTGGTGACAGTTGTACAACTCTGTAAATATACTAAAAACCACTGATTTGTACCCTTTAAAACAGTGGACTTAGAACTCTTTTCCTATCTTGATATTCTCCAGCTTACATTTTATCCTTCCTTGTATTTGCATATGGCTAACAAGTAGATACATTTTCCTTAGAAATTCTCCTTTGTCTGCTCTTGAGCTATTTAATCACAATTAATCTCCGTTATTAATAACTAGTAATACTGTGCTATTTAAAATCTCACCTCATTCTATATGTATTCTTCGAGGAACTTAGAGCACTCTAGAAGGAAGTTGATCACTGATGAGGTGTTTCAGTCAGTTGGGCTTCTGGTCCTTTCTATGGAATATTCATTCAGACAGGCCATAGAAATGAGCAAAAGATGATAGAGCGGTTGGATTGGCCTTTCAATCATTAAACATGGTATAATAGCACTCTACTCTTCTTTGAGATTTTCAAAAATTGCTTGTGAGGAAAATCTAAGTTCTCTTTTTATATAGCCTGTTTTTAACACTGAAACAAATCCACGTCTGACTCACAAATGCTTTGAAGAATACCTTAATTAAAAGGTCTCGTGGAAAAATAAAAAATAAAAAAATAAAAGGTCTCGTGGACACCAAATATTTTTTAAATACATTGTAAGCATGTGGCTAATATATGTAATAATATATAATGGCATATATAAATACAAAGAAATAAGCTACAGCAAAATGCAAATCCCTTCTCCCATCCATTTCCTTCTGTTACTTACCATACATGTGTTTACATAGTTTTTTCACAAATGTAGGTACTGACAAACTATAAAATTATGTTGAGGATAGTAAAATTTTATATGATTTAGTACTAAAATATATACTTTAGCAATTTACCTTATACCCAGATTTTATCCTTTTGAGAGCTGCTGCTCAGTGTTTCCTTCTCCCTCTCAGTTTTCTCTTAGATTTTATCTTAAAGAGAAAAATTGTCCTACTCCCTTTTAGATACTGACACATGTATCTCTTCTAGTGTATTCCTCTGCATCCCAATTCACTATTTGGGTACACAAAACTAAAGGACCCAGCCTCAAAGAAAGTGAAGGAAGAAGAATTATAAATACATATCCAATTGTAGGTGCATGTGTGTGTTTCCCATACCTCTTTTGTTTGTAGTGAAAGCCTTGGGTGAAATTCTCAGTACATTTTTCTTTGTTGCAGCTCAGTTCCAAGGAACAAAAATCCATTCCAGGAGGTAAGGTCTATCTAAAAATTGTGTCTCTAAAACAAAAGGAAGATGACCAAGCAGTCTTGAAGAATTATCTTCATCTTTATGGCTTTATTACCATTACTGTATGGTAATCTTGACAAATCCAGTTCTGTGTAACCATATTAGTAACCATATTTTCCTGATTTATAAAATTACTTAGAATAATTCAAGCTAAAAATAACTGATACAGTCAGTGGACATGGCTGTTTCCATAGTTTGGCTATTGTGACAATGCTGCTATATACATTGGTGTGCATGTATCCCTTTGAATTAGTATTTTTATATTCTTTGGGTAAATATCTAGTAGTACAGTTGCTGGATTGTAGGATAGTTCTTTTTTCAACTTCCTGGGGAACCTCCATACTGTTTTCCACAGTGGCTACACCAGTTTGCATTCCTACCAACAGTATAAGAAGGTTCCCCTTTCTCTGCATCCTCCCCAACACTTGTTTTTTGTGTTGTTGATTTTAGCCATTCTGACAGATGTGAGGTGATATCTCTCATGGTGGTTTTAATTTTTATTTAATTTGTATTTCCCTGACGTATGATGTTGATTGCACATCTTTTCATATAAGTGCCCATCAACTGATGAATGGGTACAGAAGATGTATATATGCATTGGTATATTACTCAGCCATAAAAGCAAAATCTTGCCATTTGCAATAACATGGATGGAGCAAGAGTGTATTACACTAAGTGAAATCAGTCAGAGAAAGAAACACCATATGATTTCACTCATGTGTGGAATTTAACAAACAAAACAAATGAGCATAGGGAAAAAAGAGGCAAACCAGGAAATAGACTCTTCACTATGGAGAACAAACTTAAGGTTCTAAGAGGGGGGTGTGGGGGAGGGATTAAAGGGCAATTGCTACGAAGAGCACTGGGTGTTATAAGGAAATGTTGAATCACTGTATTGTACTCCTGAAACTAATATTAAAAACGTTTAAAAAAAAAACGGACACAAGATTGGGTAACTTACAGAAAAAGAAGTCTAAGACTGTAGTAAAAGTTTTATATGTGTGGAACTTGGTTCTAAAATTAGATTCCAACCTTTTGTGAAGATATGACTGTTTTCATTTGAAATACAAGAAGCTTCTCAATAAAAATAAATACAGTAAAGCACATTTTAGAAATTATGTAAATGCCAAGTTTTGTTTTTCCTACCTACAATAAATAACCTCGAATTTTAAAAAGCATTTTGGAGAAAGCCCCTTAGATTTATTTGCTGTTACTTAACTGAAGAATGAATGAAGTTTGTTTTCCTCTACACACTTTTTAGAAACAAATTTCTTTTAATTGAAGTAGCGCTAGGCACTTAGGATGTGACCTTTTGCTATCTTTTTTTTTTTAATATATAAGTTGTGGAATATGCTCCAAACTAAAAACCATATTGCATGTAAGTTAAAATTCTGTTTCTCTCAACTTACCTGGTTGTTTTGTTTTGTTTTTTTTTCTGTTTGCATTTTTAGGCAATTGTTTTTGTGGTGGGAGGAGGCAACTACATTGAATACCAAAATCTTGTTGACTATATAAAGGTACATGTTGGCCTTTTTATTCTTTAATCAATTGATGTTTCACAGTTGAGCTGTGTTTTTAGCATACTAGCATTCTCTGGTGGCTTTCTGATTTGTACATACCCTCTTTTCTAGAGGTAGTTTAAAAGTCCTCATATAGAAGAAAATGCCCATATGCTCATTGTTTTCCTATTCCCTGTCACATTTCTGGTCTAAAATTGTAGTTGATCTGGGAAATAATGTATCTTATTGATGTAACGTACTTGGCAGCTATGTATCTTATTTTTTTTACAATTTTATTTATTCATGAGAGACACAGAGAAAGAGGCAGAGACACAGGCAGAGGGGAGAAGTAGACCCCCTGTGGGGAGCCTGATGTGGGACTCCATCCCAGGACCCCGGGATCATGACCCGAGTGGAAGGTGGATGCTCAACCACTGAGCCACCCAGGCACTCGGCAGCTGTATATCTGAATTTGACTCTAAATGTTCAAAGACCATGGGGTGTCCGGGCATCTCAGTCTGTTAAGTGTCTTGATTTCAGCTCAGGTCATGATCTCAGAGTCATGAGATGGAGCACAACTTCGGGCACCATACTGGGCATGGAGCCTGCTTAAGATTCTCTCTCTCCCTCTCTCTCCCCCTTCTCCTCTCTCTCTCTCTCACAAAAGTAAAATAAATGTTCAGAGACCTCAAATAAGCTCCTCTTCCAAAAAGTCTCCCTTGTTGAAAGGATTTACAGAACCCATTTACATGAATAATAAGCACTTTTCTCCTATCCCGTTACTTAAATCAGCAACATACTTCTAACACACTTGGAATGTCTGCTTTTTTAGCAAACAGGAGATAGCAAATTAGAAGTAGAGTGCTATTCAAAGCTGACAGCAGCAGGGAGTGACAATTAAGCAAAAAAATATTAAGTAAAGGGTGTAACTTGAAGAGCAAAACACCATTTAAAAGGTAGGGGCAACAGAATTATCAGTTGTGTGACATTTTGTAATCTTCATTTATTCAGTTAACATTAAATAATGATCATTCCTTATGTCCTATGTTATGTAAGACTTTAAAAAGGTTGAGATTTTGGTACAGCAGGAGATTTAAAAGAAAAGACAAATGTAACAGAGCTTCAAAACTATCAGGCATAACTGGGATCCTATTTTAGTTACATAAGACATACTTCATCTTCAGAGTGTGAACCACCGAGATCTGTATAAGATGCCACAGTCTTCAGGGAGCATCCATCTTGAACAAGAAGGTGTCTTTTATATCTCTCTTTGGTCATACAGCCAGAACCAGGCCGCATGACCAGTTCAAAAGCAGAAACCAAGGGAACATAACAGGAACCAGGTACAAACCATCAGTCTATACAATTTCTATAAATGGGTACTGACAGGTGCAAGTTGTCTCCTGGTCTGTCTATGAGCCTTGCATGGGACTGTATTAATCACTAGTTGATCTGTTTTGTTCAGGTTTGGCAAAGGGTCAAAAATATGACTGTTCTAGGTGTTCTCTGGGATAAACACAGGGCTGCAACAGATCAGCTGAAATTACGCCTGTACTTATACATTCCACATACCCCCCACCACCACCATCTTGGTTCAGCTTTCTTAATTCCACTCATCAACATTCTTTTTTCTGCTTTTTTGTAAATATTTGTACAACAGAAACACAAAAAGGATAAACCCAAAATATTAGTCATTTGTGGAGTATAGTGGCTGAGATGCAGGCATAATTTTGAAGGAACATTGCAGTCTACCAAATATTCTACTGCAAACCTGTTTTTAATCATATATAAGCTTGACAACTTAAGTCTTTCTACTATAGAAATTTTAATTTTGTGAGATGTGTTAATAAGTTGGTTCTTGTAACAAATAATTATTAAGTCTAGTTTTTTTTTTCCATTAATCACTTTTATCAGAAGAATATCAGATTATCACTGAGAGATGAGTAAGGCCTGTATCTTTTACTTAGTTTCAGTTTACTATTTTTTTTCCTGTTATTATCTTTTAAAGCCCCAAAAAACGGTGTGTGAGTAGTAGGGCCTGTGATACTATGACTAGTCAGGCATGCAACAGATATTTTAAGTTCTTATATCCAGATGCCGTTCTTTTTTTTTTTTTTAAATATTTATTTATTTATGATAGTCACACAGAGAGAGAAAGAGAGGCGTGGAGACATAGGCAGAGGGAGAAGCAGGCTCCATGCACCGGGAGCCCGACGTGGGATTCGATCCCGGGTCTCCAGGATTGCGCCCTTGGCCAAAGGCAGGCGCAAAGGCAAGCGCTAAACCGCTGCACCACCCAGGGATCCCCCAGATACCATTCTTAATAGATCATCATTTAGGTTAACAGTTATGCAGTGGTCTTTGGTTTTGTTGCTGAACAAATTTTCTTATATACATTTTGGTGGCAGTTGTATACTAATTTTGCCTCCCCCGAGGAATCTTACAGAATATATAAAACCTGTAAAATGATAACCTGTCAGAGAAAAAAGAGGGATTAGAATTATTCTTAAGTGTTTATCCCCTAGATGTTATTAGCATCATCAGGACATACAATATGGGTAATTGCAGATTTAATCTTTCTTTAAAATCCTGGAACCCATCTTGGACCTTCAGCTTCAAATAGAGGCAATTTCTACAGGCCTTGGGCATGTCTAAATATAGCTCAGAGTATTACTTTTTTGCTTTGGCCTCTTACAAGGTACAGAGATAATGTTACCTTTTCATTATGCACTTACTGGCTCCTTTTCAGAGTCAAGATTTCCTCCTTTCATTTGTTGGTCATTTTTACCCAGAATTTGGCCCCTGGTTTAAAAGATTTACTGTCAGATTCAGCAAGTTGCCTGATCCATAGAGCTAGCAGCAGTCTGAGAGTAGCCAGTGCTTTCTCCTTTGTCCATTCCCAGAGATAGGAAGTAAGGCTAAGTAAGTGTGACCATACATATAGGACGGTCTGGTCCACCTATTAATCCCAGTTTAGACAGGCAGAAAGTAGAAACAGCCCTTTGCATCATTCCTCAGACAGATTTAGAGGCAGTGTCTTGGTGTCTGTTTGCATATCCCTGAACTACAGGATCACATAGAGAAACATTTTTAGAAATGCAGAATAAATTTTTGTTAGTTCCTGTGTTTTTACCCCTTTTCATCTCTTCCTTATTTTCTCTGCTGAATCTCAACAATCTATCCACTTTTAATTATCCTCTTTAATTGTATCACTTATATTTTAACACACATTCCATACAAAGCCACTGTGTCTCAGAAAGACCAGCCCAGTTTAGAAAAAAGATGTTTCAAATGTCTGTTACAGTTTGCAGTCCGTCTCCTACTTTGTGTATGTTAAGGTATCTGAGTCAGTTTGCTGTATACAATGTTTCATAACACCCTTGTTGAACTGCACTTGCAGCAAAACTTTGTCAAGTGGTAATATAAGAAGGGAGTCCACATTGAAACAGTTTCTGCTGAGGCTTCTAATAGAATATTAAAGATGTTTGTTCCAATAATCAGGTGTACAAATCCAAATCCAAAATGATTGCCTATTCTGGATGAAACCTGTTGTTGTCGACTAGAAACCTTAAGTAATAAGCTAGTGTTATTCTGTATGTTTCCATTTCTCTTAGGTATATACCTAGGAGTGGAATTCCTGAGTCGTCATAATTTTTATTATTAACTGAGGAACTGCTAGTCTGTTTTCCAAAGTGATTGTACCATTCTGCATTCACACAAGCAGTGTATGAAGACTTTGATTTCTCCACATCATCACCAACACTTGTTACTGGGCTTTTTGATTCTGATTATCCTGGTGGGAGTGAGGCGGTATCTCGCTGTGGTTTTGATTTTCATTCCCCTGGTGAATTAGGATGTAAAGCATATTCATGTGCCTTTTGGCCATTTGTATATCTTTGGAGAAATGTCTACTAAGATCCTTGCCCATTTTTATAGTTGAATTATTTTGCCTTTTTATTATGGAGTTTTAAGAGTATGTAATCTAGAAGTAAGTCCCTTATCAAATATGTGATTTGCAGAAATTTTCTCCCATTCTTTAGGTTGTCTTTGTATTTTCTAAATGGTGTTTTTTAAAGTGCAAGAGTTCTTTTTATTTTGATGAAATCCAATATATATGTTTTCTTTTGTTGCTCTCTTTTATGCTTCTTTTGTTGTCATATCTAGGAATCCCAAATCCAAATTTGACAAAGTCAAATCCAAGGTCAGAAGATTTACCCCTATGTTTGCTTCTAAAAGAAAAGCATTTTTACTCTAAAATGTAGGTCTTTGATCCGTTTTTAGTTAATTTGTCATGTAGTATGAAGTAAAGCCCAGCTTCACTCTTTTGTATATGGCTGTCCACATTATCCCCGCATCATTTATTGAAAAGACCATTTTCCTCTATTGAATGGTCTTGGTGGCCTTGTTGAAAATAAGCTGACCATATATGTATATAAGTTTATTTCAGGACTCTCAGTTCTTTTCTTTTTCAAGATTGTTTTTCTGGGTGTTTTGCACTTCCATAGGAATACTTGTCAATTTAGTTGGGATTCTAGCAGGAATTGCATTGACCCTATATATCAGTTTAGAGACTATTTTCATCTTAATAATGTTATGTCTTGTGCTTGGGTGGCTCAGTGGTTGAGCATCTGCCTTCAGCTCAGGGCGTGATCCCAGGATCCAAGATCAAGTCCCACGTTGGGCTCCCTGCAAGGAGCCTGCTTCTCCCTCTGCCTATGTCTCTGCCTCTCTCTCTCTCTCTCTCTCAGTCTGTCTCTCTCATGAATTAATAAATAAGTCTTTAAAAAATAATAAGGGATCCCTGGATGGCGCAGCGGTTTGGCGCCTGCCTTTGGCCCAGGGCGCGATCCTGGAGACCCGAGATCGAATCCCACATCGGGCTCCCGGTGCATGGAGCCTGCTTCTCCCTCTGCCTGTGTCTCTGTCTCTGTCTCTCTCTCTCTCTCTATGTGACTATTATAAATAAATAAAAATTTAAAAAAAATTAAAAAATAAAAAATAATAATGTCATGTCTTCTGATCCATGACATGGGATTCTGTTCTATTTGTGTGGACCTTCTTTAATTTCTTTCAACAGGGATCCCTGGGTCGCGCAGTGGTTTAGTGCCTGCCTTTGGCCCAGGTGCGATCCTGGAGTCCTGGGATCAAATCCCACGTTGGGCTCCCGGTGCATGGAGCCTGCTTCTCCCTCTGCCTATGTCTCTGCCTCTCTCTCTCTCTCTCTCTCTCTCTCTCTCTCTGTGTGTGTGACTATCATTAAAAAAAATAATAATAATTAAAAAAAATAATTTCTTTCAACAGTTTTTTTGTTGTTTCATTGTTTCTGTTAGTTTTTGCTGTTTTCAGAGCATAAGCTTTTACACTTCTTTCATTAAATTTATTTCTATATATTTTTATGCTATTATGAATGGAATTGTTTTTGTTTTATTTTGGGATTGCTCATTTCAGTCCAATAAAAAATTATTTTTATGTATAATCTTGTATCCTGCAGCCCTCTTGACCTAATTTATTGGTTCTAAGGTATTTTAGTGAATTTTTAGGATTTTCTGTATAGGAGATCATGTTATATGTGAATAGAATTACTTTAAATTCTTTCTTAAACTATCTGGGATGTTTCTCCTTTTTCTTTTTTCTTTTTCTTTTTGCCTAACCACCTGGCTAACACCTTCAGTGCACTGTTTAATTGAATAGACTTCTTTATCTTCTTCCTGAGTCAAAATATCCAGTCTTTTATTACTTCGTATAATAACAGGTACGAGTTTTTCATAGGTCACCTTTATGCCATTAAAACCCCTTGTCAGTACAACCTTATAGTATGAAACAAAACTTAGGACTGTACCTACAAGAATGGAGAATAATCTAGCGTGGCCTTTAATTTACACTGGTTCACATTCAGCAAATGCCAGTTTTGTTAGGAAGGCAAAGAAAATAATACAGTAATTTGACTCATAATGTAACTGCTATTTGATATGTCAGCAATGCATTTGATGAAATTAATTTTAAGAAAACATTCAATAAGACAAGTATGCCTGCTTATGCTACTTTTATTCAATATAGTATTAGAAGTTCTAGCCAGAGCAGTTACACAAGAATAAGAAATAAAAAGCATCCAAATTTGAAAAGTAAAACTCATGTCACTATTAGTAGATGGCATATAGAGAAAAAAAAACTGTCAGAACTAATAAATTCAGTAAAGTTGCAGGATACAAAAATCAGTGCCCAAAAATCTGTTGCATTTCTATACACTAATAACAAACTATCAGATAAATCAAGAAAATAGTCCCATTTACAATCACATTTTAAAAAATTAAATACCGAGGAATAAATTTAACAAAGAAACTGAAAGACTTTATTGGAAACTATAAGCCATTGATGAAAGAAATTGAAGACACAAAGAGATATGTTAGGTTCATGGATCAAAAGAACCCTCAAAGCAGTCCACAGGTTCATTTTAATCCCTGTCAAAATTCCAATGGCATTTTTTCACAGAACCAGAACAATCCTAAATTTGTATGGAGGCACAAAAGACCATTAATAACCAAAGCAATCTTGAGAAAGAACAAAGCTGGAGGCATCACGTGCTCTCGTTTCAAACTGTATGTAAGCTATGGTAATTAGAACAGTATGGTGCTGGCATAAAAATAATCACATAGATCAATGGAAGAGAATTGAGAACTCAGAAATAAACCTATGCAATATATGATATATTAATTTACAACAAAGATGTCAAGAATGTACAATGGAAAAAGGACAGTCTCTTCAATAAACAGTACTGGAAAAACTACACAGCCACATGTGAAAGAATAAAACCAACCTCTGTTTTACACTATACACAAAAATTAGTTCAAAATGAATTAAGGAATTGAACATAAGACCTGAAATCATGAAACTCCTAGAAGAAAACAAGCCGTAAACTTGACGGACATAGATCTTGGCAGTGATTTTTTTTTAATCTGACTCCAAAAGCCAAAGCAACACAAGCAAAAATAAATCAGACTACATCCTGGTAAAAAGCTTCTCCACAGCAATGGAAATGTCAACAAAGGCAGCCTACTGAATGGGAAATATATTTGCAAATAATGTATCTGACAAGGGTTAATATCCACAATAGATAGGGAACTTACACAACACCAGAAAATAATAATCAATTAAAAATGGGCAGAGGACCTGAATAGACTTTTTTTCCAAAGAAGACATACAGATGGCCAACAAACATGAAAAGATGGCTCAACACCATTCATCATCAGTGAAAGTCAAAATCATAATGAAATTCACCTCACACCTGTTATAATGGCTGTTATCCAAAAAAACAAGTGTGGCAGCAAGGTAGAGAAAGGGGAACTCTCATGTGCTGTTGACGGGAATGTAAATTGGTGCAGCCACTATGGGAAACAGTATGCAGATTCCTCAAAAAAGTAAAAATAGAACTACTATCCAGCAATTCCACTTCTGAGTATTTATACAAAGAAAACAAAAACACTAACTGGAAAAGACATTTGTACCCTCATAGACATTGCAGCACTGTTTACAGTAGCCAAGATATGGAAGCAACCTATGTATCCATTGATAGATGAATGGTAAAGAAATTGTGTGTGCATTCATTATCCTAAGTGAAATAAGACAAGAGAAACACAAAACCCATATCGTTCTCTTATGTGTTGACTCATTTAAAAAAAAAAAAAAAAGCTCATGGGCTGCCTGGGTAGTTCAGTCGGTTAAGCATCCACCTCTTGAGTTTGGCTCAGGTCATGATCTCAGGGTCATAAGATTGAGCCCTGTGTCAGGCTCCACGTGTGGAGTCTGCTTGAGATTCTCTCTCTCCCTCTGCCCCTCCCCTCTTGCTGTTCTCTCTTTCTCTCTCTGAAAATTAACTTAAAAATAAGCTCATAGACATTGAGAACAGATTGCTAGTTGCCAGAGGAAGAAACAGGTGGAGGTCAAAGGGTAAAACAAAACAAAAAAATGTACTCTTAGTCTAAGCCTCAACTTACAAAAAAGATAAGAAAACTGTGATTGATACAAAGACATGCTGGCTCCACCACATTAGTGTGTACCTAAAAGATGCAATAGATAAATGACACTCTAGTAGCCTCCCGTGATGTGCTTCACAAAGGCACATCTCTGAAGAAAGATGCACCTGCCTTACACATGAGATATACTGGAGGAAAGAACTGCATAGACATTGACTTTTTTTTTTTTTTTTTTTTTTTTTTTTTTTTTAGATTTTATTTATTCATGAGAGACACAGAGAGAGGCAGAGACACAGGCAGAGGGAGAAGCAGGTTCCATGCAGGAAGCCTGACGTGGGATTCGATCCCAGGTCTCCAGGATCACACCCTGGATTGAAGGCGACGCTAAACCACTGAGCCACCCAGGCTGCCTGACATTGACCTTTTGAACATACTATTAGAGCCAGTTGTGAAATTGAAACCGGTAGTCAGTCCTTTAATCACATAAATAACTATCTTAATTTGTCTAACTTTGAGAGCAGGCATTTACATGTGAAGGTGTATTTATTAAAGCAAAAGTATTGTTTAGGAATTTATAATATCTGATTCTCCAATAACATTATCAGACATTTTGAAGTTATAAGACACATTTCCAAAAGAAATCACAGTTGAGACTCTTAAAGGTATTTGGGAACTCAGTCATTTGCATACATGCTCTGGACAAATACATAAAGCACACAACAGGCTTTGAATAGCTGTCCCAGTAGCCTTCTGTTTCTTTTTATAGTTGCAGAAATGATATTAGTACATATCCAAAAGCAATTTGGGAGTAAGAGTGTGCTGAACCCAAAAGGACAAAAAAAAAATTGGTAGTAAGTAACCAAATGTATCGGTAGTTGAACTTGAAGCCACCACAGGCTGTTCTCTTGATGGAAGGTGATTGGCTAGAGAATGAACTAGATTTAGTTAATAATTGTTACCTTGAATCCAGTTATTGGTATATTTCACAAAGTTCAGTTTTTGATGGAGGAAGTACCAAGTTTGTGCATAATTAAGCATAAGTTTGCACTGGAATATGGGTAGACTGCAACGTTTAAACTTATAGTACAGGATTCATCTCCACTAGTGTGTTTCAGCCCTGTGCTGATCTCTGGGAGCCTTGAGAGCCATGATGCTGACATGTGAATATCATGTACTAACTAGTAGTGAATAGAGTCTTGTGCTAGGGACCAACATAGATTGGGGGCAACCTGCACTGGCGTGTCAGCACTGTTTAATAGAAAATGAAAATACTGATGATTTGCACCTAATTTCTGTCATGTTTTCTTGCTTCTGGTGTTGAGCCTGGTCCTGTAGCCTGATTTAGGTTACATGATCAGAGAGGTATAAAAGACCCTTCCTTTAGAAAGACCAGGGCTCCCCTGCAACTGGGGCATCTTCTCTATAATTTGGTAGTTGACAATTGAAAATAAAATGTGTCCTGTGCTGAGATGGGATCCTGGGAGCTGTGCATAGAATATTTGGACCCTTCTAATGTTTCCCTCTGCTTTCTTTATCCTACTATGCTGTGATCTCTACCTTTACTAATGCCTTGTGTAAGTATAACCTACGTAGCCTCAAGAATCCCACTTATATGATCAACCCTGTTATAGTTATTGCACATAACATCTCATTTTTCAAAAATGAAGTGAGGTGTGACTTGTTTTGCTCAGAAATGGCCAGTGAGGACATTTATTCAGGGAACTATTTTTATTCAGCTGATACAAAGCCATATTTCTGTTTCTTGATGAATTACTGTATTTGTTATGGAATAAGCTTTTTACATTAAAGAAGAAATGAATTTTCCTTCAAGTACACAATACATATAATAATTTCAGCATTAAGGACTTGGCAGAATTCTTCAGTAGAAGTTTTGACTACTGTAATTGGGTTATAGCATTCTGCCAAAATTAGGAATGAAATTCATTCATGAGGGGTCATAAAAAATGGATTACAGTATGTTGATATGTAAATACTGTATTGCACAAATGAGACGCAGTGACAGTTCATGCAACTTATACTATATCCTACTGCTAGCCTAACAAAACTCCAGGAATATTTTCTTCAAGTAGTATAGATCTTACATTGGAAGAATGTTGGCCTGGGATTTTATAAATAATTGTTGTTCCTGTGAAATGCGGCTGTCATCAGATTCCTTCTCTTTTCAGTATAAATGATACCAGCAGTGTATGTTAATACATTTTTAAAAAATAATTTATGCCTATTGCACCACTTTATTCCATGCAATTTTAGGATAAATATGTGTATACTAAAATTTTATAACCTCCCCCTCAAAAAACCTTTAAGAATAACAAAAAGTCTTATTAGACTTGATCACTTTTCTTGGGAATATTGAGAATATTACTTGTTACTTGTATGAGTTCTCTTCTTTTACAGGGGAAGCAAGGCAAACACATTTTATATGGCTGCAGTGAACTTTTTAATGCTACACAGTTCATAAAACAGGTAAAGTATACCTTATTAGTTTCTTTTAACATACCATAACTTGCTGTTGTTTGTCAAAAGAGAGCAAGAGAATCATCATATTCTTTTGACCCAGCTTGAAGCCAAAAGCCATAGAGCTATAAAAATACAGGTTTTACCATGAAAACTATACAGAAAACTCTGGTAAATAATATTTCTATTATCCCAAATCTATGAAAAGGTAAATTCAGGGATTTTAAAATTGGAATAGTGTACTCAAGCAAAATCACCATTTCTTATACGCTGTCCACATTTCTGACTTTACCAACAATATCACACATCGGGCTAAGAAATTAAGTAACTTTCTGGATGAGGGTAGCGGAATAGTTTTATGCAGTAGATACAATGGAATTACATTCACTTGAACATTAAGGACAGCAGTAGCTGAGATGTACATAGGCTCTACATTCTTTTTCTTGAAGGAACTGCTAATGTTCTCGGTTAATTACATTAACTTTAGCTTTTTTTTTTTTTTATGCTTAACTACTGGGGATGCTCAGTAGTCTTACCAGTAATGTTCACTCACCTCTGCATTGGCTGCCATAAAAATCACAAAAGCATCCTATACTCATTTTTAGCAGCTATTCCTAGCATCATTTTCCAGAACAACTTTCTTATCCTCATTATGTGATTCTTGTATTTCTAACCTTAATGTAGTTGCCCACTGATAGAATACAGAAAAGTTCAGGAAGATACAGTGAACACATGTATACTCCTCATTAACATTTTACTGTATTGCTTTATAAGACACCTACTCATTTATCCATTCTTCATTCTATTCATTGCTATAATTTTATTCATTTCAAAGAAAATTAAAGATATCAGTGCACTTTCCCCTTAATTTTTTATTGCCTAGGGGTTTTAGTTTTTGAGGGTTTTTATTGTTTTGTACTCTTTGGAGGTAAAATTGACAACAGTGAAATATACAGATCTTAAGTGTATATTCCTAGGTATTGTCAGATGTGTTCACTTGAATAATTCAGCACAAACTCCTATTCAGGGTGTAGAACCATCACACCTCAGAGTTCCTTTATGATCCATGCCCAGGCAGTCCTTGCCCTTAGTTCCTGCCCAAAAACATGCTCTTGATACTTTTCCACCACAGATTATATAATGTTCTAGAATAGGCAAAACTAAATGGAATATTTTTTTTCTTGGGTTTACTAGATGATTCTCAATTTAATTAATCTTTTTAATCTACCAGATGTTTATGCTAATTTCTCTATTCATTGATTTCCTTTGTTTTGATTACTTTGGGATCTTATCAAGTTCTTTAGTTTTTCTTTTTTTTAATTTAAAATCAATTAATTAATATGTATAGTCTATTATTAGTTTCACAGGTGGAGTTTAGTGATTCATCTATTTGCATGTAACACCCAGTGCTATTACATCAAGTGCCCTCCTTAATGCCCATCACCTAGCTTACATCATCCCCTCCCACAACCGTCAGTTTATTTCCTATAGTTAAGAGTCTCTTATGGTTTGTCTCCCTCTCTGATTGCATCATTTTTTAAATTTTTCCTCCCCTTCTCCTGTGTTCATCTGCTTCCTTTCTTAAATTCCACATAAGCATTTAAAGCCATAAAATCAGGGGCACCTGGGTGGCTCAATAGGTTAAGCACCTGCCTTCAGCTCAGCTCATGATCTTGGAGTCCTTGGATCAAGCTCTTCATCAGGTTCCCTGCTCAGTGCAGAGCCTGTTTCTCCCCTCTCCCTCTGCCTCTCCCCCTGCTTGTGCACTTTCTTTGAATAAAATCTTTGGAAAAAAAATAATAATAAAGCCATAAAATCCAAACCATATTTTAGCTGCATTTCACAAATGTTAATATATTTTCATCACCATATTCTATATTTTTAATATACTTGGTGGTTTTATTTTTTTTAGCCCATGTATAATTTAAAGATTTGTTGTTTTCAAGTATTTGGGTTTTCTAGATATCTTATTATTGATTTCTAATTTAATTACTTTGTGGTCATAGAACATTCTGCACATTATTTACTGTTTCAAAATTGATTTCAATCTATTTTATGGCCCAACATATGGTCTCTTCTAAGCACTCCATGTGCACTTTAAAAAGAATGCATTATGCAGCAGTTGAGGGAAAGGTTCTATAAATTTCAGTTTGGTCATGGTAGTTGACAGCATTACCTAAATCCTCTATGTCTTTATTGATTTGTTGCTTTGTGGGTTTTTTGGTCTAAATCTATTTGGTACTAAAAGACTAATAATAAAATCTCCAACTATGTTTGTGAAATTAATGCTTTCCCCCTCTAGTTCCGTCAGGCTCTCCTTTTAGTCCTGTCAGTGTCCGCTTATTTTTAAGCTCTATTAAGTATACACAGATTTATGATTGCTGTGTCTTCCTGATGAGTGTACCCTTTTATTATGTAATATTCTTCTACTCAGCTGGTAATCCTCTTTCCTTAAAGTCTACTTTATGTGGTATTAAATTAGCTACTCTAGTCTTACAGCTTGCAGGTTATAACTTTTCCATCTGATTGCTCAGCTTACCTATGAATTTATATTAAAGGTGTTTATCTTGTAGGTGTCATATGATTGGATTTTTTTTTTTTTTTTTTGAAAACCATTCTGGTAATCTCTGACTTTTAATTGGGCCTATTGGTCTGTTAACATCTAATGTAATTATTGGATCTGCCGTTTTACTGTTTGCTTTCTTAGTTTGGCCGTCTTTCTCCTTTCCTACCTTCTTATTATTTAAACACTTTTTTATTTGAGCTGTATCTCTGCATTATCGATTTAGCAGTTGCTATATAGATCACAATATATATATCTTTAACTATTTATAAGCTAGAATTAATACTGTGCCACTTACATTAAATATGGAAACCTTGCAACGATATAGACCCATTCCCTCAGCAGTTATTCTCATTGTGATATATTTTACCTCTACATACATCATTAACCCCATAAGACAGTGGACATTCTTATCATTTTTACCTCAGTTATCTGTATCATAAAGAAATCCTTTGTATTTACACAGATAGGATTTCCAGTGTTCTTTATCTCTACCAACTCTAGTAGATTTTGATTTGCATGTGTTGACTGCAAAACTTCTTTTAGCATTCAGTATAAGCTCAGGAGCTAGCAGTGAATTACCTTAATTTCCTTTTATATGAAAATGTATTTCACCTTTATTCTTAAATATTTTGGCTGGATAAAGAATTCTAGATTGACAGTTTTTCAAACTTTAAAGATGTTATTTCACAATCTTATACCTTCCATTATTTCTGATAGGAAGTTAGTAGTACTCAGATCAATATAATTTTACATATCATGTTTAATTTTTCTCTGGCTGCTTTCAAGATATCCTCATTATCTTTGGTTTTCAGCAGTTAGGATGTATTTATGTGTGAATTCTTATACATTTATCTTATTTAGGGATCACTGAGCTTCTTGAAACTATCATCAGTTTATATCTTCCAAATTTAGGGAATTTTCAGCTATTCTTTCTTCAAATATTTTTATGTCCAATTTTCTCCTCTCCCTTTGGGACTCCATTCACCTATATGATCAGCATTTTATATTATGCCACACATCTCTGAGTATTCTGTTTGGGATTGGGGGGGGGGTTGTTTTTTAAGAATTTTTTTTTAATTTGTTTGTTTACTTATTTGAGTAATCTCTACACCCAGTGTGGGGCTTGAACTCCTGACCTCAAGATCGAGAGTAGCATGCTCTTCCAACTCAGCAAGCCAGGCACCCCTGATTCTGCTCCTTTAGAGTGTATGATTTAAGTTGTCCTATCTTCAGATTCACTCTTTCCTTTGTTATTTCCCTTCTGCCATTTGAATAATGTTGTATTTACCAGTTCTTGAATATTCATTTGGGTTTTTTTTTTTAATATAGTTGTATTCTCTGCTCAAGTGTTCTTTTTATTGTGAACATAGTCTCCATGATTTCACTGAGGATAGTTGTCATAACTGCTTTTACACCCTTTCTATTAATTACAGCCCATAGATCATACATTTCACCATCTGTCTCCACTGTCTTTCCCCCTAAAGAATGGGTCTGATTTTCCTGCTCCATCATATACTAATTCTAGATTACTGAATGTTTTAGAAACTGAATGTTTCTTTGGAGTGCTGATCTGGGCCTTTAGCAGACACTGACCCTGATGAGACTCAGACCTCCAGCTGTGTCTCATGGGCACGGGCAACAGCCCAGTCTTGCTTCTTAATCTCGCTCATCTGTGTGTGGTTCAGGGTTTCCCCACAGATTTGGTTAAAATTTATACATAGAATATAGGGCTCCCTCACTCTGTCCCTCTTGTTTCTAGGATTTCCTCTCACCTTCAGTGGCTTTAGTTGGCCCCACTGGCTCTCCGGTTCTTCAGGTTGAACTCACCAGTGGGAGCCTCTCCTTCCTAGTGTCTGTTCCTTCCCCACCCACTGGCTGTCAGGTGTTCTTCACTGTCTTCCAGGAGTTGGTTTTTGTATTTTGTTTAAAGTTTATAATTGCAATCCCTGGGAGTATTAGGCCAGTAGAAGTTTACCCAACCTTCCAGAATTGAAGGCCTTTCTTTTTCTTTTTAATGATGTTTTAGAAATATCAAACTAATTAAAATATATGGAGAAGTAAACTGTGAGCATTAAAGCTGCACATGAGATTTTTTTCTTGACATTTTCATACTGGGTTAATATTAACTTTATTCTCAGGGTTTTTATTTTCCATTAATTGAATTTCTACCTATGTTGGTGATACTTTTTTTTTTTTTAAAGATCTACAAAACTTTAAACATTTGAAGTGGTGGTAAACGTTGAGTGAAAATTTATTCTAGATACATGCAGTGAACGAAATAAGCCTAGATTTTACCATGATTAAAGCATTCGTTTTTAAGGTGCTTACAAATATGTTTGAATGCATAAATTTCTTTTGTGATTAAAATAAAGCCATTCTTATGTTTTGTTTTAGCTGTCACAACTTGGACAAAAGTAACACAGAAGAACCTTAATATGAGAATCTACTTGGATAAATGTAAAAAGAAAAGTCAAAAGAGCCAGATGTTTTCTTCTTCATACCAGTGTCCAAACAGTGAAATTTAGAGTTAATTTTTAAGGAAATTCTATACTTAATATAATGTGTACTAATTAAAAGAATAAAGGAGTTCAGAAATAAATTTTTTAAATTGTACGTTCTCTCTCCTGTTATGTTTGATAACTGAGAAAGTAAGTACTTAGGAAGGCAAGAAAACTGCCTGAATATAATGTTAAATTATCAATATGATAACTGATTTATTAAGATTGAAGCCAGTGTAAAGAAATATGCAAATGTTGCTTGACTGGTTCATGAATTTCCTACATACATGCAATTTTTTTTTCACTTGTATGCATTTTAATTGTAAAATTACCTTCCCATGGTTTTCTGGTCTCTCGTGTTGCCTGTGGACTTTGAGTACTTTTTTTTTTTTTTTAAGATTTTATTCATGAGAATTCACAGAGAGGAGAGAGAGAAGCAGGCTCCATGCAGGGAGCCCGACATGGGACTCGATCCTGGGTCTCCCGGATCACGCCCTGGGCTGAAGGCAGCGCTAAACCGCTCAGCCACCTGGGCTGCCTAACTTTGAGTATGTTAATGTCTCTTCTTCGTCTGGCACACCTTTGTACATTTTATCACAAAATCCCTTTTTTTTTAAATGGCAACAACATCATCTAGATTGGACAAATACAAACTTCCCATGAAGTTCTAAAAAAATTTGTAAAATTAAGTGTTCCCTTTGGTTCAAACCTTCCTGGCATGCAGCAGGAAGGACTGTTGATCTTAAAACTCAAGGCAGCTACAAGATAAAAGCAATCCAGTTGCTCCAGAGAAAAAAATTCTTAAGGCCAGGGACCCTTTCCTCCTGATAAGCCTCATCAAGAGGAATCTGTAATGTCATAGATAACATCCTAATAGATAAAACAGCAAGATTCACAAGACTGTTTCTGCACTCCCAACCCTCATGAGTCAATGCCATCATGCAAAAGTCAGGTCAAACGAAAGATTTCTATTTGGGTAGTGGCCTACTAATCTGACTTGGTTTGGAGTTAAAATTCCAAGTATGTTTGGGCGACTATAACAAATTACCATATGCCAGCAGCTTATACATATGTCACACAGCTTGGGAGGCTATAGGAAATCCAGCAGATCAGACATCCATCTTCTTGTATCTTCACATAATAAAGAGTCATAATCCCTCAATCCCCCTTTAAGGAGCACTAATCCTATCATGGGGGCTCCACCCCTGTGATCTCATCCAAACCCATTTACCTCTAAAAGGCCTCACCTCCAAATACCATTATATTGGGAGGAAGGGCTTCAACAGAATTTCTAGGGAACAAATATTCGATCCATAGCACCACATCATCTGCCAAAGTTATCAAAGTGGTTTCATGCTCAGGGCTTAAGGAGACAATGTAATAGAGACAATAATGTTAATCGAGGTGGTAAATTACAGAGAAGATAAAGCAATATCCCAGTTTCCTCAGTAACAGAGAAGCTAGACTTTAATATACTTCCATAAAAAAATTTTTTTTGGTTAAAACTACTTGAAAGACACAGGAGGTGGTCACTTGTGTTTGCAGCCAAAAAAATTAATGCATCTCATCAATTCATGATTTTTTTTTTCAAGTTTGCCTCAAGTTCACATAAAAGATCATTGCCAGGGGATCCCTGGGTGGCTTAGCGGTTTGGCGCCTGCCTTTGGCCCAGGGTGCGATCCTGGAGTCCCGGGATCGAGTCCCATGTCAGGCTCCCGGCATGGAGCCTGCTTCTCCCTCCTCCTGTGTCTCTGCCTCTCTCTCTCTGTCTATCATAAATAAATAAATCTTTAAAAATATATATATCATTGCCAAGGTTCTGAGATAGAAACTTTTCTGTGGGGCCTTTAAAAAAAAAGGCTCGGGCAGCCCAGGGTGGCTCGGTGGTTTAGTGCTGCCTTCGGCCCAGGTCGTGATCCTGGAGTCCCGGGATCCAGTCCCATGTCAGGCTCCCCACACGGAGCCTGTTTCTCCCTCTGCCTGTGTCTCTGCCTCTCTCTCTCTCCCTCTCTCTCTGTGTCTCTCGTGAATAAACAAAATCTTTAAAAATAAAAATAAATAAAAAATAAAAGTCTCTGGGGAAACTTAGCCCTTTCCCAAACTGTCCACAGCCTAGCCCCATCTGTCCCAGTGTGGTTCCCCAGCAGTCCATCCACACCATGGTGAGGGTCACTGTTGCTGCTGTCTTGGGCTGGGCAGCTCAACAGGTGTATCCAGCAAGTCCCCAGCTTGGCTGATTCAGAAACCAGTTTTACCTGCCCCCAAAGGGCATTCTCAGAGGAATTGATGCCTGCCATGGTAAAATGCATACCAGGGGTAGAGGTCAGTAGGAAAGGGAAATGCTGTGCCACATGATTTACAAAAGTTACATAAGTCCTCTCAACAGCACTAACAGGTGGAATGGCACCAATTTTATAGATGGAAACAAAGCTCACAAAGTCCTAGCTCGTACATGGTGGAGCCAAAGATAGAATGCACACCTGTCTGCTTCGAGTCCATTCTCTCCACTGCTCAAAATTGCCTGAGGAAGCAGGGGGCTTGAAGTCTTGCCAAGCCACTCCTCACTGATCAACCTGAGTCAGTCACTCTACATTTCCTCCATGGTGGAATGAGCTGTGCAAAGTAGGGACATCCAACACGGCCCTCAAGGTAATCAGCTCACGTGGACTAGCCAGTGCAGGATATTCAACAAAACAAACACCTAATGGGCTCATACACATCACTGGCAAGCATAGCCCCCTAAGAGAATTTGAGTAGTTAGGCATTAACTTGGGAAAGATCGGTTCACTTGGCATAGATGGGGCTCTAGAATAAAAGGAAAAGGCAAAATAAAGGATTGAAAAGAAATTCAAAACAAAATTTGCTCTGAAACAGACTTCTGTTTCAGCTCCATCAGGTAATTTTGTCCTGTGACAAACTGTAAGACAAAAATCACATCCTAGTGTCTGAATTGTGAATTTTTGAATTATGCCCTTAAAACTTAAAATTTTTAGGTAATATTCAAAAGAATTTGAAGCTGGGTGTGAAGATTTAAATTCAGTTAAATATACCCAGATCATCAGACAGTGGACTTTTGCAGAATTTTTTTTTTTAATTGTGAGGCACACAGAAACACCTAGCTATATAGGCTGATGAGAGTGTACTGATGTGACAGGTGAATAAACTGGAAACAATTTCTCACTTGTCATAGTGACCATATCAAAATAGACATAAACCAAGCAGAGAGAACTAGGAACTATTCAACTTCACTTTGTTGAATACCCTGGGTTCAACAGAATCATAGAATTTCAAAAATTGGTATCCAAAGAGATCATGAATGTTGATAAGTGTGTGTCAGACTTTAAATATTTGTAGCTGCTTTTTAAAATGGAAACCTCAGGATGGTTCTAAATTACCAAGCATCAACCCCATCAGCATGGCTCACTTTCAACAGGAATAGCTGATTGTGCTAAAAAAGCAAGCTCCATGTACCAAAATGACACGTTTTGTCGTTTTGTCACCAGAGACAGCCACAGGAACTCTATGATCTCCTGAAGGATTATAACTGTCATATGCTGATTTGCTTATCAGCATCATTTTCCCTGATTTCTGTCACCCCAATTTTACCTTCCTCCTCATTCACTCGTTTCAGGTGGAGCTAACGATACACCTGACAATAACAGTAATTGATAAAGGGATAGAGGAGTAGTCAAACCTAGCCAATAGAGAAACAATTAGATTCCTGCCGAGGTCATTGCTTAAAAGGCACAAGAGGGCCACTATCTGCCAGACTTAACCTGAAGGGTCTTAAAATGAGGCAATAGATATGGCCACAAGGTACCTGAGAATGAAGACAATGCAGAGCTTCAAGATGTCCTAACGACATCTTTTGTTTTTTTTGTTTTTGTTTTTGTTTTTGTTTTTGTTTTCTAACATCCTTTGAACCACTGGGTCTATCATTAGTATAATGTGAGTGTTGCAGCCAGCAGCAGACACAGCCTTACAAAGAGAAATCGAACTCCAATAAAAAATATATATATATACATTAAAAAAACAATAAAATAAATGCTAAAAAAATAAATTACACTAGAAGAAAATAAATAAAAATAAAAGAGAGACAAAATCCAATGGATGATTTAAACATCCTAAAAAGCCAAAGAAATGCCACCCAGAATATAAGAAACAATGATTCTCAGACATTAAACATCAGTAAGCAAAGGACAGTGATCCCTAAGAGAAGGAAAGCAAACAAGAGGAGTCCTGCAGTTGCCCCTTCTTACTTCCTGGTGAGATTTTTTTTTTTTCCCCCAGGCTTCAGCACAGATAGTGCTGAGAGAGAGGGATCCCTGAGTTGCTGAGACAAAGTTGGGCACTTGGCAAAGTCAAGGTAGCTAGCATTCACGGGGGCAGAATAATGGAGAAAAGAGAGCTACACAGGAAGAAAGTTCTAGAGATCTGCAGAGGGTCAGATGAATGCTGATCGTGCAGGTGGTGAGGAAACAACCGGAGGCTAGGGAAAGAACCTCCTACAAGGATCCCGCGGAGCAGGAACAACCTTCTTGGCTCAAATGGGGCCACGAATAGGGTCTGTTCCTATCAATCACCTCATATTTCATGGAGGACTGGCATTGTACTCCAAAGGCCTTTGCCTCGATAATAGGAAAGATTAGCCCTAGACTGAATGCTGTTCTGGCCCCACCTAACAATCCTTGAAAGCAAAACCCAAAAGGATCAAACTGTTCCAAGTAGCTTAACCATGTGCAAAAAAGTTCAAGAATAGAGGAATAGAAGAGTAAGCACCCAACAAAATAAGTTTAGTGTCTCCAATCCAATCAGATCTTACCAGATGAGACACAGGGTAATAAAGCTCATTGTGAAGAGAAAACATTTTTTGTTAAGTTTTTATTTATTTATGATAGTCACAGAGAGAGAGAGAGAGAGAGAGGCAGAGACATAGGCAGAGGGAGAAGCAGGCTCCATGCACCGAGAGCCCGACGTGGGATTCGATCCCGGGTCTCCAGGATCGCGCCCTGGGCCAAAGGCAGGCGCTAAACCACTGCGCCATCCAGGGATCCCAAGAGAAGACATTTTAATAGAAACAGACTCAGAAATGCCACAGATGACAGAATTAATTAACAAAGACATTGAAACTATTATAACTATATTCCATATATTCAAGAAGGTAGAACATTAAGATATAGAAAATATTTTTAAGGCCCAAAATGGACTTCTAGAAATGAAAGACTTCAATATCTGAGAAGAAAAAAATTGCTAGATATATCTGTAGAATAATATCATTTATAAATTGAATTCAAACCTTAAGAAGAACTGGGTTTTTCAGATTAGGTTTAATGAACCAAAGGTCAACTTTTAAAAAATGTTTATTTATTTTAAAGAGAGAGAGAGCACATGAGTAGGGGGAGGGGGAGAGCAGACTCCCTGCTGAGTGGGAAGCCCAATGTGGGGCTCAATCTCACGCCCCTGAGATCATGACCTGAGATGAAATCAAGAGTCAGACACCTAACCAACTGAGCCACCCAGGCACCCTCAGAAGTCAACTTTTTAAATAAAAATAGCTCCTAGGTACTTTTTGTGACCAAAAACTTACACTGACAGGATCAAGACATACCTGAAGCTCTTTTTTTTTTTTTCTTTCCAATTATTAATATCAGTAAGCTTACTTTTTGGCTTAAGACAGTGTGAGAGGACTTTCTACTACTTGCGGGAAAAATAAGTCATGAAATAGTTGACAAATTCTGGACATCAATCTAACTGGTTTTGAGGACACACATTCTATTTCAGAACTGCCATTAGTGATGCCGATGTGGACATAGATTCAGAATTGAAATGTGCCCAGAGAATATAAGCCACAAATCAAGAACTCCCTAGTCTGTTAGATACCAGAATTCTCTCTCCATTTATTTGAGAGAGAGGGAAGGAGGGCGGGGTGGCAGAGAACGAGGGAGAAACAGACTCTACTGAGCAGGCAATCCGACCCGGGGCTCAATCTCCCAGGACCCTGAGATCAGGACCTGAGCTGAAGGCAGATGCTTCACTAAGCCACCCAGGGTCCCCTAGATACCAGAATTTCCATTGATTTTTATTGTTTGACAGATAACACCAAGTCTACAACTATAAACTTTTGTGAGGATAAAACTGATTAAACTGTTTTTGGACTACTTTTTGATTGTGCTGCTGAAATATATTGCTGGGTTTGTTTTTTTTGTTTGGTTTTTTTTTTAAGATTTTATTTATTCACTCATGAGAGACACCGAGAGAGCAGCAGAGACATAGGCGTTGAGAGAGGCAGGCTCCCCACAGGAAGCCCCATTCGGGCCTTGATCCCAGGACCCCAAGATCACTCCCTGAGCCAAAGGCAGATGCCCACATTGAGCCACCCAGGTGCCCCTAAAATATGTTTTAAATTGTTAATTCTGTGAGCATTTTTTTTTCATTTTTTTTTTTCATTTTTTTAAATTATGCAGTTCACACACAAGTTTTTGGTATCTTCTACTTTATTTTTTTTTTTAAATTAATTTTTATTGGTGTTCAATTTACCAACATACAGAAAAACACCCAGTGCTCATCCCGTCAAGTGTCCACCTCAGTGCCCGTCACCCATTCCCCTCCAACACCCGCCCTCCTCCCCCTCCACCACCCCTAGTTCGTTTCCCCGAGTTAGGAGTCTTTATGTTCTGTCTCCCTTCCTGATATTTCCCAACATTTCTTCTCCCTTCCTTTATATTCCCTTCTACTTTAAAAGACAAAACTCAGATTATGTAATCTTCAAGTATGCTACCATCATTAATATTCCAAAATTACAACCAAAGTCACAGAAGACTAACTTATAAACATCTATTCCAATTTATAAGTTAACATATACCAAGAATCAGCAATGATCAATCGCATGGATATCTTATAAGAGGCAGAAAAGCAAAGAAGAGGAAGTGAACAATTTTAAGCTTCTGTTATCGGACAAGAACTTTGTTTAGGTGCTCTAAACATTTAATGCTCATTTAATACTAATTTTTTTAAAAAATACTTAAGAAAATAGGTAATATAATCCCTGCTTTACAAATAAGGAAATACAAGGTAAGAAAGAGTTCGGTTACTATCAAGGTCATTCATTAAGTAGTGGAATTTAAAATGGCCAGATCAGGATCCCTGGGTGGCGCAGCGGTTTGGCCCCTGCCTTTGGCCCAGGGCGCGATCCTGGAGACCCGGGATCGAATCCCACGTCGGGCTCCCGGTGCATGGAGCCTGCTTCTCCCTCTGCCTGTGTCTCTGCCTCTCTCTCTCTCTCTCTCTCTCTCTGTGACTATCATAAATAAATAAAAATTAAAAAAAATATTTAAAATGGCCAGATCTGAGTCTAGAACCTTTTCCATTTGACATGAGGAATTAGAGGATAATAGGAATATTAGGGTATTAGGAATTAAAGGATAGAAAAATAAGAGATACTTAGATACTCTGGGGATGCTAGAGTTAGAAAAACAAAAAGATTATAACTTCTCTCATTTCCCAAAAGTCTGGAGACAGTATCTGGGCTGCTTCTAGCCAGTGTATAGGAGGTTTGCCATTTTCAGAAACTAAGTTTCTAAATCATAATTCAGGGTGGTAGTTCTTAAGAAAGCCCCTCAGAAGTATGCTTTTTCTCACTAGGTTCAATTAGACCTAGGACAGACAACCCTCAGCACATGAATGCTCCTCCTCTCTATCTCCTTGTTCCAGTTAGCACATCTCTGTCCTTGAAAGAAAAAGCCATTTCCAGTACCTTTGCTAAATGTTGGTGGGTTTTTCTTGGGGGGGGGCGGGGGTGGATGGTCAGCTGAAAATATGCCTTCATTATATAAGTTTGAATACATCCATACCATGGCACCCCATGCAGCTGCAAAAAGTCATGAGGAAACTCTTGCTGTACTACTATGGGATGGTCTACGAGACTACAGATATATTGTTGAATTAACGACAGCAAAAAGGTGCAGAACACTATATACAGTTTGATGCTGTATGCATAAAAAAGGAAAAGGAAAGTTATAATTGCTTATTATGCGTATATAGAGTATCTCAGGAAGGATACACACTAAATTGGCAACTGTTTGCTTCCTGGAAAGAGAACAGGGTGCTTGGGACCAGGGACGGGAGGGAGCGGCTGAGGCTTTTCACTGTAGACCTCTTCTATGCTTAGAGCTGAGTTCCAAGTATCTGCTTCATTAACAGTGAGAGAGGAAAGATCCCTCTTACTATACAAGAAGACAATAGGTAGTTTGAGCTCACAAAATCTAATCACGAGTCTGATGGAGTCTTCTAAGTTCCTACTTTACTCTCTCCCTCTATAGCATGGAACACTGTTGGCTATTCCCTTGGCCTCCTTGACTTAAAATGTCAATTAGACTCATTTGATTTGCCGTATGTCCCTATCATTCCCGAGATTCAGATATCCTGGATAAAAATCAGGGTAAGAGGGGTGCCTGGGTGGCTCAGTGGGTTAAGTGTTTCTTGATTTCAGCTCAGGTCATGATCTCAGGGTTGTGGGATGGAGCCCCAAGTTGAGTTCCTCCCTCAATGGGGAGTCTGCTTGAGATTCTCCCTCTGTTCCACTTGTGCCCCCAAAATTAAGAAAGAAATCTTTTTAAAAATCAAGCTAAGAAAGTGTCACTGGATTTGTCATAGAACACTTTGTACAGTACAGCTCATTTCACTCTATCTTGACATGAGTGAAAAATCAAGAACAGGTATTCAATACTACCAAGGTTGTTGCTAGTGTTTGTATCAAAAAATATTAATCCCCAACAGAGCATCTGGAGCCAGCGGCCTAAATTCAGCCCCAGCCTCAACTCAGTGATTGTGTGGCCCCAGGCGGGCTATTTAATTTCTGTCAACTTCGCTGTCCTTGTCTCTAAAAGCAACTTCATAAAAGTGCTGTGCAGATTAAATGACATCCGTGAAAGGGCCTTTACGGGGTCTGAAGCTCAGTGCAAGTCAAGTACAAGCAAGAGCTTCACCCTAAGTTCAAAGGGCAGGACTGTGCGTTCCATTCAGGAGGCTGCTAATTTGTGCAGGCAGAGATCTTGACAGCTGCAAGGTGCTGTGGGTTGTTCTGGAGTGGGCCTCACAGGCAAGAGCCCAGGAGCTGCCCCTCAGTGCCGCCATCTTTGGGCTCAATGTGGCTGCATCAGAGACACCCCAAGACCTTTCTAAAGACTGGCATCCCTGTTGTTCAAAAGGCTGCCATGACACGAGCTCTAGGGCTTGGGTGTACAGTTCTGTAGCCAGCAAGGAGAGATTCTGTAGTTCTGCACCTCTGCCAGCTGCTGAAGTTGGGGTCAAAGGTGCAGCCCTCCGTATACATAATCATATTCCTCCAGTTAGGGAGAAGGTCTCCCTTACTAGCTTCTGTGTAGGCAGCAGTTCAAACAGCTCATCTTGGAATACCACAAAATGTCCCAAGTTGTCTCCAAGCTGTAGTAACAGGAAGGGAAGGAAATAAGTCAACCAATTTTCTCCTTCCTCAGGTGCCATCTGTGATTTGCTCCGAGTCCCTCCTGGCACAGAGTCTGGATGTGATCAGCCCCGTGTGGTCTGCGTGTGGGTGATGCATGCCAGCCACCACCTCTCTCTTGGCTGCCCATGGGAACAAATCTGCCAGGGTCTACACCCCGTGTATCTGCCTTGGCGTGGACTCTGAATCCTGACGTGCTGCCAAGAGCCTGCTCCAGGGTCTCAACAAAGACCAGGATTCAGCCTTATAAGCCCTGGCACTTAGGCTCCCTGAATTCAGAGAAATGTTTGATGGCAAACAACTATCATGCTGACATCAGAGCAGATCCAGCCCCAGAGACAATCCTTTGGCTCCAGAACACGTGATGCTCAGGTTTCTAATAAATTGCTTGTGTTTGGGAGGAAAGCAATCCGAAGGTGAGAGTGAAGGAGACCACTTCGAATCTGAAGCTGGTAAAAATAAAGATAATAGTTTTCAAAGAGTAGAAATCAACTCCTGCCTGAAAGGGACCTTTATCCTCTGTCCTGTCCTCTTTGGGCATCAACTCTTCTCACCTGGTGTTTGCTTTCCCTCCTCCACCTCCTCATAGACCCAAGCTTCATAACAAAAGAGAACTCCACAGTTGAAAGATTTATCCCAAATATATACAGAAACTAGATGCCCAGAGATAAGCAAGATTAAAAGAGCTTATCTGAATTGCTTTTAAATATTCCAATTTGTGTTCTATCTGGGGGTCCTCATCCACTCTCATTAAGGAGCAATCGCAATGGATCATTTGACCTCAGGCTATGTCCTCATCTCTGCATATCCAGACTGTAGGTCCTGTTTTCCAAAGCTGTAATGAAATTATTTCATTTTAAAAGAACGAAAAAAGAGAGGATGATAATAAGTGAACAGAACACATCAGGCTTTGGTAGCCCTTGCCTTATTATTCTCTTACATAAAACCCTCTGAAGTTATCAACATTTTTCTTAAAGATTTTATTTATTTTTTCATGAGAGACGGAGAGAGCGAGGCAGACATAGGCAGAGGAAGAAGCAGGCTCCCTGTGCAGAGCCTGATGTGGGACTTGATCCCAGGACCCCAGGATCACGACCTGAGCCGAAGGCAGATGCTCAATCACTGAGCCACCCAGGCGTCCCTGAAACTACAAAATTAAAGCCATTCAGAATTGAAGGGGACCCCGAGTGGCCTCGAGGAGAGAAGCTTCACTAATTCTCCTAAAGTCTTCCGTTCACAAGGCAACTGTGAACCCTGACACAGTATTTATAGGAGTTCCACTTACTGAAAATCATCTCTGTGGAGTAGCATGGGTGGTCCTGAAGAACAGCCTCCACAAATGTAATAAATAGTTCTGCTGGCATCCTTGCAGATAAAGGCACCTGCCACCATGAGGAGAAAACCCCAGGAAAGCTCGTCATCACGAGAAGACTCCGGCATCAGATTGCAGCCAACCTTCCTGTTGCTTATCTGCTGTTTCCTCCGGTGGGTGCCCCATGTACCTGAGGAAGGGGGCCCCTGGTCATCAGCATGCACAAGCCACAGCGGGGCTCAGCAGTTCGCTCACATTAAGTTTCAGTGGAGATGTTCAGTTGGGTACAAAGGAGAACAGAACAAGGAAAATCAAAATGCCCTGCAAAAGTTCTACCTATTGTTACCTGCGAGGTCCAAGGTTGATTTATTTCCCCTTAAGAAGCTTGTGCCTTGGGTGCCTGGGTGGCTCAGTCCATTAAGCTTCTGCCTTCCACTCAGGTCATGATCCCAGGGTCCTAGGATCGAGTCCCTTCTCTCTGTCCCTCCCCCCCCCTCATAGTGTGTCTCTGTCTCTTTCTCTGTCTTGCAAAATAAAATCTTTCTTTAAAAAAAAGAAGCTTATGCCTCTTGCTGAAGTTATAAAACCTTTACACAAGTCACTTAAACATCCTTAAAAATATCAAGTATGATGAGCAACCAGCAAGAGTGGTGGCAGTTATTTCAAAATACTGATTATATATGTGTATGTGTCCATGTGTGTATAACATAATATGTGTGTATATTCTGGACATTATATATATACAAACTTATTACCTATAATATTTTTATGTTAGAAATATATTAAATACATAATATGAATATATTTTTATACACACACACAGGAAATAGGATAGTGGGATGTTTGATTTTGTGTCAGCTTGATGGTACCACACAGCGTCCAGGTGAAATATTGTTTCTGGATGTGTTTTTGAGGGTGTTTCCTGATGAGCTTAGCATTTGAGTCTGTGGGCTCAGCAAAGCAGACCACCCTTCCCTTTGAGGGTGTGTATCATCTAATTCATTGAGTTGTGGACAGAATAAAGGTGGAGGAAAGAGGAATTTGCCCTATTTTCTTCCTGCCTGCCTTCTTGTCCCTGCCTCCTTGTGCTGGGACACGGGTCTTCTCCTGCCCTTGGACTGAGACTCACACCATTGGCTCCCCTGGTTCTCAGGCCTTCAGACTCAGACTAGAATTCTGCCCTAGGCTTTCTAGCATTTCCAGCTCACGGACAGCACACTATAGGACTTTCCAGCCCCCATAATCATGTAAGCCTAGTCCTCAAAATAGATCTCCCGTTACACATGTGTTTACATGTATAGATACACATTCATGCTGGAATATATCACATGTAGATATATAATGATATATATACTTATAAGGATATAGGAATATTCGGTTTCCTATTTCTCTGAGAACTCCAACACAGAGACACTAGATAAACTGGATGGCTAGATGGATAGAGTAGGTTAGACAGACAGAACCAGAGAGCAATAATTTTAAAGTAACCTGGGCAGCAATAAAAATAATGATTGTCAGGACTCCTGGGTGGCTCAGTGGTTGAGTGTCTGTCTTCAGCTTGGGTTGTGATCTCAGGGTCCTCGGATCAAGTCCTGCATCAGGCTCCCCACAGGGAGCCTGCTTCTCCTTCTGCCTATGTCTCTGCCTCTCTCTCTCTCATCTCTCATGAATAAATAAAATCTTAAAAAATAATAATAATAATGATTGTAACCCCCACTGACTGAGCCTCTTCACATGCTGAGAACTGGCCAAGCACTTTACGTACACACCTGGGGCTGCAGCCACGTGGGGAGAGGACTGAAAGGCCCTGCTGTGGACTTAAAGCATCACCATTCTTCAAGAGCTCTACTGCATCCACGACACAACCAAACAGCTATGTTCTTTTTTTTTTTTTCTTGAGATTTTATTTATTTATTCATGAGAGACACACAGAGAGAGGCAGAGACACAGGGAGGAGAGAAGCAAGCTCCCTGTGGGGAGCCCAATGTGGAACTCGATTCCAGAACCCCAGGATCACACCCTGAACCAAAGGCAGACGCTCAGCCACTGAGCCACCCATGCATCCCAACAGCTGTTTTCAGTATCGAACACCGTCTCAGTTTTCTCTGAGCCACATGACAGAGAACTGAATCCCTTAACATTGCTTGTATTTAGATGTGGGTGAGGACAAGGACAAGAGTGAAGAGAAGCCTCTGGAGGAAGATCATCACCAGTAAAGGGGGAAGAACTAGGGTTGATTTCATGAAGTCCTGATACTAAAGGGAGAAGACTATGACACTAGAGTCACAATGAGTCCTCACTGACCTTTTGGAGACTGAACCCTCCTTGATCCATGAAGCCTGGCCACAGGTGTTCCTAGGCTCCATGGGCCTGGCAACAGGATTGTTATCTTGGTCTGTATGAGTCCTCACAGTGAAGCCACCCAATCTTTTAAGACCATCAAAAGAATTATTACTGGTTTTATTTTATTTTATTTACCTGAGAGAGAGAGAGAGAGAGAGAGAGAGAACATAGACGGAGAGGGAGAAGCAGACCCCCACTGAGCGCAGGGCTCCATCCCAGGACCATGGGATTATGACCTGATCCAAAGGCAGATGCTTAACTGACTGAGCCACCAGGCGCTCTTAAGGGTTATACTGTTAAACTATCAACCAACCAAGGTCAGTTTCTAGTTCAATGAAATCTGAATTATTTGAGGAATGATCACTTCTTCCAATACAACCTCAAGACCGCATTGGCAGGGCGGGAAGCAGATAGTGCTGCAGACACTGTGTTTCATGGGGAACGTCTGGCCTGGCTTCTCTGTGCTGGTCTTGCCTTGTTGCTGGTCCTAGTCCTCGTCCCAAATCTCACAAGCACTTCTCTTTAGCCTCAGTATCTCTACCAACTTATCCACACTCGCGGCCTTACTTCCTTTCTGACAATGAGATTCTGATCCTCCTGGAGTTGAGAGGCAAAAAACACTGATTTAAAAAAAAGGAAAAAATATATCACATTGACCAGAGCCTTCCACGGCCATCTCTTTCTTGCACACATTACCAAGTCTTCGTTGACTTTTGTCTACTTCCCTCAGCTAATCTACGACCAAACAAAAGCCACAGTGGTCTGGCCTCCTTTCCAGGGACTGCCGAAAACCTCAGGCTAGCCCAGGTTTGTCTGTGGGGGGTTTTACCCTCTTCTGAATGTTAACAGATGGGACTGCTCTGAGGCACACCGCTGGCCTTAATCAAAAATCATTTTGTGTTTTTCTCATGCCTGGGACTTTGGATGGCTATGGGCCTGGGGAGATTTCAGGGACCCCTTAGCCTGGACTCAGATCTGTTGCTGTTATTAGGAAGGCCTGACGATATGTAAAACTTGATTTTGAAGAAGATACTATTTCTTCAGGTGTGAAAAATGCTTTGTGTTAGTTTAGGTCTGTTAACATATTATTCGTAGGAGTCCCTCTCCACCAGGCCAGATCTTCCAATGCCTGTTACAGAATCTAAGTGCTAAAGGTTCACAATATATACACTTCCCTACTCACTAAGCCATAAGGTGTTACCCAGTACAAAATCAAAGTTTTAGTCATCTCGGTGGTCCCCCCTCCCCCCGCCCCGCGCCTACTAGCACGAGGCCTGATATTTGAAAAAGGCTCAGGAATCATGAGGGAAGGAGAGTGGAAGGGGTGAGAGGGTGGCACGAATTAAAACATTTTAGGACCAGACATCGAAATTATATGTTTGATATTATAAAATCTCCTGAACACACCCATCATGGAGAGGAAGCACAAGCTGTCCTCACTTTTCCTGACCACTACAGTTTTTTCTCAGGTCAAATTATCCTTTGAACCTGTACATTCTGTCACATTAGGGGGAAAAAAAATGAAATCATCAAAGTCCTCAGCCAGCCTCCATGTAGGACCAGGACTGACCTGTTTGTGCTAACAATGTGGCTATTCTCTTCGTGTTTTTAAGGAAATGTTTGGAGATGTCACTGGGCCGTGTGGTCTAACTGGGTGTCCTCTTAGATGTCATCCCACTGAGAGTTATTCTAGAACAGTGCTACTCTGGCTATAATAAGTACATGAGTTACTTTTAAGCTAAAATTTAAATGTTAAATTATGTAGCTAAAGCTTCTATTTAAAAAAGTGATTTGTACTAGCCAAACAAGGTCTATTTTAAGAATTGGCAACATCATTATCTATGTTTTCCAATGTGCTTGAAATTGTACATACTGTGCTTTCAACTACTTCACTGAAGTTCAAAATCAACATTATTAACATGCAAAACAAAAAGTAATTTTTACTGAGAAGATTTCCACAGAAGTCAGGTGTCTATGAATTGGATTTCCAGCAGAAATGACCTTGGTGAGGTGAGCAATGATAACTTTATCCCTGATGGCTAACAGCAGGATGACATGATAGTTAAAGTTATCTCTAAGTTGGCAGAAAGTCAATATAATTTATCCTGAAAAGAATTCTAATTTCTCACAAGTGAAGGACAAGTAGCTCACCCTCATGGACTTTATACTCTAGAAAGAGGACACAACATAAATAATAAATTTGATAAATTACCTATTATATAAAAAGATTATATAATTCTATTGGAAAAAGAAAAAGTTCTACAAGGTCAGGGATGGGAAATGGATTTGGGAAGAGTAGTATTAAATGGTTCAGGGCTGGCTTTGTTGAAAAAGTCAGAGTTGAGAAGAGACTTGAAGAAGATGAAGCTTTGAAGAAATGCTTTGAGATTTCTTCAAAAAAGAAACCTTCCACCATGACCTCAGCATACAGGATCAAGTGGCCCTCCAGGATTCCAGTAGAGACACAGGGGCTAAGGACAAGAAGGCAAACAGTCCTAGCATTTTTCTGCTCTTCATCAGGGTGAGACGCTGATGCAGTTCCACATCAACTATTTAGCAATGTTCCCAACCACGCACATCAGTGGTAGTGAGCTTGTATGCAAGCATGTGTTCCAATGACAAAGTCCCTTCTCTTTCTACTGGCCCTGCCTGCATCTCTAGTATTTTGGGGTCCCTAGCATCATCTTCCATGGACAACTATAAGGGAAGCTTTATACTAGGGTCATTCTTTTTTTTAAATATTTTATTTATTTATTCATGAGAGACACACAGAGAGAGGCAGAGACATAGACAGAGGGAGAAGCAGGGTCCCTGCAGGAAGCCCAATGCAAGACTTAATCCCAGGACCCCAAGATCATGACCTGAGCCAAAGGCAGATGCTTAACTACTGAGCCACCCACGTATCCTTATACTAGAGTCATTATATGAATTTCTATATTCATATTTGAGATATAGTAATGGCAGTAAAAACTGGAATCAGGACTTATTTCCATATTTACAAAACTGAACTTTGATCTGAGAAGTCTACCACTGAACAGACTTAAACCATACTCACAATTGATAATAAGTAGATCAAGTGATCACCCAACACTATATGTCTTAGGCAATTTAGGCTGCTATAACAAATTACCATAGACTGGGTAGCTTAAACAACTAATATTTATCTCTCACACTTCTAGAGGCTGGGAAGTCTGAGATCAAAGTACCAGCAGATCCAGTGTCTGACAAGGGCCCCTTTCTGGTTGGCAAATATCCAACTTCTTGTTGTATTCACACATGGTGGAGAGCAAAGGAGGAAACAAGCTCTCTCTCATCTCTTCTTATAAGGGCACTAATCCCATTCACAAGGGCCCAACCCTTATGACTTAATTATCTCCCAAAGGCTCTACTACCTAATACAATTATGTAGAGAGTTGGGATTTCAACATATGGATTTCGGGCCGGGGAATACACTCAGCCTATAACACTATGAAAAATCATTTTTAACAATATTATTAATGTAGATTGACTGCAAGTCTATAAATGTCTATATACTTCAGCCTTCATTATATTACACATTCAGTTGTTGCTTGTGCTTTCAAATTTTAAAAAACCATTGCTCAAGTTCTCATTTCTCTTTGAGTATCCATGAGGGCTGCCAAATATCTGGTTAACCTTAACCCAAACCCCAATGCCACGGGCTGAAAGAGTCAAAGGCCTTCCATGTCTCTCTAGATATTCCTGTAATTTAATCCCTCTGATTTCATATCCCCTTGTCTGCCCTCACTGCCCTCTCCAACCCATGTGCATTCAGAGCCCAGCTCCTACACTGGGTGCATGTGGTAAAACACACTATATAAAATTTACTATATTGGAATGTACCATCAATTGGCACTATTCACAATGGTGTACAACTGTCATCACTATCTGGTTCTAGTTTTCATCACCCCAGACAGAGACCTCATAACCATGAAGCACTTGCTCTGCAACCACTACTATACTTTCTGTCTCTATGGATTTGGCTCTCCTGGATATTTCATGGAAGTGAAATGATATACTATGTGGCCTTCTGTGTCTGGCCTCTTTAACTTAGCACAGTGTTTCCACGGTTCGTTCATGTTGGGGCATGTCTCAGTTTCCATTCCTTTCAATGGCTGAGTAATATTCCCCACCATATGGATATACCACATTCTATTCATGCGTTCATTCACCAATAGACCTATGGGTTATTTCCACCTTTTGGCTACCATGTATAGTGCTGCTATAAACATTCATTTGCCAGTTTTTTGTTTTCAATTCTTTCTTACATTAATTTTTGTTTCTTTTTAAGGCCACTCATTCCAAGTATGACAGGAAGCTGGTAGGTTTCCTAATGATGTGGGAGATGGTGAAGCAGTCAAGAGGAGTCACATTACAAAGTGAGCTGCCTTCCCTCATCTCTCTGGCTCCAGATCTGGGTCTCCTACAGGCGCCAGGGACAAACCTCCCGTCTTTTCACTCCTATTTGTTCTCTTCCCAGTGAGGTCCCTTGAGGTCTCTTTTTTTTTTTTAACCCAAGAAAATTTGTCAAGGAAATTCTTCTAAACAAAATAGCCTTCTTGCTGAAAGGAATTCTGCTAAATATAATTTTCTTCATCTTGTTACATAAGGACCTACACATAGGAAATAAGCTGATAAACCCTAGAAGCCAGAAAGCACATCTCATCATGGTTTCCATATGATGAGGGTAAAGACACTGAGCAGAGGTCACTTCTGCCCTTTAGGTAACCCATTAGTTAACTGGGTACTAATAGGCAATGGAACCGGGACCTAAATCAAGAAAAATATCTTTGTGGAATGTAACATAAATAGAAAGTAAAAGAGTAGGAAGCTCTCAAACAAATCAAAACATATGTATCACTCTTTTCCCTACAGAACACCAAGAGGTAAGTCAAGATCACCAGAAAATCTAGAATCTGGCTAAAATCAAAATGCAAGAGTTAGCTTGACACAGCCAGTGGAAACATTCCAACAATTGAACATAGAACAACAAGTCAATCTCAACAGTGGCTGTACTAGCAAGAAAGAAAACAGAACAATTTTTCTGTTGAGTTACAAAATATTTGCTGATGCCTACTATATGCCAGATGCTGTATGAAGCTCTAGGGGAGTCACACTCAGCCCATCCCTCAAAGGATTCCCATTGAGGAGAGAGGGAGAGAGCCATCTAGACAAACAATTTTAAGGTTATAGGCTACTAGACTGAAAAGACACTAATGAAAAATGTAGACAAGTATAGGGATGATAGCAGAACAGGCACATTGCACCACACAAGAGAACTGTTGATTATACATAAGCCTTTTTAACTTCATCTCTTCCAGCTCTTCTGTTGCCGTCCTATTTCAAGCCCTCATGACTCTCATTTCATCTCCTGAATGTATTTGCTAATGGCTCTTTCAGACTCCTCAGCTCTCCTCCCTGCAGTCTGCCCTCCACTCTCACCTGGCTTACTCACACAAAATTTAAATCTGATAATAATGACCATTCACTACCATTTTCTAGCGTCAGGAATTGTTCACCATTTTACATTACTTCATTCAATCCTTCCTTTACAAATGAGGAAACTGAATGACAGAGTTGATAATTTTCTCAAGATCACTGAGCTAGTGAAATTAATAAGCTAAGTGGTACAGCTGAGATTCAAAACCAGTTGTGTCTGAACTCTTTTGCTTAACTATTGCCATATATTGCCTCCTTTAGCAGCCAAAATTCTTGATATGTAAACTGATTTAAACAGAGAAGGGTTTTATTTTTAAAAATATTAAGCATAGTCCTAATTCTACTTAAGATGTAGAAAATGACAAGATACCCTAACAATATGAAAAATGAATGATTTAGAATATAAAATTTTTCCTTTCATTGAGATAATCAGATCACAAAATTCTCATAAAAGCTGCAGGTAGAGAACATACATTGAAAAAAGCCCTCCAGGATCCAGGGCAACTTACTACACATAGGTCATAGCAACTTACTACCAGAAGAATTTTAAGTCTGTGGGACATCACAGGTACACATACAAACAACAAAACTGAAGCCCATCCACACTGCTGATTAGACTAACTCAACTCTCCACAGTAATGGACTGATAGAATAAAACATGTACCTATTTCTGGTTTATCTCATTCTCTGCTGCACTATCCACAGTGTCCAGCATCCAGTGAAAAATTACAGGGGCAGCCCAGGTGGCTCAGTGGTTTAGCACCGCCTTCAGCCCAGGGCCTGGTTCTGGAGACCCAGGATCGAGTCCCACGTTGGGCTCCCTGCATGGAGCCTACTTCTCCCTCTGCCTGTCTCTCTCTCTCTGTGTCTGTCATGAATAAATACATTTTTAAAAATTACAAAACATAGTCATACCTCAGATACTATAGGTTCAGTTCCAGACCACTGCAAAAAAAGGGAATATCCCAATGAAGTGAGTCAAATGAGTTTTTTGGTTTCCTAGTGTGTATAAAAGGTATGGTTACACTATATTATAGTCTACTAAGTGTGCAATAGCATTATGTCTAAAAAATACCTTCATAAAAAAACCATTGCTAAAAAACTTTATTGCTAAAAAATGCACCTTTTCACTGGTGAAGGGTCTTGCCTCAATATTAATGGTTGTGATGGATCAGAGTGATGATTGCTGAGGTTGGGATGGCTGTGGCAATTTCTTAAAATAAAACAATGAAGTTTGTGAGTTTTCTTCCACAAGTGATTCTCTATAGCACGAGATGCTATTTCATAACATTTTATCCACTGTAGAACTCCTTTCAAAATTGGAATCAATCCCCTCAAATTCTGCTACTTATTTATCAACCGAATTTGTATAATATCCTAAATCTTTTGTTGTCATTTCAGGAGTCTTCACAACATCTTCACTAGGAGTAGATTTCTATCTCAAGAAACTACTTTATTTGCTCATCCATAAGAAGCAACTTCTCATCTGTTCAAGTTTTATCATGAGATTGCAACAATGCAGTGATATCTTCAAGCTCTGTTTCTAATTCTAGCTCTCTTGCTATTTCCACCACATTTGCAGGTACTTCCTCCAGTAAAGTCTTAAACCCCTCAACATCATCTGTGAGGGTTGAAATTAACTCCTTCCAAACTCCTTTAAATGTTAATATTTTGACTTCTTCCCATGAATTATGAATGTTCTTCATGGCATCTAAAATAGCAAACCTTTTTTAAAAGGTTTGCAAATTCAGTTTTCCCAGATGCAGCAGAGGAATCACTGTCTATGGCAGCTATCACCTTACAAAATATATCTCTTAAACAAGAAGCCCTGAAAGTCAAAATTACTCCTTGATTCATGGGCTACATAATGCATGTATTAGCAAGCATGAAAACAACATTCATCTCATTCTATATCTCCATCAGAGCTCTTGGGCCACCTGAAGCATTGTCGATGAGAAGCAGTATTTAGAAAGAGTTGGATTTGTTTATTTGTTTGTTTTTGAGCAGTAGGTCTCAACAGTAGATTTAGAATACCCAGTAAACCATGTTGTAAACAAAGTGTTACCATCCAGGCTTTGTTGTTCCATTTATAGAGCACAGGTAATATAGAGTTAGCATAATTCTTAAGAGCCCTAGGATTTTTGGAATGATAAATGAAACTGGCTTCAACTTAAAATCACTAGCTGCATTACCCTATAATAAGACAGTCAGCCTATTCTTTAAAGCTTATTTGAAGAAATAATAGCTGAAACTTTCCCTAGCCTGGAGACATCCAGGTTCAGTCATCACAGAGAGTTCCAAACAAGGTGAATCCAAGGAAGCCCACACATGACATATAATAGTTAAAATGTCAAAAATTAAAGATAAAGAGAGACTTTTTAAAGCAGCAAAGAGAAGTGATTAGTTGGACATAGGAGAAACCCTATAAGGCTGTCAGCTGATTTTTCAGCAAAAACTTTGCATGGCAGGAGGGAGTAGTATGAAAATATCCAAAGTGCTGAAAGGGGAAAAAAAAAAAAAAACCTATAACCAGGAATACTCTAACTGGCAAAGTTATAATTCAGAATTGAAGGAGAGAAAAACAGTGTCACAGATGACCAAGTTAAGTTTATCCCCACTACCCTGATCTTACAAGAAATGTTAAAGAAAATTCTTTAAGTGGAAAATAAAGGTAATAATTAGAAGTAAGAAAATAATGAAAGGAAAGGAGATTCACAGAATAAAAAGCTGTAGAATAGGCAACATTATACATCAAACAGGGAGGCAAGGAGTAAAAATGAGGTTCTTTGAAAATGTGTTCAACTTAGACCATCAACTTAACATAGACTGCCATATACCCAGGATGTTATATGTGAACCTCATGGTAACCACAAATCAGAAACCTATAGTAGATACACAATAAACAATTAGAAAGCAAGCACACTACTATAGAAAGTCATCAATTACAAGGAAAGAAAGCAAGAGAAGAAGAAACAAAGAAGAACTACAAAAGCCAATAGAAGATAATTAACACAATGGCAACAAATACCTACCAATTATTACTTTAAATGTAAATGGTCTAAATGTTCCTTTTGAAAGACTAACAAGAGACAAAGTACACTAAATAATAAGGGATCAATCAAACAAGAAAATTTAACAATTATAAATATTTATGCACCCTACATTGGAGCACCTAAGTATATGAAGAAAATCTTAACTGACATAAAAAGAGAAATTGACAATAATATAGGTGGACTTGAGCAGTTGGACTTCCCAGGTGGACTTAATAAATACATATAGAGTATTCCATCCAACAACAACAACAACAGGACATTCATTCTTTTGAGGTGCCCATGGAACATTCTTAAGGATAGATTACATGTTAGGCCACAAAACAAGTCTCAATGAATTTAAAAAGATGAAAATCATATCAAGCATCTTTTCCAACCACAATGGAATGAAACTAGAAATCAATTACAAAAAAAAAAACTGGAAAAACACAAATACGTGGAAGCTAAGGCACACGCTACTAAACAGCCAATGGGTCAATGAAAAAATTCAAAGGATATAAAAAAAATACACGGAGAATTATGAAAATGAAAACACAATAGTCCAAAATCTTTAAGATGCAGTGAAAGCCACACTAAGACATTTAGAGCAACACAGGCCTACCTAAAAAAAACAGGAAAAATCTCAAACAATCTAATCTTACACCTAAGGGAACTACAGAAAGGACAAACAAAGCCCAAGGTTAGTAGAAGAAAGGATGTAATACAGATCAGAGAGAAAATAAATGAAATAGAGACTTAAAAAAATAGAAAAGATCAATGAAACCAAGAGCTGTTTTTTTGAAAAAAAAAATAAACAAAATTGATAAACCCTTAGCCAGAGTCATCCAAAACAAAACAAAACAAAACAAAACAAAATAGAGAAGACCCAAATAAATAAAATCAGAAATGAAGAAGTACAACCAACACCACAGAAATATAAAGGATTATAATACTACAAAAAATTATATGCCAAATAATTAGACAACCTAGAAGAAATGGATAAATTCCTAAGAACATATAATCTTCCAGAACTAAATCAGGAAGAAATGGAAAATCTAAACATATCAATTAGTAGTAATGAAATTGAATCAGTAATGAAAAGCTCCAAGGGGGGTTTGGCTGGTCCAATCTGAAGAGCATGAAACGAGTGATCTCAGGGCCATGAGGTCAAGTTCCATGTTGGGTCTAGAGATTACATACTTATACACATACATACAGACATACACACACAAAATTTTTAAAAAACAACAACTCCTAAACAAAAGTCCAGGACCAGATAGATTCACAGGAGAATTATACCAAGTATTCAAAATAGTTTTTAAAAAATCTTTTTTTTTAATTTATTTATGATAGTCACACAGAGATAGAGAGAGAGGCAGAGACACAGGCAGAGGGAGAAGCAGGCTCCATGCACCGGGAGCCCGACGTGGGATTCGATCCCGAGTCTCCAGGATCGCGCCCTGGGCCAAAGGCAGGCGCTAAACTGCTGCGCCACCCAGGGATCCCTCAAAATAGTTAATAGCTATTCTCCTCAAACTATTCCAAAAAGGAGAAGAGTAAGGAATGCTTCCAAATATGTTCTACGAGTCCCACATTATCCTGATATCCTGATATCCAAAACCAGACAAATACAACAAACAAAGCAAACTATGGGCCAATATCCCTGATGAACATAGATGTAAGAATCCTCAACAAAATATTAGCAAATTAAATTCAACAATACATTAAAAGGATCAATGGGGTGCCTGGGTAGCTCAGTCAGTTAAGAATCTTACTCTTGATCTCAGTTCAGGACTTGATTGCAGGGTCATGAGTTCAAGCCCTGCATTGGGCTCCATACCCAGCATGAAGCCTACTTTAAAAAAAAAAAAAAAAAGGATAATTCACCATAATTAAGTGAGATTTATTCCAGGAATGTAAGAATTGTTCAATATCCACAAATAAATCAAGGTGACATATATTAACAAAACGAAAGATAAAAATTGTATGATCATCTCAATAGATGTGGAAAAGCATTCGACAAACTTCAACATCTTTGTGATTAAAACTCTCCACAATGTGAGAAACTTAAGGGCCACATAGAAAAATTATATAGCTAACATCAGGTTCAATGGTGAAAAATTGAGAGCTTTTCTTCCAAAATCAGGAAGACAAGGATCTCCACTCTTGCCACTTTTGTTCAACATAGTACTGAAATTCCTAGCTACAGCAATCAGACAAGATATAAAAGGCATCCAAATTGGTAAGGAAGAAGTAAAACTGTCACTATTTGCAGATACCCTGATACTATAGAGAGAAAACTCTAAAGAGTCTACCAAAAAGCTATTAGAACTGATAAATAAATTTAGTTTCAGGCTACAAAATTGATGCACAGAAATCTGTTGTGTTTCTACACACTAAAAACAAAGCAGCAAAAAGAGATTAAGAAAATAATCCTATTTACAACTGCATCAAAAAGAATAAAATACCTAGGAATAAACTTAACCCAGGGGGCCAAAGATCTGTACTCTGAAAACTACAAAACAGTGATGAGAGAAACTGAAGATGACACAAACACATGGAAAGATATTTTGTGTTCATGGACTAGAAGAACAAATATTGTTAAAATGTAGGGCCATTTTACTGCCCAAAGCAATGTACAGATTCAGTGCAAACCCTTTCAAAATACCAACAGCATTTTTCACAGAACTAGAACAAATAATATTAAAATTACAGGGAACCACAAACGCTAAAGCAATCTTGAAAAAGATTTTAAGATATACTACAAAATTATAATAATCAAAGCAATACGGTACAGGGACAAAAACAAAACAGATCAGTGGAACAGAATAGAGAACTCAGAGAACTGAGGGCAAGAGAACCCACACTTGTATCATCATTTAACTATGGCAAATAAAGCAAGAATATACAATGCAGAAAAGGCAGCCTTTGTAACAAATGATGCTGGGAAAACTGGACAGCTACATGAAAAAGAATGAAACTGGATCACTTTCTTACACTATACACAAAAATAAACTCAAAATAATAATGAAAGACCCAAATATGAAACCTGAAGCCATAAACTCCTAGAAACTACAGGCAGTAATTTCTTGGACATTGGCTTTTGCAACAGATTTATGGATCTGTCTTCTCAGGCCAGGGAGACTACACCAAATTAAAAAAAAAAAAACTTCACTCAACAAAGAAAACTATCAACAAAATGAAAAAGTAATCTACTGAATGGAGAACATATTTGCAAATGATATATCCATTAAGGGGTTAATATCCAAATTATATGAAGAACTTCTACAACTCAACACCAAGAAACCCCAAATAATCCAATTAAAAAATGGGCAGAGGATCTTAATAGACATTTTCCCAAAGACATACAGGTGGCAATCAGATACATAAATTGCATTTCCCTGATGATTAGCAAGGAGCATATAAACACCACAATGAGAAAGCACTTCACACTTGTCACAATGGCTAGTATTGAAAAGGTAAATCACAAATGTTGGTGAGGATATGGAGAAAAAGGAACGTCTGTGCACTGTTGGTAGGGATGGAAACTGGCACAACTACTCTAGTAAACAGTACAGGGTTTCCTCAAAAAATTAAAAATAGAAATGCCATATGATCTAGTAATTCCACTACTGTGTATTTATCCAAAGAAAATGAAAATTAATTTAACAAGAACAACAGATGGAGAATTTCAGCAGATTGATGAAAATTTTAAGTCAAATGAAAACTCTAGAAATAAAAACATATCAGATATGAAATATTCCTTTAATGGGTTTATCAGCATACTCAACAAAGCAGAGAAAAGATTTAGTGAATCTGAAAATAGGTAAATAGGTAAATAGAAATTATCCAAACTGAGGCACAAAGAGAAAAAAAGAGAGGGAAAAACACATTCAAGATCTTGTGAAATCATTACAAAAGGAGAAAAGATAAAAATTTTTCATTGAATCAGTAAAATTTTTCATTTTTCAAAATTCATGAACCACAAAACCAAGAAGCTCAGAGAACTCCAAACAGAATTAAACACACACATACATATACACACACCCACACACACACACATCAACCTGCTGGAAATCAATATTCAAGAGAAAAACTAGACAGCAATCAGGGAATTAAGAAATAATGACCTTATATAATAAAGAAGAAAGATAGCAAACTTTCTTAGAAAAAAATTGTAAACCTGAAGATAACATAAGTGACAATGTCTTACAGTGCATAAACCACAACAACAACAAAAAAGTCCACTCGGAATTTTTATGCCCAGAAAAAAAATCTTCCAAAAATAATGATTAAATAAAAATTTTCTAGACAAAGAGAATGCATTATCAGCTCTTGTGCATTATGAATGTTAAAGGGTAATTCTTCTGGCAGAAAGATTGAAACTAGATTGAGATTGGGATTCATACAAAGGATTGAAGAGTCCTAAAGATGGTAAAAAGTGGAGATAGATTTTTTTTGTTTGTTTAGGATTTTTGAAACATTATTAGTTGTCTAAAGCATAAGTAGTAACTATGCATTGTGAGGTTAATAATATACAGAGAGGCAAAAAGTAAATCAATAGCACAAAGGATAGAACAGAAGAAATGAAACTATACTATTAGAAGATAAATTATTTGGTTGAAGTCTGTCCCAATGGGGCTTTTTCTATAGACCTACATTGTTGGAAACGCTTCATAGTTTCCTTTATTCACAGAACTGTGTGTTAGATCCATCTGAAAGAACTACAAGATATATCTGCTAAAACTCTGTGAAAGACCTAATAGAAACATTTTAAAATCTTAGATATTGGCATATCCCAACAATCTGTATAGTTCTAGAGTGTAATAGTTTAGGGGGGAAAATGATTTGAACTCATTCACATTGAGGATATTTGAAATTGAGAACCAGCCAGATCCATCTACTAACCCTAAACGTGGCCCTGAAGTAAATAAACTGAATCTCAAAGATTACAGAACTGATAGTGACAACTGTGGACTAAATAAAGTTCTTTTTAAAAGAGCTATTTTAAAGATTATAATTCTGACTTTGGAGGAACTACAGTAATTGGCAGTGGAAGGAATCACATCGGGATCCCTGGGTGGCGCAGCGGTTTGGCGCCTGCCTTTGGCCCAGGGCGCGATCCTGGAGACCCAGGATCGAATCCCACGTCGGGCTCCCGGTGCATGGAGCCTGCTTCTCCCTCTGCCTGTGTCTCTGCCTCTCTCTCTCTCTCTCTGTGTGACTATCATAAATAAATAAAATTTAAAAAAAAAAAAGGAAGGAATCACATGTAAAATTCCTTAAATAAAAATTTGTTGACTTTGGAGTGCCTGGGTGGCTTAAGATATGCTCTCTCTCTCTCTCTCTCTCTCTCTCTCTCCCTCCCTCCCCCACACACACTAAAATAAATCTTTAAAAAACTTATTCACATGGTTAAATGTGAAAAGTTAAAGATGTTTATTGTGAATCCCAAGCAAACACTTAAAGAAAAATACAAGATTACATGTAACTAATAAGCCAATAATAGAGACAGATGGAATTATTTAAAATACCCAACTAATTTGAAAGAACATAGGAAAACAGAATGAAAGCAGAGATAGGATAAGTAGAAAACAACTAGCAAGATGGAGATATAAATCCAACCATAGCAATGATTATATAAAATATAAATAATCTAACACAATTAAAAGGTAGAGATTGTCAGATTGAAAGAAAAAAAACCATCCACAAGGATGTCACTTTATTTTTTTTTAAGATTTTATTTATTGATTCATGAGAGACACAGAGAGAGAGGCAAAAACATAGGCAGAGGGAGAAGCAGGCTCCTCAGAGGGAGCCCCATGTGGGACTCTATCCCCAGACCCAGGACCAAGCCCCAAGGCAGACAGACTCTCAACCACTGAGATACCCAGGCATCCCAAGGTGTCACTTTAAACATAAAGATACAAAAATTAAAAAATTAAAAAACAAACATAAAGATACAGATATATTAAAAATAAAAGAATGGGAAAATATTTACTTTACTATGTGAACACTAGTCAAAAAGAAGTTAGAGAGATTATATTAATGTCAAACAAAGATAACTTCAGAATATTTCCAAAGGTAAAGAGAAGCACTTATCTATGGATAAAGGCGCCAATTCATCAAGAAGACCTAATAGTCCTAAATACCTTTGCACCTAATAGAGCAAGTTATGTAACGGACAACTGATAGGACTAAAAGGAAAAAACAGACAAACACACAACTATATATTGAGACTTCAATGTTCTTCTTTTAGTATTTGATAGAACAAATACCCCCCCAAAAAAATCAGCAATAATACAGTTGACTTGAGCAACACCTTCAGCTAACTTAACCTAATTGATATTAATAGAATACTCCACCCAGAAGTAGAATAAGCATTTGTTTTCAAGTGAGCATCAAACATTCATCTGGATAGACAATATAGTGGGCCGTAAAACAAATATTAACAAATTTAAAAGGACTGAAACTATACAAAGTAGGTTGTCTGAACAGACTGGAACTAAACAAGAAATCAGTAACACAAAGATTTTCAGAAGGTTCCCCAAAGATTTGGAAACTAAACAATCCACTCCTAGATAACCCTTGAGCCAAAGGAGAAATGGCAAGAGAAATTAGTACATATTTTGCATGGAATGAAAATACAACATATCAAAATGTGTTGAATGCAGCTAAAGCAGTACTTGGAGGGAAATTTTATAACCTTAAATGCTTCTAGTTAAAAAAGAATAAAAGTCTTAATAATTAAAGTTTCTGTATTAAAAACCTGGAAAAGGGATCCCTGGGTGGCGCAGCGGTTTGGTGCCTGCCTTTGGCCCAGGGCGCGATCCTGGAGACCCGGGATCGAATCCCACATCGGGCTCCCGGTGCGCGGAGCCTGCTTCTCCCTCTGCCTGTGTCTCTGCTTCTCTCTCTCTCTGTGACTATCATAAATAAATAAATAAAGCAGTGCTCTTTTAAAAAAAAAAAATAAAAAAAAAAAATAAAAACCTGGAAAAGAGCAAGTTTTATCTGAATATGCAGAAAGAAACAAATGATAAAATAGAAACCAGTTAAATAGAAAAGAGAAAAATACAGAACATACATGAAACTAAAAGCTAGTTCTTTGAAAATTTCAATAAAATGTAAAAACCTTTAGCCACACTGATCTAGAAGAAGGTAGACATGAATTATTTATATTGAGAATGAATGAAAAGTCACTACAGATGTCATAGATATTAAAAGGATAGTAAGGAAAAATCAGGAATGTAAGGCTAATAATTTGATAACTTAGATAAAACGGGTGATTTAAAAGGCATTCAACTACAAAAGCTCGTTTTAAAACAATATATGACTTGAGTAGCCCGGTATTTATTAAAGAAATCGGAGGCCTAGTTTTAAAAGTCCCCACAAAGAAAACTTCATGCTCAGATAATTTCACTGATAAATTCTACTGGACACTTAAGGGGGGAAAAAAATACCAGTTCTAGTCAATCTCTTCCCAATTCATTTATGAGGCCAGCGTTACCCTGACAACAAAACCAGACAAAACAATGAAGAAAAATAAATTTGAAAAGTCTTCAACAAAATATTAGCAAGTTGAATCCATCACTATGAAGGAATTTGAATCATGACCAAGTAAGGTCAAAGCAAAATTTGTTCTACATTTGAAAATCAAGCAGTGTAATCCACCACTAAGGAGGGAAAAAAGAAAAAGCCCATGAGGATCTCAATAGATGCAGAAGATAACATTTGACTACATTCAACATCCATTTGTGATAAACATTCTCAGCAAATGAGTATAAATGGCATCCCTAAAACTGGTAACAAATGCATATGAAAACCTATAGTTACCATCATACTCCGTGGTGAGAGACTAAATGCTTTCCCCTATCAGATTGAGTCTGTTCTCACTGCTGTTATTCAAAAACCATTAAGGACCTCGGTAGAGCAATAATTCGATAAGGAAAAAGGCACCTGCGTGGCCAGGGACCAAGCCCCAGGCCAGGTTCTCTGCTAAGCAGAGAGCCTGCTTCTCCTTCTCCCTCTGACTGCTCCTCTGCCTACTTGTGCTCTCTCTGCCAAATAAATATATAAAATCTTTTGTAAAAAATGGAGTCAGGAGAGAGGAAGGAAAACTGACAAATTCATTCTACTAGGACTGCATCACCCTGATACCAAAACCAGATAAAGACACCACAAAAAAAGAGAACTACAAGCAAACATCTCTGGTGAACACTGGTGCAAAAAACCTCAACAAATGAAATCCAACAATACATTAAAACTATCATTCACTAACCATCATATGGGACTTATTCCCAGGATGCAGGTGTGGCTCAGTATTTGCAAAATCAATGTGATACATCACATCAATAAGAGAAAAGATAAAAACCATATAATCATTTTAATAGATGCAGAAAAAGCATTTGACAAAGTGCAGCATCCATTCCTGATAATAACCCTCAACAAAGTAGGTTTAGAGGGAGCACACCTCAACATAATAAAGATCTGATGTGAAAAACCTACAGCTAACATCATACTCAATGGTGAAAAACTAAGAGCTGTTCCCCTAAGATCAGGAATGCCAAGGAGGTCCACATTCACCACTTTTATTCAATACAGGTCTAGAAGTCCCAGCCACAGCAATCAGACAACAAAAAGAAATCAAAGGCATCCAAAATGGTAAGGAAGAAGAGGAAAACTTTCACTCTTTGCAGATGACATGATACTATATATAGAAAACCCTAAAGATGCTAACAAAAAACTACTAGAAATGATAAACAAATTCAGTAAGGTCACAGGATACAAAATCCATGTACAGAAATCCATTGCCTTTCTAATATGCAAATACTGAAGCAACAGAAAGAAATTAAGAAAGCAATCCCATTTGCAATTGCACCAAAAGAATAAAATACCTAGGAATAAATTGAACCCAGGAGGCCAAAGACCTATACTCAGAAAACTATAAAACATTGATGAAAGAAATTAAAGATGACACAAATGCATGGAAAGATATTCCAAGCACAGGAACTGGAAAAACAAATATTATAGAAATGTTTGTATGACCCAAAGCAATCTACACATTTAACACAATCCCTATCAAAACAGGGATTTGAAAAAAAAAAAAAAAACAGGGATTTTTCACAGAATAAGAATATTCCTAAAATTTGTGTGAAACCAAAAAAGAACCTGAGTAGCCAAAACAATCTTGAGAAAGAAAAAGCTGGAAGTATCACAATTCCAGATTTCAAGTTATATAACAAAGCTGCTGTAGTCAGAACAGTACAGTACTGACACATAAATAAACACATTGATCAGCCCAACAGGATAAAAAGCCCAGAAACAAAACCATGATTATATGATCAATTGGTATTCAACAAGAATATGCCATGGGAAAAAGACAGTCTCTTCAACAAATGGTTATGGGAAAACTGGACAGCTACAGGCAAAAGAATGAAACTGGACCACTTTCTTTTACCGTACACAAAAATAAACTCAAAATGTGTTAAAGACCTAAATGTGAGACATGAAACCACAAAAATCCTAGAAGAGGGCAAGGCAATAATTTCTCTAACATTGGCCATAGCAACATTTTTCTAGATATATCTCCTGAAGCAAGGGAAAGAAAAGCAAAAATAGAATACTGGGCCTACATCAAAATAAAAAGCTACTGCATAGCAAAGGAAACAGGCAATAAAACTAAAAGGCAACCTTTGGAATGGTAGAAGCTATCTGCAAATAACATATCCTAAAAAGGGTTAGTGTTTAAATCTATAAAGTAGCTATCAAATTCAACACCCAAAAAACAAAATCATCCAATTATAAAATGGGCAGAAGACATGAACAGACATCTTTCCGAAGAAGACATACAGATGGCCAACATACACATGCAAAGATGCTCAGTATCACTTATCAGGGAAATGTAAATCAAAACTACAATGAGATATCACCTCTCACTTGTCAGAATGGCTTAAACCAAATCCACAAGAAACACTAAGTGTTGGTGGGGAGGTGGAGAAATGGGAACCACCATGTGCTGCTGGTGGGAATGCAAGCTGGTGCAGCCACTGTGGAAAATAGTATGAAGATTCCTCAAAAGCGTTAAAAATAGAACTACCCTACGATCCAGCAATTGCACTACTAGATATTTATCCAAAAAAAAAAAAAATACAAAAACACAAATTCAAAGGGATACTATGATCACCCCTATGTTTATTGCAACGTTATTTCCAATAACCAAATTATGAAATCTTGCCATTTGCAACCACATGGATGGAGCTAAAGAGTATTATGATAAGTCAAGTAAGTCAGTCAAAGAAAGATAAATCCGTTGTGATTTCACTCCTATGTGGAATTTAAGAAACAAACAAAAATCAAGATAAAAAGAGAGACAAACCAAGAAACAGGCTCTTAACTATAGAGAGCAAACTGACGGTTACCAGAGGGGAGATGGGTGAGGGGATGGGTGAAATAGGTGATGGGGACTATGATGAGCACTGAGTAATATATAGAATTATTCGATCACTATTTTGTTCATCTGAAACTAATATAATACTGAACATGAGCTCCACTGGAATTAAGATTTAAAAACTTAATTTAAAAATAATTTAAAGGTGGAGTGAAGATGGTGGAGGAGTAGGGGACCCTAAGTTCCCTGATGCCTGGCATTCAGCTAGCTAGCTAGTTAGCAAACCGTTCTGAACACCAGCAAAATCTATCAGAGATCTGAGAAAAGAAATGCTGCTATCCTACAAGTAGAAAAGTGACAGCTTTTAGGAAGGTAGGAGGTGTGGAGGCGTGAATGTAGGGTGTTATATTATCGGGGTACTGCGAGAGGAGGGGGCCCTCTTAGGGAGGCTACTGCGGATTATCATAGGAGCACAAAATCGGAACTTCTAGAAGTCAGCCACGGCGGGGCGCCCCGGCCTCGCGGTACTCAGTGGTGAAGCAGGGCAGGTGTAGGTGGGGCAGTGCGGCCTCAGGCTCCCCCGGGTCAAAAGAACTTTGCCTCCATCTCCCGGGCAGCAAAGTTCCCAGGCTTCAGAGCGGGGAAGCCAGACCAAAGGAGCAGTCTGCGTGCCAGCTTTCTGCTCTCCGTTGCGGCACAACATTGAGGGCTGCACCACCGCTCTCCTGGCAGCGCCCACCAAAAGGCAGAAGCGTGGCGAGGACCAGCCCCACCCCAGGAGGAGCAGGGCAGGTGCAGGCCACAAGAGTCCCTGAAGTTTGGAGAATGGAACCTGCGTCAAGTGCCTGAAATAAAAAACCCTCAGTGCAGGCTGGGTGAACACAGAGTTCGGGCAGAAACCAGGGAGACACAAGGGTGATTGACTGCCTTTCTGTGACGGCTCACTGAAGAGTGAGGGGCCGGACCTTTCAGCTCCAGGGCTAAGGAGTCGGGCGCTGCCGTTTTCATCCCTCGCATCAGTGCTGAAAGCCTTCAGGGAGCAAAACAGCGCCACCTAGTGCGAGCCCGAGCCTCTTACACTGAGCCCAGCCCCCTGGCCAGGGGAGCACGGTTCCACCAGAGCAAGGACACCTGAGAATCAGGGCAACAGGCCTCTCACCCCAAAAGGCCAGCAGGAACAAGCGGCTAATACCAAGTTTAACCATCAGAGAGAACTGCAAAACCTCAGCTCTTGGGGAAAACATTTGCAGTCTATTATTCTTTAGTCCTTCAGGGTTGTTGTAGGTTGTTTTTTTTTTTTTTTTTTTAGTTATATTCTTATTTTTCCAATTCTTTTTCAAATTTTCTGATTATTTATTTATTTTGTTTCCTTGCATTGTATTTTATTTTTGTATATATATGTCTTTTTTAAAAAAGATTGATTTATTTATTCATGAGAGACACAGAGAGAGAGAGGCAGAGACATAAGCAGAGGGAGAAGCAGGCTTCTCGCAGGGAGCACGATGTGAGACTCGATCCCAGGGAATCCAGGATCATGTCCTGAGCCAAAGGCAGGCATTCAACCGCTGAGCCACCCAGGCACCCCTATATATAAGTCTTTCTTTCCTATTTTGGCATCTTTTTTTTTAAGATTTATTTATTTATTCATGAGAGACACACAGAGAGAGGCAAAGACATAGGCAGAGGGAGCCTCCCCTCAGGGAGTCTGCTGTCCCACAGCAATCCCAGGACCCCGGGATCATGACCTAAGCCACCCAGGTGCCCCTGGAATCTAGTTTTTTTAACAAACAGATCAAAATATATCCAAGATCTAGTTTATTGTTTTGTTCTGTTTTACTTCTTGTTTGATTTTTTTCTTGTTTTGTTTTGTTTCTGTTTTCTTCTAGTTAGTTTAGATAGTTTGTTTTTTATGGCATTGTTTTGTTCTTTTCTCTATCTTTCTTCTATTCTCTTCTGGACATAATGCTAAGACAGAGAAACTCACCCCAAGAGAAAGAACAGGAGGAAGTACTCCCTGCCAGGGATTTAATCAAATATGGATATAAGTAAGGTGTCAAAAGTAGAATTCAAAATGATTATGAAGATACTAGCTGGGCTTGAGAAAAGCATAGAAGACACTAGAGAATCCCTAACTATAGAAATAAAAGAACTAAAATCTAATCAGGCCAAAATTAAAAATGCTATTACTGAGATGCAGTAAAAAATGGAGGCTCTAACAGCTAGGATAAATAAGAGAGGGAGTCAGTGATAAGGAAGATAAAATGATGGAAAAGAAGAAAGCTGAGAAAAAAAAAAGAGAGAAAAACAACCACTGGAATATGAAGGGAGACTTCAGAAATCAGTGATACCATAAAGCAAATTAATATGAATGGCAGGAGTCCCAGAAAGTGAAGAGAGAGAGGCAGAAGGTTTTTTTGAACAAATTATAGCTGAGAACTTCCCTAATCTGGGGAAGGAAACGGGTATTTTAGACCTAAAGACACCTCCCAATTGAAAGTGAGGGAGTAGAGAACCGTTTATCAAAAGAAAGCTGAAGTAGCAATCCTTATATTAGACAAACAGGATTTTAAACTGAAGGCTGTAATAAAAGATGAAGAAGGACACTATATTATAAAAGGGTCTATCCAACAAGATTTAACATTGTAGATATTTATGCCCCTAACTTGGGAGCAGCCAATTATATAAACCAATTAATAACAAAATTTAAAAACACATTAATAATAATACAATAACAGCAGGAGACTTCAACACCCCACTCACAGCAATGAACAGATAATCTAAGCAGAAGATTAACAAGGAAACAAGGGCTTTAAATGATACACTGGGTCAAATGGACTTCACAGATATATTCAGATCATTTCATTCTAAAGCAATGGAATACATATTCTTCTCAAGTACACATGAAGCATTTAGCAGAGTAGACCGCATACTGGGTCACAAATCAGAGCCCAACTGGTACCAAAAAACTGGAATAATTTCCTGCATATTCTAAGACCACAATGCTTGATTTGTTTGTTTGCTTGTTTTCTTCTCTAAAACAACGTTTTATTTTATTTTAAAACCTATTTTGGGGGGCACCTAGGTGGCTTAGTGGTTGAGTGCCTTTAGTTCAGGTCATGATTCTGGGGTCCTGAGATTGAGTCCCACATCGGGCTCCTCATAGGGAGTCTGCTTCTCCCTCTGCCTATGTCTCTGACTTGCTCTGTGTCTTTCATGAATAAATTAAATCTTTAAAAAATAAAAATAAAAAAGAAACTTATTTTTATTATCACATTTTTTTATTTTAATTGCATTAATTAACATATTATTAGTTTCAGAGGTAGAGGTCAGTGATTTATCAATCTTATATAATACCCAGTGCTCATTGCATCATATACCCTCCTTAATGTCCATCACCCAGTTACCCCATCTCCCCTCTAGCAACCCTCAGTTTGTTTCCTATGATTAAAAGTCTCTTATGGTTTGTATCCCTCTCTGATTTTGTCTCATTTTATTTTTTCCTCTTTCTCTGTAATCCTGTTTTGTTTTTTAAATTTCACATATGAGTGAGATCATATGGTAATTGTCTTTCTCAGACTGACTTAATTCACTTAGCATAATACCCTCTAGTTCCATCCATGTCATTGCAAGTGGCAAGATTTCATTTTTTTTTTTGATGGCTGAGTAGTGTTCCACTACATACACTCACACATACACACACCCCACATCTTCTTTATCCATTCATCTGTCAGTGGACACCTGGGCCCTTTCCATAGTCTGTCTATTGTGGACATTGCTGCTATAAACATTGGGATGCAGGTGCCCCTTCAGATAATTACATTTGTATCTTTGGGATAAATCCCTAGTAGTGGAGTTGCTGGGTCATAGGGTAGCTCTATTTTCAACTTCTTTTTTGGAGAGTTTATTTATTTGAGAAAGAGAGGGAGATTACAAGCAGGGGAGAGGGACAGAGTTCCCTCCTACTGAGCAGGGAACCCAATGTAGGACATGATCCCAGGACTCTGAGATCATGACCTGAGCTGAAAGCAGACATTCAACCAACTAAGCACCCAGGTGCTCTATTTTCAACATTCTGAGGAAACTCCATACTGTTTTCCAGAGTGGCTGCATTTCCACCAACAGTGCAAGAGGGTTCATCTTTTCTCCAATCCTCACTAGCATCTATTGTTTCCTGACTTGTTCATTTTAGCCATTCTGAGTGGTGTGAGATAGTATCTCATTGTGGTTCTGTTTGTATTTCCCTGATGCCAAGTGATTTTGAGTGATCACAATGCTTTAAAACTTGAACTCAATCACAAGAGAAAATTTGGAAGGAACACAAGTACATGGAGGTTAAAAAGCATCCTACTAAAGAATAAGTCAACCAGGAAATTAAAGAAGAATTTTAAAAAACAAGTGGAAGCAAATGAAAATGAAAACGAAAACACAATAGTCCTTTGGACGCAACAAAGGAGGTCCTAAGAGAGAAGTATATAGCAATACAGGCCTTTCTCAAGAAACAAGAAAAGCTCGAAAACACAAGCTAACATTACACCTAAAGGATCTGGAAAGATAACAGCAAATAAAACCTAAATCTAGCAGGAGAAGAGAAATAATAAAGATTAGAGGAGACATCAATGGTAAAGAAATCATCAAAAACAGAACAGATCTACAAAACTAGGAGCTGATTCTTTGAAAGAATAAGTTCAAAAAACCTCTAGCCAGACTTATCAAAAAGAAAAGAGAAAGGACCTAAATAAAGTCACGAATGAAAGAGGAGAGATCACAACCAACACTGAAGAAATACAAGCAATTATAAGAGAATATTATGGGCAATTATATGCCAACAAATTAGGCAATCTGGAAGAAAGGGATGCATTCTTAGAATCATATAAACTACAAAATTGAAACAGGAAGAAACAGAAAACCTAAACAGACCCATAACCAGCAAAGAAATTCAATCGGTAATCAAAAATCTCCCAACAAACAGGAATACAGGGCCAGATGGCCTCCCAGTGGAATTTTATCAAGCATTTAAAGAAGAATTGATACTTATTCTTCTAAAGCCATTCAAAAAATAGAAATAGAAGGAAAATTCCAAGCTCATTCTATGAAGCCAGTATTACCCTGATCCCAAAACTAAAGACCCCACTAAGAAGGAGAATTACAGACCAATATACCTAATGAACATAGATGCAAAAATTCTCACCAGGATACTAGCTAATAGGATCCAACAGTACATGAATAGGATTATTCACCACAACCAAATGGGATTTATTCCTGGGTTGTAAGGGTGATTCAGCATTCACAAATCAATCAATGTGATACACCACATTAATAAAAGAAAGGACAAGAAACCATACAATCCTCTCAATAGAGGCAGAAAAAGCATTCTATTAAATACAGCATTCTTTCTTGATAAAAACTCTCTGTAGTGTAGGGATAGAGGAAACATACCTCAATATCATAAAAGCCATATATGAAAAATCCACAGTGAATATAAACCTCAAAGGGAAAAAACTGAGAGCTTTTCCCCTAAGGTAAGGAACATGACAGGGATGCCCACTCTCTCCTCTGTTGTTCAATGTAGTACTAGAAGTCCTAGCCTCAGCATTCAGACAACAAAAAGAAAATAAAAGCCATCCAAATTGGCAAAGAAGAAGTCAAACTTTCATTCTTCACAGATGACATGTTACTCTATATAGAAAACCAGAAAGACTCCACTCAAAAACTTCTAGAATCGAAAAAAGAAATTCAGCAAAGTGGCAGGATATAAAATCAATGCACTGAAGTCAGCTGAATTTCTATACACTAACAATGAGGTAGAAGAAAGAAAACCAAGGAATCGATCCCATTTACAACTGCACCAAAAATCATAAGATACCTAGGAACAAACCTAACCAAAGAGGCAAAAGGATCTGTATTCTGAAAACTATAGAACACTTATGAAAGAAATTGAGAGAGGTGCAAAGAAATGGGAAAATGTTGCATGCTCATGGTTTGGAAGAACAGATATTGCTATAAAGTCTATGCTACCTAGAGCAATCTATACATTCAATGCAATCCCTCTCAAAATACCATCGACATTTTTCACAGAGGTGGAACAAATAATCTTAAAATTTGAATGGAACCAGAAAAGACTTCAAATAGCCAAAGGAATGTTGAAAAAGAAAACCAAAGCTAGAGACATCACAATTCCGGACTTCAAGCTGTATTACAAAGCTGTAATCATCAAGACAGTATGGTATTGGCACAAAAACAGACACATAGATCAATGGAACAGAATAGAGAACCCAGAAATGGGCCCTCAACTCTGTGATCAACTAATCTTTGATGAAGCAGGAAAGAGTATCCAGTATAAAAAAAGTCTCTTCAACAAATGGTGTTGGGAAAACTGAACAGTCACTTGTAGAAGAATGAAATTGGAGCACTTTCTTATACCTTACACAAAAATAAACTCAAAAAGGATGAAGTCCCTAAATGTGAGACAAGAATCCATCAAAATCCTAGAGAACACAGGCAGAAACCTCTGTGACCTCGGCTGCAGCAACTACTTGCTAGACACATCTTCAAAGGCAAGGGAAACAAAGGCAAAAATGAACCACTGGGACTTCATCAAGATAAAAAGCTTTAGCAAAGCAATGGAAGCAGTCAACAAAATAAAAGGCAACCAACAGGGATCCCTGGGTGGCGCAGCGGTTTGGCGCCTGCCTTTGGCCCAGGGCGCGATCCTGGAGACCCAGGATCGAGTCCCGCGTCGGGCTGCCTGCTTCTCCTTCTGCCTGTGTCTCTGCCTCTCTCTCTCTCTCTGTGTATGACTATCATAGATAAATAAAAATTAAAAAAAAAATAAAATATTTAAAAGGCAACTGACAGAAGAGGAGAAGATATTTGTAAATGCCTTATCAGATAACAGCTACTATCTAAAATCTACAAAAAAAACTTCTCAAACTTAATGTCCGAAAAATCCAGTTAAGAAATGGACGACATGGATAGACACTTTTCCAAAGAAGACATCCAGATGGCTAATAGACACATGAAAAAAATACTCAACATCACTCATCATCAGGGAAATACAAATCAAAACCAAAGCAAGATGCCACCTCACACCAGTCAGAATAGCTAAAAATGAACAAGTCAGGAAATGACAGATGTTGGTGAAGATGCAGAGAAAGGGGAACCCACTTACACTGTTGATTGGAATGCACACTGGTGCAGCCACTCTGAGAAACAGTATGGAGGTTCCTCAAAAACTTAAAAATAGAGCTACTCTACAGCCCAGCAATTGCACTACTAGGTATTTATCCAAAGGATACAAACAGTGATTCGAAGGGGCACATGCACCCCAGTGAAAAGAGCCCAGATGCCCATCCATTATCCAGATGAATGGATAAACAAGAAGTGGTATATATATATACACACACACACAATGGAATTTTATTCAGCCATCAAAAACAATGAAATCTTGCCATTTACAACAACGTGGAGGGAACTAGAGGGTATTATGCTAAGTGAAATCAGTCAGAGAAAGATAAATACCATATGATTACACTCATATGTGGAATTTAATAAACAAAACAGATGAATACAGGGGAAGGGAAGGAAAAATAAGACAAAAACAGAGAGGGATAAAGAGCATTAGAGACTCTTAACTATAGGAAACAAACTGAGGATTGCTAGAGGGGGAAGGGGTAACTAGGTGATGGGCATTAGGGAAGGCGTTTGATGAATGAACACTGGATGTTGTATGAAACTGATGAATCACTAAGTTCTACTTCTGAAACTATTACACTATGTTAATTAAAATTAATTTAAATTAAAAAATGTTTAAATAATAATAACTTTAAATTTAAAAACATGCAGTCAGAAGGCCAGATGGGGGAGTTCTCATGTCCTACCACTCCATGGCCTCAATTGCAGTCCCTAATAAGAAGGAAGACTTTCTCCTTGCCCAGCAACAACCTCAGCTACTTAAAAAATACCACAATTCAGCCAATAAGAAACTGTCCCCACTCTGAACTCTCACTTTTCTCCAATGGACTTTTATTCAAAAAGCCCCTCTCAACTCCCCCCTCTTCTCTATAAAGTATCATTCTTTTCATATGATCTCCAGACTTGCCTGTGGTTTGCCAGAGTTTGCATGCCCTGAGTTGCAATTCCTCTGTTATTCCAGAATGAACCCATTTTGTTGGTAAAATAACTGAGTGCTTTACTTTTAAGGTCAACATTGACCATGAACTATTGGAAACTGAAATTTTCTAACAGTATAATTTATAAGCACATTATAAAACATGAGAAATCACAAGCACCAGAAGATACCACTACAGATCTGCTAAAATGAGTACAATTAAAATGACTGACAATACCAAATGCTTTTGAGGATGCCAAGCAACTGGAACATTCATACTTTGATTATAACCTTGTACGTCTCCATTAGCACTTTGGAAAACAATTTAGTGGTTTCTTATGAAGTTTAACATATATTTACCATACGACCCAATGAACTCATTCCTATGTATTTACCTAAGAAAAAGTTATATCCATAGAAGGACTTTATGCACAATAGTCAAAACAGCTTTATGACAACTTTCCAAAAACTGGGAGCCAAATGTCTATCAACTGGTAAATTGCTAAGCAAATTGTGATGTAATCAAATAGTATCAGATTATTCAACAATAAAAAGGAATGAACTGATACCCATAAAAATAGGGATTAACCTCAAAAGCATTATGCTAAGTGGAAAAAAAAGAGACAAAAGCCTCATATTGTAGGATCCATTTATGTGAGTGGGAAAGGCAGAACCCCAAAGACAAAAAGTCAAATTAGAGGGGATCCCTGGGTGGCTCAGCGGTTTAGCACAGCTGTCGGCCCAGGGCGTGATCCCGGAGTCCTAGGATCGAGTCCCATGTCGGGCTCCCAGCATGGAGCCTGCTTCTCCCTCTGCCTGTGTCTCTGCCTCTCTCTCTCTCTCAGTCTGTGTCTCTCATGAATAAATAAATAAAATCTTTAAAAAAAAAAGTCAAATTAGATTGGGGCTGGAAGTAAGGAGAGGAATTGACAAAGGGGCACAAGAGAATTTGGGGGTTGGCGGAACAGTCTGAAAAATGTCCATTACACCTCCCACATTATGACACTGATGAGGAATTCTAGGTGAATGCCCAGATAAAATCTGAACTCCACTTGTATACAAAGCCTGACCCTGACCTCACTGACTTCCCTTGCCCCACCACCTGACTGGCTGTCCTCACTCATGAATTACCGCTGCCCCTTTCAAGTCCTTCTTTTTCTTGACTTTGGTACTCAGCTATCCTTGAAATGTTCTCCTCCCTCATTTCCACCTGAGGGGCTTTTCTATTCAATTTGACAAAGCCCACTTCAGGGGACCTTGCCCAAAGCTATGTCGACACAAACCATGCCCTCTCTACCTTCTGCTCTATGATGGCACTTGGTAGATCCTAAATTAATGCTTGGTGCATGAAAATTGTCCTCCAAAATCATAGAAGAGAAAGATGTACTTTAAAAATAAAAGCATTAGGGGATCCCTGGGTGGTTCAGTGGTTTAGCGCCTGCCTTTGGCCCAGGGTGCGATCCTAGAGTCCCAGGATCGAGTCCCACGTCGGGCTCCTGGCATGGAGCCTGCCTCTCCTTCCTCCTGTGTGTCTGCCTCTCTCTCTCTCTCTCTCTCTGTCTATCATAAATAATAAATAAATCAATATTTTTTTAAAATAAATAAAAATAAAAGCATTAAAATTCATATAAGCAAAAGTAAGATTTTCACGTTTTCCAGAAAGTCCACACCAACAGAGGGAGCTTTGGCCCAATATCCTCACTCCTCATTGTGTCCTCAAGATTCTCGCTGAACAAATGAGTCAAGTTAAGACATATCTGAAAATTCTCACCAAAGCCAAGAGACACAGAGAAATGAAACGTCCTCAAGATCCCAAAGGGGGCACAAGAGCAGGTCCAGTCTCAGCCTGGAGCTGAGATGAGAATGTGGCATGGAGTTGAAATTTGTTGTGAAACGCTTCTTACTGATGATGGTACTTGTGCCAGGTGCAAAGTCACTGATGGGCCAATTCCATTTCACCTGGTCCTCAAGTCAGCCTTGTATTCATCTCTGTGTCTGGACATTCTTCCTTCTACAAAGACTTCACAATAATTTCTTCTGCCCTCCTTGTTTAAGATGGCAGGGTGCCCTCTGCTCTCTTTCTTTTTTTTTTTTTTTTTTTTTTTTTTTTAATTTTTTTATTTATTTATGATAGTCACAGAGAGAGAGAGAGAGGCAGAGACACAGGCGGAGGGAGAAGCAGGCTCCATGCACCGGGAGCCTGATGTGGGATTCGATCCCGGGTCTCCAGGATCGCGCCCTGGGCCAAAGGCAGGCGCCAAACCGCTGCGCCACCCAGGGATCCCCCTCTGCTCTCTTTCATCTTTGCTTTTCCCTCTACAGAAGCTTTCTGAGAACATAAGGTTTTGAATCTATTTGTGGATTTTTTTTTAAATTTTGATTCCATTTTTAAGGCCTCTTGAAGTCTGTAAGGAAGGCCCTGACTCCCCCAACACATAGTCTATGTTGCCCTCTTTCCCGGTGGGCTTCAGTTATACTAACTTGGATGAACCCGCGGAATGCTAGTGGAAGCTGATGGCCGAGAGGCAGTAAGAAAAAGCAACTCTCAAAGTGCAAGTTCGGCCCAGGGTGCATGAGGTCTTGGTAGGCATCCAGAGAGGCCCCGGATACCGGGTTGGAGCTGGAGGAGCCGCTAGAACCATCCCGCTACACCTCAGCCCATCTCCAACACAGGGAGGCCATGGCTGCCCCACCAGGCTCTCCACCTCCTAGGGCCTGACAACAGCTCCTGAGCAAGAGGGAGGATCCAGCGTACCCAGCACCCCACAACCATTCTTAAGAACTTTCAGAGCAGAAAGGGTTGTGGTTTTTTGTTTTTTTTTCCCCCCATAAGGAAGAAAGGAAAGTCATTAGCAAAGGAAAATCCCAGGAGATATCACTGCTTTCCCAAACAACCTCTCTAGGCTTGGGAACACGTACCGTACCCATTCTGTACCCAGGGAGAAAAACTTTTTATAACCTTACAAAAAAGTTACATAAACAACACTATCCCCTTTGTTAGTTTCTCTTTTTTTAAGGATTGTTTTGAAAATAGATAATTTTACTGATCCAGGAGCCAAGAATTGTTGCTCTGTCTTGAGGAGCTGTTGGATGCCCCTCCTGGCAGGCCTGTTTGTTTGCCTACGATTATGCATGTTGGCTGCGGGCGGAGAGAGCGGAGAGAGCGGCGCTGGCTCAGGGTGGGGCAGAACCGCACCTGCGGCTGGTTGGGCCCGACTGCCCTCGCCCGCCTGCTCACTGGCCCTCGCTCGGATTTCCTCAAATCAAAGGTCTCCCTTACTGAGGGTACAAAGGCGTGGGGGGGGGGGGGGGAGTGGAGGGCTGAGGACATCTTCACAAGGCAAGCTGGTTAGGTCTCCTTCCACGTGCCCTACTCAATCTCAAGGAGAGGTTCCAGAGTCCCCAGAGGAAATTGTTCTGGAATCTCTGCGGCTCTGAGGTACAGTTACTATTATGCAAAATAATAGGATACAACATAGTGAGAAGGGACCTTGAACTGGCCATTAAGCTTGTGCCTTGTGTATGAAAGTTTGCCTGAAATATAAGTCAAGGAACTGTGAATGTACGCTTTGCAACCCCAAAACACAGAACAGTTAGCTGGGAGAGAGGACGAAAGCTAAATTTCCTTCAACTAAGAAAGCATCCCACAGATGTTCCTTGTGGGGCAGCTGAGAAAAAGCTCTCCTGCTACCATCACAAGCCTCTGGGGTTTGAGTTTTCTTCTCTTTAATTATGGCCACTCATAATAGCAATTTTGATATTGATGTTATTCCCCAACAGAAGTATGAAATCTTTGAGGAGTTATAGACAGCCCATAATACCACACAAGTTTTGTTTAGTGTTTAATTTTGCCATACAATACCACCTCAAAAATAATCAAGACCTTCCCTTCAACACCTGCACCCCGATGTTTCTAGCAGCAAGGTCCACAATAGCCAAACTGTGGAGGGAGCCTCGGTTTCCATCTCCAGATGAATGGATCAAGAAGATGTGGTCTATGTATACAATGGAATATTACTCAGCCATTAGAAACGACAAATACCCACCATTTGCTTCAACGTGGATGGAACTGGAGGGTATTATGCTGAGTGAAGTAAGTCAATCGGAGAAGGACAAACATTATATGGTCTCATTCATTTGGGGAATATAAAAAATAGTGAAAGGGAATAAAGTGGAAGGGAGAAAAAATGAGTGGGAAGTATCAGAAAGGGAGACGGAACATGAGAGACTCCTAACTCTGGGAAACGAACTAGGGGTGGTGGAAGGGGAGGTGGGCGGGGTGTGGGGGTGACTGGGTGATGGGCACTGAGGGGGGCACTTGATGGGATGAGCACTGGGTGTTATTCTATATGTTGGCAAACTGAACACCAATAAAAAAAAAAAAAAAAGACCTTCCCTTCAATACTGAAGCTTCTGAGAGTAAAAACCTGTTCACCGGGATGCCCAGGTGGCTCAGTGGTTGGGCACCTGCCTTTGGCTCAGGGCATGACCCTGGAGTCCCAGGATCGAGTCCCACGTCGGGCTCCCTGCATGGAGCCTGCTTCCCCCTCTGCCTGTGTCTCTACCTCTCTCTCTGTGTCTCTCATGAATAAATAAAATATTAAAAAAAAAAAAAAAAAGACTTGCTCACTACCCTGATCCCAGGACCTCAGAATGGTGCTCAATCAATATTAGTTGAATTGTCATTAATATGAACAAACATACACAAAGTTAGGGCTAACTCCATCTGCTTAATGCCCTCTCTTGCAAACACTGTCCGCAGAGTAATGTTCTGAACAGAGGGGAATGCTTTCATACTGGCACGCCAACACTTAAAGAATGAACTGAGGATTTGTATTCATTGATTTACAAAGACACATCGATTTTATTCGTTTTGAGCTGAGAATCAGCTTGGGAACATGAGAGGAGGCAGAAATGCTGGCATGCTGATTCTTGAGAGACGGTGCCAGTCAGCAACTCCCGCACCCCAACACAAGTGCATTCTTTGCTATTTTTCTTGGAAAACCATGAGAGTGTGCAGTGCATCTGTCTTATCAGCTTCCAGGTATGGGCAGTCCACCCAGCCACTTCAAACAGGGAAATGAGGAGGGAGGGGGCACCCAAGTAATGGAACCCAGGATGTGCCTGCTGGGCCAGAGCCTTTCCCGACACAATCCCTCGATTATTTCCATGTCACCTGGGCTTCCCACCGTTTTTTGTTTGTTTTTTTGTTTTATTTTTAGAAGACCCTTAATAACACATATAAGGAAGGGTTTTGTTTACCCTTATAGAGGAAATAGCTGGAAACAAATAGGCTGCACTGCTTTTTCTCACTCTATCAAACGACTATGTTAACTCTTTGTGATTAAAACAAAACAAAAAAACACAATAGTTTTCCAATCTAAAGCAGATGTGCCTTCTATGAGGATTTTATACTTACATGGTGTTTAAAAGGCTATTTTATGCTGATCTGAACTTCCAGTTATAAAAAAAATAAGTCAGGGAGATGAAAAGGACAGCACAGGGAATATGGTGAATATTGTAATAACTGATGACAGATGGTGACTTCACTTATGGTGGTGAGGCATTGCGTAATGTACACAAGTGTCAGATCGCTACATTGTACACCTGAAACTAATACGACATTGTGCGTCAACTAGACTTCAATTAAAAGTAATTTTTTTTTTAAGGATGAACTTTTCCTTCTGTGTCCCTTCCATGTGAAGCACATCGGCTGGGGAGGGAAGGCACGTTTCGGACTCTTTCCTGTCCTCTTGTATTTGTTTTGATCTTTATTTCTTCCATCATTGCCACTGACGCACTGGGTTCTCCCGGGGGTCTGCACTTCTGAACGTATTATTTTTCCAGCACCTTTTAAGTGGCTGTGCCCTTTCACATGGAGAGAAAACCGCCCTTGCAGCCTTCTCCCCAACAGCTTCAAAATCTACAACGACCTTCTGAAAACAACATTTTCCTTGCTATGGCAATAGAATCAAGTGTAGCCACGCTTCACATGTGGTACCGACTCTGGAGCTGATGATTCCCATGTGTGAGTCATTGCTGACTTCCACTCTCTTCAGTTCTCAGAACTCCTGCTATTTTCTGCAGGGTTGAGATGAGTAGCCCTCGCAATCTCAGTTAACTTCTCAGAAGGCCCTGAAGTTGTGCTCCAGCTTTTTTCTAAGATCCCAGGAAAAGGTCTCCTGGATTAGTTTCTCACCATCATTGGTTGAGAAACATTCTGTAGCTTCAGACAACTTAGGTGGGGTGATATAATCTTGGCTATGTAACAGGTAGAGGAAAAGAGCAAGGAACAGTATCAAGGCTTTATGGAAATTTTTAACACAGTTTGCAGAACTTGACTTTGAGAGCTACTAATTAAATGTGTTCATTTGTTCACACATCTATTCACACATATTTTGAGTGCATATTCATTGTCATACATTGTGTTAGGGGCTGGGGAACAGCTTCTGTGCTTCAACCGGCGGCATAAAAATATTCCCCGGCATTTTCTGGTTGCATGTGTGAAATGTAGAGTGCTCTAACTTCATCAATACAACAGCAGCGCAGCGTAATAGATTTTACTTAATAAACCCTATGCCATCTCCCTTGGGAGTACACATTTGCACATTCCAAATACTGTGGAAACAGCTTTCTCCTTAACCTACTGTGATCGTCAAAACACTCTGAAACTGCCCTGTTTTGTCAACTGCGTACAGACAAATACAAACAACTGATCCAGGCCCATTTGGTGCGTTCGCTTGGTAACAAGGACTGAAGCCTAAGGCTGGCTACGGTCACAAAGCACACAGCTTACATAAGGACTCGGCCAGCAACACTTTCTGGTAATGCAGAGCCACTTTCTGGTAATGGCGCCACTACACTCTGCCACACAGGCAGCATACTGTCCAAAACACACGGGTCATCCAAAAAATACTAAGCCAAATTAGGAAGGCCAGCATTCCCTTTGAAAGGCCAGCAGACAGCATGGCGCCAGCATGGCCCCAAGCTCCAGACCAACATCAACTTCTATAAATCAGTGGTAGCACCTAACCTCTTCTGGTGCAGGGTAAAACTTGGACCTGCCACAGATGCCAGCAACTGATTTGTTCAGCAGTTCTACTAATGTCACCTGAATATTAAATACCAAGACAGATCCAAAGTCACTGAGGTCCTGCAATGTGATTGGTTTATCAAAACCAATGCTACATTTATTATAGCACAAGTCCACAGGTCAGATAGCCACACCACCAAATTGTCCCAGCAGTGGATTTTGGAGGGTTATTGGCTGGGAGGAGACAGGAGGTGGACTTCAGAGTGGTGGTTACAGAAGAAATACACACACATAAATGCAATTTCTAACTAGCACAGCATCAATTTCATATGAATTGCGTCTTAGAGAACTAGGAAGTTTGGGTTGGGTTTCTTGGTAAAATTTTGGAGGGGGGTACACAAATCTGAATCTCTTACTCTACTAATACCATTATTCTACTAAATACCTCCTCATCCTCCTCTACACCTCGCTGAAATAGCTGATGAGTAAAAGCAAATTCTGATCAAAACCAACAATAGTATTATCATTATCATATATCAGTATTAACAGTATTAAATCACGTGGACAAGGGCTTAACCCCATATCTCTGCTATATGATTTTTTTCCCTTGAGGAAACTGAAATATCATCATGCACTTACTATAACAGAATACAAATTCTTTTTTAAGTTTCCACTTCTTCATCCAAAGGCTCCCCTGCTAGATAGGGCAAAGAGATTTAAAACTAAGCTAGGCTGAGCTACTTTACTGATGAGGCATTCCTAGTGAAGCCTGCAACTTATAATATTTAATTGTAAGTTACAAACTAGAAAACTAAGGACTTTCAGCTAGCTCAGTGTTTCTGGGGGGAAAATAAAGCACACCAATTAAGACATAATGCCTGATTGTACTCAGGTACTCCATTTGGGAATTGCAATTTTTTGGGGGGGGGAATTGCAATTTTTAATCAAAAAGTTGGGACGGGAGGTATTTTTTTAAAATATGATTCCAACAGAGTAAAGTTCAGTAGAGAATAGAGATGGTGAAAATGGAAAAACAAGTTCACAAGTTTGGTGCTTTCAATTTGTATTGAATTCTTAATTTTTTTTTTTTTAAAGATTTTATTTATTCATGATAGTCACAGAGAGAGAGAGGCAGAGACACAGGCAGAGGGAGAAGCAGGCTCCATGCAGGGAGCCCGACGTGGGATTCGATCCCGGGTCTCCAGGATCGCGCCCTGGGCCAAAGGCAGGCGCCAAACCGCTGCGCCACCCAGGGATCCCGAATTCTTAATTTTGAAAAACCAAAGCATATTTCAGCACATAAGCCCCCAAATGATAGCAACATTAATCTGTAAATTCACAGTGAAAAAGTAATGGCTATCAAAGGTAATGGTGAGCTATACATTCCATTGGAGCTCATCAGCCCCAGTTTTATGGATGAAAAGAAGAGAAGGCATATCAATGGATTAGAACAAACCATGGGCGATGCTGCGTGGCTATTTAGCAGACACAGCCACCTTAACATGGCACAAAACCGGAGGACCTTTGAGACAGCCTCCCCACTACACTGGCTTTGCCATTTTTCCAAAACGACATCTGGTTTGTGGAAGGCTTGAAGATGGTCCAGAGAACAAAAGTTTCTGGAAGAAGGGAAAGAGGGGCCACGAAGAAAGACGAGAAACAAATAGGAAATAAAGCAAAGAATCCTGTGGACAGTGAAGTCCCTGGGTAATGGTTTCTTAGCTGTCTTCTCAAGACATGCCTCTCTATGCAAGTAAGGGATTTTTTAATCATCCTGTTTTTAAATGGGTACTTTAATACCATCAAGTACACATTATGGCACTACCATCCATCCACAGAACTCTTTTCATCTGGCAAAATCGAACTTCTGTATCCATGAAACAATAACTCAACTGGGCTTCCTCCCTCCTGGTCCACACAACCAACATTGTACTTGGTACCCAATGAGTCTGACTACTCTAGATACTTCACAGAAGTGGAATTATGCAGTACTTACCCATCTGTGACTGGCTTATTTCACTTAGCATAATGTCCTCAAGCTAAAGGATTATTTTTAAGGAGGCATTTAACAAGTATTAGCTGAAGATGCTGCCCAGCTGTTTTCCATCTTCCATAAGGACAAAGGAAATAAGAGAAAATGAGTTTAAATGGCAAGGGTAGAAAAAGCTGTCAGACACTGGAATAGAAATTCTTAAAGACTAAGATTTTTCTTTAGCACTTAAAGAAGTACTGTAAACAATGTGTTAACACATATTAAGTTGTTGTTTCCTTATGATAAAATCTCTTAAAATTATAAAATTAATTCAACAAGCCTTAATTGAACCTCTCATTATAACGTTGTGGGAACTACCAAAGAAATAGAACATATTGTCCTTTTCCTTGGAAAACATACAGTTTATCCTGGGAAATAATGTAACTCTCTTCAAGTTCTTAAGGTACTTAACATATTTACCATAGACCAGGGATAGCAAACAGCTTTTAACTCAAGCATCAACTCTTATAAACTGTTGGAGAAAGCCTGTGATGAATGCCATGCCCCAGACTGGGCAGGTAAGAAAACATTGTGGCTAGTTACTGTTGTTTGTCATGGGTCAGGAAGAGACAAGGAAGGGTAAGAGTGTCCTTCCAGTCAAAATTCTTGCACTTTGTTATGCATTACTGATCACTTAACACTGATCAGTATTTGCTTCTGTTTATCTCTCCAGCTAAAATGAGCTTCGCAATAGTCATAGGACTGTATCTTCTACTTACCTAGCGTCCTCACAAAGTAGCACCATATTAAGAACTGTATAAATACACAATAAAAAAAACCACAATAATGTGACAAATAGTTAAGGAGAGGACTTCTGGAAAGATAGCAGAGCAGGAAGCACCAGGAATCTATCTCCCCACCTAGACAACAATTGCACCAGCAGAATCTGTCTGATGTAACTATTTTGGAGCTCTGGAGTCTTTAGGAGCCTGCAGCTTCCAAGGGAAGGCTTAGATGGGATACTGTAGTTAATTTCAGGATATTTCGGCTCTTATCACGGTACTATCCATACCCCACCCTCAGGGCTGTGGCAGACAGCTGTGTACCTGTTTCCGGAGCAGCATGCACACAGCTTGTGGGAGTTGGGGTGGGCAAAAGGACCCTGTGCTCCCAACATTAGGGGTCTGGGCTCTAATGGTTCATTGCTGATTGCTGCTTCTGATCACAGAGGTGCAAAGAGGTGGGTAGCCAATGTTGTTGCATTTCGGGCCCGCTCCCCCCTTTATTGCAAGTCCCCTTCCTTGCAGCTGAAGTGATTCCCAGGAGATTTAAAGGACTGGCACCCTTCCCTGCACTTCCATCATTTTTCTCTTTTGACTCTTTTGGGAGCCAGACATTACAAACTAGGATATTCAAAAACAATTGAATATATGGGGAAATTAGAAAATTAGAAATGTTCAGGGAATGGATCAGAAAAACCTCAGAAGACCTTGAGAGACAGAAACTGGCCGAGAGAATATTTGAAGAAATAATGGCTGAAAGCTTCCCAAACTTGATGAAAAACATGAGTATAAACATCCAAGAAGCTCAATGAACTCCAAGTAAAATGAACTTGAAAAAACTAATACTAAGACACATTATAATCAAACTTTGGAAAAACAAAGAGAGAATCTTGAAAGCAACTAGAGAGGACTACTCATCACATTCAGGGGCTTCTCAATAAGATTATAAGCAGATTCTCATTGGAAACTGTAGAGGCCAAACATAGTGGGTGCTAAAAGAAAAAACTCAACCAGGAATCATATATCTGGCAAAACAGTCCTTCAAAAGTGAAGGAAAAATTAAGACATTCCCAGAAAAACAAAAGCTGAAGGAGTTCATTACCACTAGACCTGCCCTGAAAGACATGCTTAAAGGAGTCCTGCAGGGTGAAATGAAAGGATGCTAGACAGTAACCCAAAGTCACATGAAGAGATGAAGATCTTGGCTGCCTAGGTGCCTCAGTCCATCAAGTGTCTGCCTGTAGATTTTAGCTCAGGTCATGATCTCAGGATTGTGAGATAGAGCCCTGTGTGTGTTGGGCATGGAGCCTGCTTAAGATTCTCTGTCTCTTCCTCTGCCTCACTGTCTCCCCTCCCCACTTGCTCTCTCTTGCTCTACCTTTCTAAAAAAAAAAAAAAAAAAAAAAAAAAGGAAGAAATAAAGAAAGATCTCAATAAAGTAAATATATGGGCAATGAAAAAATCTAGTATTATTGTAACAACTTTTGTAACTCTCCTTTTTTTCTACATGATTTAAGAGACTAAAATATTTTTAAAAATACTGTCTAAAAACTGGTATTATTGGAACTTTGGTTTGTAACTTCACATTTTGTGTTCTACATATTTTAAATGTTCACATTTATGTTCTACATAATTTAACTTCACATTTTATCTTCTACATATTTTAACTAATCGTCTTAAGAGAATTTTTTGTTTATGTTTTGGGGCTACCATGTAGAAAGATCTAACTTTGTAATATTGACTACTGAAAAGGATGGGACTAGAACTGTAAAGGAGAAGAGTTTTAGTACATTATTCAAGTGAAGCTGCTATAAATTCAGATTAGAGTGTTATAACTTCAGGATGTTAGATGTAAGCCCCATTATCACAAAGAACATAGCTATGGAACATATACAAAAATAAATGAGAAAGAAATTTAAACATTTCATTACCAAAAAATAAACTAAACACAAAAGGAGACAGTAATGCAGGAAATGAGGGACAAAAAAGCTGTAGGCATAGAGAAAATAAATATTAAAATGACAAAAGTTAGTCCCTCCTTATCAAGGATTACTTAAATGTAAGTGGGCTAAGCTCCCAATCAAAAGGCAGAGATTGCCAGACTAGATAAAAACACATGATTTAACTATATGCTGTCTAAAAAGTGAAAAAAATGGGAAAAGATGTTTTATTCAAATAAATGACCAAAAGAGAGAAGTAGCTATATTAATACCTTAAAAAACAAGCTTTACTTCTAAAAAAATTATTAGACAAAGAAGAATTTCATATATTTTTTTAAAGATTTTTTTTTTTTACTTTATTTGACAGAGTAAAGCACAAGCCAGGGGAGTGGGAGAGGGAGAAGCAGGCTTCCCGCTGAGAAGGGAGCCCAATGCGGGGCTCGATCCCAGGACCCCAGGATCATGACCTGAGCCGAAGGCAGATGCTCAACTGACTGAGCCACCCAGGCGCCCCAAGAATACCATATATTAATAAGATCTTCAATACAGCAAGAATTTAAAACCATTATAAACATTTATGCACCTAATGATAGACCAAGTGATATTTATTCCAGGAACATAATGATGGTTCACACATAAAAATTGATCAATATAAAACATGGCATTAACAGAATAAAGGGAAAATCCACCTAATCATTTCAACTGATGCAGAAAAAATTTTCTAGGAACCCTTGTGCACTGTTGGTGGGAATGTAAATTGGTACAGCCACTGTGGAAAACAGCATGGAGATTACTCAAAAAATTTAAAATAGAAATACCATATTTACCCAAAGAAAATGAAAACATTAACTTGAAAAGATATATACAAGGCTATGTTTATCGCAGCATTATTTCCATTAGCAAGCAACAGAAGCAACCCAAGTGTCCCTCAATAGGCAAATGGATAAGGAAAGTGTGAGATATTAGATAGATAGATAGATAGATAGATAGATAGATAGATAGATAATAGATAGATAGATTAGATTAGATAGATAATGGAATATTACACAGTCATTTAAAAGGGTGAGATTGTGCCATTTGAGACAACATGGATGGACCTAAAGGGCATTATGTTAAATGAAATGTCTGTCTAAGAAAGACAAGTACCATACAATTCCACTCATAAGTAGAATATTTTTAAAAATGAATAAACAACCAAAAAGCAGAAGCAGACCTATAAATACAGAGAACAAACTGATGGTTGCCAGAGAGGAAGGAGATGGAGGGTTGGGCAAAATGGATAAAGAGGAGAGGAAGATATAGGCTTTCAGTTATGGAATGAATAAGTCACAGGAATAGGCACAGCATAAAGAATACAGTCAATGATACTATAATAGTGATGTAATGGGACAGATGGTAGCTACATTTGTGGTGAACACAACATATAAAGTCGTTAAATCACTAAATTGCACACCTGAAACCAATATAACACTATATGTCAACTATACTCAAATTTTAGAAATAAATAAATATGAGTGCCTGGGTGGCTCAGTTACTTAAGCATCTGCCTTTGGCTCAGGTCATATTTTTAGGGTTCTGGGATTGGCCTGCATCAGCCTCCCTGCTCAGTGGGGAGTCTGCTTCTCCCTCTCCTGCTCCTGCTGCTTGTGTTCTCTTTCTTGCTTGCTCTGTGTCAAATAAATAAATTAAAACTTTAAAAAGTTTTAAATTAAAATTTAAAAAAATTTAAAAGCTTTTGATAAATTCAACATCCTTTGTGATTTAAACACACACACACACACACACACACACACAACAAATGAGGTTTAGAAGGAAACTACCTCAGTATAATAAAAGCCATATGTGCAAACCCCACATCAAACATTATTCTCATTGGTGAAGGACTGAAAGATTTTCCTCTAAGATCAGGAACAAGCAAGGATATCCACTTTCACCACTTCTATTTAACATAGTACTGGAAGTTCTAGCCAGATTAACTAAGCAAGAAAAATAAGTAGAAGGCATTCAAATTGGAAAGGAAGAAGTAAAATTATCTCTGTTTGTAGATAATATGATCTTATATGTAGAAAACCCTGAAGATTACACAGGCACACACACATACACACACAGAGTTAGAGCTACTAAATACATTCAGCAAAGTAAAAGGATACAAAGTCAACACATAAAACCCCATTGCATTTCTATATACTAACATGAACAATCTGAAAAAGAAATTACAAAAATAATTCTATTTACAATAACATCAAAAGGAATAGAATAACCAAAGAGGTGAAACATTTATACACTGAAAACTAAAAAATACTACTTAAAGAAATTAGAGAGGATGTAATAGATGAAAAAACATTCCATGTTCATGGAATGGGAGACTTAATACTGTTACGATGTCAATACTACCCAATACAATCCACAGACTCAATGCAATTCCTGTCAAAATTTCATGATTTTAATAGAAACCCATCCTAAAATTCATATGGAATCCCTAGGGACCCTGAATAACCATAATAACTTGAAAAATAAAGCTGGAGGATTCACACTTCCTGATTTCAAAACTTAGCAAAGCTATAGGACTCAAAATGGTGATAATGGCAAAAAGAAAGACATACAGACCAATGGAATAGAATAGAGAGTCCAGAAATAAACCCTCACATATATAGTCAAGTAGTTTTTTTTTTTTTTTTTTTTATGATAGTCACACACACAGAGAGAGAGAGAGAGGCAGAGACATAAGCAGAGGAAGAAGCAGGCTCCATGCACCGGGAGCCCGACATGGGATTCCATCCTGGGTCTCCAGGATCTCGCCCTGGGCCAAAGGCAGGCACTAAACCGTTGCGCCACCCAGGGATCCCCATAGTCAAGTAGTTTTTGACAAAGGTAACAAGATCATTCCAGGGGAAAAGGGCATGCTTTTCAACAAATAGTGCTGGAGAAACTGGATACCCACATGTAAGAGAATGAAGTTGGATTCTTTTTACTTAACACCACATACAAAAATTAACACAAAATGGATCAAAGACCTATTTACAAGATCTAAAATTAAAAACCTTTAGAAGAAAGCATAGGACAAAACTTAATGTTGGATTTGGCAATGATTTCTTAGGTGTGACACTAAAAGACAGGCAACAAAAGAAAAAACTGATTTAAAAAAACTGGATTTCATGAACACTTTAAAGTTTTGTACATCAAGAACCTGTCAAATGACTAAAAAGGCAACCCACAGAATGAGTAACAAATATTTGCAAATCATAAGGAATTTACAATGATAATAGATTAATATTTAAAGCATTTAGTGAACTCCTAAAATTCAACCACAATAAAACCCCATTCAAAAATGGGTAAAATACCTAAATAGATATTTCTCCAAAGAATATATACAGATAGCCAATAAACACATGAAAAATGCTCAATATCACGAATTGTTAAGGAAATGTAAATCCAAATGTCAGTGAGATATCTCCTCACACCCATTAGAGCAGCTACTATCATCACAACAGAAAATAACAAGCCTTGGCAAGGATGTGGAGAATTTGGAACCCTTGTGCACTGTTGGTGGGAATGTAAAATGATACAGTCACTGTGGAAAACTGTATGGCAGTTCTTCAAAACATTAAAAATAAAACTGCCATATGACCCAGGAATTCCACTTCTGGGTTTATACATAAAAGCACTGAAAGCCAGGTCTCAAAGAGGTCTTGTACACCCATGTCCACTGCAGCATTATTCACAGCAGCTAAAATGTGGAAGCAATGAAAGTATCCACTTCACACACTGAAATATTATTCAGTCTTAAAAAGGAAGTTTTGACATATGCTACAACATGGATGAACCTTGAAGATATTGTGCTAAGTGAAACAAGCCAATTGCAAAAAGACAAGTACAATAATGGCTCCACTTATATCAGATACTTAGAGTAGTCAGAATCATAGAAACAAAGTAGAATGGTGGTTTCCAGGGACTGGGAAGAGTGAAGAATGGTGAGATTCTTTTTAATGAATATAGAGTTTCTGTTGAAAAGAGTTATGGAGATGGATAGTGGTGATGCTGTACAATATTATGAATGTATTTAATACCACTGAAGTATACACTTAAACATTATTACAATGGTTCATTTTATGGTATCTGTATTTTGCCACAACAGAAAAATTGGAGGGGTGCTTCGGTGGCTCAGTGGGTTAAGTATCTACCTTTGCCTCAGGGTCCTGGGATTGAGGCCCATGTCAGACTCCCTGCTCAGCGGGGCGCCTGCTTCTCCCTCTCCCTCTGCTGTTCTCCTTCTTGTGGTCTCTGGCTCTCTCTCTCTCTCTCTCTCTCTCTCTCTCTCTCATTCTGTCAAATACATAAATATATTCCTTTTTTAAAAAAAGGAAAAAAGAAAAATGGGAAAAAAAAGAAGAATCACATGAGGGCAATCACTTTGTCCACTACTTATTCATTTGCCTGTTTTCTGGATCCTATCCTCCACTCCATCTTTTTGGTCCTTGCTAAATCAATATTCCTCCTCTCTCCTTTATCTTCATGCTTTCCTTCTTCAGTGACTCTTTGTCCATTACGCATGAACATGTGTGCTCCCAGCTTCCTGGCTATTTTTTCTGTTGTCCTTCACAGATAAACATAGAAAAAGAGTGGTCTAAACTGGACACCCACAAGTCCTCACCTTCCACACCTCTTCTGAGCTCCACAATCTGGGCCTTTCCTTCATGGAGTCTCTGAAACTATTTTTTTTTCATAGATCACAAGCTATCTATCCATTAGTGGCCAAATTCAATGCACTTTTTTCAGCTCTTACAAAGCTCACCCTCTTTAGAATATCAGACACCCTTAACCTCTCCATCCTTCTTAGAATTATTTCATCCCTTGATTTTGGTCATTTCATCCCCTTGGTTATTTCTCTTCTTTCTCTTGTCATTCCTTCAGACAACAATTTAAATGGCTACATCTCTAGGAGTCAATACTTCTTTTCTCACCTTACAACCTCTTTCTGAGAACTCTCTTCAACAAAGATTTAGATCTGCTTCCTGCATAATCCAACTGAATAACCACCATATACTTCTGTCTCAACATATCTAAAATTAAACTCATCATCTTTCTTCCCATTGTTCTCCCTCCCTATATCTATCCCTTCATACTTGTACACCTTATTTCCTATCTTTATGATTAGCACCTTCATCCTTTGGCTGTCCAAACCAGAAATCTGGGAGTCATCCAGATTCCTCCCTGTTCTCTTATTCTCTACATCTTTATCACTCTTAATTCTTCCTTCTTGATATCTGTCCTACATTTTTCCTTCTCTCCATTCTCAGTGTCAGGGTCCTGGATCTGGCCTTTATCCTCTCTTAACGAAACAACCACAACTTGAGCTACACCTGGTGTTTTTGTCTCCATTCCGGTTCTTTTATGTTACTATTAGAACAAGTGTTCTGGCCCATAAATCTGCTCATTTTGCCCCCTTACTTGAAATTCTCACCTGCAATAGAAAACCTAAACACCTCAGAAAGGCATGGAAAGTCCTTCATGATTTGATCTGTATATCCAGCTTCATCTCTTACCTCTTCTTACTGTAGTCTCCAGCAATAGTAAAGTCGCTGCTATTCTCAGAACACACAATGTTTTCATCTGCTTCCATGCTCTGTCCCTCATACTTTCTTTTCTCTCTGCCTGGACCCTGTTCCCTCCCTTGTCTACATAGTATACAGCCATTATCTTTTGAATCTCAATGCCAATATGAAGTCTCTGCATTAGGTAGGACTCTTTAAGCCGCAAGTGATAGAAATGTTCCTTAACTAGCTTGAGCCCTAGAGGAATCTACTGCATTATATAGCTAGGAAGAGTCCTAGGAAAGATAAAAAATGTGGTTCAACATTTCCTCAAATTCCTGCCCCAGCCCACCCTCTCAACCCAGAAGGTTATTAACCTCATGATTCTACTCTAAATTTTGAATCAGTTAAGCTGCTTAAAGAGTATTCTTAAAGACAACAGGTAGTAATCTAGACATAGAAATGAGACATAAAAGAGTTTTTCCCTAGTTGGCTGTCCTATCACATGTATCAAAAACTAGTATTTTATAGGCTCTTCCACTGTAAAAGAAATGAGATGCACCAGAAAAAAGTTTAAACTGATCAAAAATAATGGATTAAACTAATGGAATAATTAAATAAATATCTATGTGCTCTCAGACTTTAAGAAAGAAAACCAAGTAGCCAAAAAATGAGAATAAGTTGTTCTAAAGGTAACTTTGAAATTGTCTCTGATCTAGTTTTAAATGCCTCAAAGATGCTGTCCTAGCAATAAAAAAAAAATTTTTTTAAGGAAAGGGACAAATAACCTCTGCAAAATCAATCAGTTGACCCACCCAGTGAAGTAAGAAGCCAAGTTTAGTTGTAAAATATCTGTGTAGGAAAAATCAAAAAGCATCCTCTCGTGTTCATTTTCAGTTACTATATAAACATCTTCCCAAGAATCTCCCATTTCTTCTACATCAGAGATCTGCAAACTATATCCTATGGGCCAAATTTGGCCCAAAGCCTGTTTTTGTAAATAAAGTTTTATTAGAATGCAATCACATCCATTTCTTTAAGTATGGTGTTCGGCTACTTTTGCGTTATAACTGCAGTGTCTGAAACAGCAACTCTATGATTCACAAAGCTAAAAATATTAACTACCCAGCTGTTTACAGAAATGGCTTGCTGACTCCTATCTATGCAAAGAGAAGAAAGATTTTCCTTGTTTACTAGCGACCATGAAGAGAGACTTTTGATCTATGATTCAAGACTTCTGCAACAATACAAGATTGCACCAATTTTTTTCAAATCAAGTCATGAATTTCTATGGAGTCTCTTACTAAGGTACCAAACTCTTTTTTCTCTTTTTCATTTTCATAAGTTGGGGCAGGGTGTGAGGAATGTAATATGGAGTGACATGTGACCAATATGTGCATTAGATCAGAAATGATGAACTAGAACACAAATTGATGAGATTACAAGGTCTGAAGGAAATGAGTAAGTCCACTTGCCTTCACAGTGTTTGCCCATCTCAGGAAGAACTGATAAATGTGCTCCAACAGTAACATGCTAATAGGCCATTTGCAGAAGGTTCTCTCTCCTCAAGCGTCCCCTGTCCATATTTCGCTGGGATTAAAGGAATCTTGGTTAATGCTCAAACCATTAGCCATCAGGAAATGCAAATTAAAACCACAGTGAGATACCGCTTCAACCCCAGCCTGGCCATAATAGAACAGACAGATAATAATAGGTGTTGGGAATGTTGTGGAAAAATCAGAAGCCTCATACACTGCTGGTGGAATGTAACATGGGATAGCCACTTTGGAAAACAGTCTGGCAATTTCTCAGAAGTTTAAGTGTAGAGTTACTGGATGACCCAACAATTCCCTCTTAGGTATATACCCAAGAGAAATGAAAACATATGTCCACATGAAAACCTGTACATGAATATTAATAGTGGTACCCACAAAAGTAAAAAAATGGAAAGACTCCAAATGCCCATTAACTGGACAAACAGTGGATGAATAAAATTTGGTTTATCTATGCCATGGGATATTCTCCCACAATAAAAAGGAAGGAAGTGGTGAGACATGGTGTAACATGAATGCAATTTGAAGCATTCCCCTAGCGTAAGAAATGAGAATGATTCTCTCCTTGACCCAACTTTAGTCAGTCTCTTCTAAGACCTCTTCTCCACTGGGTGCCATCTTTGGGCTTTGTCCTCAGGTTTAGCTTAGTTTTATAAATAATAATAAGCTAAGAAATAGCTTAGTTTTAGAAAGAATCCTCATACTTGATATTGATCAAATTCCTCAGCATTACTCTCTCACGGGGATATCTGGTCACTCTGGCCTGCCTTCAGCAAGAAATCTGATAGTTCAGTTTAGTAAGAAATTCCCTTACCTGCAATATCTCCTCTTAGCAATTTTCCATCCACCAACGTCCACCCCCACAACCTGCTGCTTAGCTATAAAATCCCACTTATCCACACCATATTCAGAAGAAACCTGTGTTATATTGAGGTCTTATTTCCCCTACTGCAATAGTTCCTGAATAAAAACTGTTATTACCACTTTAATTGCTGTCCAGCTCTGGTTTTCTTTAAAGAGAAGCCAATCACAAAAGGTCACATATTATTGTATGATTTATATGAAATCTCCAAAGTAAGTGTATTTATAAAGATGGAAAGTAGATTACTTATTGCCTAAGGAGAGCAAACTTTGAAGATAATCAGAGTCTGCTAATGGGTACAGTTCCATTTTGTGGTGATGAAAATTTTCTAAAATTGATAATGGTGAAGATTGCACATTCTGGATATATTATAAGTCACTGAATTGTGCACAATGGGTGAATTACATGGTAAGTGAATCATACCTTAACAAAGCTGTTAAAAAAAAAAAAAAGCACTAGTTATATTCTTTGGATGATGGAAAAGAACTTGGAGAAATCCAGGTACTTTATGATCAACATTTTTTGGATTTTTAAAAATTAGAATAGGACAATATATAACACGGCATATTATGTTTCCAAAAACTCTAAGTAATTCCAATAATATATTTTATAGAGTGTAACAGTTTATAAAACATTTTCAGATCTTCATGTGATTGTGACAACTAGTAATTACAACTTCTGCTTTTGAGCATGTACAACAGACCAGGCAATATGCTGGATGCTTTGCATGCATTACCTTTGCAACTCTCCTGCTCCCCACATTAGTACTGATTATTCATATTTTACAAATGAGGCAACAGGTGAGAAAGGTAAGGGGCTTGCCCATAGTAAGTTGTAGAGCCAGACTTAAAAACAACTTCCTATCTCTAAGTCCTATGCTATGCTCTCTGAATAAATATTTTTAGAAGAGGGGGAAAAATGGGTTGATACCAAATTCAAGAAAAGTATCTAATCCTCTTCTATTTACTGAAACTAGAAATGAGATCACACTTAGTATAGGAGCCTAGCATAAAATAAGCAACCAATAAATATCAATCACCAGTTATTATTCTCCAAATTTAATGGCCCTTTTGCCTGATTCATCCTTCCTGAATCTTTGGCAAGTTTTGGCACTAGTGATTATCGTCCTTCTTCGTAAAACTTTACCTTCCCTGAGTTTCCATAACATTGTGTTATCTTAATAATCTCTTTACCTCTCAAATAGCTTCTCAGTTTCTTAGATATGATACCAAAAGCATGATCCATAAAGAAAAAAATGATAATTGGACTTTTTCAAAAGGCATCATTGAGAAAATGAAAAGGTTGAGGAAAGAAGTATGTCCTAATCTCATAAAGGACATATAACCAGTAAATGATCTGAAAGGACATTTCACAGAAGAAGACATATGAACAGCTAATATGTAAATGAAAAGATACTCAACATTTTTCATTAGGAAAATGCAAATTAACACCACAATGAAGCACCATCACGCACTAGACTGGCTATAAAGGAGACAATAACGGGGTCCCTGGCTGGCTCAGCCATAGAACATGCAACTCTTGATCTTGGGATTGTAAATTCGAGCCCCATGCTGGGTGTCAAGATTGCTTAAAAATAAAGGTTAGAAAAAAACTAAAAAAAAAAAAAAAAGACAATAACAATTGTCAGCAAAGATTGCTATCAGTAGATTGCAGAGTCCTAGTGGGAGTGTAAAATGGTACAGCAGCTTTGGAAAGCAGTTTGGTAGTTTTTTACAAAGTCAAACGTAAATTTACCACGTCGTCCAGCAATTCCGCTCCTAGGTATCTACCTCAGAGAAAATAAAAATAGATCTAAACAAAGACCTTTACACAAATGATCATAGCAGCTTAGTCAGAATAGCCCTAAACTGGAAACAATCCAAACGTCCCTCAGCCAGTGAATGGATGAACACAATGTGGTGTACAATGGAATACTATTCAGCAGTGCAAAGGAGCAAACTACTGATAGAGATATACTAATATATACAACATCATGAATGAGCCTCAGAAACATTATGCTGGGGGCCCTTGGGTGGCTCAGTGGTTGAGTGTCTGCCTTTGGCTCAGGTAGTGATCCTGGGGTCCTGGGATAGAGTTCTACATCGGGATCCCCACAGGGCACCTGCTTCTCCCTCTGTCTATGTCTCTACCTCACTGTGTCTCTCATGAACAAATAAATAAAATCTTTTTTAAAAAAAACATTACACTGAATGGAAGAAACTAAACACAAAATGCCACACATTTGTTTTATGTGATTTCATTTATATGAAATTTCTAGAAAAGTCAAAAATAGAGACAGAAAGCAGATGAGTGGTTGCCTGGGGCTGGAGCTAGGAGTTAGGATAGACCACAAGTGAGTATGGGTAAGGTTTCACAAGTGAGTACATTACTAAACATCATCAAATCGTACATTTACTGTGGATGAATTTTATGGTATGTAAATTATACTTCAATAAAGGTGTTAAAGAAACTTAACGAAGTGAAAATTTTTTACTATGGGCATTTTAATAATTGAACTTTTGGAAGGACTAAAGTGACCAGAAGACTTTTCATTACCTTAAAATAACTAGAAAAGATAGAATTACCTGTGGTTTCATCTAAGGGGCAGGGAAAGACTAGCTTTACAGGAAATACAGTTATGATACAGAATGAAGGAAAAGAGAAACTGGGATAATAATGAAGCAATAGTGATAATGGCTGAGAATTTTCCAAACCAACAGACAATTTAGGACCTGCAACCAACCCCAGAACACATCTTAGTAAAAATTCTGAGAACCAGAGACAAAAAGAAAATCCCCTTTAAAAGCATCCAGAGACATAAATTCAAAAAGAGACAAAACTAAACTGTATTGATAAGGGATGCATACATAGAGACTATAACTTTGGAAAAAGGGAGGAATTATTGTTTTAAAAATTAAGGCATCTGTTATCTCTAGATGGGATGATGGGGCTGTGCTAGCAAAGTTCAACTTCTTCATCTGAATGGTGGTTGCCTTACGATTATTCTCGCAGTTGTCTATACGTGTTGTTTGTGTTTTTCTGTATATATTTACCTTGCATACTAAAAGGAGAATAATTAAGTTGGGCCTTTGGAAGTATGTTTTATAAGTATTGTTGTTGGTTTTTTCCTTAGAGACTGTTTGATGACAAAAGAGTACTTTCTGAGGAAATGTTTTTCATGTTGGTGGTTTCATTAACAACAGCACAGTGTTATTTTGACCTGTAGAAGTTATTTCCCAGAATTTAGAAATATCTATTTCTTGTAGATCACTCTAATGAAGGAATTTGACCAAAGACAGTAATTTCAAACTTAAGGGAACAGTTGGTGAAAGCAATGACTACCAGATATAGTTGCAGAAGCAATAGAAACCTATACTACAGATCAAGGATAGTATTTTGTGGTGAGTGGGTGGGCAATTTTTATCTCCTTTGGCACTGAAATCTGTTCATTTCAGTGTCTGCGTGAGAGGTATTTATTTTTAAAAATCAAAACAGATTTTAATGCATAATACATTTTTGTTGTTGTTATTTGAGCCTGCATAATTAGTCTCTTATTCTTTCTTTCTTCAACCAGCAGAAAACTGTTTTGGTGCAATAAAACTTCAGCTTTCCCATGTAAACATCCCATGTGAGCTTGTGCTTCAGTGGATCATAGCATTGTTAGGGCTTCTTTTATTTCTGAATCTGGTCTCCCTCCAACCTAGCCCCAGTCCTGAGGGCTGCCCATTCTGAACTGGCCCAATTCATATGGTTTTGGCAATGAAGTCAAGCTTCCAATGCTCCGTGTTGGTGTGGCAGGCACACAGAGGGTAGAAAATTAGTGTTTCAGGTGCTACTTCAGAGAGTTAGGGTTGTATTTACATCCAGCAACAAGAATAATTGGACCTGAAGAATTAGCTGACTCCTGGATTCCTCTTAGAATCTAAATATACCTTAAAATGTCAGGGAATAAATAAGCCATGGTTTTTCTCCCAGTCATGTGTGAAAATTCAACTCCAATTTTACAGGACAAAGTATTACTACTTGTCCAGTCTCATTCACTCCTCAACTTGGGATGCCACTCTCACCGAGTATATTCTCCGAATATCCCCACCACTTGGTTAATTTTGACCTGCCTCTATTTTGTGTGTAAAGATCTACTGAACTTCCTGAGACCTCCTCTTTGGTGCTCTGTGGGAAGATGTCTTATAAACAAAAGTGGTTTGTTTGTGTTGTTTTTTTTTTAACTCGGTTTTAGAAACAATAACACATCAGACTTACTGGGCATGTGAGTTAGAGACCCCGCGTTGTTTGTATTGTATCTTTCTGTTCCAGTGGTTCCCAGATGCAAGTTCTGCTCTAGTCGGGGATTAACTTTGCACCAGTCCACATCAAAAATGCTACCCCTTAGCACAAACCGTCTTTTACCCTATGATTATGACCTTCTCCATTTATGTAAAAAGCGGTTTTTTTCCCTTTTATGAAAATGGGCTAGATAAGAGATTGTAGTGTTTTAAATGGTCTTATTTATTTAGTTCCCTTAAATATTTTTTGAACTATTACTGGTCTGTGAAATTAAAAAGTCTGGGAACCACACTTACTAGATCTCTTCCTATTCCTATGGACTTTTCACTGAATCACCGAACATTACAACCATCCAGGGCCTGTTTTCATCCTCTTTAACCAACGCTCTCGTATTTGACATATTCAGTCATCCTCTTCTTCCTTAAATCCCTTCAAGGAACAGATTTTAGTGACACCAACCAACCAAGGAGCAGTTTTTCTCTGGTTGTTGTTTTTTTTTTTTTAATTTTTCTTGTTTGTACATCTATTTCACCAAGTGAAAAGTGGGGGCATTCCTAAAGACACTCTTGTCTCCCTATCTCTGTCTTTGTTATTCTACTCCCCCGACCCTCTCACTCACTCATGCACCAAATGGTAGTAAGGACACTTAATATGAAATCTACTCTCTTAACACATTTTGAAGAGAATGTCTGCTTCTCTTTTTGTTTCTACTCATTCCTTCTGGGAACTGTTGTCTTCAGGCTTTAATTACCACCTCTATGCTGATGACTTTCAACACTTTAGATCTGAGAGTTTAAACCACAAGATTTCCATCAATCTACAAACCATCTGCACTGGGATGGCCCACCATCAACTCGAACTTTCCATCTTCCACAACAAACTCATTTTGCCTCCATCAAACTAGCTTACCCTCGCAAGTTTCCAGTTTCCATCAAGCCCTTTCCTGGCAACCAAAATCTCATGATTCTTTTATCCTTTCCTTCTCTTTCATTTTTTTAAGGTTTTATTTATTTGGCAGAGAGAGAGAGAGAAAGAGCACAAGCAGGGGGAGCAGTCGTCAGAAAGAGAGAGAGAAGCAGGCTCCCCGCTAAGCAAGGAGCCCAATGCAAGACTCAATCCCAGGACCCTGGGATCATCACCTGAGCCAAAGGCAGATGCTTAACTGAATGAGTCATTCAGGCAGCCCTCTTTCATCTTCTAGATCCAATCACCCCACAAGTCATTGTGATCCATTTTTCAAAATTTCAACAAAAATTTTGGAATAAAAAAGATCTAGGTATGATTGCAGGCTTTGGTACTTAATAGCCATGAGAACCCCTGGATAATTCCTTACTATTATAGACTGAATGTTTGTATCCCCTACAATCCCTGTGTTGAAGCCCTGACCCCTAACGTGATGGCATTTGGAGATGGGGCCTCTGGCAGGTATGTATGGTTAGATGAGCTCATCAGGGCAAAGCTGAAACAGCCACCTGAGTTCCCTATTTCCAGTCTTCCCTTATTCCAGTCCACCCTGAACACCACAGATTAATATTCAATGAAATCAAATCAACCATGTCACTCCAATTCTCACAGCTGTCAGTGGTTTCCCACTTAATCATTGGATAGTGTTTAAATTCCTAGACCTGGCATTAAACTACCTCAGAGTATCTTTAATAGTATCTATTCAGTTTTTTTCTCCAACAAAACCCTCTTCATTCTAGAGGATAGCTTCTCTAGTGCCTTTTAAACCTAGGCATATGAAGCTTCTCCAGGATGGAAGGTACTGAGCTTTCTTTCTCTCTGCCCAAATTCACTTTTCAAGTTACCTGTCCTCCAATAGGTTCTCCAGCTGCTCCAGGGACTCTAATTACCATGCTTTTACTCCTCATTTTGATACATAATTGCATGCCAATTTACATGCCTCAACTGCTTTATGTAGGTATACATTATCATTTCAAATTAAAAAAAAAAAAAACAGATTTCTAAGCTTGAGGCCCCTGGGTGGCTCAGTCAGTTAAATATCCAACTCATTATTTTGGCTCAGGTTATGGTCTTATAGGTCATAGGATCGAGCCCTGTATCAGGCTCCACACTCAGCAGGGAGTCTGCTTGGGTTTCTCTCCCTCTGCCCCTGCCCCCACTTGTACTCGTGCATGCTTTCTCAAATAAGTAAGTATATCTTTTTTTAAAAAAAGCAGACTTCTGAGGAGCAAGACCCATTTTTTTTTAAGATTTTATTTATTCATTCATGAAAAACACACAGAGAAAGGCAGAGACATAGGTAGAGGGAGGAGCAGTCTCCCTGTGGGGAGCCCACTGTAGGACTCGATCCCAGGACCCCAGGATCATGCCCTGAGCTGAAGGCAGATACTCAACCACTGAGCCACCTAGGCATTCGGCAAGATCCATGTCTTACATGAGTTCTCTATAATCCTCTACCTCTAGCACTATGACACACACACACTATTGAATTAATGTGGCATGTCATCACTTGATATAGATACAGCTCACATAAAATGTTTCAAATATATAGCAAACTCTAGAGAATAACAACACCTTGATTTTTAAATTGTATGTTGGCTTGCAAAATTGTAGGGAAAGAAAATGCTTTAGATGCTATTGAAGACATTTTACCTCTCCCTGATCCCATTCCCCATCTTCTTGCCCTAGAAGTTTCTTAGATATGTATCTTTACCATCAATGCCAAATTGCTCTTTTCAATTCATTATTAGATTTTGAGATCTATTCACACTGTTAAATCAAGATCTTGGGCAGCCCAGGTGGCTCAGCGGTTTAGTGCCACCTTCAGCCCAGGGCGTGATCCTTGGAGACCTGGGATCAAGTCCCATGTTGGGGTCCCTACATGGAGCCTGCTTCTCCCTCTGCCTGTGTCTCTGCCTCTCTCTCTCTCTCTCTCTCTCTTTCTCTGTCTCTCATGAATAAATAAATAAAATATTTTTAAAAATAAATAAAAATAAATCAAGATCTCTAGTTTAGTGATTTTACCCTTCCACAATGCTCCATTGTGGCTATAGTATAATGTATTTACCAATTCCCATACTGATGAACATTTAAGTTGTTTTCAATTGTTTTCTGTCATAGGCAATATTGCAATGAACATTCTCTAGAATGTGAGGCTGCCTACTTCCCAAACAACCCACATTATAAAATCTATAATTCCTCAAGAATGGTTCACATGTGTTCTCTAATGTTTTAAACTTTCAAATATTCTAATTAGACCTTAGGCTGGCTCATAATATTCCACAGCTGACATAGTGTAAATATCAGGACCCAGGCTTCCAGTCTCAGTACAGATGCTTTTTCCTGACATCCATCAACCTCTAAATATCAATAATTACTGTATCCCTCACTACTAATACATCACAGCTAATATCCACTAGCAATGTAAAAATGAGTACACTTTGTCTAGGTAAACATTTCTCTTCCAAACCCAAAGCTCTTCAATATTTATCAACCATTATTGAATAAATATTTGTTAAACTCAGCAGTGTCAGACACAGTTCTAGGCACTGAGAATCAGATGGTGATGCAGAATCTGCTCTCACAGAGATTATACTCCTATAGGAACAGATAGGCAATAAACAAATAAGTGAACATAAAATATATCATACAGGAATAGGTTATGATAAAAATGTAAATGCTGAGATGATAGAATATAATTAGAAAAGGGATCTTAAGTGTTCTCACCACAAAAAAAAAGGTAATTATGCAATGTGATGGAGATGTTAACCAATGCTATGGTGGTAATCATTTTGCAATACATAAGTATACTGAATCAACACAATAGTACACCTTAATTTCACATAATGCTATATGTCAATTACATCTCAATAAAGCTGGAAAAATTAATAAATAATAAATATTTAAAGATAAATTACTTTTTAAAAAGAGTACAACTGGGGTGCCTGGGTGCCTGGGTGGCTCAGTTGGTTAAGTATCCAGCTCTTGATTTCAGCTCAGGTCATGATCTCAGGGTCATGAGAGTTACCCCAATGTCAGGCTCTGTGCTCAGTAGGGAGTTGGCTTGTAATTCTCTCTTTCTCCCTTCCCTCTGCCCCTACCCCCCGCCCATGCATGCACCCTCTCTCACTCAAATAAATAAATATGTAAATAAAAAACAAACAAACAAAAAGAGCGTGTGGCTATTCTAGACCAGTGGTGTGTAATATAACTTTCTGCAATGATCAAAGAATTCTATAGTGCACCATCCAATATGGTAGCCATTAGTCATACTTGAAATGTGACTAGTCCCACTGAATAACAAATTTTTAAATTTTATTGAATTTTTATCAATATAAACTTAAATGTAAACAGCTACATGTGGCTAATGGTTACTGTACTGAACAGGGTACCTTACTTAGGATCACAATACTGGTAGGTGGCAGAGATGAAATTTGAACCCCAGGAGTCTGGCATCAGAGTTTACATTGAAAACTACTTGCCTGAAAGAAGAGATCCTAAGAGATTTTGCTTATTTGTTAGTTTGATGATAGAGACTATTTTTGTGCTGATGGAAATTAGTCATGAAAAGTGAAAAATAAATGATGTAAAAGAGAGAGAGTGCAAAGGAAGACATCTTGAAAAATGAGAGGGGACAAGATCCAGAACACAAGTTAAGGAATCAACCTTGGGTGGGAACAGTGAGCTTCATTCTTAGTCACAACAGGGAGGACAGACAGTAGGACCAATGCGGTAGGTAGATTTGGAGACAAGAGAATAAGGAAGTTTCTGCTCATTGCTCTGGTTAAATAAGATGTGAGGTAAGATTTCACCTGAGAGTGACAAAAGGAGGGAAAAGAATAGGAAGTTTGAGAAGAGAGGGAAAGTTTTGGGGAACGGTGAAGTGTAATAGAATATCAGACAGTGTTGAGTGCTTTTTGAGATTCATAATCATGAATTTTAAATGAAACCACTCAGTAGAGTTATTTGGTTTTCTCCAGCTAATTTTAGCTGATTCGGTACAGGCACAGAGTAAGCAATTATGTGGTACAAGTATTAAGATGGGAGACAGGGAGGGGCGCCCATGTGGTTCAGATGGTTAGGCGTCTGCCTTCGGCCCAGGTCATGATCTCAGAGTCCTGGGATCGAACCTCACATGGGGCTCTCTGCTCAGCATGGAACGTTCTTCTCCCTCTGCCTGCCATTCCCCCTGCTTGTGCATTTGTGTGCACGCTCTCTCTCTTTCAAATAAATAAATAAAATCTTTAAAAAAAAAAAGATGAAAGACAAGGAGAAGGGAGTTAAGGGGATTTTAAAGGAAGGGTTTGCACATGGAATCCAAGTTGGGTAGGAAGGAAATGAAGACATGAAAATGACAGCAAAAATATAGAAAATCTGTCATTCCAAAGTATGAATGAGGGATTGTTTGTTTTGTTTTGTTTCATTTTTATGGAACCTGACAGTCTGATTCTAAAATTTGTATGAGGGCACCTGGGTGGCTCAGGTCGTGATCCCAAGGTCTTGGGATCAAGTCTCGCATCGGGCTCCCTGTGGGAAGCCTGCTTCTCCCTCTGCCTATGTCTGTCTCTCTTTCTGTCTCTCATGAAATAAATAAAATCTTTTAAAACTTATTTTAAAAATAAATAAAATTTGTATGAAAAAACAAAGGGCTAGGGCATCTGGCTGGCTCAGTAGGAATAGCTTCTGACTCTTAATCTCAGGATTGTGAGTTCAAGCCCCACATTGGTTATGGAGTCTACTTAAAGAAACAAAAAACAATACAAAGAAACAAAAAAACCCACAAAGGATCAAGAAGATCCAAAACAGTCCCGAATAACCAGGCTGGGGAACTTGCTGTAGCAGATGTCAGGATTTATTTTAAAGTGATTCAATATTGATCTCAGAGACCAATGTAGTACTGGTCACAGACACGTAACAGAATAGAGAGCACAGAAAGAGACCATGAATATATAGAAACTGATTTAGGACAGAGCTGACAGTGCATAGTGTTGAAAGGACATACAATAAATGCAGCTAGTAAAATAGGTTCTCCATATTAAGTAAATGAAAATCCTTAACTCATATCATACTTATAGATTAATGGCTTCAGATACAAAACCCAAAACTATAAAGCCTTTGAGAAAATAAAGAATATATTTATGATCTCAGGGTAAAGAAGAATTTATTTAAAAAGAAACAAAAAGCACAGCCACAAAAAAGGACATGATAATTTTGAATACTTAAAAATTAATAACTTCTGTTCAAACAACATGATAAAGAAAGTGAAAAGATAAACCACAAATTAGAAAAAGTTATTTAAAAAAAAGAAAAAGTGATTTTCAACACTATCACCTAAAAAGGATTATAATCCAGAATATATAAAGAACCCCTACAGATATATTGGATTCAATCTAGTAAAGGAAAGTAAGCAAAAGACATAAATAGGCATTTCACATAACAAGAAATATGAGTGACTCAGAAACATAAAAAATACTCAAACTCATTACTATTTATGGTAATCAGAAAATTGCAAATTAAAAGCACAATGAAATGTCAGTTTATACCCTTCTATCAGCAACATTTTAATTTTTTAAAGATTTATTTATTTATTTGAGAAAGAATGGGGAGCAGAGGGAGAAAATGTCAAGCAGATTTCCCACTGAGCACAGAGCCAGATGTGGGGATCAATCCCATGACCCATTAGATCATAACCTGAGCTGAAACCAAGAGTCAGACACTTAACCAACTGAGCCATCCAGGCACCCCAGATTAGCAATATTTTTAAAGTTTAACCATATAAAGCACCGATGAGGATATGGGGCATAGAGAACTCTCATACATCAGTGGTAGAATGGGAAAAGAAAGACATCACAGAAGTCTCCATGCTATATAATTACATTTATACCACATGTAAATGCAAAAATAAAAGTCTTTGGACCCCAAATTTCTATGGGGATCAGGCTAAGGAAACTACTCAATTGCAAACATGAGCCATTTCTCATATAAAAGAAAGGATGTCTTAATTCAGAGCCAAGAATCATGGTGAATCATTCCAGGAAGCAGGATTGGGCCCATTTAAAGGAACAAACAAGTGACATGTGCTTCAGCTGGATTTCAGAATTCAACCAGAAGTAGGCCAATTCCAAAGAATTGTACCTATACCTGATTAGATGACAAGATCCTAGAATGTGACCCACTGCTGAAATAAAAGGAGGCTTTGGGGACCTTGGGAGAGGATAAATGTAATTTTGCATGTTAGGAAGGGTATGAATTGTGGGAAGAGGGCAGGCAGTGGAAGAAAGTCAAAGATTGCACTTAGTTCCTTCCCCACTTAGACACGCATGTTGTTCTTCAGATCAACATTGCAGTCTAATTCCCCTCCCTCAGATTCTGGGTTGACTTTAATGACTTGCCTTGGACAACAGAATACAGTGGAAATAAAGTTCTAGGATATCCATGGATCAGTTATTAAAAGCCTCAAATCTTCTGCCTTAGAATACATGCTCTTGGCACATTCCTCTTAGAACCCTAAGCCACCACCTAAAAAGTATAAGCTATTCTTCTAAAAAAGAGGTGTGTAGAGGAGTACCGAGGGACCAGACACTGAGGGGCTATCCAGCCAGTCAAGCCGTCAGGTGACTCTAGTCCCAGCCACTCTCTGTCACTGCATGAGAGAACCCCTAGAGAGACCAGCTCAGATGAGCACAGAGAACTCTCAGAACCATGGAGAAAATAATAGTGTTGTTTTGAGCTATTACATTTTAGAATGTGTATTACACAGCCACAGATAACCAGGCAACATGGCTTTGAGCCCCCTTATCATTCTCTTCACTTTACTCTGTCCAAGTTTTAAATTTTTGTCATCTAAGTTAATGCTGTTACAGAAAAACATTTTTTTTTTTTGAGAGAGAGAGAGCATTCACACATGTATGCATAAGGAGAGGAGGGGCAGAGGAAAAGGGAGAGAGAATCTTAAGCAAGTTCTATGCCCAACATGGAGCCCAACTCAAGGCTTGATCTCATGATCCTGAGATCATGATCTGAGCTGAAATCAAGGGTAAGAAGCTTATTTGATTGAAGCACCCAGGTGTCCTGAAATATCTTTCTTTATTATCCTACCTGCTTCCCAAAGAAGCTATATCCTGTTACTCTGGGGAGCTCCTTGTTTTGATGAATGCCTTGATGGCTTTGAGTATATAAACTCATAGGTAGGAACTGGAAGTAGAAAGTAGGCTAAAGGTGAATTTCTCTGCTTTATAAAGGAAGTCTAAGTGACTGGGGGAAATTATGTTCAGAGGAGAAACAAGAATCAGGAATGCAAAGCATCAGAAAAGGGAGGAAAAAGAACTCTCAGTGGTGTCACAGCAGCAAAGACATGATAAAACTCAAAAAAAAATCTGGCGGAAAGATTATGACATTAACTTGGGGGTATGTAATGTTTAAGTTCTCCTCTGACTTATGAAATCTTCAGTAAAATCTACATTGCTCACTCTCTGAGGTGAGCGGATTCTTCAGTGAAATTTCAAGAAGTAATACATCATCATGCAAGCACAATGGAATGGAAGAATGATGAGCAGCCAATATCGGGTTACATTTTAGAAAAATGTTGACTAGAAAAGGTAGTCAATCCTATAACCTGGCATTAAAGAACTTATCTGAAACTAAAACTGGTCCATTAATAAGCATTTTGGAATAAAGCTGTTCAACAATTTTGAGTCACTAAACTTACTGTTACCTAGCAGATTTCTTTCCATCTTATTTCAGAGAATATGACAGGAAATAGTTAAGCGTCCCAATGAAATCCAGATGCTATCTACATAAATGCCACTCCTCTTAAATGCCAGTTTAGCAACCCTGTCAAAAAAAAGTTAATTAAACTCATCTGACATCATATGTTCTTAGAATCATGCAGCTCCCTATGTGTTCAAAAAAATCCATCTTTTTAATTAATCACTCTATAATCTTGACAAGAATTGATATTAAGCCTACCAGTAGTTGCCTCTTGGAAAGTGTTCATTGCTGCCTGAAACCAGATGTGCTTATCAATCCAGCCATGTTAGGGAGAGAATTTACTCAGAATCAAGGGAGTCCTGGATTTTCTCTGGTGACTGTTATACCGTGTACTGTTCGACTGGAAACATGTACAGGGGCATGAGCGTGGTTCACTTGGTGAAGCGTTGGACCCTTGATTTCAGCTCAGGTCATGAGCTCAGGATCGTGAAATCCGGCCCCACCTGGGGCTCCACACTGGGTATGGAGCCTGCCTAAGATCCTCTCTCTCTTTCTCTCCCTCTGCCCCTCTCCCATTCATGCACGCAAGTATGCACTTATTCTCTCTAAACAAAACAAAACAAATAAAACAAAAACACAACAAATAAGGAAACACGTATGGATATGTGGCTTGGGTCTGCACCTCCCTCCAAATTACTGGCTACCTCTAAGGATGCCAAATCTTGGTTCTATGGGAATAAGGCAGTAGCCTAAGAATAGACGCCCCTGGGAAGAAACATCTAATGCGAAAGTCTCTAATTAGAAGGTTAGGGAAAAAAAAAAAAGGGTTAGACATCCCAGTGTCCAAGCCTAACTACCTGCTAGTAGCTTAGCCTGGCAAGGTTTGAAGAAAATCGTAGTGGTCAAACAGCACTATGTGTTTAAGAACAGAGAAACGAAAAGCTAGTGAGCGTGACAAGAACCAGAGTTTGGTCGTCTGGCGGTAGAGCGCAAATTCAATTGTGCACCTGAGAAAGAGCAGATGCTGACTAAAGCTGCTGACCTAAGAAAAGGGAATTCAACTCTGAAGCAAAGCTGGAAAGGCAGAATGGGGCAGGCATGCTTCTCAGTATTTAGAATAGATGTCTGGACATGATGGTAGATTTAGAAATTCAAATGAAAAGTGAATAAAAGGAGTAAAGAAAAAAAAAGCTGGCATTATGACTAGGAATTTCCCTGCATGTCTGGAACTTCCTTCCTCTCAATACACAGACCCTGGTGATCCTTTCCCTTACATCTCTTATTACTTTCTGAAGAAAAACTATATCAAACAGTTTGGCTCTGTGAGTGGTAAGATGAATAAATGTGCTTTTCAGCTTTAACAAAGGTATAGAGACTGTGGGAAGTGAATCATTCATTTAAAAAGTGAAGATAAGACTCTATGTGTATGTGCTCTAGAAGGGGTTCTCTGTGACCCTTGAATGACCACATTTGTTGTTGTAGATGTTAGTGTGACTTTTTTTAAGGATTTTATTTATTTATTCATGAGTGACACAGAGGGGGGGGCAGAGACACAGGCAGAGGGAGAAGCAGGCTCCATGCAGGGAGCCCGACGTGGGGACTCGATCCCAGGACCCCCAGGATCATGACCTGAGCCAAAGGCAGACACTCAATCCCTGAGCCATCCAGGCACCCCTGTTAGTGTGACTTTATGAAAGAAGGTGTATCAGAGGGGCACCTGGGTGGCTCAGCAGTTGAGCATCTGCCTTCAGCTCAGGTTGTGATCCCAGGATCTGGGGATCGAGTTCCACATAGGGCTCCCTGTGAGGAGCCTGCTTCTCCCTCTGCCTATGTCTCTGCCTCTCTGTGTGTGGGTCTCTCATTAATTAATAAATAAAATCTTTAAAAAGAAGAAGAAGAAGAAGAAGAAGAAGAAGAAGAAGAAGAAGAAGAAGAAGAAGAAGAAGAAGAAAGAAGAAAGAAGAAGAAAGAAGAAGAAGAAGAAGAAGAAGAAGAAGAAGAAGAAGAAGAAGAAGAAGAAGAAGAAGAAGAAGAAGAATCAGACCATAGGATGGCTCATCTTTGCCCATTTCCAGCAAACCCACTCCTCGTCTACCTTTTCTATGAAGGCTCATATAGGTCAGATAATTCCTTCCCAATTCTTCCTTGCAGCAAGTGTGTGTGTGTGTGTGTGTGTGTGTGCAGGTGCATGCTGTAAACTAAGACCTGGAACACCCCTCAGCATTTAAGTCATTGGACAGAGTACAATGAAGATGATAGATTCCTATTGCTTGCTCTGTAACACATTCAACAAGCACTCATTAAACTCTTTATAAATCGTTGCTACATGTGAAATACTATGGTAGATCGTGGGGCTGGAAGAATGAGCAAGAGAAGTCCCAGCCCCAAGGAACTCAGCTTATTCTGAACGTTGGAGCTGTGAATGTCTGGGCAGAGGCAGTAAAAGAGGTGAATTACAGGGTTCTGTGCTGGGCAGGAGGAAGGAAGTCTTCCCAAGGATGGTGACACCTAAGCTGACCTTTTTTTCTTTTTAAGATTTTAATTATTTATTTGACAGAGAATGAGAGAGAGAGCACAAGCAGGCGGGGCAGGAGGCAGAGGGAGAGGGAGAAGCAGGCTCCTCCCTGAGCAGAGAGCTCAAGGCGGGGTTCTATCCCAGGATCCTGGGATCATGACCTGAGCAAAAGGCAGACGCCTAACTGACTGAGCCACCCAGGTGCCCCAAGTTTGATGTTTTTAAAGAGTGTTCAATGTGGTAGGACTAGCTGCCAGATTCAGTTAAGTCCACCACCTTCCTCATACTTCATACACTATCACAACCAACACAGCCCAAGACCACAAGAGCTGTTACATGTTACCCCCATTGAGTTCTGTGACAACAAAAATATCTTATACTTTGTGATCTAAGAAAATTGTAATATAGAATCTTTCCTTTAATTCCATTAGGTTTTTCTTTGCTAGAAGAGGGCCATTGATTGCTTCTATCTGCTGGCATATTTTTGGCTCTCAAAGGAAGAATAACAGAATAATTAAGAGTACAGCCAGCCTTTTCTTTCTGGTTGCATTATCTTGAGCAAGTTACTTAGCCTTTCTGCACTGAACTTTCCTGTCAGTAAAATAAGATGATAACAACTGTGATGATATTCACAAGTATCAAATTATAATTATGATAATAATTCTTGTCTGTCATAAAGATCCAATGAGATGATCCACGCCCAGTTTGACCTCGGTGCTGAATCTGTGGTAGTGGTTTGTCATCTCCTGACTCACAGCAGGCGCAAATCTTCCTGACACCATTTATGCAGTTCTATGTTATTCCTAACCATTCTTCTTGGTATATGCCCTTCTTTCCATCTCTTATTCATATACCTTTAAAATTTGAGTTTAGGGGCACCTGGGTGGCTCAGTCAGTTGGGCGTCTTACTGTGGCTCGGGTTGTGATCCTGGGGCCCCAGGACTGAGCCCCGTATCAGGCTCCCTGCTTCACAGGGAACCTGCTTCTCCCTCTCCCTCTGCCTGCTGCTCCCCCTGCTTGTGCTCTCTGTCTCACTCTCTGTCAAATGAATAAATAAAATCTTTTTTTTTAATCTAAGTTTATCAGAGAGCTTTCTAGAAATACTACCTTCCTTTTTCCTCCTTTTTAAAAAAGATTTTATTTATTCATGAGAGACACAGACTGAGAGAGAGAGAGAGAGAGAGAGAGAGAGAGAGAGAGGCAGAGACACAGCAGAGGGAGAAGCAGGCTCCATGCAGGGAGCCCGACATGGGACTCGATCCTGGGTCTCCAGGATCACGCCCTGGGCTGAAGGCAGCGCTAAACCGCTGAGCCACCCGGGCTGCCCTTTTCTTCCTTTTTTAACTGGATCATTTGTGACCAGAAAGTCAGAACTGTGTTGTGTAAAGAGCCCTGTCCTGCTGGAACCACATTTTCTTTGAAGAGACTCATGTCACAGAGTCAAGCACATCTTTTGTATGAACCTTTCCAAACCTGTACTCCGCATGCTGAGATTCATATGGAATGATTCCAGCCTTCTTCCTCTCTGGCTATCCTTAGCTGAAGTGAAACTGTATTATTTTTTTAGTTCTGAGTAAAAAGAAAAAGACACACATTATGTACTAAAGAGTATAAAAATAAAAAGTAAGTCACACCTTCTTCTTCCAAAAGTAAACATTATTATGCATTTTGTGTATCCTTTGGAAATACTCTATGCATTTTCAAGCACATTTACATTTGCATACATTAGTATATATCACATTTTTTTATATCACATTTTTAACCCAAATTGGATCAGATCGTACATGCTGTCCTACAAATGGCTTTTTACTTAGCAATATACCTTGGAAATTGTTCATATCAGCACAAATAGCATCTTATTTTTTTGTTCACAGCCGTATAATTTGTGTAATTTTCCATTGTATGGATGAATCCTAATTTTTTACCAGTCCCACATTGATGTTCATATGAGATATTTATATTATGTTATTACAAATGTGCTGTGATAAATATCCTTAACCTCATATATACATATTTTATACAGCATATAAATAACCATAGTACATAAATAATTTTATGTACTCTTTTCCACATATACATTTTGAAAATCTTAGGAAATTATTTTCAGTTCTGTTTTTATAGATAAAGTAAGCAAATGTCATCCTCAATAATTCAGATGTCATAAGAAAGTGTCATTTTGATTAATGATGATTCTAACCTTTGTAGGCATAGGATATATTAGAGCTTTCTAAACAAAGCTTCTGGCAGATTACAGAATTCTGCAGAGCCAATGAAATAAGGAAAAAAATGATATAAACATTTCTTCTCCTTAACAAATTATTTCTGTCAATGACAGATAAGTCCTATATTCGCAGTTATCAAGAGAGAAACTTAAGGTCAATGTCTCTGTTATGGCAAATGTACAAGTAATATCTGCTAAATTCCTAGAAACATAAAAGCTGATTCAAAGAATAGATGCATTAGGGACACCTGGGTGGCTCAGTGGTTGAGCATCTGTCTTTGGCTCTGGGCATGATCCTGGGGTTGGGATTGAGTCCCACATTGGGACTTGCTGGGAGCCTGCTTCTCCCTCTGTCTGTGCCTCTGCTTCTCTGTGTCTATCATGAATAAATAAATAAAATCTTAAAAAAAAAAAAAGAATGCACGCATTTATTGAAAAACAAAGAGTCAAACTGTGCTCCAAAGAGGTTACACATAGTACCTGTCTTCCTCAAGCTTCTCATTACTTGTCCATTAACAAAAAATTTTATCTTATGGTCAAAATTTGACCTAAAGCATGAATTTTTCTATTTGTATCCTTAACATTCTGAGAGGTAAGTAAAACATTGTTCCCTGCTCGGCTTTAATCCAAATAGGTCTTTGAGGAAAGTACTGTTTCATTAGTATCCTTTCACCAACAGTCTCTAAGAATGGATGGTCAGATCCTAGAAGGACACCAGTGGATAACTGGAAGACTTAGGAATTTAAAATAAGGATAACCCTAATTGAGCAGTGTCATAGTTCATTCTTCTAATGATAAATTAGCTTTACCATTTGGATCTGATATGTTTAGTACCTTTAGTCTGTAATGCCAGTTAATAAATATAAAAATGAAATTCCAGATTTGTCACCAGCTTAGCTACCCTTCAACAGCTTAACAGACAGAAAGGGACCTTCTAAGGCAGAAAAGCAAAGGCTTCATTGGCTTTTTCTGTACTAGAGATCTTATATTCTGTAGCACTTCAGGGATGAAGGGCTGCTACCAACAGAACTTCTCTCACTTATTCCTTTTTCAAGATGGTGTCACTGTGTTTATCAAAGACAGGCCCAGGTGTTTGCTGCACTGGATCCAGCCCTTATGCAGAGTCCCATGTAAGAGGCTATACTATTCATTCACTAACCCAAGAAAAATGTGTAAGTACCCAGAGAAAGACAAATACCATATGATTTCACTCATATGTTAAATTTGAGAAACAAAACAGATGAACATAGGAGAAGGGAAGGGAAAATAAAATAAGATAAAAACTGTGAGAGAAGCAAATCAGAAGAGACCGTTAGCTATAGAAAACAAACTAAGGGTTGCTGGAGTGGAGGTGAGCAGGGGATGGGCTAAATGGGTGATGGGCATTAAGTAGGGCACTTGTTGGGATGAGCACTGGGTATTATATGTAAGCGATGAATCACTAAATTCTACTCCTGAACCCAATACTATACTATGTTAACTAGAATTTAAATTTAAAAAAATAAACAGACACCTGGGTCTCATGGCAACCTGCAAGGTTCTGAGTGGGCCAAATGAGGTATTAAAATTTTTAAATGAAAAGTCTACATTTTAATAAAGTAATCAAGGGTACCTGGGTGGCTCAGTCGATTAAATATCTGTCTTTAGCTCAGATCATGATCCCAGGGTCCTGGGATCAAGCTCCACATCAGGCTCATGCTCAGCAGAGAGCCTGCTTCTCCCTCTCCCTCTGCTGTTCCCCCTGCTTGTGTTTGTTCTCTCTCTCTGTCAAATAAATAAAATCTTTAAAAGAATAATTAGGCGATCAGATAAGGGTTTACTGAAAAGATAACAGAGTAAAGACACACCTGAAGTTGGTAAAAGTTGGTGGTAATACAGGGTAAGAATGCTCCAGAAAGAAGGCCAAGGAACCAGACAGCTGGCCTGTAGGGTTCAAGAGCCTGCTATCAACAGAGCAAGTGGTCAGAAAATAGTGGGTAACAGTATGAGAAATAGTGGAACAACAGTATGAGAGGACAGGTCATTGTCCTGAATGAGAGGGAAAGCAAGTGGATGGTTCTGGGAAGAAGAGCAGCACAGTCTGCCTTATGTTTATTACTGTTATTCTGGCTGCTGTGTTGATATTAGACCATAGCAGTATCAGAATACGGATGGTATTCTGCTAAACCACTCAGATGCCAAAGTGGAATTCCTCTGTCCATGTCATTGATTCATACTAGACTATGAAATGGAACTCATGGATTCAAGGAGTTTTCTCAGATTTATAAGAAATATTTTGATAGAAGTTTTCTCAGCCCAGGGACACCTCAGTGGTTGAGCATCTGCCTTCAGCTCAGGGCATGATCCCCAAGTCCCAGGATCAAGTCCCATAAGGGGCTCCCTGCATAGATCCCGCTTCTCCCTCTGTCTATGTCTCTGCCTCTCTGTGTGTGTGTGTCTTTCATGAATAAATAAATAAAATCTTAAAAAAAAAAAAAAAGTTTTCGGGCAGCCTGGGTAGCTCAGCGGTTTAGCGCCGCCTGCAGCCCAGGGCGTGATCCTGGAGACTAAGGATCGAGCCCCATGTTGGGCTCCCTGCATGGGGCCTGCTTCTCCCTCTGCCTGTGTCTCTGCCTCTCTCAGTCTGTGTTTCTCATGAATAAATAAATAAATCTTAAAAAAAATAAAAATAAAAAATAAAAATAAAAAAATAAAAAAAGTTTTCTCAGCCCAGAAAACTACAAAATGAGTATTTGACCTCTATGCATAAACTCCTCCCATGAAACTTTGCTTAAAAATTTTAGACCATCAATATTCAAATTCTATAGAAGGAGAATAGCTCCAAGAAGTTACAATGGGAAAATGTGCCTTTGGAAAACTATGTTTTTTCGATCCCCAGAAGCATTTTTTGAACAGTATTTTTGCTTTTCATAATGTAATTGTGCCTCTTGCATTTGACAGTTGGTGTCATATATGACCTGTAAGCATTTGATGGAATGGTGGAAAATAAAGAAATAAAGAGATGAGATGGTGTTTTCCTCTGAGACTGGTGCCTTAAATTTTAAAAAGGAAAATGATAACTGATAATTTAGTTGAAGACCCTCCAAACTGTTGATTTTCACAAGTAGTTATTCTTCAAGATTGATGGCATCTTTAAACCATTAAAAATAAGGAATGTAAAAGGTAGCTTACAGCAAGATTCTAGCAACTAGAAATTTCTACCACTTACTACCTCTAGAAATTCAAAGTACAATGATAATTCATGCTCACAATGGTTCATGTGAGGAACTGCAATCCCAAAACACCTTCTGAGTCACCCAGGAAAAATTGTGTTCAATATAGCACTTTGAATAATGTTATTAATTTTAAAGACTTTAGATTCTCCACCTGTGTGTGGCATGTTTGATAATACACTATTAATCAGAATAGTTCATTATTCATAACTGCCTAGTCTCCCCCATCTGTGTTGGTTAGCTGTATAAAATTTCAAAAACAGAACTTCTAGACTCAAGGTGTAAACCTAGTCTCTGAATATTTGTAGTAAAAGCTTCCCGAAACTGATCATTCTAGAGGCAATTGCTGAATTTTCATAAAGAATTCTAGAGCTTACCTACTCTAATTCAACAAACATAGTACATCTGAGAAAAACCAATACCAAAAAATGTTAAGACGTGTAACTTGTGGTTTATGCCCAAACAGAGCAGATTTGACAAACTGAAAAAAGAGCTGAGAAGTTATCTAGGACCCCTTGAGTTCTGGAAGGATTGTAAGTCGTTCATGCTCAGGATGAGACCCTGCAAGTCTATTCTGAGCAGCAACACCACAGGAAGAACAACGATGGGACAAGAACAGTTCCCTGAAGAGATTTTGATAAAGAAAAGATTTACAAAGTTCTGGTAGAATTTAGAGAAAACGTGTGATTTATTGTGCTGCCTAGGGCTGGCCAGTAGGGAGACTCCACCACTGGTTCTACTGGGGCTGGGGAGAAAGCAATTTCCAGCACCTGTGGAGGGAGAGCTACAGTAGGAAGGACCTGCTGGCAGGAGCTGTGGCCTCTGGATGAGCTATGAATGCAGCCAGTCCATGGCAACCCCTTCTTTGCTTTGATCCCCTGCTGGTGCTTTTCTTTGGCGAAACGCAGGGAGAGAGCAGAGTGTTAGGGAGCCAGTTGACTGTATGGACAGTCGGCTTCTTGAAGCACAGAAAAGTGTGGAGGGTATACGCCTGGAGGGACAAACAGTTAATATCCACCATATAAATAATTAAAAACTGATTATGGGGATGCCTGGGTGGCTCAGTGGTTGAGCGTCTGCCTTCAGCTCAGGGCATGGTCCCAAGGTCCTGGGATGGAGTCCTGCATGGGGCTCCCCGCAGGGAGCCTGCTTCTCCCTCTGCCTGTGTCTCTCATGAATAAATAAATAAAATTTTTAAAACTTAAAAAAAAAAAAGAACTGATTATGTCAGAAGAGTAAACCAGCTTTTATTCCTAATAACTTTTAAACTATCACTGGAAGAGATTACTTGAATTACCTGTAAATAAATAAGTAATGCCCCAGGCAAGTTTTCCTCAATGTTTCCTTTATCTTTTTGTACTTTGGAGAACAGAGAATGAGAAAAGACTTAATTTCTACAACGTGATTATTGTGGAACAAAGTTGGGGTACCACTGCCTCTCAGTAATAGGAAATGGTATAAGAGGGTTATTATTATTGCTCAATCAGACCAAATTGCAGCCCCGAGTGTTTTTACTACTTGTAATTGCCACATGTTCAAAAAGCACAGCAAAGTTAAAACAGTAAGAGAATTGGAATTTGAGTGATAGTAGCAAGATCATTGTCTGCCTGCAAAATTCATTCTTTCCTTATTCCATAGTAATGACATTATAGTGAGTTACCTGATGAATAAGAGTGATTGCCACTTCGGGACTGGAGCTTTTTTGGAGAACAGCAATTCTTCCTCCATTCTCTTTTCTCTTGGCTGAATGCAGATGATAACAAGACCACGGGGAAGCCACAGAATGGAAGGAACTTTGATTCCTGAATCAATGCACAGAGAAAAGCTGCCTGCTGACCTGAACACCTGTTCTGAACAATTATATAAACAAGATATAAACTTCTGTTGTATGCAAGCCACTCTGTTTGCATCTATTCGATTCAGTAGTGTACTTAGCCTATCCAAACTAATACAGATGCCATTTTAATCTCAAACACTGTTATTATTTTTTATATCTTTAAAGCTCCTATGTGGTAATCAGGGTAGGCACCTATTTTGTAGGTAAAACGGTGGGCATAGTGAGAGTCATTAAGTCTTTCAACAAATACTTATTGACCATGAGGAAAATTTGTTGCAAACAATTTATGGAATCATTATTCTGAGAGAGCATTCATTCATTCATTCATTTTATAAATACTTACTTAGGGCTTTCAGTGTATCTTCCAGAGACTCACAGTGTAGGATAATAGATACTAAATTTTACAAGTTTATGACATAAATTGCTATGGTGTTTAGTACTCAGGAGAATAAATAGTATTATGACAGCATGTAATAGGCGAATTAGACCTAGTCAGTTAAGTAAGAGAAGGTATTTCTGTAGAAGTGATGGCTAAGCTAAAGTATGAAAGAACCTTATTATTTAGACTGATGAAAAAGAGGAGGCAACTTTCCTAATGGGGAGGACAGTCTGTACAAAGGCCCTGAGTCCAACGGAAGAGGACCTGGGGAAAGGGGGGCAGGACCAGGAGGGAGGCCCCCGTGACTGGAGCTGAGAAAGCGGCCCCAGGTGTTTAGGACTAACACAGAGAGTTTGACATTTAAATTCACAGGCAAGGGAGCACCTGGGTGGCTCAGTGGTTGAGCATCTGCCTTAGCGTCAGGTCGTGATCCTGGGGTCCTGGGATCAGTCCCACATCCAGCTTCTTGCAGGGAGCCTGCTTCTCCCTCTGCCTGTGTCTCTGTCTCTCTCTGTGCGTCTCTCATGAATAAATAAATAAAATATTTTAAAAATAAATACATAAAAATAAAAAATAATAAAATCTCTTCAAATTACTTCTATGTTTTCTGCTGGAAACATGATTTCTCAAAGTGGTTCCACAGAATCCTAATGCTAATGCTAAAACATACATTAGGAAAAAAAATTTTCTTAGTTCTCCTATAAAAAGGGTTTTGGAAACACTGGATGACAACAAATAGGCATTTATATATCATATGCTGCATTTCCCAGATACTTTTGATCATAGACCTTCCCCCTTATTTTAAAAGTATCTAGGGAAACTGGTATTCCACAGGATACACTTAAGATTTCAGTTTAGGGACACCTGGGTGGCTCAATCAGTTAAGCATCTGCCTTTGGCTCAGGTCATGATCCCAGAGTCCTGGGGTCAAGCCCCAAGTCAGGTCAGGTTACCTGCTCATTGGGGATTCTGCTTCTCCTCTGCCCTTCCTTGCTCATGCTCTCTCTCAAATTAATAAAATCTTTAAAAAAAAACAAACAAACCTACTAACACTAAAGTGCTTTTTACCGCAAATAAAAGAAAGAAAATTCCAGTTTATGCCAACAGAAACAAGAGAAGAAAGTCACATATAACTCTATACAACTTCGAAGAATGCTCAAATTATATTTTGGCTTTAAATCATGGCCAGTCACTTGTTTAATGATGGCATGCCACACACATTGTTTTTCTCTCCCAGACATGCGTATACCCTCTGCACCAGGCCTAAGTCCATGGCTAAGACGCTAGGACCCACACCCACCTTTCTGACTTCAAAGTCAACATGAAGGTCACTGAGATAACCCACCAAGCAAGTTTGTCATCAGAGATAGGCATACTTGAAATTGAAACACTATTTGTTTTTCATTTAAAAAGGGTTTTGGGGGGACATCTGGGTAGCTCAGCAGTTGGGCACCCGCCTTCAGCCCAGGGCGTGATCCTGGAGTTCCAGGATTGAGTCCCGCATCGGGCTCCCTGCATGGAACTTGCTCCTCTCTCTGCCTGTGTCTCTGCCTCTCTCTGTGTGTGTCTCTCATGAATAAATAAATGTAAAAATCTTTTTAAAAATAAATAAATAAAAATATTTTTTTACTTGGAAGCAACTTAAAAGTTTTAAAAAATACAAAAACAAAATAGTACAAAGAACATCCATTTACCTTTTATCAGTTTACCTATTTTTAACATTTTACGTCATTTGTTTTATTATTTGTGCATATTCTCTCTCCTCCTATATTCATAATTTTCCTGAACCATTTGAGAGTAAATTACATACATTACGGCATTTTATCCATATGTACTTTAGCATGTATTCCCCAGGAACAAGAATATTCTCTTGTGTAACCACAGGACAATGATCAAGGTTGTAAATTTACATTGATACAATACAGTGTCCATCCATAATTCAGTTTTGTTAGCTGATCTAGTAATAACCCTTTATAGCATTTTTCCCCTTCCAGTGAAGGTTTTCTCTAATATGGGACTCAGTCTGGGGTCAGTGGTTGCTCCTAGTTGTCATGTCTCTCAACTTTCTTTTTTTTTTTTTTTAAGATTTTATTTATTCATTTGAGAGAGAGAGAGAATGAACAAGAGAGAGAGCATGAGCCAGGGGAGGGGTAAGGGAAAGGGAGAGGCAGACTCCCCACTGAGCAAGGAAGTGGGTGTGGGGCTCCATCCAGGACCCTAAGATCATGACCTGAGCCAAAGGCAGATGCTTAACCAACTGAGCCACCCAAGTGTCCCTCAACTTTCTTTAATGTGGAATATTTCCATTGTATGTGCTTAATAAACATTTTTGAACAAATGGAAAAGTGTTGACTGAATGAATAATTGTTTCTCTGGTAATCTATTTCACTATTAATCCTGTTATAAAGTTTTTAACATCAACTTAAATACTCTTCTGTATGGAAAATCCCTGAAAGATACTAAAGGCTACCAATTCTGGGCAGAAGCACATTTAAAAAAAAATTCTTGGCTTTTCCTTGTATTTCTTTATAATTTTCAGAGAAGAAAAGTGTATAAGCAATATATATCAATTTCACAGACCTTCAGGGTTAGAACAATTCCTCCCTTGCAAATTTCTCCATGGGCTCAGCAAGCCAAGTGAGTGAGTGAAGCATGGTATTTTGATGGAAGGCCCAATATTACAAGCCGCCTTGACAGATAGCTGGTGATGTAAGGAAGGCCTCACATGGCCTAACCAAAGTTCTCTCCTCATTATTCCCATGAATAAGGTCCCTGAGCCAAACAACCCTCTTTATCATGGAGACCAGATTACAGCTCCTGCTTATCCCCAAGGAGCAAACTTTGGTTTCCTGCATAGAATTATTCAAACATGTCAGCCACATCTTTCTGTGGGAATCAGGGGTCACATCATCCTTTTGATACTACATGGCCTGCTTCCCAAAGCACCTGCTTGTTCACCCTATGTCTGAGTATAACCCTCACGGTGCCCTACAGCATGTGTGTCGTCCCCCCCCCCCCCCCGGGCTGTATTTGTGACTAATAAACTGTTATGAAATCAGAGAGTGAGACAAACCATAAGAGATTCTTTTTTTCTAAAGATTTTATTTATTTATTTATTTATTTATTTATTTATTTATTTGAGAAAGAAGGAGAGCACAGAGGGAGAGTGAGAAGGAAAAGGAGACCTCACTGAGCACAGAGCCCAACATGGGGCTCCACCCCAGGACCCTGATACCATGACCTGAGCCGAAGGCAGACACTTAACTGGCTGAGCCACCTAGACACCTGCATATGAGATTCTTAACTATAGGGCAGCCCGGGTGGCTCAGCGGTTTAGAGCCACCTTCGGCCCAGGGCTGATCCTAGAGACCCGGGATGGCGTCCCACGTTGGGCTCCCTGCATGGAGCCTCCTTCTCCTTCTGCCTGTGTCTCTGCCTCTCTCTCTCTGTGTGTCTCTCATGAATAAATAAATAAATTCTTTAAAAAAAAAGAGAGAGATTCTTAACTATAAGAAACAAACTGAGGGTTTCTGGATGGGAGGTGGGTGAGGGGATGGGGTAACTAGAAGATGGGAATTAAAGAGGGCACATGATGTAATGAGCACTGGGCATTATATGCAATTGATGAATCACTGAACTCTACCACTGAAATTAATAATACACTATATGTTAATTGAAGTTTAATAAAATTAAAATTTATAAATAAATAAACTGTTATTCATCTCATCTGTCCAGTGTCAGGTGTTTGACCATCCCTGTAACCCTAGGACAAGAATCCTTTCCTTACTAATGGGGTGAATAGGAGGCAATTAAAGCAGGTATGGATCTAGTAGGGGAAACACAGCTGCCAGAGGAAGAACTGTAGCAATACCTACCCTTAGTGCCTTACAGCTAGGAAGTGGTGGGGACACAGAGGACCAGACAGGACTTGCCCCAACTCAAGTAGGCAGCTGCTATGCCTCACCAGTCTATTGTTGACAGGCAGAAATGAGGACACAAAATCACCACATTTTCAAGTTTTTACAAGACACTGGAAATCTGGATTTTATGGCCAAATCTCCCACTTCTTAAAGGTCTTTCTTTCTTTTCACTCAAACAAAACCCATCTGGAGTGGTTTTGTGGTTTTGTGATGTGCCAGTTTGTAACCTCTGTCCTGGAACCTTAAGTCCAGTCCCTAGTATACCACTCTCTCTGATCCCGACACTTACACAACATTCTGCCCTTATGCCTTTTAATATCATGCACTTTCCTCCTAACACATTCTATTAACATTGCTGAATCAAAGAATGTTTACCATTCACTTAAAATTCAAAATTTTAGCCATATTTGTTTATAATTCTCTATTGTATATTAAGGCATTCTAATGTTCCTCCCAGCATTGATTAACCACACTGAATTTTATTCTGGCCACATTTCACTCCCCTTCAATTCCAGGTACATACTGGATTCCAAAAATATCCTTTCAGGTACTTCCTAATCACACTCAGCTTGCACTGTTCTCCTCATTACATCATTCCAAACATGAATAAAAATAGCAAAGGTCACAGCTTAAAAATAAGACCTCTAAAAAAATAAAAATAAAAGGCCTCTAAAAAACTTGTTATGTTCCTCCCAGATTGACATGACACTAAAAATAATATTCTTATTTACTTCCAGGAAATATAATAGAGCATTTTCCCCCAGGATGTCACTTTTCAAAGACTGGTAAATAGTAGTTTCAGAAGAAGCAATAGAATTACTATGGGGACAAACGACACTACTCTTTAACCATGCCACAACATTTTAATATGCTTGATGAGTTGAAAATTGTATTTAAGGGAAACATTTTTAAAGTATATTCATCCATTTGTTCATTTAATAAACTTCATTGAGCATCTACTATGTGCTGTCACTATTTGAGACAGTAGGAATATATTAGTGAAAAAAAAAATAAAATTCCCACTCTCATTAAGTTCACATTCCATAATACTTGGCAAAATATAAAATCAACTATACTTGTTAATTATAGCCAGGTAAAAATAGGTAAGCTGATGGACAAAATCAGAAGTGACTCAATAAAAACTAAAACAGTTGGTACTTATGTTAGGGAAGTTACAGGTTGTTTCTTTTACTATTGAATACAAAATCCATGAGCTCATAATGAACTAAAATAAATTATAAAAAAATAAACAACTCCTTGCAAAAGTCACTAATGTAGCAACTCATTAATCTGGAAATTCTAAAGAAATAGAATGATCATTGTTTTAGTGCATTCAGGCTGCTATAACAAAACACACTAGGCCAGATAATTATAAATAGCATAAATTTATTTCTCATACTTCTCAAGACTAGAAGACCAATGAGGAATACAAACCATCAACAAAATGAAAAAACAATCTTCTGAATGGGAGAAGATAATCTGCATATGATATATTCAATAAGGGATTAATATCCAAAATATATAGAATTTATACAACTCAATACACACAAAACCCCACAATCCAATTTAAAAAATGGGCAGAGGACCTGACTAGACATTTTTCCCAAAGAAGACATACAGATGGCCAACAGATGCATGAAAAGATGCTCAATGTCACTAATTATCAGGGAAATGCAAATCTAAACCACAATAAAATATCATCATACACCTGTCAGAATGACTAAAACCAAAAAGACAAGAAATAGCAAGCATTGGTGAGGATATAGAGAAAACAGAATCCCCATGCACTCCTGGTGGGAATGTAAATTGGTGCAGCCACTGTAGAAAACAGTATGGAGTTTCCTCAAAAAATTAAAAATAGAAATACCATTCAGGGAGCCTGGATGGCTCAGTTGGTTGAGCATCTGATTCTTGGTTTCAGCTGAGGTTGTGATCTCAGGGCTGTGGGATCAAGCTCTATGTGGGGCTCTGCACTCAGCATAGAGTCTGCTGGAGATTCTCTCTCTCCCTCTGCTCCTCCCCCTACTTGTGCTCTCTCTTTAAATAACTCAAATCTTAAAAAAAAAAAAAAAAAAAAAACATTCAATTCAGTACTTCTACTTGTAAATATTTACCCAAAGAAAATGAAAACACTAAATAAAAAAAAAATCTATGCATCTCCATTTTATTGTAGCATTATTTACAATAGCCAAGATATGGAAGTAACCCAAGTGTCCGTCAATAAGTGAATGGATAAAGAAGATATATACAGATATAGATAGATATAGATATAGGTATAGATATAGATATAATGAAATGTTACTCAGACATAAAAGAGTGAGATCTTGCCAATTTGTGACAACGTGGAAGGACTTAGAAGGTATAATGCTAAGTGAAATAAGTCAGACAGAGGAAGACAAATGATTGCACTTATATGTGGGTTCTAAAAACCAAACCAAACAAACAAAATGCAGAAACAGAACCATAAATACAGGAAACAAACAGTTGCTAAGGGGGAGAGGGATGGAAAAATGGGCATCGGTGAAGGGACCTGAGAGACAGATGCTCCAGTTATGGAATGAGTAAGTCATGGGGATAAAAGATAGAGCACAGGAATATAGTCAATAGTATTAAAATAGCATGGTATGGTGATGGATGATTGCGATACTTGTGGTGAACATAGCATAACATGTAAACTTGTCAAATCACTATGTTGTACACCTGAAACTAATTTAACATTGTGTGTCAACTATACTTCAATTTTTAAAAAAGTAATTGATAGGGTCAAAGGAAATCATTTACAACTGACAAACCAGCTAGTAAAAAGTAAGAAAAAGGGGGTTAGGGCACTATTAAAGAGATAAATACAAAGATACTCACAAGAAAAACAATACATGTCTTCCTAAATACCAAATAAAAATATTTAAAAGCAAGGAAGACACACTACATAGAGAAACATAGTAAGTATAATTACACCCAGTAATTATAACACAAGATAATATGACAGAGATGAGAGATACAGATCATAAGATATATATATATATCAATAATAATATAGACAGATATCAATATCAATAAATCATATCAATAAGTGTTAATGGACTTAGCTTTCCCATTACATGAAAAAGATTTTCAAATTGGCTCATAAATCAAAACAATTCTATGCTGTATACAAGAGACAATTCTAAAACATGGTCATTTTTAAAAGGCTAAAATAAAGGAACACCCAAAAGTATAGTAGGCAAATAGAAATCATAACAAAGCAGGGATTGTTATCTTTTTTTAAAATTTTTATTTATTTATGATAGTCACATAGAGAGAGAGAGAGAGAGAGAGAGAGAGGCAGAGACATAGGCAGAGGGAGAAGCAGGCTCCATGCACCCGGAGCCCGATGTGGGATTCGATCCCAGGTCTCCAGGATCACGCTCCGGGCCAAAGGCAGGCGCTAAGCCGCTGCGCCACCCAGGGATCCCAGGGATTGTTATCTTGATACCAGAATAAGATTCAGATTAAAAGGCATTAAGTAAGACAAAGGATGACACTTCATGACGCTAAAAGCTACAACTCATAAAGAACATAAACTTGTACCAAAGAAGCCAGTAACCACTTATATGAAGTTAGAAACTGCAAGAAATAGAGTAAAAAATAGACCCTAAATAGGATACTTTAATGTCTCACTCTCAATACAGCCAAGACAAGCCAATGAAAAATAAGTAAGGACAGAGAACATCTAAATAACATAATCCATAAGGTCAATCATATAGACAATTCTTGGAATACTATACCCGATAATAAAGAATATACTTTCTCCGTAAGTATATGTGGAGCATTCACAGATATTAATCATATTTTAGGTCACAAGGAAAGCATAAAGTACCATAAAATAGAAATGCCACAGGAATACCTGAGTGGCTCAGTTGGTTAAGCATCTGCCTTTAGCTCAGGTCCCAGGATTGAGCCCTGCATCAGGCTTCCTGCCCAGTGGGTAGTCTATTTCTCCCTCTCCCCAGGCCCTCTTGCTGCTCATGCTCTCTCTCTCTCTCTCAAATAAATAAAATAAAATCTCTAAAAAGAAAGAAAGAACTACAAACAGCACTGTTGCATCACAATGCAATAAAATTAGAAATTTTAAAGTAGAAAGCCACTTCTGAATATTAAAAAGTCTTCTATTATACAAATCTTGAGTGAAATAAGAAACAGACATAATTTAAGACTATCTGAAAAATTATGATGATAAAAACACTGCCTAACAAAGTATATGGGTATGTTTAAAACAGTGATTAAGGAAAATTTGTAGCCTTTGCTGTAAGCTGAAAATAATGGTATCCTAAAGATATGTTTACTTCCTATTGCTAATATTGCCTATATGGCAAAAGAGATGATTTAATTAAGGATCTTGAGAGAAGAAGTTTATCCTGGATTATCCAGAGATGCCCCAAATAACATCACATACATGTTTATGAGAGAGCAACATAGGGAGACAGACAGACAGACACAGAAAAGGTGATGTGAAGACAGAGGCAGAGACTGCAGTATGTAACCATAAGCCAAGGAATACCAGCCATCACTAGAAACCAGAAGAGGCACAGAATAGATTCTCCCCTAGAGCCTCATAGGGAGTACAGTCCTGCCTACATCTTAATTTGGGGCTTCCGGCACTTAGAACTCAGAGTGAATTTCTGCAGTTGTGAGCTACTAACACTGTGGTAATTTATTACAATAACCCTACAGCCTTAAAGACCAATATTAGCAACAATTTTAAAATAAAAATAAATGAATTAAATTTCCATTCAAAAAGTTAGAAAAAGACTACTAATGCACATCCAAAATAAAGCAAAATAAAATAAAGAACAGAAATAAATGCAGAAGCCAGTGAGATGGAAAACAGGAAAATAATAGACCAAATTGGTCAAAAATCCTATTCTTGGGGCACCTGGGTAGCTCAGTGGTGACCATCTGCTCAAGCTGTGATCCCGGGGTCCTGGGATCAAGTCCCACATTGGGCTTCCCACAGGGAACCTGCTTCTTCCTCTGCCTTTGTCTCTGCCTGTCTCTGTATGTCTCTCATGAATAAATTAATAAAATCTTTAAAAATAATCCTGGTTCTTTTTTTAAAAGCAACAAAATACACAAATCACTAGACAGTTCACAAAAAAACAAAAAGGAAGAGGGCAAAAATAAATAAAATAATGTATAACAAGGAATAATAGCTATTAATAAAGAAGAAATTTTAAAATCAGAAAAGACAATTTTTCACACCTCTATAGAAACAAAGTTCAAAACCTACATGACATGGAAGATGTCTTAAGAAACCATTGTTTAACAAAATTTACCCTAGTAAAGATAAAGAAGCTTAAATAGACCAATTTCCATAAAGAAAAAAGAAACTAGAACCAGGCCCAGATGGTTTAGGAGAAGAATCCTTCCAAATCTTCACAGACCAGATAGTACTAATGCTATATAAGTTCTTTCAGAGAATAAAAACTAAAGAAAAACTACTCCCAACAAACAAAAGTCCAAGACCAGACAGTTTCACAAGCAAATTCTACCAAACATTTAGAGAAGTTAATATCTATTCTTCTGAAACTATTCCAAAAATAGAAGAAAAGAATGACTTTGAAACTCATTCTATGAGACCAGTATCACCCTTATACCAAAATGAAATAAAGACATCATACATGGGTGACTGGGTGATGGGCACTGAGGGGGGCACTTGGCAGGATGAGAACTGGATGTTATGCTATAGGTTGGCAAATTGAACTCCAATAAAAAAAAAAAAAAGACATCACGCACACACAAAAAAGACACCACTACAGGCCAATATCTCTGATCAACATTGACACAAAAATCCTCAACAAAATACTAACAAACTGAATACAACAATACGTTAAAAAATCATTCACCATGATCAAGTAGGATTTATTCCTGGGTTGCACAAATCATTAATGTGAGAAAGGGTAAAATAATAAGAGAAGGGATAAAACGATATGATTGTTTCAATATATGCAGAAAAAAGTATTTGACAAAGCAGAACATTCATTCATGATAAAAACCCTCAACAAGGTAGGTTTAGAGGGAACATAATTCAATATATTAAAGGTCATGTATGAGAAACCCACAGTGAACATCATACTCAATGGGGAAAAACTAAGAGCTTTCCCCCTAAATCAAGCACAAAACAACTTTTATACAACCACCTTTATACACAGTACTGGGAATCCTAATCATAACAATCAAAGAAGAAAAAGAAATAAGGGGCATCCAAATCAGTAAGAAAGAAGAAAAACTTTCACTCTTTGCAGATGACATGGTACTATACTTAGAAAACCCGAAAGACTCTACCATTTGCAATGACATAGATGGAGCTAGAGAATATAATGCTAAGCAAAATAAGTCAGTCAAAGAAAGACAAGTACCCTATGATTTCACTCATATGTGGAATTTAAGAAACAAAAACAAGCAAAGGGGAAAAAAAAGAGAGAAAGACAAATCAAGAAACAGACTCAATGATAGGGAACAAACTCATGGTTACCAGAAGGGAGTTGAGGAGTGGGATGGGTGAAATAGGTGATAGGGATTAAGGGGTGTACTTGTTGGGGGAATCCCTGGGTGGCTCAGCAGTTTAGCGCCACCTTCAGCCCAGGGCGTGGTCCTGGAGTCCTGGGATGGAGTCCCACATCAGGCTCCCTGCATGGAGCCTGCTTCTCCCTCTGCCTGTGTCTCTGCCTCTCTCTCTGTGTCTCTCATGAATAAGTAAATAAAATCTTGAAAAAAAAAAAAAAAAGGAGTGTACTTCTTGTGATGAGCACAAGGTGATGTACAGAATTATCGAATCACTATATTGTCCACCTAAAACTAATATAACACTGTATGTTAACAATATTGGAATTAAAAGAATAAAAAGATAAACTCACTTAGAGTAGCAAAAAAAACCATTAAAGGAAAACTTCCTAATTAATTTTATGAAGCAAATATAACATTAATATTTAATATCATTTATAAATATACATATAAAATATCCTAAGTAAAATATTATTGCACAGACTCCAGTACAGTATCACATTATGAAAATAGCACACAACAGTCAAGCGTATTTGTATGAGAATTGCAAGGATTTTTCAATATTAGGAAATCTGTTAATATCATTCAGCATTATATTAGCTCTATGGAGAAAAATCATATGACTTTCCATTATAAATGCTGAAAAAAACCTTCAAGAAAAATTAACACTATTCCAAATCAAAATTCTCAAGAAATAGTATTTCCTTAGCATGCCTTAATCCTAAAAAGGCAGCACCTTCTTAATGGAGCAGCATTAGAAGGTTTCCCACTAAGTTCAGGAACAAGGCAAAGATGCCCACTATCCCTATATTATTTAACATTGTACTGGACTAGTCATAGCAATTAAAACTCCTCCTCAACCCGAAAAAAATTAGAGAAGGTAAAAATTATGGAAAAAGGAAGCAAAACTATTATCACTTGTAGATGACATGGAAAACTGGAAAACCCTACAGAATCACTAATAAAAATAACTTTAAAAGCCTCCAACAATATAGCATTGTATGAAATTAGTATGCAAAATCAAGGGCTTTCATATACACAAATTCTCAATGAAAGATACAATGGAAGAAAAAAAAATCTCATTTAGAATAACAATGCAAAAAACTACTTTAAAATATCCCAATATGAAGTATTTGAAACCTAAGTGAGGAAAACTAAAATTCCTCTTGAAAAACACAAACATAAAATTATACAGATGGAAAGACCTCCCATGTTCTTGGTTAGAATGTCTCAATATCATTAAGATGTCACCTCTCTCTACATAATTTATAAATTTAATGGATCCTAATTTTAAAAATACAAAAATACCAACAAGCCTTTTCTTCTCTGGAACTAGACAAGTTGACACGAAAATTCACATGGAAAAATCAACATGCAAAAAGAAAAACACTGAAAAAAGAAACGTTATGAAAGAAGATTCGCTTCTATAATTAAAATAAATAGACAGATTAGTGGGCTAGGATGTAAAGTCCAGAAGTAGATTCAATGACACATAGAAATCTAGTATATAATAAAAGTGACATATTAAATCACTCAGGCAGAGATGGACTTTGCAGGAAATATTGCTGTTACACTGAATAGCCACTCGGGAAAAAAGATAAAATTAGATCCATTCCTCACACCATACACAAGAATAAGCTCCTAATGAATCAGAAGTATAATATAAAACAATAAAGTATACTAAACAGAAAATATAGGCAAATTCCTCCAAACCTTCAGAAAAATGCTTTCTAACCATACTTAAAATCCAAGTGCAGTAGGGATCCCTGGGTGGTGCAGCGGTTTGGCACCTACCTTTGGCCCAGGGCGCGATCCTGGAGACCCGGGATCGAATCCCACGTCAGGCTCCCCGTGCATGGAGCCTGCTTCTCCCTCTGCCTGTATCTCTGCCCCTCTCTCTCTCTGTGTGACTATCATAAATAAATAAAAATTTAAAAAAAAAATTTTAAAAAAAATCTGAGTGCAGTAAAAAAAAAATTTTTTTTTTGACTAACGAATAGTTTAAAACTACTATATGACAATAAGCATAAGTCACAAGACAAATAATAGGGAAAAATTTTGTAATATATATTTTAAATAAAAGGTTGACATAGCAGGAGCTTTTAAAATCAAGAAAAATGTCAAAAGTTTTATAGAAAAATGGGCAAAAGAAATGAACAGATCAGGGCAGCCCCGGTGGCTCAGCGGTTTACCACCTCCCTTCAGCCTGATCCTGGAGACCCAGAATCCAGTCCCACATCGGGCTCCCTGCATGGAGCCTGCTTCTCCCTCTGCCTGTGTCTCTGCCTCTGTGTGTGTGTGTGTGTGTGTGTGTCTCTCATGAATAAATAAATAAAATCTTTAAAAAAAAAAAAGAAATGAACAGATCATTAATTAGGAAAAAGATTATCAGTAAGGCTAAAACTCAGAAGAAGATATAATGACTTCAAGTGAAAGACAAGGAGCACCTGGTGGCTCAGTGGTTGAGCCTTTGGCTAGATGGGGTTCCGGAATCTAGTCCCACATTAGGCTCCTTTCAGGGAGCCTGCTTCTCCCTCTGCCTATGTCTCTGCCTCTCTGTGTGTATCTCATGAATAAATAAATTAATTTTTTTTAAAGTGAAGGACAGGATGAGCATCTTGATACTTTGGAGTCTAATTACTCTCCAACTAGACAAAGAACATCTGTCTTCTTCCACACGGTAGTTAGGCTTTACCCTTCTTTCTGTTTTGTTTGTTTTAGGTTCTGCAGTTGATTAATTTCATGGCTACGACTGATATATTTGCAAAAAATTATAGTGGATATTTGAGCTCAGCAAGTTCTCTTTAATTTTCTGCAGTTCTTATAAAATCTTCAGGAAAAAAACAATAATTAGACTGGCACTTCTGTGAATGCTCAATGCAATAAAAACTAAAAGGTTTGCTAGAGTGAGGCCCATAAGGGAAGCAAATTGAACCAGCTGGTACCAAGTGTTAGGCCACAGGGCTCAGTTCTAAAAGTCAGGTCTGAGCCACAGAATCCCTCTGGGTTCCATTTCAGAATCACAGGTCAGGAATTCAAGGATCATTTATTTATCAGTACCATTTCTCAGTTTGCTGGCAGTATCAAGATTTTAATAAATGAGTCCAAAAGTTCTTCAAACAAAGTTCCTGGGCTAATATATCTGAATGGTTCTGTCCCACAGCAACTAACAATTGCTAAATATGCAAAACAACCTAAATCCATTAAGCAAATATTTTTCCTTTATAGAAGTACAGGTATACATACACATAAACATGTTATGGATTATGGCCTAGACAGTTACACGTTCATTGTTATAAAATGTAATTTTATTTACAGGGAGTTTACTCTGGAATGTGTTCTGCAGGCTTTACATACTTCCAATTTAATCCACAAAAACTCTGCTAGGTAAGAATTATGTTTCCTCATTTTACAGTCAAGTCAATCCTGAGAGAACATGCGACTTGCTCAAGTTCATATGGATAATAAACAGTAGATCTAAAGTCCTTACCCACTCCTCTGGGTTACCTGTTCTCCCCACTGAAGCAAACATGAACCAACATAAAGCAGCTGTCAAGTCAGCAGAATATGGTAGGAAAGTACTGCACTTTTTCTGCCAGTCATACTTACATGGCCCGTGGAGGCCACATTCAGGTGTGGAATGCAGAGACGTACTTCTACTGCGACACTTGCTCCCATAAGCCACCATGTTCAGCCTTGGGCAGTGTGAACCAAGGCTTGAGACTCGGAAAAGAGAGTAGATATCAAAAACCAGTGACGATAGGTGTATATTTTGGAAAAGTCATCCAAGAGATTCTAATACCTTGGGGCCCCAACCCAAAGTTGAGAGTCATCGAACAAAGAAGGTTAGAAGAGTTAAAAGACTTTATTTCACCCAGTTTCTGTAATACTGCATTTAGCTTCTAACAAGGCAGTTGAGCGTTGGCTCAGTTGCTGAAACTTCTGTCACTTGGGTCCAAACTGTATTTTATCTGCCTGATATTCCCAAACATCCATGGCTTATGCTTAGCCTTATTTCCCAGTTTCAGAGCCGATGCAGTTTTGTTCTATGTACTTCTTTATTGGCCATTTCATTCCATTATAGGCTTATTTTCATGCCATCACCTTTCCATGGAAGAAAACTACATATATACATACACAAGTATGTGCACACACAAATACATACACATATTTATACATGTATGTATCTATACATAATTCTTGATACATTCAAAAGAATATATATAGTTTGTATGTAAACTTTAAGCAAAATAAGATAAAGAACACTGTATGACTATCTAAAAAACAGAAAATTGCCTTATAGCCCTTGCCTTATAGCCTTATAGTGGAGTGTGCCCTCTTCTTTTTTTTTTTATTTTTAAGATTTTATTTATTTATTCTTTATTTTTTATCAGACATTTTTTAAATTTGTTTTTTATTGGTGTTCAATTTGCCAACATATAGAATAACACCCAGTGCTCATCCCATCAAGTGCCCCCCTCAGTGCCCATCACCCAGTCACCCCCACCTCCCCAACTCCCCTTCCCCCACCCCTAGTTCGTTTCCCAGAGTTAGGAGTCTCTCATGTTCTGTCTCCCTCCCTGATATTTCCCACTCATTTTCTCTCCTTTCCCCTTTATTCCCTTTCACTATTTTTTATATTCCCCAAATGAATGAAACCATATAATGTTTGTCCTTCTCTGACTGACTTATTTCACTCAGCATAATACCCTCCAGTTCCATCCACATCGAAGCAAATGGTGGGTATTTGTCGTTTCTAATGGCTGAGGAATATTCCATTGTATACATAGACCACAGCTTCTTTATCCATTCATCTTTCGATGGACACCGAGGCTCCATAAGAGACACACAGAGAGAGGCAGAGACACAGGCAGAGGGAGAAGCAGGCTCCATGCAGGGAGCCCAACGTGGGACTCCATCTCCCAAGATCATGCCCTGAGCGGAAGGCAGACACTCAATCACTGAGCCACCCAGGCACCCCTAATTGTTTGAAATTTAAAAATGCAATGAATGGGCTTAACAGCAGATTTGACACAGCCATAATCACCACAGCAGAGGGAGAAAAGGAATTAGAATAGTGAGAAGGTGGTAGGCACTATTTAAAGAAATATGGAAAAATAAAATAAAATAAAATAAAAAAATAAAATAAAATAAAATAAAATAAAATAAAATAAAATAAAATAAAGAAATATGGGCTTTAAGTTTTCCTGAGTCAACCTCTTTCACAGATCCCAGAAACAAACTGTTTCAAAAAGAACAAAAAGGCCAAATACTTTTAAAGCTGTTAAAGAGTTCAACTTGCAGTTCATATCTTCCCATGAAGAAAACTCCAGGTGTAGATTATTTTAGAGGTAAGTGTTGCCAAATTTTCAAGAAACAAACTTACACAAATTCTTTTAAAGAGTAGGAAATTCATTCTAGGAGCCATCGTTGCCTTGATAGCAAATCCAGGCCAGGTCAATACGCAAAGGGAAATTACAGGTCAATCTTGTTGACATAGGTACGGATTGAAACCATCATTCAATAATGAACACCCACAGCTGAAGGAAATGGCTAACATTAGTAAAAACAAGGCACAGGATTTACCAGCATTGAAATCAGGAAGCACTGCCAGGTATCTTCTGTGAATTTCCACTTAAAAGGAGAGGGCACAGGAATAAATAAATAAAATCTTTAAAATAAATAAATTTTAAATAATTATGTTTTCCATTTCTTATTTTCAAATCTACCTATTCATTCATTTTTTTTCTTATGGCTCTGCTTCTCTTTCCTGTGTTAATGTATTTTATTTTGTCCTCCATCTTTTTATTTTTGTTTTTTTTAAGTTTTTACTTTAATTCCAGTTAGCTAACATACAGTGTGATATTAGTCTTAGGTGTATAATATAGTGATTCAACACTTTGTTAAAACACCCGGGTTCATCACAAGTGTACTCCTTAATCCTCATCACCTATTTCACCCAAACTTTCACCCACCTCCCTTCTGGTAACCATCAGATTGTTCTCTATAGTTAAGAGATTTGTTTCTTGGTTGGCCTTTCTCTTTCTCCCCCCCTCCACCCTGTATGCTTGTTCTGTTTCTTAAATTCCTCATATGAGTGAGATCATACCTTATTTGTTTCTCTATTTTGCTTAGCATAATACACTCTATTTCCATCCACATCATTGCAAATGGCAACATTTCATTCTTTTTATGGCTGAGTAATATTCCATTGTATATATGTGTGTTTACTACTTATTGTTTATCCATTCATCAGTCAGTGGACACTTGGGCTATTTCCATAATCTGGTTATTGTAGTTAATGCTGCTATAAACATCAGGTGCATATATCCTTTCAAATCTGTATTTTTGTATCCTTTGGATAAATACCTTGTAGTGCAACTGCTGAGTCACAGGGTAGTTTATTTTTAACTTTTTGAGAAACCTCCATACTGTTTTCCAGAGTGGCTGCACCAGTTTGCATTCCCACCAACAGTGTGTGAGGGTTCCTCTCTCTCCATATCCTCACCAACACCTGTTGTTTCTTGTGTTGTTGATTTTACCTATTCATTCTTGATAGTCTTTTGTTGTACATTAATCTTTGCAACTGTATCCATTATGTCTTTAAATATTTTTAACACAGCTGCCTATATTCTGTAACTGACAAATTGCAACAACTTAAATCTATGGGAATCCAAATCTGCTGTTTTTCTGTTCTCATTCATAATGGCTTCCTTTCCAATGTGCAGAATGATTTTGATTGTGACATAATTGCTTAACCTGCAAACTGAATTATTGAAGATTTCCTCCAGAAACATTGGCTTCTGCTTTTGCTCACTTTGGGCATCCCAGGTTCAATTTCCTCAACTGGCCTCCAGGCCAAGGCCCAGTGTCTTGGTAGCAGTGTGGCTGTTGACATCTACTTTCAGGTAAAGTCTACCTCATGCTTCCATTGCCCTCTGATGTACTGGTTGTTGTATTTGTGAGAAGGGGATCCTTGGAGTCCTCCATTGCCTCTTATGAAACCAGAGATGCCTCAAATAGCATGTTTGAGAGAGCCACACTAGCAGAAGCAGAGATCTCATTGTGGTGGCTTGTGCTATGTTAACTTGATTTAGCTGAAACTGTTTTCCCCAATCCTCTCCTTCTGTGGTTGTGGGGTTGAGTTGACCAGTAGAAACGTGACTGAGGCTTAAAAGGCAGAAGTGAAGCAATGGTCATTATTCTCTTAAAGACACAGTGACGGAAATATGCAAAGGTACCTTACAGAGTCAAGCTTGTCCTTGTCCTCCTCTGTTCTACATCCAATTCTTCCCTCCTATTGATGCTGTTGACCCACACCTATGACCAGACACATCCGTGGTAGCCAGCTTGCACAGACCTACCTATGCGGTTCCTCCTCACTGGACACACTTGGTTTCTCTAATATCTGGCTGGTGACCCTTCTCCAATGATCTGACTCCCTGCCTGGACCTTCCTTCCCCAGCTCCTTCTCAATTACATAAGATATAACTCCTATAAAAATCCCTTATCCCAGGACATATGGGTGACTCAGTGGTTGAGGTCTGCCTTTGGCTCAGGTTGTGATCCCGGGCTGCTGGGATCGAATCCCATGTTGGGCTCCCTGCAGCAGCCTGCTTCTCCCTCTGCCTATGTCTCTGCCTCAATCTGTGTATCTCTCATGAATAAATAAATAAAATCTTTAAAAAAAAATCCCTTATCCCATAGCACTCATAATGTCTCTCCTCTTCTGACTGAACCCTAATATACTCCCATGGCTTTTTAATTTTGCTTAATGAATCATTTTTTTAAAAAAGAGACCAGAAACTCTATATGAAGCTTTCATTCAACCAAAAACCTTTACTGTACCCCCTGCCAAATGCTAGGCACCGTTCCAATCTTGAAGAACATTAAAAAGAAATTGCTTTCAGGGAAAAAAAATACCTAAGAGTCAAAATGTTATGAGATAAATTAATTGACAGAACTCTGCACACACCCAGCTGGGTTTGGCAGAGAAGCTTTTCAAATGAAGTAACCTTTGAGTAGAGTCTTTTAAAAAGTCTCTCAAACTTGAGAAATGTAGAACCTCTTTTTTAAAAGGATTTAATCTGTTTGTGAGTTGTGTATTACAATCCTTCACCACTTTTCTCTGTTGTAACCCAAAATATCCTGTGCTGTGGCAGTCTGTGCTAAATTTCATTTGCAAGTGGTGATTTAGTTTTATCAAAACAATACCATTTGTCATATAAAATTAATGTTTAAAAAATAAAGTCATTAATTTAGAATTAACTGGTTTTATAGTTCTTTATATTTAATGTGTAAATGTTTTGGTTTTATAAGACTAATAATAAATTTATGTCTAATTTTTTGTATATACATATTAAAATAACATTATCATATAATTAATTCAAGTCAGCACCATATGCTGTAAAAAAATTTTTATTTTCCTATAGAGGAAATCTACATTGCTCAGGCTTAAGAAACATGAGAAGTCATGCTTCACTACTCTCCCTATCCTAACCCTCCTCCCTCAAGAGACAAATAATCAGTAATTCATGCTGTTTGAACATCCTGAACATTTCTTTTCTCTGTTTTTTTCTGTTATTTCTTTTCTCTGTTTGTTATCTCTACCTGAGACCAGAACCTTCAATAGTCTGTCTTCACAGGATCTATAGGATCAGACACAAGTTCCTTCATATGAGGTCTCTGCACTGTGTTCTGATCTTCACTTGGTACAAGTGTGTCATTATACATCACCTGCCGCTGTTCTTTTCTCATATGCGCATGTGTATGCGCATTCTTATAAGTGTATGACCTCTGGGGTGCCAGGGTGGCTCAGTCAATTAAGCAAGCTGACTCTTGATCTCAGCTCAGGTCTTGATCTCAGGGTTATGCGTTTAGGTGCAAAGTTGGGCTCCGCACCGGGTATGGAGCCTACTTTATAAACAAATAAATAAATAAATAAATTTAAATATACAGATGTAAAAAAATAGATGCATGACCCTAACACAACCATCATGAACACAAATGCGTACATGGGCACTGAAATATGATAGTAGAACTAAGGTGTATAAAGGAATCAGCCTAATGATATAGAATATGTTTATATTACATTTGTTAAAATTATCATTGAAATAAAAAACAAAAAAAAATAATTCTCACAGATAACTCCTAAACAACCACCTCTCCCCTGCTGAGTAGATGCATAGTGCAGTAGCTCTCAACTTACACTACATCCATGAATAAGGAATTCTCAGTTAAAAATTAAAGCTTTAATAGCCAATAAAACTGCCTACTAAGGCAATTAGTAAGGATGATTCAACCCAAAATTAAGAGAATTAACTCAAGAAACTGTATAGGTAAAGATGAGGTATTATTAAAACAGGTTGAAATGTATTAATTTTACAGTCTTGACAATAATTATCAGGAGTTCTAATAACTCAGACAATACATTCAAATAGTCTGCCTTTCCCCATTTTCTTCCAGAATTCTTCAACTTATTAGCCTAACTAATTGCTTCAGAATACCATTGTTGTTCCCAACTGCTGCTAATAGAAACAACTCCTGCAGAACTATGAACATTTAGGTGACTTGCTTCCTTAAAGGAAAATGCTAAATGTCTTGGTGGTTTGATAATTTTGGATTGAGAAAAGTTGCTGACCTAGATAGATTCATTCATTCACCTATTTGTCAAATATTTATCAAGCAACAAGAACATGCCAGAAACCATATAGCACTGGGGACCCAGTAGCAAACAAAGTCCCTGACTTCAGAATGTGTACAATCAATGGTGACAGGGGGCTTAATAAATAAGTAAATAGCATAAATTCCAATATAATAAGTATTGTAGAAAAAAAATAGCCAGGATAAGGAAAGCCACTGGAGGTAGCTATTTTTCATAGTTAATCCCAAATATATTCAGATAAATAGGGAGCTCTTCCTCTTTGCATCCAGGAGTCTATATTAAAGATTTCTGACTCCCCCTCCTAACTTCCATCCAGATGTTAAGAGTCTGAGGCTCAGGCTGAGCATCTGACCTATTTGTTCCTCTTTATACCACATGGGAATGGTTAACAGTGCCACTCCCCCTGCTTGTGCTCATACTCTTTTTCTCTCTTTCTCAAATAAATAAAATCATTAAAAAAAAAAAAAGAATTTGTAACTGTGTAACGATGGATGTTACCTAGACTTATTGTGGTGATTATTTTGAAATATAAACATATATGGAATCATTTTATTGTATACTGTAAACTATTATGTTTTATGTCAATTATAGCTCAATAAAAAATACATAAAATAAAAAGCTCCTGACTATGAGGTCCCAATCAATACTGGTTGAGATTTGGAGATTCAGCCTGAAGGATTAGCTAAAAGAAGTCTGAGTGTTATGAGATATTCAGGTCTAACATCTCTGACCCTGGCAACTCAAGGTCTTTCCAGGACACCGACAAACTCCCATGGTGTAGTAGATACCACGTGGCCAATATAAATTCCTAAAATTCTTGTAGTGGAATGTTCCCAGGTTCTAGCAGTTCATAAACTGTTGAGTTCCTCTGACTTATAGTACTATACTTCCTCGAAACCCTTATTAAGAATAGGGGCTGGGGTATCCAACTGGTTCAGTCAGTAGAACATATGGTTCTTGATCTCAGGGTCATGAGTCTGAGCCCCACACTGAGCATAGAGCTTACTTTAAAAAAGAAAAAGGAGGGGCGCCTGGGTGGCTCAGTCAGTTAGGCATCTGCCTTCAGCTCAGGTCATGATCCCAGGATCCTGGGATGGAGCCCCACATCAGGCTTCCTGCTCAGCAGGGAGTCTGCTTCTCCCTCTACCCTTCACCTCCCTCATGCTCTCTCTATCTCTCTCTCTCAAATAAATAAATAAATAAAATCTTTAAAAATAATAAAAATAAATAAAAATAAAAAAGAAAAAGGAGTAGTGGCTAATCTCAAAGGCTAATTAAGAAATCTAATAAGAGGGATCCCTCTAATAGAGGGATCCCTAATAAGAGGGATCCTCTGGTCTAAGTTTAAGAACTACTGATCAGAGGTACCCGGGATGGCGCAGCGGTTTGGCGCCTGCCTTTGGCTCAGGGTGCGATCCTGGAGACCCGGGATCGAATCCCACGTCGGGCTCCCTGCATGGAGCCTGCTTCACCCTCTGCCTGTGTCTCTGCCTCTCTCTCTCTGTGTGTGACTATCATAAATTTAAAAAAAAAAAGAAAAAAAGAAAAGCTGTTTAAAAAAAAAAAAAAAAGAAAAGAAAAGAAATCTAATAAGAGGGCAGCCCGGGTGGCTCAGTGGTTAAGCGCCACCTTCAGCCCAGGGCCTGATCCTGGAGACCCGGGATTGAGTCCCACATCAGGCTCCCTCCATGGAGCCTGCTTCTTCCTCTGCCTCTCTCTCTCTCTCTCTCTCATTAATAAATAAAATCTTAAAAAAGAAATCTAATAAGACTGGGACTAATAGTTAAGAAACTTATATCTGAAATAGAGTTTCTCAAAGTATAATCTCCAAACCAGCAACATCAGCATTTTCTGAGAATTTGTTAAAAATGCAAATTATAAGGCCCTGTCCCCCACACACTGAGTCAGAAATTATGGGACAAGGCCCAGCAACTGGTATTTAGCAAGACTTCCAGATAATTCTGATGCATATTAAAGTTTAAGAACCACTGATCAGAGGTACCCTAAGATGATATCATCAATATTATGAAGAAGCAGCCTAGGAGTAAACAATCTGTTCAGACAACACACCTAAAACTTCCAAGAACATGGCAAGCTGATGGAGAAAGTAAATCATTAGACTCTTCTTTGTTTGTTTGTTTGTTTGTTTGTTTCTTTTCTAAGAATTGGGTGCCAGTAACATATGGAACCAGTTAAGTCCTCTGGTCTAAGTAGCTGGCCAGAATTTGGATCCAGATCTGGACAGAAGGCAGAGGCGTTTGCAGAGGCCAGAGAAGCAATCATAAGAAGAAAAAAAAAGTTCCAGAACACGAGCAGATTTTAATATTTTATGGTAGAATTGGCCATTCTCATGCTCCACCCCATGCCATGCCACACTGAAAACATACCCATCTGCTTTAAGCTCAGTCCCACCCTGCCCATAAATTATTTTTTTGCCCCCCAAATATGGCACACATTTAAAAAGACGTCACTGCAGTTTATGGATCTGGGCTGGGGGGATTTGCAAATGCAAGGGCCATTAATTGTATTCACAGCTGTGGCCTTCCCCATGCTAGAAAAAGTTAGGCTTTCAGTAATGCATTCTGTATTGAATGCCAAGGAAGAAAGCCTCCTTTTGTCCCTCTTTATGTAGTGATTTCCATAAGCTCTCAGACTCTAGCAGCACATGAAATTTGGTCCCTTAGTATTTTGTTGATAAAAATAGGAAAGGGGTGCCTAGCTGACTCAGTGGGTGGAACATGTGACTCTTGATCTCAGGGTTGTGAGTTGGAACCCCATGTTGGGCAAAGACATTACTTGAAAGAAAGAGAAAGAAAGAAAGAGAGAGAGAGAAGAAAGAGTATCCAATAAGATAAACATCATTACTAACTAAAGGAGAATGGGGGGAAAAAAGAGAGAATAGATGTTGCACTTGGTAGAGAAATTTAGATTTTATAATCAAATATACCTATAGCTCCAGTTTCAGAACCCTGGACTTTGCTATGAGAAAAGTCCCTTTCTTGGCTAATTTCAAAGGTTAATGAAGGTTAGACAGTACAGCCTCAGGCATCTATGTATTCAAATGGCAGGCAAATGATAAAGACAGTGAAGTGCACCTTTGGTACCCCAGGCCCGCTTCCCCCTGTCTCTCTGTAACCCTCTGTCACCTCCAGGTAAAACTTCTTCACCACCCACATCCAATCAGTCAAATTACTCCACCTTCACAATGTCTCTCACCCATCACTTTGACCCAAATATCTAAGGCTGTGTAAAAACAGCATTGTCAGATTTCATAAATGTGCAATGATGACTCAAACTGAAAAGAGACATTTTGTCACAAGGGAAACAGAGCTTGTCAAAGAAATTCATATTAAAATCAGATAGCCCTCAAATTCTAGGTTAGAGAGCTTTATTTTTAGAGATAAGTTTTAGGCTTTGTACTATTTCTCAAAAACTAAATTTAAATAAGTGACCCTTCATTTTAAAAACCAGGAATAGTATTTTACTGTTATGAATCCATTAAAATTTATATTTGTCAATAATTAAGATAATTTCTGGGTATTGGAGAATTTTAGTTTTTAGACTCTGTTCTCCTTACACTTGAAATTGAATAGCACTTCACTATTTTGCCCTGTAAAAACACTTCATTCTTTGGGATGCCTGAAGTAAATCAGTAAACATGTCTTTTATGTTCATATACCAGTCACTTAATAGTTGGTAAAACTGAATGCTCTTGCCTTCGTGCCACCTTCAGTAAAGTCAATATCCTCCTTGTCGCTCTCAACATTGCCTAAATAGATATTTTTGAATAGGCTGCTGCTAAGAGTCAAGTTCCCAAGTATTCTTTGAACTTTCCTCTTCCTTCATCTCTACTTTTTTTTTTCCTCTTTGTGTTTCTCCCTGACAACATAAGGTCTAAGGAAAATAAGCCAAGGGTGAAAATATTTACAGGCTGTGATTCAGAGAGTTTCCATCTGGGACATCTACTTGAAGGAAAGTGTGAGATTCAGGACTTTTCATTTACTAGCATTCTCCCTTGTACCAGGGTATGGGAGGTCTCCTTGGTGTTCTCTTCTTTATCACCTTGCTGGTGGCCTGTCACACTGCTCTGTGTAGCAACCTCCAGGCCACCCCAGGAGGAAGAGAATGATCAGCTTATGAGGACAGGCAGGAACAACATGCCCCAATAGTCCTGCCAGGAAAAGCAGACCACAGCACAACCCGCTTTGGCTCTCCCCTTTCCCTCCGAATTACACCATCAGATAATATTTACAGGGAAGGAGTAAAGCCCCTCTGATGGAACTCAGTTGATGTACCCTGTCCTAGAAGGGGAAACACTTCCACTGAGACCCAGTGAGAGTCAGGCCTCCCCTCAGGGGGGCACCCCAGCCCAGAGGGAGGATGTACAGGGAATAGCCAGTGCTCTGCATTTTTAGTAACCGGTAGCTTTCCATCAGACCACAGGAGGCTCTCGCAAAGCACCCCGGGGGTTCAACCCAGGATGCTGGGAAAGTAACATTACAATTCAGCAGTTAAAAGGGACATCAGCGTAACTTTTGGGGAAGGAAAGACTCCTTTATAGAAAAAAGAGAGGAAGCTACAAAGACAACAAGAAGGAAACAAAAGACTAGGAGGAAAAGTTCTGCAGACCTGGTAGGAAAACTATAAAACTTAGAACTATAGAAGAATAGAAAAAGTAAACCATATACAAGATAAGAGATAGCTATGACTTCTTAAAAGAGAAGGCTAAAAAGTGGATGAGTGTTTTAAGTCGTTGAGAACCATTTTATAACTCATTCAAAAAGCAAGAGGGCAAGGGTAAACAATGAAAAGGTTAGAGGGTTACACAGGGAAAAGAACCTACTGACAGCACGGGTTGATGAACAACAAAATGAGTTATAGAGTAGTTGTGGAATTTAATTATTTAGAAAAACATAAAAAGTGAATTCTAAAAATCTTCATCATCTAGCACCTACCATTCCCCTAGCACTTTATAGTTACTGCCCTGGCTACTTTGTAAGGCTGTTACAATTAAATAATACACCTGGACCAGACTGATATTGAGCACTTTTGTTTCTTTCCATTCAGTCTGGTTTGTTGAATGAATGCTCCCCGTTCTCAACTATTTTAAAAATGGCATCTAGTCTAACCCCCAGGACAATCCTGTGAAGTTAGGAGGAAACATAATGGTGTTCTCTTTTATCCTAAGGCCCATGGAAGCCAAAGGTGTAGTTCTAGGTCACAGAGGTAGCCACTAAGACCGTGTGAAGCATAAACTCCCTGTAAAAGCATTTTTGAAAGATTTTAGTGCTAGTTCCCACTTCGAGAAATTCATTCACAATATGCTCTATTATAATAATGGTGGGGAGAAAAAGAAACAGAAGAACTCCTTGATCTAGTTCATTTACTTGGAAGAATGAGTACATCCTGTGACATCTTCTTAACGTTGGAGAATCTGGGGCACTTGTTATATTTGGGAATATTTGTCCAAGCGTTTTTGTATAACCACTCTCAACCAACAGTGCTAATAAACTAAAATATACTGTGTTGCATTCATTGCCCTGAAACAAAAAGCTGCCTTTTCAACATGACAGTTAACTGCAATGAATGTTTTCTGAATAAATATTTTTGGTTTCCTAAGTCACACAGTCAGCTTTCATATTATGCATCAAAAACAATCTTCCAAGTTTAAAAAAAATCACAACTATTTTGTAAATAAAATGTTAAGCCAACATGAACCTAAGAATCTCTCAAGGATAGACTTAAGAGCAAGGATAGACTCTAACAATTGATTGTAAATGCATCTGTTATAATTAATAAAGATAATGTCAATGATGGAAATGAAATTTCTTAAACAATAATTAACATCTAGATGATTCAGTTTTTGATTATTTGGGTTGCGAGGTAATGGGAAAGAGCCAAGAAAACCACTGTTAAATAACTATCCAACTACAACAATAGCGCTGAATAAAAATGCAGGAAGAGAAAAGGAAGCAGATGGTGGAGAGAAGGAACGAGCAGGGCTATGGACCAGACATTTAGATTCATTTATTCTACATTAGTTTGCCCAGTAGATAATTTCAATGCAGTCGAAACTGACTCATAAAGAAATTAAGTGACTTGTCCAATATCATAAGTAAAAGTAGAAGCTAAGATTTGAATCCAGACATCTCAAGATTCCAAAGTTTAAATGCCCAGAGTTCATGGGTCTGCACATACTCACCTCTCCCTGCTTACCTCTCTCCCTCCTTGCTCCCACACCCCAGCTTCAGTTACTTCAACAGGACAGATTCTTTCCTCTGCCACAACTACTAACCCGCCTTTTCTTTTGCTTAAGAAACTCTTGTTCCCACTCTATCTTGCTGGTGCTTTCTCACCTTTTGGTTCTCAGCATAAAGAGTCACTTCCTCACAAGGTGGTACCCCAATCCAAAATGCGATTCCCCTGGTATATGTCTTTGTAGGACTCAAGTCTTTCCCATTTCATCCATCATGTTTTGTAATTATATATCTGATGCTACCCTCCCCACTAAACTGCAAGTTTTATCAGTGCAGTGATTACATCTGCGTGCTCTTTATTCTCTACCCAGGAACTAGCACTGGGCCCAACACACAGAACGCAGTCAATAAATATTTCTGAGTGAATGAGAAAGTGAGACATGGGAATTGTCCAAAATTATCCGTTATCTAAGATGCCCCCAGTTCTAGACTATCCAATACCATTAAGTTAGCCAAGAGCATTTAGAATTTACGGTGGTAGAAGGCTTCTTGAGGCTGCTGCTGGTGCACCAAAAGGGAATGTTAGCAATGAGAAAAGAAACTGTTGCCCACTTTATCAAAAATGCATTAATCAAAACACACAGGAGAAAGCCCTGGAAACTTTGTGGACCTGAAGCCCCTCACCATGCTGGGAAATCAGCATTGTCTGGGGGATTGACAGTCACTCACTGGGCCAAAAAACCGCGGCTTTTCCACATTAGTGTCATAGGCATCATAGTGTGTCTGTTCTGGGTGACCACCAGACAGTCTGATTAAACTACGTGTCTAGTCTCATTACCAACTCTTCAACATTAATTACTACAAACAAATCCAGCCTTACTCTTTTTGGGTTTTATACTCAAAGGCACAGCCTGTCCCTCCAATGATGTTCCTGATCTTTATTCTGGGCTTCACTTACAACAAAATTGGCCTGGGTAACTTCCCGTGGATGAAAACTAATGCATCCTAGTTAAATAAGGATTGAAGAACCAGTCAAAATACCTTAGTTTTCATTCAGTTCTGTTACCGCCTAATGCACTTGGATGCCAAATAATTTTAACCCCCCACTTAATTATCTTAACTTTTCCATCTATAAAATTATAATCACCGCTCTGACAGACTTATGGCTAGTCTGAGGGCCTGTAAGATTCTCAGAGACAGCAGGATAACTGACCCTTGCTCTGACTCTGCAACTCTGAAACCAGAAAGATCCTAGACCAGACTGTGCTAGCCTAGGGAGAATAAATACGTTAAAAGAAGGTGTGGTGCTTGCTTCAGCAGCACATATACTGAAATTGGAATAATTCAGAGATTAGCATGGCCCCTGTGCAAGGATGACATCGAAATTTTGCAAAATGTTCCACATTTTTAAAACTGGGAAGAAAAAAAAAGAAGGTATGTTGATGCTTCTTTTATACCAGTCTCTATGGTCATTTTGTGTAATATCAAGATTGATGATCTGATCATAAGGATCCAGCCGGGCTTGGAAGAAGGAGGGGGTTGCCTATTCTTCAGTGACACTTCCTCCAAGTCCCAATGTGTACCTCACTCATTCAGACTTAATCAAATACAATGATATTGAAGCCCTTTCTGGAAGACTCAGAGGCTTACACACTGCGTCTGTCATTGGAGAACATCGTTTAACTTTTTTATTGTGCAGCACTTTCTTCTACCTGCATTGGTTAGATACACCTTGACTCATTTCCTAGGTAGTCTTTGTGACTGGCCTCTGTATCTGTCAGCACCTACAGTTGATACTTGTCAAAAGGGTAGGCTCAAATATGCTTTGGAAATAGAGAAGGTATTTCACAAATACAAGTGATTGCTGCCAACTGTCTACAAAGATGAATTTTTATCTTGTTTCTTTTCTATAATAAATAGATATCATATGGTATTTGCAATAGGCTTAATTCAGATTCTACTGCTGCTTAGAGGTTTTGTGTCTTTAGAGAAATCACACTCTCAGAACCTGAGTATCTTCATCCGAAAAGTGGAAACTCAATAATAGTATTACCTACCTCATAAGGTTGTCATGAGGGCAAAAGACCCTGGAAGTACATAGTGCTGTGCCAATACAGTGATGGTGAGGATATTTTAATGTGAAGTCAGTAACCCAAAATTTGAGAGAAGTAAATGAATTTAAAGGCTCTACATCAGAATACTTTATGCTGAAAACAACAGAAAATTTAACTCAAACTGCCTTAAATAGTAATGGGAATTCATTGGCACCTGTACCTAAAAGTCCATAGGAAATGTAAGCCTCAAGCATTACTCACATAAGTTCTGGCTAGACTTCTCTAAAGCTCTACTGACTATGCCTTATTCCATACGTTGCCTCTCCCTCAGGCTGGCATCCCCCACCATTGCAAGATGCCTGCCAGCAGCTATCAGGGCAACATACTTTCCCCTTAAAATTCAGGGAAGAGAGAACATGACATCTCACAATGAACAAGAATCTCAGCTTTGGAGACCCTTGAACTAGCCATTGTGGAGAGGTGAATGCCACCTGGTGTGTAAAACTGAGGAGACTCAGTAGAGTTGTTATACAGGGAGAAAGGTGATATGAATGTCACACAGACAACCACAATTGTAGTAACACAATAAAGTAACACAATAAATGCTCAATGGGTGACAATGCATTCCAAAGTTGTTGTTTTAAGGAAATAAAATAACTGAAAAAACGTTGAATTCTGAGGTTTCTAGGATCCTAATGAGTCAGATGGCAGGGAGAAGGAGGATAGAAGTAGCTGGCAAGGACTCTGCACAACAGAAATCCCAATGTGTAAGCTTGCTCAGGAGGAAGCCTACTGTCCCCTGGGGCACCCAGAGCTGAGCACCACTGGCTTAAGGACAATTTTCTTTCTTTCTTTTTCTTTTTTTCTTTTCTTTTCTTTTCTTTTCTTTTCTTTTCTTTTCTTTTTCTTTTCTTTTTTTTCTTTCTTTCTTTCTTTCTTTCTTTCTTTCTTTCTTTCTTTTCTTTCTTTCTCTTTCTTTCTCTTTTAGATTTATTTATTTGAGAGAGAGGGAGAACATGTGCAAAAGTGAGCCAGGAAGGGACAGAGAGAGAAAGAGTCCTTAAGCAGACTCCTTGCTCAGCACAGATCCCCACACAGGACTCAATCCCAGGACCGAAAGATCATGATCTGAATGGAAACCAAGAATTGGAAGCTTACCCAACCAAGCCACCAAGGCACCCCTGCTGGAAAATTTTTATTTTATTTTATTTTACTTTATTTTATTTTTATTTTTATTTTTATTTTTATTTTTTTACCTTGCTGGAAAATTTTTAAATGAAAGTTCCTCAAATTACTCTTCCATAGGAAATCCACAACACTTCCATCTACCACTGGAAAGGCAAAAACACTTGACACAAATGCCATCTCTGCTTAGAAAAATAGTAAAAGGACAGATCTCTTAAGATGATTTCCTTTTGCCTGAATAAAGCATTTTTTGGGTCTTGGGGTTCATTTGATTGTAAAGAACTGAAATCACTCAAAGGACTGGAGCATAAAGGGAATTTGTTGAATGAATACCAAGTATCTCCCAGCCAGGAAGTACAACTGGCCTCAAAAAGGAATAGGGGCCCCTGGTGTTCTCAGGCTCTGGGTTGGCCATTTCTAGGCTAGTTCATCATTGGTACTTTGGTGTTCAGTCATCTAAATGGACTTTATTTATCCTTTGAGCCATGGGGAAAGTGTAAGACAATGAAGAAACTGTGAGCTGCCCCTCACCCCCCACACCCATTTGCCTCTTCTACTCAACCTATACAGCTATACAGAGACCTCGGCCAGCAGTAACCTGGTCCTCACTGATTCTCTCTGAAGCAGAAATTTCCATTTGTATAGTAAGACCCTATATTTATGAGAGTTCAGGCTCCACCTGCCTGATGCCAAGTGGGAGATTAATGAAGAAAAATGATTCATCCAGTTGACAAATATGTATTGAATACCCACCGTATGCCAAACCTGGTTCTAGACTCTGGGAATAAACAATGAGTAGGGCAGACAACCCTCCTGCCCTCATTCTGGTAGGGAAGACAGGCAAGAAATATGCAAATATATAATGTAATGTCAGGTGCCCTGAGTGCAATGTGGAAAAACGAAACAGGATTGGTGGATAGATTGATGGGTGAAAGGCACCTGGGATGCCCAGTGGCACCAGGGCTCAGGGAACATACTGCATGATTCTGGCATGAACCTGGCACTTTAGTCATTCAGCCAGAGCTCTACTGTGCTAAGGACAGGATACCCTGTCATGCCCAGTGCTGCAGGACAAACAAAAGGGCCGGCCCTTTCTTTACTGCAATTGAAGACGTGATTTATTATTATTGTTATTACTGTGACTATTGTTATTACCACTGTTGGCTTTGGCAGTGGAGTTCTCTGTTGTTTCATAATCTGATCCTAAAAGAGGGGTAGCCCTGGTGGCTCAGCGGTTTAGGGCCACCTTCAGCCCAGGGCATGATCCTGGAGACCCTAGATCGAGTCCCATGTCAGGCTCCCTGCATGGAGCCTGCTTCTCCTTCTGCCTGCGTCTCTGCCTCTCTCTCTCTCTCTCTCTGTGTGTGTGTGTGTCTCATGAATAAATAAATAAAATCTCTAAAAGAGGCCATTGAAATTCATAGCTCAGAGGATATTTGGGAAGCAATGCAATAGAATGGTTTAGAGCAGAGGTCAGTAAACAAAGGCCCACATGCCAAATCCAGCCCACTTTCTGTTTTAATGTCTGTTTTATTTTTTTTTTAATTTTTTTTTTATTTATTTATGATAGGCACACAGTGAGAGAGAGAGAGGCAGAGACGCAGGCAGAGGGAGAAGCAGGCTCCATGCACCGGGAGCCCGATGTGGGATTCGATCCCGGGTCTCCAGGATCACGCCCTGGGCCAAAGGGAGGCGCCAAACCACTGCGCCACCCAGGGATCCCTAATGTCTGTTTTATAAGACTGAGTTTCTTTAGGTTTTGTTTTGTTTTGTTTTTACATTTTTAAGTGGCTGGGGAAAATAGAAGTAAATGAAATATTTTATGTGATATGTGCAAATTATGTGAAATTCAAATTTTAGTGTCCGTAAATAAAGTTTTGCTGGAATATACACACACACACAAAGGAATAGGGGCCCCTGAATGGCTCAGTTGGTGGAGCATGTGACTTCCGATCTCAAGGCTGGAGTTTGAGCACTGTTCTGGTATAAAGATTGCTTAAAGATATATATATTTTTTTTTTTTCTTTTAAAGGAGGGGGTAAATGAATTCATTTGACCAGGAAGTAAATGCCCATTTGTTTTACTCTTCTGTCACGACTGACTTGCGTAGCTTAACTTGCCCATAGGTCAGCCTTGGCTTTATATATTCCTTATTTGAGAGCCACTAGTGCAATGCTAAGTGGTTCCTATAAGCTAGTTTCAAACTTCTGGGAAAAAGAGCCCACTGTTACATCTAAGCTCAGGTGTCTGTCCTTGCCCAAACAATAGGGTCATCCAGTAAGGTCTGAAGCATACCTAGGAGGGGTTTTATCATTGGGCTTTGAGAAGGGGAGTGAGCAGGAAGGTCAAAAAGACCAGTATGTATATGTTACACATGTCATTCCTTCCATCTTCTATCAAAGTGCAGTCAGTGTTACATGATTTCATAAAAACATCAGAAACAAGTAGAGAAACACAGATTAAGTATAGGTAACTAATTTCTCAGCTTGGCCCTATTCTATCTTTGTATGTACCTTTCATACAGCAGAATTTCTTAGTGCTGCATTTTTCTCACCTGCCCAATAAAGATAATCATATTTGTTCTTATAACTAATAGGATTACAGAGAGAATAAAGAAATAATAGATGTGAAAATGCGTTAAAACATTAAAATGATGTTATTTATACTCTGCGCACTATAAAGCATCTCCTCTGAATTCCAACTCAAATCCACTGTTTCTAAGAAAATACTGACAAGTTCAAGGATTATTTGTTAAATCAGCCATTTTGTGTTAATCCCCCTAGGTAGACACACAGTTTATGTCTTCCACATAAGTGTGTGGTTCAGTGTTTTCTGGTTACATGGTTACATAGCATACATATTCTGCAGATATGTGGGAAGAGAGCAGAATAGATTATAGAAAGGCAGAAAAGTAAAAAACAAAAGCAAAAAGTAGCAACAAAGTAAAAACAACAAAGAAACTTCACCCCCCAAAACAAATATAGATATGGGAATAACAGTCTGCGGTGATATTGTTCCTTTTCCACTAAAAACAAAAAAGAATGGAAATAGGCTGCAAATGAGGAATTAATATTCAGTATGAGAAAAATTCTCAGGAATGAGAGCTGCTAAGCTTTCCCTATGAACAACAGCATGGGATTTCTCCCTCTCAGGCAGGGGATGATGCATTCTTTGACTGCAGAATTTCTTGCATTCATCTTTGTTTCCCGAGGAGCCAGCATGGCACCTGCTGCTGTAGGCGCGGAGTCCATATTGTTGAGGACATGAATGTTCAGAGATAGAGAAGGAGACATTCTTGTCTCTTCTTTGATCTTGATTCAGCAAACAATCCAATTATTTAAAAAATTAGTAAGATGAAGCAATGTACACTCTAAGTGGCTATGATACTAAGGAATTAATAATTCTTTAGGTATGATAATCCTAATGTGTTTATATCTAAAAAGAGAGTCTTTATTTTAGAGAAAGATCTTTAAAAATCAAAGATTATCTTTAATCGGGATTTAATTGGAATTTCTTCAAAAGAAACAGGGTAAGGAACAAAAGAAACAAAAATGGCCATACACTGATCATTGTTCAAGCTGAGTAATAGATAAAAGTGTTCACTATAGTATTGTGTCTGCCTTTTGCACATGTTTGAAATTTTCCATAACAAGCATCTTTTTAAAAAAGGAAAGAAATGTAAAACACAAAATGCAACTCATGGACTTAAGGTATAATCTGAATTAGCTTTGGTCATGTAACAGCTTCTATTACAATTATAACACTGTCGATCTTAAATAGCTCAATCTAAAAACAGCTAAAACTTGCTTTTCTTCTGTCATCCACAAAAATGATTTTCAGTACCAATTAAATTTCAAATAATTGTGGCTTTTCAGGGTAATAAAAAGCTCAGCAAATCTCATTACTATGTTTGTCATACTTAGTGCAGTATTCCTATTAAAGATGTTCTTTAGTGTAAAATGTTGGCTAAGAAATTTAAATAAATCTTATTTTAAAGTTTCTAAAGATATTGGCCAAATATTCAATCATGCCTTCTGATCTCAAAGATTGAAGAAATTGTCAAATGGAAGCATTTCTCTATATTCTTTAAAACACTTGTTGTTTTTGTTTTTTTTATAGGATTTGCATTTATTTATTAATTTAGTTTATTTATTCATTCATGAGACACACAGAGAGAGAGGCAGAGACACAGGCAGAGGGAGAAGCAGGCTCCATGCAGGGAGCCCAATGCGGGCCCTGATGTGGGAACCCCGGGATCACACTCTGAGCTGAAGGTCGACGCTCAACCCCTGAGCCACCCAAGTGCCCCCAAAACTGGTGTTATTGAAGACAATGGCCTTTATATTGCCTACAGCTCTTTACATATGTTCCAAATCAGCATTTTTTTATAACTCAGTTCCAGGGAAAAAAATTATGTTCTGAGGAGGATAAATCCTTTTAATCATTCAACAAATTGTATAATATATATATATATATATGTGTGTGTGTGTGTATATATATATATATATATATACATTTTTATTTTGTCTAGCTTTCCAGGAAACTCAAAACTAAATTCAAGTATCTCTGCTTTTTTTATGTGTCCCCTTTCCTTTTACATAGCTTAATTTTTTTTATGAGTCACTTATTATAAAACTGTATCCTTTAGAATTAGTAATAACTGAAGTCACTGATGCGGATTTTATCTACATTTTAGCACCTTTCAAATCAGTATGCATCTTAAAATCAGTATAGTTTTCCAGAAGCAGTTTTTTCTTATTTAAAATTATATTAATAATGATGAGTCATATTTTATTATGACCCAGATTTGAAAATATTAAAATGTCTTCGACAATTATTCTGTAACATGAAAATATTATCATAGCAGAACAGTAAAAACTAGGGGTGGAATTAAGTCTTATTAAATACTTCAAGTCATATATGCCATATTTCAAAGAGCTGTCTCTCATGCCTGACTTTTTAAAATTAATGTGTAATAAAGGAAAGGAAGATAGCAGCAGAGTAGAAGGACCTTATGCTCACCTTATCCCATGAATACAACTAGATAACCATCCAATAATCCTAAGTACCCCAGAAATTGACCCAAATTCCACAACTAAAGGTAGAGAAGAGACCACATCAAAGAAGGTAGGAAGTATGGAGACATGATTTGGAAGAGAAGCACATCCTGGCTGCTGCTGTAGAGAGAAAGCCATTGTTGCAGAGAGGTATGAGAAACAGACTAGCACACAGGGGAGTGCTATGGAGATGACTCCCCATAGCAATTGTCTTGGAAAGCAAGAGTGGCTGAATTTCATGAGTTCTTGCAAGCAGCAAGGCTTAAAGCCTCAAGTTCTAAAGGCCAATGGCCTTGGCTCTGGGAGATCCTGAAGGTATTGGGGCTGATCTTAGAGAGAAGATAGGCAAACAGCCTGCAGACATACCCTGTGGAAACAGCAATCTGAAGAGTGCCTAGATCACACAGTGGGGAGGTTATTTGCTCTTTTTTAAAAAAATTTTTTTATTTATGTATTTGAGAGAGCCAGCAAGAGAGAGCATGAGCTCTCTCATGGAAGGGTGCAGGGAAAGGGAGAAGCAGGCTCCCCAATGAGCAGGGTGCCCAATGTGGGGCTCGATACCAGGACCCTGAGATCATGACCCGAGCCAAAGGTAGATAGTTAATGACTGAGCCACCCAGGTGCCCCTATTTATTCTTGAGGCATGTTCCAGAGAGGCAGCATTCATAGAGAGACCCCTCTGGGACAAAGGAACTGATCAGTGCCATTTCCCTCACCATAAGCACAGGGTCACCTGTAGGAACAAGTGCAGCACCAACACTCACTACCTAATTTGCTTACAACAAGACCTGACCTCTATGCTCTGGTGGAACCGCCCCTCCCAGTCATTCTTGCTTCAGTCCCAGCACACCAGGCCTTTTCCCACAGACCACCAGCACAAACCCCCTGTCCAAACCCATGTCTCCCTGTAGGGGAGCTTTCCAGAGTCTCAGTTCTGGCAGCGGTGGCAAAAGGTCTCATTTCACAAGCAGCCCAGAGTTAAAATGCACCGCATTCAGGCTAGGGACCAAAGACTGACTACAACAGGCAAAGAGAGCCTCTGCAGATGATTCACCTAAAGGATAAGGCAGCCAGGACACAATAGCAGAGTGCACACAGCACACACTGGAGACACTCCAGGAAGCACTAGGCCCTGGGGAATAGGAGACACTATACTGCAGGGCACTACAGGATCTCTTCTTCATAAAGCCCCGCCCTCAATAACAAGATATATAGCGACTTTCCTAAAACACGGAAACAGGCACGGAGACTTAGACAAAATGAGAAGACAGAAGAATTTTTCCCAAATTAAAGAAAAGGACAAGGCCACAGCCAAAGATCTAAATGAAACAGATATAAGTAATATGGCTGTTGAAGAACTTAAAGCAACGATCATAAGTATACTCACTGACTTGAGAGATGAGTGGAGGGTATCAGTGAGACTATTAACACAGAGATAAGGAATAACATAGCAGAGATAAAGGGCTCAATAAGTGAAGTGAGAAACACTCTTGATGGAATGAACAGTGGAAGGAACAGAAGAATGAATTAATGACCTAGAAGACAGAGTAATAGAAAGTAATCAAGCTTACCAAAAGACAGAGAAAACAATTAGGTAACATGAGAATAGACTTAGGGAACTCAGTGACCCCATACATACTCCAAATTCATATTAAAGGAATCCAAGAAGAAAGAGAAAAGGGGGCAGAGAATTTATTTGAAGAAATAATAGCTGAAAACTTCCCTAATCTGGGGAAGGAAACACATATCCAGGAGTCACAGAAAATTCCCATTAAAATCAACAAAAGCAGAGCCACACCATGACGTATTGTAATTAAAATGGCAAAATATAGTGACAAAAAATATTAAAAGTAGCCAAAAGAAGACAGTTACATACAAAGGAAATCCCATAAGCCTGTCAGCAGATTTTTCAGCAGAAACTTTCCAAGCCAGAAAGGAGTGCCATGATATATTCAAAGGGCTGAATGAGAAAAACTTGCAGCCAAGAATACTCTATCCAGTAAGGCTATAGTGCAAAAAAGGATAGATAAAGAGTTTTGCAGGCAAACAAACACTAAAAGAGTTCATAACTACTAAACCAGCACTACAAGAAATACTAAAGAGGATACTTGGAGTGGAAAAGAAAGATAAAAAATGACAGGTGGGAAAGATAAAAAATGAAGGTGGGAAACACAAAGCAGTAAAAATTAATATTTCTGTAAAAAAAATCAGTCAAAGAACTCCTAAAATAAAAGGATTTAGATATGATACCATATACTAAAACATGGGAAGAAGTAAACAATGGGTTCAAACTTCAACAACCATCAATTTAACATAGACTGCTATATGTAGAAGATGTTATACACAAACCTAATGGTTACCACAAATCAAAAGCTGCTACTGTGAAAGAATAAAGAGAAAGAAACCCAAATATATCACCAAAGAAAACCAGAAAACCATGAAAGATAAAAAGACAAGAAAGGATCAGAGAAGAACTACAAAAACAGTGACAAAACAAGTAATAAAATGGCAATAAATATATACCTGTCAGTAATTACACTGAATGTAAATGGACTAAACACTCCAATCAAAAGACACAGGGTGACAGAATGAATAAAAAACCAAGATGCACCTATATGCTGCCTACAAGAGCCTCATTTCAGTCTTAAAGACACCTGCAGATCCAATGTGAGGGGATGGAGAAACATCATGCAAATGGATGTCAAAAGAAAGCTGGAGTAGCAGTACTTACATCAGACAAACTGGACTTTAAAACAAAGACTATTGGGGAATCCTGGGTGGCTCAGCGGTTTAGCACCTGCCTTCGGCCCAGGGCATGATCCTGGAGTCCTGGGATCAAGTCCCACATCAGGCTTCCTGCATGGAGCCTGCTTCTCCCTCTGCCTGTGTCTCTGCCTCTCTCTCTCTCTATGTCTCTCATGAATAAATAAATAAAATCTTAAAAAAATAAAAATAAAAGAATAAAACAAAAACTGTAATGAGACAAAGAAGGGCATTACATCATAATAAAGAGGATAAACCAGGCAGCCCCGGTGGTGCAGCAGTTTACCACCGCCTGCAGCCCAGGGTGTGATCCTGGAGGCCCAGGATCGAGTCCCACTTCAGGCTCCCTGCATGGAACCAGCTTCTCCCTCTGCCTGTGTCTCTGCCTCTCTCTCTCTCTCTCTCTCTGTGACTATCATAAATAAATAAAAAAAAATTTAAAAAAGAAGATATAACAATTATAAATATTTGTGTATTCAATGCATCCAAATACATAAAACAGTTAACAAATATAAAGGAACTAATTAATAATAATAATACAATAATAGTAGGGTATTTTAATATCCGCCCACACTTAACATTAATGGACAGATCATCCAAACAGAAAATCAGCAAGGAAACAATGCCTTTGAGTGGCAAACTGGACCAGATGAATTTAAAAGATATGTTCAAAACATTCCACACTAAAATAGCAGAATACACATTCTTTCAAGTGCACATGGAACATTCTCCAGAAATGATCACCCATTAGGCCACAAAACAAAAGCCTCAAAAAAAATTAAAAGATCAAATTTAAAAGATCATTCATCTTTTCTGAACACAACGCTATGAAACTAGAAGTTTCAACCATAAGAAAAAAATCTGGAAAGACTACAAATACTTGCTACCAAACAATGAACATATCAGTCAGGATATAACAGAAAAAATAAAGAAGTACATTGAAACAAATGAAAACATAATGGTCCAAAACCTTTGAGATGAAGCAAAAGTGATTCTAAGAAGAAAATTTATAGCAATACAGGCCTACTGCAAGAAGCAAGAAAAATCTCAAACGACCTAATGGTACATCTAAAAGACCTAGAAAAAAAAAAAGGAGACTAAAGACAGTAGAAAGAAGGAAATAATAAGGATTAGAGCAGAAATAAATGATACAGAAAATTTAAACAATAATATAACGGATCAGTGAAATTAGGAACTGGTTCTTAGGAAAAAATCAATAATACTGATAAGCCTCTAGGGAGATTCATCAAGAAAAAAGAGAAAGAACCTAAATTTTTAAAAATCACAAATGAGAGAGGAGAAATAGCAGCCAACACAAGAGAAAAACAAACAATTATGAGAGAATATTATGAAAAATTACATGCCAACAAATTAGACCATTTGGAAGAAAAGGATAAATTTCTAGAAACATATAAACTACCAAAACTGAAACAGGAAGAAACAGAAATTTTGAACAGACTGATAACCAGCAAATAAATTGAATCAGTAATCAAAAATCTCCTAACAAACAAAAGTCAAGGGCCAGATGGCTTCACAGGTGAATTCTACCAAACATTTAAAGAAAAGTTAATACCTATTCTTCTCAAACTATTCCAAAAAATAAAAATGGAAGGAAAACTTCCAAACTCATTCTATGACGCCAGAATTACTCTGATTCCAAAACCAAAGACTCCACTAAAAAAGAGAACTACAGGCCACTATCTCTGATAAACATGGATGCAAAAATTCTCAACAAAATACTAGCAAATGGAATCCTATAGTACATTAAAAGAGTCATTCACCATGATTTATTCCTGGGCTGCAAGGGTGGTTCAATATTCACAAATCAGTCAATTTGATACACAATATTAATAAAAGAAAGGATAAAACCATATGATCCTCTCAATAGATGAAGAAAAAGCACTTAACAAAGAAAAATATTCATTCATGATAAAAACCCTCAACAAAGTAAGGACAGAGAGAACACACTTCAGCAAAATAAAGATGATATGTGAAAAAAACACAGCTAATATCATCCTCAATGGGAAAAAACAGAGCTTTTCCTCTATGGTCAGGAATAAGACAGGGATGTCCACTCTCAGCACTGTTATTCAGCATAGTACTAGAAGTCCTAGCCTCAGCAGTCAGATAACAAAAAATAAAAGACATCCAAATAAGCAAGGAAGAAGTCAAACTTTCACTATTTGCAGATAACATGATACTTTACGTAGAAAACCCAAATGTGCCACTAAAAAATTCGTAGAGCTGATACACGATTTAAGTCACAGGATACAAAATGAATGTACAGAAATCTGTTGCATTCTATACACTAATAATGAAGCAGCAGAAGGAGAAATCAAGGACTCAGTCCTATTTACAACTGCACCAAAAATCATAAGATACCTAGGAATAAGCCTAACCAAAGAGGTAAAAGATCTGTATTCTGAAAACTATAAAGCACCAATGAAAGAAATTGATGATGACACAAAGAAATGGAAAAACTCCATCCTCATGGATTGGAAGAACAAATATTGTGAAAATGTCTATACCACCCAAAGCAATCTACACATTTAATGCAATCCCACCAAAATACTACTATCATTTTTCACAGAACTAGAACAAACAATCCTAAAATTTATATGGAACCACAAAAGACCCCAAATAGCCACAGCAATCTTGAAAAAGAAAAACTGGAGGCATCACAATTCCAGACTTCAAGTTATATTACAAAGCTGTACTGATCAAAACAGTATAGTACTGGAACAAAAAATAGAAACATAGATCTATGGAACAGAATAATAGAAAAATCCAGAAATAAACCCACAACTGTATGGTCAACTAATCTTTGGCAAAGCAGGAAAGAATATCCAATGGGAAAAAGTCTCTTCAACAAATGTTGTTAGGAAAACTGGACAGCAACAAACAAAAGAATAAAACTGGACTACTTTCTTTTGCCACACACAAAAATAAATTCAAAATGGATAAAAGACCTAACTACAAGACCTGAAACCATAAAAATCCTAGAAGAGAACATAGGCAGTAACCTCCTGACATCAGCCATAGCAACTTTTTCTAGATAGGTCTCATGAGGCAAGGGAAACAAAAGCAAAAGTAAACTAGTGGGACTACATTACAATAAAAAGTTTCTGCATAGTGAAGGAAATAATTAACAAAACTAAAAGGCAATCAATGGAATGGCAGAAGATATTTGCAAATGATATTGTCAGTAAGGGGTCAGTATCCAAAATTTATTTAAAAAACTTCTACAACTCAACACAAAAAACTCACATTTAATCCAATTGAAAAATGGGCAGAAGACATGAACAGACTTTCTCCAAGGAAGACATACAGATGGCCAACAGACACATGAAAAGATGCTCAACATTACTCATCAACAGGGAAATTCAAATTAAAAATACAAAGAGAGGGATCCCTGGATGGCGCAGCGGTTTAGCGCCTGCCTTTGGCCCAGGGCACGATCCTGGAGACGATCCTGGAGACCCGGGATCGAATCCCACGTCGGGCTCCTGGTGCATGGAGCCTGCTTCTCCCTCTGCCTATGTCTCTGCCTCTCTCTCTCTCTCTCTGTGTGTGTGTGACTATCATAAAAAAAATACAATGTGATATTATCTCACATCTATCACAATGGCTAAAATTAATAACACAAGAAACAAATGTTGGCAAGGATGTGGAGGAAGGTGAACCCTCACATGCTGTTGATGGGAATGCAAACTGGTGCAGCCATTTTGAAAAACAGTATGAAGGTTCCTCAAAAAGTTAAAAATAGAACTACACTATGATCCAACAATCATAGTACTAAGTATTTACCCAAAAGATACAAAAACACTAATTTGAAGGTATATATGCAACCCTATGTTTATGGCAGCATTGTTTACAATAGCCAAATTATGGAAAGAGCCCAAATGTCCATAAACTGATGAATAGATAAAGAAGATGTATATATATATATATATATATATATATATATATATATATGGCAATATATATAATACACACACACACACAATAGAATATCACTCAACCATCAAAAAGAATAAAATATTGCCATTGGTATTGATGTGGATGGAGCTAGAGAGTATAATGCTAAGCAAAATAAGTCACACAGAGAAAGACAGATACCCTATGATTTCGCTCATATGTGGCATTTAAGGAAGAAAACAAAGGAGCAAAGGGATAAAGAGAGAGAGAGAGACAAACCAAGATATAGACTCAACTCTAGAGAACAAACTAATGGTTCCCAGAGGGGAGATCAGAGGGGATGGGTGAAATAGGTAACAGAGATTAAGGAGTGCACTTGTGATGAGCACTAGTTGATTAAATAAAAACTTTTTTTTAAGAGTATATAATCCTACCAAAAATAAATAAATACTTACCAAGCTAAAAAATAAATAACATAAAAACTAATGTGTAATTAAAGAATTGGCTTTTGCTGTACATGATTATTTGGAAGTATTTTGGTTTTAGCTTATACTCTTAGTTCCAGTAGAAAATGTTATGTGAACTTCACATTTTGGCAACAGTGTCAGTGTATAATTCCCCAGAACCACATGTAGAGAGATTTTATTTCAGATCTAATAGGTGAACAAGTCATTGGATCAATGATTTCAAATAACCATTACTGTCACTATCATTTGACCACTCCACTGGAAATCAACCACATCTCCTGGGAAAAGAGTAGAATGAATAAGCCCACTGTATGTATATGATAAAATGGACCTCTGGAGGAAAACGTTTGGGATCATCACTAATGTTCATCTATCATCTTAAAAGCTCACTGAATCATATTAGGCTTTTACTTTTTATGTTTAACCTGAATGTTAAGAATATGAGCAAAATCTGTTATATTTGTGTTTGGAATACATAGAAATATGTTATAATTATCTTGTTATGCTAACCTATAGGTTATGTGCTTCTCTTGGATGTACCAATTTCATAGCAGATCTTAGAAGTCACACACCAGCCACTCCTACTCAGAGATTTATTTCTTCTTTTTCCATATTTTTCTAGCCTTCGTCACTTTCATCACCTTCTGGCTTTCCTTGTGGCTTTATTTGGCTATTATGAGGGAAAACACAGTATACCTGGTGGTTAAGGGCACGGGCTTTAGAGAACTAGATTCGAACCCTGGCTCTCTATGCTCCGTGTGATTTGGGACATGTCTTATAATCAGTCTGGACATAAGTATCTTCATTTATAAAATTAGGATGATATCCACCTTGCAGGTATGTTGCAAAAATTCTTATGGGGAAATGTATAAAGAGCTTAACACAGTGCCAGAATTACTGTTATTATTAGCATTTTTATTACACTTTGCCAAGAGCCAAACAGACAACTTTCTGGCCCAAATCTTGCAGTAAAAAAGAGGAGTAAGTCATTAGCAGAGAACTGCCAGGACTGGAAGCTATGAACCATTCTTTACACTGGTTATTGAGCATCCACCTGTACTCCAAAGCATTGTGCAAGTCACTGGGAATATAGAGAAGCATATGGAATAGTCCAGCCTTGAAGAAGCTTACGGTCTTTTGGAGAAGAATTACCACATCTTAAAAAAAAAAGTGGTAATAAAAAAATAGGGGAGAAGAGACAAACATCCCTTGCAGAAGAATTCCCAATCATTTATGTAGCTGCTCTGCCCTCAAGGAGGTTGCCTGTAACTCCCTACTGCCTTGAGTGTGGCCTGCACATTGTGACATCCTTCCAAGGAGTACAGAATGGAAAGGGAGGATAATATAAAAGAGTAACTTTACAGTAGAGAAACCTGACAAACACCACCCCAGCCACATGACCAAGGTCAACGTCAACCGTAATAACTCATGTTGATAGGATATACATACCCTTAATATGATGTGATGAGAACGTTCCTTCACCTCTGTGGCCCTCTTCCAAAAACCATAATCCCAACCTGACAGTGAGAAAAACATCTGGCAAATCCCTACTGAGGGACATTGTACAAAATATCTGACCAGTACTCTTCAAAATGGTCAAAGTCAACAAAATAAGGAAAATCTGAAAAAGCGTCACAGCCAAGAGGAGTCTAAGTAAATATTACATGCTGATTAAATGTAATGTGGTGGGATCCCTGGGTGGCGCAGTGGTTTGGCGCCTGCCTTTGGCCCAGGGCGCGATCCTGGAGACCCGGGATCGAGTCCCACATCGGGCTCCCGGTGCATGGAGCCTGCTTCTCCCTCTGCCTGTGTCTCTGCCTCTCTCTCTCTCTCTCTCTCTCTGTGTGTGACTATCATAAATAAATAAAAATTAAAAAAAAATTAAAAAAAAAAAAAAATAAATGTAATGTGGTATCCTGGATAGGATGCTGGAATGGAAAATGGACATTAGGTAAAAACTAAGGAAATCTGAATAAAGTATGGGCTCTAATTTTTTTAAATAATAAATTTATTTTTTATTGGTGTTCACTTTACCAACATACAGAATAACACCCAGTGCTCATCCCATCAAGTGCCCCCCTCAGTGCCCGTCAGCCATTCACCCTCACCCCCTGCCCTCCTCCCCTTCTACCACCCCTAGTTCGTTTCCCAGAGTTAGGAGTCTTTATGTTCTGTCTCCCTTTCTGATATTTCCCACACATTTCTTCTCCCTTCCCTTATATTCGTATGGGCTCTAATTAATTATAATGTGTCAGTATTGGTTCATTAACTGTGAGAACTATACCTACTAACATAAGATGTTACTAATAGGGAAAACTGGGCATGAGATAATAGGAACTCTCTGTATTACTGATTTTTCTGTAAACCTAAAACTGTTCTAAAATAAAAAGATTTTAAAAATCAATACCAGGAGGGCGGCAGCTGGTTGGTCTGTAGAGCATGTGACTCTTGATCTTAGAAGTGAGAGATCAAGCCCCACACTGGGCATGAAGCCTACTTTAAAAAGTAATAATGAAATATAAATAAATAAATATCACTACAAGGGAGCAAGTGGTAAGAAAGAATGTGATTGATTCATTCATTCAACAAACATTTCTTGAGTACCCATTATGTGCTAGATACTGTATTGGAACTAGGGGGACACCAATCAAAGAGAGATCAAAGAGAGAAACATCCCTGATCTTGAGAAACTTACATAGGAATTATACTGGACCTTATAGAACGAATTTATGTCCCCTGTCACAGCTTTCCTTGCTCAGCGGGGAAGTCTCAGTGACATTCCAGTGGCCAATGTGACCTCTATTACCTCGTGTTAAATAGGAGCACATGTGACCAGTCCATAGTTTAGCAGTGAGAGATGAATAGAAAGAGAACTTACATTAGAAAGGTGGGTCCTGGGACAGCTGAAGGACAACTGAGAGCCAGCTGGCACAGTCAGTGTTTCCTAAGGCCTCCTAAATCCCAGAAAAATGGCATAGCCCTTGAAGCCAATATACACCCGGGGAACATTTGCCCAATCACAGAAAGTAGGCAGTGGAAAGTTCTTTCCAATCACTCGGTCTAATCCCCTTCACTTTATAGGAAAAGGAAACTGAATTCAGAAAAAGAAAGTGATTTTTAGTGGTCATAGGGCTATTTCTGAATCAACTTTTTTTTTTTTCCTCCAAATTTTCATTTAAATTCCAGTTAGTTAACATACAGTGTAATATTAGTTTCAGGTGTAGAATTTACTGTGAATCAACTCTTTGATTTTTATTCCTCAGAAGCTGTAGATATTTATTACATTGCTAGAAGTCATCAAAAGCCAAAAGACTAGATGTACATACTTGTTTAGTATTAGACGTGAACAAAAAACAATAAGGAAAACTAGATCTAGAAAAATCATCCATGTGGTACAATAACACAGATGATGGGAGTTTTCAAACTGATTGTGGTCTATAACCACATAGACCATGGGATGCTGCAGGACAGACGTGCACTTGCCTAAAGGGAACAAATTCACTGTAAGGTCACTGTAACTGACACAAAACCAAGTTACTATGTATTGCATTAGCTAAGTAAGTTTACAAGGGAAATAAGCCAGTATGGGGGTGGGACAGAACTGATACTCCTTTTTTAAAGATAAAAATTAAAGACCAAAAACAAAAATATAAAAACTTCCAGTTAACCCTAGATTCATACTTAGGTAAAAAGAGAGCAGAGAGGGGACCGGTAAATTAAGAGTTTATCCATATAGGTAATGAGCCAAATTTAATCAGATAAACATACTATTTTTGGGAAACTCTTTTGAGCTGTCAGCAGCATCCTGAAGCCTAAAGATGCCACCTAGGGTTTTAGTTTTCGAGGTTGCTCACTCCCTTAATAAGTCCAGCCCATTCTGCACAAAGTTAGAAATGTGAACATGGACAGCATACTTGGAAAAAATTACTTTTGAAATTGAGTTTTCAAATCTTCTGTTAAGGATGGTTTTAAACAAACTTCAGGCCAGAAGATGCTTCCATGTTTCATCCAGGAAACACAGTAGGCATATTTTTGATGGAATTTTAATGAAAGGATACTGAAAAAAAGAATGAGAAATTAGGGCAGCCCAGGTGGCTCAGCGGTTTAGCGCTGCCTTCAGTCAGGGTGTGATCCTGGAGACCCGGAATCAAGTCCCACATCGGGCTCCCTGCCTGGAGCCTGCTTCTCCCTCTGCCTGTGTCTCTGCCTCTCTCTCTTTCATGAATAAATAAATAAAATCTTAGAAAAAAAAGAACATAAGTTTAAAAAAAAAAAAGGATGAGAAACTAAAATTATTAGCTTAACTCTAACATGTAGCTAAGTATTATGTACACTGGGCAGCGCATTAGAATCACCACGGAGCTTTAAAAAGTTCTAATACCCTGGTCCCATCCCAGACCAATTACATAGTATCTCCGGGGTGGGACTCAGGCTTCATTACTTTTTAAAGCCCCCCAGGCGATTCCATTGTGCAGCGCAGTTAGGAATCCACTGCTCTGCAGAAACTTAGTCTAAATATTGAGTATCAAATAGCCTTAACTGAAGCAGGGCAAACTAATCAGGCATCTCAGGAGTACAATAACTGGAAATGTCACCCAACCGAATATAAAACTGTAATTTCTAATAATTAGACTTTTTAAGTCACAAATACCCAGATTTCTTTGGCTTTCCCTCTCCAGATATTCCCAACATCGAGAAAACTGCCTCTTAAGCTCAGGTATCTTCCCCTCCTTACACTTAGCGTGAGCATGCGGTACAAAGTAAGTGAGAATGAGAAATCTCATCCTCACTCCTTCACCCTCTCTGGTTGGCCTTTCAAACCAGAAAATAAGCGAAGAATAACCTCTCTTAAATGTTTCAAAACAAAATGATTAAAATTGTATCTTTGGGTAAACAACTATGAAACTCAATGAGGTATTTCCTTTATTTTTTAATAGACTCAGGGCCAAACATGGAAATAGCTGCATAGTTTTGAGTCTGCCAAATGGTTCAGTGAAATTACATCACAGGAGGGTTGTGCCCTGGAGGAGTTCTGAATAGCATGTGCCCCTCTGGCCATTTGGGCATCTGCCTGCTGAGCTGAGGAGTGGTAGCTTTTTTCCAGGATGTGAACTCTCCCTCATTATGTAGCATCATGACAATTTGCCCAGCCTAATTGGGAGGAGATCATCCAATGCTGATTGAGGACACTCAATAAACAATAATGAAAAAGACAATTTTAATAATCCTGAAGGCTTGAAATTTCTCCCAAGAAAAATAGCAAAGGAGGTGGCTAGATTACTGGGTTTCTAAGAAAAGGGCAACTCTCTACCATAGAAGAGATTAAATCTTTAAAGCAGCCATCAAAATAAGAATTAAAAAAAAAAACCCAAACCTCCCAGCCAACAAATGTGATTTAATTAGTCCCTTTCGGGGATCTCTGGGTGGCTCAGTGGTTGAGCATCTGCCTTTGGCCCAGGGTGTGATCCTGGAGTCCCAGGATTGAGTCCCACATTGGGCTCCCTGCATGGAGCCTGCTTCTCCCTCTGCCTGTGTCTCTGCCCCTGCCCCTCTCTCTCTGTGTCTCTCATGAATAAATAAAATCTTTTTAAAAAATTAGTCTCTTTCCCTCCAGAAGACATTCAAATAGTAAAAGGAATGAAATCAGCACTCTGCAGTTGCCTGGTGCAAATATTGACTCATTCCAGATGGAGAAAACAGTTGTAAAACCACTACAATATTTGGTTTCCAGGTGGTGGTGGTGTTTCCTTCCTAAAACAAAATGTGTGAGAATACTACTAAGCAATAAAAAGGAAGAACACACACATGCTACAACATGGATAGACCTCAAAAACATTATGCTCAGTAAAAGAAGCCATATTATTCCATTTATATAAAATGCCCACGGGGCACCTGGATGGCTCAGTCGGTTAAGCAGCTGCCTTCCACTCAGGTCATGATCCCAAGGCTCTGGGTTTGAGCCCCACATCAGGCTCCCTCTAGGCTTCCCCTTGCTTGTTCTCTCTCAAAGAAATAAATAAAAGTCATTTTAAAATACAGAAAATGTCCATAAAGGCAAATGTGTAGACAGGAAGCAAATCAGTGTTGCTTAGGGCTGAGGGTGGGGAAAGGGAATTGACTGTTAATGATGAGAAGGGATCCTTTAGGAGAAATAGAAATGTTCTAAAACTGGATTGTGGAAATGGTTGCACAACTCTGTACACTCGCGGGGAAACATGCATTTTAAATTGAAAAGGGATGGACTTTACGGTATATACATTATTGGTTATTCTTTGGACCAAAGTAAAACGCTACTCTTTGGACTAAATAAAGCTGTTTGAAAAAAAAAAAAAAAAAACAAGACGGTATCTTGCCGCCTCCCCTGGGTCTGGAGGAGGTTCCTAGGCTGCCCCGGAGGTCACTGGTCTGTCACAGTCCCTGTGAATTCCGCTTTCTCCCATTTCCACCTGTTGAAGGTTACCAGGACGAGCGAGGCCGCAGGACCAGTCTGAGGCTCCGCGCAGTCACCACAGACCACAGGCCTGGGACCGCAGAGGCAGCGCGGCAGGAGCCCTCGGGCCCGGGGCGCTCACCCGTTACAGTCCACGGAGCCCCGCGGGGGAAAGCCGATTCCAGCAGAAACCACGTCGGAAGGCTGGTCCCTAAGGCCGAAAGAATGGCCAATCAGTTGACAGGGTCTCTAAAGACGCGGCACGCGTCTGCCAAACCCAGGGCGCTTTCACCGCCCAAGGAGGAACTGCGTTCCCACGGGAGCTCGAGGTGGGCACTTCGCTCCCGAGGCCGCGTGGACCCGGCAGGTCTCCCGGGGCGCACGACCCCCTGCGCGGCCGGCGGCCTCCGCCAGCGCGGAGCCCGGGTCCCCCCACGGCCGCAGCTTCGCGGTCGGGAGCCGCGCGTGCGCCCGGCCCTCCGCACCCCGTGAGGCCGCCCGCGCCGCTCCCCGCTGCTCCGACGCCCCGCCCCGCCCCGCCCCGCCCCTCCTCGCCGCCCCGCCCCGCCCCGCCCCGCCCCGCCCCTCCTCGCCGCCCCGCCCCCTCCCCGCGCGGAGCTCGTGCGCGCGGCGCCGCCTTTATAGCCGCGGCGGGGGCCGCGCTCTCCGCACTCGGGTGCAGCCGGGCGCAGCCGACTCAGGTGCGCGCCCCTGGGCGTCCCGCGGCGGGCGAGCGGGTGCTGGGCGCCCGCCTGCCTGTCCGAGGCTCTGCGCTGTCGTCCCAGCGGCTCTCGGCCGCGATCCGCTCCCCTGCCCCGGCCGCGGTTGCACACGACGCCGCGTTTGGCTCGATCTGCAGCCGGAGCGTCGCCCGCAGCGAGGCGCCCTCTCCGGGGCAGCGGCCTCCGGGGTCACCTCTCCCCGCCGCCGCCCCTGGGTTTCCGAGGGGTGCGGGGCCCCCAGGGGGAGGGCGAGCGCAGGGTGGCGGGGACGAGGGGCCCCTCGGTTCCCAGGAGCCTCCCCCGCATCCTCCGTGTCTCCCAGGCCCTCGCAGCCCCTCGACCATGTCGGCAGCCTGGATCCCGGTCCTCGGCCTCGGTGGGTACGCGCCCCGACCGCTCCCGTCGCACCGAGCGGGGTGGGGGCTGCAGCCAGCCGTCGCGCTGTCCTCTTTCGCAGGTGTCTGTCTGCTGCTGCTGCTGCCGGGGCCTGCGGGCAGCGACGGAGCCGGTGAGTCGCGGGCTCCCGTGTCGGGCCCGCGGGACTGGGTCCCAGCGCTGGGAGGGGCTGGGCGGCGGGCAGGAGCGCGCCCACGCCGAGCCCTGGGCCTGGGCGGCGGGACCGCACCGAGGGCGCCCGGCTCGGAGCCGCTGCCCGCACACCCCTCCATACCCACAGCGTGTCCACTCCAGCTTACCCCTGTCTCCCACGCGAGGGGGCCGGTGTCCGATGGGGACGTTCTTCCCAAGACGCGGAGAAGGAAGCGTCCCCGACCCACGGTCACACCGCGGGAGGCACCGCAGCCGAGCATCGGCGTCAAGATCAAGGCAGGGGAGTATTCTCGGGTCCCACCGAGGGGCACACCAGCCTCCGGCTGCCCGCGGTGTCAGGGAGAAGCCCCCAGAACCGACTTCGGACTGACAGATTTGGAGCAGAAATAAGCAGGTTCAATTCGGATAAAAGTGCTTCACTTCCAAGAGACTAACTTCCTTGTTTCCTGTCCTGCAGGAGTTGGGCTGTGCGACCTGGGGCAAATTAACCCCATGGTTTTAATTTATGCACCTGTAAAAGGGGTGATTGAGCTACACGACATTTTTGTTTGTTTACATGACATTTTGTAAAGTGAAACATCTTTTTACTGGCTTCCTTAAATTAAGATATTAAGGCCCTGCATCTAGAGGAAAACTGGTATAAATGGTCCTCCAAAAGCCAAGGATGGGACCTTGAAAGTTTCGTGCGTGTCTATGAAAATGTTTTTCATTGGGGCACCTGTGTGGCTCAGTCAGTTAAATGTCCAACTCTTGATCTCAGCTCAGGTCTTCTTTTTGTTTTTTTTTAATTTTATTTTATTCATGAGAGACACACAGAGAGAGGCAGAGACATACACAAAGGGAGGCAGATGTTCAACTACTGAGCCACCCAGGTGTCCCTCAGCTCAGATCTTGATTTCAGGATGGTGAGTTCAAACCCTGCTTTGGGCTGCATGCCCAGTGTGCAGTGTACTTAAAAAAGAAAAAAAAAATGGAAAATGTTCCTCACAGGCTCAGCTCAGATTTAATATCTTTACCTTAGGCAACTGTGTCCAGTTTTTTTGTTTCGTTTTGTTGGTTTTTTTTCCCCCAAATCCATTTATTAGTTCTTACTGTGCTGACAGCTGGCATCATGAATACTTTAACAAAACCACTTAAAATTAGCCAAATATCTAAGATAGTTACAGGTACAAAAGATATACAAGTTAAAACCACTTAAAAAGTAATATACCATAATTTGTATTTGACCATAACTCTATTGAGAAATGATTGTAAAATTAAAATCTTACAAAAACTGTACACCATATACGTTGAGTGATTTACGTCTTAGAAAATAAAGGCAGTCTTTCATTGTTACACATTTAGTGTCTCTGGTGGTTTGAGGAGAGAAACACCATGATACTTTGAACTTTTATGCTTTTCTCTTATTGACTGTTGTGCATGCTGTGGTGCTCTGAGGTAGGTCTGGTGAAGGTCCATGAGACAAGGCTCATTATTACAATTGAGATTTTGTATTTCTAGAAGAATTAATAAATGGTGAATGACTAATATCAATTTTCTAGTTCTATTTCTAATTATGTATTCCCAAACTGTTAAGAAATGAGAAAATTCTTCCAATAGGCTTTGTAGTGGTTGAGGACTAGATTAAATTGGACAACTGGTTTTTGGGTAGCTAAAATTTGGAATGGTGTGGAACCATACATACCTTAATATTCTTAAGAGGAAGTGTAGAAATTAGTAGGGAGATAAACCCCCAGTTCCCACCCCATTTTACTCCCCTCAAAATCCTAAGAATGTCATTACATGCCTTCCTTTCTCTTCAGTTCCCATTGCTATCACATGCTTTACCCGAGGACTGGACATCAGGAAAGAGAAAGCAGATGTCCTTTGCCCAGGAGGCTGCTCTCTTGAGGAATTCTCTGTGTTTGGGAACATAGTGTATGCGTCTGTATCAAGCATATGTGGTGCAGCTGTCCACAGGTAAGCTGAAACATGCCAAAGAGGGAGAAATCCAAGTGTGATGATATCCTTTCCCTTTTTAGCCAAATGGACCTCCTCAGCTTCGTTCTTTTGATTCCAATATTGGCCATAGAACATAGATACATTTTTAAGGTTTTCGTGGGTATCCTTGAAGCACCGGCTATACAAAGGAAGCTTTCTGACTAAAGGCAAATTTTATGACTTCTTGATAGCTAGATCCATGTGATTTTAGAAATTCCTAATCATGCAATATATTAGTGTTTTTACTGTGTGCTGGACATTGTTTTAACTTCCATGACAACACTACAATTGTACAGAGTAGGTACAATTTTATTCAATTTTATAGTTGAGGAAACTGAACTCAGGAGTGTTGCCAACTATCTTGCCGCTGTTAGCAAGTGCCAGAGCTGGAACTGAAAGCCCAGGTGTGCTTCCAGAGCCCATATTCATCACCCACTCTGCTATCTTGCAAGACTTTTTTTTTTCCCCCAAAGATTTATTCATGAGAGACACACAGAGAGAGGCAGAGACACAGGCAGAGGAAGATGCAGACTCCCGGTGAGGAGCCTGATGTGGGACTTGATCCCAGGACCCCGGGATCAGGACTTGAGCCAAAGGCAGACACTCAACCACTGAGCCACCCAGGCACCCAAGACTTTTATTTAAAATGAAGTCCAAGGACATAAAAGTACCTTAGAAAACTAAGAAAATTATTTGGTGCTATTAACTCTGAATCTCTGAGCTGTAGGGAACAGGATCCTACAGGTATGTTCCTATCAACATTTAAGAAGTTTGACAGCACAAAACCATTTTTCCCAGGCAGGTTTTGTACCTGTGCAAGCTAGTTTTTAAAAAGGCTGGCAGCATCCTTATATATCTTCCCCGATGAACTATTTTCTTGATTAATCGGAACATGGTTCTGTAAGTCAGTCAGGTACTCCTGAAAAAGCGTGGGTACAATATCAGTTGTTTTTCTGTGTTGCAGGGGAGTAATCAGCAACTCAGGGGGACCTGTGCGAATATACAGCCTACCAGGTCGAGAAAACTATTCCTCAGTAGTTGCCAATGGCATTCAGTCTCAGACACTTTCCAGATGGTCTGCTTCTTTCACAGTGACAAGTAGGTACAATTATATTATTCTTACTTTTGTGTAAATATTTCCTCACCACCACCACCCCCCAAAAAAAAAGTTTTAGCTTTTCTTAATCCAACCTCTTAGACTCTGATGGAAAAGCCTGCAATCAAGACTCAAAGGAATCAACTAAAGGTTACAGTCAGGGGACTGGACAGGCAGACTCAGTCAGTTAAGCTTCTGACTCTTAATTTCAGCTCCAGTCCTGGTCTCATGATCCTGAGTTCAAGCCCCATGTTGGGCTCCATGCTGGGTGTGGAGCCTACTTTAAAAAAGAAAGAAAGAAAAACAAACAAATAAACTTGCATTGTCTGTAATCAGAATTCCCTGACTTTTACCACATAACACTGAATCAAAAAACTGGTGAATAAAAATGAATGTGAATTCATTTTTGGTGATCCTTTTATTTTTTTATTTTTTTTTTAAATTTTTATTTATTTCTGATAGTCACACAGAAAGAGAGAGAGAGGCAGAGACACAGGCAGAGGGAGAAGCAGGCTCCATGCACCGGGAGCCGGACGTGGGATTCGATCCCGGGTCTCCAGGATCGCGCCCTGGGCCAAAGGCAGGCGGTAAACCGCTGCGCCACCCAGGGATCCCTGGTGATCCTTTTAAGATCTGATTTAATACATAAGAACCCATTTTGGTTCTTTGAAACTAGCATGAAGCAAGTACTCATGCAATTGCCATCACTCAATTATATTTATCATCAATTACATTTATCATCCTAGAGACCCCTAAATTAGATTCATTATGCTTTGATGGTAAAGAAAGAAGAGGAAAAAAAATAGTCTTTTCTTTATTTTAACAGAAGGAAAAAGTGGTACCCAGGAAGCCACAGGACAAGCCGTGTCCACAGCACGTCCACCAACAGGTATGAAATATGGAAGTTATCTCCTTGCCATCTGGCACAGCATTTGGAAATTAAAAATAAATTTATTGATAGCTTTCAAAAGGAAACTGATGTTATACACAAAACAGGGGTGCCTGGGTGGCTCAGTCAGCTGAGCATCTGACCTCAGCTCAGGTCAGGATCTCAAGGTTCCCCCACCCCCCCACCCCCGTTGAGTTTGCACTCAGCAGGAAGCCTGCTTCTTCCTCTCCCTCTGCCCCTCCCCTGCTCATGCTCTCTCTCTCTCTCACTCTCTCTTTTGCTTTCTCAAATAAGATTTTATTTATTTATTAGAGAGAGAGAGAGAGAGAGAGAGAGAGAGAAGGAAGCAGACTCCCTGCTGAGCAGAGAGCCCAACATGCGGCTTGATCTGAGGATCTCCAGATCACGACCTGAGCCAAAGGCAGAGGTTTAAGTGACTGAACCACCCAGGTGCCCTCAAATAAAATCTTTAAAAAAATTTTTAAAGCCGACAAAACAAATATCTTAAGTTTACTAGTGTATTACATAGAGAAACATTTTATATTTCAAATTCCTTTCCTTTTTATATTTTCAGTTACAAACTCTGCTCCCAGACATTCTCTTGAAGTGCTATTTCTGTCTGATTAGATAAATCCCATGCCTAGAAACTGAACAAAGTAAAACTGGAACCTCCTAGTTGCCATATGAAAAAAAGTAATTAGTATGTGTCCATTTTAACATATAGCCAGGGATCTCCTTTCCTAATATTGTGGCAGTTTTAAAGTCAAATAAATTAGGAACATTAGAATCTAACTCTAGTTTCCAGTCCTGCCTCAACTGTGGTTTTGAGATATCAAGTCCTGGATTAGTGGCATATCAAATATATAGGCCTACAACAGTTCTGACTTGTTTCTTTGCTGCGACATTGCTTCCCCATCCAGAAAATTGTGAGAAAAAAATGTTTTTAGGAAATAAATTTTTTAAAAACAAGTATTTTAAAGAATGATACTCCTTTGTCATTAGCTTTACCCCATTGACTTCTTGCTATGAAACTGTCTTCCTTTTACTAAGGCCAAGGGCTTCCTTTGTTTCAGGTAAACGACTGAAGAAAACACCTGAGAAGAAAACTGGCAATAAAGGTAAGAGTCCATATATCCATTGAGGAAAATAACATTCTCTCCCCTTTCCTCCCTCCTCTTGTAACTGCTAACAGAAAGACTTGTTTGGGTATTTACAGACTGTAAAGCAGACATTGCATTTCTGATTGATGGAAGTTTCAATATTGGGCAGCGCCGATTTAATCTACAGAAGAATTTTGTTGGCAAAGTGGCTCTAATGTTGGGAATTGGAACAGAAGGACCACATGTGGGCCTTGTTCAAGCCAGGTACCAATCTTATTTAAAGTGGGTGGAGACTTGATGATAAATGATCAATCCTTTTAGTGGATACATGCATTTTAGTTCCATATACACATACTGAGTTGTGGACAGTCTGAGTTCCCATACTATAAATAAAGGATTTAAGATTGCCTAAGCAGACTAGGTAAGTCTAAGTGCTTCCTTTCTGGAATAAAAAGATTGAGAATTATATGCTATTTGAGGACCGGAAGGTAGACTAAAAGGTTTTGTTGCTCATACTAATTACCTCTGTACATACACTCTGCTCAATTCCCAGTTCCTCTTTGCCAAAAAAAGTAATAGGTCTATTCCTCCTCCCTATTCTGTCATTCTTTTAGACATTTCCCATAGTTCCTTGGAGATCTGAAGCTCAACCTCTTAAATTTTATTCATTTAAAAATAATGTTGATGGCTTTTAGGATTATAATATGCTCACTCTAGAAAGCTTGAAAAACATGTAGAGTATAAGAAAGAAAACCAATTTCCCAAATATGCCCCTCAGAGATAATCACTATAAAATGTTTTATAACCCCCTTTATTTTAAAAAATATTTTATTCATTTATTTGAGAGAGAGAGAGAGAGAGAGAGAGAGAGAATGACTAGAGAGAAGGGTGTAGGGAGAGGGAGAAGCAGACTCCCCACTAAGCAGGGAGACTGACATGGGGCTCAATTCCAAGACCCTGGGATCATGACTTGAGCTGAAGGCAGACTCTTAAGCCACTGATTAATCTTTTGTACCTGTGTGTATAATTGAAGTATAGTTGACACACAATGTTACATTAGATTCAGGTGTACAGCATAGTGATTCAACATTTCTGTATGTTACTCTATGCTTACTGTAAGTGTAGCTACCATTTGTCTCCATAGGATGCTATTACATGCAAATGACTACATTCTTTATGCTGTATATTTTATTTCACACCTGGAAACCTGCAACTCCCACTCTTCCTCACCCATTTTGCCTATCCCCTACCCTTCTACATATGTGTATTGCTTTTTCAAAAGCTCCAACTAAAAAAATATCTCATGTCCTATTTTTTCATCCCTTAGTATTTTGAGCATTTTACCAGATGAAAACTACTTTTCAAAAAATGTTGTTTGGGGTGCCTGGGTGTCTCAGTCAGTTAAGCATCTGACTCTTGATTTCAGCTCAGGTCATGATCTCAGGGTTGTGAGATCCAGCCCCATGTGGGCCCCGTGCTGGGTGTGGAGCCTACTTAAGATTCTCTCTCTCCCTGCCCCACCTCCCCTACCCAACTACTCACCCCCCTCTCATGCACACACTCTTAAAAAAAAGTTTTCTAATGTTCCTTTGCATGATTATTTGCTTAACCATTGTTTTTTTAACCATTACGTATTACATTGTGATTAACATCCTTATGTCATCCTTGTGCCATCTTTGATTAGTTCATTAGACTAGATTCCTAAAAGTGAGATTTGTATCAAAAGGTTCTGACATTTTTAAGACTTCTGATACAAAGTTAAATTGCTTTCTAGAAAGCTGATCCAGTTTAAACTGCTATTAGCAAAAAGAAATAAAATAAAATAAACTGCTATTAGCAGTGTGTGAGTGTAGCACCAGTACAACAAATATTAATGTCTATTTCATGTTATTTTTAACAACTGGTTCTTAATTTAGATAGATTTTTTTGGTATGAGAATTTAACTTTGTTTTCTACATAATTTAACTATTTTCCCACACCTTTAAAACAAATGAGCTTCTTATTCCATTGATTTATCAATTTTATATACAAGTTTAGGCAAGTCAGTTTCCTTGATCTATAAGCCAATTTTACATATTTCCTACAATTTTTTGATAATTGTAGCTTTAGTGTTCATTTTAACATCCCAGGGGGTAAATTCCCCTCAGTACCTTTCTTCTTAATTTTTTTTCCTTGCACTTTGTATCCAATTCTTTTTCAAAACGAAAGCTACACTATCTTGTAGTCTCAAAGACAAGCTTCTTTCTCTATAAACTTCTTGGATTATAGTTTTCATATTTTAGGAAGAACACCAAAATAAACTATATCAAGAGTTTATATTTAGGCAGAAAAACAGAACATATCATTAAGGATGCAAAAACAAGACTAAATCTCATCCACAATTTAGATAGTTGAAAAGTTACCATTAAAATGAAAAGGTTGGGCAGCCTCAGTGGCGCAGCAGTTTAGCACCACCTGCAGCCCAGGGCGTGATCCTGGAGACCCTTGATCAAGTCCCACATCAGGCTCTCTGCATGGGGCCTGCTTCTCCCTCTGCCTGTATCTCTGCCTCTCATTCTCTCTCTGTGTTTCTATGAATAAATAAATAAAATCTTAAAAAAAAAATAAAAAAATAAAAATAAAATGAAAAGGTTATCAACCCATAATATCTGATTTTGTGACCTAGCATTCCACCAGATATACAGAAATACAACCAGTGCTATACTTGTCCCTCAAAATTCTTGACTTAGTGGCAACTGATAATACTGAGATCTTAAAATGTTGCACTTAATGAAATACTGACTTATCTAAAAACTAAACACAACAAATGGTGCTTTAACTGTTTTTACTCAGCATGGTCTCTAAAGAACAGAGCAGTGATAAAAATGAGCTGAAATCCTTTTACTATTAAATATGGAAAATCCCTGCAGCACCTGGGTGGCTCAGTGGTTGAGCATCTGCCTTTGGCTCCGGTCGTGATCCTGGGGTCCTGGAATCAAGTCCCACATCAGGCTCCTCCCAGGGAGCCTGCTTCTCTCTATGCCTCTCTCTCTGTGTCTCTGATGACTAAATAAAATCTAAAATAAATAAAGTCCCAGATCTTATAATATACATTAGGATGTCAATATCATTATAACAGAAATATTGTAATACTTCACAGTTTTATTTTCTTGTACCTTCTCAATTTTAAAATGTTAATCCCAGTGTCCTTGACATTGCCTCTCTTCTGACCAGAAACCTGATTATTTTATAGACAGACACTGTTGAGTACTTCCAGAGTCTCGCACTGGAACAGATCTAGCCTCACACCCAGCCTCCTTCCAACTCTCTGCTGCCCAACTCTGCAGATTTCCATGAAGTGGTGCTCTGGGCCAGGCCTGTTTTCAGGGGCACCATATAGTTTAGGCATGGACTCTGGAACCAGACAAACCTGAATATGAAGTGCAGATATGTTTTGTTGGACAAGTTACCTAAATATTCTGAGCCTCAGTTTCGTCATTTATGTAGTAAGGATAATAGTTTCTGCCTTGTGAAGTTATAATGAAATGATATATGTAATATGTATTTAGCATATTACCCAGAATAAAATAAACCAAGGTAGCAATGGTTTTTGGTACATTTCTGCAAGAGGCCTTAAAATTCAAATGAGGAGGCAATACCTTAATTGACTGCATACTACAGAATTAAGAAAGAAACTTAGGCATTGTCTGATTTAAAGACTTTTTTCCTAAGGTATATGTTGCTTGTTTTACCTTTCTAGTTCTCCCTAGGTAACATTTTTTCATTTTTCCACTTAGTGAACATCCCAAAATAGAATTTTACTTGAAAAACTTTACATCACCCAAAGATGTTTTGTTTGCCATAAAGGAAGTGGGTTTCAGAGGGGGTAATTCCAATACAGGTAAGTAGACTTTGGCATCTGGGATGTAATAGAGGAGAGGGTTATGAGTGATCAGACACGCAGAACAGCATTAGGCTATTTTATATAAGCAGATGTGAAACTCTTCCTCCTGACATTGAAATCTTGACTAGGTTTGTACTTGATCATCTAAGATACTCAATTTATAATGGAAAATATACCAAAGTGCTCATTAATAGTGCTGTTTAAAACACAAAAAAAGAATTGTGCTTTATTATCCTTATATTGGGTAGGACAGATAGCCGCTTTAGAGAAGGCCCTGTTCAGCATGTTAAAAAGAAGCAAAGATCAACAGACTGATTTAACAAATGCAGAAAGAGCTAGAGAGGCACTATAGACCTCTGAAGGGACATTTCTTGTTCTGTGTCTTTAGTGGTACTAGTCAGTCACTAAGGGATAGATAGCAAAAGTACAGTAGTGGGAATCAGTTGTGTTTCTGACTGATGATTGATGTACGGTAAGGAAACATAAGGCTTCTGGGAGGTGATGGGGGAAGTAATGTGGGTTGTGAAGCAAAAAAAAAAAAAAAAAAAAGCCTGATGGATAAACTTTCCCATCTATTAGAGAACTAAGTTCTATGTAAGTTAAATTCTTAAACTTTTGGTGGCTTTAAGTTGGTACGGGGAAATAGAGATATCATTTGAGCAGTGGTGCTGTTCCAGCTTACTTCTTTTTCAAACCTAGGAAAAGCCTTGAAGCATACTGCCCAGAAATTCTTCACAGCCGACACTGGAGTAAGAAGAGGGATCCCCAAAGTGGTGGTGGTATTTATTGATGGCTGGCCTTCTGATGACATTGAGGAAGCAGGCATCGTGGCCAGAGAATTCGGTGTCAATGTATTTATAGTTTCTGTGGCCAAGCCTATCCCTGAGGAGCTGGGGATGGTTCAGGATGTTGCGTTTATTGACAAGGTAAGGAGGTGAAGGTGTCTTATGTTACAGTAGTGATTTAGTTTTGGGCCCCAAGGCATAGTGCTGACTGGCCCTTACCTGGATTAACTTTGAACAGTCAAGATAGAAACATTTAAAAAAAAAACTATAAAAACATTCTATAATTTTTAAGAAGAAATAATTTTATGTCTCACCCATAGGCTGTCTGTCGGAATAATGGCTTCTTCTCTTACCACATGCCTAATTGGTTTGGCACCACAAAATATGTAAAGCCTCTGGTACAGAAACTCTGCAGTCATGAGCAAATGATGTGCAGCAAGACCTGTTACAACTCAGTGAACATTGCCTTTCTAATTGATGGCTCTAGCAGTGTTGGAGACAGTAATTTTCGCCTCATGCTTGAATTTGTTTCCAACATAGCCAAGACTTTTGAAATCTCAGACATTGGTGCCAAGATAGCTGCTGTACAGTTCACCTATGATCAGCGCACAGAATTCAGTTTCACTGATTATAGCACTAAAGAGAATGTCCTAGCTGTTATCAGAAACATTCGCTACATGAGTGGTGGAACAGCTACAGGTGATGCCATCTCCTTCACGGTTAGAAATGTGTTTGGTCCCGTGAGGGATAGCCCCAACAAGAACTTCCTGGTAATTGTCACAGATGGACAGTCCTATGATGATGTTCGAGGTCCTGCTGCTGCTGCACATGATGCAGGTAAGGTTCTTGTCCTTTGGGTAGGGAACGGAGGGGTTCTGTAAGTTTTGTAAATATAAACTTAGGCATTTATTTTATTGAACAAACACATTATGGTATTGTTCAAAGAGCTTTACCCAGTATTAGCTGACTTAATTGTTAAACCAGCCCTATGAATCTCATTATATGGACAAAGAAACAAAATTTCCTCAAAACCACATAGCTAGCAAGTGGTGAGGCCAGTATTCAAACCCAGGCAGTCTGTATTATTGGGAGAATTGCCATGAGAATCATGTCATATGTCAAGGAAACATGTTACAAGTGCTTATGTTTGGCTCAAACTTCGAATATGTCCCCCCAAAATCACAGTTTATCATAATTTACCATGAATCTATTTGATAATTAATCCTTTTTTTAGTAGTTTTTGAGTCTGGCATGAATTTTCTTAGATGATAAGGTCACCAGTAGACTTTAATTCTATTCCATCTAAATTTCCTTTTTACTTTTTCTTCTTGAGATAATAAAAACACACTCTGCTGTTGTAAAAGGGTATAAAGAGGTCTTCTTTCTCCCTTACCCCAACCTTAATATTACTTTTGGCAAAGCCCACTTGTTCCTGAAAATATTAGCATAATGTGTTGCTGAGATCAAATAGGGCAACAAAAAGCTAGCATTCCCTTTCCGGGGATGAAACTGAGTGATTGCGGTCCAATAATACCTAAAAAGCAAAACGCTAACTTGGGAGAGGGGAATTAGCAACCTTGCGTTTTTCTATACTCCTACATACGTTCTTTTCCCTATTTAGTTCCCAATGACTTCACCTTTTTCCTTTGATACTTATTAGCACGTTTTAATGCACTTATGTACTTTTTTTTTTTCACTTATGTACTTTTATATTGGTGGAATACCGTCATTTAGTGGGTAGAGAACTGATACATGCCATTTAAGCTATACATTGGCTTATTTGTATACATCTGGGTTATTTTATACATCAGCAGCTAATCCAGATCAAAGACCTGCTTGCTGTCATTCTTAAAAATGTAGCTTACAGGAGCACCTGGGTAGCTCAATCGGTTAAGTCTGCAACTCTTGTTTTCGGCTCAGGTCATGATCTCAGTTATAGGATCAAGCCCCACAAGGGGCTGCGCGTTCCACGGGGAGTTTGCTTGAGGGTTTTTCTCCCTCTGCCCTTCTCCCCATTTGTGCATACACTGTGTCACTCGCTCTTGTAAATTTTTAAAAATATAATTGCTTACTGAACTAATTTATGGTTAGCGGGCTTAGATTTACACTGAATTAAATGAACTAGATTAACTCAAATATATCTTCCCTATGTAATTAGTTGAACTTCAGAGGGTTTGGGGCACACCATTTTCATGAAAATTATCCTTTAGTGATCATGAGGTCAAAGTTAACAAAAGCCAGAATACAAGTTAGGCTTACAGAGCTAGGCCCTAACTTTTTTTTTTTTTAAGCCATAATTATATATTGGGTCTGAGCTAATGATTCTGAGCTTGAATTCAATCTACAAGTAAGGAAAACTGTGGGGAGAACTTTACTTCTGTTAGGGGAGAGGAGTATTGACTGGGGGTGATAAACCAGAAATTGTTTCAAGGAGCTTTTATATAAACTCAACCTGATTTATATCTTAAATATTCACAACTCTGAGCACTGAATACCACTAGAAGGGGGATGAAGTCTTAAATAGAAGAGAAACACTCTATAGGGAATTTCACCCAAAAGAAAAGATGGTAGGGTACATGAAGAATCTGTTAAAAAACTACCACACTTGGGATGACAAACCAATGCTTGTCCTAACCAAAACGTAGTTGAGTAAAAGCCTTCTTTCTATATAGCACATGGGAACGCAATGTTATGCCTCAGTGTGTAACTAGGATAAATTATTCCAGCTTCACCTTTCTCTTTGACTGCTTTTATCACTAGATTTTTGCTTTGGGATTAGGGGTTAGACGCTGACTGACTACTGGCAAATTTGCCAATGTAACCTACACATCCAAATGGAAGAAGGTTCTCATTATTCACAGAAGCCTAGTTGCCATCCCTGACAATGCAGTAGCCTTAGAAAACTTCCATTTATGTATCCCAAATTTTGTGCCATTCTTTCATGCAGTTACATTGTCTATAACTCCAGTAAAATGATTAATGGAGTGAGGACAGGTAGCGCATTCTCAGGAAGTTTTCACCATTTCACTAAGAATGTTATTGTAGTTTATTTATGAGACACAGAGAGAGAGGCAGACATAGGCAGAGGGAGAAGCAGGCTCCCTCTGGGGAGCCCAATGCGGGACTCTATCCCAGGACCCTGGGATCATGACCTGAGCCAAAGGCAGGCACTCAACTACTGAGTCACCCAGGTGCTCCTATTGTAGTTTTAATTTTTTTTTTAAATTTTATTTATTTATGAGAGAGAGAGAGAGAGAGAGAGAGAAAGAAAGAGAGAGGCAGAGACACAGGCAGAGGGAGAAGCAGGCTCCATGCACCGGGAGCCCGATGTGGGATTCGATCCCGGGTCTCCAGGATCGCGCCCTGGGCCAAAGGCAGGCGCCGAACCGCTGCACCACCCAGGGATCCCCTAGTATTATTTTTTTTTAAAGATGTTTTTCAGGATATCAAAAACTTGCCAGTTATCATGTGATTCATCTGTTAATATGGTAAATTATACTGGTGGCAAAGCTTGTTTTTGACCCAACTGTTTAGCCATTCTCATCTCAATGACTGTTAAAGCCTACCTAACCACTTGGTGGAGATTGTTTTTTGGACATTAGAGAGTTTCCTCTACCATTATGAACTAATTCATGAAAAATATTTACACCTGATTTTATATATAAGCTGGAACTTGATTTTACTTCACTTAAAAATATTTTCATTGTAGGTATCACCATCTTCTCTGTTGGTGTGGCTTGGGCACCTTTGGATGACCTGAAAGATATGGCCTCTAAACCAAAGGAGTCACATGCTTTCTTCACAAGGGAATTCACAGGATTAGAACCAATTGTTTCAGATGTCATCAGAGGCATTTGTAGAGATTTCTTGGAATCCCAGCAATAATGGTGACAATTTGGCAACTGAAAGAAAAAGTGCAAGAAGATAGAAAATGTCATTTTCTCATAATATCAAAATACTATATAGCATACTAGGATCAGATGCAAAACTCTTATTATTAAAAATGCCAACAGCTATTTCAAGCAAATAAGCATTCATTTAAAGCTACAACCTTCTGACAATTTAGAATTGTTAAACACTGCCAAGGCTTCATAATCATGACCCTTAGAAACTCAGGAAAGAGGAGATATCATACATCTAAATCTTAATAATTCTAAAATGCAAATTAAATGTAGAGATGCAAATTCCATAGTTCAATAAGACTATGATGCTCAGAACAAAAGCAACATTCCTTCTCTAATCATTCTGTATTAAATAAGGAAAATTAAATAGTTCTTTAATTCAGTTTAAATGTTAAGTATTTTGCCCCAATAGATGTCTTAAAACATTGTTAATATATTAAAAAAGTTATAATTATGAAGTGGAAGGGAATTAAGTATCATTTCCTTTGTAGTGTATTTTCATAATAGCATAACTGATATATCACACTGAACAAGATAACAGGAATGCTTGGTATTTTTCTATTTATAACCTTAATTTTATATGTGTATAGATATATTTGGCTTATACTCTAAAAGTCATCCATGTGCTGAAAAGAAAGCTAAGTTGGTAAATTTTTACTTACTACTTGTAAACATTTGGCTCTGAGGAAAAACATTAAAGGTAGAACTGCAGGAAAAAATATTATAGTCTGACTTATTTAAGCAATAAAACTGTTAGTGACTATTATTCTAAGCTGCTTTACTTTTATTATTCCACGTATCTATTGCTGGGACATGTGAAAAATCCTGTATTCACTATTTAATGCAGAAAGACCAATTCTGAATTTTTTCTTAAATTTATTCGATTACTTATTGAATGTCTACTGTTCTAGGCATTCTACACAGCCACGACTAAGTTAAACAGCATGAGATGCTTTTGGTTAGTTCAACAAAAATGTTAATTTATACTATTTAACATTATTAAATATGCTTGTTGGTTCTTGAAAAGTGAACTCCCTTAATATAACTATTGTTACCTCACCAAGAGCTCTCCCTTCAGATAGAGAGAAGAGGTATTGTCATCCCATGTGGCTTATCTTCTCTACAGAGAGGACCTTTCCTCTCCCACATCCACCTGTGCACACCATCTCCCTTCACATATACACTGATCCTATCTGAAACAATTTACAAGTTGATCTTAAAAAGGTGTTAACTGTTTTAGAATTAACACGTGTACTCCACTAAATTTTTTTTAAAAGATTTTATTTATTTATTAATGAGTGACCAGAGAGAGAGAGGTAGACACAGGGAGAGGGAGAAGCAGGCTCCATGCAGGGAGTCCAACATGGGACTTAATCCCCGGTCTCCAGTATCCTGCCCCGGGCTGAAGGCAGTACTAAACCACTGAACCACCCGGGCTGCCCTCCATTAAATCTTTTGAGTCTAACAATTTTACAGGCTGTGTAAAACAAACGGAAGGGCCATATATTGGAAAGGCCGAAATGGTCTTTAACACAACATAAAAATTTGACAAAATGGGGTATGGGAAGACAATAAACTGGGGCCCAAATATGAATGATTCATGTCACAAGAAGAATTTTCATTAAGCAAAAATGGGTTTAACGTTTTCCCTCAATAAACAGATCACAAATTCTTAGCTGAGAATGCCACTCCCTGAAGAATTAGTTCAAGCTTAATTAAGGAAATTTTAATGAAAAACTAAGCTTAAATGAAAACCCAGCCTCCAAACATCAAAAGCATTTTTAAAGGAGGTAATTTCATAAAGGACAAAGTCCTGAGGCATCTGAGGAACCAGGGAGACTAACACTCTGATTGACTTAAAGAGCACTAGGAGCAGAAACGACCACTTTATTAAGTTACCATCAATTATTTTGTATAAGTAAATAAAATAAAGTGTCACCAAAAATGAATAAAAGAGGATTTTTAAAAAGATGTATTTGTATTACAATCCAACTTTAGCAGGCATGCCTAAATTTCAAATATGCTAGGCTATTTATAACACTTAAGGTGTTAAATGAGATGCTTGTTAGTGGTAACTTAAATTGATATGTGAGAAGAGTACATGAAAATAAAGTATGAAAAAGGCAGAATGATTAAATATTGAGAAAGTCATATTAAAGTTTGTATATAAAAATATTCTTAAACTTTACAAACTACCATTTCATAATTAAACGAATCTACATAATTCCTCATTAAGTCACAAATGGGAGCATGCAAAATGAGACTTGGTTTTTGCATCCTGTAGTCTCTTCCAAATGCTTAATAGAGAAAAATACAACCAAAGAGAAAAATAAACATATATACTAATTTTTATTCATTTCAGTTTTAATACATCCCAAGAGGTGATGCAGTACACCTCAGTACATACACGTATGTATGTACTGCAATGATGATAATCACATTTCAGTTAAACAGTAATGCACTGGTTTTGAATAGCTGCCAGAAACCACATTAGCTTTGGAAAAAACTGTTATTTCCAAAACCAAGAGAAAATATGCCTCTTATTTTGTTCATTAAGTTGAAGTTTCAGAAAACAAAAAAATCTACTTTAAGGAAACTTCTGAAAAATTTTAGTGTTTCACCAGCAATGACTAAAATTGACACTAGGATTTTTATGGTAGAAGACACAATTTCTCAATGTACACACAATGTAATTATTTTTTGCAGTAGGCAAACAGAATTCTGTCATGTAAGTTAATGTTACCTTCTAATTCCATTTGAAATATTCTTCAAAGAAAAAGGATATTACCTTGTTGAAGGAAAAAGTTTCAAGATACTAATACCTAATATAATTTATATAGACAGCTTTTAATTAATGAGTAATCCAGTTTATTCTCTGCTTTTTTGTGGAAACAGGTATGGCTAGATAGGAATGACAACACTATTAACTGAAATCCAGATTTAACAAATAGAATGTTTAAGGAAACAATTTAAAACTGGATCTCCACTTTTTTTTTTTCTTTTTTTGGTTACTGTGAATTATTTTATTTTAATAGAAGATTTTTTCAAATTCCCAAATGGGGTGAAATACTTAGAAAGTCATTCTTACTAGTGTTGACTGTTCTAATCTTATTAAGAGTCTCAACAAACAATACAAAGTTTAACAAAAGAGCATAAAAATGAAGGACTCATTGAAAAATCATCTCCATTTCCTAGTTTAATGATGGAGAGCAAAGTATTGCACTTTATTATTCAACACAAAATAATGTAGCCAACAGTAACATACAGGTACACAATTTAATATTTATTATATGCATTTTATATACATTATTTTTCAACAGCTGTACGTTTGCTATGTGGTACAATCTTAAAAATTTGCTGATTCATAGTTTGTAAAACAAAAACCTTACAAAACTCATCAAAACTCGCAAACTGATCAGAAAAGTTTTTGGAAGACTAGAAAAAATACTTTATTGTCTTAATCATGCATTACACAAACAAAATCTTTAGTTACACCATAAAATTAAGCACATCTGAAAAAATAAAACAGGGATAACTAGTCCAAACACAGCAAATTTCTGTATCCTGATTCAACTATTTTTGTATCCTATTTGTAATGCAAATAAAATTTTACTCCAAATATTTTTAAACAAGATAGTTTTTGTTTGGAATCATGGTAAACCAAGTTATGCCTCTGGGGGGAATCACCTTGATTTGTAACTTAAACTATAAAATATTCCATTTTTAGTCTATTTTAGACTATTCAAAGAGTCCCAAAATAGATATACAGGTTTCTTTAGCACATTAATAAAAGGATATAAAGACCAACAAAAAGTGAAATAAATAATAGGCTATTAGCAAGATGGATAATCCTTGATAAATAAACTTGTAAATACAGTAAGATGTACAAAATATCACATAGTGATAGGATGCCAAGATTAGTTCGTTTTTTTTTTTCTTTTTAAAGAGTTCATTTGGAGTACTAAACCCCACTGTTTCATTTTAATACACTTAATAGTCCTTGGTTTATATGAAGACAATTATGTGATGATGAAGGTGATTTAGCATCTTTATGGAAGGACTTAGCTGAGCTGTATTAGGCAAAAGAAGGAAAAAGTGTGGTTACACGGCAGCGGGTCAGTGAGATCTCTGTGTTTTAGGGTTGTATAATGCAGAAAAACTTCAATACAATCTTGAGCACTGTTGTGACAGGCTAAATATATAAAAAGACTTATAAAAACTAGAATTTTATCCAAACATTTTGTGCAACTAATGCTAAAATATTTTAAGTTAAATTTTCTTTTTTTTTTTTTTAAAGCAAAATAAGTTTAAAAGGGAATCTGTGGCATTCAACTGATAAACAGAAAATCACTAAGAGATGAAAAAAAGCTACTCTTGGAGCTCACTTCCCCCCCAACAAGAGCACCACATTCCTAACCCTAAGGCAGCACACAGAGTCCAAAATAAAAGTCTTTTGTGTAAGATCAGACTCCACATTGGCTTAAAGATACCTAAAAAACAGACATACGCTCAGTTCATATCCAGTACAGGCCACAATTAATGGAGTCCTTTTTATTTGTCCCACGAGATACAGTAATTACAATTAAATTAATGAGCCTGACATTAAGATGTGATTTCCATCAATTTATGCCTGCCTCAAATAGCCTTCACCAGGCAGATCACACGTAGTGTCATATCAGTAACCTTTCTGATGGCAGTGATGCAGACCCTCTTTCTGTTCAAGCAAATCTGTTGTTAAGATGTTTTTGTTGGTTCACACAAATACTTTGGCAAGGGCATCAGCCCCTGCACTGGCAATATATGCTTTTGATGGATGGAAAGCTACATCATAAATCGATTCATCTAATTTCTTCCTATGTGCTGTTATTTCTTGCACACATGTCTTGCTGTCCAAATTCCACAATCTAATAGAACAGTCATGGCCTGTAATAAAAGAACAAATAAAGTATATTATTGAGGAACAATTCTTTTAATAAAGCTTGTGGCAGTATAGAAGTTCAGACTTACTTCCAGACATCAGATAGATTCCATTAGGATCTACTGCTAAACTTGTAACAGCATCCAAATGAGCTACCATAGAATGGATCATTTTACCTAAACAAAACATAACAGAAGATAAAGTTTTCACAAACAGTTAATAACTTGTGAGATCAGAAACCATAATATAGCATCAACATAAAATAGACAATCACTACATCAATATATTTTTTACTGTGGTAAAATACACATAACATAAAATTTACCATTTTAACCATTTGGGAAGGTATCATTCAGTGGCTTTTAGAACATTCGCAGTGATATGCAACCATCACCATTATCCAGTTCAGAACATTTTCATCACTGCAAAAGGAAACCCGTACCCATTAAGCAGTCACTCCCTATTTCTCCCCTCCCCCAAAGTCCCTGGTTCCCACTAATTTGCTTTCTCTTGTGATTTGGCCTATTCTGAATGTTTCATACAGTTGCAATCACACAATAACAAGTGGCTTTTTGTATCTGCCTTCTATCACTTAAAGGTTCCAACATTTGCCCAGTATACAGGCATACCTTGTTTTATTGCACTTCAGATATTGCCGTTTTTTACCAACTGAAGATCTATGGCAACCCTGTGTTGAACAAATCTATTGGTGCCATTTTCCAATAGCACTTGCTCACTTTGTGTCTCTGTCACGTTCTGGCAATTCTTGCAAAATTGCAAACCTTTTCAATTTTATTTTATTTGTTATAGTGATCTGGGATGACTGCTTCCAACTTGGTGAAAGCTCAGCAATGGTTAGCATTTTTTTTTGCAATAAGTATTCTTTAATTAAGGTATGTACATTGTTTTTTTAGATATAACACTATTGCACACTTAGTAGACAACAATATGGCGTAAACATGACTTTTATATACACTGAGAAACCAAAATTCATTTGACTCACTTTAAATGCCAAATGAGCTTTACTGCAGTGGTATGAAACTAAACCCACAGAGGTACGCCTGTAATAATTTTTTAAAGAGAATTTTAATTCTAATGCAGAACTTTCCCAGTTATTCCTAAAAAAAAGACATCAGTGTGACATGAATCTGACAGTACCTGGTAAACAGTGGAAAGCATAATGACTGTATGGTTGCATCAAAGGCTTAAGATCTATAGTTGGAACTAAACTTAAAACAAAAAAATCTTTCTCATTAAGATGTAAAGATTATACAGGATTATTGATAGATAAATCACTAGAGGATATATCCCTAGCTAAAGATTCTACTATTATTAAATTCATTTACCATTTGAAATCTCATTTTATACATTAGAAACAAGAAAGAGGGGCAGCGCCAGTGGCCCAGCGGTTTAGCACCGCCTTCGGCCTGGGGTATGATCCTGGGGATCCAGGATCGAGTCCCACGTCGGGCTCCCTGCATGGAGCCTGCTTCTCCCTCTGCCTGTGTCTCTGCCTCTCTCTCTCTGTGTCTTTCATGAATAAATAAATAAAATCTTTAAAAAAAGAAAGAAAAGAAAGAAAAAAGAAAAGAAAAGAAAAGAAAAGAAAAAAGAAAAGAAAAAAGAAAAGAAAGAAAAGAAAAGAAAAAAGAAAAGAAAAGAAGAAAGAAAAAGAAAGAAAGAAAGAAAGAAAGAAGAAAGGAAAAGGAAAAGGAAAAGGAAAAGGAAAAGAAGGAAAGGAAAGAAAGGAAGAAAGAGAGGGGTGAGAAATTATTCTGGATTTCTCCAGACAGTAGCAAAAATGCTACTCGGAAAATGGGATTTAATGGGTATCTTCACTGAAGATTTGGCAAGAAAAGGGGATTCAATGGCAAGTTAAAATTAAAAAACAAGTTATGAATACAAAGTTGTGTTGCATAAGTACCTTGGGGACAAGAGGATTAGCCTCTGCACTGGCAATATATGCCTTTGATGGCTGGAAAGCAGTATCAAAAATTGATTCATCCAAGAAGGAATAAAATAGCAAATACTGATATTTTAAAAATTTCCTCCCCTTTCACTCTGCAAAAGTCTTTATTACTCAAATACCTGAGCAGCTCCTGATGAGAGACCTCCAGAATTCTAGTCCCAATCATTTTTGGTCCCCTAATGACATTCCACACTGGGACATGATCTACTGAAGATCTACTTTCATTACTATAGCTCCTGGACTGAATATAAACCCACAACATAATTAAATGTGCAAAAAGTTATTCTGAAAAACATAAAAGGTTCTATCACTTTCTGGTAATACTATCATCATCAATTAAGTAGGAAATCACATTTGTCTGTTTCTCACTAATACTAATAACTAAAAATAATTTTAGAGATTCTTCTCTGCTATCCTGAGAAACAGTATAATCATTCAACATATGATCTTTTAACTGTTTAGCCCCACATAATTCATCAGGTCTAGAATCCATTTCTTGCAACATTCCTATTAAAAACAAACAAACAAAAAATAAAACAAAACAAAAAAAAAAAACTCCCAAAAACACAAGCATGAAATGGCAGAGCTCCAGGCCAATAATCTCAAATTATCAGAAGTTAAATACTAAGCATCATTAGCTTCCCTTAAAATGTCAAATCTATGGCAGTAAGTCTTAATTCACAAATCTAGTTCTAACCTCTCTCCTAGGAATGATCCTGTATCTCCTAAATTTAACATGTCTTAAAGCAAAGAATTCTTTCATCCAAACAAATCTACTCACAAAACTTCAGTCACAAAACTTCTGACACTTCCTTAGGATTCCTTCTTTGCCAACATATATTTGCAGCTTCGCACATTTAACCAATTTCACTTTGCCTCATGCCTCTGCTACTTACTCTCCTCACTGACCAAAAATTAATTCTCTCCTTCCATAATGGAGGAAAATAAATGATGTCACCTGTTCTCCCTTTTCTGGCACCTTAAGCACCTTTGATTTGGGTAATCATTACTGTGAGCCTCTATGAAATGGGGAAGAAAAAGCTATTTTTAAAAAATGTAGACTCTGGAAGCAAACTGCATGCAGCATGTGAATCCATCAACCCCATAATTTCTCTCTGCTGTGTAACAATGAACAAATTAGAAACTTCTCTTAAGCCTTTTATTTCAAGTGTAAAATGGAAATAATACCTTATCTACCTTATAGAAGAACAAACATGTTACTTTATGTAAATCAAATAGAATGATGTCTCCACTTGAAGTAAGCAAGACACCACTAGAAATTAAATTCTAAGAGGACCAGATATTTTGTTTTGTTCACGAAGCACTGAAAATTCTGCCAAGGATATGGCAGACACTCAATAAATTGTACTGAATGAATGAGCCCACAATGATTTCAGGATCTTCAGTCTCCAACTCCCCCATATCCTTAACTTGTACACCTCCCAAACTCACTATCACTAAGCTAAGTTCAAAAAAAAACAAAAAAAAAAAAAACAAAAAAAACAAACAAAAAAAAACTAAGCTAAGTTCCTCAGAGGCACAGTATATGCAACTCAAATGTCTATCTCTACCAAAATTTTAAAAATCATGAACTCTTAATATCTCTCTACAACAAACATTAGAAACTGAAATTATAAATTATTTAAAGTCAAAGATCTCCTAGGTAATGCAATTTACATAATCTTTCTAAACCAATTTTACAAACCCCCACTCAAATATTGTAAGTGGTTTTCACAGTGCACAGCATAAACAGAAATCCATTATTCTTAGCCTGGCTCTGAAAAGTCCCTAATAGTTTCTCTTCTCCAAACTTACCTCTTCAGCTTTACCTATAAGAAACTTCTATTCCAGCCCAAGTTCCTATCACCATGCTGCCTCTGTTCAAAATAGGCCCTCATCTGGAATTTCCTACTACCTTCTTCACTTAAAAAAACAACACAAAACTTACCATTTCTTTAAAGCAAAGATCAAACCCTCACTATGAAGACTCCTTTATCTAGCATGGCTCATCTTACTGCATGTATCAATGTACACATGTGCATACACACAGAGACACACGTTCTATTTTCCCCAAACAAGTGCCATGTAGAATACAAAAACAAAATATTTTTTGTTCAAATCTAAGAATTCATTGAATCTATCCAAAGCATTAATTTCTATGTTTCAGATGAAAATAATTCAATAAACATACCAGTCATTTGATAGAATATTCCATTAAAAACTTAGCTGTAAACAACAGAAAATATTCTAGTTTACCACATTTAAATGAGTTACCAATTTTCAGGGAAAAAAATTCTCTGGAAACAGTATATCTGAATGCAATTTACAGTTTAATTTCACACAATGTTATGCAGAGTGAAACAGGATTTAGAAAGAATTTTTCTATTGTTAAGAGTCTATTGCTGGGGCACCTGGGTGGCTCAATGGTTGTTGAGGGTCTGCCTTTGGCTCAGGTCATGATCCCGGAATCCTGGGATCAAGTCCCACATCAAGCTCCCTGCAGGGAAGTCTGCTTCTCCCTCTGCCTATGTCTCTGCCTCTCTCTGTGTCTCTCATGAATAAATTTTGCTGTTAATACAGCTACTAAAATTTCTGACCTTCCTCCTACAAACGTAAATGTAAATCTTCAATAGTTAACCTTAAAAGAATCTCAGAAATACAGTAAAGGAAATTATCTGAAAAAAATTTTTTTAAAATGATTCTCAACTTGTTCTACTGAGTTACAAGGAATCTGTCGATTAAAGTGTTATTTGAACACAGGGATTTAAGACTCTAGAGATTAATAATTATAACCACATCCTATATAACCTTCAAAGAGAAATCTGTAGAGGGGCACCTGGCAGGCTCAGTCGACAGAGCATCTGATTCTTGATTTTAGGATCATGGAGCCTACTTGAATGAATGAATCAATGAATGAATGACATTTCAAAAAGATCTATAGTTTTGATTTGTTGTCTTGCTTGATAATCTGTTGCCCTGCAATAATGTTGCAATTAACTTCTAAATTTCTTACTTGGAAGTCCTTTAATACCCGTTTTAGCTTCTTAAAGAAGCCTAACTGAGCACAAACAGTATTTTATGTGGTATTCTAATAACAGATGAAACAGAGGTCATTAAAGAAACCACCCTACGGCCAAATTAAAATTTAATTTGACTTCTATATAACTGGTAAGTTTCCTCACAGAAGAACTAGAGGGAGAATAACAATAAACAATTTCCAGATTTCATCATTTCATCTCCTGAGGAATAATTCTAAGAGTATATCTGAAATGCCAAACTCCAGGCCTTTCACAACAGAATATAAAAGAAAAGATTTCAAATGAATGGGTTTATATTTAACATGACATGGAGAAAATGTAATTGGTATTACAAAGTATTATATACACTTAAGGGGCAGAACTTAACATGGAAGTGTACCACATTAAGTAAAGCAGAAATCGGAGTTAAAATGGTGTACCTGGCAATTTTTAAGGCCAAAAGTTAGTATGTCTTACATAAAAAGAATAGCATTTTTGATCATCTTAAGTTTACAATATTATTAAGACTAAAAAGAAAGACAACCAACTTACCCGTTTTATTGTCAAAAAATTTGATGTGTCTATCTTCATGAGCAGTTATTGTAACAGGAAGTGTGGGATGACTTACTACTCTGTTAATGTGTTTATTGGATTGTAAACCTGAAAAATAAAGGAAAATAATGCACTAAAATTCAAATCTTCAGTTAAAATTTAGATGATGGCCTTTCTAGGCTTACCAAAAAAATAAGAATCATTAAAATATTAACGCATTTGTGTAAAATAAAAATCTGAAAACCAAAACTCTGGGGAGATATAGTTTCTTAAAACACACATGTAAGCTATCATGTCCTATAATAATGGACAGTATATACTAAGCTCAAATTTAAGAAAAATTAGAAATATTTTAATGCGGAATGTCAGTATAGGTGGTTTAGAATCTTAAAGATCCACAGTAATTATTACTTTAAATAAACAGCCCATGCAAAAGACATGAATAGAAATTTCAGAGGAAGACATAGACATGACCAACAAGCACATGAGAAAATGCTCCGCATCACTGGCCATCAGGGAAATACAAATCAAAACCACAATGAGATACCACCTCACACCAGTGAGAATGGGGAAAATTAAACAAGGCAGGAAACCACAAATGTTGGAGAGGATGTAGAGAAAGGGGAACCCTCCCGCACTGTTGGTGGGAATGTGAACTGGTATAGCCACTCTGGAAAACTGTGTGGAGGTTCCTCAAAGAGTTAAAAATAGATCTGCCCTTAAAAAAAAAAAGAAAGAAAGAAAAAGAAAAAGAAAAAGAAAAAAAAAAAAAGATCTGCCCTATGACCCAGCAATTGCACTGCTGGGGATTTACTCCAAAGATACAGATGCAGTGAAATGCTGGGACACCTGCACCCCAATGTTTATAGCAGCAATGTCCACAATAGCCAAACTGTGGAAGGAGCCTCGATGTCCATTGAAAGATGAATGGATAAAGAAGATGTGATATATGTAGGGGATCCCTGGGTGGCTCAGCGGTTAAGCGCCTGCCTTTGGCCCAGGGCACGATCCTGGAGTCCCAGGATCGAGTTCCGCATCGGGATCCTGGCATGGAGCCTGCTTCTCCCTCTGCCTGTGTCTCTGCCTCTCCTTCTCTCTCTCTATCATGAATAAATAAATAAATAAATCTTAAAATAAAAAAAAAGAAGATGTGGTATATGTATACAATGGAATATTACTCAGCCATTAGAAACGACAAATACCCACTATTTGCTTCGAGGTGGAGGGACCTGGAGGGTATTATGCTGAGTGAAATAAGTCAATCAGAAAAGGACAAACATTATATGGTCTCATTCATTTGGGGAATATAAAAATTAGCGAAAAGGAATAAAGGGAAAGGAGAGAAAATGAGTGAAAATATCAGTGAGGGTGACAAAACATGAGAGACACCTAACTCTGGGAAATGAACAAAGGGTTGTGGAAGGGGAAGTGGGCAGGAGTTTGGGGTGACTGGGTGATGGGAAATGAGGGGGGCATTTGGCGGGATGAGCACTTGGGTTTTATGCTATATGTTGGCAAATTGAACTCCAATGAAAAAAAATAAAAATAAGTAAAATAATAAAAAAATAAACAGCCCATGAATGAATAATAAGCATTTAATGAAAAAATTCACAAGAAAAATCACGTTTGTAAGGAACCACTCCCATCCAACCCACACTCACAGAAAAACCACAATGAACAGCAATCCATGTTCTTAGGGACGAGACCTTTCTTTGCTACCAAGCTCTTAATTTCTTATTAGAGATGAGGGAAAAACAGAGAGGGATCAAAACTAATGGGAAAATAACATTATTAGATTTTAACTATCAATCATTCCACATATATATAAGAATTCTTAACTGAATTTAGACACACTACCCATGTAAGAAGGAGAAAGGGGCTAGAGATGAAAAAATGCTGGGAAACACACTTCTTTAACTATAATTTGGTTTGAGATTTGACCATGAAACAATTTAAATGGTTTAAATAATTATAAAATTTTTTTAAAAGATTTTTATTTATTCATTCGTGAGAGACAGAGAGAGAAAAAGAGACAGAGAGAGAAAGAGACAGAGAGAGAAAGAGAAAGAGAAAGAGAAAGAGAAAGAGAAAGAGAAAGAGAGAGAGAGAGAGAGAGAGAGACAGGCAGAGGGAGAAACAGGTCCCATGCAGGGAGCCTGATGTGGGACTTAATTCCGGGTCTCCAGGGTCAGGCCCTGGGCTGAAGGTGGTGCTAAACTGCTGAGCCACCTGGGCTGCCCATAAAATGATTTTTTAAAAGCAACCCCCCCACCCAGGGAAAACCCAAAAAGTAAAATTAAACAAATGAATGTTAACTAGATATCCAAATGGGGTATAAGCAGACAAACAAAATGAATAATTTCAAGTGACTTTATTTTTTAAAAGATTTTATTTATATGACACAAAGAGAGAGCAAGCACAAGCAGGGGGAGAGGGAGAAGCAGGCTCCCTGCTCAGCAGGGAGTCCAACAAAAGGCTCAATTCCAGAACCCTGGGATCATGACCTGAGGCAAAAGCAGAGGCTTAACCAACCAAGACACTCAGATGCCCCTTCAATTGACTTTAATGCACAGTAATTAGACTGCATCATCTCTAGTGGAATACGTTGTGAATGTGAAACTATTATCAGTAATCAAACTATTGGTGGTGGTGTTGGTTTTGTTATTCTGAGATGATTGTATCTGTACTGTGGAATAAGTCAAATGAGAGATGATGATGATTTTGCTGAGAATCAAGAGTTTCAGCATGATTAAGATGAGGTAAAAAGCAACGAGATAAACCTGAATTTTAACAGGAAATATTTGTATGAAATTATCAGTGTTTGTCTTTTCTTTTTTTAAAATGCATTTCTAGCTCTGTCCACTGAAAAAGCCTAAACCAATGAGTAACTCAAGAGCCATAAAAGCCATGAGGACCAATCCAAAAGCCTAGGTATACCTATATTGCAGTCTCTAAATGCCATTTTTCCACTCAAAGAAACCATGGCTTCTTAGAGAGATGCATGCTTTCAGTCTGGGGCACAAAATGAACAAGATTAACCCAAAACATCTTGCCACATCAGAAAGTAAGAAAGCTATTAATGACTACCAGAGTCATGTCAAAAGGGTTCAAGAGCCAACCTGAATACACTCCCACTAGCCAAACATGAAACAATCTGAGGAATGATAAAGATAATATCTGCAATAGACTAAAACACATCTGATACATTTATATCTGAGATTAGGGATTATAATGGTAATAAAAACAACACCCAAAAGGCTCAGTGATCATCTCTGGGTAATGCTAGGAAACCACCTCATTTTGAAAACTGATAAAGTGGGAGAGAGTTCAATATTAATCTTTCTCTTCACTTATAATCACTAACTCCAGGGTAACCAAATTATTGATGAACAGTGTTCCTTTTTATAGAAATATTCTAGCTATTAAGTGGAGAAGGAAGAATTAGAGAATCATTTTTCAACAGAATTAATGGATGTGGGTAATGATCATCAAGACTTTACGTAAGAAAATGATAAACCAGACAATATTTACTCCTGATAAAAGCTCACAAGTTACTATAATGTAGTCTTACCAAAAACTTTTAAAAACTTTATGAAGACAAAAACATTAAACCCAAATATGAATAAGTCTCTAGATCTATAACCTGTTTACAGGAAATAAAATGAAAAGAGAAAGCACATTAAAATGATACCACAAGGATGCAACCAGCAAAAACCAAGCTGTAAAAACCTACAAGGCAAATGATCCAATTTCTTCAATAAAAAAAATGCAAGGGAAATAAAAGAGATAAAGAAGAAACTAGAGAGACACTATCAACCAATTACAATACATAGGCCTTATTCGGAACCTTATTTAAATAAACTGTAAAACATATACCACATTCTATACTTACAACATTGGCCATTCATACAAAATTATTGGAAATGGATGTTACTTTCCTCAGGCTTATATTATTTTCTCTACTTTTTTTTTTTTTTTTTTGTATTTTCTCTACTTTCATATGTATTTCCATTAAAACCTTTTTTAAAAGATTGATTGATTGAGAGAGAGAGAGAGAGAGAGAGAGAGCGCGCGCGCGCGCGTGTGCATAAGTGGGTGGAGGGAAAGAAGAAAGGGAGAAACAGACTCCCCAATGAGCAGAGAGCCCTACTCAGGGCTTGATCTCAAGTCTCTGGGATCATGACCTGAAAGGCAGATGCTTAACCGACTAAGCCACCCAGGTGCCCCTGTATTTCCACTAAAACTTTAAAATTATTTCCTCTACTTTCACATTTATATTGCTCTACTCTCTCTGATTCCCTAAACTCTCCAAGCTTTTAAGCATAATTTGAGAAAACTGCAAAAATAATGTAAAGGAAGACAACTATAACGCAGCTGAAGTTGTATCATAAATTCATCATAAATTCAAAGAATCAAAATGTAAAACTTAAAAGATCACCCTCTATTGTGTAATAATCCTTTTTAAGTTTCAAAGAAACCTATGAAAACTTACCAGAATCTATCTGTGATGAAAGCATCACCAATGATTGTGATGTTTCTAAGTCATAAATTACTGTACTACCAGTGTTGAAAGAGGTCACCATATGAGCTGGATCACAGCCTATAAAGTCAACCGATGTAGGTATTCCATGCTCTGAAAAGAAGCCCGAAGAGATTCAATATAAAAACAATTTAGAAATCCCTGTTTGCTAATAAGAAAAAGGAACTCAAGTGTTTTTGAAATAATGTTCATAATGAAAAAGAGAGCAATTATGTTAGGGTAGTGAGATATAATAGGCAACTTCCGTTCAATTACTTTTAGTTGTTATAATATTCTATTTAACAGTAGAAGGAAATATAGTTGGAGATCTCAAAGTTATGAGGAGGTATGTACAGAAGTCATTTGTTCTTTTATGCATTTCTTCTAAGAAAAAAAATCTAGGTGAGTCTTCTGGCTGACTTGCCATATTTATTTTTTACTGTAAAATGATAAATTAGCATTTTCACATCACTTTCTTGGGAGATTGCACTGGTTTGAGACTTATAGCCATATCGAGTAGCTCACACTAGTTGAATTTTTAGATCTCTGAAAATAAAGCTTGGAGTCTGGAATCTACCGATGCAGTACTATCCTACCATGCCCTGAGCAGCGATTTGTCTTCAATAGATTAAATTCAATTAGCCAGATCACGCACAACGAGGTGAAATCCAAAGTGTCAAATGATTAATTATCCAGATGAAGTAAAAGCAACAAATATCTAAATAAATTTTTACCTCAAAAGTTTGAGTAATTGAAAAATTAGCATTATCACTAAGGTATCTAAGAGATCTTACAAAAAGTAAACATATACTATTTATCTAAAATGCTTTAAGACAAAACATAATTTCTAATAAAAAGAAAAGGTCTGGTTTTTAAAAATAACTTAAAAATGACTCAGAAAACCTAATGCCAGCACATAAACATATATAAATAAAAGTAATCACAAAGCAAACTGCTTAAAGCTTTCTTTAACAGGAAAAGATATGAAATTCTACATGTAACTCAGTTTGTACTTCCTACTTAGGGGTGCTGATTCAATGATTATAAGGCTAGACTTCTCATTCAGTGTGCTCATATGTATTAGGTATGCTTAAGACTGTGATCCCTTCAGTCTTTGAGTGCAGCCACCCAGAGCAAGTGGAGAGCCTCATGTTATTCCTATGAGCAGCCTCATTTGTCTACTTCACGATTACAAAGTTTTATTTTTTAAACAGGACATGTCCTGGAAAAAGTCAAATAGCACTGAGCTAGGATACACTTGCTTATACGAAATGACTTGCTTATAAGAAATGCTACGAGTAAAAAGATTATCATGACAAGCTTTATGAAATTCTTTCAACGTGTCTCTTGGAGTAGCAAAGAAACAGTAATCATCTACTTTGTCCTTTCTGTCTTCCAAATTCTAAAAAAATTAGCATTTGTTTTTTTTTTTCTTTTATAGGGCAAAATTTACTTACCCTTGTCTCCATTGTAAGTGCAAATACATGGCAATTTTTCTTGTGGATTCCATAACCTAACAGTGCCATCTGCTGAACAAGACAGTAATTGATTTTTTATGCCACTATAAGCAAGACCCCAGACAGCATCTGTATGTGCAACTAAAGTGCCAGCTAGAACATTTGGCTCTGGGAAGAAACAACAAACAAACACAAATTAGCTAAAAGAAGTTGGAAAAAAATGTTTTGGATAAAGATAACTCACCATATAATTAAGTATAAAGACTACCCATAATGGTCATAAGAAGAACTGAAGTGGTCATCTTTAAATTGTGGAATTATGGGTTATCTTTTATCCCCACCATAATTCTTTTCCTGTATTCTTGGAATTTTCTATAAAGAACATACACTTTCAAAAAACAGCTTTAATGAGATATAATTCTCGTATCACATAATTCACCAATTTAAAGTGTATAATTTGAGGGGGCACCTGGGTGGCTCAGTTGCCCAATGCCTAGCTTTGGCTCCGGTCATGATCTCAGGGGCCTGGAATCAAGCCCCATGTTGGGCTCCACAGCAGGGAGTCTGCTTGTCCTTCTCCCTGTGCCCCTGTCTGCCCCCACTCTTGCTCACCCTCTTTCTCTCTCAAATAAATAAAATCTTAAAAAAAAGAAAGTGTACAATTCAATGGCTTTTATTATACAATCGATTTTAGGACATTTCCATCACTTATTAGCCATTCCCACCCCCCACTGCCCAATTCTTCCTGCTTTTCTGCAGCCCACATAACCACTAATCTACTTTGTTTCTCTAAGTTTGTCTATTCTGGACATTTCATACAACTGGCCTTTTGTGACTGGCATAATGTTTCCGAGGTTCATCCATGTTATAGCATGTCTCTCAGTACATGAGAGACATGCTATAACATTCTTTAACATTCTTTTTTTTTTTTTTTAAGAATTTCTTCTAGGGATCCCTGGGTGGCGTAGCGGTTTGGCGCCTGCCTTTGGCCCAGGGCGCGATCCTGGAGACCCGGGATCGAATCCCACGTCGGGCTTCCGGTGCATGGAGCCTGCTTCTCCCTCTGCCTGTGTCTCTGCCTCTCTCTCTCTCAATCTCTCTGTGACTATCATAAATAAATAAAAAAAAAAAATTAAAAAAAAAAAAAGAATTTCTTCTAAATGCCAAATAATATCCATTGAATAGATATACTACATTTTATGTATCCATTTACCATTTGATGGACATGGTGGCTAATAATAACACTGTGCACCATCTGGCCTACAATCCTGTTCCTCTAGAAAATTCCGACTTTCCACAATTATTTCTTATTATCTCCAGAATTTTCAGTTTCCAACTTCCCTTCTCCAGAATGATTTATCTCTGATTATCTATTTCACTGAGAAAATACAGCAATGAAATGAAGAACCCCTCTCCTGTCTTTCCTCCACTCAATCTACTTACTAGTGTCTAGAGCCACCTTACTCCTTGCTTCCAGATAGAAGTAAGAACTGTCTACTTTCTTCTCAAATGATAATTCTATCAGGTAAATTCTGGATTCCGTTCAACCTACTAACTTGCTTTCATGTTTATAGTTTCCCTACTATACAATAATTCTCCTTCTCTTTAGGATCATTACCACAGCAAACAAATATGCTCTAGAATCTACTGACTCAAATAAAAACCTTGTATCACCCTTCCAACAGATAGCAGAAGAGCATATGGAGTAAAATGCTTTTTTACCTTTCATTCACTCTCTAAATCAGTGTAACATGGTTTCTCATAGCATCACTACACCAAAATAACTCTTTTTTTCCACCAAAATAACTCTTGCTAAAATCACCAATGACAAACTTTCTTCTATCAAGTTTAATAAAATTTTTCTTTTTTTTTTTTTTTTTTAGATTATTTATTTGAGAGAGTGAGAAAACAAAAGAGTAAGCATAGAGGAAGAGGGAGAGGCAGACTCCCTGCTGAGGAGAGCCTGATATGGGGCTCGATCTCAGGACCCTGTGATCATGACCTGAGCCAAAGGCAGACACTTAACCGACTGAACCATTCAGGTTCCCCAAATTTTTCTTTCTTTGAACATTTTTTTCTTGGTTATTCTCATCACATTGCTTTTCATCCAGAGTGTGCCTTGAAAAGTTGCCCACAGGTCGCTTCACCCTCTGCTCTGATCTTAGTCCCAGCATCCAAGCTCTCGCTAAGACCCAGGTGACCTATTTGTCATATAAAAAAAAAAAGGGAACTTTGCTATCTATCTTCATATTTGACCTCTTAGCAAAATATGAAAGTGCAGATTGCTACCTTGTTCTCAAAATGTTTTTTTCTTTTGGTATGCTTCCATGATCCCACATTTTCCTGTACCTCCTCCTTCCTCACAGGCCACTCGTTCTCAGTTTTCTTTTTTTGTAAGATTTTATTTACTTATTCGTGAGAGACACAGAGAGAGAGAGAGAGAGAGAGAGAGAGAGAGAGAGGCAGAGACACAGGCAGAGGAAGAAGCAGGCTCCACGCAAGGAGTCTGATAGGGAACTCGATCCCAGGACTCCAGGATTATGCCCTGGGCCGAAGGCAGGTGCTCAACCGCTGAGCCACCTTGGTCTCTCTCCTTCTCAGTTTCCTTTGCTGGCTCTCCTGCTCTAGTCACTCTCCCAATGTCAGAGTTCCTCCGTACTTGCCTTCCCTTTGTGCCCTGCACAACATACCTTCCCCTGTGTTATACAATCCATTCTTCTATCTTGATTATTAACTACTTGATAGTAGTAACCTGAACATGACTGAAATCTAAAGCCATCATCTTTAATCTTTTCACACCTGTTCTGCCCCCATTTCAATATGCTACCATTATATACCAACTGCTCATGTCAAAAAATACAGAAGTGGTGATAAAAATGTCCTGAATTAGACAGTGGTGATGGATGCACAGTCCTGTGAATATAGTAAAAACTACTGAACTGTATACATAAAAAAGGTGAATTTTGTCATGTGAATTATATCTTAATAAAGCAGTTTTAAAAAGTAACAAAATTAAGAATCACTTACCCATCACTTTGTCCACTCAATCACTATCCACTTTATCACCAGATTCTGCCTATCCTATCTACTTCCCAATGCATCCCAAATCCATTTCTCTCCCAACCACTCTGCTACCAACTGCTTCACTGTCCTCATGACCATGGAAACATCACCTTTCACCTAGTCTACTAGACCCCTACACTACAACTTTACATTGTAACATTATATTAGTATTCCTTTCTTCACTTTTCCCACCCCAATCTATTCTCCTTATAATAACCAGTCACCTTTTATTTTTATTTATTTATTTATTTATTTTTTTTTACCAGAGTCACCTTTTAAAATCCATCTTTACTGGTCACCTCCTGGCTTAAAACTCTTTATTAAAAGCTTCCTTTTTTTTTTAATAATTTACTTATTTATTTATCTATTTATTTATCTGAGAGAGAGAGAGGGAGCATGTGAGCGAGCGAGCAGGAGGAACAGAGGGAGAAAGAATCTTAAGCAGACTCTGTGCTGAGTGCAGAGATTGTCCCAGGCTCAGTCCCATGACACTGAGATCATAACCCGAGCCAAAACCAAGAGTCGGACACTCAAATGACTGAGCCACCAGGAACCCCTGAAGATTTCCTTTCATCCTTTAGATTTTGTCTTAAATGTTACTGTTTTGGACTATATCTAAAAAGACTCTCTTTCATATTACTTTTATCTTCATACTGTTTATTACAATTTCTAACCACAGACTCCACTCCCTAGTTTTTAATGTCTGTCTTTTCCATTAGACTGATTCTTATTTCCTGATGTACAGCCTAACACTATACCTGACAAATTTAGGCACCAAGTGTGTCTTAAATAAAAAGACCAAAGAGCTCCTGAATTTATGTAAATGAACCATTAAGTAGACCACTGTTTATTCAACCATTCTCTTATTTGTTTCTACTCTTTTCTGCTAAATATTTTAAGCTTAAAAAATTGTTCCTTGTATTAAATTTTATTCTCCTCTTTAAATAGTACTAAAATTAATTAATGTTCTAATTAATATCATTTTGTTATTTTTGGACACAAAGTACCAATTCACAGGCTTAAATATTCCATGCCACAATACTGCTTAATTTTTATCTTTAATAAAGCAAATTAATAATAAATGAAAAACTAAGCAAGGAGACTAATACATTTTTAAACAACCTTATAATAATATTTTGTTAGCTCCATTCACTTAAAAAAGTATTTTAAACCTTTCACTTACCATATGTATCATATGGATCCACATTAGGGCTAGGCATATTCCACCACTGGATGGTTGCATCAATACCACCACTAAAACACTGTTCTCCATTAGAACTAATAGCTAATGACAAAACAGGACCACTATTACAGGAAAAGAGGGAAAAAATTACTTATAAAGCCTATGAAGAAACTCATGATCTGTATCTCCCCAACCTCTAAATTTATGTTGTTTCTAAAAACTGTTTAAAAATAATAAACATGTAAATTTGAACAGCACTGATTATACTCTAATACAATTACTAATCAAATGAAGTATTACTCAACTAATGTCTTTTCTAATATAAACAAATGAGAAAATTATAAGGTCTGAGGATTAATAATAATTAACAATAACTATAGTTGTTAATTTAAGTATAGATTCAATAAAACTTACATGTGGGCCCTAAATGTGTAGATAGGCTCTACATCTAAAGAGGCACTCCTAAAAGAGGAGAAAAGAAAAGTGGGGGAGGAAAAGGTAATTACATAACTGTAAATCACTGGCTGACATTCAAGAATCATTAAGTAAGATCAAATGAATGCATACAAAAAAATAGAACCATAAAGAAAAATAGTTATGAGTAAATTTGGAAGGAAAAAAAGACAGGCTAGTATGAAAATACTTGCTTTTTGGCAGGAACTGTTTTTTGCAAGTTCCAAAGTTTCAGAGTATGGTCCTCAGAGGCAGTAACCAGCACAGGTTCTACAGGATGAAAAGCTAATGCCCGTACTCCATCGAAATGGCTACGTAGTGTATACTTGGGGTTCCATGTCTTTCGAAAGGCATCTTTATTGGCAGGCAACTAAAAAGAAAGAGTGCAATATTTAGTGGTAAAAGTAGTAAACTGATAGGCATGTGGAGTTTTGTGTGTTTTGGTGTGTTTAAAATATATATATTTAACTGCTTTGCTAAAATGTCCAGTGGAAATTTAATGTACCTTAAAAACTTTATAACAGATCTTTATCATTTAACAAATGATACTAAGAAGAATAACTTCAAATTAGCTTTCAAATACCTAGATCAAATGAAGAGTTCCTTAAACTGTTTTACCTAATCATCAGGCTAAACCCAAAGGTCCTATTAAACGTTAGATGAGAGCAACAAAAACTACCATGCTGCAATGCTTTACATGAAAACAATAAGATTATATAAATGACTACCAAAAATCCAAGAGAACATTATTAATACAGTTGCCATTTAGCAAATTAGCATGTGAAATTTTTAAAGGAAGCAAATTAAGGTACTTTCCAAAAGTCTGAACTAAAGACACTTTAAGAATATTGTCATCCTATTTTCATTATTATTGCTGATATTGGTAAGAGGTTAATCTTTTTACCTTCATTTCTCCATCTGTAAAGATAGGCTGTGAAACCACTTCTAAAGTAGTCAAAAGTCTACTAGAATTTAGTTGTTTATATGCTTTGAAAATATTAATGAGAATAATCCAGCCCACCAAGGCTGATGTCTCTAAAAAGCATGCTAATATAGGTATAACATAAGTATAAAATGTAGAAAAAAATGAATGTTATAAAAGGGGAAAATTTGCTGAAAAACAGTAAATTCATTTAGACAAAATCTAAACAAGTATAGTTAACTCTCAATTGAGTGTTCATTGTCTATAAAAAATTTAATCCAAGACTAGTTTCACCTCCAAACACTATTCTTCCCATCCAATCTCCATTCTCTCCCCTATCCCTCAAATGAAGGACTAAGTGAGTATTCAGGAAATGGCAAGCTAACTTTAATATTACCCTTAAAATAATAAAAGTTCAAAAATAAAACATAATTTTTAAGAAGTATCCTGAAGGCAAGTGATTCAGGTTATCTATTTTTCTCTTGTTGACACCAAAATATGGCTTAATTTGAGTAGATAATTGAGAGTTGACTACTCAAGATAGATATTTATCAACCAATATTATAAGGTAATCAATCATCCCAAACTTCTAGCTAATCCACCACAATACCTAAGAAAAATTTAAACACCACAAAGTAGTTACAAAAGAAAAACTACATGTCACTTCAAATCAACATATTGACACACTTAAACTTATCTTTTCCATGCACCTTGACATTAATTCTGTTTTATAAGTGTTTCCAAAAAAAAAATAAGGAGCCTTCTATTAAATCATTAAAAAATTAAAAATAAAACTGCACTTACATCATAACTATAGTCTGCATCATTTGTTACCGTCAAGTCTGCAAGGTCTCCAAGGCCCAGTACACTTAACAAAACATCATCAGAACCCATAATAAATGACTTGCCTCCTCCAGATGGAAACGTTATTGGTTCAGCTATAAAGAACAAAACCGCTTCTTAAATGCTGAAAAATCATACAGTACAAGACAATATTGTGGGGGAAATGTAAGCACTTAACAGTTACAATATTAATATAATTAATTATTTTCCCACTTCCCTCCTATTTCTTCCACTCAAGAAATCCTATTACTGAGTAGTAATAAACAAATGTTTACTTGCTTATTTACAAACTGCAACATAATCTTCCACAAATCAAATATGCACTAAATATATTATTCCAGCATGGGAGGGGGGGAGCCACAAAAGGTTTTTGTCTATTTAAAACACTTATCACTTTGGTACAATTAGAACTATAGTATTTTTTTAATATTATAGGTTAAGTCCTTTTGCTCTATATTGTATTTGCTAGGTATTCTAGGCCCTGATAAAAATTAATGTAAACATTCCAATGTAAATGGTTTCCAGTTTATTGAAATAAGCCTTAAATTGCTCAGATTACTCCAATAACAATGTTCTAGGAAAAGTGCAGTTCTACAACCAAAAATGTCAGCTTCCTTCCTGGAAAAGGTTAATCCATGTAATGTTTAAAATGCTTTCCAGTTTTCAAGCTCTATGATTTATTATTTTAACTTGCCTTTTATTTACCATGACACTTCTAAAATAACTACTCTACATTGACTATACAACCTTCAATTAAATTTGTCACTTTGGCCAATTAAAGTCAAACTCTGCCATAATCAGAACTATACTATTATATATTTTGCTGCAAGTTATAGTACAAGCAATAATTCTCAGTATTATCGCACATATGCTTTGAAAGCAAAATTTTAATCTGATGATAAAAGTAGTACACAGGTCATTGCAATACAAAACAACTCAACATACCACAAACATTTAAAATTCATGAGCAAATTTAAAAGGGAAACATAAAAACTCAAGCTAATTTTGAAAAGTTCCTACAAAAAAAAATGATATAAACCTAATATACTACAAAAAGACATAACAGATGTAATAAAATGTGTCAGTCATCACTAATACTACTGAAAATAAGTAAATAAATATATAAGACACAAGTCAACTTCTCCTAAATGTATACTATCGCAAAAGGAAACTTCGTCTTTATTTAAAGTATCTTATTTTATTATTCATCAAAGTAAGCTATATAGTTTGACTCAGAGTCCTCAATGACACTGCTAAAATAAGTTGTGAATCAGCAAGCAACCTAGAGTATCAGACAGAAAATATACACGTATATGCTAGCAGGATTTAATCTTTCAAGGATTATGCTTATTAAATCTAAATCTATAGAATTGATCCTTCCTACCAATATCTAGTAAGCAGTTATTGGTGATACCAGAAGCTAAAAAAACTGTAAAATAGTTTAAAGTTATGTTTAAGAATAATTACATAAAATTCATTAGGTAATATTTTCTCAAAGCATTTTTAGCTAGTACAAGGACAAATTTTTCTTTTAATCTCATAATTTGTAAATCAAGTTAGAACAAACTGCCACAATTCCTCCCACTCACAATTACACATTAACACAGATCTTGATAAAAGCCCAATTACTTTTAACACAATAACAAATTATTTTGCATTATAATATAGTGATTTGCAGAAATATTTCTTTTCTTTTTCTTTTTTTTTTTTTATTTATGATAGTCACAGAGAGACGGGGGGGGGGGGGGGGGGGGGGGGCAGAGACACAGGCAGAGGGAGAAGCAGGCTCCATGCACCGGGAACCCGACATGGGATTCGATCCCGAGTCTCCAGGATCGCGTCCTGGGCCAAAGGCAGGCGCCAAACCGCTGCGCCACCCAGGGATCCTGCAGAAATATTTCTGATCAGCTTTTGCTAAACTTAAGGGCATGTGAAGGGAAGTGCCTGTATAATATTAACTACTTTTAACCATTTCTAATTAAGCATATTACTACATTTCTCCATCTCTCCCTATATACATATACTTTTTTATATATAATAAGCTATACTGCTCACTCAGTATTTATTATATACCTATGTGAAAAAAAGTATTTTATGCTGTATTTCTCCTTTCCATAATCACCCATCACTGGGGCATACAGTAATCACAGTAAATATTCAATTTATTTTTCCCTGTATTTTTGCAGAGAGAATTAATTTCTATTCCATAAATTAATTTTATTTATATTAACTACCTGCAGCAAATGACTGCATAAACATAAAAAAACATCATTAGTAGTTTTTAATAAAGAAAATTATATTTTTTATTGGATAAAACCTAAGAGATTTCATCAAGCAATTCAAGAATGCTATTACTGTATTATCATTTCTTTTTTTTTTGAAATCTTAGGGTCTACAAAATGGGATCATAGAGCAAGGCTGTTTTTTTACTTCTCTAACTAATGCTCCTCTTTCTTTCTATGGACACAACTAAGGAAACCTATAGTTCCCATATCAAACTAACTCTTCCTTCAATTTTATGAAACCTAAAGAACACAGATGATTTCACTAATGTCAATGGTGATATGGTAATATCTTAAATCTTTATTAAAAATACTGGTTGATAGGACACCTGGATGGCTCTGCGGTTGAACATCTGCCTTTGGCTCAGGGCATGATCCCAGGATCGAGTCCCACCATCAGGCTCCCTGCGAGGAGCCTGCTTCTCCCTCTGCCTATGTCTCTGCCTCTCTCTCTTTGTGTCTCTCATGAATAAATAAATAAATCTTTAAAAAAAAATAGTCTGGTTAAAAACAGACTTTTCTTTATAAAACGTATAGAAAACAAAGTTGGAAACTGCCACTGAAATAAGAGATTGTGAACTCTAATGTTCCCTTCTTAGCTCTAGGTCAAAGCTGAATTTGTATCTTTTTAAGTAACAAACACTAACTGAAGATTTACCCTTTAAAAAGTATAATGAAGCTCATGTTCATTGGCCTCCTCCTCCTTCTATTATTAAGCAACAGTTAGATCACTGACTTAAATTTTTTCTTTAGAAAGTACACATACATGGGGTGCCTAGGTGGCTGGCAGCTGAGTGTCCAATTCTTGGTTTTTGCTCAAGTCATGATCTCATGGGTCCTGGGAGGGAGGCCCATGTCGGGCTCCATGCTCGGCAGGGATCTGCTTTCCCTTTGTTCCTCCCCCCACTCGTACACTCTTCCCCCACAAAATAAATATATCTTTAACAAATAAAAAGTTTTTAAAAATGAAGTACACATAACACTCTCAGAGCTCTAAACTGATTTTTGTGTAGTATGGGCCCTCACTGGCTTTATCCATAGGTCAACAGTTTAATGCATTTAAAAGGGTCTCTGTTTCTACTACTATGCTTTAATTTGTAACATCTACAGTTTACATCTATGTTAACTACAAAAACTTTAGCAAGCTTTCTAAGTATTATTTGGTAAAACAGACTAAACGCTAAAGAAGCTAAGCCACTACTAAATGCCTAAAATAATGGAGTTGGTATGTGAATTTTAGGAAAAAACCTCCTAAAATAAAACAGGAAAATAGGTTAATAGTGGAAAAGAGATCTGGAGGAATCAACAGACTATTTAACTATTCCTGTTGTTTTTCATGTTTAATATATTTTGTCTTGGTTTTATTATTTTAGTGATTTTTACTTCAAATTTTGGTACAGATTATGATGAATACATGAAGAGATGACTGTAAGGGAAAATTGCAAAAGTTAATTTAACTGTAACTGTCAAATGTGCTACTTGATAACTCTTTAAAAAGTATTCAAAAACACTTAACTGAGGCATCAAAAAAATTCTCTTACATAGCAAAAGCAGAAATAACAATGAAATAGTCTATACATCAAATTCTTAGATACTGAATTATCTTATATATACTCCTATATTATAATAAACCTTTGGTAAGAATTCAGTCTCAATACTTAGAACTATAATTATCTAGATCTAGAATTAGAAGTTATTCAAGTATATCTACACATCTTCAGCTAAAATCAATTTTGGTAAAAATGCCTAAGTAGTATTTTTATTTCCTACACATTTCTAGTTTAGGTACATTAGAAAATTATCAAGTAGTATATACTTGGTACCAAGTCAAGGAATAATTCTGTTCCTTCATTCTAAAATAATTAAATTAAAAAAAAAATAAAATAATTAAATTAAGCCTTTGTTCCATATATTTTTTAGAAATTACATGTAAAGTTCGAAGTATAATGTCTGGCATCTAGCTGTCTATTTAGTGTTTAGTGGTAGTTATTATCAGCCACTAAATGCAGGCAGTATGACACAATGACTAAATAGTTTCCCATATGTATTAAAGTCTTTATTTATTTATTTATTTATTTAAGATTTTATTCATTTATTCATGAGAGACAGAGAGAGAGAGAGAGAGAGAGAGAGAGAGAGAGAGAGACAGGCAGAGGAAGAAGCAGGCTCCATGCAGGGAGCCCGACGTGGGACTTGATCCCATGACTCCAGAATCACACCCTGTGCCGAAAGCAGGCGCTAAACCACTGAGCCACCCAGGGATCCCCTAAAGTCCTTTTTTAAATTACTGTTTTCCTGCTATTAGATCTGTAAGCTAAAGTTAGATTTCAGAAAGGTACTCTGAATTGACCTATGGTAGAAACAATTCCACTTAACATTAAAAACAAAAATAAAATATGTAGACATAAAAGCCCCAAATTCCAAAATCCCTAAGACAATTATATCAAGAGCTTACCCAAACCTTCTCTCTAAAGATCATATAAAGCTAATCTTTAGCATGTTAAAATAGCAAATTTACAATATTAAGGAGACGTGATTTTGAAATTAATGTCTTCTGCAGTATAAGTAAACACAGTACCTAAATTTTGTACCTTCCTCTGCCCTTGCCTTGCACCTTCATAATCAGTCATTTTAGCAGAGGCTGACCTAGACTGATTAGAAGGGGTGGGTGCCTGGGTGGCTCAGCTGGCTAAGCATCCACTCTTGATTTTGCTCAGGTTGTGAGATCGAGCCACACACAATATGGAACCCGCTTAAAATTCTCTCTCTCCATCTCTTCTCCCACTCCTCATTTAAAAAAAAAAAAAAAAAAATCCTGAAGGGATGAGGAGCAATTTATCATCTCTCAGATAGCTATGATGTCACAGAGTTTTGTCCTGTTGACCCCTGTAAATTAATGCCAGCAGTAGAGGTTCATTCCACCTGACTTGCTAACAGCCTTTAAAACTAATTTACTAACAAAACAGGCTATTTTTCAGAAGTTCTAATTAAAAAAATCTCAGATAAATATATCTTCAATTTTCCAAACCACCCCTCTAAAGATATCTTAAAAGATTTAAATACTTAATATATTCACAATTTCTGTGGAGAAATATATATTCGCTACGTTTTATATCTATGTATAACATTGAGTCTTGTCACTAACCAAACTTTTGTAAGCTCACAGACACAGGTATCCTTAAAACAAAAGGAAATTCTGGTGTTTAAGATTAATGTTTAAGAATAAAACATTAACTTTTTCCAATTTAATTCACTATCTTAAAAAGTAACAAGTACACATGATTTTTATATGAGAAGGGAGCAAACAATTTGTTTCCCTATTTTTATGCGGATATTTTCTGCCACATTTACACAAATGTGTCATTAACAAAGCAATCCCAATTTTTCTTTTTCTTTTTTTTTTCTTTTTCAAATTTGAAAAGCCTCATTTACCAATGAGTTCTCTGAGATTCTCATAATAGTCTAAAAAGTCAACACTGTCACAGGCCATAAATTTAAAGGCAGGATTTCAGCTGTTGCCTGGATAATTCAGGCCAAAATACACAAATCTCAAAAGCATCTGCAGTTAAGATCTCTTTAACTGTGAACTTCAGAAATGACAGAAGAACTTCTCAGAAATGCTTTAAGTATCTCTATTTCTGTGTGGAAGTAGAAAATATGCCAAACAGCCTGAACTTTCTAAAATAATTATCATGGGGATTTATTTGAGGATTTGCTCCCTGACACTGAGTCACTGCAAACAAACTGTACAAAAAATAAAAACTAACCATCAGTTAAATTCGACACGAAAGAAAAATGTTATCCTTACAAAATAGCTCTCTTCTGTAATTTTCCCACTTACAAATATCATCACCATTGATTTAGCTTCTATTCTTAAAATTCTGCAACTACATTTTAGCAATTCCTCTTCAACCTGTAGGGGCACCTGAAGGCTCTGTTGGTTGATCAGGCAGCTCTTAATTTTGGCTCAGGTCATGATCTCGGGGTTGTGGGACTGAACCCCACATCTAGCTCCATGCTCATCAGGGAGTCTGCTTGGCATTCTCTCCCTCCCTCTCCCTCTGTACCCCGCCCCCACATAACAAAAAATAAATATATTTTTTAATTTTTCAATTTTTAAAATGGGGACGGGGCTGTTTTTAAAAAGAATTTTCCCTACTCACCCCCGCCAAATTCTCCTTTATTATTTTTCAGATTAATCTACTCTGTAGACTTTATTCTAATCTACGCTTTCACTCATCAATTACTGCCACAAATTCCTAATTAGTTTTTCTAACTCTCAGCTCCATTTATCTTCAAATTGGAAAACCACAGCCACATTAACTTAAAATTATCACAATTATCACCCCTTATTCAGAAATAAAAAGTGGCCCCTTAACATTCTCTGGATCAAAGCTAACTAAAATCTTGTACTTTATCTTGCATGTGCTTCATGATCTGATCCTATTTTTCCTACCCAATCTCATCTTTTAATGCTCCACAACACAAATCTCCCTGATTTTAGAGTCAACGCAGTTTCCTTATAACACACACACACTCTATCTTTAGCATGCACTTCAACTTATCAAGATCTACTTATTCCTTCAAACCAGTTCCAGCTCTCCTCTATGAAGCCTTTGTTGATCCTTCTCTGCTCATTCTTATTATACTCGTATGTACCAAAACATGACTTTATTATCTTACAGATAATTTCATGATAGCTAAATGCCAAAACTAATAAAGATAAGAAAAGGTTTTATTACACATGTGAAGTTATAATCTCCCTGAACACACAGACTAAGAAATATGGAAGGAAAGGAAATAACATGAAAGCTATTGTTGAAACTGAAGATCCCAAATTATGGAGTAACTGAAATTTTTTTCACACTATAGCCAAACATTAGTCTTTGTGTGACAGAAGTGCCAAGTTCAGGAGAAGATGTAAGAATCCTGGTTTAATTCTAGTTGCTCAAAAGCTACTAAAAGATTAAAGCAGGGGATCCCTGGGTGGCTCAGTGGTTAAGCTCCTGCCTTTGGCCCAGGACGTGATTTCAGTGCAGGTCACGACCTCAGGGTCATGAGCCCTGGGTGGCTCAGTGGTTAAGCTCCTGCCTTTGGCCCAGGACGTGATCCTGGAGTCCTGGGATAGAGTCCCACATTGGGCTCCCTGTGCGGAGCCTGCTTCTCCCTCTGCCTGTGTCTCTGCCTCTCTCTCTCTCTCTCTCATGAATAAAATCTTAAAAAAAAAAAAAGATTAAAGCAGATTTCATAACCAGATTTAAGTCTTATGTAGCCCCTAGTTCTTAGAATATCTTTCAACTACAAATTTAATGTCTTCATTCTCTTTCTATTTAGTGTCTATTTAATATAAATGCAATTTCAAATAAAACATCTGAAGCCTAATTAGCAGTAATAAGAAAACTGTAAGCATATTACTATAAAGAATATTACACATATTCAAAACATTCAAGGCTCTAAATGAAAACTCACTAAGCATTTATTAAATAAAATCTGATTCTTAATTATTGTTGGACTTACAGAAAAAAATACTTTATCTAACTTAACAACAAGATTTTATTTTGGAGGTGAGGGGAGAGGCAGGAAGAGAATCCTAAGCAGACTCCATGTTCAGTGCAGAGCCTGACACAGCCCAGTCTCATGACTCTGAGATCATGACTGGAGCCAAAATCAAGGGTTGTATGCTTAATGGACTAAGCCACCCAGGAGCTCCAAGAAAAACTTTTTTTCACTACTCTGAATATATGTCCTCCCTTTGTTAATCAAACCTCATTCTTTTTTTTTTCTTCTCCAAATTTCATATTCTAAAGTGAAAGCAATTGTTAGGCAATCTGGAAAAGATAAGTTTATTTTATTTATTTTTTTAAAATTTATTTATTTACTTATTCATGATAGACATAGACAGAGAGAGAGAGAGAGAGAGAGAGAGAGAGAGGGAGAGAGAGCGAGAGAGAGGGAGAGAGAGGCAGAGACCAGGCAGAGGGAGAAGCAGGCTCTATGCCAGGAGCCTGACATGGGACTCAATCCCGGGACTCCAGGATCATGCCCTGTGCCAAAGGCAGGCGCTAAACCGCTGAGGGATCCCAATAAGTTTATTTTAAAATAAGGATTTAGTTTGTATCATGCTTGCTAGATATGTTCTACATTCTGACTACTGTTCTAATTAAATTAAGCTTTCACACGAAAACTATCATCTTAAAAACATCACAATAATAATAAATAAAAACTAGTTCAGCTACAAAGTGATTCTATAGTTTTAAAAAGTGTACTGATTGAAAGAGTATCAATCTAATACTTTCTGACCCTTCTCAAAATGTCTACGTTAATACTCAGGGGAGGAAAAAAAAATGAGTTGAAGAACTGAACTGTTTGCTTTAAAAGTGAAATCAGGGGCAGCTGAGTGGTTCAGTCAGTTAAGTGCCAGACTCTTATTCTCAGCTCATGCCTTGATCTCACGGTCGTGAGTTCAAGCCCTGTGTTGGGGGAGTTCAAACCCCATATGCATCCATGCATACATAAGCTGTGAAAGTAAAGCATGAAATATAAAACCAACTGCATCCCTTTACTATGAGACAATTGCTTTTTGTCTTTGATTTGATGCAAGTGAGAAAATACTTAACTGTTTCATAGACTCTTCAAATTTATACTCTCCTAAACAGAAGCAGCTTAAATATCAAAGATATTTGGGGTGCCTGGGTGGTTCAGTGGGTTAAACATCTGACTCTTGATTTCAGTGCAGGTCACGACCTCAGGGTCATGAGATTGGCTAATAAGCCCAGAGTGGGGCTCAGCACTCAGCACAGAGTCTGCTTGAGATTCTTTCTCGCCCTCTGCCCCTCACCAGGCTCTTGGCACGTGATTCTCTCTCTCTTGCTCTCTCAATTAAATAAATAAAATCTTAATAATATCAAATATATTATACAGTGTGTGCCAAGTTGTTTTTAAAAGCCTACTAAAAGTTAATGCTAAAAAAAGATAATTTTTCCTTAAATGTCAGAATGTCCAATATGCATATATTTGGACAAAAGTCACACTTGACAAAAATATTACATCTTCTGGTGATGGTTTGTCATCTTGGATCTGGAATAACAAGTGCCAAACATTAATATAAAATTTAAAAAAATAGAAAACAATCCAGAGACACTCACTTTCAATTTATTTAAAAATACTGAAAAAGTTGAAAGACTTTCCTTTTCCAATGTATTGACAATCAACTTAAAGGATGCGCAGCAATTCTAGTAACACCAGTAAAGAAGGGGAATGACAATATTCTTCTATACATGGGAAAGACAGGAAAATCAGGACAAATGACGATTATGAGGAAAACTAAGATGAGTTCATTCACTAAGAACTAGAGCTGTAAACATATATATTCTCAGAATGTGAATCTTTGAAATAGGAAAAGCTTATAAATCATCTGAAGATATTTAATAATCTAATTTTAATAAGCCTCAATATTAAAGGTAATAAGTAGCACAGGAGTAACAATAAGCCACAGAAGAGTATCTATCAAAAGAAAACATATTACAATCCATAATTTAAACTTTCCACATTGAAAACCCAAAAAAGTCAAAAATCAAAGGAAGTCTTAAAAAATTTTTAACTCCTTTCCTCATATTCTAAATAAAGATTTCACATTTGAGATGGGATTTTTGTTACTGCTTTACATGTTTTTATTGAGGTATAAAATACAGCAAAATGGAGACCATCAAAAACTTTTTTAGAAAATTCCTACCAGACCAAAATTTTAACATAACAAGAAATATAGAACCTCCCCTTGACTCCCTTCCCCAATTACAGAACCCTTAGAAATTATTAAGAATAAAAGAAAACGGAGTTATAGGTCAGATAACTACTACATTTTTTAATTTCCTGATTTTCATCATTGTACTGTAGTCACTTGCTAAACCATTTAAGGAACAATACATCTACAACCTACTCATTTTCTGAACTGTCCAAAATATTAAATGTATATATTTACAGAGAGAGAAATAAATTAAGCAAATGTGGTAAAACGTTGACAATTAGGGAACCTGGGTGAAAATTACATGGAATGCTTTGTACTATTCTTGCAATAGTACTTTTCCTTAAGTATGAAATTATGTCCAAATAAAAAGTTAAAAAGAAAAGGAAACATTTTTGAAGCCTGAGAACAAAGTAACTGCATCAAGTCTCTTTAGTTTTATGGTCTTTACTTATAGAAGTATTAATATAGGATAGCTTCTAAATAAATGTCACTTAGCACAAAATTAATACTGAATTGTATCTACAATCCAAGGCAAAGGTGTCACATTTAAGTAATTTTCTTTTGCCTCAGGTGGAAAAAAAGAAGGAAGAAGTGGAGTAAACAAATTAGAAGACAACCAACAGTTTATTAGCTTTGGATTTCAGAATTCTTTCCATTTAAGAATCAAATCATGGTTGAGTTTTTACAAAATTAAAAAGCTGATATTCTCACCACTTTTTTCTTTCCATTAAAAAGAAAGGCATTTAGGTTGGATTACATCTACTGAATCTATATGATAAAATTAGCAAATAATTTTCTTCCCTCTAAGAATCTAGAAAAAAATCTGTAGAAAAGTGATTGAGTGGGTATAATTCATTCACATGTTGGAATAAAGAAATCAAAAGCCTACAGTTTATGAGTTATTCTATCTTGTACAAAACTATATTCTGATTAAAGTTATCAGAATAAAACCCAAAAAAGACAGCTAATAAAAATAAGAAAATTCATGATTTATACTTTTCATGTAAAACTATATCTTTGCTAATTAATATGATGATCTACCTAAATTAAGACATTAGAAGTTATGATCCAACAACTTAAAAAAACAATTTTTTATGTCCTTAAAGTTTTGTCTTCATATCAGGGAATCAGAGCCAACATGTTCATAGTGAATTTGATATATGTAACAGCAAAAGGGTTTTACTTAAATTTACAAAGCAAGTGCGAAAAGAAACACATTACATCCCATTTCATTCCTGAGACATTTTGTTGGAAACCTTATCTTTATATATAACCTTATCTAACCTTAAAGACGCTGACATTGGTAGAAACAATCTAAAGGTCTAATTAACGGAGGCCAGGTTAAACCTACAAACTGCAAAACTATGTAACCATTAAAGTTATATCTTATTCAGGTGACAGTGAAACATTAAGAAAAAAGGAATTTAAAATAACTGATATTTTTGTTAAAAAAATTAAAAATAAGGTTTATATATAAAGACAACACTTAAAAAAGATATATGTAAAATATTAATCCTAAGTATTAAGGATCCCTAAGTATTAAGACCATGGGTGTTTTTCACTTTTTGGTTCTATATAATACACTTCTTATACTGAGTAACAAGAATATATTATTTTTATGGTTATATAAACAAAGTTAGTCTCTGTTTCAAAAAACAGACATAAAACCAAAATTAAAAAGATCTGGCTAAATAATACAGTACATATCTAGATAATGAAACAGTACTGAGACATGAGAGCCTCAGGCATGGCTCTGTGGGCCTCAGCTCCTAATTTATATCACAGCAATTCCTTTTTGTCCACCTCACAAAGCTCTCCAACCCTTATATTTAAAAACAAGGTAGTTTGGTTAAAAAAAACAAACAAACATGAAAACATGTTAAACAGAGGAATACTTATTGACATGAAATTATGTCTTCTTTGAAGTGTCAGTTTTTTCGTTATTTAGTTATTTAGATAGGCAAATAACAAAACTGTTCATACTAAAACTGTTCTATTTCTTAAAAGTTAATTTAAAATTTTACAGGGGTTTTGAATTTTAGTTTCAGTTCATTTGCTTTAGTATTTCTTAAACAAGCGAGTATAACACTTTTTAGATACATTTAAAACCTACAACTAAAAAAGACCTTAAATTGGCTTATATCTTCTTTTCTAAACCTCAAAAAGGTATAGATTTAATCATATTGGGGGGGAGGGGAATGTGGTATTTGTATTTTAAATTAAAGCAACATTATCTAAATAAATCTTCAGCAAATGAGTCAATTCATGAATAACATACATAAGTAATCTAGTACTACTAGATTAATAAATTAATTCATTTCATTAAAAAGACCTAAATCCTAAAATTCTAATGTTGTCATGTTTATATTCAAATAGTCAATCATGCGAAAGTACTTTTATACTAAACATGCATGAGTTATATAGGTAAATGATGTTAGAGCTGAACACAGCCCCTGCCCAGTACTAAATGTTTTTAAATACAATAAGCAATTCATTGTACAATCTGAAACTTCTTAGAGAACAGTTTTTCATTCACATGCATAGCAAATTGGTATAATGTTATAAAGGAAAACTGTGTAACAAGTCCCCTAAATTCCCCTCATTAGCTTCCACAATAAATTAAACCATTTAAAGCGAGTTTTACTGAAAAAAATGTACACCCATTTCCATTACACCTGCCATTTTATAAGCTAATTTATCTGTCACCGGAAAAAGAAATATGGAAAGAATGCCTACAAGGTTTTAGCCTTTGCCATCACTCTGTCCTTGACATAGTCAAAAAAGTGAGACTAGCAACAACCAATGGCCAGTTCAAAATAAAGTTTCCCCAAAGTAAATTTCAAGTTTCTTCATTTAATATTCAAAGGTCTGAAGATGCTTTTCATGTGGCTGTTTTTAAAGTTTGATTCACAAAACAGAAATGAATCCTATCTCTGAGAAGTGCTATAGCTAAATTTATACTTTTATACTACACTGGTCAGATACAACATAGTGAAAAATATTATGAAAAAAAGTTATTCAGCTAGACACCAAACAAACCTTACTGCTATGATTACCCTTTCGTCTAGCCTTCCACCAGAGTAATCAAGAAAATACTACCCAGGAGAGATTGTTCTGCTGCCCTCCTGGTTTGCTGTTGGATTAAGTTCAGCAACGATGGAAAGAGCTTTTGTAGTCACTATATTTAAGTAATCCCAAACTAAGAAATGTAACCTGGATAGTAGATGGTCATAGCTGTAACACCCTACTTAATCAAAACTAAGGAAATTTATGCTTTCTTCCTTTTGAACAAATTTATTTTACTTTTAATTCCAAGACCAATATTCCTTACAATTTGGTAAACTTTTAAAATTAAAAAACCTCCCTTAAAATCTTTCCTTCATCCTTATCAACATTATTTAAAATGATTTTTCACTTGATTAATAACACATCTAAATTATATTCAAATAAATTTCAATTATACAACAAAGTTTAGAGTTAGTTGCCCCCTTTATGAAACAAACAAAAAAAAAAGGTACACACAAAAAAACAAGAGTTGAATTTTTTTTCTCAAAGATTGGTATACAAAAATTATAATAGAATCTGCACTTACTCTTCACCCCTTTCTTCCCCTTTCGTTCCTTCTTGTACTGTTCCTTCAGTTTACTTATTAGTCCCTGGTCTACATCCCAAACCTCAGTAGGTGGGGAGAGGTCATCTTTATCTACATGCAGCATATTATTAAAAGAAAAAAAATCAGCAGTTGGCAATGCAAGCTGTTGGCAGTAAACTGTTATAGCTTTACATAATCATAATAAAAATGTACTAACAGCATATACCCAAAATACTTTAAAGGTGCAGTTTCAGTTTTGGTATTCACAACTCAAATTCTAAATGCCCATCTCATAAGTTTCTAAACAGTTAATACTAACAGTTAAATGGTACTTCATTTCTATGAATCACAAATTTGAGGGTTATTATTCTTTCAATGACTAATATTCAACGGACTGACATTAGAAAACTAATGTTATACAAAATAGATCACTGCATCTTTATAAAAATGTTCATAAAAATTATTCAGCCAGCATCATAAAAGCAAATGAATGAATTACATGCGAACTACTCATAAGAGTGCAAGCTGGAAAGGTCAGTGCCATTTTATTGATGAAAATATTCATGCACCTTCTGTCACACTGTTTCTGCATGCACGGGATAACTATACTAATGGAGAGGCATTCTAGTCCAATATAATACATACATATAATTCCAAAATACAGTGTCTCCAATAATACATACAAAGCATTCAGAGAATCCCACCTCGGCCCCCACCCCACCCAAATAGTTCAACATCTCATTACCTTCTTCCATTGGTCTACAACTAAGATTAGCAAAAAAAAAAAAAAAAAAAAACAAAAAAACAAAACTCAAATTCCACTGAAGAATTTTTTGAGTTGATTTTTTTTAGGGTAAGATGAAAGCAGTGACAAGCATGGAGAAGTGAAAACATACATTGCTGTACATCTGCTAAAGATGAAACTTCAGCTATTTGAGCTGAATAACAAATCTGTATTTATTTTAAGTAAATACTCGTGCCTGGAAAAATTTTACTCTCTAGTAAACTAGAAGAAAAACGATATTAAAATGAAGCAGAATAAAAATAAGTCTATTAGAATTACTTTAAGTATTAAGGGTTTTTCCTTCATTTGTTTAGTTTTAAAACAGCCATATTACTAGAAAGTTTAACATTCTATCATAGAGCAACAAACTAGGAGTTTCTATAACCATCCTACTAAGGAAAAATTATACCAAATCATATAGGCTAAGTCGATCAACAGGCTGACAGAATAGTAAGATTTTAGGAAAAACATACTTGCTAAATTTTTGATTACTCATTATATTCTAGATCACAACTCTCAAAAAACTGCCTAGGCCTCACTGGCCTAATCCATACAGTAAATAGAAAAAAAGCCACCACCACCCCTTATAGACTGCTATATGTAGTAAAAATAAGAAATCCTCATATTTGAATGTCATGTAGAAATTCACTTACTGTAACTTGAGCCTTTTTCTACTGTAAGTGTTATAACTTTCTCCCCATGGGTGTACCTATGATCTTATGATCTTAGCAGTTAGTATATAAAAAGCTAAATTCAAAGCTTTTAAGTCAATTTACCAACTTGAATTACTTAAAACTAGGTTGCTCAAAATTGAAATTTATACATAAGATTATCTGTCAAATCTGCAAATTTTAATACTGTTTGTAATACTGTGGTAATACTGATTTAAAGACAAAATTCACTTTTTGTGTACTCTAATCATGAAGTTTATTGAAAACTGCTGTACCGGAAATTATTCTGTGAACTCCATGAATACTCACAAAAAAAGAGATTTAAAGAATTAATGATTTGTATTCATCTTAATAAAGCTAGCAATTATTTTTAAAGGTGACCACTTAAACCAAATTAACACATTTTAAACCTATAGAAAGAAAGAAAAAAAAAAAAAGCTTAAGTGGTGTAAACTTTAAACAGGTAATATCATAGGACAGAAGATTGTAGTAAGATAGTCAAATAGTTTTTTAAGAGACCTCTGAAAAAAAAAATAAAGCTGTGAGTAACTCTAATTCAAGTAGCAAAGGGTACTGGAGTGAAAAAGCAAAAGGAATGAAAAGGATAAGCCTAAGGAAAAAAACAAGTATTACTTGCAAGATAACCTAAAGTCTAGAAAACAAAGGTTAACTCAGAGCAGTGCAAAGAACAGGTTGGTGAATGCATATGTGCACAAAAAAACATCCTGAAACTTGCCTGGTAATAACAGTTGGTTTGATATTGCTTATAAGAAATAGTTAAGAGCAAAAGGGAAGAGGCAGCATAATCTTCTACATATTAATTCTGTTTTATAAAAATCTAGGGGGAAAAAAATACCAAGAAATGAGGTTGAATCAGTTAGGGGAACTTTGTTTAGAAGAAAGCACAAATATGCACACACACAAAAAATGACCCTTAACAACTCAAAACCACAAAAACATAAAACTCTACTATGGTAATTCTAACTATCAAAGCAGAGGAATTATATAATCTACTTAATGTAGTATAAAAATGTAACTAACCTCACTTTATGCAAATATTTAGTACTTTATTTATCCATTATACTTCAATACAAATATTCAGGTACTAATTACATTTTATAGTTCTATAAATTTCTACAAATCACAGTTTCAAAGTAGAAGAGAAAATAATCAAATATGTTCAAAATGCCAAGTCTCCATGAGAGAAAGAGCAAAATTAGAAATGTTGACTAATATTTTTTATTATGAGAACTAAAAACTACCAAAATTAAACTCACACTACCTAATATAGATAACAGAAGAAAATAGGATTTAAAAGCTTCCTAAATAGTAGTGGCTTTATAGGATAAAGTATTCAAAATTAGATATATTTGAGCAGCTTTCTAATATTACAGAATATGAAATATAACATATTATCCATTGTGGGTGAGTACTGGGATAGGTTTCATTAGGATACATTACTTTTTTAAAAAAAAAAACAAAAGTCTTACTCCATAACTTAGATCTCAAAAACCGCCACCTTCCCATTTGTAAATAAATTCAAATTTAAGCAAATGAGTTAAATAAAGGTGTGTTTGTATATCCATCCTCTTGGTTTCAGAAAAACTGAATATAGCACTGTTGAATAGAAATGAAAAATTCAGAAACACTGCATAGATCTTTGACACTTTTCATTTGTGAAGGAAAGAAACTTCCTAAACAATTTTGTTCTTTTCCTCCTTTAGGAAACTTAAAACGCTTTAAAGTTCAGTCTCATCTATAAGGAAAAGACTTTCAGTTACTTCCATTTACACAAAGAGAATCAGGTCACTCTCAAATAGTAAAAGTATTTTACAGTCATCATTCACTATTTAGGCCTGCTTTTGAAACTGCTCTAGAGCTAAAAGTCTTTGGACAGAAGGAACAACTGACTGCACACAATATGTATTTCATAATTAAAGAAATAATGCTGTTTTATATAAATTAAATTCCTGAAATTTTTGTATATTCTTTTAGCAGTTAAACTTCCAGCAATTTTAGGCAAAACAAGTGGGAAGTGTGCCAAGATTTAGCTATAGGGGTATTTGAAAACTACTGTGATTTTCTTTGGTGAAAATAATCTAAGTATTCATCAGGAAAGCCCCAATTAAATAATAGAACATACTGACAGAATATTATGAAGCTATGAAGCTATTAAAAATGCTGTTACAGAAGATTAGGTGAAAAGGGTAGTTTATAAATTGGCACTCAGCGAAATCTTTTAAGTAAAGATAGATATACATGTATGTTAACCATGATTCTCTTTACATAGTGGCATTATAGATTATTTTTAATTTCTTCTTCACAGGTATATGTGGGTTCTAAACCTCCTAAAATGCATGTGTTATGAAATAATTATATATTTATATAATTTAAATGTACTTATGTAATTATAAAATAACCTGAAAAAAGACAGTACTTTAGAAACTACTGGGGAATAAAATTAGATATTTCCAACATTGAATGAGTTGCATAAAGAAGCTTAAAGAAAACTTTGATATTTTTATTAAAGTGTCTCCTGAGCAAGGCTAATTCTTAAGAAAAGTAAACTAGAATGTAGCCATTTCCAAATAGTAAGTACAAAAAGGTATATTCCAAGTCTAGAAAGCAATTCTGAAGTTTTTTCATATTTTCCATGAATGTGCCTCTTCTCTTTCCACTTAGAAGAGATTAAGTAAAAGTCTGAAACAATGCTTGAGAATTATAATCAATAAGGAAGCTGGTAACAAAATTCAGATTTTTAAGTACTTGAACTGTTATCAGGATAATAATTATATCACCTATTAGGTTTTGTTTCTCTTTCTATTAGCAAATTCAGTTTCAATACACGAATGAGGCTTTTTAAATAACATATGATCCTCATCACCAAAGTAGTTTTTAAGAAGCTAATGATAATTCCTTTTGTGAGTAACTAAGCAACTTTGGTGTTCCTTTGAAATATGCATTAAGGTACTTATTAACCTTCTCCAATAAAGCTCTGTAACATAGTGTGAGTTCTACTTGCCAGATAACATGCTGGTATTAAAAGCTGACTGAACAACATAGTGGACCTCAGCTACTATCATAATATAATTATTATACTTTTATTTTTTAAATGGTTTTTAACACTGTATAAATACAACTGTTTTATTTTAGTTATGGGTGGATTATTATTAGCATTATATGTCATTTCTAAAGGCTAGGCCCTGACATATACATCCTAAATATTATATGTAACAAAGCTTAATACCCTCACTAAACCTTGTTCAATGTAAAGCTCTAATTTAGGATTAGGAGCTCTATTACTTTCTAGCAATAAGTCAGGTAACATCATACGGGCATAATGGAAGAGTTAAATCTTTAAACCTAGATTTATTATCAAATTAAATAATGGGAATGTTTAAAACTACACACTTTTTTTAAATGTAAGGAGAAAGAAATTGGATTTCTTTCAACTTTAAATCAAAATAAATTTCAAAAGTCAAAATCCACCGAAAGGCATACATCAAACAATAGTTTTGTCACAAATCTAAATAAGTTGGTGCAAAATACCCTGAAATTATTAACACCACTTCCCCTTGCTCTGGTTTAACTGCCACCACACATTCAAATACTCACATTCCACATATAATACTTAATAGCAATGCATTTTTAAAAGCTATTCTCCCACCCCCACATTTCTTTATCACCTTACCCCATTCTGTGCCATCTCCTGAACTCCGTGCTTCTCCAGCTCCTTCACCATCCTCAGCAGTCACTAAAAAATCAAATTCTTTCAGTGCTTCCTCAGTATCAGGATCATCTGTTAGGTCAGCAGCTAAACCTTCATTACCTATCTGTAAATGGAACATAAGCCAAGAATTACTTTTATCCTAGATTTTAAAGGGATCCTTTATATGTTTTCAGACAATTATCTTTATATTTGCACTCCCATTTTTAAATTACTTACATATACAAAATTTTAGATTTTTCTACTTATTTCACCAATCCCAAATTATACTCTATATAAATGGTTCTTAACAGTGTCATGTGAAGATTACTATAAGATGTGATGCAAGTAATGTGGTAGTAAAAAATGGTTAAGATACTATACTAATAAAAAATAAGTTCTTAAAAAAAAATTAAAAAAAAATTAAAAAAAAATTAAGTTCTTTAATTATCATAGATTCACAATTACCCCTATTTATAGGCCTTTTCACTCATATTCTGGTACATTGTGTTAAACTGACTGACTTCACTCACTGAGAACTGCGTATGTAGTTAATAATTCACAAGGATATGGCATAGCTAATAAGGATTTTAACTGATCTTAAGTTAGTAGCTGTGATAATAACAGTGCTTTGCCTCCCAGGAAAAAAAAAAGAGAGAGATGGATCAAAATCTCCATTCACCCATGCTACACACATGAAATGTGACAGGAACACTGAAAACTGCTTCATAGCCTAGGAACTTTTCTTGACGAACAAGAACATTACTATAACATCCCAAGGAACAAAAACTTAACCTATGCACTCTTTTTAAAATACTTGAAATACTATACACTACCATGATGTGGATATAATAAGAACTGATAATACATAAAACTTTCAAGTGAGATGATAAAAAATAATCACTCTCAATGTAACTTAAGATATCTTGAAAATTTCTATTCCAAATACATGTGTGTATTTGTTTTAGCTAATAAAAATTAAAACTTGAGTTCCTACTTTGTGTTTATTCAACCGATGTTTATCTTTTCCTTCTGGGATGCCTTCAATCATGTCATTTTCCTCTTCTTCATCACTGTCATCAGCATTTTCTAAAAAATTGAATGTCTCCAGAACATCACCAGAGGGCCTGTCAAAGGAGAAAAAGATGAATCCAAATATTCTAATAGTTAATTCTAACATTTCTTTCTGGTTCATATTTTAAAACAATACTTGAAAGTAGTATAGAGATTCCAATGACAATCTATTTATAATGCATTACCTAAGTATTTTATCCAAGAATATTATGAATAATATTTATGTTTTCTGAATAAAGTAAAAGTGATTGTTCCATTAAGTTTCTCCAATATTACTGACCAAAATACTTCGAGTAATTACTGAGTCAAAATCTTATAACAGACATTCAAATATGGTATTACATCTCAAAATGAAGCCATCATAAGAAAGAAACAAAAGCTTAGCATTTCTTATAGTTCTACAATCTCTTACAGCTTGTCCCAAATGTCTGAAGACTAAAATCTGCCCAGATTTAAAGTGGTGGTGTAAATCAGATACAGATATTCCAATAAATTTCACAGATTTTCTCACAGGATTCTTAATATACTAAAAAAATACTTCCAAGTCTCTCAAAACCATTCATTTAATAGGTAATAAAGTTATCTATTTTTATCTACCTATGAAGTCACTTTTTAAACTATAATCTGCGTTCCTCCACTATATACAAATAAGGGGTTTTGAAAAGAGCTGTTTAAATGTCTAGTGACAAAAGAGAACAGGGGATCCCTGGGTAGCTCAGCAGTTTAGCACCTGCCTTCGGCCCAGGGCATGATCTGGAGATCCGGGATCGAGTCCCACATCGGGCTCCCTGCATGGAGCCTGCTTCTCCCTCTGCCTGTGTCTCTGCCTCTCTCTCTGTCTCTCATGAATAAAAAAATAAAATCTTAAAAACAAAAGCCAAGAGAACAGTGGCAATTTCAGCCCAACACAGACTCTCACAATAAGTCTCTCTGTTCTTCCATTAACTAGATGATGGAATTTGGCCAAGTCACTTAGACCTTTTATCCTCAATTTCTTTACCTATAAACTGTTTGGGTTGAACTAGATCTTTTGGTACCAAAAAGAATAACAATCTAAAATTTGGAGCTTTCTCCCCTCCCTGATTGTTTCTAAGGACACAATACAATTCAAATTCAGACTTATTTTTTTTTAAGCGAGGGGAGGGAGGGGCAGAGGGAGAGGGAAAGAGAGAATCTTAAGCAGGCTCCATGTCCAGTGAGGAACCCACCCCCCCCCCAGTACAAGACTCGATTTCAGGACCCTGAGATCATGACCTGAGCAGAAATCAACAGAGTACGTAGGCTCCTGGGTGGCTCATTTCGCCCAGAGTCAGTGTCTGACTCTGGTATCAGCTTGGGTCATGATCTCAGGGTAGTGAGATCAAGCCCTGAGTCAGACTCCACATTAGTGTGGAATCTGTTTGGGATTCTCCCGTTCTCCCCCCCGCTCCTGTGCATACGTGCTCTCGCTTTCTCTCTCAAATAAAACAAAATCTTATTAAAAAAAAAACAAACAAAAAAAGTCAGATGCTTAACTAAGCCACCCAGGCACCCCAATTCAGACTATTTTTTAACATAGCATAGGATTTTAATAGGTCTATTATACTCTGCCTAATCCAGCACATTGTTTAAGGACCTGCATAAAAATGGAATGTACAAAGAGATGATTTTCCCAAATACAAATTAGTAAAGACAAATTACCACAATAACACAATGCACATTTTCCAGCTCAACATTTATAATATGTATTAACATCTGGGGATTAAGAGACCGGGCAGCCCGGATGGCTCAGCAGTTTAATGCCTGCCTTCAGCCCAGGGCATGATCCTGGAGTCCTGGGATCAAGTCCTACGTCAGGCTCCCTGCATGGAGCCTGCTTCTCCCTCTGCCTGTGTCTCTGCCCGCCAACCCCCCCCCCCCCCCCCCCAGTCTCTCATGAATGAATGAATGAATGAACAAAGATAATTGACAAAATTGGTACACTAATGACAGAAAAATAGAAAATAGTACATATAAGACATGATAATTCTGTTCTGAACTTCCACAAATAAAGTAGTGCTGTCCCTTGGCTAGAAATGTCTCTCTCTAAAGTGAAACTCATGTTTTAGGTTTTAAAATTTGTATTTAATCATAGCAATACACATGGATGGCTTTAAAAAACAAATAGAATACAATCCCTAAAAGAAAATGATTCAGACATCCCAAAATTAAAGACTTTGTTCTTTGAAAGACACTGTTAACAGAATTTAAAGAAAAGCCTATGAACTGGGAAAGAATATTTGCAAGTCACATATTTGATGAAGATAACCTGTATTCAGAACATATAAAGAACACTTAAAGGGCTAACAGTTAACAAATAAAATAAAAAATGGGAACATTATTCATACAGACACTGTATCAAAAGATATGTGGATGGTATAAACTGATGCTCAACATCATTAGTTTTTAAAAAAAATGAAAATTAAAGCCACCACGGATTATAAAGGGTCCGAGACTTTACCCTATTTTCATGCTAACAGGCTGTTTCTTTTGAGATGCTTCTTTTTAGCACTCAGGATGATGGCCTTTGTATGGATTTTTAAAAATAATTTTATAATGAATGAATTTTTATAATGAATAAAGAATTCTTTTAGTCTAGAAACATCCTTGGAAATTAACATTCTGTAAATGTATTCCAGAAAATTTTCTTTTATTGCTAATTTAATAATCTTTTCAAGACCATTTTGCCTGTTCTCTCTGAAACTCCTCATCAGATGCTGGCCCTGCTGGACTGATTTTTGAGCGTTCCTATCTTTTCAGTCCAATTTCCTCTGTTGTCCTTTGGTGGTGGGGGATGATTTTTCAACATATTTTCCAACTCTTACATGGAAATTATTTCTATCACACCTTTTAACTTCTAACAGTACCTTCTTGATATCTGATTGAACCTTTTTTTAAGAGCTTTTAAAATTTAAATTCAATTATCATATAGTGTATTATTAGTTTCAGAGGTAGAGTTCAGTGATTCATCAATCTTATATGATACCCAGTGCTCATTACATCACGTGCCCATCCTCCTTAATGTCTAACATTAAATAATATCCTATTTGTTTTGTAGAGGTATTATCTTCTCTAAGTCTTTTCAGAAGAGTCATTACAATTTTGAAAAATCTTCTCCCTATTTTCTCTGAGTTCTTTTTTTTCCCCCCCTTGGTTCCTTGGTCACTAATTTCCATATTAAAGTCTTTTCTAAAATGTTCACCTTTAGAATGGAGCACTAAAAAGCTAACTGTATGCATGGGTGAGGCTTGCCAAGCAGCTGACTTCACTTCTGCATGACAGGACAGAGGCTCATCATTTTGCTGGCAGATCCCAATTGTCAGTATCATTAAGTCTTTTCTATTTTATGTGATAAATTTCAATACCCTAAGACCCACTGCCAATATACCAGAAGCCAAATACTAGAAGAAAACAGGGGATCTCACTGCTCAGCTGGAGATTTAGAAATTCTTCCAGTTTCCAGTTAAGTAGATCCTATCTACTTAACTTCTATTAAGTAGAGTTGCTTTAGTTCTTAAGAAATCAGAAATCATGGTTCAACTTCACTAGAAAATATACCACCATAGGGCAGCCCAGGTGGCTCAGTGGTTTAGCGCTGCCTTCGGCCGAGGGCATGATCCTGGAGACCCGGGATAGAATTCCACGTCGGACTCCCCGCATGGAGCCTGCTTCTCCCTCTGCCTCTGCCTGGCTCTCATGAATAAATAAATAAAATCTTAAGAAAATATACCACGATAGGTAGAGGGGTGTTCAGCTTGCTACACAGGATAAAAGGGGAGATCTGAGATATTATCTACCTCTTACATCCACTTTAAACCAATACTCCTATCATAACCCCCTCTAAATCCAATTCAGATATATCTGATACCTCTAATTCCCTAGCCTTCAGAGATTTGTTGGTCTTTTATGACTTTAATTGGCTTGTTCCTTTTATTATTGCTTCTGAATGCCCTTAGATTTATGGCATGGAATATTCCTCCATTTTCTTTCCAGCTTTCAAAATTGTTAAATTGAATATTTATATCCTCTCATTCTTCCTACATATTCAGTTTTTTGTTTGGTTTGGTTTGGTTTTTATGTGTGAATATGTTTTAAAAAGTCTCTGTCATTTTAACAGAGGTTCCAGAAGGCACACAATTAAAATGTGGCTTTAATCCATGAGGTTTAAGCAAAAGTCTTCGTCTATGGTATTTTATAACAGTTCTTTTTCTTTGCCAACTATTTATTTACTATCCTCTCTCACTCTAGAAAGAAAACTAACAGAATAAAAAAAAATTAGTATGTCTAGATGAAGAGAAAATAAAATGAAACCAAGGGTAAGGTTGGTAAGTAAAAAAGATGAAAGGGGGTGGGAGGGTGGAGAACCATGTCTGCAGGGCACAAATAAACCAAGATTCCAAGCATAGTAAAAAAAAGAAAGGGAGCAACTACTGGAGGTTCAAAGGTAAATCAGATCAATTACTAAGAAACAACAAAGCCTTTCCTAGTTACAAGATCTAAGAGAACTCTGTCTTCCTGTGAATCCTCATAAAGTAGACACTTTGTGACATGATGCATTATACATCCAAAACATCCCCCTATAATAAACCAACAAATACAAGAGGGACACTCACTCAGCAGAATCTAGTAAACATTACTCTAGTAGGGTTACATTTCAAAGGATACACAATACTCCATCATAGCTAGCACTATGTGCCAGGCATTGTTCTAAAAACGCTCCCTTATTAATTCACTTCTTCTTCATATTAACCCTATTATCACTATTTTACAAGTGAGCAAACTGAGGCACAGGCAGGTTAAGTACCTTGCCCAAAGTCATAGCTAGTAAGTGGTAAAGTCACAATTTAAACCTAGTTGGTCACTCTTCAGAATAGAGGCTATACTGCCTCTAATAATATGATTTAAAATTTGCCATTCCTGTACTGTTAAACATTAAGATTGCTTCTTTTTACTATTATAAATAAGAACGTAATAAACATCCTTCTGCTAAAATCTCAACATGTTAGATCATTTCTCTCATTTCTAGGAGTTTTCAAAGGCCCAAATAATTAGTGAACCACACACCTGCATTAGTGCAGATTCAGACTACACAAGTATACTAAGATGGAAATCAGCCTTGATTAAAAACAACTATTAGCTAAACATCTGTGAACACATGAATGGATAAAGAAAATGTGGTATATACTATATATACAATGGAATTATTATTCAGCCATAAAAAGAAGGAAAATTTGTCATATGCTGCAACACTGTTGAACCTTCAAGACATTATGCTAAGTGAAATAAGGCAGTCAAAGAAGGACCAACACCACATGATTCCACTTACATCAAGTATCTAAAACAGCCACTCATAGAAACAGAAAGTTGAATGGTGGTTGCCAGAGGATGGTAGGAGGAGGAAATATGGAGTTGCTATTCAATGGGTATAGAGTTTTAGTCATGTAAGATGAAAAAGTTATAGAGATGTACTTTACAACATTGTGCTTATAGTTAACAATGCTGCACTGTACACTTAAAAATTGTTAAGAGGATAGATCTCATGTTATGTGTTTTTTGAAACACAACAGAAAAGAAACCTATTAAAGTTTTAATCTTGTAAAGGCAAGAAGCTTTACATGAAGATTAAGTCTGGTGCAGAGACTTAATTCAGACTCAGGTGTGCATTCCTCTAAATATTACAAATTCTGTGAACTACTCAGCCTGATTAACTAACAAGCTTAAAAATGCACAATACTTTTGTTTTTTCTCATATATCACAAAAATATCCTGCACTTCCTAAAAGCCAGAGTAAAGAAAATAAGAGCTCTATTTGATGTCAAATTTTATTGAAGAGATTTTATTTCTCAGAAATAAAAACCCTAAAGCAAAGGCTTATGTTAACTTGAAAATTTCAGTACATTTTATTTTTTTTAAGATTTTATTTATTTATTCATGAGAGACACAGAGAGAGAGATGCAGAGACATAGGCAGAGGGAGAAGTGAGTTCCTATGTGGAACTCAATCCCGGACCCAGGATTAGGATCTGACCCAAAGGCAGATGCTCAACTGCTAAGCCACCCAGGCATCCCTCAGTACATGTTTTAAATAAAAGCATAATGTCATGAAATAAAGCTATGGCATTAAATACTAGTTTATGAATTATACACATTATTCATTTCTAAAACTCTAAAGGAACTCAATAAACTCATCTATTTTTTTTCCATTCTTTTTCTTTTCTATGTCTTTCCAATCTTTTTTTGTTTTTTTTTTAAGATTTTATTTACTTATTCATGAGAGAGAGAGAGAGGCAGAGACACAGGCAGAGGGAGAAGCAGGCTCCATGCAGAAAGCCTGATGTGGGACTCGATCCCGGGACTCCAGGATCACGCCCTGGGCGAAGGCAGGCGCTAAATCACTGAGCCACCTAGGGATCCCCTCCAATCTATGTTTTCAAGGCGACCGTCTACAGTCTAGTAGTCTAAAAAAAAAAAAAAAAAAAAATTCTATCTGCCTATTTTAACTCCTTGCATTATCAAGTCTATATTAACCAAAGGTACATCTGATAGACAAGAAACATCAAATATTGATGAAGACATGAAGAAATTACAGCTCATAAATTTCTGGTGGGAATGTAAACATATTTTAGCTACTTTGGAAAAGCATTTGGAAGTTCCTCGACAAGGTAAACACAGAGGTACCATACGACTCAGCAATTTCATTCCTGGGTGTGTGTGTGTGTGTATATATATATATATATACCCAAAGAACTGAAAACATATGTCCACATATACACCAATGTTCAAAGTAGCATCGGTCTCTATTTCAAAATGTAGAACCACTCCACACACCCATCAACTGGACAAGGAATAAACAAAATGTGATATATCCATAAAACAATATTATTTGGCAATAAAAAGGAATTTTGGATAAAGCTTAAAAAATATGAAGTTAAGGTAAAGAAGCCACTCACAATATAACCATTTATGTGAAATGTTCAGAACAGGGGCACCTGGTGGCTCAGTCAGTTACGTGTCTACCTTCAGCTCAGGTGATGATCCCAAGAGCCAGCGGCAGGCTCCTTGTTGCAGGGGGTCTGCTTCTCCCCCTCTCCTTTTGCCTCTGCCCCTCTTCCTGCTCGTGCCTTGTCTCTCTCAAATAAATAAAATCCCTTTTTTTTAAAAGGAATGTTCAGAATAGGGACTCTATAGAAATACAGACTTTTGCCAACCACTGTTGCTTAGGGTTGGCTGTGAAAGGAGTGGAGGGGGCAATGGGGAGTGATGGCTAAGGAGTATGGGGTTCCTTTTGGGGATAATGAATAATTTCAAAACAAAGACTGGTGATGGCTGAGTGACTCTGAACATCCTGAAAACAAACCATATACTTTAAATGGCGGCAATGTATAGTATATGAATTTTATCTCAGTAAAGACATTAAATTTTAAGAAGTATAAATCGAGGCTTTCTGAACACAAACATAACACAAAATCTTGTTTCTTTCACATAGAGTACCATTATAATTTACTGAAAATACCCTAGCAAAAATTTAAAAATCAGAATGTTAAAATAGCTCTGAACTACATGAAATTACTCTCAAATTGAAATTTAAATTTTGCACCTATTTCAGATCTATACCCATTCTCTTGGTATCAAAACTTCAGATCAATTTAAAAAGCAACTAAACAGAAAATTTATTTGCCCACGGTACCATGTAGGAGGGAAAAAGTATTTAAATCTGAACTCTATCTGCTTTAAAAATTATTAACAGTAATAACAGAAGTAAAGAGATTCAGAGTACCTATTATATAAACAATGTTAACCTATAAGTACAGATCATACCTTTTGATTTCTTGTCCTTTTTGCTTGGGAGATTCACCTCCATTCAGGATCTGTTCTAAGTTCTTTGTTTCTACTGATCCATTTGGTTCTGAACTGGATAGTCCAAGTAATGACCTTACCCGCTGAGACCGTACATCTAATATTGTATCTGTATAACCTACTTCCTGAAGATATCTATAAGAGAAAATTTCAAATATTAAATTTCATATATTTATACCTGCCAACTTGTAGACTGGTGACAACACTAACACAGCAGTTGAAGAGAATAAACATGAGAAAAATAAAATAATAGTCTTAGACACTTGGTACACAAACATGGCAGCAGAATGAAAGAAGATGTAAGAATTTTAGAAAACTTTCAGGTTTCTAGCTTACATGGTGGTTCTATTCAATGAAATGAAGAATAAACGGTCCAAATCTGGTTTATATAGTACATATCAGATAATCATATAGTATCTATGAAAGATACTACAACATGTATTAGGCACAATAGTAAGATAGGTCAAAGCTCAGAAGAGAACTGGACTCAATATATATATTTGGGAGTCATCAGTGTTTGACAGTATTTAAAGCCATAGATTTAAAAGAAGTTACCCTGAGAAAAAGCTCTAGAACAGAAAGCCTGGGGACACAGACATCTAAAGGGCTAGAAAAATAAGAGGAAATCAAAGAAAATTAAAAGAAAGCACTTGAGAAATAAGGGTGAGAAATGACAGTGGAGAGAAAGAAAAAATAGCTCAAAAATGAAAGAATAATGTCAAATGTTTCCAAACGATCAAATAGGAACAAAAAAAGCCTTTTAAATGTGTTTGTGAGTAGCTTCAGTGGAGTATCAAAATGGAAAACAGAGTACACAGGTCAGAAATGAACAAGGAAGACTACAGAGATAAACTACTCTCAGAGAAAGATGTGGAGTGACAAGAGTATTATTCAAGGCAATAACATTAGGCTTTTATAAGAGAAATATTTAGCACTTGCCTCAATTCCACTTCTACCTGAGCATCCTTCCAAAGAATAATGTTTTACTAAAGCTTGTGCAAATTTTAGTCACTACGAGTTTGGACTGATAGTTTCAAGAGTTTGAATGAAACATCAGAAACTAGAGTAAGAAATATGAGGTTTAAATACATCTATAGAAAGGAAAACAAAAAGTTAAGGGAGTTCTCACCTGACAGCCTTCATATTTTCAGTGAAGTAGAACCTGAGGTGCTCTAATGAGTAAGGGAGAATGGGCTGAGATATGGTAAAAGTTTAGAGTATCATCTACTGAGGGCAATGGGAGCAGGAGATGACCGGGGTTATGGAGAAAGACTCTCTATAATGTTTGTACCAGAAACCATGAACATGTAGTAGTGTTCAGAGGATTCTGTGATTTTTTCCCAAGATTTAATTAGAAATAAAAGCAGGAGACAGCAAGACTAAATTAGGGCTCGGATACTGCAGGTATAGTAAAATGACTTGTAGGAGAGGAGTAAGAGAGGGCAGCAAGAAAGCTAAGGGTACTATTAAAAGGGTGATGGATCATGGGGTCTAAGCTAGAGTTAGGTAAATAAAAACAAGAAAAACCCATATCAAAAAAGAAATAAGGGGATCCCTGGGTGGCGCAGTGGTTTGGCGCCTGCCTTTGGCCCAGGGCGCGATCCTGGAGACCCGGGATCGAATCCCACATCAGGCTCCCGGTGCATGGAGCCTGCTTCTCCCTCTGCCGGTGTCTCTGCCTCTCTCTCTCTCTCTCTGTGACTATCATAAAAAAAAAAATTAAAAAAATAAAAAATAAATAAAACAAAACTAACCAGAGCTAAAGAAGCTAAAGGGGAAAATAGAGTATCTAAGGATCTAAAGATCTAGGTAAGGTCAGACAGTAAATAACATGGGAAATGGGGTGGAAAAGGTGGAATATAAGGTAATTGTTGGATCATGGAATGTTCCAGAGTAGGGTAGTTCTAGGTAGTAATAAAATCAAGGGTCTGACCACATTTCACTGGGTTATTGAAGTTAAAGATGTATAGAATTGAGAAGAGTGAATAATCGTAAATTACCCAGAATATCAGTTTGTGTATCAAAGCTTTAAAAATTTAAGGGGAGAAACAAACAGATAAAAGACAATAAATAAGATATGTCACATCATTACTTCTAATACAGCAAAGAATTCAAACGTCACAGAGATCCTCAAAAATTCAATTAAAAGTAGGATTTGGCAAGCTAAATGAAAGGTTTCAAATAACCAGTTAAATTCCTCTATAAACCAGTCATACTCCTAAACAAACCCAAGTATGTGAATTCTACAATGATGGGAATGAGACTATCCACAAGTATGAACTATAGTGATTTTGTTCTGGCCTTCCAGTCATCCAGTTTTTATGACATTCTATTCTACAAATAAAAAAACATCATCCTGAGCAGTGTTCAAAGGAACATTCAGAGAAGACAAACTTTATTTAAAAAGATCCAAAAGTCTAATAAAGAAAGCAATATGAAAACTCTACACTGTTCTATCAAATATTTTTTTCCTTGCAAAGTGACTGATTATAAGCACTTTCATGCCTAGATCCTTCTAGAAAACTGAAAATGAACCATTACTTACTGTCTTAACAGCTGTCTGCCTTGCTTCCACGTTAACTGGCTATTCTGAGGTGCCGTGGGAGCTTCTGTGTCTTTGGTTTCTTCTAAAAATTAACACATACACACACACACACAGACAATTTCATACTCATTATTTCAACTCTTGAAAATATTGCCAAAGTTCTCTCAGGGATAAATTCCCACAAAATATAACTACGTATTCTATAAAGGACAGAAGTAAATTAACAACTATTCAGTATTTACTGTGGGTCACTAATTTTAAATGTGTCTATCCCAATAACAACCCTCCTTGTTTCAAAATTGGGAAAATCCAAGAGTAAACATTAACTATTCTACTAAGGATTCAAAAACCAGAAGACTAGACTTTGAAAAGTTTTTTTTTTTTTTTTTTGAACTAACAGAATTCTGCTGGGTTGAATGCTTTTCAAAAGAAAAAAGTATTAATCAGCACTTAAGACACACTATATATATAAAACTCCTGAATAACTTAATTTTGAGTCTAAGTCTGTAACATAACACTTTATGTAATCAATTTCATTTTTAGAACTAAAACTTAAACCAGAAAATGGTTTCTACTACAAGTAAAAAGTCATAATTTATTCTCAAATAAAAGTATATGCATTAAGAGAGTTTAATAAATTACAGGGGTGCCTCAGTTGTTAAGTGTCCAACTCTTGATTTTGGCTCAGGTCATGACCTCAGAGGCATGAGATCGAGCCCCACATCAGGCTCCACACTCAGCAAGGAGTCTGCTTCTATCCTTCTCTCTCTCCCTTTGGCCCCTCTCCTCACTCTCTCTCTCTAATAACTAAATAAATCTTTAGAAAAAAATACTATAATCTGAGGTGAGTCAAACTCTCTGTAAGTATCCCTAGAGAGATTTAAAACTATGTATCAGCACTAATGATATTATAGAAACATTTTCCTATAAATTCACAGTATGAAAATAAAGATAAAGCAGAGAAAAGAGAATCATAGAAAGTCAGCCCTTAACATGTTGAGAACCCTTAGCATGGCTCACAGTTATTAAGCTCTTAGACTCATGATTAGGCCATGAGAACAAATACTTGCTGGTGGCAGGCATTATTTCTCTAACCATAACAATCCCATTACTAACATCTTTTCATTCTTTCCCTGAACACAGAAATTTCTAAGATTTCTAGAAATAATTATTTCATTCGAATAGTCCCTCTATTTTTTTGTTTATAATTTTTTCTATTTATACCATTTGTTTGCTTATAATTACATATAATACACAACCACTAGGGAAAAAATATATTTTTAAAAAGAACTGTAACTGCCCCAAATTCTATCACCAATAGTGCTAGTAGTTGAGACTTTATTATCATTCCCTATTTTTCATCTCAAAATACATACATAAACTTCTCCTTTCTTTAAAAAAGGAGGGGGGCAATGTGCACACTGCAGTATAAGCCAGTTTCGACAACGTATCTGAACATTCTCTTGATGGCGATAAATATAGATTAATATCATATAAAATAATTACCTAATATTCCATAGAAAGTATATGCCTATTTAATTTAACCAGTCCACTAATGTTGGTATTAGTTTCCACTTTTCACTATTATAAATAATGTTGCTAAGGATATCCTGGAAGTACATCAGAAGCATACAGCTCAATGAATTTTTTTAACACATCAATGTAACCAGTTCCTAGATGAAGAAACAAAACATTTATCAGTACCCCAAAAGCTTTCCTTGTGCCCTCTTCGTCACTAGACATTTCTGAAAGGATATCAATACTATCTTGATTTATAAAAACTAGATTTTTGCACTTGACATACATGAAATCATGTATATCAATTTTCAGTTTCATATTAAGGTCCATGTGGTCAAGTGTAATTACTATTTGTTCACTTTTGCTGCCAAATAGCATTCCATTATGCTAAACATCACATAGTATACACTGTATCCATTCTAACACTGCAAGTTATTTGTTTCCAGATTTTTACTGTAAGATACTATATATAAGCCTTATGATGACTATGTGTATGCCTTTTAAGGAGTAGAGTAACTAGATGTAGAATTATCAAACCACAGAGCATGCTGCTATGGCTATGTTACCTTTAGTATCACAAACCACTTTTAGAGCAATTCTATCAACTTTCAATACCAATACCAATAGGTATGGTTGTTCTAAATTCTCATCAACATTTGACTTTTTTTCTCTTTCACATTTATTTAAGCCATTATGAGAGGTGTCTCATTGTTTACACTGCATTTTGGTTGTATTCCCCCAATAAGTAATAAAACTGAGCATCATTTCATCTACTTATTGGCCATTTGGATATCTTCTCTTATGAGCTGCCTTTACAAGGCTTTTGGCTATTTTTCTAATGTTAGAGATTTTTTTCCTAAATGCATGACAAAAAGCTCTTTATATATTTAGATGCAACCCCTTCTATAGGATTAGGTTTAGGATACATATACAATATTGGTATTACTGAGGCACAGGTATAAAAACATGCATATCTTGTACTTCTGTCAAGACAGTATTTTACACTCTTTTTACATTTTATTTTGGGTATTTACAAAAGGCAACACTAATTTGTTTAATGTCTATCTCAATCTATACTTTGATATAAATAATTTTATTCCATTTTGTTTGCATGTTGTTTCCTGCCCATCGCTTCAATGCTTCCCCCCCCCCCCCACTCAACACCATGATGTTTTTCTACATCAATAAAAGCAATCTATTTTGCAATTACGGTTTCCCATAAATAAAATACTTGGATGTCATTGTATTCCTCATGTTGAGGAAGTTTTAACAGTTAAGTTTACATAGATAAAAGCAACAGGAATTATTTTTATCTTACCTCAGTTGTAGGCAGTAGAGATTTATCTGCTAATGTTTTGTTTTACACAAGCTGCTGCACTCACACCAGCTAGCCAATTCAGACTCTAGCCTCAGGAACAATGTGGCTGCAACTAGCCACCTTCCTCACTTTTATACAGACCAAGGTGGGGGTGGGGGGGACAGCTCTCGAGTTAGAAAGTGAATACTTATTTTGTGAATATTCTAACCATATCAGAAAGAAAAGGAGTAAAAGAGAAGCATGGTTATCTGAATCCATTAGGTTTTCTCTATTGTAAAGCTACTCTACTCCCTCTACCTGCAATAAGACTACTATAGTGAACAAGGCCAAAAATATATAGGCCTTCCATCATTTTATCATTTATTTTTGCTTTCCCAAGGATGAGGCCATAATATTATTCCCTACTATCAAAGTGAACTTTCATAATCATAATCACTGAAAAGCCAGATCAAAGAAAACCCATGCTGCTCTTATGTTGGTCTTGTAACTTCATCTTTTTTCTTAATTTTTATATATATGCCAACAACTTGAAAATAAAATAAATGGTAAGATTAGTAAGTGAAGAAAAATTGTCAACCGTAGATTGTATGTATGAAGTGTTTTGCCAAGTTCTAAGCACTTAACATTAAATTTAATATTAAATTAACTACTTAATATTAAACTAAAAACCAATTAATTAAATTTTTAAAATGTATTTTTGCTACCTAACTAAAAAAAAAAAATCCATACATATGTTTTATTTTCCCTACTATATATGCTTGACTTTATTAGATATGGTACAACTACAAGAGAGGAACAACTGTGTATCCAAATAAAGACACACTTTTTTCTTGTCATAGTAACCAGCATCCAAGAAGAGTATAGAATTCAAACAGACTGCACCATCAAAATGTGTATATGAGTTCTAAATATACCTGAAATAAGAAATTAATATTCCCAATACTGTATAATATATATCAAAATATTTATTATTAGATGTTTAGACTATTCAAATTGTAATCATGTATAACCTTAAAGTTAACATTAAACTGTTAGTCTTTTCCTATATCCAACTGTCTCTTTCCAGCATAATTTCATCAGATATTACTCTCACACTCACTATCCATTTAGTTTAGTGCAAGATGCAAGATTTAGTACAAGATGAGGAGATTTTTTTTTCCTTCTCTTATCCTTATTTGGCTGCCTATAAGGTTTCCAAATTCAGATTTTCAATTTTTGGAATTAAAATTGTGTTAATTACAACTTCCCCAGATAAAAAGAACTTTATAATAATAAAAAATTAAGCTTATACAGAATAAGAATTACCTACAATATAGAAAAGAACTGTTTCATTACCTTTCATCTCTAATTAATAACAAAAATGCACCCACAATTTTACATAGGTTTCAACACAAGGAAAACAGGAAAAATATCTTTAGGATTGATGTAGATAAAGCTACTTACTTACTTTATTTATTACTTTCTTCAAAACATAGACAGTATTATAATAGTCAACCATCTAACCAATGCTATCAAAGCAAAATGAGGGTGAAGAAAACATGTCTGTTACATAAAAATGAGCTTAAACCAATTTTCTTGAATTAGGTCAGGAGAAGGTTACAGAGGAATCAAGTTTACCTGATTCAAAAGTTGGCATTTTCAAATCACCTTGGTTCAGTTCTGTGCCATATTTTAATTTGTGATATTTTGCCCTGAAAATTCAATAATAAATTGTTGAAAGAAAAATATTTTCCCCTTTTCTACACAGTTAATACTGGTATATATTTCTCTAATAACAAAACATAGTATGAATGTCTGTTTTTAATCTTTATTTGCAAACTAAGAAAAAAAAAAGAGTACTGCTGTAAAAGATAAAATGTAAATTACCCAATTAACATATATACCTGAATAAAAGATAAGTTTTTCCTGATCTTTGGAGAAAAAAGAAATTCCAAAACTTAGATTCTAGAATAAAAGATATTATTTCACTTTTAAAGATTTAAATATTTTCTTTTTCCATTATAAGAATCAAATCAAAGTAATATCTTGTGGGGATCCCTGGGTGGCGCAGTGGTTTGGCGCTTGCCTTTGGCCCAGGGCGCGATCCTGGAGACCCGGGATCGAATCCCACATCAAGCTCCCGGTGCATGGAGCCTGCTTCTCCCTCTGCCTATGTCTCTGCCTCTCTCTCTCTCTCTCTCTCTGTGACTATCATAAATAAATAAAAATTAAAAAACAAAAAAAAAAAACAACAAAGTATTATCTTGTATCTTGGGCATGGTTTCATATCTTTCAAAGAGCTTTTAAATACAATGTACACTAGTATAAAAAATACTTTTCTACTTTATATTATACACACAAGAATATGAGGAACACCTACCTTTCTTGTTTTAATGCGTACTCTAACATCTTTATTCTTCTTACTAAGTCCTTTTTCAAGTTTTCTTGACCTTTTCTTTCTCCTTGCAAAAATGCTATCCGGGCCTAAAAACAGATAAAAGGTTTTTTATTTTTATTTTTTTCCTAACAATACACAGGGAACCAAAACTAAGAAAACATGACAGCAAGCATTAAAATTTATAAAAGCAGTCAACCAAACTTTGTTAGATAACACAATTATTTTACAAATAAACATGACCATAAATCAGCTATTTGCTTTTAATCTTAAGGCCTCTAGTAATAATTTTTACATAATCATAAAAGGAAATTTTGCATATAACAATTAAACCTACTTCCTAACATGTAAATCATAAAGAACTAAAAAATATTATTTTCATAAAAGATTTTCCCAAAATGATACCAGTTGTTTAAAAGAAGTAATAATACATAAAAGCATTTTCCTTATGAAATACTTAAAAATTTATAATCTCTTCTATTTTACCCCCCCACTCCAAATTCTTTCAATTCTTGAAATAACACCACAGAGTATTTCAAATAGTTTAAGTAAAGCAACAGTATGTTCAAAGAATTCATTACTTTGTTGTCATTTTTCTACCATGAGAGGAAATTTTTCTTTTTAATTGCCTTATTTTTTGTGAGAGGCAACTCTGTATCCTTTTCTGGCCCCTCCTATCATGTCAGTCCATTTATCTACCAAACACTAAAAAGGAATTTAAAGAGACTGTCTGTCTGTGTGGAGATGGTTGCCATTATGCACATAATTAAAATAAAACTAACTTCCAAATGGGGAAAAATGCTCTTGCTGTGATAACCCACAGGTGTATTGTTGATTTAAAAAAATGAGGGCTACCAGGGTGGCTCAGTTAGTTAAGCTAAGCACTGGATTCTCAATTTCATCTCAGGTCATGATCTCAGGGTGGTGAGACAGAGTGTTAAGATTTTTTTCCTCTCCCTCTCTCTGTCCTTGCCCTCCCCCCCTCCCCCCCACTTGCTCTATCTCTGGGAAAGAAAGAAAAGAAAGAAGAAAGAGAAAGAGAAAGAGAAAGAGAAAGGAAGGAAGGAAGGAAAGAAAAGAAAAAAGAGAAGAAAAAAGAAAAAAGAAAAAGAAAGAAAGAAAGAAAGAAAGAGAAAGAAAGAAAGAAAGAAAGAAAGAAAGAAAGAAAGAAAGAAAGAAAGGAAGAACATACTGTTGCTTTTTAGCATCTTTTCACATGTCTCTTGGTCCTCTGCATGTCTTATTTTTTAAAGAAAAGAATCTCTAACTCCTTAATACCTGAGAAGTTAGACAACTACATAGTACTTGCGAATGCAAATTTCAGAACAAAAATAAAACATCTAGGAGGAATGGGAACTATTCAGAATCTAATAGTCCAATATCCTGAAGAGAAAAGTAGCATTTATGATTCTTTTGAGCTACAATGTTCATTTCATCATACAGCCTCAAATTCTACACAGGAGGAGGGAGAAGCAGGCTCCATGCGAGGAGCCCGACACGGGTCTCGATCCTAGGCTCCAGGATCGCGCCCTGGGCCAAAGGTACAGCCTCAAATTCTGATTGTTTTTTGCCCACATCAACTTTATTTCACCACAGTAAGTGTACTTAACAACCATAATCGCCATACAACATCCTTACAGTATTATTGACTATATTCTCTATGCTGGACTTGTCGTTCCCTAATTTATCCATTCTGTAACTAGAAGTTGTGCCTCTTAGACCACTTCACCTATTTTGCCCACTCTTCCAACATCCTTACCTCTGGCAACCACTAGTTAGTTCTCTGTATTTATGACTCTTTTTTTTGTTTGATTTACTTTGTTTTTTAGATCCCACATAAAAGTGAAATCATATGGTATTTGTCTTTCTTTGGCTCATTTCACTTAATATAATACCTTCTAGGTCCATCAATGTTGTCGCAAATGGCAAGATCTCTTTCTTTTTATGACTGAATAATATTCCATTATGTAACAGTCTATCTTTTCTGTTATCTGTTCGATAGATTAAATTTACATATTTTCACCAATGGTGCATAAGGGTTCTCTTTTTTCCACATCCTCACCAACACTTGTCATTTCTTGTCTTTTTGATATTAGCCATTCTGGTCTAAGGTGATAGGTCACTGTGGTTTTGTTATGCATATCCCTGATTACTGATGTGAGCATCTTTTCATATGTCTCTTGGTCCTCCGCATGTCTTCTTTGGAAAAATGTCTATTCAGGTCCTCTGCCCATTTTTAAACCAGATTGTTATTATTTTTTAAATTTAATTTTGGGTGTTCAATTATTTAAGTTCTTTATATATTTTGGATATTAACCCCTTACAAATATATCGTTTGTAAATATCTTCTTCCACTCTGTAGGAAGTCTTTTCATTTTCTTGACTGTTTACTTCACTGTGCAGGAGCTTTTCATCTTGGTGCAAAGAGTTTATTTTCGCTTTTCTTTCCCTTGCCTGAGAGGACATATTTAGAAAAATGCTCCTAAGGTTGATGTCCAAGACACAACTGCCTGTGTTTTCTCTCTTTCAAGAGTTTTATGGTTCCACGTCTCACTTTTAGGTCCTTAATCCACTTTTGAGTTTGGGTATGGTGTAAGAAAGTGGTCTTTCACTCTTTTGCATGCAGCTGTCTGGTATTCCCAATGCCATTTATCGAAGCAGCTGTCTTTTCCCTATCCTATACTCTTGCCTCCTTTACCATAGATTAATTTACCATATAAGAATGGGTTTATTTTTCAGTTCTCTATCCTGCTCCATTGATCTATGTGTCTATTTTTATGCCAGTACCACACTGTTGTCATTACTATCACTTTGTAGTGTATCTTGAAATCTGAGATTGTGATACCTCTGGTTTTGTTCTTTTTCAAAGAAGCTGCTCTGACCATTTGGGGTCTTTTGTGGGTCCACAAAAATTTTAAGATTGTTTGTGTTCTAATTCCGTTAAATACACTATTGGTATTTTAAAAGAGATTGCACCAAATTTGTACACTGTTTTGAGTAGTATGGGCACTCTGTCAATATTAATTCTTCCAATCCATAACATGTAGAACTTCCCATTTGTTTGTGTCCTCTTCAATTTCTTTCATCATTTCTAGTTTTCAAATTACAGGTCTCTCACCTCCCTGGTTAAATTTATACCAAAGTACTTCATTCTTTGTAGTGCAATTGTAAATAGATTGTTTTCTTAATTTCTCTTTCTACTACTTGGTTATTAGCTTAGAGAAATTAAACAGAATTCTGTATATTAATTTTGTATCCTGTGGCTTTACTGAATTTATTAGTTCTAACAGTTCTTTGTAGAGGCTAGGACTTTCTATCAGTATCATGCCATCTGCAAATAGTGGTAATTTTACTTCTTCCTTACCAGTTTGGAAGTCTTTTCCCCCAACCTCTGGTCTGATTGCTATGTGTAGGACTTTCAGTTCTATATTGGATAATAAAGTGACAAGTGAACACCCTTGTCTTGTTCCTGACCTTAAGGAAAAAGCTTTTAGCCTTGAATATGATATTAGCTGTGGTCTTATCATATATTACCTTTATCATGTTGAAGTATGTTGTCTCTAAACACACTTTGTTGAGTTTTTATCATGAAAGCATGTTGAATTTTGTCAAATGCTTTTTTCTGTATCTACTGAGATGATATGGTTTTATCCTTCATTATGTTAAGGGGTATGTATCATGTTTATTAATTTACAGACATAAAACCATCCTTGTACTGACTTACAAAAAAAAAAAAAACATGAATGACATACTATAAAAAAGCATTATGTGACTCCAATTGCCAGATCTTATAAACATTCTACAATTAGCAGTGGAAAAAGATGAAAGATCATTTTATTCTCTTTAAAAAGTAGTAATCAGGGCAGCCTGGGTGGCTCAGCGGTTTAGTGCCACCTTTAGCCCAGGGCGTGATCCTGGAGACCCGGGATCAAGTCCCACATCGGACTCCCTGCATGGAGCCTGCTTCTCCCTCTGCCTGTGTCTCTGTCTGTCTCTCTGGTCTCTCATGAATAACAAAAATCTTTTTTATTTATTTATTTTTTTAATTTTTATTTATTTATGATAGTCACAGAGAGAGAGAGAGAGAGAGAGAGAGAGGCAGAGACACAGGCGGAGGGAGAAGCAGGCTCCATGCACCGGGAGCCCGATGTGGGATTCGATCCCGGGTCTCCAGGATCGTGCCCTGGGCCAAAGGCAGGCGCCAAACCGCTGCGCCACCCAGGGATCCCACAAAAATCTTTTTTAAATAAAAAAAAAGCAGTAATCAGTGATTTTCCAAAGAGAAAGGCACTAAAATTAAGTGAAAGTCATAAGGTCCTCTAAAGGAGTGTAAAAAACAAAAACAAAAACCAACAACACCTGAATAGTGGTAATGTTTCCTACTTGAGTCTTAAACTGTTGTCCACATACTACCGAAGCAGGCACCAGAACCTTACACTATTGTGAAAATTCATTTTGACTTCTTGCCTTGGAATTTTCAGATATTTTACTTATTAATTTACTTGAAAGAAAGAGACAGAGATAAAAAGAGATAGGAGGAGCAGGGAGGAGAGGGAGAGGCAGGGAGCCCAATACAGGGCTCAATCCCAGTGAGACCATGACTTTAGCTGAAGGCAGATGCTTAACTGACTAAGCCACCCAGGCGCCCCTGCCTTGGCATTTTCATATCAAAAACTATCCATCCATACAGATTTTCGTACATGAAACAAACACAAACTATATTAAAAAAAAAAAAAAAAAGGGCAAGAAATCCACAGCAGCTTTTGAACAGGAGTTGAAGGAAGATAATTCACAAAGGACAAAGAAAGGTGAGAATTCATTAAGAAAATACCTTTAAAAGGACATGTCCTAACCCAAACTATGTGGAGATGAGGGTAAAAAGCAAATAACAGACATGACAGGACTACTGGACATGACCTTATGACCTCACATCACTAAGTATCTGTACTTACTCAGAGTATCTATAGATACTCTGACTTAAGAGGTTGTATCTGATACTGATAAATAAAAAAGACCAATTAAATAAGAGACAGTATTTAATAAAGGTTCATTGACAATGAGTTCTGAGCTATTTCTACAGGTCATACTGCAATGTACTGTTAGTAGCATCATCTCATCAAATAAACACTAAAAAAGTAACTGCAAAAAAAAACAAAAAACAAAAAAATACTTACAATGGCTTAAAAAAACAAAAGTATCTACGCATAAACCAACAAATTGTGCAAGATCTCTCCATGAAAAACTGCAACCTGTACAAAAACGACAACCTGAATGGACTAGCACTCATAAAAAACAATTTTCATGCAAACTGAGTTAAAGTATTCCAAACTTTCAGAATGTGTATGTGTGAGTGAACTTGACAAAATGATTCGAAAATTTACAAAGAAATTCAAATTTCCTAGAAAGAGTAAGACAGCGTAGCCCAGGTGGCTCAGCGGTTAAGCACTGCCTTCAGCCCAGGGCCTGATCCTGGGGAACCGGGATCGAGTCCCACGTCAGGCTCCCTGCATGGAGTCTGCTTCTCCCTCTCTGCCTGTGTCTCTGCCTCTCTCTGTCTCTCTGTGCCTCTCATGAATGTCTCTACCAGACGTTAAGATGGTTTATAAAACTAGAGAAATTAAAACAGTGACTGGTGCAGGGATAGACAGATTTTAAAAAACCCAGAAACAAATTAATGTATATGAGGTCACACGGTTTTATGAAAACAGTTTAGAACACTGAGGAAAGAATGGCCATTTCACAAACTGTGCTTAGTATACAGGGTAAACACAAGGGGAAAGGGAGCTGAAATAAAACTTCTGCCTGATAGATCAGTTGTAGGAGGATTATAGATCTAAATATGAAGGCAGGGATCCCTGGGTGGTGCAGCGGTTTAGCGCCTGCCTTTGGCCCAGGGCGTGATCCTGGAGACCTGGGATCGAGTCCCACGTCGGGCTCCCGGTGCATGGAGCCTGCTTCTCCCTCTGCCTATGTCTCTGCCTCTCTCTCTCTGTGACTATCATAAATAAATAAATTTTTTTAAAAAATTTAAAAAATAAATAAATAAATAAATAAATAAGAAGGCAGAACAATAATGCTTTTATGATCTAATATAGATCTTCAAAATCTCAGATTAAGGAAAGAATTCTTGAACAAGACAAAGCATTAACCATAAAGAAAAGGATGAATAGGGACGTCTGGGTGACTCAGCAGTTGAGTGTCTGCCTTTGGCTCAGGGCATGATCCCAGAGTTCTGGGATGGAGTCCCACATAGGGCTCCCTGCAGGGAGCCTCCTTTTCCCTCAGCCTATGTCTCTGCCTCTCTCTCTCTCTCTCTCTCTGCATGCGTCTCTCATGAATAAATAAATCTTTTTTTTTTTTTTTTAAAAGAAAAGGATGAATAAATTCATTACCATTTTAACGGTTCTGTTCAAGGCACAGCAAGGATTAGCAACCTGCATCAGGCTTGTTTTGGGACAATCCCAGAGAGAAAAATGGCTTAAAAAAAAACAATAAACAAAAGAATATGAAACACAGACCCAATATGACACATAAAGCCTAATACATTTACTATTAAAGTTTGTAAACCTCCTCTATGACTATCAGACAAAAATAAGGGTTTTTTGTTTTTTTCTTTTTTTAGATTTTTATTTATTTGAGAGAGAATGAAAAAGTGTATGAGCTGGGGAGAGGCAGACTTCCAGGTGAGCAGGGAGCCTGATGTGAGGTTTGATTCCAGGATCCTGGGATCAGGCCATAAGTCCAAGGTAGACCTTAATCAACTGAGCTACCCAAGGACCCCAAACGAAAGATTTTATTTTATTTTTTTTAAAGATTTTATTATTTATTCATGAGACACACAGAGAGAGAAAGAGAAAGAGAGAGAGAGAGGCAGAGACATAGGCAGAAAGAGCAGGCTCCATGCAGAGAGCCTGATGTGGGAGCCCGATGTGGGACTCAATCCTAGGACTCCAGGATCACGCCCTGAGCCGAAGGAAGACACTTAACCGCTGAGCCACCCAGGCATCCCCAAAAAAGATTTTAAATAAAAAAAGATTGCACAAGACAAAGGATTTATATATTATATATATTAATAAAAGGCTCAATAAAGAAAGATAAAACAATTATAAATATTCATGTACTTAGTAAGATCAAAATATATGAAGCAAAAACTGAAGGGGGAAATAGTTTCACAGCAATACTGCAGACTTCAATATCCCACTTTCAATGACAGAAGAATCAGACAGAAGACAAGGAAACAAGAATCTCAACACAATAAACAAACTAGATCTAACAGACATATACAAAACACTCTACCCAACAACAACAGAATACGTATTCTTCTCAAATATACATGGAGTATTCTCCAGGATGGATCATATGTTCACCACAAATTAAGTCTCAATAGATTTAAAACAATGAATATCATTAAAAAAAATTTCTCTCAACACAACAACAAAAAACCAGTAACAGAACACCAGAAAACTCAAAAATTAGTGGAAATTGAACACACTCTTAAGCAACTAATGGAACAAAATCACAAGAAAAATTAGAACACGCTTAGGTATAAATATGAAAACACAGCATACCAAAACCTATTGGATGCAGCAAAAGCAGTGCTGAGGGGAAAATGTACAGCTATCAATGCTTATATTAAAAAACACAAAAAAACTCAAATTAACAACCTAACTTTACTATTTAAGGAACAAGAAAAAGAATAAACTAAACCTAAAGCTAGCAGAAGAAAAGAAATAATAAAGATTAAAGCAGAAACAAAACAACAATATAATAGAACCAAAACTTGGTTCATCAAAAGAAGCAACGAAATTGACAAAATGTTAGCTGAATCCACTAAGAAAAAAAGACCTTAATTACCAAAATCAGAAATGAAAGTGGAGGCATTACAACCAATTCTACAGAAATAAAAAGGATTGGAAGAGTACTATGAACAACTGAACACTAACAAATTGGATAATACAAAAACACAAAACAAGACTGAATGATGAAGAAAGAAAATCAGAAAAAACCTGTAAATTTCAAAGAGATTGACTCAGTAATCAAAAATCCCTCATTGGGTGTATCTGGGTGGCTTAGTCAGTTAAGTGTCCCAACTCTTGATTTCAGCTCAGGTCATGATCTCAGGGTCGTGAGACTGAGCTCTGTTTTGTGCAGCTCCCCACTCAACAGCAATCCACTTCTCTCCTTCTCTCTCAGCCCCTCCCCCTGCTTGCAAGCATTTTCCCTCTAAAGTAAATAAATATTAAAAACAAAACAAAAAAATTCCTCATACAAAGAAAAACCCTGGATATGATAGCTTTACTAGTGAATCCTGCCAAACATTTAAAGAATTAACATAAATCTTTTTAAAACATTTCCAAAAATTCTAGAGGAAACTTTTGCTCATCAAGGCCAGCAATGCCTCATACCAAAGCCAGATACAAACTCTGTAAAAAAACTACAGAGCAGTATCTTTTATAAACACTTAGGTAAAAACCTTCAACATAATACTAATACATCATATTCAGCAGCATATTACAAAGATTGTACACCAAGACCAAGTGAGATTTATTCCTTGAATGCAATGATGGTTCAACAAAACTACAGACCAGTATCTTTTATAAACACTTAGGTAATAACCTTCAACATAATACTAATACATCATATTCAGCAGCATATTACAAAGATTGTACATCAAGACCAAGTGAGATTTATTCCTTGAATGCAAGGATGGTTCAACACAAGAAAAACAATCGATGTAATGCACCTTATTAACAGAATAAAGGGGAAGAACCGAAAAACCATTTCAACTGATGCAGAAAAAGAATTTGACAAAATTTAACACCCTTCTGTGACAAAACAAAAACAAAAAACACTCAACAAACTAGGAATAAATAAAACTATCTCAACATATTAAGAAAGCCATATATGAAAAGCCCACAACAAACATCATGCTCCATAGTTTAAGGCTGAAAGCTTTCCCTCTAAAACCAGAATGAGGGAGGAGGGATGTGCCTGGTACCTGAGTGGCTCAGTCAGGAAGCATCTGACTACTGGTCTCAACTTGGGTCTTGATCTCAGGGTTGTGAATTAAAGCCCAGTATTTGGGCTCTACGCTTAGCATGGAGCCTACTTAAATATATATATAAAAATAAAATAAAATAAAACCAGAACAAGGGAAGGATGCCAATTCAACACTCCTATACAATCTAGAACTGTAAGTCCCGGCCAGAGTATGAGACAAGAAAAATAAAGGAGTGCAAATTAGTAAAGAAGTAAAATTAATCTGTTCACAGATAATATGATCTTATATGTAGAAAACCCTAAAGATGCCATAAAAATGTTAAAACTAACAAATTAGGCAAAGTACTGGGATAGAGTCACACAAAACCAAACAGCTTTTCTTTTCTTTTTCTTTTGAGGCGGAGGAAAAACAGAGGGAGAGAGAGAGAGAATCTTAATCAGCTCAGCATGCAGTTTGATAACCCCAACTCTGAGATCACGATCTCAACTGAAAGACAAGAGTCCGCCACTCAACCGATTCTGCCTTCCAGGTACCTGGGTAATATGGTAAATCTATTTTTAATTTTTGGAGGAACCACCATATTATGTTCCACAGTGGCTCTACCATTTTACTGATAATTTACATAAGACTTCCAGTTTCTTCAAATCCTGACACTTTTTGTTACTGGTGTTATTACTGTTTTTAATAGTAGCTATCCTAATGAGGTGTAGTATCTCATAGGAGGCGGGGCTTCCATAATAATAGTGATGTAAGGCATCATTTTCATGTGCTTACTGGCCAAATATGTATCTTCAGTACATGTAAGGCTAAGTAGAGTCAGGCTCTAACTCAGTGCAGAGTCTGCTTGGGAGACTCTCTCCCTCTGCCCCTCACCCCTCACCCATGCATGCTCCTGTGCATGCACGCTTTCTCTAAAAATAAATAAATAAATCTTTAAAGAAATTATCATATTACCCAGTAATTCCACTTCTGGGCGTATACTGAAAAGAAATGAAAAGCATGGTCTTGAAGAGAAATTTATAGACCCATGTTAATAGAAACACTATTCATAATAGCTAAAACCTTGAAGCAACCCAAATTTCTTCAAAAGATAAATGGGGGCACCTGGGTATCTCAGTTGGTTAGGCACCTGACTCTTAATTTCAGTTCAGGTCATGATCTCAGGGTGGTGATATTGAGCCCTTTATCAGGGCTCCATGCTCAGTGGGGAGCCTGCTTAAGATTCTCTCTTTCCCTCTCCTTCTATGCCTCCCTCCATGTGTGCTTCCTCTAAAATAAATAAGTAAATCTTACAAAAAAAAAAAAAAAAAAAAGGAAAGAAAAGAAAAGAAAGGAATATTATTAACTCTATGCCCACAAACTTGGTAACTCAGATGAAATGGACCAGTTCCTTGAAACACAATCTATCAAAATTCACACAGGAGAAAACAGATCATTTGAATAGTATGTATCTACTTCAGAAATTGAATAAATAATTAATAACATTCCAAACCAGAAGGCACCAGGCCCACCCAAATGGATTCACTGATGAATTCTACCGAACATTTAAGGAAGAAATGATACCAGTTGTCTACATTTGCAACTAGGATACAGAATCAGAAGGTGCACTTGCTTATTAACTCACAGGATGAAGCCAGAATCACTCTAATACCAAATCCAGATAGACATCCCAAGAAAGGAAAACTAATATTTCTCTCATGAACAAAGATGCAAAATCCCTCAATATTGTATTAGCAAACTGAATCCAACAATATACACAAAGAACTATATAACAATTTACTTCAGGTATGCAAAGCTAGTTCAACATTTGACCATCTACTAATATATCCTATCATTAATTGGCCAAACAGGCCCAATAAGAAAAATCAATGACAATAATAATATAAGCACTAAGCACAAACAGCATTTGACAAAATCAATTACCTACTTAAGACAAAAACTCTCAGGATACTAGGGATAGGAAGAACTTCTACACAACTTGACAACAATGTACCAAAACCTACAGCTAAATATCCTATTTAATAGTAATTAACTAAATGTTTTCCCTCCTAAGATCAGGAATAATGAAAGGATGTCCCCTCTTACCACTCCTATTCAGCATCATAATCAAAGTCCTAGCTATTGCAATAGGTAAAAAAAGAACATTCTTGTTGGAACAATACAGAACAGATTAATATAATACTACCCTTGGGCAAGGATAACACGCAAATTCACAAAGCATTCTATAAAAAAAATAAAAATTTTAAGTATATAGATTGAGAAGGAAGAGACTATTTGGAAGGAAGGTGACAAGGTCTATGTAGAAAGCTCTAAAGAAGAAACAAAAAACACCAAACAAGCAAAAAAAAAAAAAAAAAAATCTAGATCTAATAAGCAATTATAGCAAGGTTGCAGGATATAAGCTAAATATACAAAACTTAACTGCTTTCCCATATACCAGCAATGAGCAACAGGAATTTGAAACTGAAAACAATAAATACCATTCATATTAGTACCAAAAGAAGAAAAGAAGTGGGGCACCTGTGTGGCTCAGTGGTTGAGTGTGCCTTCCTCTCAGGTCAGGATCCCAGGGTCCTGAGATCAAGTCCTGCATCAGGTTTCCTGCTTCTTCCTCTGCCTAGGTCTCTGCCTCTCTCTCTGTCTCTCATGAATAAATAAAATGATGAAGAAGACAATGATGACAAGGAGGCTATCAATCCACAAAAAGATGCACAGGAATGTACATGAGGAAAACTACAAAAAATTCTGATGAAAGACATCAAAGATCTGAATAAATGGAGAGATATTCCATGTACATGGATAGGAAGACTCAGTATTTTGAGATGTCAAATCTTCCCAACTTCATCTGTATATTCAATGAAAGCCCTACAAAAATTCCAGCAAGTTAGTTTGTGGATACTGATAAAATTATTCTAAGCTTTATATAGAAAAGCAAAAGACAAAAAATAACAAGCACACTTCGGCAGGACAAGTTGGAAGACTACCAATACCAGACTTCAAGACTTAGTCTACTTATATATACAGAAAGATATGCAAATATACGCTTATTATGTGAACATGTATGTACATATAAATACATACACACATACATAATTTACTATCTAAACATATAATACACAACTATAAAGCTTTTAGAAGACAATGGGAGAAAAACGAGGTTCGTAGTTGATGAGTTTTTAAATACAAAAACCAGGGATGCCTGGGTGGCTCAACAGTTAAGCCATTAAGCCTTTGGCTCAGAGCCTGATCCTGGAATCCCAGGGATCAAGTCCTTCATTGGGCTTCCTGCATGGAGCCTGCTTCTCCCTTTGCCTGTGTGTGTGTGTGTGTGTGTGTGTGTGTGCGCGCGCACGCCTCATGAACAAATAAATAAAATCTTAAAAAACAAATAAATACAAAAACCAAAAGGATGATCCTTGAAAAAAACTGGACTTCATTAAAATTGAAAACACTTCTGCTCTGCAAAAGACATTAAGAGAATGAAAAAATAGTACCCCAAACTGGGAGAAACTATTTGTAAAAACATGCATCTAATTAAGGACTGCTATTCAAAAACACATATCTGATGAAAGAGTACTACAAGAATTTTTTTAAAGATTTATCCATTTGAGGGATGCCTGGGTGGCTCAGCGGCTGAGCATCTGCCTTTGGCTCAGGGCACGATCCTGGGGTCCTGGGATTCAGTCCCACACTGGGCTCCCTGAATGGAGCCTGCTTCTTCCTCTGCCTATGTCTCTGCGCCTCTCTCTCTCTCTCTGTATCTCTCATGAATAAACAAAATCTTAAAAAAAAAAAAATTAGCCATTTGACAGAGAGAGAGCGAGCGTGCACACATAAGCACAAGCAGAAGGAATGGCAGGTAGAAAAAGAGAGAGAGAAGCAGTCCCTCACAGAGCAGAAAGCCAATGCAGGGATGGATCATAGAACCCTGGGATGATTGAGCTGAAGGCAGATGCCCAACCAACTGAGCTACCCAGGCAACATCCTGCCCACACACAAAGAATTCTTAAAACAACTCTTATTAACATCCAAAATTTTAAAAGGGCAAAAGATCTGAACAGACACGTCAACAAAGAAGAAGGCAAATAAGCATCTGAAAAGATACTCCACATCACCGTCATCGGGAATATACAAATTACAGTAACGAGACACCACAACACATCCATTAGAATGGCTGAAATCCAAAACACAGGCAAGTATGTGAAGCAACACAAACTCTCATTCATTACTGATGAGAATACAAAATGGTACAGCTACTTACAAACTAAATGAACTAAGATCCAACAATCATGTTCCTTTGGTACCTTCTATAATTAGCTGAAAACCTTTGTCCACACAAAAATCTACACAAGAATGTTTAAAGCTACTTTGTTCTTAACTGCCCTTTGTTCTTAACTAAGACATCCTTCAATAGGTGAATGGATAAACTATGGCACATTCATACAAGGGAATAGTATTGATCAATAAAAAGACATGAGCTATTAAGTCATGTAGAGACATGGAGGAAGTTCAAATGCATATTTCAAAAAGTGAAAGCAGCCAGTCTGAAGGGGCTGCATACTACAATTATTTCCAACTATGGCATTATAGAAAAGGCACAACTATTAACACAGCAAAAAGATCAGTGGTCATCAAGTATTTAGGGATATGGGGTAAGATGAATAATAGGTGAAGCATAGGAAATTTTTACGGGTGATGAAACTGTCCTGCAGGATACTGTAAGGTGAATCTGTAACATTACACTTTCACTAAAACGCAAAACATTAAACAGACTTCATTTAATAACATAATCAAAATTGGTTCCTTAATTGTAGCAAATGTACTTACCACTCTAATGCAAGATGTTAGTAATAGAGGAAAAATGTTTTGCGAGGTGGGGGCACGACATATACAGTAGCTCTATGCTATAGCTCAATTTTTTTGTAAATTTAAAATTATTCAAAATATTCATCAACAAGTATTAGTGAGGATGTGGAGAAATTGGAATTCTTGTGCACTGCTGATTGGATTATGATACAACCATTATGTGCATGAAATACTGTGAAGGTTCCTTGAAATAGTAAAAATTAAACTTATCACATATGATCTAGCAATTCCACTTTTGAGTATACATATCCAAAAGAACTGAAAGTCAGGTCTTAAAGAGATATTTGCATACCCATATTCAGAGCAGCCCTATACAAAACACCAAGAGGTGGAAACAACATAACTGTCCATCAGCTAATGAATGAATAAACAAAATGTGGCATATACATACTAAGGAGTATTATCTGGCCTTAAAACAGAAAGAAATACTGCCACATGCTACATAAATGAACCATCAAGACATTCAGTGTCAAATGAGGTGGTCACCTTAAGACACATATGTACAATTTCACTTCTATGAGGTATGTAAAAGTAGTGAAATTAATTGTAACTGAAAGTAGAATGGTGATTAAAAGGGAAAGGAGGAGGGGTACCCGGGTGGCTCACAACATAAGTATCACAACATAGAATTCATATCCATTCCCCCAAAAGACACATCACATAATAAAAAGGACAGCATGATGGAAAGACTGACAATCCCAGGTCACAAGATACCAAATGGCCAATCAAGATATGAAACAGTTCTCAACCTCATCTATATTCAAAGGAATACAAATGAAAAATACCAATAAAGTATTGGTAAAGTAACAATATGAGATTGGCTAAGATTTTTGAAATCTGACAATACAATTTTTGAGGAAGTACAGATCAACAGAAATTCCCATAAATGACTTATGGGACCATAAACTGGTATAGCCTCTTTGTAAAAGTTCTGCATTATACTTAAGTTGAAGTATAAATGTTTTAAGCCCAAAATTCCTAGATATAGACCCAAAAGAAATACATGTGCATATTTATGTACTATGAGACATGTAAAATATTCCCAGAACCATTTTTATAACAGCCAAAGACTGCGAACAATCTAAATACCCATCAGAGATAAATTGTGGCATATTAGTACAGTGAAATACTACAGAGCAAAGGATATGAACAAACTACAGCCACACATAATACAGATAAACCAATATAATGTTGAGGGAAAAGGCAAGACACAAAAGACAACATCCTGTATGATTCCATTTTACATAAAGTTCACTATCAGACAACTAAACTAATATATTTGAGCAATTCATACTTGGTAACATATAAAGAAAACCGAGAAAGTGAATACACAAAGACAAGAGTAGTTAGCCACATGAGGGAAGGAAGAAGTAATTTGGAAGGCTCAGGTGGTAAAGCTCCTGCAGTACTAGCAAGGCTCTATTTCTTCCTTACCTGTCCAAGAGTGATGTCATGGTTGTTCTCTTTGTAATAATTGGCTAAACTGTGTAGTGATGTTTTATAGACTTTCCTGCATGGAAATTATTTTCATAATTTTAAAATGTTTTATATCAATGTTTAAAAATTAATCTCACTTTCAACAGATTTAAAAAGTACATTTTTATTGTGAAAATGAGGTCAATGACCTAGGTCCTTTAGTTAAGAGGAAAGGGTCTACCATGGAGTGTGTAGTACTGTCAATAAAGGAAGTACTTTTTAAAAACCCACAAATTGGGATCCCTGGGTGGCGCAGCGGTTTGGCGCCTGCCTTTGGCCCAGGGCGCGATCCTGGTAGACCCGGGATTGAATCCCACATCGGGCTCCCGGTGCATGGAGCCTGCTTCTCCCTCCGCCTGTGTCTCTGCCTCTCTCTCTCTCTCTCTCTGTGTGACTATCATAAATAAAAAAAAATTTTTTAAAAATTAAAAAAAAAAACCCCACAAATTTTCGGGTTGTCTGTATGGCTCAGTTGGTTAAGCACCTGGCTCTTGATTTTTGCTCAAGTCATGACTTCAGGGTTATGAGATCAAGCCCTGGATCAGGTTCGGTGCTGGGCATGGAGACTACTTAAGAATCTCTCTCCATCTCCTTTTCTCCTTCCCACCTCCCCCATTCACGTGCTCTCTAAAAAAATAAAAATAAAAAACCACAAATTTCCTTTTTCTTTGCCCAAGTCAACTAATTTTAATATTTTTAATTATTTGACTTCAAGATTATAACTGTAACGACTAAGTTGAAATTCATTACTATAAACATATTGTACAGGCAGAAATAAACCTTATAAATTTGTTTCCATATCTAATGTCAGTTAATTGGGAGTAACAAAATCTACTGTTGTATTTTAAGAGAATTTTTCTTCCTTTAAATATAGGTAGAGATGCTCATTTGGACCATATTTTATTTAACACCTGAGTTCAACATATTCAACAATCAGCATGTGATTACACAGCATGAGTCTAAAAAAACAATTACTCCATATTGACAGATTACTTTTAAACTGCAAAACCACTAGAGGTCACCAGAGCAAAACATTCAACACTGAGCTATTAACAGCCTTAAGTAATTTCACAACTACTAGTTTCCAATGTTTCTAAAGTAAGAGTATCTTGCTTAAAACAAATAAATTACATAACGAAATCCGTTTTACTGTAATAATTTTCTTACTTTAAACAAAATTTAAATGCAAACACTAGAGACAGGTCAGTTTTGCTTAATGATTTCAAAACAGTCTTTGGAACATTTTGTAAAACTGGTAATATATTTAGAAACTATAAAACCATTAAGAAGCAAACCTTAACATCCTGTGGAATTAACAAACAAGTGTTAAATACTTTATGTATAGAAGCAAATTAAAGACAAAATCAGGTTATAGTAACTATTAATAAATTGATGACACCGCTATTTAAAATAGCAGGCTCTCAGCAGCTCTTTCTGCCCACGGGTCCTGTCCCTGGGCTATAATAAAAACAACTTTTGGGAGGCATCTGGGTGGTTGAGTGGCCGCCTTCAGCTCGGGTCAAGAACCCTGGGTCCTGGGATGGAGCCCACATGCTGGACTCCCTGTTCAGTAGGGAGCCTACTTCTCCCTCTTCTACCCACTTGCGCTCTCTTACTATCTCTGTCAGTATCTCTGTCTCTCCCAAATAAATAAATAAAATCTTCAAAGAAATAAAAAAATAAAAAGAAATACCTTCTTGCATCAAACAAACAAACAAACAATCAAGCCTCTCAACAAGGGTTGAGACAACACTCACAACAAGTGTTAGTGACCTCTCCCCTAATGGCCAACTGAAATGATAAAAGTGGTTCTATTCCAAGCACTAAAACAGAAGGTTCAGCCAGCTCCAAATAATTTAAGATAAAAGTAGAAAGACTCATCTGACCCACTGACATTTTATATAAAATGAAATACAAAATAATTCATTTAATACAGAGGTTTCAAAACCTAATTATCAGAATCATTAAGGCGCTTAGATATTAAAACTGACATACTTAGCCTCTAATTCAGTATGGTGAGGCACTACACAGAAAGCTTTACATAATCTAGTGATACAAAAGCAGTTCCCCACTGAACAAGGTGCACTCATACGGCATACTATCCTTTCAAGAATAAACAAAAAGCCTGCTTATAATAGCTTAGAAAGCTTCTCACATAAATAACTTTCCAGGAGCACCGGGGGTAGCTCAGTCAGGTCGTGATCCCTCTCAGTCCCAGGGATCATGGGATCGAGCCCTGAGCTGGGCTCCCTGGCTCAGCGAGGAGTTTGCTTCTCCTTCTCTCTCTGCTGCTGCTATCCCCATCATGCAGACGTGCACTCTCTCTCAAATAAAATCTTTCAAAAAAATATTTCCAATATTATATATATATATATATAAAAGAATTCCAGAGAAAAGAGAAATACTAAGAATTACTAAGATTTTTCAGAGGCAAATAAAATCTGTATTTTGTTTTTATCTATCAGAGACTAAAACAAAAGTTAACAAAAATACCACTCCATCCTCTTAAAATCTCAATGTCATTTTTCATGGTAATAGCTGGTTTAAAGCATAAAAGATATTCAACTATCAACTCCTTTCTAGTAAGTTCTCGTTTACCTGGTATTTGAAAACATTAAGCTCCAGGTAAACTCATTTTCCATAAGCCGAAGTATATATCCCCTTTTAAGTAGAAAACTGTAAGCCATTTTAATGGACTCTCTCAAAATAGGTTTACTAACACCATAACTGTTTTCTAAATCTGTTATAAATTGTAAGTTCAGAAATACTCCAAAATACAGCAAAAGAGTAATATGGGGGCAGCCCAGGTGGCTCAGCGGTTTAGCCTCGCCTTCAGCCCAAACAAGGTGTGATCCTGGAGACCTGGGATCGAGTCCCACGTTGGGCTCCCTGCATGGAGCCTGCTTCTTCCTCTGCCTGTGTCTCTTCCTCTCTCTGTCTCTCATGGATAAATAAATAAAATTTTTAAGAAAAAAAAAAAGTAATATGGTAGTATAGTACTCATTCAGAATCTGTGTAGTAATAGACTGACACACCCCTTCAGCAGCACAGAGTCACTTCTATCAAAATATTACTCTTAAAACATTCTACCAACGTTTTAAAAGTTTTCTTTTCAAGCTTGTTATCTATACTTGAAGTACTGGCAACAAGCTTCCCTCTTCCCTAAACCATTCTATTTTGTATCAAGTTAGGAATCTAAATTATATCTAAGCTAAGAATAAATTAACTCCATTACTCCTAACATATTTTGTTATTTACTTATCTTTGAAAAGAGAATGAAATTCTTTCTCAGATATGGCCAGGTATAAATTTTTTAAAAAGTCACTAAGTGGAAAAGGCTTCTATATATGAGACTTTGAGCTTTAGTTTTGTTTTTTCTGCTGACAAGATTCCTCAGTAGAGCCAATAATGATTATCAAAACTAAATGAAACATTACTATATTATGATAAAATAACAAAATGGCTTTTATAGCACTTAAAAATTTCTTGTTATTGGAGGACAAATTTATGCTCTCAAAACTGGTATGTTTCTTGAGACTATTTTTTTTAACTCCCAGGAGCTATTCAAATTTTACAGTAAAAATAAAAACATTATGAATAATAAAAATCTTACACGCAAGTTTTCAAGAACAGCAGCTGGGGGAATTTATTACTTTTTTTCTTAAAACTCAAAGTGCTTTTTTAGTCCTTAATTAGGCAATTACTAATCAGGTAAACTATTTAAAATCATTATAAATTTTGAGATACTATTGTGAAAAAAAAAAAAAGACACTTAGCTAATGGTTTCACTAGAAGATGTCTACATTCCTTTACAAAAACCGTTCAGGCCAGTTGTGTTCTGGAATTTATTAGTGAAGTGTATATACCAGGTATCATGTAACACCTCATCCAACGCTAACTGTGGCAGTAACAAAATCAAACAAATAAAACAAAGTATATGACTTTTCAGTAAGTGGGATAAAGACTATAAATAGCTTTGTATTACTTCAGATAAGGTTTCTGCCATCAACTGGTTAACAAAAACCTTTTGATTATCAGAATTTTGGGACTTGAAAGAAAATGAAAAGAAAAAATATTAACCATCACAAGTATTTGTTAAATATGCTATGTGCCAGTTTTAAGTATTAAAGGGTATGAACTCGTTTACTCCTCACAATGATCCTGAATTGGTATTATTTTCCCCACTTTACAGAAAACACAAATGGGGTATATAAAGAGGTATATAAACTTGATCAACATCCTAAGAATAGCAGTGGAGATGGTAAGATTTGAATCTAAGCAGTCTCACTCTAGAGTAGCTTCTCCTGATCACCAAAATACACACTATAAAGCTGCTCAACAGAGTGCGGAGAGAAAATCAGGTTGAGAGATAATGGCAGGGTTGACAATCCATGCTGCTACCAGGTCCCCTCCTAAATCCAAAGCAGACATCAGTAACTTCGCCTCAGTATTAGGAAAGAACTCTTCAAAAATTTAGGCTCCAGGAAGACATGACAAAACTATTTAAACTAGCAAGCAGGACACAAAATATCTGCCAGTCTAATTTCATACTAAGAAAATTAAAATAGTAAACAAAATCGAGTGTCCCTGTTTTGCCACTAAAATGTAAGCTCCACAAAATTATGAATATTTCTCTTGTTCACTGATGTATTCCTATTACCCAGGACAGTACATGGTACAAGTAAAAACTCAATAAATGGGGATCCCTGGGTGGTGCAGCGGTTTGGCGCCTGCCTTTGGCCCAGGGCGCGATCCTGGAGACCCGGGATCGAATCCCACATCAGGCTCCCGGTGCATGGAGCCTGCTTCTTCCTCCGCCTGTGTCTCTGCCTCTCTGTCTCTCTCTGTGACTATCATAAATAAATAAAAATTAAAAAAAAAAAACTCAATAAATATTTGTTGCTTAATAAATGAAGTCTTAACTACAGTTTCTCAGTTTTCTCAACTGTAAAATATGAAAATGACCATATGTACAATTTCTAGCTAAATCTCAAACCTGGAAGTATTTATTTTGTCTATGATAAATAACATTACGTTAAAAAAAATGCTGAGAGGTTTTTCACATACATAAAAGAATTCACTTTGTTAAATGTATTTGTGATTCCAGGAATTTTGTTTATCTAGTCTATGTTAATTCAGTACATTAACAATCAAAATTAAGAAAATACTTAAGACATTTGAACTGAGCATGGGGGTACCTGGGTGGCTCAGTCAGTTAGGCATCTGCCTTTGGCTCAGGTCATGATCCCAGGATCCTGGGATCGAGCCCCATGTCAGGCTCTCTGCTCAGAGACAGCCTGTTTCTTCCTCTCCCTCTGCCTGCCATTCTGCCTACTTGTGCTTTCTCTCTTTCTGTCAAATAAATAAATAAATAAATAAATAAATAAATAAATAAAATCTTTAAAAGAAAATAAAATAACCATGAGGGGTGCCTGGGTGGCTCAGTCAGTTAAGCATCTACTGATTTTGGCTCAGGTTATGATGTTAGAGTTTTGAGATGGAGCCCCACACCAGACTCCCTGCTTGTCCTTCTCCCTTTGCTCTTCCCCTCACCTGCACACTATCTCTAAAATAAATAAATAAAATATTTTTTAAAAAGTAAAAACTGAGCATGAATAAGCTGAAAGAATGAGTTCTAGGTGTCTATATTGACATCTACTGCAATAGTGCTAAATCTAACCAACATAATTATTTAACCTTAATTTTTAAGTTTCCAAGAGAAAAAAAACTGAACATAATCCCTGACATATATTTAAATAGCCTTAAGGAAATCAATGAAGAGAAGAATACTTTTTTGGAAATTCTCTTTATTAAGAGCTCATGTAGACACTATTACTTCATAAAAGTTTCCACAAAATAGGATGTCTCTAATTTGACCCACTTGCGAACACAGTTCTTGAAATAGGCAAGACAGTCAGAACCCCTTTATAGCTGGTGGGTCAGAAGCACAGATGAGAACCTGCATTGGCAATTAGCACCTGAAGGGACAGGGGAGTTGAGGAGAGTGTATCTTGTAGGACTGAGCCCTTAAATCTGTGGGATCTGATGCTATCACTGGGTAGATACTGTTAGAATTGAGTTAAAATGCAGGACACCGAGCTACTGTCACAGAATTGCTGAAGGTTTAGAAAACCCCCACATTTGATGTCTGAAGTGAAATACAGTTGATCCACATACAGTGGTTTGAGTCGCATGAGTCCAGTCCCCCTCATACAGATTTTGATAAATATAATACAATATTGTTAAATGCATTTTCTTTTCCTTATAATTTTTTTAACATTTTATTTATTTATTCATAGAGACACAGAGAGAGAGAGAGGAGAAAGAGGCAGAGACACAGGCAGAGGGGGAAGCAGGCTCCATGCAGGGAGCCCGATGTGGGACTTGATCCCAGGTCTCCAGGATCACACCCCAGGCTGCAAGCAGAGCTAAACCGCTAAGCCACCAGGGTTGCCCTCTTTATGATTTTCTTTAACATTTTCTTTTCTCTAAGCTTACTTAACAATACAGTATGGTATATAATAACACAACATACAAAATGTGTGTTAACTATGCTATCCATAGGCTTCCTTCTCTTCAACAGGTTATTAGTAGTTAAGTTTTGGGCACATCAAAAGTTAAATGAGGATTTTCAACTGTACAAGGGTCAGCACCTCCTAGCCCCTGCATGGTTCAAGAACCAACTATACTAATAAACCATTGACAGCAGAGGAGATACACAGAGATAAGTTTTTGCTTATAGCAGCAGTCTCAGAATTTGCTCAGAAATAATGTGCATTTGGCTCAAACACCTTCAAGTACCCAAGCATTTACAAGGAATCTGAAAATTAAAGTAGCAGCTATACATGATATATTTGCAAATAAAATGAGTACCTAATCTAAAAGGTTAATAAACTCTTACCTAATATCATTATTCCTGTATTTCTTTTACTTTCCATATTATGCAGAATATAAATTCCTTGAAAACATACACCACTTGGTTATTACATACCTCCAATACCATCCTAGCATCTTGCAAATTGCATTTTCCATTCTGTACAATGCATGGTACCAGCTAAATATGTGTTGAATAAATTAATGTTTCTCTGAGTCTAAGAAATAAACGGAAAAAAGTACCATTCACTCTGGCTTACATGTACTTTAATGTAACTGAGATACATAGCTCCACTACTAAATCAAAGATATCAATGTTTTTTTCAAGAGTGAACTGTACTAATTAATTTGAATTTGTTAACAAATGTTTAAGTCAAAGGGAGAAAGATGCTGAATTTTAATACTCTCATATTTTGTTCTCTCTCACACACAAACTCCCCACATAGTTTACTCTGTGTATTGTTTCTCAAATCCCCAAAGCTGCTCTAGCCATTAATTTTTTTTTTAAAGATTTTACTTATTTATTCATGAGACAGAGAGAGAGAGAGAGGCAGAGACACAGGGAGAGGGAGAAGCAGGCTCCATGCAGGGAGCCCAATGCGGGACTCAATCCTGGGGTCTCCAGGATCACGCCCCAGACCAAAGGTGGCGCTAAACCACTGAGCCACTGGGGCTGCCCGCCATTAATTTTTCTATGCTGTTTTTGCCAATTCTTACATTTAATAAGTTATGCATATTTTTGTTAGTAACACAACATATTTTTAGTTATTTACTCTTAGTTTTGCCAAATACATTCACTAAATACATACTAAAAGCAGGATCTCGAAGAGCTATTTATGCACCCATATTCAGAGCAGCACTATTCACAACACCCAATAAGTGAAAGCAACTCAAGCATCTATAATAGATGAATAAACTTTGGTATATGCATACAAATAAACTTCAGCCTTAGAAAGGAAGGAAATTGGGCAGCCCAGGTGGCTCAGCGGTTTAGCACCGCCTTCAGCCCAGGGCATGATCCTGGAGAACCAGGATCAAGTCCCACATCCCAGCATGGAGCCTGCTTCTCCAGGTGGCTCTGCCTGTGTCTCTGCCTCTTGCTCTCTCTGTGTCTCTCATGAATAAATAAAATCTGTGTGTGTGGGGGGGGGGGGGGGGGAAGAAGGTAATTCTAACATATGCTACAACATTAATACATCATGAGAACATTGTACTAAGTGAAATAAGCCAGTCATAAAAAGACAAATACTGTTATGATTTCACTTATATGAAGTCACTATACCCAAATTTATAGAAATATAAAGTAGAATAGCTGTTGTCAGGGGTAAGGGGAAGGATAGATGGGATGCTGTTGTTTAACATGCAAAATTTGTTTTACAAGATGAAAACGGTTCTGGATGTTGGCTGCACAGCAATGTGAATACACAACAGCACTGAACTATAAATATAAACTTTAAATTTTATGTTATGTTTTCTTTTTTTAAGATTTGAGAAAGCGAGAAAGCAGGGGGGAGGGGCAGAGGGAGAGGGAGAGTCTTAAGCAGACTGGGCACTGGGTATAGAGCACAATATAGGCCTTGATCTCATGACCTGAGCTGAAACTAAGAGTTGGACACTTAACCAACTGTGCCACCGAGGCACAGTTTTATGTGCCCTTATGTTTTCTAACATATACACACGTCCCAGGTATCCATTTATCTAGCTTCCAGTGAGTATCAAATTTAAATATCTCCTTTCATCTCACCTCCTCTCTACATTTTCCCCATCTCCCTCCCCCAGTGATATATTTTAAAGCAATTTCCAGATATCTTACCTCACTCATAAATACTTTTGTGTACTTTGGTAACAAATAAGGTTATCTCATATGAACAAAATGCCATTACCATACCCAATAAAATTAACAATTCTTTTTTATTGTCAAATAGCCAATCCAGGAGCACGTGGGTGGCTCAGCTGGTTAAGCATCTGACTCTCAATTTCGGCTCAAGTCATGATCCCAGGGCCCTGATACTGGGCTCCACACTCAGCAAGAAGTCTGCTTAAGATTCTCTCCCTCTGCCCCTCCACCGTCTCCCTCAGTCTCATACATACATACATACATACATACATACATACATACATACATAAATCTTTAACAAAAAATAGCTAATCCATATCCCTATTTTCTCAAATGTCTCATCAACATATTTTTACAGATTTAAAAACTCTATCAGGTGGTTATGTCTCTTAAGGGAGACAAATCTTAATAGCATGGAGAATTTTAAGTGAAAAAAGGAACATAGGAATAGAAAATATAATGCTTAGGAAAAAAAAAGATCTAGACACCAAAGAGTACTTACTGTAAAATTGCAATGTTAAAGTGTGAAACAGGCAAAAGTAATTTGTGATGATGAAAGTCAAAATAGAAGTTACTTATGGTTGGGAATGTTGATAAAGTAAAAACAAAATAGAAACCTGTGGGGCTCTGGTAATATTCTCTCTCCATCTTGACTCCATCTTGAGTGGTAGTTACATTGGTATATAAATTGGTAAAAATTGGTAAAAATTCACCAAATTGTATATTTAAAATCACTAAGTGGATGTTGTATTTCAAATCTAGGGAAAATATATAAAATTGCCACTCATCTTTGTGAGAATTTATGTATTTATACAAAAATATCACTTATCACATAAATATCCTAACACCAAAATATTAATATGGTTATCTCTGGGTGGTGAGATAAGTGAGTTTCAATTTCTTTTCTAGGCTTTTCCACAGTCTCCCCACAATTAAAACATTTTAAAATTAAGAATATTGCTATCAATCTAAACATTCCCTCTAAATGTTCATTTATCTTTTCTCTTCTTACATTGATAAAAATATAATGTTTTTCTCCCAATTTGTCTTCCTACTCCACATTTAGGCTTTAAACAGCTCTGTTACCAATCAAAACAAAGGAGTATTAAAATCCAACTTTTCATCCCTGGCTAGAGAGAAATATAGAGCTTATAGTATACTTAGCATGCGCAACGTACTTGTCTAACTACTGGGGATCTATATACATACTTAGACACACCCTGTTTTCAACTCAGCTGCCAGGTATTCTTGCAGACCGTGTCATTCTTCCGTTCAAAACTGCAATGGCTGCCCATCTCACTCAAAAAAAAAAAAGAAAAAAAAAAAAAGGCCTGAGTCCTTACAATGGTCAAGGGAGTCTTAGTAGTCTGGTCCTTTTTTTTTTTTTTTCCTCTACATCTCAGACCTCCTTTCCCACCACTCTCCCCTACACTTCACACCACCTCAACCACACTGGTCACCCTTACTAGTTTCTGAACACATCTAGCACCTACTTTTCTTGGGGCCTTTATACTAACTGGTTGCAATGGCAGTGAGTTCTTCCACCACGTAACTAACTCCTTTACCACATCTTTGCTCAAATGTCATCTTCTCAATGAGACCTAACTCTCCTTTCAAGAAGTACAAACTGTGGGGATCCCTGGGTGGCTCAACAGTTTGGCGCCTGCCTTCAGCCCAAGGCGTGATCCTGGAGTCCCGGGATCAAGTCCCACATCAGGCTTCCTGCATGGAGCCTGCTTCTCCTCTGTGTCTCTGCCCCCCTCCCCCCCATGTGTGTGTCTCTCATGAATAAATAAAATCTTTTAAAAAAAAAGTATAAACTGTTCCAAATCCCTGTATACCTCTATCCCTTACTATTTCTAATCACAATACTTAATCACTTTCAACCATCTTTTTTCATTTATTAAAATAATTTTTCAGTAACTTATTTGTATGTTATGCTTATTTCCTCCTGCCCTCAGACCCAACAGACACTAAGTTCTGTGAAAGCAGGGGTATTTGAATATTTAGTTCTAAGTTACATCCCAAATATTTTTTTAAATTTCCTTAAGTAATCTTTACACTCAATGTAGGGCTCAAAATCAAGTCACATGTCCTTCCAAATGAGCAAACCAGGCATTCCTATCCTAAGCATTTAGAATGGTGTCTGGCAACTAGCAGGTTAAGGAATGAGGGAAGGAAAAAAAGAAAAGATCTGCGGAAGGTTTAATGACATGCTCAGATGATAATCAAAAGGAAAATTACGATGGCAAATAATACTTTATTAAAATTATAAATTATAATTAGTGAATCATCTTCTCAAGAATAAAGACTCAGTAAAACCTTTATTGATACTCAGCACAATTCATCATATTTAGTTTTATACACATATATTCCCCACATTAGAAAGTGTGTAAACTGTAGGGACACTTCGGTGGCTGTTGGTCTAGCAGCCAACTATTGATTTTGGCTCAGGTCATTATCTCAGGGTTTGGGGATTGAGCCCTGCAATCAAGCTCCCCACTCAACAGGGAGTCTCCTTGAGATTCTCTTCCTCTGCTCCTCCCCACACTTGTGGTCTCTCAAATAAATCTCTCTTTAAAAACAAAAAGCAGCTATATGTAGTGGACACAATGTGCTGCCCAGATTCCCCTTCAGAAGTGAACAATTTCTGGCATGCCTGCATGGCTCGGACAAGCATCTGCTTTAGAGCTCAGATCGTGGTCTCTGGGTCCTAGGATCAAGCCCCACTTAGGGCTCGCTGCTCAGCAGGGCATCTGCCTCTTCCTCTCCATCTCCCCAGCTTGTGCAAGTGTGTTCTCTCTCACATAAATAAATAAAACCTTAAAAAAAAAAAAAAAAAGGAATGAACAACTTTTTGTACAGCTGCGGGAAGTGCTGCTGGAAAACAGCCTTCACCTGTCAAGGCCTTTTCAGGAACTGCCTCAATCTAAAAGATAGCTACTTGCTCAAGTGGCCTACATCAAGTAACTGATTAAAACAGAGGCATAAGGGCCCAGCACCTTTGGACAACTCAGTTATTCCAGGTTCAGAGTTTCCACGGCGTCAACTGCAACTTTTGTTGATACTACACCACAGCCCAACTTACCCTTTCTGCTTCTCCTTTACATTCTTTCTACAGATATTGATCCTAAAAACATCTCCTAATAAACTTCTGCATGCAAATAACCACCTCAGTTTCCCCAAAGAACCTAACTTACAGCCACTGGTGATGAGAATGGTCCAAGCAAGCAGGCTCTACAGTGAAGTTTTGGAGTTGGATCACCTAGCTGCCCAGCTTCAGGGAAACCCATCACTGGTGATGAGCAGAACGGGGAGACCCTTCCACAAAGGGGCAGTCAACTGTTAAAACCTTCACTGTTGGTAAACTGGGTAGTTTTCCAGTGAAAGGGAATGCAGATGCTAGCTAACCTTTTTTAAAGGACTAGGACTGTATTCTTCTTTGTTGTTATTATTTTATAATTTTTTAAAAATTGGGTATGACAAAAACAGGCAGGCTCAGAACTGGATTTGTCCTGTGGGCCATGGGTTGCCAAATCCTGCACTAGAAGGTACAGTGAGTGCATTAGGCATTTAAGAAATATAAGGAAACAGAAATAAAGACCATGAAATTAGGTTGCTGTTACTAAAGGCAATTAATCCTTTGGAAAAATGTAACAAGAGGTCAAAGTGAGCAATGGGGAATTAAAAGCTGTGAAAGAAAAGTTTTTGAACTGTCAAAGAAGGTTCTTAGGTACCATAAAAAGACACTCATCTCTAGCAGCAAAAGGCCACAGAAGGCTAAAGTCCAGGACCAGGTCTTAATCATGTGTGGAAGAGCTCCAAAGAAAGTTACACTCTCAGAACAGGTCTGCTCTATCAAGGTTAAGTAATGAATAAGAAAAAAGAACTGGAACCCTGAAAAAAATGGGATTGGGAAATGGGTTGATTTACCTGAAAATCCTCAATCCTCAGGTCCCCCTGGGCACCCTAAGCTTGGAGAAGGAACCTACACATCCTTATTAAGTGTTGGTGTTACTCTTATCAGTAAGAGTAGCAGAGTAAAGACCTCAAGATTCTCTCCTTCGTAAAAGAAATTAGAACACTGGCAAAAGTTCTAACAATCACCTTTTTCGGAACTGTGGAAATTACAAAGGATTGCAGCGATTTGGGGAGTATTTATTCAACAAATTGGCTGAATTCTGCTAATACTGGCAAGCTCTGAAGTTTTGTAATTTGCCCTATTCTCATCACATCCCAGTTCCATGTAGCTGTGAAAACCAATGGCCTGAATTACAGTGAAAATTAGCACCCACCAGAGGGGCCAGAATAGGACTGGAGCTCCTTCAAAGTCCCACTCCCAGAGAACTGTCATTATTTGACATGCCTGGTGGTTCCCAAGAAGACTACTCTAGCAAAGCTGTCTTTACTTGACCCAACTCATCTAGTCCAAATAGCCTTGGTCTTGGGTGCCTATGGTCAAAAACAATTAGAGGCAACTGTCAAACATTGTGGCCCTAGATTTTAGGCTTTCTACAAGCAGAAAAAAAAAAGCTAGAACAGAGGTGTAAACTACCTGGCTGAGTGTTAAAGGCATGTCCCAATATACACATATAACTCCTCAGCAAAGACTGGAAGATTTACACGTTCCAGGCATCCAAGGAAATGTCTGCATATATATTAGCTTACAGTAACCACATACAACAAAAAAAATACAAACTTTATGGTATTAGTTCCAAATCACTAAACAAACAATAGAGCAGGTGGAGGGAGAACAGTGAATATGAACTATACTTAAGGAAGCCCAGACACTGAGCGTCCCTAAACTAAGATTTTCAAACAATTATTTTGAATGTTAAAACTAAAGGAAACCATGTCTAAAGAACTGAAGGAGAAAAAAAGAAATGATGTCTCACCAAATTGAGAATGCCAACAGACAAAAATTATTTTTAAAACAACCAAAGAGAAATTACAGACTTTGAGAAATACAACTAAAATGAAAAATTTAACAGAGGGACTCAACAGTAGATATAAGCTGTCATTAGAATCAGCAAACTTGAAGGCAGTTCAACTGAGATTAACCAGCTGGAGAAAAAGAACAAACGAATGAAGAAAAATGAACAGAGCCTCAGAAACCTTGGGATACCATTAAGGATACCAATGAATGCATAATGGAGAGATGAGAAAAGAACAGAATATTTGAGTAAGAGCCCCAAATTTCCCAATTTGATTTTTTTAAAAAACCATTAATATACATATCCAAGAAGCTCAATGAATTTCAAGATTTCAAGCAACATAAACTCAGAGATCTGCATCAACACATATCATAATCAAACTGTCAACAGCCAGTAAGAAAGGAAGTATCAAGAAAGAAGCAACTCATCACAAACAAGACCAACAGTTGATTTCTCAGAGAAACCCTGGAGACAGTGGGATGATATAGTCAAAGCGGTGGAAAGAGTGTCAGCCAAGAATTCTATATCCAACAAACCTTTCTTCAAAACCGAAGGAGAAATTAAGACATTCCTGATAAACAAAAACTGAGAAAGCTTGTTACTAATAGACTACCTCTAAGACAACAACAACAACAACAACAACAAAACTGAAAGGAGTCCTTCTTCAGGGTAAAATGAAAAGACACTAAGTGGTAATTCAAATCCATATGAAAAATAAAGCATTAGTACAGGTAATTTTTCAGGTAACTATAATAAACACTAAGTATATTTTTTGTTTGTAACTATATTTTTCCTCATATGTGATTTTAAAAATCACCACATTCAGCAGATACTTGGAAACGCACTGAAAGTATACAATGGGGGCACCTGGGTGGCTCAGTTACTTAAGCATCTGCCTTTGGCTCAGGTAATGACCCAGGATCCTGGGATGGCATCTCATACTGGACTCCCTCCCCAGTGGGAAGCCTGCTTCTCCCTCTCCCTCAGCTAGCCACTTCCCCTGCCTTGGTTTTCTCTCTCTCTGTCAAATTAAATAAATAAAACCTAAAAAAAACAAAAACAAAAAACCACACAGTATAAAATGGATAGAGTGTTTGGGTGGCTCAGTGGTTGAGTGTCTGCCTTTGGCCCAGGGCAAAACCCTGGGGTCCCGGGATCGAGTCCTACATTGGGCTCCCTGCACGGAGCCTGCTTCTCTCTCTGCCTGTGTCTCTGCCTCTCTCTCTCTCTCTCTCTCTCTCTCTCATAAACAAATAAATTCTTAAAAAAAAAAAAAAAAAAGAACTCAAAAGACTACAGTAAAAGAACAAGTTAAAATAGCACACCAGAAAATATGTAACACAAAAGAAGGGGGGTGGGTGCGTCTGGGCGGCTCAGTCAGTTAAGCATCTGCCTTCCGCTCAGGTCATGATCCCAGGGTCTTGGGATTAAGCCCCATATGGCATTGGGCTTCCTTGTGTCCCAGCGTCAGGCTCCCTGCCCAGGAGGGAGTCTGCTTCTCCCTCTCCCTCTCCTGTCCGTTCTCTCTCTGAAATGAATAAATTTTTTTAAAAAATAAGGAAAAGAGGGACAAAAGATATCCAATATTTAGCAATGAGGTCTTCCTCTATTTAAATAGTACTCTCTTACACACAAATCCATTCCTTACCCCTTTTTTCAGCTTTATTAACCTCAAGAGCACTTATCACCACCTGAGAACCTTTATTTTCTTTCTCTACCCAATAGAATCTAAACTTCAAGAGGGCAAGGGCTTTATTTTGCTTACAGCTTTACCCAAGGCACACACTTATTGAATAGGTGCTTAACAAATAGCCAATGAATGAATATATAAATGAACAATCAGTCTTAGAGACATCTCCATATTAAGAGCAGCCTAAGAGAAAGGATTATGTGTGTACCTGTACGATTTGTAGATTTGGTAGCAGGAATATAAAGAACTTCCCGTCTGATGGGTTTCTATTTTCTGTTAAATAGGAGGTAAAGACATCTGTTCAGTTAGAGGAAAAGGTGGAAGAGCTGAAGATTTATAGACAATAACTAGCTGCCTTGCATGCTTCTGTTGAAAATTTCTAAATCAGATTTAAATTCTAATTAGGTATAATTGGGCACTACTGCCTTATATCAGCAGTCACACCATTTCATGTAAAACTATCCACAAAAATTCATGCAGTCTTACAACTTAAGACAAAAAAAAATTCAACCTTAAAAAAAAAAATCAATACAAGGAAATAAGTGCCTTGAACTCAGATTAAAAAAAAAAAACCTTATCAAATGAAAGTCTATAACCTATAAGTATTGAATTTATCAATTTCATTAGCAAGTAAAAATTAGTTATACCAAAAGAAATGAAAGCTGAGTCTTGAAGATGTATTTGCACATTCATGTTTTAACAGCATCAATTATAGTACCTAAGAGTAGGAGCAATCCAAGTGTCCATCAACAGACAAATGGATAAGCAAACTGTGGCATATATATACAACTGAATATATTATTTAGCCCTAAAAAGGAAGGAAATTTTGACATACGTTACATGGATGAACCTTGAGGACACAATGCTAAGTAAAATAAAACAGTCACAAAGAGACAATTGTTGAATGATTCCACACTTAAATGCCGTAGGTAAAGTAGTTAAATTCATGGAGACAGAAGGTAGAAGAAAGGTGGGTTATCAGGGACTGCATGGATGCGGAATGGGTAGTTATCGTTTAATAGGCATGCAGCTTCAATTTTACAAGATGAAGCGTTCTGGAGGTGGACTGTGGTGACAGTTGCCCAATACTGAAGTATACTTAAAAATATCCAAGATGACAAATTTTGTATTTGTATTTTAGCACAGTTTTTTTAAATTAGGGGGTGGGGCTCTTGGGCGGCTCAGCTGAACTCTTGGGTTCAGCTCAGGTCATCATCTCAGGATCAGGACATCAAGCCCAAAGGGGAGCTCTGTGCTCAGTGTGGAGTCAGCTTAAGATTTTCTCTCCTCCTCTCCCTCTTTAAAGATGTTTATTTATTAGAGAGAGAAGAAGCATAGGGAGGCATGGGGGAGGGAGGAGCTGAGCAGAGAGCCTAATGCAGGGCTTTATCCCAGGACCCTGGAATCATGACCTGAGCTGAAGGCAGATACTTACCTGACAGTCACCCAGGCACCCTTAAATACATCTTAAAATAGGAAGGAAAAAGTCAATTACAGTGTATTATGTATCAAAGGACAGCAAAAATCATATACCATTACTCTTAAAGAAAAAACCCACTTTTTTAGAGACTGAATTTAAATCCTCTGTACTCCATGTTTGTTTATACCAGACAGGCCAAAAGAAGCTAGAGGTTTGAGATACCCATTGCCTTTGAGAAGAAAATTTAAAAATGAATTAAACCTAATGTATGCAAAAAACTAGGATGTAAGGACACCAGAAACAGTGAAAACAACAGTACAGAGTACAAAGACACTATAAACCAGAAAAATACAGTATGGCTAAAGGAATAACCAAAGGACAGTCAAGGAACTAAAGTTTCTCTAAGGCTAGTAAAGTAGAAATAAAAATCTAGGAGAAAGTGATCGTATACTAATGGAAGATACAGGATTTAAGAAAGAGAATTCTGGAAAGAACTGGTAGAAGACCTGAAGAAAACTAAACTCCAATAAAGTTCAGCAAAGATAGAATATTATCCTACAGGTAGGCTCAAAACAAAACGTAGCACAAGAATGATAAATTCTACATTTATATAGCTGAAATTTCAGAAAATCACAATGATGGACATCTGAAACCACTAAAAATCTGCACAGGAAATTATCTGCAGAAGTCAGAGAATTATAACCTCAGAGAACCAATTATAAACAATTAAAGATCTAAGAAAACAAACCTATGGGAAGGCTAAAGCAGATTAAAAGCCACTATTAATGACTTAAAAATAAATATTAGGTAAGCCTTTCTAAAGAAGGGCAATAAATTTTAAGAAAAAGGGGTAAAAACATCTCAGAGCTACCATGTAGCCTTATAGTACCTCACTCTTAAGCATGCACAGCTAGTCTTAATGGTCACCAATATTTGAGGAAAGCACAAAGTAATGAAGGGGAGAAGCAAGAAAAAAAAAAACAAAAAAAACACAGAAACCCCACTATGCTAAAAACAATAATAATCCATTAAACAAAAACAAAATACTACTCCTTAAAAATTTAGATAAGAACATGCTTTTTTACACGGATGCCTGGGTGGCTCATATGGTTGAGCGTCTCCTGAGCCTTTGGCTCAGGTCACGATCTCTAGGGTCCTGGGATCAAGCCCCATGTTGGGCTGCTAGCTCAGTTGGGCAACGTAGGAGAAATGGATGCATTTCTGGAAAACCGCAAATTACCAAAACTGGGACAGGAAGAAACAGAAAACCTGAACAGGCCAATAATCAAGCAAAGGAAATTGTTTTGCAAGTGTTGAACCATCCTTGCATCCTGGGGATAATCCCACTTGGTCATGCTGAATAATCCTCTTAATGTCGTGTTGGATCTTATTGGTTTGTACCTTGGTGAGAAATTTTGTATCCAAGTTCATCAGAGATATTGGTCTATAATTCTCCATTTTGGTGGGGTCTTTGGTTTTGGAATCAAGGTAATGCTGGCCTCATAAAACGAGTTTGGAAGTATTCCGTCCCTTTCTATCCTTTGAAACAGCTTTAGTAGAATAGGTATTATGTCTTTAAACATTTGATAGAATTCCCCAGGAAGCCATCTGGCTCTGGACTTTTGTGTCTTGGGAAGTTTTTAATGACTGCTTCAATTTCCCATACTGGTAAAATGCTGGAGCACTGCAGCCCTCAGGGGCATTTGGGAGAAGCCAGTCAGGCAGGCTGGCTCTGGAGGCTGCCTTTACCCTAGAGGCTGGCAACGGATAGAAGTGGCTGTACTCTGTTCCCTTTGGGAGAGGCCATCTCTGGGAGCGCAGGTCTAGCAGCACAGGGCCCTGAATCTTAGGACACCCAAGCGGACAAAACTGGCGATCCTTTGTTCCCCCTGGGACAGGCAGAAGCAGGGAGGGCACATGAAATTGAGAACTCTCCTGCCGCTGGGCACCCTGCAAGCTGTGCGGATCAGTGCACCCACGCCTGCCCCCAGGAGCATCTAGGCCAGTGTTGACTTAGACACTACAGTTAGTTACTTGTGGGAGCTGGAATGCAGAACTGGAAATCTGGCCGTTGCCATTTTTGTTTTTCCTCTTTGTTTCATCTTGTCTGGGAGAGGTGGGGCCTCACAGGATAAACAGCTCATACTGAGCCCAGTACCTGGCAAGGGGCAGGGCATCTCCACCCAGGCACAGACACCTGAGAAAGTGCAGCAGACCCCCTCCCTCAGAAGAACCGCTGGAAATACAAGGGAAAAAAGCAAGATTACTGAACAAGCAGCACTAGAAAGCCTCAGGACTGAGGGAAAATAGTATACAGAACTAAAGCGTCTTTTTTTCTTTTTCCATTATGACTCGTATTTATATCAGACTAAAATTTCCAATATTTTTTCTCTTTTCCCACCCTAACTACAATATTTTACCAACTCTTCATTTTGAAGTTTTTTCCTTTTTGGTTTTCATGTTTCTACAATTACATGTCTTACATATATTTTTCATTTCTGGATTCCTTTCAATGTATTCAATTTAATTTTGGTAGATACACGAGTTATGTGTATTTGTTTTTTCTGCCTCGTTTTATTTTACAATGGTGAAAGTTAGGACCTTCTAAAACACAGCCAACATACACCCAGAACCAAGTGGAACACCGTGTTGGTTCATTCTGTGCGATTATAGTCTCTCTTCCTTCCCATTCTGCCCCCCCCTCTTTTATCATATGTTTGTGGACAATGTTGGGGCTTTATAGAAGTATTGCTGATTTATATAAATTTGGGATTGAGCATCTTCTAACATACAGAACAAAATACACTCAAAACAAAGAGGCTCATCCTCCTCTAGGACCCCTCAGGTAGACTACATTCTCTCTCCACTACCAATTCCTCACCACTATCCCCTCCCTGATTTTTCCTCTTCTCTTTAATGTACTTTTTTTTTTTTTTTGGTCATCTTCTTTGTTTTTAGTTTTTGGCCTTTAATTTTTACTACTGTATTTAAAATTTTTTTTTCATGTTAGTGGTCCTTCTGTTTTATTTTGTTCTGTTCTTTTTATTTTATTTTCTGGTCTCTGATCTCTTCAGAATCATCTAGGGTATATTTTACTTAGGTCGTCATTGATATTTTTGACTCAGCCCATTCATACAGCCACTCTGCACTGGACAAAATGACTAGAATGAATAATTCATCATAAAAGAAAGAACCAGAGACAATACTCTCTGCCTCACATTTAGAGAATTTGGATTTAAATACGATGTCAGGGGCACCTGGATGGCTTAGTGGTGGGGCATCTGCCTTTGGCTCAGGGTGTGGAGACCCCGGGGCCTGGGATCGAGTCCCGCGTCGGGCTCCCTGCATGGAGCCTGCTTCTCCCTCTGCCTGTGTCTCTGCCTCTGTGTGTCTCATATGAATAGATAAATAAAATAATAAATAAATAAGTAAATAAATAAATAAACAAACACATACATACATACATACATACATACATACATACGATGTCAGGGCAGCCCTGGTAGCTCAGCAGTTTTGCGCTGCTTCAGCCCAGGGCCTGATGCTGGAGACCCAGGATCAAGTCCCATGTCAGGCTCCCTGCATGGAGCCTGTTTCTCCCTCTGCCTGTGTCTCTGCCACCACCCCCCACCGCCGTGTCTTTCATGAATAAATACGTAAAATCTTTAAAAATCAATCAATCAATCGGAAATTCAACTCAGAAGTATAATTATAAAGCTACTGATGGCTCTGGAAAAAAGTATAAAGGACTCTAGAGACTTTGTTACTGCAGAATTGAGATCTAATCATGCAGAAATTTAAAAATCGATTAAATGAGATGCAATCCAAACTGGATGTTCTAACTGCTAGGGTTAATGAGGTGAAAGAAAGAGTGACTGACATAGAAGACAAATTGATGGCAAGGAAGGAAGCTGAGGAAGAAAGAAAAACAATTAAGAGTCCACGAGGAAAGGTTTAGGGAAATAAATGATAGCTTGAGAAGGAAAAATATACGTCTAATTGGGATTCCAGAGGATAATGAGAGGACCACAAAGTATCATTTGAACAAATCAAAGCTGAGAACTTCCCTAATCTGGGGAAGGAAACAGGCAATTCAGATTCAAGATATAGAGAGGATTCCCCCCCCCAAAAAAACAATAAAAACTGTTCGACACCTCAACATTTAATAGTGAAACTTGCAAATTCCAAAGACAAAGAGAAAATCCTTAAAGCAGCAAGAGACAAGAGACTCTTAACTTATATGGGGAAAAATATTAGATTAACAACAGACCCCTCCACAGAGACCTGGCAGGCCAGAAAGGACTGGCAGGATATACTCAGGGTCCTAAATGAGAAGAACATGCAGCCAAGAATACTTTACCCAGCAAGGCTGTCATTCAGAATAGAAAGAGATAAAGAGCTTCCAAGATGGACAGAAACTGAAACAACATGTGGCCACCAAACCGGCTCTGTAAGAAATATTAAGAGGGACCCTGTAAAAGAAAGAAGGAGCCCAAAGAATCAATCCACAAATACAGAAACTGAATAGGTAATACGATGATACTAAATTCATATCTTTCAATAGTTACTCTGAACGTGAATGGACTAAATGATCCCATCAAAAGACGCTGGGTTTCAGACAGGATAAAAAAGCAAGACCCATCTATATGCTGTCTACAAGTGACTCATTTTAGACCAAAGGACATCTCCAGTCTGAAAATGAAGGAGTGAAGAACAATTTACCATTCAAATGGTCCTCAGAAGAAAGCTAGGGTAGCAATCCTCATATCAGATAAATTAAGAGTTTATCCCAAAGACTGTAGTAAGAGATGAAGAGGGACACTATATCATACCTAACGGGTCTATCCAACAACAAGAAGACCTAACAATCACAAATATTTATGCCCCTAATGTGGGAGCTACCACGTATATTTATTAATACCCAAAGTAAAGAGATACTTAGATAATAATATACTAATAGGAGACTTCAACACGGCACTTTCTGCAAATAATAGATCTTCTAAGCCTAACATCACCAAAGAAACAGGGCCTTAAATGATACCCTGGACCAAATAGATTTCACAGATATATACAGAATTTTCCATCCAAATGCAACTGAATACACATTTTTCTCAAGTGCACATGGAACTTTCTCCAGAATAGACCACATACTGGGTCACAAATCATGTCTCAACTGATACCAAAAGATTGGGAGTGTCCCCTGCATATTTTCAGACCACAATGCTTTGAAACTAGAACTCAATCACAAGAAGAAATCTGGAAGAAACTCAAACACATTGAGGTTAAACAGCATCCTACTAAAAGATGAATGGGTCAAACAGGAAATTAGAGGTGAATTAAAAAGATTCATGAGAACTAATGAAAATGATGATGCAGCTGTTCAAAATCTTTGGGATACAGCAAAAGCAGTTCTAAGAGGGAAATACATCGCAATACAAGCCTCCCTCAAAAATCTGGAAAAAAGTCAAATACACAAGCTAACCTTGCACCTAAAGAAATTGGACAAAGAATGGTAAGGAAAGCCTACACCAAGCAGAAGAAAAGAGATAATAAAGATTCGAGCAGAACTCAATGACAGAGACAAGAAGAACTGTAGAACAGATCAACAAAAGCAGGAATTGGTTCTTCGAAAGAATTAATAAGATAGATAAACCCCTAGCAAGACTTATTAAAAAGAAAAAAGACTCAAATTAATAAAATCACAAATGAAGAGGAGAGATCACATCCAATACCAAGAAGATACAAATGATTTTAAAAACATATTATGAGGACAAATTAGGCAACCCAGGAGAAATGGATGCATTTCTGGAAAACCGCAAATTACCAAAACTGGGACAGGAAGAAATAGAAAACCTGAACAGGCCAATAATCAAGCAAGGAAATTGAAGCAGTCATTAAAAACTTCCCAAGACACAAAAGTCCAGGGCCAGATGGCTTCCTGGGGAATTCTATCAAATGTTTAAAGACATAATACCTATTCTACTAAAGCTGTTTCAAAGGATAGAAAGGGACTGAATACTTCCAAACTCGTTTTATGAGGCCAGCATTACCTTGATTCCAAAACCAAAGACCCCACCAAAATGGAGAATTATAGACCAATATCTCTGATGAACTTGGATACAAAATTTCTCACCAAGGTACAAACCAATAAGATCCAACACGACATTAAGAGGATTATTCAGCATGACCAAGTGGGATTATCCCCAGGATGCAAGGATGGTTCAACACTTGCAAAACAATCAACATGACAGATCATATCAATAAAAGAAAAAACAAAAACCATATGTTTCTCTCAATAGATACAGAGAAAACATTTGACAAAATACAGCATCCATTCCTGATTAAAACTCTTCAAAGTGTAGGGATAGAGGAAACATTCCTCAATATCTTAAAAGGCATTTATGAAAGGCCCAGAGCGAATATCATTCTCAATGGGGAAACACTGAGAGCCTTTCCCCTAAGATCAGGAACACAACAGGGATGTCCACTCTCACCACTGTTATTCAACATAGTACTAAAAGTCCTAGCCTCAGCAATCAGACAACAAAAAGAAATAAAAGGCATTCGAATTGGCAAAGAAGTCAAACTCTCCCTCTTTGCAGATGACATGATATTGTATATAGAAAACCGAAAAGACTCCACCCCAAGATTGATGGAACTCCTACAGCTCAAACCAGCAATGTGGCAGGATACAAAATCAATGCACAGAAATCAGTTGCATTTCTATATACTAACAATGAGACTGAAGAAAGAGAAATTAAGGAATCAATCCCATAAGATACCTAGGAATAAACCTAACCAAAGAGGTAAAGGATCTATACTCTAAAAACAACAGAACACTTCTGAAAGAAATTGAGGAAGATACAAGAGATGGAAAAACATTTCATGCTCATGGATTGGAAGAATAAATATTGTGAAAATGTCTATACTACCCAGGGCTATTTACACATTCAATGCAATCCCTATCAAAATACCATGGACTGGGGATCCCTGGGTGGCTCAGCGGTTTAGCGCCTGCCTTTGGCCCAGGGCACGATCCTGGAGTCCCGGGATCGAGTCCCACGTCAGGCTCCCGGCATGGAGCCTGCTTCTCCCTCTGCCTGTGTCTCTGCCTCTCTCTCTCTCTCTCTCTCTTTCTCTATCATAAATAAATAAATAAATCTTCAAAAAAAATAAAAAAAATACCATGGACTTTCTTCACAGAGTTGGAACAAATAACCTTAAGATTTGTATGGAATCAGAAAAGACCCTGAATAGACAGAGGAATATTGAAAACCAATGCCAGGGGCACCACCATGCTGGATTTCAAGCTGTATTACAAAGATGTGATCATCAAGACAGTATGGTACTGGCACAAAAACAGACACATAGGTCAATGGAACAGAACAGAGAACCCAGAAATGGATCCTCAACTCTATGGTTAACTCATCTTTGATGAAGCAAGAAAGAATATCCAAGGTAAAAAAGAGTCTCTTCAACAAATGGTGTTGGGAAAACTGAACAGTCACTTGTAGAAGAATTAAACTGGACCACTTTCTTACACCATACACAAACTCAAAAAGGATGAAATACCTAAATATGAGACAGGAATCCATCAAAATCCTAGAGGAGAACACAGGCAACAACCTTTTTGTACTTGCCCACAGTAACTTCTTGCAAGATACATCTACCAGGGCAGCCCTGGTGGCTCAGCAGTTTGGCACTGCCTTCAGTCCAGGGTGTGATCCTGAAGACCCAGGATCGAGTCCCTACAGAATGGGAGAAGATATTTGCAAATGACGTATCAGATAAAGGGCTAATATCCAAGATCTATAAAGAACTTATCAAACTCAACACCCAAGAAACAATCCAGTCATGAAATGGGCAAAAGACAAATAGAAATTTCACCAAAGACACACACACGGCCAACAAGCATATGAGAAAATGCTCTGCATCACTAGCCAGCAGGGAAATACAAATCAAAACCACAATGAGATACCACCACACACCAGTGAGAATGGCGAAAACTAACAAGACAAGAAACAATAAATGTTGGAGAGGATGTGGAGAAAAGGGGAACCCTCTTGCACTGTTGGTGGGAATGCATGCAGCTGTAGCCACTCTGGAAAACAGTCTGGAGGTTCCTGGAGAAGTTAAAAATAGAGCTATCCTACAACCCAGCAATTGCATCACTGGGTATTTACCCCAAAGATGCAGATGAAGTGAAATGCCAGGACACCTGCACCCCAATGTTCATAGCAGCAATGTGTACAATAGCCAAACTGTGGAAGGAGCCACGATGTCCTTCGACAGATGAATGGATAAAGAAGATGTGGTGTATATATCCACATAATGGAATATTACTCAGCCTTCAGAAAGGACGAATACCCACCATTTGCTTCGACACGGATGGAACTGGAGGGTATTAGTAACTCAAAGAACAATCATCATATGGTTTCACTCATATGGGGAACTAAGAAATAGTGAAGAGATTATAAGGGAAAGGAGGGGAGCTGAGTGGGAAAAATCAGAGAGGAAGACAGACCATGAGAGACTCCTAACTGGGAAACAAACAAAGGGTTGCAAAAGGGGAGGTGGGCAGGGGGTTGGGGTAACTGGGTGACAGCAATGAGGATCCTGGGCACTTGATGGAATGAGCACTGGATGTTACACTATATGCTGGCAAACTGAACTTAAACAAAAACAAATGTAAAAAAAAAAAAAAAAAAAAAGTGGGGCGGCCCAGGTGGCTCAGGGGTTTAGCGCTGCCTTCAGCCCAGGGCATGATCCTGGAGACCCGGGATCGAGTCCCATGTCAGGATCCCTGCATGGAGCCTGCTTCTCCCTCTGCTTGTGTCTCTGCTTCTCTCTCTCTCTCTCTCTCTGTGTCTCTCATGAAAAATAAAATCTTTAAAAAAAAAAAGAGAGAGAGAGACAGAACAAGCCTAGATCAGAGCAAAGGGACTGACAGTCCTTCCTACCCCTCTCCCTTCAGCAGCAGAACTGATAGATACATATAGATGCACTCTCACTGAATTTGAAAACCCTGACAACTAAGACCTTTAAAAAAAAAAAGCAATGAATACACAGAAAACGAAATACGTAAAAAGAGACAGCAAACAAGAAAAACAAAAAATCTACAGAAAAGCATTCACTTGATTCACAATTTATTATTTACATGGTAATAATAATGTAAATCTAAAGATTTAACTAATTTTATTACATTGAAATACAGTGAAAGGAGATAAAAAGAGGTGTGATAAATCCTCTTCTACAACAGGAAGTTAAAAGATAATGTAAAATATTGTCAGATGTGATAGTTGTATATTTAAAAATAAGGAAGTAATTATCAGAATTGATAGTGGTTGCTTCCGGAAAACTGGACAAGACACAGGTTGGGTAGACGCCAAACTATCTTGGTCATCAGCATTCTAGTATTCATGTGTCTCTAAGCAAAATTAATTTGAGAAATGACAGTATTTCATAAATATAACATTTCATGCTATTAAGAAATTAGGCAGATTTATGTATATTGAAATAGCACATCTATGATAAATTATAAGTTTATTTTATTAATATATTCAGTCAACAATCATATCACTACCAAGCATTTTTCTAGGTACTGAACGTGAATGGATATGAAATGATCCATATAAATACACACATATAGCTAGCTGTATATCAGTTTCTAACCTCAGCATTACTGACATGGACTGCATAATTTTTTTACTTGGGGGTGTGGGGAGGTTTAGAGAACTGTCCACTGTCCTGTGCATGTTTTACAACATTCCTGACCTCTTTCCACTAAATGTCTGTAACACCCATCCACCCCTCTGGTTTGTGATAACCAAAAACATCTCCAGACACTGCCACATGTCCCAGGAGAGCAAAAGAGCAAAATTGACCCCAGGTGAGAATCACTGTTGTGTATGTATAGAAAAAGTTCTGGGGGCTCAGACAATAAACATGTGACTCTTAGTTCTCAGAGTTGGTTGCATTTGAGCCCTACATTGGGCACAGAGATTACATAAAAAACTGAAAAAGAGGGATCCCTGGGTGGCGCAGTGGTTTGGCGCCTGCCTTTGGCCCAGGGCGCGATCCTGGAGACCAGGGATCGAATCCCACATCAGGCTCCCGGTGCATGGAGCCTGCTTCTCCCTCTGCCTGTGTCTCTGCCTCTCTCTCTCTCTGTGTGTGACTATCATAAAAAAAAAAAAAAAAAAAAAACTGAAAAAGAAAAAAAAAAAGGAAAAAGTTCTGAAATGATATATACCCTAAGAGATAGTAGTTTTGTGACTGAAAGTAAAATTAGCAAAAAAGTCACTGACATTCCTGTAATTTGATTTTCATATAAATTTATTATTTCAACATTATAAACTAACACAGAAACTTAAAAGCAACTAAATACAACCACAAAACAAAAATTTTAATCATAAATCTTAAGTAATAGAGAATATTTGTCAGTTTTTTTTTTAGGATTTTATTTATTCAGAGAGAGAGAGAGAGAGAGAGAGAGAGAGGCGTGCAGAGGCAGAGGGAGATGCAGGCTCCATGTGGGGAGCCCGACGTGGGATTCAATCCTGGGTCTTCAGGATCACACCCTGGGCTGAAGGCGGTGCTAAACCACTGAGCCACCCGGATTCCCTATTTGTCAGTTTTTAAAAAATCAGTTATAAAAGGAAATGGGGAAAAGATAAATATGTAAATTCATTAAAAAATACTAATAAGTTCAGGGGCACCTGTCTGGCTTAGTTGGTGGAGTATGTGACTGTTAATCTTAGGGTCATGAGTTCAAGTTCCACGTTGGACATAGCAGCTTACTTGAAGAAAAAAAAAATGGTAAATTTAACCTGCTGTTTCATGAGTGTTTTTCAACAGTAACTATATAGACATAAAATCCATATCTGAAATATCCCTGAGAGGAGCCTGCTTCTCCCTCTATGTCTCTGCCTCTTTCCTTCTGTGTCTCTCATGAATAAATAAATAAATAAAATCTTAAAAAAAAAAATGAAATAAGGAAAACAATAAAGTTGCCAGTAATCTCATCACCCAAAAATCACAAAGGTATCTTAAATAGTTTACACTGTATTTTTCAACATTTTTTTATAAAGTTGACTTAGCACGTAATATGGAATTCTTTCATTTTTAGTCTATCATAACCATTGTGTAGTGATTCAATGTTCTTCATAAAAATCATTCATTATCATTTTATGGGGAAAAATTATCCCCTCCCCAATCCTTGCATTAATCCCAAGCAGAGATTAATTTTAATTGAAGTAATGATTTCTCTTATACTCCATTTCTCAGGAGGTGAAGAAGCAAATAAATAATTTTATTTTTACAATAAAAAAAACAAAGCTTGGTTTCATTTATCAAATGAGAGGGTCAGAGAATAGTAATTTACTACTGAGATGTCATTCCCAACTTGTGGGCTTTTTTCCCTATTATGTACCACAAAAATTACAATTCAGCTTCTTGTAGCTAACAGCTTAATGGAATCCTCAAAAACTTCACTCATTTGTATTTTTTTAAAAGTAAGTCCTATACCCAACGTGGGGCTCAAACTCGTGACCCCGTAATTAAGAGTTGCATGCTCTACAAATTGATCCAGCTAGGCACCTCAACTTCACTCATTTAACAGTAACAAATATTTATGCAAATACCTGTCATATATCAGGCCCTTTACTGTCACATTGGGTATATACATGAGTTTAAAAAAAGGGGGGGCGGTAGATTCTTCTCCGTTCACAATCCATCCAAAAGGGGAAAATGAGCAAAACAATTAAGTCTAAAATTACAAATTACATTAAAGGCTAGAAGAAAATGATCTGGGTACAATGATACATGTGAAGTATAAAGATCCCTAAGTACTGATTTTCTAGAATTTCAATCCCTACCCTCACCTCCTTTTAAAATATAATTTTATGGAAGTCTGGTCCACTTCTTAAATGTTAGTCTGGGCCACTCTAAAATTATTTTAGGGGGGTGGGGAAAAAATAATAAAATAAAATAATTTTAATAACTGAGACAACTGTTGGATATTATTACACTCATCCACTGTTTATCGTTAGCTAGATCTTTTATCATCCCACCCCATTTTTTCTATTTCACCTTTTTCTTTGTTTTGCCTTTTCCCTACATTCTCTAGGATTTCAGTAACAGACTTCCAGTTAAAAAGAGCCAATCTTGGGCAGCCCGGTGGCTCAGTGGTTAATGCCGCCTTCAGCCCAGGGCATGATCCTGGAGACCTTGGATCGAGTCCCATGTTGGGCTCCCTGCATGGAGCCTGCTTCTCCCTCTGCCTGTGTCTCTGCCTCTCTCCCTCTCTCTCTGTGTGTCTTTCATGAATAAAGAAAGAAAATCTTTAAAAAAATAAAATAAAATAAAATAAAATAAAATAAAAGAGCTAATCTCTGGTTAGCAGTTTTCAAAGCTAAAATATTCATGACCTCTAATTTAAATTCAGATTTAAAAGCAAACCATGATATAAAACATTAAATTTCTATTTTATTAAGTGATAATTACTCTAACAAAACAAAAAGCAAATACAATAGCTTATTTTGAGGCAACAAGGTTGGTTGCTCACACATTTAAGAACATAGTTACAAATGCTGCTATGTGAGGGGATCCCTGGGTGGCTCAGAGGTTTAGCCCCTGCCTTTGGCCCAGGGCGTGATCCTGGAGTCCCGGGATCAAGTCCCGCGTTGGGATCCCGGCACAGAGCCTGCTTCTCCCTCTGCCTGTGTCTCTGCCTCTCTGTCTATCTTGAATAAATAAATAAATAAATATTTTTAAAAAATGCTATGTGAAAACTTAACACAACCATCCAGCAATAACAAAGTAGCTAAATCAACTATGGCTAGTCCACATGATAGAATACTATGTAGTTGTTAGAAAAAAGTGAAAATGTTCTCTATTGAAAGGTTTTATTTATTTGTTCACAAGAAACATACATAGAGGGAGGCAGAGACAAAGGCAGAGGGAGAAGCAGGCTTCCTGTAGGGAGCCTGGTGTGGGACTTGATCCCAGGATCCCGGGATCCCGACTGGAGCCGAAGGCAGACGCTCAACCACTGGGCCAGCCAGGTGCCCCCCATTGAAAGGTTCAGAATTATTTCCAAGAAATGTTAAACAAAAAAGTGAAAAATAGGGTAGTGTATATTTGCTTATATCTATTTGCATAAAAAAGTAAGAATACACATAGTACCAACTAAAGTGGTTAATAATGTGGAATCAAGGATGGACAGGCATATGGTTAAGTACGAGACTTAGGGACGCCTGGGGGGTGGGGGGGAGGATGGAGCAGAGACACAAGCAGAGGGAGAAGCAGGCTCCATGCAGGGAGCCTGCCATGGGACTCGATCCCGTGGCTCCAGGATCACACCCAGGGCTGAAGACGGCGCTAAACTGCTAAGCCACCAGGGCTGCCCAATAAGTATTTTAAAAACCTTTTTACAAAGTCTACCTGAAGATGATCCAAATTTTCACCATAAGTCTATAACTGCTTCAGTTAGTTTTTTATATCTTGTCACACTGAGCCTATCCATTAGTCCACTTGTTTACAATTCTTTACCACTTAGGTGGTCCCAGTGAACACTAGATACTGCTATTAACTTAAAATGGCAGTAACACATTGCTCAAAAGCAACTCAGCAGCTCCTGACTCCATTTCCTACTGTTGTATGTTGAACAAGTTATTTAACCTTTTGTCTATGTTTCCTTCTCTCTAAAATGGAAATAAGTATACCTATGATTTAGGCATGGTATGAAAGAATGATTCAATGATTCCTCACACACAGAAAACTGATTAAATGTTAGCAGATGTTATTATTCATAGTCCTTTTATGGACATGTAAAGCTTTCATCTGTGTAATCAAACACCACAGTATGTTTCTAACAAAACCAACAAAAATTCGTAGCATACTGAAAATCAGTAAACTCCTCCTAAGGGTGGCTTCAATGTACTGGAAAGCAGAAAAGCAAAAATAACAAAAAATAAAAGTGCAACAATAGAAGTAAACACAGTGCAAGTCACTTTGAATGCACAGAAAGGAGTGACATATTGCTGAAGTTTAAAATATCAATAGGAGGAATGACGATTTTGAAGGGAAAGGTGTTAGAGAAATGAATTATACCAAATCATTAATAACCTTTGATCACGCAGGTTCCCAAACCTGGCTGATAACCAGAGTTACCAGGTATATATTTTAAAAACAAAAGATTCCACCTCCAACTCCTTAATCACAATGACAAGAGATGGAATATGGGAATCTGTATTTTTAAAGCATCCCAGGTAATTATGATCATTAAGTAAGTTTGGGAGCCACCACAGGTCTCACTATCTTACAATTAGAGACTTTACAAGTATCTCCAGATAAAATAAATTTAATCATTGCCTTTGGTAACTGTAAAGCCAAAGGCAAAGTGATTTTACAATTAGTCATTCCTGGGCGCCTGGGTGGTTCAGTCAGTTAAAAGGCTGCCTTTGGTTCAGGTCATGATCTCAGGGTCCTGGGATGGAGCCCTGTGTAGGGCTCCCTGCTCTGTGGGGTATCTGCTTCTCCTCTGCCTCTCCCTCTGTTCTCAAATAAAAATCTTTTTTAAAAAAGCAACCACTCATCCTTTTAGATTAAGCCATTAAAGAATATTTAAGGTAAGCATATAGTAAGTGTTCTAAGTAATAGTGTGGCTGCCATTTACTGAAAAATTGACTACAAACAATGCCCAACATCATTCCATTCAAAAACCAGGAAAATGTCAAGAGGGAAGAGAATAGAGAATATAATTTAAAAATGGGCAAAAGATCTGAAAAGACACCTCACCAAAAAAGATATGCTTATCTTTGGAAAATAAACATATGAAAAATGTCGAAGATTCTATGGCATTAGGAAATTGCAGATTAAACCAAGATACCACTACAACATATTAGAATGACTAAAATCCAAAACACGGACATCAAATGCTGACAAGGATGTGACACAAGAATTCTCGTTCATTGCTGGTAGGAATGCAAAAAGGTACAGACACTGTGAAAGACTGTTTGGCAGTTTCTTAAAAATTAAACATACCCTTATTATACAATCCAGCAAGCAAGTTCTCTTTTATCTAAATTACCTGAAAACTTATGTCCACACAAAAACCTGCACATGAATGTTTATTCATAATTGCCAAATTATGGCATTGCTGGAAACAGCAATGACATCCTTCAGTATATTCAGCACTAAAAAGACCAAGCCACAAAAAAAAACATTTAAGAAGGAATCTTGGGCAGCCCGGTTGGCTCAGCGGTTTAAGCGCCGCCTTCAGCCCAGGTCCTGATCCTGGAGACCCGGAATCGAGTCCCACGTCGGGCTCCCTTCATGGAGCCTGCTTCTCCCTCTGCCTGTGTCTCTGCCTCTCTCTGTCTCTCATGAATAAATAAATAAAATCTTAAAAAAAAAAAAAAAGAATATATAGAGGAGTGGATGGATAGAAGTATAAGTAAAATAAAACCAGTCAGGAGTTAAGATGACTGACAAGTTTGTAGGAGTCACAGATATTGTATTTCTGTATATGTTTAAAACTCTCCATAATAAAAAATTAAAGGGTATATGTAACACAATCATATTTACAATATAGAGAATAAACTGAATAAACTGTTAAGACAGCAGTATGTATGGAGGGAAACTGTTAGATTACTCCAAAGAATTCAAGCAGGAGCACCCTGAAAGAAGACAGGGGCAGTAAAGAAATGAAAAAATAAATCAGGGTGATTTCCTGAGGTCAGTGATTACCAAGCTTCAGGGACATTCTATGCAAAAGAATACTCATCCATTTTTTTTTTAAAGATTTTATTTATTTATTCATGAGAGACACAGGGAAAGAGAGGCAGAGACACAGGCAGAGGGAGAAGCAGGCTCCATGAAGGAAGCCTGATGCAAGACTCCATCCCAGGACTCCCAGGATCACACTCTGAGCCGAAAGCAGACAACTCAACTGCTGAGCTACCCAGATGTCCCAACTCACCCATTTTTTTTTAAACTAAAAGAGGCTCCCCAGCTTTCATTATATATAATGGAGACTAAATCCCAAAATATTAATCATTGAATTAAAATATATATTAGGGGCACGTGGATGACACAGTCAGTTGGGTGCTGAACTCTTGGTTTCAGATCAGGTTGTAATCTCAGGGTCATGGGATTAAGTCCCGCATCAAGCTTCCAGTTCAGCACGGAGTCTGCTTGAGACTGTCTCTCCCTCTGCCCCTTCCCACCCCCATGTGCACGTGCTCCCCCTCCTTTTTTTTTAAGGATTTTATTTTAAAAATAAAAAATAAAAAAATAAAGATTTTATTTATTTATTCATGAGAGACACACAGAGAGAGGGGAGGGGCAGAGAGACATAGGCAGAGAGAGAAGCAAGCTCTATGCAGGGAGCCCGATGTGGGACTTGATCCCGGGACTCCAGGATCACTCCCTGAACCAAAGGCAGATGTGCTCAACCAAGGAGCCACCCAGGGATCCCTCTCAAAATAAATAAATAAATCTTTAAAATATGTACGTATGTTTTAGCATACTGAGACTTTATCTATAATTCATAGCCCCTTGAATTACTATAGTTCAGTTCACACACTTTCAAACACAGCTCTCTCCTGGGCGCCTTGGTCAGTTAAGCATGTGCTTTCAACTCAGGTCACGATCCCAGACTCCTGGGATCCAGTCCAGCACTGGGCCCCCTGCTCAGCTTCTCCCTCTGCCCTTCCCCACCTACTTGTAATTTCTCTCTCTCTTAAATAAATAAAATGTTACAAAAAAAAAAGAGAAAGAAAGAAAGAAAGAAAGAAAGAAAGAAAGAAAGAAAGAAAGAAAGCAAGCAAGCCCGCCCAGCTCTCTCCTTCAGAACTTCTGGTGCTGTACCTTCTAACTGGAATACCTATAGTTAGGTATTCATACTTCAGATCTAAAAGTATTCTCACCTCCAGAGGCTTTATGAGAATTAGATGAGCTAACATATAAGAATTTAAATTCTTGGCATATAGAAATTGTTCAATAAACACTATTTATCTGAGAGTCCATTATCTACATAGTTTCCTACTTACCATTTATTTTCTCACCACTTATCCAGTTAATTTCTGGTTTATCACATTTTATTATTTCTAGACTACAAGTTCCATGAGACAAGGTCCTTATTTCATATATCATTATATACCTGATGCCTAGCACAAAGTAATACTCAAATACATTCACTGAATGATTACACTAGAATCAATAAAACTTACTCTATATATATATAAGGATAAGGCTCCCTGATCTCTCTAGCATCTAATGATAAGAAGGGTGGTGATGAACATTAACAATAACAGAGAAAAAGGAGAATTAATAGGTTAAGTGTTATGGGGGGGGGGGGGGACAGCAAGCAATTGAGATGAAATGAATAATGAATGTATTGAATTTAAAGTAAAAAGTTAAACAGGAAATTAGAAATATGAGACATTTGATAACTGAAGATCTAGTAGCGGTAAGAACATGGCTTCTAGAGAAGGCCTGTCCAAGTTTAAATTCTAGTTCTGCTACCTGCTAGTTGTACAATCTTGGGGCTGATTATTTACCTCTGGGCCCCAAATTTCTAGTGCACACCAAAAAAGAAAAAAAAACAACAAAAAAAGGCAGTAACAAAAGAAAGCAACTGTGCCAACCTCATTGGGTTGTTTAGGATTAAAGGAGCTAATACTGAAGCACTGGAATAATACTTAGCGAACAGTAACTAAAAAACATTAGATATTAAGACCTAAGTGGTGGGGCGCCTGGGTGGCTGAGCCAGTTAAGCACTGGACTCTCGATTTCAGCTCAGGTCATGATCTCAAAGTTGTGAGATGGGCACAGACCCTGATTTAGATTCTCTCTCTCCCTCTGCTCTGCTCTCCTCCCTCTCTTAAAAAAATTTTAATTAAAAAAAAAAAAAAACCTAAGCGGTAGCTGAAAATCCAATTTCAAATGAAACATACAGACAGTAAATACACTAAGAGAACAAGAGTCCCAGGGAACGACGACTGGGAACAAAGGAGAGGAAACATGAATAAAAGTGTTTAGTGGACAAAAGGGAAACTAGGGAATTACACAGTGGAAGCCAAAGAAAAGGGTTCTGAGGAAGAAACAGTTAATACAGAAGTGCTGGTTAAGTGAATAAAGTTTAAAAAAAAAAAAAAAGCCACAGGCTGGGGGGCCTGGGTGGCTCAGTGGGTTAAGCCTCTGCCTTAGGCTCAGGTTGTGATCCCAGGGTCCTAGGATGGAGCCCTATGGATCAGGCTCCCCACTGAGCAGGGAGTCTGCTTCTCCCTCTGCCTCTCCTCCTCTTTCCGCTCTCAAATAAATAAATAAAATCTTAAAAAAAAAAAAAAAAAGCCACAGGATTTGGGAATTTGAAGGCCAGCCATCAACAGAAAAAACAATATCCTACAAGATGTTCAGATGGGTTTAAGGAGAGAATAGGGCAAAAAGATAAGACTATAGGGCAGGGTTAAGGGCTAAAAAGAGGAAGAGAGAATTCCAGATTAGTGGTCCCTAGACTTTTTGTTTACAAGGACTTCAAAAATAAACAGAGAAAATGACATAAGGTTGTGGCCTCTTTAATTCTATCAAATAAACTTTTTTCTTCTTGCTGTCACCATCATTTGAAATACGAACTGCAGAACAGAGAAAATTGATGAAGTCTAAAACTCTCAGAATAAAGGGAGCACCTTTACAAAAACTACCATACTGTTCTTATTTTTTGTAATTTCATAGATTTATATAAATGTTGCAATAAAAAACCCACAGGATTTGCAAATCATTCTTCTAGACTATTCTGAGAAAATCTCAACAATAAAAGCAGGAGTGCAGAATAAACTGTTAGTTTTCTTTTTAAAATGAAGAAATCAAGTTATGCTTAAGTGAATTATCTATTAAGGTCTTTAGGTGGCAACATCTGTCATGACAAATCTGTATGCCAGAGAGTGCAAACACAAACACTAAAATTTTTACATTTGTTCAATTAATAGTTTAGAATACAAACTCCTGGACTACATTCTCTCTGTATTATCTATGTCGTATTTCCATAGTTGACAAACATTTTGTGGATATCCTAAGTGTATACCACTACAGAGAAAAATATAAGGACATATTTGCAATATACATAAACTAGACCTGGCACAGAATGGGGGCTCAATAAGACTTTGTTGGAATGTCCTACTGTGTGCCACATAATGGTAGACGAAGAATTACAAGTCAGATTACATTTCTATAAAAAATGGTAACATGACAATATAATACGATGGTAATAAGATCACAAGCTTTGGATTCAAACAGGTTCAAATCTTAGCTGCAACACTTTAAAGGTAAGTGACCTTGGCAAAGTTATGTCACCTAAGCTTATCTCATCTGTAAAACAGGAATGGTAACTACCTCATAAGGTTGTAGCGCTGATTAAACGGCAGTTATAATTTTTATATAACATGAATGCAAAAATCCCATAAACAGTCGATTTTCTCCAAGTCTTGGACCAAATTAATCCAAATCTCTGGAGAATGAGGCAGAGGCCTGCATATTTTTAAGTTTTACAAGTGATTCTGACTAGAATTCTCATCTAGGAACCACTGTTCTAGAGCCTTACTTCTAAAGCCTTACCGGAATCCCAAGTAAGTTTATGTCATGAAGATAAAAGAGCATTAAGACATGATCCTCTGGTTTAGTTCCAAGTTTCTAAGACAGATCTTCACCCAAAATTCCTTTTACAGAGAATAGAACCACACCGCAAAATTCCAACTTAAAATCCTTTACAGGAGTGCCTGGCTGGATCAGTTGCTAGAGCATGCAACTCTTGTTCTCAGGGTCCTGAGTTCAAGCCCCAAGTTCAGTGAGAAGCCTGAACAATTAAAAAAAAAAAAAAAAAAAAAAGATCCTTTGCAAAGCCAGGGAAAACAGGATTCCATGCTGAAATTTTACATCAAAATTGGGTGTACCCTAAACTCTTCATATTCATTATTGAATAGTTCTAATATCGAACATTTCTGAGTCACTATTCATCTACACATCAACAGTGATCTGAGACTATATACAAAATAATATTTAAGCTCTTATTTCTACATTATCACTCCTAAAAATAAATTTAAGTTTACAGGTTAAAATCCGTTGACTCTTCACTGAAACCTTAATAAATTTTTTATTTGACACATTTTTTTCTCAAGATTTTAAGTAATCTCTACACCCAACATGGGGCTCAAACTTACAACCTGGAGATCAAGAACTACATGCTCTATCAGGAGAGCCAGCCAGGTGCCCCTTGACACATACACTGTTAAATGTGCATCTCACAAGCAATCTTATTAAAGACTGAAAGTACCTAAAGCAAATTCAATATTCCAGAAACAAACCTGAAACCCTATTAACTAAGTAACTCAATATAACATTTTAGAAAAATATGTAGAACAAAAACATACAAACAGAATCATGCACATTCCATTTCAAAAGAATCAGTGTGAAATAATGAATAATGAAAATCCCAGGAAAAACTAAGAGTCTAGAGACACTGTAGAACTTCTTAAAAGTAAGCAAACAAAAAAGCTTAGAAGGGTTTTATCAGAACTAATATTACAATAGCAGATCAACTGGAAAGCAAACAAGCAAAAGGAATCTTCCTTAAAAGACTTCACTGTTACTGGCAAACAGAACTAAAAAGGAAAGAAAGGGCTAAGGCAGACATATAGACTTCATTATAGATTTTTTTTTTTAAATTTTTATTTATTTATGATAGTCACAGAGAGAGAGAGAGAGAGAGAGCCAGAGACACAGACAGAGGGAGAAGCAGGCTCCATGCACCGGGAGCCCGATGTGGGATTCGATCCCGGGTCTCCAGGATCGCGCCCTGGGCCAAAGGCAGGCGCCAAACCGCTGCGCCACCCAGGGATCCCCAGATTTTTTTTTTTTAATTTAGACACAAATAAGCTATTTCCTCAGATACTTAAATTAGTGAAGCTTATAAATGACTAATGCACTGTTAACTTACAAAGTGTTAAAATCCAAGCTTTTGGGTGCTTACAGGGCAAAATAAATGTCTCATCCTCTAGGGCAGGGAAAAAAAAAAGAAACCACCAATCTTTCATACAACAGTGCAGAGGTCATTAGACACTATATCCAGGGACTGGTGAGGTATTATTTAGTGAGTCTAAGCCTCAGTGCATTTTTAAACGCAATTTTTAAAAACAACCGTCTTATTATCTTCATACAGAATACTGTTTGCAACATGGTGTAGTAAAAAGTTGTTTATCAGCAAAACTCTATAAATCCCAGATATTTTAAACTAGACTACATACAAGTTAAAAGAAACTACAAAAAAAAAAAAAAAAAAAGAAAAGAAAAGAAAAGAAAGAAAAGAAAAGAAAAAAGAAACTACAGACAATTATGATACAAGCTTTTGGAAAGTTCTATTTTTAAAAGTCCTACAGTATATCAAAACACAATTCTAAAACATTGAATTGACTAACAGGTGTTAATTTATAATTAAGTTTTTTGAAGACTTGATAAAGTGTCAAGATATATAAAAGTCCTTTTTAAAAGTTTAGCTTCACTAACTTTGTAGAATCAAAGATAACTAATTCAAAATTAAACTAAAAATATACATATTTGTTTGAAGACACCCTAAGTTAATCCAGTCTTCCTTCCTGCAACACCGTATCTTCCTAACTATCCACCGTAGGCATATATGATATATATATATCAGCGAACACTACTACTTACATTCTAAATATATACCAGTCTGAAGAACAGGTGCAACACTATTTGGATGCATGCTTTTTCCTTCTAAGCCTAATTTTGCCCTGGAAAGGGATTTAAAAATAAACACAAGTACCCAAGAGTTGAACAATCCTCTTAAAAGGATGTAGCCATTCTGAAATCCAAGACGTGAGCTCTTCAACTACCAACGTTCCTCCAAAAGTTAGGTAAACCAGCCTAGCCAAGTTTCACCTTTAAAAGATCAAGTAAGGCTCAATTATGAAGGATTCTGGGGATATTTAACCCTGCTTCCCCTGCGCGAGTCAGTTAACGTGGGACAAGTACGTGTCACACTTCAAGGTAACATAAACACGGCAGAGAGACTCTGGTTCGGCTTCACAGGGCTAAAGGAGGGGCTGGAGGCCCGGGGAAGGGTACTCCCGAAAGAAAAATTCAATTTAGAGAAGCAGTGATGAGTCAGTCGCTTAGAAGAACTGACCGAGAGGGAACCCAAGTAAGGCAGCATCCCAGGTAAGAAGGTACTTAAAGTTGGCGGTAGGAAACGTCAACTTCCCGAGTCAGCAGCAAGACACTACGCTCGGCAGCAGCCCTGGAAAGAAGCGTGGCTGTCAAGGGGCAAGTGCGCACCAACTACGGGAGAGGGGGCCAAGAAACGCCAAATCGGATAGGGGGGTGGAAAAGGCAAAGGCAATGAAAAGCCCATCGCAAACCCTCCCCTCGGGCTCTCCATCGCAGAAGGCGCAGTCAGCGGCAAGCTTCGCGCCCCGTCACCCCACGCCGGACTCTCCCACTGAGAGGAGTTCTGCCCCAAGCCCCGGAGGCCCGGCAGGCCGCCTCCAGAGGAGCCCCCGCAGACGCCATACTAAAAGTCAAAATGGCTGCCCCAAGGAAGCCCGCACCGCGCAGCTAGCAAGGGCTGGGGAACAAGCTTCTGCGGGAAAGGGGGAGGGGGGCTCTCGGAAGAGCCGTCGCCAGAGCCGTAGGCAGGACTATCGCCCCCCGAGCTGCACAGGTAGGCTGCCCCCAGCCCTCCAGGCCCGGCGCTCCGACCGAGGGGAGTCCCGGCCCCACCCCCCGGCCGGGAGCCCCGCCGCCGCAGCCGTCCCGCACCCGACCCCGGCGAGGTACCTGCAGTTCGGCCCGCTCCACCTCCCAGTGCGCCCGCTCCATCTCGAACCGAGCCCACTCGTGCTGGATGTAGTGCAGGATCCCCGGGATAGTGTACTGCTGCGGCCGGGACAGCTCCGGGCCTGCCGCGGGACCCGCTCCCTCGGCGGCTGGAGGACCTCCGCCGCCCGCCGCTCCATTCCCCCCCGGCGAAAGGCTCATGTTCCCCCCGGGTCCTTGCTGCTGCCTTGGAGGGGCCGCCATCCCCGGGCCGCCACCACCGCCTCCGGCGAGCTCGTCCATTGTGTGTGGGGCCCCGGCCGGGGCGCAGGGCGAGAAGCCGACGGCTGGGGGAAGGGCCGGGGAGGGTGGCCCCGCGCTGCCGGCGGGGCGGAGGCCGGCTGGGAGAGGGGCGAGGAGGGGGTCGTTGCTGTACGCGTGCCGTGGGTCAGAGCAGGGAGCTGCCGGCCGCCGCCATTACAGTCCCTCCTCCATCTGCCCGTCTCACTCACTCACTTTAGGGAAAGGGGGGGCCGCGGCGGGAGGGGGGAGGGGGCTGGGTTGGGAAGGGGATAGACGTAGGGCCGTCGCTCCCGCGCAGCATGCCGGGTAGGGAACGCCGCTGCCGCCGCGCGCCTAGCAGCCAAAGAGAGTGCGGCCTCGCCTTACGCAGGCGTACTGAGGGCTCGTGAGGGCGCTGGAGGCGGGGTGGGGCTCCGGCCCCGCCCCCAGCGCTCCTCCCGGCTGGCTCCGGGTGCCTCGCTGCGGCTTCTGGGCTGCGGGACGCCCACCCAAACTTTCGGGAGCTCCCGACCGTCAGTTTCCCTCGCTCAGTCAGCAGCCCCTTGAGCGTCGCCCGCCCCAGGGGCCAGCCGCATGCCTGCTTCCAGGACCGTCGCAACCTGGCTGGGCGCTCTGGCCGGCTGCCGCCCGTCCGGGATGCCTGGCGTTTCTTTCGCATTCCTTGCGTGTTTCAGGACGTCCCAGAGGGTCGGGCCGCCTCCTCTGCTTGTCACTCGCTCTAAGTGCCCGTCATTCCTGAGGCTTTGGGGATGGACGTTCTCTTTTGGCAGATAGCCCAGCCCCTTCCGGACACGGTGACTGGTTGCGGGTCTCGGTATCCAGCGGGGACTTTAGAGTGGTCCCAGCTCTGTGCTCCCGGGCGCGGGACGCAACTTGTTCCACTTTGCCTCCCCTCTTTCTCCTATTCTGGGGTGGGTTGGCGGGGCGGGGGGTGGGGAGGAGCAGGAGTGAATGTTTTCATTTTTTTCTTGGGAGGAGGAATAGTGAAAAAAGCTTTAGATCTTGACGATGGTACGAGGACAGAGAGAGAAAGGTGACTTTGAAGGAGACTTGTTAGACGAACAGTGCGGTGTTTTAGAATGAAAGGGTTCACAGGTGGCATTCATGGAATCTTGTGATGAAAACAAAATAAAAGCGTCGTGAATACAATGTAAAATCCTAGATGAACAGCCGCGAAGATGTTTTCCTGGGTCATTAAATGATGTTTGAATGAATGTCATGTACACCTAAAAGACACATTTAATCTTTTAAGTACCATTGTGTGTGTTTTATATGCTTAGGTTGCCAGGAAACATCCTTAATGAACTACTATGTTTCTAAAGAAAGTTAATATAGCTAGTAACCACTTGGTTGAAAAATAGGACAAAAATAATGTTTAACAATGTAATAAGGAAAAAAGGTTCAATAATTACAGCTATGCGGGAAAACTGCACATAAAATTGATTGCATTATTTTTTTTCTTCTCTACTACCAATAAAACTCTCACTGTGTAATGCACAGCACCACTCAAAGTATAATTTCAAAAAGACTAAAATAGTACATCTTATTTAATCATGTCTACTATTACTATGTTTAGTGATGATCTGTTACCCATGCTGCCAAAACTGTTTTATTTGTCTATGAAATGAGTGAGGTCTTAGGTCACATATTATTAAAAACTGTTTCTCCATATTTTTAAGTACTATTTTTCCATTTTATAGTGACCAGCATAAAACCTGCTTATTCAGTCCTCTTCCTTTTTGAGGGGCCTCATAGTATAGAAGAAGTTCCAGGGGTGCCTGAGTGGCTCAGTGGTTGAGCGTCTGCCTTTGGCTGGGGATGTGATCCTGAGGTCCTGGGATGAGTCCCACATCAGGCTCCTTTGCCTGCCTCTCCCTCTGCCTATTTCTCTGCCTCTTTCTGTCCCTCATGAATAAATAAATAAAATCTTTAAAAAAGAAAAGAAAAAGTTCCAAATATGTCTCAAAGAAACGTAGGTGAGTAGATGTAATTGATCTCTGTTATGTGGCATCAAAAGAAGAACATGAGTGCTTACATTTCCCACTGCTACCTCAAGCTCAAGTAAAAACTAGATTGATAATCCTTCTATTTTCCTCCCCACCCACCTTCAAAAAACAAACAAACAAACAACTATTTCTTTTCTATTACCTATCTTATTAAATGGCATTACATCCAAACCTGAGGGCTGGCAGTCATTGTACTATCTTCTTTTTACTCAGCCCCTACACCCAGTCCCTTTCTCAGTACATATTTCATTTCTATTCCTTATCTATATCACATCTATTCCATTACCCTTATTCTTGTGTTAGTTTAAACCTGCCCACCTTAATGTTCCCCACCTTCCATGTCTGGGATAGTGCAGTCTCCCAAAAATGATTAATAACTGAAATGTGGACTAGACTAATAGATATATTTTTCCTTCACCTCAATTTTTTTGTATTATTAGTTTTTTTGCTACCATTATACCAGCTATTTCAAGGGTCAATGACCAAAACTGCCCTGAGTTCTTCTTTACTTTGTTTTCGTTTTTTATAGTTGACTTTTTACCCTGAGTATTAAAAGAGAAAGACACCAAGATTTTTGACTCTGTGAGGAGAATATTTTGTACATTATTGTCCTTATACTTTGTGTCCATGACCCCTGAGAATAATACTCTAGTGTCCTGGAATCTTGTCCTTTGTGTGTAATAAGCTGTCCCAGGCCATATCATCACCTACAACTCACCTAACTGGAACTCCCTCCTTGGAACTGTGGCTGAGTCATTTCCTCTCTTCAGTTTCACCTTTGAAACTTCCTTTTTGTCCTGTCATCAGTCCTGTTCATCGCTCTTCCTCTCCCATTGATTCTGTTAGTTTCAGTATGCTGCTGATGACCTTCAAGAATACCTATTTATATTAAATATATATAAATTTAGAATTTTAGGGTTTTTTTTCCTTTCCTGTTAGCTAATCTTAGAAACCTGTGTGCTTATTCTATCTGACCAAAAAGGGATTTATCATATTTGATGTTTGTGTATTATGTCAGTAGAGGTATCTTAAGGAATTCCAGGCTTTTAAATAAGTCAGGAGTAGTTAACATCAGATGTCTTCTTCCCAATTATTGCAATACCTGATGTACAAAGAGTTTTGACCTTGCCTTTGAGAACTTCATGGCTCCCTGTAATTATTCACCTGAACATCTAGTTTTACACCTTGCTGACTATGAACCTGACATCCTTCTAACAAAGAGCTCAAACTGGTTCACAAACACTAATCTAGTCATCTTTTTGCATCATGTGGAAAGATTGCAACAAGTGCTATTATCTTCATGGGAAGATGAGAAAGCTGAAATAAGAGTTCTGGGTCACCTCCTCAGGCCCTTAGTAGAATAGGAAGTGGGTCCCATTCATAGCATGAGTGTGTATGTTTATTTGGAAACAACGTCTCCCTTCACTGTTCTTCCTCCTACTGTCCTCTCAGTGGCTCAATATCACTCTCCCAGGTTCTCAAATCATTTGCACTTTTAAAATCATTTTCAGGTGATTTAGGAGTGATCTAGTCACTTGGGGAAATTATGTAGTGTTTACACTTATAAAGAATAAAGGAGGAAGATCTCTGAGAAGACCTAGTATGTGTTTAAAAACCAAGAGAGCAAACAGTATAATGTAGATAGAACAGAAAAGGAGGAGACAGCTTTGCCCTACACCATGGTTGAACCTGCCAAATAAGATCAGATATCTACTTCTCATGACAGGAGTTGCCTGTGGCTAAGAAAATTGTAGAAATCCATGCAGGGCACTTGAACTATTCAAATAATATGTTGTGTGGAAAAGAAAAGGAAAAGGACCTTCAAAGGTTGTAGAAAAATAGGTAACAAAACCTTTAGGAAACATAGCATGCTATATAAAATTCTAGTCCAAGTTCATTCCTGAACTGTTTTCTGGGTAATAGTCAGAAGGCAATATGCTGTGATAATATTGTATAATAGCTAACTCACAAAGATGTCACAATTGAAGGGGAAGAAAATTGCCTAGAGCGGAGTCTCCCCTGGACATTGGCTAAGAGTGAACAACCTGATCCATAAACGTGAAACTAAATAAGTAGGAAATGTGACAAATGAGAAATTGCCAAAACTTTCCTAGGCAATAATTTAACTATATTGGAAATTTGGTTTGCTTCGTATTAGAGCAACAGTGGAGAATGTTCAAAAGAATGATACCAGACACAGACATTTTGTCTGGGAAAGATTTCTAGCATAGATTGCTAGAGAGTGTTCTCTTTGGAGAATGTTTTAGATTTGGCAAAAATTCACAAAAACTTGGTTTCTTTTATACAACATATTTTTAAGTGATAGTTTTGTCTTTTTATTAATAGACTAACCTGAAGAACATGATGATTACCCCACAAAAGAAAGATTGAAGAATTCTTTAGAGCATTTAAAAATAAATCCTATTCTTTGCTCCTTCTGTTTCATAGGTTTTAATATAGTAATTGGATATTCTAAATCATGCTGTGCATAGACATTTTCTTTTCTTTTTTTTTCTTAAAGATTTTATTTATTCATGAGAGACACAGAGAGGCAGAGGGAGAAGCAGGCTCCATGCAGGGAGCTTGATGTGGGACTCGATCCCAGGACCCCGAGATCACGCCCTGGACCGAAGGCAGATATCTGCTCAACCACTGAGCCACCCAGGCGTCCCTGTACATAGATATTTTCTTTTTTTTTTTTTTTTTTACATAGATATTTTCTATTTAACTTTTTATTTTGAAAAATTTCAATCATGGGGGCACCTAGCAGGTTCAGTGATTAGGGCATGTGACTCTTGATCTCGGGGTTGTAAATTCGAGCCCCACATTGGGTGTAGAGGTTGCTTAAAAATAAAATAACAAAAATTTCAATCATGTGAATATAGAAACAAAGTCTTATGAACACTTGCAACAGTTACCAAGATTTTGCTGTTCTTAGTTCATCTATTCCACCTTTTTACTGAGGATTTTTTTTTCCATTGTAAAAATTTAATAAGATTGCAGTTTATTTATTTATTTATTAAAGATTTTATTTTTTTTATTCATGAGAGAGACACACAGAGAGAGAGAGAGGCGGAGACACAGGCAGAGGGCAAAGCAGGCTCCACACAGGGAGCCCGATGCGGGACTCAATCCCGGGACCCAGGATCATGCCCTGGGCCGAAGGCAGGTGCCAAACCACCAAGCCACCCAGGGATCCCCAGTATTGCAGTTTAATTAAAAAATGTCTGCCGCACCAGTTTTCATATCATAATAAAACTGGTCCATTGGAGAGGAGACGTGTAGAAGCAATTGATTTCTGTTGTGAACAAGCCTTTGGTTTTACTTATCCCAAGGCTTAAACGTAATGATACTATTTCCTCATATAATCACCTTGTTAGTATTGTCCTGTTGTCCACTGACTGCCATCTTGATGCATTCATTTATCACAAGCTTCATAAAGCTGTCAAATCCCCTAATGGACATGTCTGCTACTGTTTAATTTCAATTACAACTTGTCCCTAAATTTTTCAACTTGGGAGGGTGAGCTTTGCTCATGACATTACTTGACAAGCTCAAAGATGCCTTGAAACAGAATTTCCCCCATGCTTCCAGGGCAGGCCCAGTAATATTTTAAAGTAAATCCCAGATATCGTATTATTTCTTTGGTACACACACTCCTCTAAATATCTTTAACAGATTAGGACCTTTTAAAAAAAAAAAAAAACATACCACAATACTAATGTCACACCTACAAAGTTAATGGTGATTGTTTAATATAGTCTAATCCCCAGCCCATACTCAATTTCTCCCAATTGTCTCAAAAAAAAATTTTTAGGGAGTTGGTGGCTTCAAATCAGGATCCTAACAAAATCCACGTCTTTCTTTCTTTCTTTCTTTCTTTCTTTCTTTCTTTCTTTCTTTCATTTATTTTAAAGACTTTATTCATGAGAGACACAGAGAGAGGCAGAGATGTAGACAGAGGGAGAAGCAGGCTTCCCGCTAGGATCCTTTTTTTTTTTTTTTTTTTTTAAAGTAGCTTTTATTTTTTTTTTTTAATTTTATTTATTTATTTATTATAGTCACAGAGAGAGAGAGGCAGAGACATAGGCAGAGGGAGAGAAGCAGGCTCCATGCACCGGGAGCCCGACGTGGGATTCGATCCCGGTTCTCCAGGATCGCGCCCTGGGCCAAAGGCAGGCGCCAAACCGCTGCGCCACCCAGGGATCCCCCCGCTAGGATCCTGATGTTGAACTGGATTCCAGGACCCCAGGATCATACCCTGAGACAAAGGCAAGTGGTCAACCACTGAGCCACCCAGGTGTCCCCACATATTTCATTTAGTTTATATGTCTTTAGGTCTTTCTTGATTTGCCTTCCCCCATCCCAACAATGCCATGCCATTTTGTCAAAGAAACCAGGTTATTTATACTATAGAATTTCCTGCATTTGGCTGATTGCATTTTTATGGTATTAGTTAGCTATTCCTTCCTCCTCCATATTTTCTATAAACTAGAAGGTCCTAGATGGGACCTTTCCTTGCACTCATTGGCAAAAGAGACCCTGCCAGGCTTCCTCCTGGCTCTCATTTCAAGTGGGGGAGCAGGGCTCCTTCCTTTGGATGATGACTTGGTGATTTCTGGATTCTTAGGCTCTTTAGACTTTTATAAGACCACATTTTCAAACCTCCACCTCTGCCAGCGCAGCTATGGTCATGCGCTTTTATTTTTTCTAAGATTTTATTTGAGAGAAACAGAGCACGAGCAGTGGGAAGGGGCAGAGGGAAAGGCACAAGCAGACTCCCTGACGAGCATGGGTTCAGGGGAGCTCCTTGAGGGACTTGATCCCATGAGATCACGACCAGAGTGGCAGTCAGATGCTTAACCAACTGAAGCACCCACACACCCCTATGCTAAGTGTTGTTTGACTCTCTCCATTCTAGAGTTCCAGGGACTGTTTTTCACCTGGTTTTTAGTAAAGATGTTGCCTGTAGACTTGGATTTTTCCCATCCTTGCTGCTATCACCATTTTTTATGAGTAGATCCTGGGAGCTCCTAAAACTATTCTGCTGCTATCACCTTGCCTCTCTACACTCTGGGCATTTTAGATTTTAAATTGCTTACTATGTAACCTAAAATTATTTGTTACAACCTGCTATGAAATAGTTTTATTTGACCACTGCTATTTGAGACGTTTTGCTTTTCAAAGATCGTGAGATAAAAATGAGTGTAAATTTAAGTATGAATATGCTTTGTGCAACTTTTGGGCCAGCTCTTGTCTGACAACTTTATATCTTATTTACATTTTGAGCGGGAGCTATAACATGTTGCTACACTTTATTGTGAAGTTCAGAAAAGCAAAAGGTGCTTGTGGGCAAAGGGCAGCCAAGCAGGCCACCTGAAAAGCCCTGTATTTACCCTGACATTTGATCTGAAGGAGAATGATTCTAAATTCAGATACATGCCTGCAAACTTGCCGTGGACAGCATTTGCCGGGTATGTTTTATTTATTGGAAGTAGAAAGGGAGATTAGCTGAACTCACTAAGAGAGCAAATCAGATGTAGGAATTTTGGAAGTTTAGGTCCAATTACAAATGTTAAGCACGCTGTTGTAAATGTAATAATATGAGTTCTTCTGTCCTAAATTTTCAAATAATCTGATTGGGTCATTTCTGAAGCATTTTAGGCTCTATGTTGAGATCAACTAAAAGTAAGCAATCTGTTAGAAATGCCCCTTTTGTAACATGTTCCAGAGTCAGTTTGAAAATACCAGAATATGGGCAACCCAGGTGGCTCAGTGGTTTAGCGCCTGCCTTCAGCCCACGGTGTGATTCTGGAGACCTGGGATGGAGTACCGCGTCAGGCTCCCTGCATGGAGCCTGCTTCTCCCTCTGCCTGTGTCTCTGCCTCTCTCTGTGTCTGTCATGAATAAATAAATAAAATCTAAAAAAAAAAAAAAAAAAAGGGAAAGAAAAAGAAAAGAAAATACCAGAATATGCATGTTAGCCAATAAAAGCTTTCGTACTGGGGTACAACTGGCCCGAGCTAGATTTCCACTAGTGAATGAGGAATGAAATTGTGCTTCCCTGATCATATTTTTTTAATAATAAATTTATTTTTTATTGGTGTTAAATTTGCCAACATACAGAATAACACCCAGTGCTCATCCCATCGAGTGCCCCCCTCAGATCCTGTCACCCATTCACCCCCAGCCCCCGCCCTCCTCCCCTTCCACCACCCCTAGTTTGTTTCCCAGAGTTAGGAGTCTTCATATTCTGTCTCCCTTTCTGATATTTCCTACCCATTTCTTCTCCCTTCCCTTCTATTCCCTTTCACTATTATTTATATTCCCCAAATGAATGAGAACATATAATGTCATATTATAGCCATCACTGCATTACTGGAGTCATGAGGCAAACCCAGAGGTAAAGGTGCAGTGCATGAGAGCAAAGACTCCCGAGTCAGGCTATCCAGCATTGGGTGACCTTTGGCAAGTGACTTAAGTTTTCACGTCTATAAAGTAAGGATAAAAAAATCTCCAACTCATAGAACTATTATGAGGATTAAATGAATGTAGGTAAAATGTTCCAAACAGCACCTGGCTGTCTCGTAAGTACTGTTAGTGTTTTCTACTGTTATTATCTCTCTTCAGGAGTTGGTGTGTCGGGTCATGTTCACATCATATTCCAAAGACCATATACTGCCTTTCAGGATACAGCTTTCAAGAAAGCCTTTCATGGCTACCATCAAACATTGGGAGTTATTAATTACTCATTTGAATTAGCGTTAGTGGTGGCCATGTCACTAACAAAAAAGATAGATCCTGTTGGGTAAGTCAGCTGATCCCCAAACTGAAGTTTGATACAGTAATTTTTGTATTTCACTGCTTCATCTCTTTAGAGTGATGATCTGCAAAAAAAATTTGTTATTGGAGCCATAATTTTCCAAGTAATATCTTTATGCCCTGAAAATACTGATGTAGCTTTTACTATGCTTGATCTTAACTCAGGACATACTTTTATTTAATTAAGAAGCTCTTAAAATAGGAGCTTTAATACATTGCTGTAGTTTCATAGTATGATTTTCTTGTATATACTTTTTAGGAAAAAATTATCAGAGTAATTAATTTTTCCTAAATAATGTGAGCATTAGAGGAAAAAGAATTTACAATATTGAAACAAATTAGTTGCAGATAAATTATGGAGTGATTATTTTATAGAAACATTTTCCATAATTCCAGTATTGTATTTAAATTCAACTTATAGTCAACTTTTCAGAGATGTATTTTGTGTAAAGTGAGATTCCCTTGCATCCCAGTGACGTTTTGTTTCTTCTTTATTTGACACAAAAAAACTAGGAACCACCAGCAAATCAAAAATTTTTAAAAGATTTTATGTATTTATTTGAGAGAGAGAGAGAGAGAGAGAGAGAGAGTATAAGCCAGGGGGAGAAGCAGACTCCATGCTAAGCACAGAGCCCGACTCAGGGCTCAGTCACAGGATCCCAGATTATTACTTGAGATGAAGGCAGAGGCCTAACCAACTGAGCCACCCGGGTACCCTAGCAAATCAAATTTTAATTCCAAATTGCTTTAGTTTGATTTGATTAACATTGCACTTGACCCTTTAAGAGCACTCACGGGCCTGTCACTCTAATCCTAATGCGAAGCTTAGATGACTACTCTTCAGAAGAACAAATGTGTAAGAAAAATCTGGCTTAATACGACCTTCACAGTTTTCACTGGAAATCGGATGCCCAGCAAAAATTAACCAGATCTATCTAACTTAAGAAATACAGAAGTTAAATTTATTAGAATCCAGAATATCTGGTTTGAAATATTTACAATTTGAGGGGGAAACTTAACTGACCGTTTTATAGGAATGGGAAATAATATATAGTAATCCTACTTATCTTCTGGAGTTCCTCCTTATTGATACCTTATAACATCAGAATAGAAAGTATCTTAGCCATGAAAAGTATCCTAGCCACGAAACTACTACATCTCTGCTCCAGGATCACTCTTCTCTAAGATACTAGATGTCTTTATTAGCCCAAAAATTTGATGAAGATATTTAGTCATTAAGCACAAGTATTTAATTTGTGTGGCTAATTTTAACTGAACAATTAAAAGTAAGATTACCCACAAAGGGGTATTTCTTCAGTTTCTAACCTATGCCCATGTTGTGTCAGAGTAAAATGTAATTCCATATTTTAATATAATTTTACATTTCAAAATAAATTATCCTTGATATAAAACCAAATAGAAGAAAGATAATTTTAGAAGAAAAAACTTTGTTTTGATTTCAAAAGATACATATTGTTATCTCCGTTGGTAGTAATGGGAAGGTTGAGTGCCATTATTTGCCCCAAAGCAGCTTCTCTATCCTAAAGAGGAGGGTAAAGTATCAACAACAGTAACAACAGGCTCCTGTGAACTCCAGCCATTAACAATTTGTATCTTTAAACTGTACACACCTCCCACCACCACCAGACCTGGTAGTCAATACCTCTCTGGCAGATGACTGATGGAGAATCTATTCTCAATCCCTCCATCCCCCACTACACACACGCACACACACACACACACACACACACACACACAGATGACTAATGAATAAAAATAAAACAAGTATTTTCAGACAGTGTAATGGTCTATTTATAGTATATAAATTCCTCATCCTCAGTTTTTGAAATATGACTTTTCTCCCCCTACCTGAATCACATTTCTGTAAAGACCTTTAAAAATTCCTCAGTTTGGGATACCTGGGTGGTTCAATGTTTGAGTGTCTGCCTTTAGCTCAGGTCATGATCCCAGGGTTCTGGGATCGAGTCCCACATTGGGCTCGCTCCATGGAGCCTGCTTCTCCTTCTGCCTATGTCTCTGCCTTTCTCTGTGTGTCTCTCATGAATGAATATAATAAAATCTTAAAAAAAAAAAAAAGAAAATTCTTCAGTTCACCCTGATTTAGGATAGGAAGTCTGATACCTGAACATCTCCAAAAATACGGTATCTGTCCTTTTCAGTAAAACTTTAGGCTGTCTCTGATGTATTTATATATGTTTTAAAGTTACAAATGACCACACTTATTTGAACTTGTATCTTGGACCAGAATTTGATAAGCCTTTTTTTGAATTTTTGTTATTGAAGTATAGTTGACATATAATGTTACATTACTGTTAGGTGTACAACATAGTGATTCTACAATTCTATACATTATTCGGTTCTCCCTGTGATAAGTAAAATTGATGAGACTTTTTTTAAAAAAGATTTTATTTATTTATTCATGAGAGACAGAAAGAGAGAGAGAAAGAGAGAGAGAGAGAGAGAAAGGCAGAGACACAGGCAGAGGGAGAAACAGGCTCCATGCAGGGAGCCCGACATGGGACTTGATCCCTGGTCCCCAGGACCAGGCCCTAGACTGAAGGTGGCGCCAAACCACTGAGCCACCCAGGCTGCCCTTGATGCCACTTTTTGATCAATTTCCCAAAATGGCCTTAGATCAAGATTTTAGAGTCACGTGAAGCTTTAGAAATTTTTCAGATATATTCCTAGAAAAATGACAGACTAGAGTATTAAGGTTTATTCTTAAAGTACTTTTCCACAGAAATAGGATTTCCATAGATCCTGAATTTGATTGAAATTTAACATTTCATTTTTTTTAAAGATTTTATTTTTAAGTAATCTCTATACCCAGCATGGGGCTTGATCTTACAACCCCATGATCAAGAGTTCCATGATCAAGAGTTGCATGCTCTTGAGCTAGCCAGGCACTTAGAAACTTAGTATTTTAAAATGTTTAAAAAATAAAAATAAAAATAAAAAATAAAATGTTTAAATATTTTATTTATTTATTTATTGAGGAAGGGGGAGGGAGGGGCAGAGGGAGAAGGAGAGAGAGAATCTTAAGTTCAATGAGAGAATCTTTTTTTTTTTTTTTTAAGATTTTTATTTTATTCATGAGAGACACAGAGAGAGGGAGAGACACAGGCAGAGGGAGAAGCAGGCTCCCTGCATGGGGCCAGATGTGGGACTTGATCCTCAGACCCTGGGATCACACCCTGAGTCAGTCAGATGCTCAATTGCTGAGCCACCCAGGCATCCCTCAATGACAGAATCTTAAGCTCGACCTCATGACCCTTAAATCATGACCTGAACTGAAATCAAGAGTTAAATGCTTAACCAACGCAGCTACCCAGGCACCCCCTAACTATTTGAAACCCGCATTTAAAGCAGCACACATGTAAATGTGTTAAATGCCAAATTAATCAAATGTAGTTGAAATATTTCTTGAGTGGCCACAGATTCAACAGAAAGTAAAGGTCTCAGGTAAAGCTACTGAAAATGTATTCTGAAACAAAGAACAGATTTGGAGAGAGAGAGATTGGGGGCGGTGGGGATGGATGGAAAGAAAGGCAGAGTGGGGGGAATTCCTGGGTGGCTCAATGGTTTAGCGCCTGCCTTTGGCCTAGGGTGCGATCCTGGAGTCCTGGGATCGAGTCCCACATTGGGCTCCCTGCATGGAGCCTGCTTCTCCCTCTGCCTGTGTCTCTGCCTCTCTCTCTCTCTCTCTCTCTCTCTCTCTGTCTATCATGAATAAATAAATAAATAAATCTTGAAAGAAAGGAAAGAAGAAAGAAAGAAAGAAAGAAAGAAAGAAAGAAAGAAAGAAAGAAAAGAAGAAAAGAAAAGAAAGAAAAGAAAAGAAAAGAGAAAAGAAAAGAAAGAGTGGGTGACAGGTATCCTGAAGCCAAATTTCAATTGTCCTAAAACTAAAGTAGCACGAATCCGTTGGGCAGAGTATCTCACCTACACTGAGGCGGAGGATGAGGAAGGAAAAGGAGAGCTCTGTTGAGTGTTGGGCATTTCCTTTATCTCATTTCATCCTCACAGTAAGTTTGTGAGGCAGTTGTCATTATTCTCAGTTAACAGATGAGAAAACTGAATCATTGAAGAATTCCAGTAAATCTGAAGCAAAGAAACAAACTGTTTTAGTTTATAAAGAAAGAATATATATTACAAACTCTGAGGGAAATGCTCTAACTTGGGTGAAAATCTGCTACCGGACAGTATTTCCTCTCATTTAAGGGTGAAGACATTCAGAAACAGCTAGATAATTTAGAGGCCTATAGAATGAATCAATGTGATGTGACAAGTAGAATCTTGCAGTTGCTATTTCTATGTTTCCGGTGTTTAGTCCATACTGATTAGATGCTGTCAACTTATCCACTTTGTTTTTTTTTTTTTTTTTTAACTTATCCACTTTGAAAACAGTACTTGTTTTAAAGAAGTATGGCATTTAGAAATGTCACCTCATGCAACTGAGATCACAATCTGAGCTGAAACCGAAATTTGGAGGCTTAACTGCACCACCTTGGCACTTCAAAGATTTTCATCATCGCCAAAAAAAACCCATCCCCATTTTCCCCTAAATCTCTCTCGACCCTAATTGACCACTAATATACTTTCTATCTATGTAGTTTTGTCTTTTCTGGTTGTTTCAGATTAATGGAATCATACAATAGGTAGTAATTTGCATCTGGCTTCTTTTACTTGGTGTTTTCAAGTCTCATCCTTTTCATAGCATGTAGAAATATTTTGTTCTCTTTTATCCCTGGGTAGTTTTCCATTGTATGTAGATATAGCATATTTTGTTTATCCATTCATCAGCTGATGGACATTTGGGTTGTTTCCATTTTTTGGTTATTACGAATAATGCTTCTATGAACATTCATGTACAAGTCTTTTTTGGACATGGTTTCATTTCTCTTGAGCTTATACTTAAAAGTAGAATGGGGGGATAATATGGTAAATTTATGTAAATTTTTAAGAAACTGCCAAATTGTTTTCCAGAATGTCAGATCAGTTACTTTCCTACCAACATTGCATGGGGGTTCCAGTGTCTCCACATCCTGGCCAGCACTTGTTATTTTCTCCCTTAAAAAAAAAAAAAAAAAGGTTTATTTCTTTATTTGAGAGAGAATGAGGGAGAGCTGAGCAGAGGGAGAGAGAGAGAGAAAATCCTTAGCAGAATATATGGCCAGCACAGAGCCAGATGTTGGGCTTGATTCCACGACCTTGAGATCATGATTCTTAACTGACTGAGCCGCCCAGGCGCCCCTATTTTCTCCCTTTTTGATTATAGCCACTCAAGTGGGTGTGAAGTGGTATCTTGTGGTTTTCTTTTGAATTTTTCTAAGGATTAATGATGTTGGACATTTTTTCATGTGCTTAGTAGGAATTCATATATTCTCTTTGTTCACATGTACTTTCAAATTCATTGTCCATGTTTTAAATTGTGTTGTTGTCTTCCTATGAAGTAGTCTTTCATATATTCTAGATACAAGTCCTTTATCTGATGTATGATTTGCAAATAATTTCTCCCAGTCTGTGACTTTTCATTTTCTTCATGATGTCTTTTGAAGTATGGGTTTTCTAGTCTGATAAAATCCAGTTTATCAGTTTTTTTTCTGTTGCAGATTGTGCTTTTGGTTTTAAATCTGTTTCTTCTAAAAGTTTTATAGATTTAGGACACATGGCTGGCTCAGTTGGTAGAGCATGTGACCTCTTGATCTCAGCGTCATAAGTTCAGACCCCACACTGAGCATGGAGCCTACTTAAAATAAAAAAAACTTTTTAAAAAGATTTTATTCATGTATTCCTGAGAGACACGGGGCGGGGGGGGGGGGTGCAGAAACACAGGCAGAGGGAGAAGTGCTAAAGCAGGGAGCCCAATGCAGGACATGATCCCAGGACTCCAGGATCACGCCCTGGGCAGAAGGCAGACACCCAATTGCTGAGCCACCCAGGCGTCCTAAAATAAATTTTTTTTTTTTTTATAAAATTAAAAGTTTTATGGGTTTACCCCTTTTATTTAGGTCTGTGATCTATTTTGAGTTAATTTCTCTGTATGGTATAACATAAAGGTCTAAATGCATTATTGTAATTTCTTGAGGTTAAATGAAATATTCTAGTCAGCTTCTAGTAAATTCTTAACAAAAGAATGGCTCTCTGCTTCCTGAAAATATCATTGTATTCCAATATATGTACAACTTTGAGAGAGACCAGCTGGAGCCATGAGGGATGGGGCTGCCCCCCAGCCAGCCAGATCACCTGAACGAACCTGAGGATCTATGAGATGACATTTCAGGACAGCTTGCCCTCGCATCCAGCGTTCTGTGGATTAAGACCCATGACCAAATGAAAGAAATTATCCATAACATCTGTGTTTCTATTTACTCTGTTCCCTTGCTGTCTTGTACCTAGTAAGCACTCAGCTCATGTTATTTGGTCTGACTTGATATTGAGAAAGGTGAACTTTGTGACCTTGCAGGTGTGTACTTTAATAGGTCTTTTAATACTCTGCCTCTCCATGTATGGCTCCTGCTCCAGACCTACTGAATCAGAGTCTATATTTTAACAAGCTCCCCAAGGGATTTGTGTGCTCATTAAGTTTGATAAGCACTGGTCTAGAGCAGAGCAAACTAACAGCCTACAGACTAAATCCAGTTGCTGACTTCTTTTATAAATAAAGTTTTCTTGGAACACAGCTACACCCATTTCTTTACATATTATTTATATAATTACATATATTTATATAATATGAGCTGCTTTCATTCTGCAGGGGCAGAGAGACTAGTTGAGAAAGAGACCATATGGGCCTCAGAACCTAAAATACTACCTGGCTTTTATAGAAAAAGCTTTTCTGAACCCTGAGCTAGGGAGAAAGAGGGAAAGTTCCCAAATGGTGATGTGTGGTGGAAGGATTACTGGGAGTTCAGAGGTTATCCAGGTCAGTACAGAGCCTGACCATAGGGCATAGTAAGCCATTTGTAGAATGTATACACTGATACACACACCTGCCCCCCTCATCTATTAAAATTAGTATGCTTCTTAGCTAAAAGAGAATAAGAAAGCCTAAAGTGTAATTGTTGGGAATGTTAATAAAAATGTACCTCTTAACTAAACATCTATAATATACTAATAAAAATTTACATATTTAAGCACTATAACCAAATATAATAATATAACCAATACAACATAGACTTATGCACTCAGACACGCCAACAAACAAACCCTCTTCACTTTAATACAAATGTTTACAGCTCTCTCCTTTTTTATTTTAAAGCTTTTTCCTTATCTAAGTAATCTCTACCCCCAATGTGGGGCTTGAACTCATGACCCAGAAATCAAGAGTCATGTTATGTTCTCTTCCAACTGAGCCAACAAGGTGCCCCTCTCTCATTTTTTAAAAATAAACTTTTTATTTGGAATAATTTTAGATTTATAAAAGAGTTGCAAAGACAGTATGGAGAATTTCTAAATATCTTCACCCATCTCCCCTAATGTGGTCATTTCATATTACCGTGGTACAATTATCAAGTCTAAAAAACCAGTATGGGTAGCATTATTATTAACTAAACTCAGACTACTCTCACGTTCCACCGTGTTTTTTAAGTTTCTTTATTTATTTTTAAGTAATCTCTATACCCAAAGTGGGGCTCAAACTTACAACCCCAAGATCAAGAGTCACATTCTCTTACAAATGAGCCAGCCAGAGACAGGCACCCCTCACCAATTTTTTTATTAATGTCCTTTCTCTGTTCAAGATCCCCTCCTGGATACAATGCATGTAGTCACCATTATCTTCTTAATCTCCTCTGATGTCTGACAGCTTCTCACACTTTCTTGCTTTTCATGAGCTTGACAGTTTTAGGAAATACAGGTAAGATATCTTTCAGAATGCCCCTTAATTTGTTTTTGTCTACTGTATTTTCACATGATTAGAATGGGGCTGTGGGTTTGGGGAAGAATACCACAGAGACGAAGTACTTTTCTCATCACTTCCTATCACAGGGACATGAGTCATGACTAATGATGTTAGCCTTCCTTGCTTGGTAGGCTGTTGTGTGCCAGGTTTCTCTACTGTGGGGTTCGGTTTCCACATGCTGTCCTTTGGGAATGAGTCCGTCCAGCTCACCCTCCAATGAATGGGTGGGAGAATTTAAGCTCCACCTCCTGGAGGAGAGCCTATCAACATATATGCAGGTTTCTCCTGCTCTTTGAAGGCCTTTGGCTTTTATGAAAGACCTCCATTAGTACCCATTTTCATACGTGAAAGAAATCTGAAGAGGATTTTCACTTTTATGAGAAAAGGCAAAAAGCAAAAATAGCATTGAGAATTTGTTTTGCAGTGAGCAGTCACAGAGGCAGCGTGCACCCCCAGCAGCCAGGGGGCCCCGCCAGGCTCCTTCCCCTGGGAACTAAGCGGCTTAGCCTCCAGAGCTTTGAAGTGTGTTCCTGAGCATCTGTGCTTTCTCCCAATTTGCTGTGTACATCCCTTAGCAAGATGTGCCCTGAGGCATCAGAAAAGCCTAAGAGGGATTATTTTTTGAGTCTGAGAATGCTCAAAAAATTTCCCATGTAAATTAATAATAATTGCTTCTTCCCTTTACTGCCATTTTGGCTTAGTAAAAGTTTCCCAGGAACATTCTACTTTCAGATAGCAGGGACAAACCTGTATGTGGCATTCTTCTGTCCTGTTTATTATTCAATCATGTACTTATATCAGTATGTACTAATGTATACTTGTTTTATACTTTGGATAATGATCTGATGCTATGTTATTTGTTGTCCAAATTGTTTCTTCAGCTTTGGCTACTGGGAGCTCTTCCAGATTGTCTGGTCTCTCTCTCTCTTTTTTTTTAAAGAGGATTTATGGAGATATAATTCACATACCATATAATTCACCTATTTAAAGTATACAGTTTGGGGCACCTGGGTGACTCGGTTGGTTAAGCATCTGCCTTCGGCTCAGATCATGGTCCCAGGGTCCTGTGATCAAGCCCTGCACTGGGCTCCCTGCTCAGTGGGGAACCTGCTTATCCCTCTCCCTCTGCTACTCCCCCTGCTTCTGCTCTCTCTGTCAAATAAATAAATAAAATCTTAAAAAATAAAAATAAAGTGTACAATTTAGGGGCACCTGGGTGGCTCAGTCAGTTAAATAAATGTCTGCCTTTAACCCGGATCATTATTCTGGCTTGTGTACTCTGTCTTTCCCTCTCTCTCTCTTAAATAAATACATAAAATCTTTAAAAAAAAAAAAAAAAGGAGTATACAATTCAATGGCTTTATTTGTTCAGCCATCATCACAACCCTATACCTCTTAGACCTCTGATTCCAAACGTCCATCCCCTCCAACCTTGGTCTATGTCTCTGCCTCTTTCTGTGTGTCTCTCATGAATAAATAAATTAAAATCTTAAAAAAAAGGGGATCCCTGGGTGGCGCAGCGGTTTGGCGCCTGCCTTTGGCCCAGGGCGCGATCCTGGAGACCCGGGATCGAATCCCACGTCGGGCTCCCGGTGCATGGAGCCTGCTTCTCCCTCTGCCTGTGTCTCTGCCTCTCTCTCTCTCTCTCTCTCTCTCTCTCTCTGTAACTATCATAAATAAATAAAAAATTTTTAAAAATCTAAAAAAAAATGATTTCCCCATTTTTTTTGTTTCTTTTTTTTTATTTCCCCATTTTGGACGTTTCATATAAATGGAATCATATAATATATTGTCCTTGTGACTGGCTTCTTTCAGTTAGCATGTTTTCAAGGTTCATCTTTCCAATCTCTTCTTGTTTTTATATGATTTTTTTAAAGATTTTATTTATTCATGAGAGACACGAGAGAGGCAAAGACATAGGCAGAGAGAGAAGCAGGCTCCCTGCAAGGAGCCAGATGTGGGACTCGATCCCAGGACCCTGGGATTACGACCTGAACCAAAGGCAGAGGCTCAACCGCTGAGCCACCCAGGAGTCCCTTAAATGATTTCTGTCAAGTCTCTAGAATCTTTTTTTTTTTTTAATTTTTTTTTATTTATTTATTTATGATAGTCACAGAGAGAGAGAGAGGCAGAGACACAGGCGGAGGGAGAAGCAGGCTCCATGCACCGGGAGCCCGATGTGGGATTCGATCCCGGGTCTCCAGGATCGCGCCCTGGGCCAAAGGCAGGCGCCAAACCGCTGCGCCACCCAGGGATCCCCAAGTCTCTAGAATCTTTATTCAGATCTTGCTTCTACATAATTGTAATCCACGTTGGTATAGAATTTGCTGTCCTGATTTTGTGACATTGTTGTATCTACATTTTCCCATTTTTCTACATAGTCTGCATATTTATTTTAATGGTTAAAAAATATCAAGGTGGTGTTCATTTAACACTCAGTTCTCAGTTTGTGATATCTGAGTTTGTTTAATTTTTCATTGTTTATAAATAATGTTACTATACATATTTTCATGCATGTGGATTTTAAATTATACCGTAGAATAGAATCGCAGGACAGAAATACTTGAGTTAAATGGTAGAATCATTTTCAAGAATTTTTTTGGTTAAATTCTATCACGTTACACTGTAGAAAATTTGTAACAATTTAAGGGACCACTAACAATGTATACATGTACCTGTTTCTTTATAATCTTATCAGCATTCCTTTCTAGTTTAATACACAATAAGAGAGGAAATTAAAGAAGTCGGTGTGTTAAATGTTTTACAAGAATTACATCCTTTACCTCATTTAATCTTCCACTACCACTCTGCAAGGTAGTTGCTACTCCCAGTTAACAGAGAAAGGGCTGGGTGCCAAAGGCTTCCGGAGTTACAGCCAGGGGGCAAATACCAAAGGTCAGGTCCTGGAAGAATACAGAAATCCAATCCAGGTCTTTAAGAGCTAAGGCCAGAGAAAGAATGGGAGCCAAAGCCCTGGATCAAGGGGACAAAGGCCAGGAAAGCCTGAACTAGGCTGGGTAAACAGGAGATATACCTGATGAATTCTTTTTTTTTTTTTTTAATATTTTATTTATTTATTCGTGAGAGACACACAAAGAAAAAGGCAGAGACCCAAATAGAGGGAGATGCAGGAGCCCAATGCGGGACTCAATCCCTAGACTCCAGGATCACGCCCTGGGCCAAAGGCAGGCGCTAAACTGCTGAGCCACCCAGGGATCTCATACCTGATGAATTCTAAAACATTTCTCTTCTGTACTCTTTTATCGTATCAAGCCAGAACTTTGTGTGAGTGCACCTGGTTCATTCAAAGGTACCAGAAGAGAATAAACACTAGGCTTGCTTCTTGGCCTTTCAGAGTTCGATCACATTTAGATTTAAAAAATAAAGTTGCTACACATGCATGCATATTTACATGTCAATGTATAGAAAGTCTAGAAGAATATGACTAAACTTAAAAACCTTGGTTTTATGTTTGAGAAGACTGACAGGCTTTGGGGCAGGAGTTAGGGTACCAGGGTACTTTATGTGTCTACTTTGTTTCAATACTGATTTTATTTTTTTTTTTAAGGAAAAATTATCACTTAAAAAAAGCCTTTATTATTTCATTCATTCAACAGACATTTATTGGATATTATCTTGTACTAGGCACTGTGCAAAGATCTGAAATAAGATTATGTACCATACCCATGAGTTCATGCTCTAATACAGTGTTTTTCAAAATTTGGGCCACAGTTCTTTAGTGGCTTCTGAAATTAAAAATCAGTGGGTCAGATTGTGTTATAACCCAAAGTATAAAATAAGATATCCTTAAGTCCCTACTGATATAAATAAGTGATTGAATAAATAAATAATGGGGCATAAGTAGACAGATCTCCTGCACAGAAGAGTTCCAAATAATTTACATAGATACTTCTCCCTCAAGGAGATGGAACATAACTTCCCACCCTTTAAATGTGGGCTACGTATAATGACTTCACTCCAAAGAGTACAGTAGAAAAAGGAGGGGATAACTTTACAGTAGACAAACCTAGCTAAAACTGTCTCAGCCAGGGGACCAAATTCAATTTCAATAGTGATAAATCACGTTGATAGTATGTGCCTTTCATGTGTTGTGGTGAAAATATGCTTCTCCCTCTGTGGTCTTCTTCCCCAAACCCTATAACCTCAGTCTAATCATAACTAAAACATCACAGAAATCCCAATAGAGGGACGCCGGGGTGGCTCAGTGGTTGAGCGGCTGCATTTGGCTCAGGGTGTAATTCCAAGTCCCAGGATCCAGTCCTACATCAGGCTCCCTGCATGGAGCCTGCTTCTCCCTCTGCCTGTGTCTCTGCCTCTCTCTCTCTCTCTCTCTCTCTCTCTGTGTGTGTGTGTGTGTCTTTCATGAATAAATAAATAAAATCTTAAAAAAAAAAGAAAAATCCCAATAGAAGGGCATTCTATAAAATACCTGACCAGTATCCTTCAAAACTGCTAAAGTCATTAAAAACAAGAAAAGTGTGAAAAACTGTCAGAACCAAGAGAATTCAAAGGAGACATGAAGGTTAAATATAATGTGCTATCCTAGATATGGTCCTGGAACAGAAAAAAGACATTTGGCAAAAAGTAAGGAAATGGGAATATAGACATCAGTTAATAATAATGTACTATATCAATATTCATTGTAATAAACATACCATCCTAATATAAGATATTAATAGTAAGGGAAACTGGGTATGGGGTATATAGAAACTCTGTGTACTGTCTTTGCAGCTTTTTCTGTAAATCTAAAACTGTTCTAAAATCTATGAATTTTTAAAAAATCAATGGGCCACAATTAGCATTTTTCCTCAGCATTTTACTCTGGTAGTTTTCAAATATACTACAAAGTTGAAAGAATTTAACAGTGAATGTGAATATGTTCACCACCTAGATGCCGCCGTTAACATTGTAGCATACTTACTTTGTCGTATATCTAACCATCTATCTCTTTATCTGTTAATTTATCCTAGTTTTTGGGTGCATTTCAAAGTATATTGATAGATCTCAGTATACTTCCCTGAGATACTTCAGCATATATATTATTAACTAGAGTATTTCCTTTTATGTCAAAGTTAAATATAATGAATACATGAATCTTCAATGTACATTTGGTGAGTTTTGAAAAATCCATGAATCGGGCACCTGGGTGGCTCAGTTGGTTAAGCATCTGCTTTTGGCTCAGGTCATGATCCCAGGGTCCTAGGATTGAGCCCCACATCAGGCTCCTCATTCAGCAGGGAGTCTGCTTCTCTCGCTCTCTCTTCTCTCTCTCTCTCTGCCACCCTCCAACTCATGTGCACTCTCAAATAAATAAAATCTTTTTTTTGAAAAAAAAATCCACATATCTATGTAACTCAAATCGCTCACAACTAGATTTTTTATAAAATGTCACAAAAATCACTAGAATACAATACACACAGTATGGGTAGGTATTATTTGATGAACCTTGTATATATATATATATGAATCAGATATATATGTACCTATATGCTGGGTCACAATAAAAAGTGTCACAATAAAAAAGTAAAAATCACTGGTCTTTTAGGGTGACAGGTTTTGTAAGATATAGCAATGAGTTCAAAGACAGGATAGCCAACTCTTTATGATTAGCAAGAGGGGACTGGGATAGGCAGGCTTCACTGAAGAAAAGGTAATATATTATCATAATGACATTTGCTAACTCTTAATGTAGCCCTTACAATGTGCCCACTGCCAAACCCAGTTCTAAGAACATTACATATACTAGCTCCTCTAATCCTTACAACCCAGAAGCCAAGTATTATCTGTTATTATTCCCATTGTACCTTTGACTGAGTATTAAGAGGTGAAGTAACTTGCCAACAATCACAAAATTAACACTCAAGCCCCAGTTCATGCCTTTGACTATTATACCGTTATGAGGACTTTATGTTTTCCTTGTAGAAATTTGCTTTTTAACTTGGAGGATTTTATTTCAGCCACTCTTCTGGGACCAAAAATGTTTTTGTCTAAATATGTGTGTGTGTGTGTGTGTGTGTTAAAATAATCTGATTCTAAAAAAAAAAATAATAATAATCTGATTCTGAGGTATAGAAATAGTGTTTAGAGCTAGAAAGGATATTAGCCATCATAAAATACCACTTTGATTGCTAGAAACTTCATCCTCTACTGCTTTCATGCATTGTATTGTTTGCTGTTTTCCAAATTAAATGTGCAGGCATTAGAGAATATCGACTTGATCATTCCCAAAGCTACCTGAAATTGATGCTTAGTAAGCTTAAATGAAATTCTAACAACACTAATACAATGAGCGAGGCAGGGAGCGTCAGATTATGTATGAGTCAGGGGACCAGAATGCAAGACTTCACTTTACCTCTCAGATTATCCATTTTCCCATCTGCAAAATGAAGGGAGTGCACATCTGGGATGACAGCTGTAAGTAAGGTGCCTGCCTCTGTCACCACACCCCGCTGCCTAACCTGTAACTGACATTACTAATCATTCGTGGCATCCTTTTGAACCTGAACATTTCCAGAATCCTTCCCAACACAGTGCTCAAAGCAGCTAATACAATTAGCCACAGTTGGCACCCAAACTTAAATCTATTTGTCATCTTTGGCTATGACAGTCTGTAAAGACTTCCGGTTCCAGCTCCCAGAATACACCCTCAGAAATATGAAAACTCTACCCATTTCAGTATGTGTTTCAGCCGTTGCAGCCTCTCTTTTCTCTAGGCATTTGGTTTGCATCATATAGTGTCATGGGACAGTGATCTGCTCCTGTTCTCCTAGGACTTTCCCTAATTCCCTCATCTTGGCCTTTAGGCATCCTGGCATAAGGCTTTCCCCAATGAAATCTCCCTTCTTTATCTGTCCTTGATTCACACAGGCTCTTGGGTGTAGAATCCCCTAGGATCTACTAGCCTAGGGGATCAAAACATCTTCCCCAGCCTTGTGTGTTGTTGAATGCAAAAAGTTTTATAAACAAAGGAAGTCCATATCCCCTCCCTGGCCACTCCCAGCACTTGTCTAAGCATATTCTTTCCTTACTGCCCTACCTCAGTTTCATAATTATTTGATTTCTCCCCTCCCTGATGATTAGTAACCAGGATAGGTGCTTAAAGCATTCATCTTCTGTTCTCAAATATGTACTTGTTTCTGAGTCTCCACACTGTGTATTTCGACTTTGTGTATTTTATAATAGAGTTTACAATTTTACTTGTCTGCTTTATTACCACTGTGTAATCCTACATTATAAATTGTGTAATTGTTTATGAACATACAAAAAAAAAAGATGATGTATTCGAGCCTTTAGATGCCTTCAGCTACTATTTTCAAGGCTTGCATCCTAATGAGTATCAATTCAACACACCCTTGTTTGTCATCCTTGCTCTTGAAGTCAGTGGGAAGGAATGCTGTGCTTGTTAAGGTGGACACCAATTTGATCTGTTGGTGTAACATCTCAAGGGGGTCATTTTACATCTCATTTTACCACTTAACGCAGCCAGGGCATTTAAAGGCAAAGGTCTGGCCATGAGTACCTTTGAGACAATATCTTTTTTTTTTTATTAAGATTTATGTATTTATTTGAGGGGCGGGGGCAGAGGGAAAGGAAATAAACAGATGCCCCACTGAACAGGAAGCCCAATGCTGTTTGGGGCTCGATTTGGGGATTCGGTGATTCGGTGCTCAGGTTCCATCCCAGGACCTTGAGATCATGAGCTGAGCTGAAGCCAGGAGTCAGACACTCAACCGACTGAACCACTGAGGCACCTGAGATAGTATCTTTTTCTTCTAGCTGGCAGTTGGAATCCAGAGTATAAAATTGTAATTTCTAACTTGTGTGAAGATTTGTTTTAAAATAACTTTGCTAAAAGGGAATAAAAGAATGGATGGTAACTTAATTTGCTAGTCTCCAGCCAAAATTTACTGGCAGTAATTTGTAAGGAGAATAAAGGCAGCACTTAACACCAAATGACTAAACAGAGGATGTTGCAATCCCACCTACAGTAGTGAGCTTATCTTCCTGGAAAAGGGAGTAGATGACCACAGGCCTCCCCCATGGCACAGCTGCCATGTCCCGGGCTGAGCTGGTCTGCATAACATCCTGTCCTGTGCCCTGAATGAACACGGCAGCTCAGGCTTTGCCAGACTGGGCCTGGCTCTTTCTAGCTCTTCATGTTTGGAATTGTTGGGAGATAACCACCTGTCTGATAGGGTTTAGGAAATAGAAGATGAGCTGGGAGAGCAAAGAATAATACAAAATGTAGTCCAAGAATTATCTCATAATCCGTTGCAACTTTTCTGTAAAATTATTCCAAATTTAAAAAGTTCATTTAAGAGGGGCGCCTGGGTGGCTTATTCAGTTAAGCAAGCGTTTGCCTTCAGCTCAGGTCATGATCCCAGGGGCCTGGGATCAGAGCCTCACATTGGGCTCCTAACTCGGTGGAGAGTCTGCTTCTCCCTTTCTTTCTGCCTCTGCCTCTCCCCCTGCCTGTGCGCACTTGCTCTTTCACTCTCTCTCAAATAAATAAAATCTTTTTTAAAAAGTTCATTTAAGAACTATTATTGGGCAGCCGGGGTGGCTCAGCAGTTTAGCGCTGCCTTCAGCCCAGAGCATGATCCTGGAGACCTGGGATCGAGTCCCATGTCAGGCTCCCTGCATGGAGCCTGTGTCTCCCTCTGCCTCTCTCTCTCTCTCTCTCTCTCTCTCTCTCTCTGTGTGTGTGTGTGTGTGTGTGTCTCATGAATTAATAATTTTTTTAAAAAATAAAAAAAGAGAACTATTATTAGTTTTTGGTCTTTTGCACCAAATTTTCATAGATATTACAAAATGTAAATATGATACTTTTAGGTGAGTCAGTGAGGCAGCTCTGAGGCTCATGACAAAAGAAGCACTGGCCATTGGTCAACATTGTGCTCTTTTGCCCTGATCCTTTCAAAGTCTATAGTTAAGTATAGGAGAACCAAACACAAGATTCAGTACAGGGACACCTGGGTGGCTCAGCAGTTGAGCGTCTGCCTTTGGCTCAGGGCCTGATCCCGGATTCCCAGGATCGAGTCCCACATTGTGCTCCTTGCATGGAGCCTGCTTCTCTCTCTGCCTGTGTATCTGCCTCTCTTTCTGTGTCTCTCATGAATAAATAAATAAAATCTTAAAAAAAAAAATTCAGTACAGCTGATTTAGGAATAAAATTGCAAGCATAACTGTTGAATGATGGGGATGAGTTAGGGAGTGTCATGGATCCAATTAAATTTGCTTGACTTCTGAGTTGCATCTCATTTCTGACACAAGAAATCCAGAGACTTTGGGCACCCTGCCATCCCTGAACTTCAATTTGATTGGCCTTAGAGTGGGGATAACACAAGTACCAGCCTCAGAGAATTGTGAGAATTAAGTAATATATGTAAATTGCTTGGCATAGGACCTTCCATAGGAATTGTTAGAGGGCCTTGGTGGGGCACTTCGGCAATAGTGGAGATTACTACGACTGCTTCCAACATTGATGGAAGAACTACTTCACTATAGATCTTGTCCCTACCGTCCATAAAATAAAGTTCATATTCCTTAGCATGACTTTTTTTCCTAAGGATTTTATTTACTTATTTAGTTGAGAGAGAGACAAAGCACAAGCAGGGGGAGGGGCAGAGGGAGCCAGAGAAGCAGGCTCCCCACTGAGCAGGGAACCCATGCAGGTGAGCCACCCACGCACCTGTCCTTAGTATGACTTCTAAAGCCAGTTTTATTTTTTTTTTTTAAAAAAGATTTTTGTTTATTTATTCATGAAAGACAAAGAGAGAGAGGCAGAGACACAGGCAGAGGGAGAAGCAGGCTCCAGGCAAGGAGCCCGATGTGGGACTGGATCCTGAGGCCATGGGATCATGCCCTGGGCCAGGGGCAGGTGCTCAACCGCTGAGCCACCCAGGGATCCCCTAAAGCCAGTTTTACTTTATGTGAGCAGCTCAATGTCCTGCAGCCATTGTTCCTGCCCCCTGAACGGCGTCTGCAGTGAACTTTCCAGAGCTGCCCCTATTTTTTCTGCCTCAGAGTCACTCTCTGTGGATCATTCTTCCAGATCTTGCTTAAATGCGCCTCCTCTGGGAAGCCATTTCCAACTCTCCCATCCTACCCGTCCGTGTACCTCAGAAGTACACCCTCCCGACTACAACTCATCTCCTTGTACTGCTGTTGCTTGTTTACCTACCCGGCACCTTTGCGAGGGGTGAAGATCAGAAAGATCAGAAATGACTACTTCTTAAAAAAAAAAAAAAGAAAGAAATAACTACTTCTTAATTTCCCATCAGACAGAACTTTGTAGTTCTAGTACAAATGCTCCCCACTCTGCTTTTGATGTGCTGGATTTTTGCTCAATCAATTAGAAAATGCTCATATTCATATCCTTTAAAATATTTGCAGAGGCTGAAGAAAAATACCCTAGCCGTGTATGGATAACCTCAGTACAGTCAGTAGGTTGAAGAAAATTAGCCCACCAGTTGTGTGACTGTCTCATCTCTTGATTTGTCCTCTCAGCTCTCTCCAAGTCTGAATCTCCTAAAGAACAAATTTTCAGGGAACACTGGGTTACAAAAAAGCAGGGGACAGCATTCACTCAAAGATCTTGTATCAATGCCATACTCAGCAGTGAGCAGTTAACATCCCTTTTGGGAAACCTCAATAATTTTCAGCTTATAAACTTCTTTTTTTAAAGATGTTATTTATTTATTGAGCATGGGGGGGCGGGCAGAATGAGTAGGAGAGAATCTCAAGCAGACTCCCCATTGAGCTGAGAGCCCATCCCACAACCCTGAGATCATAACCTGAGCCAAAATCAAGAGTCTGGTGCCTAACCAACTGAGCCACCAAGATGCCCCTCAACTTACAAACTTTTTAAGACCTTTCTGCATTAGACTTGAGTGGCGTTACCAATGTTTTTGTAAATATTTACTGTGTTTTTTACTTCTAACAATTTTGTGCTTTAATAAAGTGTTCTAAACATTACATAAAAATACAAGTCACCACTTCTTTTTTTTTAAGAATTTATTTATTGTTTCTAATGGCTGAGTAATATTCCACTGTATACATAGACCACATCTTCTTTATCCATTCATCTTTCAATGGACACCAAGGGATGAATGGATAAGGAAGATGTGGTCTATGTATACAGTGGAATATTACTCAGCCATTAAAAATGACAAATACCTACTATTTGCTTCGATGTGGATGGAACTGGAGGGAATTATGCTGAGTGAAATAAGTCAATCGGAGAAGGACAAACATTATATGGTCTCATTCATTTGGGGAATATAAAAAGTAGTGAAAGGGAATAAAGGAGAAAGGAAAGAAAATTAGTGAAAATATCAGTGAGGGAGACAGAACATGAGAGACTCCTAACTCTGGGAAATGAACAAGGGGTAGTGGAAGGAGAGGTGGGCAGGGGGTTGGGGTGACTGGGTGATGGGCACTGAGGGGGGGCACTTGGTGGGATGAGCACTGGGTGTTATGCTATGTGTTGGCAAATTTACCTCCAATTTAAAAAAAAAAGAATTTATTCATGAGAGACACACAGAGAGAGGCAGAGACATAGGCAGAGGGAGAGGCAGGGGTCCCTGCAGGGAGCCTGATGCAGGACTCAATTCCAGGACTCCAGGATCATGACCTGAGCCAAAGGCAGATGCTCAACCACTGAGCCACCCTGGCATCCCGAGGTCACCACTTCTTTGTCTGTGTATGTTCTTGGTACTTGACACATAATTGGTACCCAACAAAAATGATGAATCTAATGAACAAATATGAGTAGCAATACTGGAGAAATTAAAAAATGTTTTGGAAGAGGGGAGCCTGGGTGGCTCAGTCAGTTAAACATCCAACTCTATCTCAGCCCAAGTCTTGATCTCAGGGTGGTGAGTTCAAGCCCTGCATTGGAGCCTACTAAAAACAAACAAAAACTTTTGGAGGATAACTAATGAAAATGTATGTTTAGTTATTTTATTATTTTATTTTATTTTATTTTTAAAGATTTCATTCATTCATGAGAAACAGAGAGAGAGAGAGAGAGGCACAGAGACACAGGCAGAGGGAGAAGCAGGCTCCACTAAGGGAGCCCGACGCAGGACTCGATCCTGGGTCTCCAGGATCAGGCCCTGGGCCGAAGGCAGATGCTCAACCACTGAGCCACCCAGGGATCCCTTGTTATTTCATTAAACCTCATTTAGCTCATTTGAGTGAAAAACAGTATTGTTATTTATTTACTTCTGGTTCCTCTATAGAGCACATCTAATATTATTCTTTGAGATATTTGACCTTAGCTTTTTATTGTTCTTTCACCCTTCAGGTTCTAATTATAGGCACCTCTTGACATAACTTTTGAACTATCTGGAAAAACACTGGCCAGAAAAAAAAAATGATAAAATTTTTTCTAATGGTGAATAAACAAGGACAGACCCGACTTTCTAAATACTATGAACATGTGGAGATTAATAAGCGTACACTTCTTGAAACGGAAGTCATAAAGAGCTGTCTCTCCCGATCCAGTGAACAAGTAAGTTTCTGGTTCTGTCTTTTATCTCTGCGTTCAACTTGGCAATGGCAGATTTGTTATTACTGAGTCTCAAGGGCCATCATTTTCTTCAAACTACATTCTTTTCAACAGCTACTAGGGAAAATAACAAATGGAGTGAAATGAAGACTGAAGCATAGCTCTCTTTATGTCGCCTTAAGGAAAATACAAATAAGGAAAACCAGGAAAAGTCTTGAGTTCTTATTTAGGTCAGCACATTTGTCTCAAATTTATTCCAGCTCATAGGCATATCTTCTTTTTTGTCTGTATGAATGCAGCCCTCACAACTCTTAGGAGTGCTTCCAGCAGGTGGCTTTCTCTAAGCCAAGAGATAAAGGTCAGATTATTGGTTTATAGGTGAGCACTTGAGACCTGCTTTGTGCCAGAGGATAATAGTGTGATTCTCACGTAGAGCATAATTTTTTCCTGCTTATCATTTTTGTAAACTTAACACCAATGTAAAGGAGAACTAGTGATTTAAAAAACAAAGCAAATTTGAACTTGTCTTTTATTATGTAGATGGAGTAAGTGGAAGTTAAAAATTCCTATGAAACAACAAATCTATCCATTCTGTCAAAATAGAGGTTAGATACAAGTAGGAATTTTAGGAACTGGGCCTATTTTTACAAAGAAGTTTAATTGGAGAATTACTTAATCGGGGTCCTAAACTTTGAGTTCACTGGAAATCACTGAACAAATTGCAGCAAAAGCAGAAAGCTTGTTTAAACCACCCATTAATTTTGCCGGGTCTCCATTTCACAGCATATGTAGAAAGGCTGCCTGCAGGCACCACTGCTAGGTCTTAAAATATTAAAGTACATCAGTGCTCAGAAGTTACATGTTGGGACTGTGTTTCCCTTGGCTTCTAAATTGATTTTCCAGCGTCCACATCTCAGAGTCCTCTTTGAATTACTACTTTGGCCTGCCACGGCACACACTGCTTGCTTCATGCAGTTGTCAGAGGGAAACAGGAATGGTTAAAGGGCTGGGTGAAGAGCCTCATACTTGAAGTAAAGATAAACTCCAGAAGTATTTCTGTTGAATCTCTCTGCAGAATACAGGCACTGCACAGTTTCAAACACCATCTTCACTGATACATTATCTTTTGAAATATATGCCTTGGAACGATATTTTTGAAGCATTCTGAATTATTTTAGATTTTAAAAGGAACCCACTGGGCTTTGGGATAATTAGGCACTGAAGTAACACAATTGCAGCTTAGTTTTTATTTTATCCACAAAGGTGCTTTGGTACTTTTTTTTTTTTTTTTTTTAATGTCAGAAACTCCCAAGAGGCTTTGAAAAATGTTCTTTCAAATAGGTTGTGTTTCCTTGAAAGATCCAACTGAGCAGAAATCACACTGGCTCTACAGTGAGCCAAAAGCAACAGAATGGTCCTGCACTTCTTACCTTTATCCTAATTTCAAATAAGAGCCTCAAATTCCTGCATTTTATAGGTTGTCAAGTGGTTTTCCCATGGAAAAAAATTTCATAATTAAAACTAACAGCTTAATCTCCAGGAGCTTCTGGGCACCCAAGAGCAATCATGCCAGTGCAAACAGCCACACAGTTTATGCGTAATCACATTTGGCCAAGCACACCCAAAAATCCAAAGGAAGGGCAGCACTGCGCCGTTAGCCTGCTATCCAATTCCCATCTGCCCAGGGCCATCCCAAAACCCTTTGTACAATGGCTGTAGGAGAGAGATGAATTGGAAGGGAGTTGTTTTATCCACAAGTCAGTGGTGCTAACTTGTTATTAATTCATAGGAAGCAATGTTTACAATGGGAGATTTTCTCTAGCATCTGCCCCACAAAAGCCAAAACTTTAAATAATTTATAGAAGAGTCTACATTTATTCTTTTCATCAGCCTAAGAAAAAGAAATCAGGATTCTTTTTGCATGTGTGTATGCTGTGTATATTTGGTTGTTTGGTGGCTATTAAATAATACAAAATGAAATCTCTAATTGCTTCCAAAAGAGCCTATGGGAGATGAAAAGAAGAAAACCTTCTCTGTCATGTTGGCTTATTTTAATGTTGAGGCAGTTTAAAATGCTGATTATTTAGTACCTTTGCCTGCTGATTTCTACACAGAGTGAAGCAAAGGAATGAGAAGGAGTAAGGTGGGAACCCATGTGGCTGCTCCAATCGTTTTTTCCTGAACCGCCTCTCTGCCTCCCACTAGAGATGCTTCCAAGTAGTCCCCTGAATATTGTGAAGAAGCCACCAACAGGCAACCAACAAAGATTGTGTAACATTTTAATACTGTATATTTCTAGGAATATGTTGACCCATACTGAAATCAGAACCTAGAAATTATGCAGGCCTTTTTGAAGAGATCCTTGGAACCATAGGAATTAATGTCTTTTTTTTTTCCTAGTGCTCTTTCATTGAGTTTAAGGATTTCAAGCTGATATATCGACAGTATGCAGCTCTCTTCATTGTGGTTGGAGTTAATGACACAGAGGTGAGATAATAGAGGAGCCTATGGAAAATGCAAGAAAATTAGGAATGACAGACTGATTTTTACTCCCCTTAAATTGTCATTTCCTACTCACCTAAGAGTTCTCTTGCTTGACTCTTGGAGGTCTTGGTTTCTATCAAGGCTAGGGAAAGCTATGTGGAAGAAAAATCCCTAGGATTGTTCCTGGATTGGAGGAGCACCTGTGAGGAAGCATAAAACTCCAGAATGCTTTTCCCAACCCTAGGCAACACCAGTGTCTTGTTGTTCTGTGTGGCACAGTGGGACAGCTTAGACAGGTAGAGGCCAATCAACTGTAGCATTAAATATAAGCTGACATATCAGAAACCTGAGCAAACTGTAACAATGATTGTGTTGTGATTGAATTTCCTCAGATTCAGTCTACCTTTCTAGAAGCGTCAGTCTCAAGTCAACAGAACCTATGGCTCTGGAATCCCTGCAAAGGCGTTTAAGATTTAAGATACTTTCAGAATTTCAGTTGGTTGTTTTTTATCTGTGAACCAGATTTTAAGGTAGTTTCCCATCTTCACAAATGGAGAAGTGGTGGCATGACAAACGTGAAATGTTGTTTCAGCCAGTTGATGATAAAGTCAGGGAGAAGACCTCAAAACTCAATCTGGTTTCAGTCCCACTAAATTCATTAGGGACTTAAAATCTTAAGGTTAAGGCTTTCACTGTTCCTTCTTTCAAACAAGTGAGTCGTAGAACTACTCTGAATATTTGTCAGTGTCTAATTTACACATGGGCCATACTAAAACTAATTGTACCTTTTCTTGTTTATTTCAGAATGAGATGGCAATTTATGAATTTATCCATAACTTTGTGGAAGTGTTAGATGAGTACTTCAGCCGAGTGGTAAGTCTAATGGCTAAAAAATGGTTTTGCCCACCGCCCAACTTCCCAGAAATGGGTCTGTATGAAGAACCTGTGTTAGTATAAAGCTTTAATATGTAAAAGTTAAAACCCAGATGATGCCACATTTTCTTTACCTTTCCTTCTGGCTTATCCAAAGTGCTACAAAACCTATATGTGTGCCTTATGTTCTTCTTTATAAAGAACCAGTTCTACAAGACTAAGAACTGCTTATGTCTTTCTTTTAATTAAGAGATTTGGGGCACCTGGGTGGCTCAGTGGTTGAGTGTCTGCCTTCAGCCCAGGGCATGATCCTGGGGTCCTGGGATCAAATCCCACACTGGGCTCCCTGCATGGAGCCTGCTTCTCCCTCTGCCTATGTCCCTACTTCTCTGTGTCTCTCATGAATAAATAAATAAAATCTTAAAAAAATAATAATAATTAAGAGACTTTGCTATTTAACTTACTCTCTGTCTCTTTTCCCTTTCTTTCTTTCTTTCTTTTTTTTTTTTTTTTTTTCTGTTTCCCTTCCTAAGGCACTAGGAACCTTTTTAGTTTAGGAATCATTTCCGTCCAAATCTTTGCTTTTATGATCAAAACCAACTCCCCTTAAGGAATACATGAGTTCCTTTCCAGCAGCCCCCTTTTTAAAGATTTTATTTATTTATCTGAGAGAGAGAGAGACAGTGTGTGTAATTGTGTGTGTGCATGCGTGCATGTGAGAGTGGGGAGAGGGGCAGAGGAGGAGGGAGAGAATCTCAAGCAGACTTCCCCCTGAAAGCAGAGCCTCACATGGGGCTCAATCTTACTACCCTGAGATCATGACCTGAGCTGGAACCAAGAATCAGATGCTTAGCTGACTGAGCCACCCAGGTGCCTCCCTGTTTTGTCTTTAAAAGACAAAACAAAAAACCCCAGAATTTTGAAATACAATTTACATGCCCCGATACTCACGCATTTAATGTATATTAGGTTTTAGTACTTCCACAGAGTTGTGCAACCATCAGCACAATTTTAGAATATTTCATACCCCCAACAAACACCATAGCTATTAGCATTTCCCTCCCAGCAATCCCCCTCCCTGGCTCCAGGCCCTAGGTAATCGCCAATCTACTTTTTGTCTCTATGGGTTCACCTATTCTAGACAGTTTATTTATATAGAATTGTACAACATGTGGTCTTTTGTGGCTTTTTTCTTTTTTTACTTAGCATATGTTTTCAAAATTCATGTGTCACACGATTCATGTATCACATGTTATAGCATATGATGTGTCAGTACTTCTTTCCTTTTTATTGCCAAATAATATTCTGCTATATGGATATGCCACATATTGTTTATCCAGCTAATAGTTGATGGACATTTGGGGGTTAATGGTACTTTTGCCTATTATAAGTAATGCAGCTTTGAACATTTGTGTAAACATTATTGCGTAGCATCATATTTTCAGTTTTCTTGGTTATAATATACCTAGGAGTAGAATTGCTAGGTGATGTGGTAACTCCACGTTTAACATTTTGATGCACTTTGTTTTCCAAAGTGGCTGCATGATTTAAATTCTCATCCATAGTGTCTGAGGGTTCTGATTTCTTCGTGGTCTTGGCAAGACGTTTTATTTTCTGTCTTTCTGATTATAGCCATCCTGGTGGGGATGAAGTGGTATAGAGGCCAATACATTGTGGTTTTGAGGGATGCCTGGGTAGCTCAGTGTTTGAGTGTCTGCCTTTGGCTCAGGGCATGATCCTGGAGTCCCAGCATTGAGTCCCGCATCGGGCTCCTTGTGGGGAGCCTGCTTCTCCCTCTGCCTGTGTCTCTGCTTCTGCCTCTCTGTCTCTCTCATGAATGAATAAATAAAATCTTTAGAGTGATTTTTTTAAAATTTTTTATGATAGTCACACACACACAGAGAGAGAGAGAGGCAGAGACACAGGCAGAGGGAGAAGCAGGCTCCATGCACCGGGAGCCCGACGTGGGATTCGATCCTGGGTCTCCAGGATCGTGCCCAGGGCCAAAGGCAGGCGCCAAACCACTGCGCCACCCAGGGATCCCTAAATAAAATCTTTAAAAAAATATATGGTTTTGATTTGCATTTCACTAATGCACAGCAAATATTGAGCATCTTTTCATGTGTTTATTGGCCATTTTTATATCTTCTTTGGAGAAATGTCTGTTTAAATCCTTTGTCCATTTTTCAGTTGAATTATTTGTCTTTTTATTGTTGAGCTGTAAGAGTTCTTTATATATTTTGAATACAGATCTCTTTGAATTGATTGGATAGAAAAATCTTTGAACTAATTGAATACAAATACAAATATTGATAGGTATTTGGTGGAAGAAATTTTCTTTTTTTTTTGGTAGTGTTCTGTGAATTACAAGAGTTTTTAATTTTGATAAAGTTCAATTAATTTATTTTTCCTTTTTTGCTTATGTTTTTGGTGTCATGTCTAAAAAGGCTTTGCCCAACTTAAGATCATGAAGATTTACTCCAGTGTTTTCTTCTTCTTCTTTTTTTTTTTTAAAGATATTATTTATTCATGAGAGACACAGAGAGAGGCAGAGACATAAGCAGATGGAGAAGCAGGCTCCATGCAGGGAGCCCAATGCAGGACTCGATCCCAGGATCCCGGGATCATTACCTGAGCTAAAGGCAGATGCTCAACCGCTGAGCCACCCAGGAATCCCAAGTGTTTTTTTCTTTTAGTTCCTACATTTAGTTCTTTGATCCATTTTGAGTAATTTTTATATATGGTGTGAGGTAGGGGTCTAACTTCATTCTTTTGTATGTAGATATCCAATTTTCCCAACACCACTCTGGGAAACGAATTAGGGGTTGTGGAAGGGGAGGAGGGCGGGGGGTGGGGGTGAATGGGTGACGGACTCTGAGGGGAGCACTTGACGGGATGAGCACTGGGTGTTATTCTGTATGTTGGCAAATTGAACACCAATAAAAAAATAAATTTATTACTTAAAAAAAGTTTAAAAAAATAAATAAATAATAAAAAAAATAAAAAATAAATTTAAAAAAAGGTTACATCTTGGGACGCCTGGGTGGCTCAGTGGTCAAGCATTTGCCTTCGGCCTGGGTCATGATCCCAGAGTCCTGGGATCAAGTCCCACATCACGCTCTCCTGCAGGGAGCCTGCTTCTCCCTCTTGCCTGTGTCTCTGCCTCTCTGTGTGTGTCTCTCATGAAAAAATAAATAAAATCTTTAAAAAAAAGAATTTATATCTTCAGGGGTGCCCGAGTGGCTCAGTTGGTTAAATGTCTGCCTTTGGCTCAGGTCAGGATTCCGGGGTCCTGAGATGGAGCCCTGCATTACACTCTCTGCTCAGTGGGGAGCCTGCTTCTCCCTCTCCCTCTGCTGCTTCCCCTGTGTCTGCTCTCTCTCTCTCTCTCTCTGTTAAATAGATAAATAAAATCTTAAAAAAAAAAAAAAGTTATATCTTCAGTCTAACTCCTAATACCTGAAGTAAAGTTTGTTTTTTTTTTTTTTTTTTAATTTTTATTTATTTATGATAGTCACACAGAGAGAGAGAGAGAGAGGCAGAGACACAGGCAGAGGGAGAAGCAGGCTCCATGCACCGGGAGCCTGATGTGGGATTCGATCCCGGGTCTCCAGGATCACGCCCTGGGCCAAAGGCAGGCGCTAAACCGCTGCGCCACCCAGGGATCCCTGAAGTAAAGTTTGGCAAGCTGCTTCTGCATGGGGACAGTCAACTATCCTGTTTTCATTGCTTTAGTGCAGTGGTTCTCAAAGTACGGTTCCTGGACCAGCAACATAAACATCCTTGGGAACTTGTTTAAAAAACAAACTGTGGGCCCACCCCAGAATATTGAATCAGAAACTCCGAATTGAGGTTCAGCAATCTGTTTCAACAAGCCTTCTGGATGATTCTGATGCATGCTTAGATTTGAGACCCACTGACTTAATGCATAAGGAAAGCTGGAAAGCTGCCTGTGGCCTGTGAGATGGTTGTGCATCTAGCTAGGAGTTAGTGCCGCTGAAGCTGGAAGAGGGAAAAAGGTCAGGCCATTCCAGAGACTGTCCATGAGGGGGTCCATGAGGGGTAGGGGACATTAAGGCTGGCTTTTTTTTTTTTTAAGATTTTATTTTATTTATTTATTCATGACAGAGAGAGAGAGAGAGAGGCAGAGACACAGGCAGAGGGAGAAGCAGGCTCCATGCACCGGGAGCCATACGTGGGATTTGATCCTGGGTCTCCAGGATCGCGCCCTGTGCCAAAGGCAGGCGCCAAACCGCTGCGCCACCCAGGGATCCCCAAGGCTGGCTTTAAAGTCCATCTTTCTACCGACTGCTTGGAGAGAGTGCCACAACTGAGCACTGTCTGATAGAACTTTCAGCCACTGCAGAAATGTACTATACCTGTGCTATCCAGTACAGTAGGCACCAGCCACATGTGGCTTTTCAAAATTTGAAATGTGATTAGTGTAAAGGAGGAAATGAGGAATTTAATTTTAATTTGTTCGATTCGCCATATGATGCTGGTGGTTACCATACTGGACAGGACAGCTCTGGCTGCTGCCTAAACACAGTAACCACTCCCTTAAGACAGACTGGTTTGCTGGTTTGCAAGTCAGGGTTAGTGACTCAGAGCTGACCATGATTAGCCATTTTAAGGGAATACCTATCAAGAAGAATAACATTTCCCCAAAAAGTAATATTTTAAACCTGGGATAATCATGAGTGAGTCCAAGCAGTATCATTGCTAAGGTTTTTAAAATTACCATTATTATATTCGGTGACCGAGAATAAATAGCATGTTGCTGAATTCTTGCTGTAGTCCTGGGGAGAGAGTCAGTAACCACATGAACCACAGAAGTAAAGATTAGAATTTAATTTAAACTGGTGACTACACAGGACTCCAGAAGTACTGTGAGATGGCTCAGTTTAGGATGACAGTAGCAAAAAGAAGAGAAAAGAGGAGGGAAGACAGTACTATGGGAAAGAAAATAGAATCTGTCCCACTCGGAGAATGCCGTGTCATCTAAGATTTATTTTTAGGTTTGTGAGTTTTAAACATTCTTTCTGAGACTATTTTAATCTTAGTTTCCAAATCTTAAATTTGGAGATGAGTCTCATGCTGTCTGGGCTGAAAGAAGCATCTCAGCATCATATTTCAAAACAAAAAGACAACCCAGTTAGCTTCCATGGAGGCAGTTTTGCAGGAGAGGATGGTGGGGTCAGGGTTGTTACTGCTTCACTGGACAAACCTTAAGTCCTTTCAGATATGAATTTAACTGTTTACTTTTTTCTCCATGATTTTTTTATGAAACAAACATCTAAGATCGTTGAAAAAAATTAGAAACACATATAAGCAAAAAGAAAGGGGAGAAGATCATGAGTAAGCCCGTGACTTACTGATATATATTATTGGGTACGTTTCCTTTTAGACATTGTATATCTGTCAGTATCTAATTGTGTCTGTATCTTTCTCTATGTGTACATATATCCATGGGATAATACTGTAGATACCCTGCTGTAACTTGCTTTTTTTACTTAATGGTGTTAATACTTAGAGATCTATACCCTCATTTGTGGATCTGCTATAATTTATTTAACTAGTGCCCCTTTCATAGATACTCAGCTTGTTTTCAGTAATTTGCTACCATAAACAGCATTACCATGAACATCCCACCACACAGTGTTGTGCTGTTATCTAATTATTTCTTTTGGTTAAACTTCTAGAAGTAAAATTGATGGATTCAGAGGGCGTGCAAACATATCAAATTAGCTATCATCCGTAAAGGTTGAGTTGGTCTATTCCCTCTATGTTCAGCGGATGAATTGTTCTGGTTGGCAAAATTCCTCCAAACTGCCATTTTATAAAAAAGCACAGTCAAAGGGCGCCCGGGTGGTGCAGGGACCCTTGGTTTAACTCAGGTCCTGATCTCAGGGTCATGAGATGGAGCCCCAAGTCAGGCTCCACGCTCAGGGCTTGCTCTCTCTCTGCTCTGCCCCCAACTCGTGCGCATGCACGCCCTCTCTAGCTCTCAAATAGATAAATCTTTAAAAATAAATAAACAAAAAGCACAATCCCGGACTCAAGGCCTTCCTGCTCTCGGACTTCTACGACGTACAGAGCTGCTTCCCTGACCTGCTTCGAGGCTGGTGGCCAGAGCAGCTGCAAACTCTGCTAGGCGCCTGCGTCCCAGTGTCTCATTCTCATCCTTGTACTTTTTTCTCTTTTCCAGAGTGAATTAGATGTATCCTTTTTCAAAGCTGTGAGCCAAGTTTTCCTCAGTAGGCAAAGCACAGGCTAGTCCTGATCAGGTAAGTGCCATGGGGGCAGGAAAAGGATTCAGCAGAAACCAGAATCTAGAATGCTAATCATCCATCAACAAGTAACAAAATAGAGGTGCAAAAGCTTTGCAGAAACACCTTTGCTCTTTTTTTACAAAATAATTCTTTTTTTTTTTTTTTTTTAAGATTTTGTATTTATTTATTCATGAGAGACACAGAGAGAGGCGCAGAGACACAGGCAGAGGGAGAAGCAGGCTCCATGCAGGGAGCCCAATGCGGGACTCGATCCTAGGACTCCAGGATCGCACCCTGGGCGGAAGGGAGGCGCTCAACCTCTGAGCCACCCAGGCGTCCCAAAGATTCTTTTTTTTTTTTTTTTTAATGATAGTCACAGAGAGAGAGAGAGAGAGAGAGAGGCAGAGACACAGGCAGAGGGAGAAGCAGGCTCCATGCACCGGGAGCCCGATGTGGGATTCGATCCCGGGTCTCCAGGATCGCGCCCTGGGCCAAAGGCAGGCGCCAAACCGCTGCACCACTCAGGGATCCCCCAAAGATTCTTATTGGGACTATTGGGACTTAATTCTTATTAAGACTGTTATATTTTTCAGACAGGGCAAAACTATGGTCATAGTTGATAATAACTGGTATAATAATGCAACTTCTTTAACCTTTACAGAATTTAATGCAGCCAGAAAGTGCTTAGTCCTCCTGGAGAGAATGGATTTTCATGCATCCAAGTATAAATCTCCAGAAATCCCTTACGTGATCAGATTTAGGCCTTCAAGGATGATAAACCGGAGGGTTAAAGAATTGCCTGACTTGTATTCATTTACTTTTATAATAGAGAAAGCTCTCTTTTTCTTCTCTTTCTAGTCCTTTTTATCAAATTATGCAAGGGCCCCCAAACAGTAGTTGCTCCAAATACCGTAGGCCTGTGGATTTTGACAGGGGCCCACTAGGCTTTGTGTGAGTGCTCTGGAGGCAAGTTGACCTTTTTTTTTTTTTTTTTAAGATTTTATTTGTTCATTTGAGAGAGGGAAACATGAGCAGGAAGGACAGGAAAGGGAGAAGCAGGCTCCCCACTGAGCAGGGAGCCAATGTGGGGCTCAATCCCAGGACCCCAGGATCATGACCTGAGCTGAAAGCACACGCTTAACCATCTGAGCCACCCAGGCGCTCCACAAGTTGACTTTTAAGTTAATTTTTACTTCAGAAATCTGCTTACCACTTGTAAGCAATTAATGAGAGAGTCCTTTGGGAAAAGCACCAGGCTTAAATCTAAAATAGTAACATTAAATATAACATGTTAATTATAACATGTTTCTATATACATATATATACATTAGACATCAGTATATTTGGGAGAAATGGCCATTTAGCTTTTACTACTGATAGAAAATATGTTGATCAACTCCATTTGCAGCTGTATCTGGAAGCCTCTTAAATTAACTGGGAAAATCTGAGTGCCCTCTAGTGGTGAGTGACCTAAATCTATAGGATTCCTTTGACCTAGGACACCCAAGATCAGACTGTACGTTAAGGTATATTTTTACTCAGCACCTTACGTTCCGTTTAAACTAAGCCCTTTATAAAGCAATTCAAAATAAATCTCTTCCTCCTGTACAGGGGAATAAGAGAAATGCCTTTTGATTTAAAAAGTCTTCAGAGGGACGCCTGGGTGGCTCAACGGTTGAGCGTCTGCCTTCAGCTCAGATAGTGATCCTGGCCCGGGATCAAGTCCCACGTCAGGCTCCGTGCGTGGAGCCTGCGTCTCCCTCTGCCTGTGTCTCCGCCTCTCTCTGTGTGTCTCTCATGAATAAATAAATAAAATCTTTAAGGAATAAAAAAATAAAAGTCATCGGGAAGATAGGAAAAGCTATTAGACCCCTCCCTAGGAATATAGAAACCCAAGTTTCTCTTTTGAACCTGCCACAAACTGTATGTGTTGGGAAAGACACATCAACCCTTCATCTCAAAATAGTAGAATTAGGCTAGAAGAGCTTTAACATCCTCTCAGCCTTAATAGTTGATGTTGCCATGACTCTAGGTAAATGAGCTGAGCTACCTTTCACCCAGAACAGGAAGAGAGACTGTAACTAGTCTGGAAATTCAGAGAATTAAAATGAATCAAATATAACAGGGTATATATTATATAAGCTGAACTAGTTGCATTGATGCATCTTATATATTGAATAGATGTTTATTAGAAGTAGAGACGGGTTTGTCTTTATAGTTCTCTGGTATAGTATAGTTCCAGGTAACGATCTCCAGCATTCTCTTTCTCTTCTCTTTTTTAAGATTTTATTTTTAAGCAAATCTCCACACCCAACATGGGGCTCAAACACAACCCCAAGATCAAGAGCCCCATGCTCTTCCCACTGAGCCAGCCAGGTGCCCCGAGTTCCAGCATTCTTGTTCAAATTTAATTTCCACACCAAGGCACACAGTTTGCTATCTTTTCCCTTTATTTTACTTAGTTTCATTTTTGCCTTCCCTTCCTTTTTTTTAGGGGGAGGTTTCCAAGTTTTATTCAAGAACTCATGCAAAATATTTGGGATAAATGGGTTTTAATCCTCATCTTCTTCCTCTTCTGTGTCCTGGTTAGTTTGGAAGTAACGCAACTCGTAACTCCCTTTGCTGTTAGCAACTACGCGCAATCAGTCATGGAGGTTATTCTTCAAATACTTTTTTGGTGAGATATTTCAAATACCCTTTTTTTTTTTTTTTAAGATTTTATTTATTCATTCATGAGAGACACACACAGAGAGGCAGAGACACAGGCAGAGGGAGAAGCAGGCTCCACGCAGGGAGCCCGACATGGGAGTCAATCCCAGGTCTCCAGGACCAGGCCCTGGGCTGAAGGCAGTGCTAAACCGCTGAGCCACCCAGGCTGCCCTCAAATACCTTTGGAAAAAGGCACCTCAGAAGTTACAGGATTCTTGCTCTTGCTGCTTTCTGTGGTTACAACCGCTCTACTGAGATTCCCAGCTTTTCCATTCACTTTGATTCTCTCTTGAAGAAAGTGCTCAAAATTGGCAGCATCCATGATTCCATCTTCTATAGGGTGGGTGCAATCAAGGGTAAACTTCAGAACTTGCTTCTTTTTTTTTTTTTTTTTTTTTTTTGCCCCCTTTGCCACAAGCTTTTTCACAGGTGCCATGGTGGCAGCGGAGGCAGAAAGGAAACTATTTTTTTAAATCAAAGTACGAATAACATATAATGTTAGTTTCAGACATACCTCTGGCTAGTTTTATATATTTAGCCCTTCAGAATGACAGGTGTATCCACCTGACAGATTAGGAATTTTGCTTCATCTTTAGAGAAGGGAACTGAATCTGTCCAGACCTGGAAGTGTATGCCTCTGCTCCAGGCATAATTTCACCTGGACTTCCAGTGGCCTAAAAGTGGAAAAGATGGTGGATAGAATATGGGATACCTCTCTCCTATTAACATTTTCAGAGGGTTTCTACCCTTAGCCATCTGAAAAAAAAAATCAAATTAAAACCCATGCATTTACTCTGCCTCGTACATAGTTCTTTCTAACTAGAAGGACCTCTAGGCACCAGTTTCATAACAGTAAGACAAGGGAGCCTTTTAGAGGTGCAGCCTATGTCCTGCCCCCTCGGTGTAGGCCAGAGGTCTTCTCCATCACTGCCCTAGGAGCATATGACCAGCAACCTGCTGAAGCAGCTACCATGGTTCGGGTCTGCTCTGCCAGGAAAGCTTCTTCAGGCCTTGAAAGCCTGCAAACAAGCAACCAATAGAATTGCAACCTGGAGCTTGTTCTCCCAACACTCACAACACCTATCTTTGTGTTTGCTCAGGCTTAAGAAAGCCTTCTTTGTCCACCCACATGGAATAGACGTGCTTCAAAGCTTGGTTTTGGTGTAGCACCAGGAGGATGGAAGTCAAAACCTCATGGAATTCCCAAGAAGCCATTGACTTGCAATCTTTTTCTTCAGAAGCGTCACCACCCTGAAGCATTTTAAGAATGGGGCAGCTTTCCAAAGTCCACATGGTTAGACTTTGAGAAATAAAAACACACTGTTTATATACAAGCCCTAGAATGGGCTTGTTCTACTGCTAATAAGACTAACAGCACAGAACAAGACAAGTGGGATTTTAAAAAGAAATGACCTGGGGACACCTGGGTAGCTCAGCCGGTTAAGCATCCAACTCTTGGTTTCAACTCAGGTCATGATGTCAGGTTTCTGGGATAGAGACCCTCCTCACAGCAGGCTCCACGCTCAGCAGGGAGTCTGCTTCCCCTCTCTCCCTCTGCCCACCCCCTACCCCCTGCTCATATTCTCTCTCTCTCTCTCAAATAAATATATATTTTTGAAAGAAAAGAAATGACCTAAGCACAAGAAATTAGGACAGAAATTCTGGGCTTCTTGAAAACCCTTTCACTAAGTGGCAACTCTATGTTGCAGGTGCAGGTAGTGTCAGTGTCAGGGACCCTCGGGACCAAGCATGTCAGTGACCTAAATCATTCACATGCCATGCATAAGATCCTGTACATTCTTCACATTCTACTCCACCCACTGAGCTAAAATGTTGCCCAAAGATTCCCGAGGCCCTGCTTCTATACGGAAAGTTTAGTAGACTTATTTAAGAATTCAAGTTCTGGAGGTGCCTGGGTGGCTTAATTGGTTGAGCGTCTGCCTTCAGCTCAGGTCATGATCCTGGGGTCCTGGGATTGAGCCCCACGTCCGGCTCCCAGCTCAGCAGGGAGTCTGCTCCTTCCTCGCCCTCTGCCCCTCCCCCCATTTGTGTTCTCTCTCACTTGCTCTGCTTTGCTTTCTCTCTCAAATAAATTACAAAAAAAGATTTCAAGTATATATACTTCTCCACACAACTGAGGGCAGGGATGACAGCTTGGGATGGTAACTGGTGGGACGATAACCCACATATATGCGAGGGAAGTAAAGCAGGGAACAGGCTAGAAACCCTCTTTGTATTCCAGGACCCCTACCCCACAAATATAGGTTAGGCCTAGAATCCAGAATGTTTTTTTGATTCAAAAATACCTTTTACATAAATCTTCAGAACATTCATGTTTTTATTTTCTAAGTCCTTAAAACCCCAAAGCCTGAGCAATTAATTCTAGAAACTTAAAGCTTCTGTGGGTGATGTAAAAGTACCTCTTTCCTGTAGCTGAAGGTGGGAGAGAAGGAAGGGCCTCCATCCTGCGTGTACTCTCCGCAACTCAGCAAGTTTTCGACCATGGTCCTCCCTGGAGGAATGAAGGCATCTGGGCAACAGTAATCAGCACCAGTTTATAGTTAGGCCCTGGTCAGGACCCAGAGCCCACCATGGGGCATCAACCTCTCAATCCTTCATTACCTTCCTAAAATCCCAAACACCCTTAGAGGTCCAGAAACCAGAATAGGGCTCCTCTGAATAAGAGATAACTTCACACCGACTTAATGAGAAATCACAACAGTACTTGTTCAACTAGCGGCTCTGTTAATACTGGCAAGAACAAAGAAGTTCTCCAGGGAAGCCACCCAACACCCAAATAGTAGCTTCTAAATAAGCTGAAATTGTGCCCGTGTTCTCTCAGAAAGGTCACAATAATTGATTAAGTCATTACCAAAGGGTTTCTTTTGAGGCACGATGGAGTATGTGATTATATCAGGAATTGCTTGATAATGTCAGATAGGAGTAAACTAGCTCACCATTCCCTGAAGGTTACATTTAGCATCATAGGATTTGTGTACTTGGGAGCTAGAAGAAAACTACAGTCATCAGGTTAAAACCTCGTATTTTAAATGAAAAGACTGAAGCCCAGAGAGGTTCTGTGACATGTCGTCAACCATAGATCTACTCTAGGGCAGAATGGTACCAGTCTCTGGGTTTCCAGGGCTATAAAATTAGATAGGAGATTAAATTTGACATGTTTTTTAAAAATGTGTTATGTGGAGTAGATTGAAGCAACTTAGTCTCTAAACAAAACATTTGTAAAGTGCCTGTCACAGGCTCTCTAGTGGTGTCCAAGGCTTTCCTAAAGTAGGAAAAGCAGGGCAGCCCCGGTGGCTCAGCGGTTTAGCACGGCCTGCAGCCTGGGGTGTGATCCTGGAGACCCGGGATCGAGTCCCACGTTGGGCTCCCTGCATGGAGCCTGCTTCTCCCTCTGCCTGTGTCTCTGCCTCTCTCTCTCTCTCTGAATAAAAAAAAAAAAACATTAAAAAAGAAAAAATCTTAAAAAAAAAAAAGTAGGAAAAGCAGTTTTGAAGAAACAACTTTTGGCTGGAGGAGTCAGACATGATGAGAGAACCTGAATGTCTTGATAAGAACGTGCTCTCCAAAATCGAGTTCATGTTTAGTAATTTTCTTTTTCTTTTTCTAGTAGTCTCCATGCCCAGCATGGAGCCCAGGGCAGGGCTTGAACTCCCAACCCTGAGATCAAGACCCAAGTTGAGATCTAGAGTGTGACACCCAACTGACTAAGCCACTCAGGCACCCCACATTTAGTGATTTCTAAACATCTTTTTCTTTTTAAAATATTGACAGCAGGGTTGTACGGGGTGAGAGCTGGCCCATGCAGCTAGTCCAGTCTTTGGGAAGGGTAGGCACCAAGAGGTAAGGGAGCCAAAACCATCTCAGCATGAGAACCAGTCAGTGCTGTCATGAGTGAGGAGTCTCAGAATTATGAACAGTCCTCAAGGGAGTCAGCTGTTTACTTGGGAAAGGGATGTGAAGGTTCCAGATTGAACAGCCCTGCCTTCCAGGTTTCTCTGGTTCTCACTGGCCTTTGCCCTCACCTTATTTCCTTAAACTGTGTTCTCTGCATCCATCCGCTGCTATTCCTCCCTACTGAGGATGTCTGCCTTCTGCCCCTGATCCATGCTTCCAGGTTCTGTTGGTTTTCCTCAGGAAGTGTGACAGCAAGTAAGGAAGAGGGTTAGAAAAAAGCCAGAGAAACTGACAGGCTCATATGACCCAATGCTAACTCTCTTATTTGTGATTTTACATAAATCTGTATAAATTTTTTAAAAATTACACCTGCATGTGTTGTTGTTCTTAGGATATAAATGGACCTTTAAGGAAAATCCCATTAAAAAAATTAACTCCTTTTCAGTGGCCTAATTAATAAGACACAATACCAAGCCTACAAATGGACAACAGACCGTCTAACAGGGAGAGTATATCCAGGACTGTGCACAGTCCTCACGATGACAGTGTTTTACACAGCAGTATTCGATTTTCTGTAGGAAATGTGAACACAAAGCCCCTTCATGGTTTATCTAATTTCATGGCAAACTGAATTAAACTATAAATGTGAGAGCAAGTTTTTCCCCATCCCACTTAGTTTATCAAGAACTTTGCGTAGGTGAGATCTTAAAAAAAAAAAAAGAAATTGAATAAGACAAGGAATCTGAGACCAAAATCTAGAGTTAGAAATTTTACTTTCTAGGCTGCGCTCTGCCTAGGAATTGCTTTTCAGGTCCCATGTGAACGTTTGCTGCTCAATTTTCTCTTATTAAAGGATAACTAGACCACCACAGTGGCATTAAAAATACCATACTGAAAAAAAAAATACCATACTGAAAATGTGATTTATGATCCAGAGACCAAAATTCCAGTGTAGGAACCAGAAACATTTCAAGCACTTTAATTAAAAATTGGTTTCAAGTGGCACTGGTGGGGCCCTAAGATAGTCAACTCCGATCCACATTACGCAGAGAGGCTCTTGGGTTCAGGACTGAGAGGAAATGGGGCTTTCTGAATCTGCTCTTTGGGAGACTGCAATTCATTTCAGTTCCAACGTTAGAGTGCCTTAAGGGTCTTTAAGTTAGTCAAGTTCAGTATAACGCGAAGGTGGGACCCTCCTGAAGTAGTCATTCTCAGCTTACCACGTTAACAGACCAACAGCCTGGACCTCTCTTGCTTCATCCTATTCCAGATGTCAGGGTTGAAGCAGGTTTGCCTGTTCATTGCCATGGGGCTTAGCATACAAAGCATTTTTTGGGTCCCTGCTCACCTGACACCGTGGCCCACATGCCATTACTCTTGCTTCACCATTGTGTGTGTACAAGTAGCTTATAAACCAAATCAAGATGTAAACAACAGCTGGATTCTTACTTTAAAGGAGTCACATGATTCCAGGGGGAAAATCAGCTTTCAGGCTTTTGCCTCACATTGGATTTGGTCTGTGGTGTCCCTATATAGTGCCAGAAAGCTACATGGTTATTAAGGGTTTGAATCAGATACTCAGATAGACAGGCAGTCACATGCCCACAGTACGGAATGACCTCAGCGAACAACTCATGTTTCTAGGATGTTGGGAAATTCGACTTGCTGAAAGACTTTGTCCTTACAATGTGAGGATGTCAGTGGCTGATATGATTCAGCAGCAAACTCTAATCTGAATTTCAAAACAACTGGCCTCTTGCTCAAGGGGACATCTGAATTTTAGATCTAGATCATCTACTTGCCAAATTCTTCAGAGCAGCTCAATCTCTGAACCAATTCAAATAGAATAAAATTAGATCTCTTCTCTCCAAGAAAATCACCTAGGAGGAGTTGAGCTTTTCTACAAGGCTTTCATTGCCCCTTAGTGACTATAACAGGGGGATCCTGAAGGCCATTTTTCATGCAGACACCTGTGCTCCGCAACTCCACTTCTTTTTACCTAGTTGAAATTCCCACTTTGTTTGGCTTCTAAATTCTGGCTTCTGGGTCTGATTGAGTCAAGGGCCTAATATTCCAGTCCCAATTTACCATGGACAAAGCAATCATCTATATAATTGGAAGACATAATTAATAGGTATATCAGAGTAAAGCTTTTTTTTTTTTTTTCCTTTTCTGGGTCATTTAGGGACAGTTCCCATGGGCTCCTGAAAGTTTATTCTGCTAGAGGACTATTTGCACAGAGCTTAATGAGATATTAATGCAGAGCCTAATAGTAACCTAAAAGCATTCACAGAGTTGTCTCATTTTCTACAGATGTATTTCACAAAACAAATAAAATACAGACTTGAACACCTTGAATTACTGAAAAAAATCAAGTGGTAGTGATTCACTATTTAATTATGAACTCCCCTAGTGCATTTAAGTCACTCATTTGTTGAAGTTTGTCTATTTGAAACAATGTTTCAATCAGCTGTATTTTTTTTTTAGCTGTTGTTTTTTTAATAGACCCGGATCATGTTCTTTAGAGATGGAAATAAGCTCTTAAAAATGTAGAATTCAGAACCATTCAATATTGTCATCATCTCATTCTAGTTCCCCTTCCCCTTTCACAAAAGTTTTCTGAAGGGGTTCCTGGTGGAGGAAGAATTTGGCTCTTTGCAATTAGCTAATCATAATCTAACATTTTGTCTTCCCCCATGCTCTATACTAACCTTCCACTAGGAACAGCAGTGCACTAAAGTGGCTCCATAATTTCTTTTAAGATTTATTTATTTATTCATGAGAGAGAGAGAGAGGCAGAGCAAAGGCAGAGGGAGAAGCAGGCTCCATGCAGGGAGCCCGATGTGGGACTCGATCCCAGGACTCCAGGATCACGCCCTGGGCCAAAGGTAGGTGCCAAACCGCTGAGCCACCCAGGCGTCCCTCCATAATTCTCAAATGAGTATTTTTAGAACTGTTCGTTCATGCAAGATACTCTCATGAATTTCAGAATTTTTATAGTAATTAGCATTGCCTTGCCTTCTTCATTCATATCTACTCTTGGTTATTTTTTTTTTGTTTAGCCTGAAAGAAAAGATAGCTTAACACACAAGGTTTTGTTTATAAACGTTTTTGGTTTGGGGTGGAAGTTTAAGTGACAGAGGGTGTGTAAGTAGCCACAGGCCCCTCCTGAGAAGTCTGGAAGCAGAACCATCAAGCCAAAGCTGTGGGTTTAAATTCCAGCTTTGGCAGTGGTCAGCCATGTGACCTTGAACAATGGCTTTGAGTCTGTTTGCTCCATGTAAAATTAGGATAATATGTTAGGATAAATGTTAATTTGTATCATGGGGTTGTAGAGAATACTGAAAAAAATTACATAAAACACTCAACACAATGCCTGGAACATCATGGCTATTAACGCTGTTAGTGTCTGGAAAGACAACACAGTTCTTGTCAGGTCCTATGCTCTTGCCAATGTCACTTGCTTTGTTCTTTAGTTCTTAGTAGTCATTTTCCCTCTGGCTAAAAGGTGTAGTAGTTATTCCATTTCTATACCTACTAGCCAGTTAGCTTAACCAGTGTGAAACTAGGTATGTATGTGTACATGAAGGTAAGGATTTCTATTTCTAACATGGACACCAATTTTAAAACTAGTTTCAGAAGTTCTATTAAAAAAAAAAAAAAACAATCAAAAACCCCAAAACCCACACACTTCATGCTTAGACTAATTTACATGGGAAAAATTATCGACTAAGTCATGTTATTACTGTTACATGTTAACATTTTTGTAACTTTAAAACTAATTTCCTTAATATGAACCTAGATAATGTTTAATTTGGACAAAGTACACATCATTTTGGATGAGATGGTGTTAAATGGCTGCATTGTGGAAACAAATCGGGCAAGAATTCTTGCCCCTCTACTCATCCTTGACAAAATGTCAGAAAGCTGAATGATGGCTCTGCCAGACAAGATCGACTTGTAGAAGTGAGAATACCATGGAATGAATACCTTTCAACATCTGTAGCCCAAAAAATCTGGAAGACTCTGTATTGCAAAATGGGGTGTCTTCCAAAAACAATTTAAATAGATGTTTCCCACAGTTCCTAAATGGAAAACAAAACTGTACATTAAAATATGGTGTGCAAAGAAAACTTTTCTCTGAACTAAGAGACAAGTTTTGTTTTCTAGCTATAAGCATTTTTCTCCCCACTTGTTCAAATTTTGTTGCATTCTGAGGGTAACTTTTTTGTTCTTTGCTTCTCTTTGTACATTTAATTCCGGATTAACAGCATGGGAAGAACATGTGACAACTATCAGCCAATAAAATTTTAAACACACATAGTACTTTGAATATTTTCTGAATGCTTTTTCCTTAAAATGTCTTAAAATGTCAAAACTTTACAAAATTGCGTACCTAATAAAAATGGGGAATTAAGTTTCTAAAAGCCTGACAACCATTTTAATGGCAATTACTTGGAATTACAATATCATGTTAATTATAATGTTAGTACCAAAAAAAAAAAAAATCAACGATTTCACCTTAAAAGAGAGCTCTTACAAAACCATCCTTTAAGGCCATATTGTAAATGGTTTGTCTTACTAGTAAACTTATTTGTAAATGAAATTTACTTTAAAGTCTAAAACCATGCGAGAGAGTGTATCTCTGTTCAGGCTGGGATGATACGAACCCTTCTCCCCTGCCTCTCTAACTCATTCTTTTGACCTCTTCTCCTGGAATGTCTTAAAGCAAAGAAAAACTAAGTCACTACAGAAAAGCAATGACCTGATTCTTCCAAACTTTTCTAGATGCTTTTGCTACTAAGTCAACAGTTGAGCATACAGAACTATCTTAGGTAAAAGCATGTTTATGTGCATATAAGGTAGGAAGGCAGATACAATAGAGGAAATAGAAATAGTCTTGGTACATTAAGATATTGTGCCATCCTATGGAATTCCAAGAGTTCTTTCACCCACAACACTCTACTCTCTAAAAGAAGACATAAATGGACATTCCAGGCATTGATGATTCATTCAGTACTATTTGCTTTTTTTCTCTTTCTTTATATGTGGGGGTGGGAGGAGGATTTCTTTTAAATCCTTGTTTCTAAAAAAGGCTACTTACATATTTAAAGTTTGTATCCATAAAAACTCAGGCAACCATTCAATAATGGATTCTAAAAGCAAACCTGGGTTCTGGACTCATTCAGAAAGGCAGAAGAGAGGCTTTTGAGCCACTGGAACAATAAATGGTACATATGTAGAGATCCACTTTAGCATTAAGTAGCCAAGGTCTGGGGAAAGCCCAGTCTACTAGATCAAAGTGCTTTGGAGGTCTTTCTAAGACATATTAGTTGGGAAACACTGTCCTAATTGGTAGGCACTTAATCAGTAGCACATTCAGGTAACTGCTGAAACTGGTACACCAGAAGTAACTAGGGAGTGAACAAAATTAATTTTTAGGTCACACCAAAATAGCACTTGGATAACATCTTGGCACAGATTTTAGTACCTTTAGAGAATAACAATTAAAAAAAAAATACTAGGTAGATGCCACAGGCAAGAAAGCTGAAGAACCTAATATATGTGGAGACCCTAGTAGATCTCCTAACACTCGACTCATGCAAAGTGAAGCATAATAGAACTATCTGTTCTTATAGGCTGTGTCATCATCTCCCTTCAGGTTTACTGCTGAACTATGATGAACAGCTTTAAGTGATTTCCACACCCATGAAACTTGTGTCTCAAATTGATCAGCTTTACCTTGAAGACTCCTGACATTTCATTTACTGAATATATAAGACTTATCAATTTTACCTGCTACAGCAATGTGCTAGACCAGGATTCAGCAAAACTTTTCTGTAAAGGGCCAGATAGTAAATATTTTAGGCTTCATGGACCATATGGTCCCTGCTATGAACACAGCTCTGCCACTGTAATGTAAAAGCCACCAATAATACGTAAAGGAATGACATAGCTGTGTTCTAGTAAAACTTTATTTATTAATGGACACTGAGGTTTGAATTTCATAAAATTTCCACATCATAAAATACTATTCTATTGCTTTTTAACCACTTAAAAATTTTAAAAGCATACTTACTTAGTTCATGGGCAATACAAAAGCAAGTAGCAGGCCAAAGTTTGCTGACTCCTGTGCTAGATTAGTCTTGGTGAAAGCGGGGTATTGACAGACATTTTACAGACTTAGTAAATGGCAATACTAAGCACAGAAACTGGATTTTAACTCTAATGCTATTATACAGTTTTAGTCCTGCATCCATCCATGACTTTGCTGAGACAATCACCACCACTATTTTTTGGATTAAAGCATAGGTCATACATTTAAATATTGCTGTTATGTTTTATTTTAACTTTTATTCTCACAGATAACTGTGAAACTAACAACAAGATGAATTAATTTAAATGCTGCCACTGATAACATAGTCACAACATTCTCATTCAGAGAATAAAAACAGTACTAAAATGACTGACTGTAGTGGGAGAGATCTCTTCTAATGTAGAAAAGGAATGTACCTTTTAAACAGGTAAATAATGGGCAGTCCCAAAAAAATGCTTTTCACTCCTCAAAATGCCATTTGGCTACATCAGGCCTACTGACAGATGTGCTACATCAAGGGAATTTGGAAAATGGAAATAGAAGTCCTTCTTCAAAACCATGAAACAGCAATGTCCTGGTGGTTTCTTTTCACACTAACACAACATTAAGAAATCATTCTTGGGTCTTAGACTTACACATCCCTGCAGACACAATGGTAAGTAGCAGATCTGGTGTTTAAAAAGTGAACACACATAACTTGGCCATTCTTAGCTGAAGAATACTTTAAGACAGAACACAACAGTTGGATCACAAGCATGTGAACATATATTTCTTCTAGCTTTCCAGTTTTGGTAAGTGTATTTACTATAGAAAAATACATTTCTAGATGTAATACTTTCAAAAAACTAAATCTCAGTGATTCAAAATAAAAAATATCTGGTTAAGCTCTTAGGTCTGACCGTTGCAGTGAAATAGTCACATGACACAGTTTTGTACGCTGCAAACATTTTAATGATTATTGTTGAGCATACATTTTGGAAATTTTTTACTTCAAACTGCAACAAGTTAAATAAATGTTTATAATATACAAAGAAAATACAACCAAAAGTAAAACTTGCTTTAAGTGTGCCTTGCATCTAGACCAGTGTTTTTTCTTTTTCCCCTTAATATATCTTTACTTTTGAGCTGCACAAACACACTTAAGAATTTGATCTTTATAGTATGGCATTTAGGAAATAAAAATATACTCCCACCTCAAAGAAATAAAAAGGTTGTGCATGATTATATGCCAAACAAAAGAGAGAACACTAGAATACTCTGATAGTGCAGGCATCATTAAAAAGGAAAAAAAGCTTGAGATGCTCATTAACTCTCTATGTTTTAAGGAAGCAGGATTTTTGACCACATAGCTTAAAAGCCAGCAAAACAGGGATCAGTGACAGCAACTGTAGTGTATGAAGTATGAAACGACAAACTTTACACAAATACACTGTTAGAAATTTACCAGTGAACACTGAAGATCTGAGAAGCTGCTCTTTGGAACAGTCAAGTAGGGATCACCTTTTTCCAGTCACTAAGCCCTTGTAGCAACACACAGTGTTCTGTGCTATATACCTGCTGGCTGGGTAGTTAAAGGATTTATTTTGTCATTAGCAGCTAACCAACTTATTCCACGTTCTTAAAGCCTTAATGGTTGAAATAAAGGCAAGTGTCATTAGCGTAGAGGATCATATACTTCTCTGCACACAAACACAAGAGGCTTCACTAGTATTTTAAAAGTCTCTGATGTCTCCCACTTTGAAGCTCAGTTGAGATGAAAGCCTTTCTCCATGGTAGCAGCTAGCAGGCGCTCTCTCATGATCTCCTCCGAAGAATATTCAGGCAACTTTAGATAATGCACACATGTATTCACTGATGGATAGCTTGCATCAGTGGCATCAACCTACAAAAAAGAAAGTGAAAAACAGAAGGCCATCACTTTAAATATTTCTTTCTTTCAATCCTGAAGTTACTAAATTCCATTTGGATTCTCCATTAGCTAAAGTTTGTACCTTGCGTACAACTGTGAGCCTGGGATGCAGATTAGCTAGTCCACCGGGGGGCAGAGTTGAGCAACCAGTGGTAAACTGCAGGAATGCTTTCCTTTCATCTGAAGACATGCCACACAAAACCCTCACAAACCTCAGGAAACCGGGGCTAAAAGAGGAAAAAATATAGTTCAACTGATTTGACTGCTGATTTAAATGAAAACCACTACCACTACCTTGTAAGCCAGCAATAGCCCCCAAAACAACTATCAGCATTTTGAGAAGAATAGTACTATCTAGAGACTTTTTTTTTTCTATCTAGAGACTCTTGAGTAAGCATGAAATGAGTGGATATAAGCTACTTTAAAAATATCCTGCAAAGATTGTCTTGCACTTATAAATGGTAAGAACTGAAACACTGATGGAGTACAGGGACCAAATATGCAACAAGGCCAGCAAATCAAAAAAACTTCAAACTGCACATGCATAATTCAACCAAATATGGCTAACCCACCAAAGGGGATCTGAAATAATCCATCTTTGTTAATAGTGAAATCAACTATTTCTATATGCCACAAAAGGGAAGACTTTCATAATCATAATGTTAAACAAAAGAAGCCAGACCTTAAAAAATACATGAGATTTCATTTATGAAAGTTCAAAAGCAAGCAAAACTGAACTATGGTAACAGTGACTTAATATTAGGAAAGAATATGATGGGTAAGGGCAATTCTTGAGTTATTTCTTGTTCTGGGTGCCAATATACAGGTTGTCCTTTTGTGAAAATTCTCCAGGTTGTACATGCAGTTTGTACACTTCTCTATTATAATTCAATAAAAAGTTGCTTAAGAAAAAAATGTTATATAAACATTAAGTATAAAGTAATTCATAATACAGTTGACCCTTGAAGAATAAAAGGTTTGAACTGCGCAGGTCCACATATATCTATGTAATTTTTTTCAATAGAGAACTGCAAATATAATTTCTCTAACTCATGACTTTCTTTTCTGATTGTTATCTGAGTATAGGTGGCAATGTTACATTAGTTTCAGGAATCCAACATAGTGACTCAAAAAGTTTATACTATGTTCAACAAAAGTGTAGTTCCTCATGATTTTCTTAACATTTTCTTTCCTCCAATTTATGTAACGGTAAGAATACAGTATATAATATGGATAATGTATAAAATATGTGCTATTTATGTTAATGGTAAAGCCAATCAAGAGTAGGATATTAGTAGTTAAGTTTTTTTGGGATTGGAATGTTATATATGGATTTTCAGCTGTGCCCCTAATCCCTGCATTGTTCAGTGGTTAACTCTATTTGCTCATTTATGTTAATTTGGAAACTTTTATTATTATTTTTTTTAATGATTTTACTTATTTATTCATAAGAGAAACAGAGAGAGAGGCAGAAACAGGCAGAGGGAGAAGCAGGCTCCATGCAGGGAGCTCGATATGGGACTCGATCCCAGGACCCCGGGATCATGATCTGAGCCGAAGACAGACACCAAACCACTGAGCCACCCAGGTGTCCCAATTTGGAAACTTTAAAAAAATAATAGTAATATAGGACCTGTGGTGTTAAAAAAAATATATATATATATATATCAGAAAAAAAAAACAGCTGGAGAACTGTTTCCGATTAAAAACCTATCACAAGAAAAAATAAAAAAATAAAAAATAAAATAAAAACCTACCACAAAATAACCCTATAGCAACCAAATGCTATTTCCTGACAACAGGCAGCGGTGGTAAGGGGAGTGCTTTTACATTAATGGAGTAATCAAAGAAACTGGACTACAGATTAGCTAATAGTATGAATTTGCTAGCAAATGTGGATGCATGGGAGACTTTATATTCAGGAAATGTACACTCAGGTATTACAGAGTAAAGGGACATGATATATGTGACATTCTCAAATGCTTCAAAAAAATTATACACACATGTATACATCATGTGTTTGGATAATAGAAATGTTAGTACAGTTGATTCTGGATAAAGAGTATATGGGAATTCTTTCAACTATTCAACTTTTCTATAAGTTTGAAATTTTTTAGAAATAAAGGTTAATATAAAAAAATGAAGCCTGAGGGTTTACAGGGTAGCCTGAGTGGCTCAGTCGGTTAGGCATCTACCTTTTGGCTCAGGTCATGATCTTAGGGTCCTGGTATTGAGCCCTGTGTCAGGCTCCCTGCTCATTGGGGAGTCTGCTTCTCCTGCTGCCCCTCCTCCAGCTTGTGCTCTCTCTCAAATAAATAAATAAAATATTTAAAAAAAAATGAAGCCTAAGGATTTACAGTTTACCCAACTTTTAAAATAGTGAACAATTAAAATGGAATCTTAACATCAACAAAGACTCGGTTGTCTTTTTGTGTACACTCAGCCTTATCAATAGAAACTTAACTGCTTTCTCATTTCACTAAGTCATAGTTCTTTTGACAATCTGTCGTTTGATTTTGGGACATAAACTATTTTGTTGAGCTTAGAAAATAACCAATTACATACCTGTCACGTGTATAACCTAACTTAGGTTCAGTATAATTAATAATATCTTCTGCTGCCCAGGATGGTGACTGGTTTCCACAAAGAATCATTTGGACTTCTTCATGGCTGAAGGAACTTAATTTCTCCATTGGAAAAACTTTGTTAAATCCATCTACATTATAAACAGCAAAAAGCCAAAAACAATAAAACACACAACTCAATTTCTAAGTTATAATTTCAAAATACCAAATTTCAAATCAAAATACCTAATATCAACTAAAGGGACAGAATACTAATCAAATATTAATAAATGTTTGAAAAAAAAAACAAATTAAAATAGCTTGAAATCAAAGCTTTTTAGAACAGAAATTTTACTTAATACTGCAAATGTGAACAGAAATATTCAGTCACTATGGTCAGTAGCCAAATTCTAGTAATTTCTTAACTAGCTCTTTGGGTCTTAACAAGCTAGCTAAAGCTGTAGTCCCATGTTCAAAACTAGTATGTGATGGGGATCCCTGGGTGGCTCAGTGGTTGAGCGTCTGCCTTTAGCCCAGGGCCTGATCCTGGAGACCCGAGATCAAGTCCCACATCGGGCTCCCCTGCATGGAGCCTGCTTCTCCCTCTGCCTGTGTCTCTACCTCTCTCTCTCTCTCTCTCTGTGTGTGTGTGTCTCTCATGAATAAATAAAAATAAAATCTTTGGGGATCCCTGGGTGGCGCAGCGGTTTGGCGCCTGCCTTTGGCCCAGGGCGCGATCCTGGAGAACCGGGATCGAATCCCACGTCAGGCTCCCGGTGCATGGAGCCTGCTTCTCTCCCTCTGCCTATGTCTCTGCCTCTCTCTCTCTCTCTCTCTCTGTGACTATAATAAAAAAAAAAAAAAAAAAAAAACTTTAAAAACTAGTATGTGATGAACAGTCTAACGTATTTTGCTTCAATTTTACCTGGAGAACTTAGGTTCCAACATGGTTTAATTCATCCTGATCATGAAAGTGTAAAGTATGCAACCTTATATCCATGTACAAATGAATGAAATGTAGGCCAAAAATGAATCCCCCATTACTCAGGAGCAACAAGCTGAGGGTATGCCACAGCTTGAGAATGTCCCAACCTGTTCCGGGTACTCTGCAGGACCTAACTATATGTAAGACAGAAAACCAGAGGGCCAATCTAGAGATTACCTGCAATTCTTGACAAAAGAAGTGCCTTAATTTCAACTGTCTCAAAGTAAAAGAATGATTAATAAGGTAAAGAGCCCTAAAAATTACCTCTAAAGGCTTCCATCTGTTTCTGAATACCCGTATGCATACAAAAGTCAAACATCAAATCCACATACTCTTCTGCATTATCCATTGTTATCATCTACAAAGGAAAATTAGCCAACATTATTGTTAATATCTAGGAATATTTCAGCAGCACCTACTACAATTGGCCTCAGTAAGAGGATGTTCTGAGCTTACAACTATATCAAAAGCAAAATTTTTATTACCTCATCTTCCCCACTTGGCTTGAGATCCACAGCTGTAAAACCATATATTCTTGAGGAAGGGCAAAACTGGAAATTTAAACTAGGAAGACAAAAAGGATTGGATGAACATTCAGCTACCATTGATGTTTAATTTTTTAAGACACTGCTGCCAAAACTATGAATCTCCTGCCTCCCCACAGCCCACCCCTGCACCCTTCCAACAAAAACAGTACACCAGCTCAGATGTTAAGTATGAGGCCTTTTGAATGCAAAAACTCTGCACAACAACTATTAGGCCAACTGTTACCAAACCTGTCTTTGCAAAGATTGCACGAAACCACCATCTTTCCATATTGTGCTTCCCCCTTAGGGCACACAATTAATAAAGTAAGGGTTTTCGCAAAAAATTACAGCAGCAACATCTTTACTTTTTTTTTTTTCAAGAAGAATCTATTGCTTTGCTAAAGTTATTCATCCTCTGTCTCTACCCTCAAATCAAGCCTTCAATATATAATAACTTATCAAACAAAACTTCTCAACACTAACAAGAAAGAAGAAAACAAGACTCAGTCAACCCCAAATCACAGTAAAACATACTAAGAGTATAATCATTACATGTATACAAATTAACAGAATTTTATTACAAGATGTGTAGCATTTGGTTGGCTAAGCCATTGGGCATAAGACCTACATATAAAGCACACTATTTTAAGCTTTGCCAAGTATACTACATGTATTAACTAGCCATGATTTCTCAAAAATATTTTTGGGTTTGGACTTTCAATAAGATATATACATTAATCATATTCAATAAATCAGATAATCTTCCAGAGATCTAATGATTAAAGCATTATGTTCTGGTATTCTGAGTGTGGTCTTTATAATATGAACTATTCAAAGATTCAAATCGGTACTATTTCCCCCAGCATATTATTGTTCTTAACAGACTATTTAACTTATACATTGCATATTAGTGGGTACAAAGAAACAAAAGCTTTAAAATTTATTCATCCATTAGGCTGATGAACACATATATATAAAACTTACCCTAAATCCTCTATGCTAAGTGGAGGCCCAGAACCTGATGGATTCTTTAGCACTAGTTCTTGTAATTTCGTGTTCTTCTCATCTTCAGAAAGACCTTTGTTGCTTAAAATCTGACGCCGCTTGACTGCAAGGTCTTTAATTTCTTTTAAAAATCTGGCTCTGTGTGGGTTTACTAGTTCAAAGTCTTCCCAAGTTAAAATTCCATTAAACCAAGCTGGGGGTTTTGGTTTGGGGGGATCTAGAATAAACTCTGATTTTGAATCCTCTTCAAAGCTTCCTACTGAGAGTGAATCATGACCTTCTTCTGTAGAAGCTTCAGACTGACTTTCAGTACAATGTAAGTCTCTATCACCTCGTGACTCATAAATTAATTTACTCATGTTGCTTTTAATATCACCCATGCACATAAGTTTAAAGAAAGGTTTAGAAATAGGTAAGTCCACAAGTCTATTGTCTTGAATGCATTTGGCCAAGAAAATTCCAAGGAAATGAAAGAGTTTCGTGATCCTTTCAAGCTCATCACTGTCTTGCGGAAATGGTGCTGTGAACAGTCCACACGATCTCTGCACATAGTATCCAGGAGGTTTCAATCCACCTCCAAGATCAACCTAATTTTTAGAGGGAGAAATATAAATAAAAGTAGATAAAAGAAAAAAAAAGTAGATAAAAGATGCATAAATATTAAACATCTTCATCAATTTAGTTATCTTAAAGTATTTATATATACTCCCTTTTATTAAATAGCTTTTGGTGACTGAATTTTATCCTTTAAAACCCTTTTAGGAGCATCAAGAATAATCAATAATAATAATAAGAGAGTCAGAGGAACTCCTAGGTGGCTCAGTCAGTTAAATGTCTGTCCTGGGAGGGAGCCCCATGTCTAGCTCCCCACTCAGTGGGGAGTCTGCTGCTCCCTCTCCCTCTGCCTTTCCCTTTGTGCTCTCTCTCAACTAAATGAAATCTTTAAAAAATAAACTCAGAAAACTTGGCTTAAATTCTGAAAGCATAACCTATTCTTACTACTAAAAGCAGAATCACAAATAATCACAAAATGGGAAATAAATCTTACATGACGAGATTCATCATCTGGAAAGTTATCATCACAAAGCCAAGCTCCCAAATCAGTTCTCTGGAATTCTGCTGCCACCAGAGCATAAAACTCTAATGTAGGGCCCAAACCAGTTCCTTCCTCTCCTAAAAATTCAACCTAAAACATAAACAAATTGTGGGGAAAATTGAGCTTAAAAAATTTCTCAAATGATCTCATTTTTGCCAAGTAATACATCTTTTTCTTACAACAGCAGAATATTATAAACAACACATTTGTAAACACACAAGTTTTATTCTAGTTTTTCTAAAGAGTGTATTTGTTGTATGCCATTACATATTTAAACACTGTGGTAAGCATTGTTAATACATTAATTTATTTCTCACACCAATCCTACAAAATAGATTTTCGTCTCTTTACACCAAAGGAAACCAAATTTTAGATAAAAAGGTTACATCATTTGCTTGAGGAAAAGACGGCATACAGATTTATATGTATGTCTATTATGTATGTCTATATAACACGTTTAAAACCCAAACTCTTCCACTTATTCCTGACTTTAGGTAGTCACTTTAAAGCTTTTTATATAAAAAAAAAAAATTAAATAAATAAATAAAATTAAAAAAATAAAGCTTTTATCCATACTCTACATATTCCACAAATGACTTGAGGCAGCTTACAAAAACCTAATGCATGGTAAAAAATAAATAAATAAATAATTGAGGTTTATCTAGTTAGAGGAATATATGGGTAAGAAGAATAAGATGAAGGCAGAGATGATGATGATGATGATGATTATTATTATTGGTAAAGAGAGTTTAAAGTGAAAACCCTAAGAGTCTTACATATTTTCTAGAGATACACCATATATGTCATGATCAGTCTCTGATCAAAAAGATAAACTAAGCAGCTGGTTCACATTTATGACAGGAGACAGATTTGTTCCATTGTGCCTATAAGGAATAATGGATATACAGGATATAATGGACAATGCCTACAATAACATCTCTACAGTAAATATATTAAATTTTATACTGTCATTTGCTGTAATAGCTCTCAATACAGGCCAAAGATATAATGCCAAGTACAGTTTAACAATATAACAAAACAGTGTGCTCCGAAATTGCAGATATCTAATAGCATAGCTTAATATAAAGGTAGAATTTAGAGTATCAAAAAGAGGGATGCCTGGGTGGCTCAGCAGTTGAGCATCTGCCTTTGGCTCGGGGCCAAATCCCAGGGTCTGGGATTGAGTCCCACATCGGGCTCCCTGAGAGGAACCTGCTTTTCCCTCTGCCTATGTCTCTGCCTCTCTCTGTCTCTCATGAATAAGTAAATAAAATCTTTAAAAAAAATAAATAGAGTATCAAAAAGAATCCTTAGTGAGTGCTATTATTTGGTTCTGGCTTTAAGAAAGGAATAATGTCCTTCAAAAAGGCCAAGCACTTTCTCACCTCAAGGATAGAGATACTCTTTGCTGTCCATCAAACCACAAGATCCTGACCTCTCTGAAGAAGTAAGCTGACATCCTCTTATAAAAGATGTTCTATCGGGCGAAAGGCCTTGCATAGAGGGTAGAGAAATCCTTCTCCGTTTTTCATTTCTATCTAATGCAGGTTGAATATTGTTCAACATGCAGGTTTGCTGGTTTTCTGTCATTTGTACACACTAAAAGAAATTATATGCGAGGTACCTCAAGAACTGATTTCCGGTCTGCATGAATTTGCATGACGTTTTCAGCCCATTCCATCAGTGATTCACCACGTGGAACTTTTACTCTTTCATGCTTGAGACGACCCACTCGAAACTCTCCAGGATCATCTCGCCTTACACTACTGGTGGTTCTTGTTCTTTCCACAGTGGCTTCACGTCGGTTTTGTAACCACACTATTGCTCTAAAACAGAAAAATATTTATGTAGTTGTAACATTCAGTAATAGTTTGAATGTGCTACTAACCCAGGAACATAATTCAAAGATTTCACTATTCTTTTAAATAATATTAAGTGATAAAATTAGTAAATTCTTTTATTGCATAAATTATTGCTTCCTCTCTTAAAACATATAAACCCCTTTATTATTTTCCTAAACAAATTAAGAAAATACTTAGGTCTAAATTTTCTTTACTTTAGTAATTAACAGATCAAAATAAAGGTCCATGGTCCCAATCCCAGGTAACAAAATATATACAAATATAAAAATATATACAAACTTCGGATGAAAGGAAGAGCATCAGGAATACAATCAGTAGTATTATAATAACACTGTATAGTTGACATATGATTGCTACAATTGTGAGCATAGCATAATGTACAGAGTTGCTGAATCACTGTTGTACACCTGCCATTAATGTAACATGGTATGTCAACTATACTTCAATTAAAAAATAGACAAATTTATGATACATAAAAAATATAAATGAATATTTCTTAACTACCAGAGAAACTAAAAAATGGTCAAGCTATCTTTGTTACTATGATACAAACTGAAAGCTATCATTAAAATGCAATTGATTTTAAAATATTTTCTTTTGGGGCAGGTGGTTGGCTCAGTTGGTAGAGCATGAGACTCTTGGTCTCACAGTTTGAGCCATGTTGTATGTAGAGACTACTTAAAAATAAAATCTTTAGGGGTGTCTGGGTGGCTCAGTTGGTTAAGCGTCCAACTCTTGATTTTGGCTCAGGTCATGATCTTGGGGTTGTGGCATCGAGCTCCACTTGGGGCTCTGTGCTGAGCACTGAGTTTACTTATCTCTCTCTCTCTCTCTCTGTTCCTCTCCCTGCTTGCTTGTTCTCCCTCCCTCTCTCTCTCTCTCTCTCTCTCTCTCTCCCCTCAACTCTAAAATAAATAAAATCTTTTAAAAAATAAAATATTAAAAAAATATTTTCTTTTGGATAATGCAGAGCTAACCTAATCCATCAAGGGTGGGAGAAAGAATCCTGAACTATGAATAAGATGATGAAAGATTTGCTCCCACATGTGTTGTAATTTTTTGGTAATCTCAGGTCAATCAGCTATGTACTCTGAGAATTTCCTTATCTATAACAGAAACCATAACCAATGCCATTTATGACAACAGGCCTATAGTTCCACATGTACAAATGATTTGTAAATAGCATAACTTAAAAGTGAAGCCAACAGCTCCATTTTAAATTATAATTTTTTTACATCAACTTTGAAAGTACTGTGGCTATTGCATCATTCAAAAAATATTTACTGAATACCTACAATGTGCAATGCTTTAGGAACTACAGCTAGATCAGTGAACAAAACTGCCAGAAATTCCTGCCCTCATGAAACTTTCATCTACTGTAAGGAGACAGAAAAAATAAGTAAAATACGTAGTATGTCAGAAGACAATAAGAAAAAATGATGGCCAGAAGGAAGGAAACTTTCAATGTTATCAAATATATTTACAAGCAGTTAATCTGACATTCCCAGGAATATCAGCAACTAATACTTTATGTAAGCTGCTTAAGAAACTATATAGTAGGGGCACCAGGATGGCTTAGTCACTTAAGTGTCTGACTCTTGATTTCAGCTAAGATCATGATCTCAGGGTTGTGAGGTCGGGCTCTGCGCTAGGCATGGAGCCTGCTCAAGATTCTGTCTCCTCCCTCTGCCCCTTCCCCTTCAACCTTCGAAAAAGAAAAAAAGAAACTGTACAATAAATGCTGATAAAAAATGTAATACAGTTGACCCTTGAATAACAAGCATGACCTACATGGATCTATGTATATGTGGGATTTTTTACTTTTTTTTTTTTTTTTTTGAGGATTTTTAAAATAAATGTAGTACTATAAATTTTTCTTCTTCCTTCCTTGTGATTTTCTTAACATTTTCTTTCTTGGGATGCCTGGGTGGCTCGGTGGTTGAGCGTGTGCTTTTGGCTCAGGGCAAGATCCTGGAGTTCTGGGAGAGAGTTCCACAGTGGGCTCCCTGCATGGAGATTGCTTCTCTCTTTGCCTGTGTCTTTGCCTCTCTCTCTGTATCTCTCATGAATAAATAAAATCTTTTTTATTTTTAATTTTCTTTTCTCTAGCTTATTTCATTCTAAGAATACAGTATAAAATACACATAACATACAAAATACATGTTAATTGACTGTTTATGCTGTCAGTAAGACTTCCAGTCAGCAGGAGGCTATTAGTAAAGTTTTTGGGAACCAAAAGCTATACACTTTTTAAGTATGATTTTCAAGGCATCTGGGTGGCTCAGTCGGTTAAGCATCTGCCTTCAGCTCAGGTCATGATCTCAGGATCCTGAGATTAAGCCTTGCGTTGAGCTCCTTGCTTAGTGGGGAGCCTGCCTCTCCCTCTCCCTCTGCCTGCTGTTCCCCCTCCTGCTTGTGTTCCCTCTCTCTCAAATAAAGTCTTTAAATATAATTTTCAACTTTGCAGGGAGGAGGGTTGGTGTCCCTAACCCCAACACCACTGTTTAAGGGTCAACTGTAGAAGAACATATATCCAACTGAAAACAACAAAAAAATGTTTAAACACTGACAACTCTTCATAAGAAAACAGGATAATATATTCCTTCTATCAGTCTTGACAAAGTATATTTGTACATTTTGAGCTTATATAACATTAAAAAATATAAAAAGGCAAACTTCCTACCTTGATGCACCAAATGCTGTACACGTGAAATAAAGCTGTCTAGTTTCAAATGGTATTAGAAAAGGACACTTGCTGGTTAACTGTTCACACCAGTCTGGTAGAGCTCCACTTGCCAAGGCCAGCGGTTCCTACAAATTAACAAATAACAATGTCTTCAGGCAGTTATTTAAAAAGGAGCCAGTTCTTAAAAGTAATTAAAGAAATTAATGCAGTGGGCCACATGGCCTACATCACTGAATCAGAGATTAACAGTAGAAATGGTAGGAAAGAGAAAAGGGAGAAAATACTTTGAAAGTCCAAAAGTTACAGACTAAAGATAAAGAGTTCGACTATGTGATTTTATTACCTCAATCTGCTGCAAAATTTTTGTTGTGATTTTTTTGCTAGTGAATTCATCTGGTGGAAAAGTAAACTGAGGCTGCTCATCACCTTCTGTAAAATTAATAAAATTAATAAAAATATAAACTAATTTCCTTTTTAAAATGCTACAGAAATGAAACAAAGATTCTTACAGACCTTCCTGGGATATTCTTGAATAAGGATCACTTGCAACTATATAGAGAATACGCAGAAGCTGAAGGACATCTTCTACTCCACAAGAATTCTGTCCATTGCCAGCTTTGGCCTGAGGCTGTTCTTTTGCCAAATTAAGAATATCACTACTCTGAAGAGTAGAAATGGCCCCCTGGTTTAATCCAGACTTTGTTCCATGCTCACAAAAATCCTATGGAAACAATTAGTAAAACTAGCCATTAATCACATTTTTGAGAAAAGCAATGTATCATCCTATAAGTATTTGAAAATACCTAAACTTTTCAAAGAACTGCCTTTAAAATAAAAACAATATTACTCAAGTTGAAAATCAATGTGTTCTAAACCAATAGAATTCCCAAATATAACTATAACTATAGTTATAAACTATAACCCACCAAAAGCCACAGTTAAGACAATGTACTTAGATCCAATACCAGAAATCATATTTAAAATTTTAGTACTTGGCATATTAACAATGTTAATTTAACTTCATTTTTTAAACATGTCCCAATGAACCTCTTTTTTCTTATGACTCTTTAAAAGCTGCAAACAAAGCACAAAGCCATTCCCAATTGTGTTTTGATGCCAATATATACCTTATATGCAGCTATGAGCTGAGAACAATTTCTGTTTTTCCTAATACTTTTATTAGTGCCAGTTAATTTCCAGTGGCGCAGGAAAGCGGCGTCTGCATTCTTCTGCAGGTAGGTTATCAAGTCATTCTTTGGTAATTCATCAGTGCCAAGGTACTGTTCCACATGCTCTATAGACCAACAACCCTACAATAGGAAAAACCAAATGTTGGCCTTTCCTGATTAAAAGTCTATGCTGTTTCACATGCATTATATAAGGGAGCTTTAAAATCATGCACTTAACCTCATCTAAAGAGTTCCATGTTAGTGATTTTTTTTCCCCTCAAACATTCAATTAAAAGTATTAGTTTTTATCTTTTCCCTTTTATTTCAAGAAGATCCATTTAAATATTTCTTACCATTTTTCCATTTTCCTTCTCTTTGTCAGAATCCTTCATTTCTCTGTACATGATTCTAAATATGAAGATATTATTCTCATTAATTCATAAATCAAATGATTTGTGGTTATTTCCAATAAGGCTTTAAGTCTTTAAAAAATATGATGATGTCATTCATTAGCCACATGCTTAAACATTAAACCCAGGGACAATATTTCTTTAAAAAAATCAGTTTGTTAAACACAAGGGAAAGTAGCAGAAATCAGATTCCTAAAAAAGTTATTATTTATAAATTTAGGGTAATTGCAAAGAATGTACACATCAAACCTAGAACTTTTAAAGATATGAAGCAATACACTATATCATGTGTTACAACTTTCATTTATTCTTATAAAAATAAAAAGAGATGAGAAATGGTTTGCTAATGTGTCTAGATGGAAAAAAAAGGATACGAATACAAGGACCAGGAGCCCTTATGTTTACATTAGGCAGTGGAGATCAAATCTGAAACTCCAATAAAAACTGAACAAGGTGGGGAGAATACCATGATAAGCCTTCTGTTCTATCTCAAAAGGATCTAGATCACTTTATTAGACATTATATAAGATTATCAATGATGTTAAGAGAACATCAGAAAAATAAAAGTAAAATTTACAGGATGATTAAAATTTTATTTATATTAAATTATATTAAATTAATTAAATGATAATTATAAGTAATAGTAAGCACCCAGATGATACTGAAAACACTTTACATATATTAATTCATTGATTCCTCACAACCATTCTCATTTTACAGATTAACAGAATGAGGCACCAAAATGTTACATGTGCCCAAGGTGATTTTTAATTATTTGTCTAATGAATGAATGAACAAAGAGGGGTAGGCTTAACTCGCAAGTCCCAAAACAAATAATAGAAAATATTTAGTACTTCAGATACAATCCCAAAGAGTTCAACAATCATTACATAAGATACTAGTCTAGTTTATTTCTAAAGTACTTCCAGTTGAAACCGTAAACCAATCTACATCATGAGTCAGAAATGTTCTTATCCAGTGTTGTAAATCAAGAGAATAAGAACCGAATATTTTGCTTCTACAGTAAAAAATACAGAAATACAATGCTTCTTGGCCCACGTATCACGAAAATATCTACTTAAAACATTAAATTAAAATCTCTTACGTGTATGTTGGCTCCCAAATACGCCTAAGTTTATCTGATTTCACATTGCCATTACAGGACAATTGAAGCAATTTTTGTACATAGTAAAAAATGGTTGATCTGAAATTAGTGAGTGGTAATTCAACTTCACGAGTTGTTCCAAGACCTGTTACTTTCAAAGTGAGGGCTAATCGAGGTGATGGAGTGCATTCCACTTCTTCTAAGAGCTCTGAATGAGGCGTTCCTAAAAATATGGAAGATATCAAAAACAATCACACTTTAACAAGCACTCCATAAAGAACACTGCACTGGGAGACAAAGCTACATGCAATCTAAATTCTTGTTATATTCTATTAATTCTTCTGTATATTCTTCTGTTAAATTCTTCTGTTATAATATTATATTATTCTGTTATATATATTAACTAAAGACGTCAGCTCCTTACAAGACTCTTGGCCTCAACTATTTGTTTAAAAATGGAAAGAATACATCTGGGCTACTTAAAGACCTAGCACTAAAGCAGAATTTATGAATTTGATAAGGATCTCTCATTTTAAGAAAACATGTGCTAACAGTATGAATATTTCAGAAACATTTTAGACTTATAAATAAGAACACTAAAATTATTCATAATTCTACATCCAGAGAAAACCACAGATTCTGGTCAATGAATTATCAATCTTTTGCTCACCCTGACTAAGTGGATTGTGAGGTAAACATACATACACACACACACACACACAATTAGGTATATAGTGTTTTTGGTGGTGTACCCTTTTTTTTCATTAGCTCAGGAATTTTTTCCTCATATCACGATATAATCTTCTAAAGTATTACTTTATTCACTGCATGACATTCCATTAAATGTTAACCGAACCATATCCCTATAATACAAAATGAAGGTCATTTCCACTTTTCTGATGATATAAATAATACTTCTGTAGTCATCAATGTATATAAATCTGGGTGCAGAGACAGTATTTCTTTAGTATAGATTTCTAGTAGTAATAAATACATTGCCAAAGAGCACTATAGAAAACTTTTACCTATTTATATTCCCTACCATAGATTTTTATTTTTAAAGGATCTTGAAAGACCTTGATTCAGCCTATATGCAACCTCACCACAGAACATACTATGAAGCACACCTACTTCCTTATTGAACAGACAGCATTCTATCAAGTAAAAAACACATTCCACACTAATCGACATTTAAGTCTTCCTTAAAGATAATATACCAATTACTATAGCTGACAATTATTGAGGCATATATTAGGTACCATGCTAAGGACTTTATATTTTTTTACCTCATTTAAAACTTTTAACTACTTCATTGAACAGAAACGATTATTTTCTCCATTAAGAGATGAGAAAATTCAGGTTTACATAAATTAAATGATTTGCTCAGTGAATTAGCATCCTACTGCTGTTCTAACAAAGTATCATAAACTGGTTGGTTTAAAACAACCAGTTCCAGAAAGAATTTACTTGCCTTTTCTAGCATCTAGAGGCTGCCCATATTCCACAGTTCATGGCCCCTCATCACCGTGATCTCTACTTCCTGTTGTCAAATCTCCTTCTCAGTCTCAGATCCTCTTGTATTCCTCTTAAACTTTTTTTTTTTTTTAAGATTTATTTACTTATTTTAGGAGAGAGAGACCCTTAGTGCAGAGAGGGAAGGACCAAGGGAAAGGGAGACAGAGTCTCAAACAGACTCCACCCTGAGCAGAGTCTGACTCAGGGCTCTCATTGTTATGACCCCAAGATCGTGACCTGAGCTGAAACAGACTCTGATGCTCAACCAACTGCGCCACTCAGGCGCCCCCCTCTGGTATTCCTTTCATGGAACACTAGTAATTACACTGGGCCTACCAGACTGATCCAGGATAATTCTCCCATCTCAAAATCCTTGATTTAATCTCATCTGCAAAATCTCTTTTGTCATGTTAAGGTAACCTATTCACAGACTGTGGAGGTTAGGACCTACACACCTTTGGGAGATCATTAGTGTGCTACTACAATCAAAAAAGAGTTGTAAGAAAAAGAGTTACCAGGCTAATTGGAGACCATAAATCAAACTACTATACAACTTTCCACTGTCAAAGTAGAATAGGAACAATCCATAGCAATTCTGATCCAGTAGAATACAGAATACAAATTATCTATCTTTAAATGAGCCTTCCTTTAAAATAAAACAAATACAAAACACAGTGTTTTTAAAGCACTGTAATTTGCTTCTTTAAAAACAGTCTGCATTTTTTTAAGGACTTGTGGCTGGTATTTAGGTTTTTCTCCTGAAAATGTTTATTATAACCTGCATATAGCCACTTCCTTTCCTAATTACATACAACTATCTGATTTGCTATCTGTTCAAATTATTATTATTATTATTTTTTACATATATATTTTTTCTTTATTTATTTATGATAGTCACAGAGAGAGAGAGAGAGAGAGAGGCAGAGACACAGGCAGAGGGAGAAGCAGGCTCCATGCACCGGGAGCCTGATGTGGGATTCGATCCCTGGTCTCCAGGATCGCGCCCTGGGCCAAAGGCAGGCGCCAAACCACTGCGCCACCCATGGATCCCCTCATATTATTATTAAAGATTTTATTTATTTATTCATGAAAGACACACAGAGAGAGGCAGAGACACAGGCAGAGGGAGAAGCAGGCTCCCCTCAGGCAGCCCTATGCAGGACTCGATCCCCAGACCAGGGATCACACCCTGAGCCAAAGGCAGATACCTGCTCAACCACTGAGCCACCCAGGCATCCCAGTATCTGTTCAAATTAAATCACAAAACTAAAATACACAGTACCTGGGGGTGGAATCTCTAGATCAGTCGTCTGCTGGACATTAGTACGACCAGGTCTAGGATCAAAAGCAGGAACCAAAGCAGAAAACTGCCGCTTGAGCACATAATCATCATCCCATGTTCTCCGACGTCCTCCTTTTGTTTCATACTCCTCTTCTTCCTGTTACAATTCCACATACAAATAAAGATAAAACTTTTCATTATTGCAAAAGTGATGTGCTATCTTTAAAATAAGGTATGTTAAATACTTCTCTATATAGCTATTACATTTCCTTATTTAGCCATATTTCTTATGTACAAAATGAGCCAACATAAACGTGTATGGATGGGCACATACATTTCTTAATGATTTAAGCTTACCACCTTAGTGGTGGCTACACTAATCCACGCACAATAAAACGACAAAGAACCATATACATACACTGTCCCAATGTTAATTTCCTGATTTTGACTGTTGTTAGATAAGGCATAACCATTGGAAGAAATTGGGCAAAGGGCACAAGACTGTTCTACTATCTTGCCAACTTCCTGTGAACCTATGAACTTATAATTATTTTTAAATAAGCTGCTTTTCTAAAAGCATAAATATATTTTATTACATACTGAATTACATACAAAATATAATGTTTATAAGTTGTTTTAAGCAACTATGGGGCAAAATAAATCCTCTTGTTTGACAAAGCGTTGGTAACTATTACAGTCAGATGATGGACTCCGGGGATTCACTGCATTATTCTATTTCTGGCAGGTCTGAAAATTTCCATAATAAAAGTTTTTAAAAGTGGTATTTTCTTCTCTCCTTCACTTTTACTATCAATAAAAAAAAGAGATCAACAAACTTTATTAAATGTCTGATGTAATAAATAACAATTATGCATGTACTTGTATGCACACACATAACCCTCATATTTTGAACACTTAATTAAAATTAACCTGTGTAATAAATCAAATGGACATATGATAGCTGTATAGCCAGAATGTTTGGGTTTTAGTCCTAGATCCAAAACTTCTGTGTGACCTTTAGCAAGGTCACTTCATCTGAAAATTAGGGCTAATAATAACTCTTAAAAGGTTGTTGAAAAGGATTGAATTAGCTAATACATGTAAAGTATTAAAAATAATGGCTAGGATTTAATTAATGGTTAATTAACTGAATTAATGATCAATAAATGTTAAGCTAGTAGACTAGTATTATCTCCACTACTATTACTGAAAACTGTAAATCTTGGATAACAGTAATTAATCATTTTAATAAATGTTTACTGTTATCCAAGGGCCAAGATAATGGGCTTTCAAGTAAGAAACAGCTTTATGCCTTATGCCAGAGCAATTATGGACTCTTTCTTGAATATAGAACCCAAGCAGTAAGAGTAATTTCTTTTTGTTAACTCGATCTGGTAGTTTCCCATCCCAACCTTAACCCCTATATATTTTTCTAGGCATTTTGGTTGATGCTTTACTGTGAGAGGAGGAAAAACACAGTGTAGGGAAGATAAACATTAAGATATTACCTGTTCCCCAATAGGTCGGCTCCCTGCTCCAGCAGGAACTTGTGGTAGCTGCGAGGTGACAGCGTGGTGTGTTACGTCAGAGCGAGAGCCAGCTCGACGCTGCAGGGATGGACGTCTCAGAATCTGAAATAAGAAAACGTGAAGAGACATGTCTAATTATTTGATATATATCTCAAATATATATATATACATATATATATACACACACACACATATATATATATCTCCCCATTTTGCTCAAACCTGAAACTATCAAACCCTATTATCAAAACTATCATTAAAATATTTCATGTTCATTAGCCACCTTCAGAAACCTTATAAACTGAATGCTTTATATATTCACCATGCATCATTTACTGACCTTCACAAGACATATGCTATGGTAATATCTGTTTTAAAGTTAAGATATACTTAGGAGTATACCTTAGGAGTCCTTCACCCCATTAAAAACCAACTTAGGAAATTTAAAAAAATCTAGTAACATTTTATAAGGAGAAATAAAAAATATACAAGTTACAATAAAGGGTATTCTCAGGCGAAAGTTCAGTCTGAAGACAATCAGAGTAGTTAAACATTAAGAGTTCTGGATCATACCTTCTAAGCTTGGGTACCCACTTTTGTACTTAATCGATTGATTAATTTGGACACATTATTTTTTCTATGCCTCTACCTCATAGCTATAAAGACAGATGAAATAATATAGAGATACTGCCCGCATAACAGCATGTACAAAAACAGTTTAATTATTGTGTAAGAACCATGAAATTATATTCTTTAGGATCAGTGAGTTCTTTACACTTTTAAACCTCTCAATACATCAGCATGTGATATTTTAGTATTTTCCAAATAGAACCAATTTCTTTTTCTTTAATTTATTTTCTCTTAAAGGAGAATCACAAATGTTCAGATTAAAAATACTTTTCTTAATTGACCACGTTTTCCTAACTGTGCTGTATTTCCCCATTTCAAAGTTTAACCAGGACTTTGCTTTTCCTCTCTTCATTTCAATTTTTAACATCTTATGTTAGTTAAGAGAATGGGAGACACTCTCTCTACCATAACCTCCTCGTATTCTTGGTCTTCTTGATTGTCATCTTCATTCTCATCATCTTCCTCATCTGGCTCAGGCAAGTCTTCATCATCATCTAGCTCAGCTAATAGAGTACTGGCACGGCAGCTATCCAGGAAATCTAGAAAATAAAACCAACAATCTTACTCTCAACACAATAAAGCATTACAAGGTAACCACATACTGCTTTTACAAAACAAAGGTAAAATTCAAGACTACACAGAGTGATGCCACCCTTCTTCCACCACAAACACAAAATGAGTAACGTTGGTCACAAGCATTGTAGAAAACAACACAAGATAAAGGATGACCATAAACTAAATCCAAGTCTACAAAATCATAATATAAACCATCAACAATAAGGGCTAGGTATAAAAATAACAATCCTATCATCACTGTATGCATAAACCATAGGAAGCATAACATGGTGTGAAAAGAACACTTAGGAGTCATTCATTTTGTCAGCAAATATCTACTGAGTGCCTATGTGCCAAGAACTGTGTTAGGCACCAGGTATATATAGTCGTAAACAAAACAGACATGGTCTGAGCCCCCATGGAGCTTACAGGGGAGAGAGGCATTTAAAAAGTAAACAAAAAAGGGGTGCCTGGGTGGCTCAATTAAGCATCAGACTCTTAATTTTGGCTCAGGTCATGATTTCAGTAGGTCCCATGTTGGGCTCCATGTGGGGCATGAAGATTCTTTCTCACTCTTTCCCTCTGCCCCCCCCTCCAAAAGCAAAACCAAAAACAACAAAAGAATATATAAACTATAAAAGATCTCATAAGGGAAAAGAGAATGAATAAAGTCAATCAGAGAGACTAGGTTTAGCTATGTGACCTGGCAGGTTAATGGTAACAACTACTTAAGGACACTGCCTGTTTACTATGGAGTAATGTATGTACCATCTGTCATATTATCCATATTCCCTCTTTCCCCAAAGAAATGTGTGTCAGATAAACACAATCCCACATAATGAAGATGCTGACAAGCTATTCTGCACAAGAACAGAAAACGAAAAGTAATAATGGGACTAAAACAGGAGAAGGTTTTACTGGATAGGAAAGAAAAAAACCTTCTGTGGATAAAAAGACATACATACTCTATATTCCAAAAGAACATTCAGAAGACAATTTATAATTACTTGGTAGAATCTTTTATCTGCAAATCTCTGAACCAAATACAGTAATAATTACACAGGATAAAATTCAATACCTTTTATGGACAACTAGTAGAACAAAGAGGCCTGATACTATATTCAATTAGTTTCTTAAGGTATGTATTTTTTTTTTAAGACTTTAATATTCTGGAATCAGAGTGTGTCTTATAAGCAATGGCAAGCCATGGCTAAATTGGCAACATTTTTTCCTTAGTGACATAAAATAATTATAAGTAATGATATCTTTAATTTGATAAAATATGTTATCTCTAACACATGCAAGATGCCATCCTGCAATTTAGGAGTGGTAGCTCAAGAACATGATGTGGTAGTGTACATACACACACACACACACACAATCAATTCTGCTTTTGGCTTACTTTCAAAGGAAATTTTGACTTTTTTTTTTTTTAATTTTGACTTTAGATAATGAAATTTCATCTCTCATATGTTGTAATTCACTGAAGTCAAAGGCTTTTTTTTTTTACTTATCATCTTCTCTTTATTGAGTGTAAGAACATTTAAATAGCTCCTTATTTCATAGATTTGACCATATCACAGAATCACATCCCTCAAAACCTAACATAGTAAAAGTCCGCATATCGAGAAATTATTTTATAAGACAGATGTTACTCTGATCCTTCACAGCAGCACCCTTAAAGAATCCTCCAGTTTTAGAAATGTAAAAAAGGAAATTTCAATAATCTAACAATAGTTTTTAAAAGGCAACTGGTAGCCCTAACTCCTTAATATTCTTTCCCACTAGCATACCCACAACCTTTTTAACTATCACATGATCAATAAAGCTGGAAATTAACACGTAACAAATCAGTAGGGAGAGGCAGAGGGGCTCCATGAGAAAAACTAGAGTAGAATACAGCTTATTCAATGAATTTAGATTATTTTGTCATCATCATCATCTTGATACACACATATTTAACAGGCGAGGTAGACACAGAGAAATATAATCATTCTCCTAAAACCATAGAACGCCAGATCCAATTTTTGGCTTGGAATAGGAAAGGACACTTTAGAGAGAAAAAAAAAGAAAATACAGTAAAGTTAGGATTTACATAAAACAGTACTTAAAATACATCTTCAGAAGCACCTGGGTGATTCAGTTGGTTAAGCGTCTGCCTTCAGTTCAGGTCATGATCCCAGGACCCTGGGACTAAACCTCGCAATCAGGCTCCCTGCTCAGCAGGGAGTCTGCCTCTCCCTATCCCTCTGCCATTCCCCCAGCTCACACTCTCTCTCTCTCTCAAATAAATAAAACCTTTAAAAACATATAGATATGTATATATATGTACATACATATATCTTCATATAAATGTTCTTGTATTTGAAATTAACAAATTCAATTTTTAAAAAGAACAGGCAGTGGCATCAAGGATGTATGTATGTATGTATGTATGCATAGTTAAGGATATTCTATAATAATGATGGAAGCACAACGTTTTTGAAAGGCAATTCAGCAATTACTTCTTTTAAAAAATGTACCTTAAGGAAATATACAAAAATATAATTCATAACAATGTTTGTGGTAATGAAAAGGTATAACTTAAATGTCCAAAATGGAGAATTTATTAAATAATGATCACATAGTCAAGCACCGTAGAAATCCATCAAACAATGTGAAGATAATTTCACAATGTACTGAGTGAAAAGAGCTATCTGGGGACGCCTGGGTGGCTCAGCGGTTGAGTGTCTGCCTTGGCCCAGGGCATGAGCTTGGGAGTCCCGGGATTGAGTCCCACATCAGGCTTCCTGCCTGGAACCTGCTTCTCCTCTGCATGTGTCTCTGTCTGCCTCTCTCTGTGTCTCCCATGAATGAATGAATAAATGAATGAATGAATGAATAAATAAATAAATAAAATAAAGGGATCCCTGGGTGGCGCAGCGGTTTGGCACCTGCCTTTGGCCCAGGGTGCGATCCTGGAGACCCGGGATCGAATCCCACGTCGGGCTCCCGGTGCATGGAGCCTGCTTCTCCCTCTGCCTATGTCTCTGCCTCTCTCTCTCTCTCTCTCTCTGTGACTATCATAAATAAATTAAAATAAAATAAAATAAAATAAAATAAAATAAAATAAAATAAAATAAAATAAAATAGAAAGACGAAAAGAAAAAAGAAAAGAAAGAAAAGAAAAGAAAAGAAAAGAAAAGAAAAGAAAAGAAAAGAAAAGAAAAGAAAAGAGAAAGGAGCTATCTGGAAAGATAACTCCTTTTGGGGGAAAGAAGAGGGGCCACACAACGGCCCCTCTTTAATCACCAACGGCCAATAATTTAATCAACTGTGCTTAAGTCATGAAGCCTGTAGGGCTTCCAGGCTGGTAGGGTCCCCAAACTCCAAAAGGACAAACTCCTGTGCTTGGGTCCTTCCAGACCTCACCCTACACATCTCTTCCATTTGGCTGTTTCCAAGTTATATCCTTTTTCTAAGTAAAGGCTAACTAAAATCTAGTAAATAAAATGTTTTCCTGAGTCCTGTGAGCAATTCTAGCAAATTAATCGAACAAGAAGAAAGGGTCATGGAAGTCACCAATTTATAGCCCGTCTGTAACACAGATGACTTTCAATTAGCATCTGAAGGGGTGGGGAGATAGTATCATAGAACTGAGGCCTTTATTTATGGGATGTGACTTTATCTCCAGGTAGTAATAGTGCCATAATTGAGTAACTAAGTTAAACTGTATGACACCCACCTGGTGTCTGAAAACTGCTTGGTGTGGGAAAAATTCACAAATATTTGCCAGTCAGTGGTGCGAGCAGTGAAGCATTCTGTGAATAGTGTTGAGAATATAGAGGAGACACGTGGGGAGTGTTTTTCCTCTTACGTTATAGTATACAAAGAATATAACTTTACAAAGCTTATTAATCTCTTACTTACACTTCTATTCTTCTCTGATAAAAGTGTCAAATATCTTTGTTATTAGGATTCTTCCAATAAAATGTCATTAGTGTGCACAGGGTAGAAAAGGAAGACACAAAAGTTCCTAGATGTCTGCTTATGATCAGATAATTTAATAGTCCCCCACACGCTGAGTTTTTTCTTCTTATATGAAGATGACGTATCTTTAATAGGAGATGATAATTATTTTCTAATTGACAGTTAAAAACCACATAGCAGGAAAACATGGTAAAGCATCACTTTACAAATACCTAAATATTTTAAACTATCACTTACCATACAAGGAATATTCAGCTTCCTGACCTGTGTCACTCTCACTGGAGGTGGATGTGAGGCTAGTAGTTAAAGTATTACTTAAGGACTGACCAACTGATAGGACTGTTGTTGCTGTGGCCACATTGCTGCTGCTAGTCACACTGGATGTTGACATTGTCACTGTTGATGTAGTACCAGGTGTAGTCAGATTGGGGAAACTCTGAGCACCCATAAGAGGAGAAGCTAAAGATAAAAATGAAGCAAATCAGGATGACTGGTGGTGGGATCGTATAAACCTAAGAAAAACTAGGTTTTGTATTTAGAGTAAAAGAATGAGATCATCAAACACTAATTATTAAAAGGCTAAAAAGCAACAACTTTGGGAACCCAACTGAAATCCAACTAAGAATCCTTGTTTTTATAGCACTGTTATTTTTTCAAAAAATTAAGCCCTGCTTTTTTAAAAAGTGAAACAGGCAATGAACTAATTCCCAATGATATTTTCCAAAGGAATTACCCATTAGCTTAAGTGAGAATTAAATACCTTCCAGAAGCTAATATCAATTTAGGACCTAAGGAAAAGTTAAACCAGTGTGATGCTCTGATTTCAGTTGACTATGACAATATTTAATAGTCATCTATTTCCTCATGCAGCTGAACTTAACAATTTATCATAGAAGAGTGGAAAATAGAAGTGTGTTACTGTTTTATCCTTTCCAATTAAGAGGTTCTTTATCATACCTGATTTGAATTCTTAAGAAATCATGATTCTATAGAACTTAATTTCATATTCCTGAAGCGCTAAATCTGATGTGGTTGTATGTAACATGGTTAATGATCTAGTTAAAGACTGCAGCCAGAACCCACTGAACAAGAAACCCTACTTTGCATCCCTCCGAGTGGAAAAACGATTGGGTTCCATAAGGAAAAGCTCACTTACTTGCTGTGCTCATCACATTCCTCCCCAAAGTATTAGTGTTGTTATCACTGCTGCTTCGGCTTAGATTCATGTTGTTCGTGGCATTAGTCCGTGCTATGTTTGCCACTCTCCTTACAAAACTCTCCAAGCTAGATGTTTCTCTTGAGGACAGATTAGGTACACTTGCACTAGAGCTCATAGGGGCCCCAGCAGCCAGCAAAGAACTCACTGACAGTCTGTTACTTGCTGAAGAGCTAAGGGGCCGTTGTGAAGCTGCTTCTTTATTAGTTAACTCAGACACTGAACTAACATCAGGAGAACTAACACTAACAATTCCCATGGATATTGCACTAGACTCCCCAGGAGTGCGAACAGAACTATCGGGGCCTAACTTTCTTTCAGCATTTTCACTTCCCGTTTCCGCTGTTAAGGTGCTGGTGCTTGCACTGGAAGATGACCCTACTTCTGTTTGAGGGACGTTTTCAGCAGATGAAAGAACAACAATTGGTTCATGGACATCAGCTCCTGAAACTATACTGTGTTCCATTACAATTTCTGATCTCCGTTCCGTTTTGGTCGAACCCAAGCTGATGTCGCTGCTACTGGCCACGCTACACACAGAACTGCTGCTTCCTTTTCTACTTGAGGAGCCTGCAGCAGCAGATGTCTTGTCGGGACAGTTGTTTTTCACCAAGCTGCTCCATGATTGCGTTGTGCCTGAAACAGTGGATGAAACAGGTTTGGGTGATGCCACTGTATCAGGGTCGTACCCTGGTGCAAGCTTGAGGTCAAATTTTCCTTCTGCGCCCATACGGTAAGAGTTTGAGCCACCAGCATCCCAGGTGACATCAATCCAGCCTGGAAAGGGACAGGAGTTTGTGAGACCCGGCAGAAAGCAGATAGGAGCGTGTCAGACAGTAGCTCCACAATATGGGATCAGCTTTTCATCAGTGCTGTACTTCTCTGAATTTCTATAGTCATTAAAGGTCTGCCAACTAAAATTAAATTCTTCCTTTTATTTCTCTTATTTCTGAACTGCTTGCTCTGCTGATATTTGAAAACAATGTAAGGGTCGGTCATGTTTACGTCTATCGGGGTATCTTTTGAGGGGGAAAAACTATAAAAAGATTGATACAAATGGTGGAATACTACTTCAATTTATCGATGAAATCTAAATAAAAGGTTTTTTTATAATTGCTAAATATGATTGTGGGGTCAAATGCTCTTTTTAGAAAAAAGTTCTGATTTATCATTAATTTTTAAGTTTGGGCTAAATTCTAATAATTGACAAAATATTCATGTATCACTGTACAAATTTTAGGTCACCGGCTCAAATAACACTAAGTTAGCATTTCGGTTGTGTTCTCAAAGTTCAGTGGTTACTTGGTTTTCTTATGATTTACTATATTTGAATAAGCACAGAAAATTCTAACAACAAAAATTTTAAAATACTGCTAAGCTCTTTTATTAGAACCTATAAGCTAAAGCTAATAATGTGCAAAGAACTAATGAACATGATATTCAATGTATATTTACTTGTACTTGTAAAACAATGCTTGTTCTTTTTAAAAAACAATAATTACCTTCCAAAAGCAGTAAAACAAATGGACTATTAAAACAGAAAATAATAAAAATTTTACAATTTTTGTTTAGTGTTATAAGCTAACTACTTCAGGGAAAAACACAACACATAAAAATATATGTAGTTTTAAAAATATAACAAGCCTTACAAAGTTTGAAAGTACTTCACCCATACACACAGGTACTACCATGCATGCGCACAGGTGCACACACACATATAACAAGTTCATATATATTAATGATGAGGCTCAGAGGGGTGTAAGTAATACTGAATTACCTGTATGGATTATCTGCATAGAAGTTCTATGGGAGGAAAACTAATAGCCTCAAAATTACATGATCTGATTTTAATGAAATGTCAACCGCCCCCATTTATTCCATATGCTGAAATAATTTGTGAAGAACCAACATTTAACTATCTCTTCTACAACATGGAATAGTGTGAATAAAGGAAAAGGTTCAAAAATACACCAATTCCAAATAAAAATAACAATAATAAAAATAAAAATAATATTTATCTTGCATTAGTCAGCTCCAAAATACACTGGTAATTTATTTATTTTTTCATAGCAATCATCAAGATCTGTTAACTGTTTTTCTGTTTCACTCAGAAGGCAAGATAACAACATGCTTTTTTGGTGACCATTGTTTATCTGAAGTTAAACAAAGTACCCTTCACATAGCAGGCACTCGTATTTGTGGAATACATTAAAAAACAAAAACAAAAAAAACAAAGGGTATTCCCAGTAACACAGATTCTTTAGAAAGGAAAGGTATTTGGGGCACCTGGTGGCTCAGTCAGTTAAGCATATGACTCCTGATTTCATCTCAGGTCATGATCTCAGGGTTGTAAGATCGTGCCTCACATCGGGCTCCATACTGAATGTGGAGCCTGCCCAAGATTCTCTCCCTCTCTCTTTGCCCCTCTCTCCACAAAAAGAAATGGGTGGTTCAGGGGTGCCTGCCTGGATGGCTCAGCAGTCAGTGGAGTATGTGATCTTGAGGTTGAGTTCAAGCCCTACATTAGGTATAGAGAGAACTTGATCTTGAGGTTGTGAGTTCAAGCGCCACACTAAGTATAGAGAGAACTTGAAAGTAAAATCTTCAGAAAAATAAAAAGGAAGGAAGGAAGGAAAATAAATGGTTGGTTTAACTATTTGAAAGCTAAGCATTTCCTCTAACATGAAGGTTTTAATAAGAATGGCCACCTTGGTCAGCCGAAACTCTGAACCTCTCCATTAGTCAGATCAAGAAAAATAAGCTTGAGATGCCCATTTGCTTAGGCAATTGCTTCAGCTGACTCCAGCTTGAGAAAAATAAACTGCATTCATACATCCTTAACTAGCCCATACATGTAAAAGCCAAAACAAACAATTTAGGGGAAACAATATTAACTAAGTAATAAGATGCCTTAAGAACATTTAAAAATCTCTGGGTTGGGACTCCTGGGTGCCTCAGCTGTTGAGCATCTGCAGCTAAGGGTGTGATCCCGGAGTCCCAGGATCAAGTCCCGCATCAGGCTCTTTGCAAGGAGCCTGCTTCTCCTTCTGCCTGTGTCTCTGCCTGTCTCTCTCTGTCTGTCATGAATAGATAAATACAATCTTTTAAAAAATAAAATAATATAAAATAAAATAAAACCTCTGGGTTGGGCGCCTGGGTGGCTCAGCGGTTGAGCGTCTGCCTTTGGCCCAGGGTATGATCCTGGAGTCCCAGGATCGAGTCCCACATCAGACTCCCTGCATGGAGCCGGCTTCTCCCTCTGCCTGTGTGTCTCTGCCTCTTTCTCTCTCTCTCTCTCATGAATAAATATAGAAAAGCTTTTAAAAAATGAATAAATAAATAATAAAAAATAAAATCTCTGGGTTGAATGGTATTACTGTCATCTCAACTATTATTGGTTTTTATTAATATTGGTAATTACACATATGCTCATTCACCGTAAACCTGCAGTAATGATGATTTGCAATTAGGGTATAACTATACAGAAGTGCCTTACGGTAGTAAGGTAATATAAGGAATAGAATCTTAAAAACAAGAAAATCAAGAATTTATCAGATAAATAAATGCTTGTAACACATAGAACATGAATATATTAAGATACTAAGTATTAGTCATTCCTCTATGCACGGTCACTGTTATTATAGCTCTTCAGATATTTGGTATAAGAATATGAACATTTTACTCCTTTTTGTTTTTAATGCCAACCAAAATTCGTAGGAACACACTACTGGCTAGGCAAATTATCCACTAATAAATCAACCTTTTAAGTATTTATAAGAAAAAAATAGACATTTTAAGTTGCTTCTAGGAATCGAAGAGCAATTTATTAAGTGGGAATGAACTTCTCTAAAACCTACAGTATCAAAGGTTTAAAGTGAATTTGACTTAAACAACAATCCTTATCTTATAAAATATCGAAGTTTAAAATCCAAAGAAAAGCTAGTAGACTGAGAAATTATGAACATTGTTTTATACACTATTAATAGACGAAGAGGCCACAATTCTTGTTCTACACTTCATTAAAAGAATACTTATTAAAAATGTTAATGCTTCTTCTTCTACATGACTTACAAGAGAATAAAAAGTAACTTCCTGATTCCTATCATGCCAACAAGAAAAGCGTAAAAAATTAAGGACCACTGAAAACTTAGGAATAGACCAAAAAAAAGCAGTGGAAAATGTGTCTTTAGAGTATTCAACTTATACTAACTTATTAATCACTTCAAAGTATTAGCAATAAGTTCTAAATCAAAACAGAAATTAAAAATTTCCCTTAATTCTAAGTAAATGATTTTTCCATTTTTAACATAAAATCAATATAGTTCTTCTACACAGTGCTGGGACATTTTTACAATTTGTAAACTATCCCAAAATAACAAAAGAAAAATACTTTGTTATTTAAATACTCCATTTCTACACTACAAATGCTAAGTACCTACTCACCATTATGCAGTTCCCCTGTGACGGTACCTTCTCCCTGTGGGCTGCCATCCTGATCTCGCCACTTCCAATCAAGGCCTCTGATCACACGAGCCCCTGGAACCATGTATTTCAGAACTTGGGAGCGTACTAGACGTCTTTGTCTTCTAAGATTAGCTTCTGCTTCCTTAGCTGCTTTTCCTATAAAGTAGAAATTAGAGAAATATAAACAAGTCACATTTTATAAATAGATTTGTTTTTAAGTTAAAACCCTATCATCTCTTTACCTAGCTGGTCTTCACATACTCCATTTACAGTGCCATAAAGTTCGAATCCAGATAGTGACAGGTAATGGGTTTGTCCACTAGCATTCTTTCCCATCTGCTTAATTCTCACATGTCGCCACCCTTGTTTCTCATCCTTTGGTGGGTCAAGAGGCCAGGTGGCTGTTGATCTGTGAATGTGTTAGGGAAAAAAGGACATAATGTTTTAAAACAGATGAAAAAGATGTTTAAGCTGGCGAAGATTTTTTACATAATAGAGACCAACAGAAAAAATAAATCGACTTCCACATTCAGTCTGTTACTGAATTCCAGTGTTACATAAGAATCAAGATATCAAAGGACAAAATCAGCCATCAAGAAAATAAGTTAAAAATGAAATGGTTAAATGTACACAACTAATGACTCATAACTTTAAATGATTTATGATTGATAAAATCCAAAGAAATAAAACAAGAAATTTTAAGAACAAGTTTTCTTTTTTTTAAAGATTTTATTTATTTATTCATAGAGACACAGCTAGAGAGAGAGGCAGAGACACAGGCAGAGGGAGAAGCAGGCACCACGCAGGGAGCCTGACGTGGGACTCGATCCCAGGTCCCCAGGATCATGCCCTGGGCTGCAGGCGGCGCTAAACCGTTGCGCCACCGGGGCTGCCCAAGAACAAGTATGTTCTTAAGATGAACAAGGTATTTTAAAATTCTTGCAAAGCTTAAAATGATATATTAAAATATTAAATTTAAAGCCTGAAAATATTATTTACTAATTCTAAGGTTAAGGAGCTCCTTCCATACTCTGTCAAATGCAGAAAGTAATTTAACTCCATGCCCCATATTCCCCTCAAAATGTACCACTGTTCAATTAAAACTCAGGACAACTTGAACATTAAAATAATGATAAAAACAGATTATAACCCATTTAATAGGAAACTCTGATCTTATACTGATATAAATAAATTGAAATTTTGCTGAGGAAATATTTATGTAATTTCAAAGAGTCTCCCCCCACCAAAATGCTTATTAATTACAAACAGGAAAGAAATAACTTTATAGTGGAGAAGCCTGGCAGACACCACTTTATTAAAATAAGTATCAATTATGAGACTAAAAAAATAAAATAAAAAAATAATAATGAGATTAATTAGAGATGCCTGGGTGGCTTAGCAGCTGAGTGCCTATCGTTGGCTCAGGGTGTGATCCTGGGGTCCCAGGATCAAGTCCCACATCAGGCTTCCTGCATGGAGCCTGATTCTCCCTCTGTCTGTGTCTCTGCCTCTCTGTGTGTCTCTCTCATGAATAAATAAATAAAAATCTTAATAAAAAAAAAAACTCAGTAGAACTAAAATTTTTATAAATATAATTCTCTCAGGGCACCTGGGTGGCTCAGTTGGTTGAGCATCAGACTCTTGGTTTCAGTTATCTTGGGGCCTGGGATCAGCAGCGTTGAGCTCTACATGAAGTACTGACTACTCCCTGTCCCACCCCCCTTGCACCTCCTGCATGCATGCTCTCCCTCTCTCAGGTAAATAAATAAAAATTTTAAAAAGGAATATAATACTTTGTTTTTTTAAAAAAATATGGTCAATATATAAAATTTAGAAAAAGAGACATATTAAAATAAAAATTGGAAGTTTAACCAAAATTCTATAACCAGCAATAGCTACCACTAATTCGTAGAATATACACATATATCTTATGCATATATAGAGTTTAGAAAAAACTAATCCCATTTTCTGTGTTTTTATTAGCATGCTATAGATACATATAACTATATATTAATTTCTTTTTAAACAGGCTCAGTGTTCTACTGTTATATCTAAAGCTGTTAAAAGTTTTGATAAAATTATTTCAAAGTTTTAATACTCATAGTATCAAGTGACATTTTTAAAAAGAAAATCTTGCTTCAGTATTTCACAAAAAAAAAAAAAAAAAAAAAAAGAGAGAGAGAGAGAGAGCTCTAAGGGCATACAGTTATAAAAATAAACAAGCCTTTACTGAGTTTTTCAATTTGCAAAGACTCCTCAACTAACCCTGGTTCATTGAGACTGCAGTCATCAACATGCGTATACAAAGAAGTCCAGTTCTGTCCATCTTTGGATACCTGGAAAACCCAATTTCTCAGTGCAGACCTTCCATAACCACGAGCATGACGAAGTGTATATGCTGACGGTATCACCCAGAGACCCAGATCTATGGCAAACCAAGCATTCTTATCATCATTGCTATGACAATTTAAAGCTGAATTATCACGACTTAGTATGTCTTCTAAACGGCCATAAGGCAGATTTCTTCCTTCTGAAGATGTAACTACTACAAGTCCATAAGCAGCTGGATTTACCCATTCATATGCAGTCCTAAATAAAAGAAAAAAAATCAGCAGTTCACACTATTAAAATAACTGTATTTATTTATAGTAGCTCTTTTCCATATAAAACTGTATTAATTTTTTAAATCCTAAAATTGACAATTTAGATATTCTTTTCTTCATAAAAAGTATCTCAGATAGTCTTATTTTCAAACTGTAAGACAAAATTCCTTACACTGTAAGATACTCAGAGTGGTTAATAATTTTATTCTTAACTACCTGAAATTCTTTTTTCCAGATGAATGTTTTCACTCTACATTATACAGCATGACTTACTTGGCATTCGTCCCAATCCAGTAAATGATTCCATTTTCATCAAAATCATGCTGGTGTCGAAATATAAAATTTTGGCCTTCTCTTAATTTTCGAACAAAAACAAATGAAGATCGGTCAAAATCATACCACTGCTTTGCTACCTACACCAAAGAAAATACAGAAGACACCTTAATAATGCTATTTTCAAACGCACTGCCCACTTTTTCCTATCCCTTTAATGTGACTTATTTTAAGAGTTGATTTACTTACAAGAGAAAGAAAGAGTGCATGAGGGTGGAGGGAGAAAGGGAGAGGAAGAAACAGGCTCCCCACTGAGTGGGAGCCTAATTCGGGGCTCAATCCTGGGACCTTGACATCAAGACCTGAGCTGAAGGCAGAGGCCAATTGAGCCACCCAGGTGCCCCAATGTGACTTATTTTGTCACAATAAAAACTCATTAGAGAATATTTGGGGAAAAATCTCATGGTGGTTTCCATGTTCAGTGAGGAGTCTGCTTGAGATTATCTCTCTCCCTCCCCCTTTGGCCCTCCCTCCCACCTTATATGTGCTCTCTCTCAAACAAATAAATAGATAAATCTTAAAAAAAAAAAAATATTTGGGGAAAAAACAGAAAAACACAAATTTCTACAACCAAAAAACCCCACTACTAGTATCATAAAGTATTTCTTTACTCCATAATTTCAACAGACAGGCTGAAACAACATTTGATCATATCATACCTAAATTTTTCCCCTTACCAGTCATTATACACTTTAATAGCTATATAATATTCAAATTAATGGACATAAGTATTAGCTTGATATTCCTTTATTGACTGTCATTAGGATTTTGTTCACTATTTTAGTATTACAAATGACTAATAAATGTTTATGAAGAAACCATTTATAATATATAAAGATTTAGAGTCCAAAAAAAGGAATTACATGGTCAAAGGGGGTATTACTATAACTCTCTGTACATATTTCTGCAAGTACTTTTATTTTTTCTCAAGTACTTTTCTAATGGATTAAACCATAGCACAGAATGCCTATTTCACCCTGGCCTTGCCAGAAACTCACCATTTTTAAGAGATATTGTTCCAGAGATTCAACTGTAGCTAAGGGTTCCATCTTCAACATCCTGCCAGTCCTGTCTATCAATGCAGTTTCACCAGGTGCACGTTCCAACCGAAATCTTAATCTTCTAGTGAGTATCTGAGCAAAAATGATAAAACTGCTTCAGAAAGCACCTTGGTTTTTCTCTTAGAATTGTTAAACTGAGAAGTGTTCTCAATAGTAATTGAGAATTATAAGTATAACCACAGAAGGATCAATGTCTATTAATTTTTTTTAAAAAAGGACCACTGAACAAGTGATACTGGTTTTCAAGAAAGAAACAGTGCTAACAACATACTTAGAATTTCTATAAACAACTTCAAATATACATGGTTTAAAGAAATCATAAAACACTAACGGAGGTATTGCATTGCTTAAAAGTTGCAATTTTCCAGGTAAAGTTATGAAAAGTAGCAAATTATTTAGCTAATTTATTCCAATAAAGATAGAATATATTAAAACATCTATGGCCGATAAACTTTTTTTTAAGGTAAGCTTTACATAAACCCAATGTGGAGCTCAAACTCAACTCTAAGATCAAGAGTCGCATGCTCTACAAATGCACCCCTATGGCTAATCAACTTTTAAAAATACAAAATAGCCCCCAATCCAATACAGTTTTGAAGCAAGTATGAAACTAGCAATTTTAGGTAGTTTCAATGCTGTTTAAATCTTCACCAATTCCTATAGATACATAATTAAATATTTAACATGGGCATGTGGACAGCAATTTAGATTGCAAAATTACCAGAGGACACATTACCAGCCTTCCTATCATTTTTTGTTACACAGTCTCTTAAAATGGGCAGTGAATAATAAAAGATGTTGGTGCTCCTAGGACTGTATAAGCAAGGAATTTTCCAGTCTTTGAGACTTATCTCTGCCTCGTTTACTTATCAAGGACAAAGCCCTGGGGTGCCTAGGTAGCTCAGTCCCTTAAGCTTCTGCCTTTGCCTCAGGTCATGATCCCAGGGTCCTGAGATCAAGCCCTGCACTGGCCTCCTTGATCAGTGGGAAGTCTGTTTCTCCCTCTCCTTGCTTGTGCTCTCTCTCTTTCTCCCTCTCAAATAAATAAGTAAAATCTTGAAAAGAAAAAAAAAAAAAAGGATAACCTTAAAAAGGATATACGAGGGCTCCTGGCTGGCTCAGTCAGTACAGCATATGACTCTTGATCTCTGGGTTGTAATTTGGAGCCCCTGTTGGGTGTGATGATTACTTAAAAAATAAAATCTTTTAAAAAGGGAGGGAGATGTGCCAAAATGCCCTTTGCTCCTCTTTATTATTCTACCAAAAATCCAACACAAAGTAGACCTCAGCATCATGTTAAATATGATTCCATGTCAGGTATGCTAACATATTTTAACTACCTGGACAAGTTCTCTCCTCTGGGAATCTAGTGGCTTTGGCTAAGATTCCTGGATTCTTGGGGGGTATGGCAAAATTTTAGGGGGTATGACAAGATTTTTGTCTTGAGTAACCATTGTTTTGGCAAATACAGATTCTTAGTCACTTATTAAGGGCTCTATTTTTTAAAAATATTTTATTTAAATTCAATTTGCCAACATAACACCAAGTGCTTATCCCATCAAGAATTAAAGGCTCTATTTAAAAGAAATGATTCCATGCAGAGCAAGCAGGATAGACTGAATAAAGGCAAGATTCAGGTGAAATGACATGTAAGGAATACTAAAGTAACCTACAAAAAGATATAATAAAGATCTGGGTTGGGATATTCATACAAAGAGTATTTGTTCTATCTATTCATATCTGGATACCAGCTGCTAACACAAGAATAGATGAATAAATGAGTATGAATGTAAACCAAAAAACATTTAGGAGAAAAACAAGCTTTTTATAAAACTCATAACAGACTTCTTAAAGAATCAATAGGAACAGCTAAGAAAGGCCACCTGGCTTTAACAAATGACATTAAGAAAGCAAGGTAAATGACTGGGTGATGGGCACTGAGGGGGGGGGGCACTTGGTGGGATGAGCACTGGGTGTTATGCTATGTTGGCAAATTGAACTCCAATAAAAAAAAAAAAAGAAAAAAAGGGAAAAAATGTCCTTAAAATATTTTCATACTTTTTCATCTATTAATACACATATGGATGAAAGGACTTAACTTGTAACTCTAGAACAAAAGGACCCCATTTCTTTTCCTGTCTTTTCCACTATTAAGACCTCTTTTTCTACTTACCATCGGCCAAATATGATTTATTACATTTACTGAAAATCCACAGCAATTTGATTATATAAAAAAATTAAAATATTAATAATTCAAGAGTCATTAAAAAACTATCAAATGGCATTAGGTTTATAGTCTTTAATGTGTAAGCATAATTGTTATTACTACAATATGAAACAAGGTTTTTCTTTTCTTAAGAAAAGTAAAAGACTTCTCCTAAATGTATTCAGCAATAGTAGCAACTGCATTTTTCATGGTTACCTGCAAGTTATATGTGGATCCAGGTGTGTCATACAAATGAAGAGGTAGGCGTTCAATGGACTCTAGTACAGCTATTAATTTCCGAATTAATGCAACTGCTGGTCGACTACAAAGAAAAAAATAATTGTTCAGAGCGTTTATATAATTTCATAACCAAGTTAATACAGAAACTGAATTAACATCACAGGTTGGGTACAACTCCTACTTTCTTTAACTTACTATATACCCATAAAATATAGTAACTCATTTACTTATTTTATTTTTTTAATTAATTAATTTATTTATGATAGTCACAGAGAGAGAGAGAGAGGCAGAGGGAGAAGCAGGCTCCATGCACCGGGAGCCCGACGCGGGACCCGATCCCGGGTCTCCAGGATCGCGCCCTGGGCCAAAGGCAGGCGCCAAACCGCTGCGCCACCCAGGGATCCCCTATAGTAACTCATTTAAAACAGTATCCCAAATTAATGAAATCAATTTCATTTATTTTAAAACCTCAGTCACATTCAAAAGTAAATAGTAAAATAAACCTTCATCAACCCAAGACCCAGCTTCAACAATTATCTACTAATGACTAATTGATTTCTATCTGTATCCCTAACCCATTTCTCTCTGTCCAATATATTTTGAATATCAGAGAGCATATCATTTCATCCAGAAATATTTTGAATATGTATCTCTACAAAAAAAGAATTCTTAAAATACAAAACTCTTATCATTACACCTAAAAATGAATTAACAATTTGTAATTCATCAATAATAAATTTTATTACCCAATATCACCAAATAGTTAATCAGTGTTCAAATCTCCACTTCTGTATTAAATAGGTATCTAATTTTAATGTTTTTAAGTGTAGTTGATATACAGTGTTAAATTAGTTTTAGATATACAACAAAATATCTAATTTAAGTGGTCAGCTGCATTCATAACAAACATGTAATTTTTCTTTTATTCCATTAGACTTAAAAATTCTTCAAAAAAGGCCTTTAGGGGCCCCGGGGTGGCTCAGTTGGGTAAGTGTCTGCCTTTGGCTCAGGTCATGATTGACCTGACATCATGGGATTGAACCCAACATCAGGCTCCCTACTCAGCAGGAGAGTCTACTTCTCTTTCTCCCTCTGCCCCTGCTCATGTGTTCTCTCCCACTCAATCACTCTCTCTCTCAAATAAGTATTTACAAATAAAATGCTTTAAAAATCTTTTCCATTATTATACATTTAAAATACAAAGCTAATTTTTTACTTAATTACAGAGTTCCTATTTTGAGTGGAAGCACTGTATTAGACTATTTTAAAGGAAGTATAACAGCTTTCAAACACTGCAAACATCAAATTAAAAGAAAATTAGTGATTTACCTTTCATCATCTTCATTTTCACTAAAAGCTGTTTTAAAAACATTTATTCTTTCTACCAGTTGACTACAATCTTGTTTCATATCTAAATCCATGCTCTAAAAAATAAAAATAAAAATAAATCCATGCTCTAAAAAAAATTAAAAAGGTACAAAAAGTATCTTAAGGCTGTTATCAAAATTTATCAAAAACACACATTACAAAGATAAATGTTAACATATTATTACAAAGTTATCAACATAATCTAAGTGAAATCATTATTCTCTTTCAATTAAAATTCTTTTTAGTACTATATTACTAGTAGATCACAGCTAATATACAGATTTTTTTTTTTAATATAATGGGGTAGCAATTACATGGCTAAATCAGCTCCTCTCAAAGTATAGTATGCAAGATGATTTCGGATTATTTACAAATGAACATTTTTCATTTAACATTTTAATAAGTGGAAATTATACAAGTGGTAAGATTAATGAAGGGATTATACAACGTAAAGAAGTTAAAGAGAATTTTAAGAGTGTATTACTACATATACTAATTAAGACCAAAAATTAAACTGGGAAGTAGAACTAAGAAAACTTTCACTTTTTATTCTTTTGTTAGAATTTGTTATAAGTATGTTTCATTAAAATAAAGAGATTTTTATCACAATAAAGAGATATTAAAGGTAGACTAAGTTGAAGAGAAATATAAGGTTATTAGCAAATACTTGTCAAATAGCTACAGTAACTTCCAAAACAGTTATGGCTCATAAATCAATTTTAGGCAAATAAATTAAGTACTACAAATTAACTTCATTTTATGAAGAATTCAGAGCACTGACTAATGTTAAAACTTAGACTAAAGTAAGTATTTTGTCAAACAAAATCCAGAATAAATTATAATTGGGAAACTCAAAAATATAAACACACTCAATTATTGTATTCAACTGGCTCAAATTAATGATACCACATAAAGGATAGAAAAATTATAAATATTAACATTTATTAACTTGATTTTTAAATATTTCTTGATAAAACAAAGTAAATACTGCTTTGCCAAAAGTGTAGTACAAATAACTGTCAAAACTACTTACATAATCTGTTCTGTACTACTTCAGAAACTTACATTGTTTAAGACAGTAAGAAGTGCTTGCACCAATCCACTACTGCACATTTCATATGGTGAAATTGTGTTTTCATCCTTCAAAAGTACAATTAGATTTTCTAAGGCTGTCTTCATTAAATCTCTCCATGTGTTCTCACTCTCAATACACTAAAAGAAAAGAAAAATTTTAATGAAGACAAAAATAACAAAAAAATAAACAGGTCTTAATATACTTAATTTATCACATCAATTACCAAGATAATAAGTTGGATATTAAATAAGAATAAGAGGTTCAAATTATTAATGTAAATTCTATCTTTACTAGGGTCAAAAAAAAATTTTTTTTTAGAGAAGGAAGAGGTAGGGAGAGTCAGAAAGGGAAAGAGAGACTCTTAAGCAGGCTCAATGCTGAGCACAGAGCCCAACACAGGGTTTAATCTCACAGCCCTGATATCATAAGCTGAGCCAAAATCAAGTCGGGATGTATAACCGACTGAGTCACCCAGGGACCCTGTGCACAAAACATTTTGTAAGGAAAAATTCTAAGTATTTTAGGCTTTACGGGCTATATGGCCTCTGTCTCACTTACTCAACTCTGTCCTATAACCATGCCACCAAATGCCACCAAAGCAGTTACAGACAATATGGAAAAGAGTGAGCATGGCTATGAGCAATAAAACTACTTTTGGACACAGTCATTACATTTTCATGTAATTTTCATGTATCAGAAAATACTACTCTTACCTATGATTTGTTTTCAATCATTTAAAAATTTAAAAACCATTCCTACCTCACAAAGCCATATAAAAATAGGTGGCAGGCCTAATTTAGCCCATAGGTGATAATTTGCTGACCCCTCATCAATACCCAAAATATAAAGGATAAAGGGGGAAAAACTAAACTGAGATCAATGTGTCATAAAATCTAGAGGCTGAATAACATACTTGTCTATTTGTATGAAGTTCCCAAGATGACTCTAACTGAGTTGCTATGTTTCTGAGTGTTACCACTACTCCACGAGGCATGCTTTCAACAGCTTTAAAGTGGTCATCATATAAATCTCGAGCCATAGTTCGTACCTGCAAAATTAAAATTGCAAATATGAATTTTCACAATTAATACTTGTAACAAATCTTTTACCTACATAGACATGTGCAACTTTTAAAATTAAGATTTTTGGGAAGCCTCGGTGGGCCCAGTGGTTTAGTGCCACGTTCAGCCTAGGGCGTGATCCTGGAGACCCAGAATCGAGTCCCACGTCAGGCTCCCTGCATGGAGCCTGCTTTTCCCTCTGGCTCTGTCTCTGCCTCTCTCTCTCTCTCTCTGTCTCTCATGAATAAATAAATAAAATCTTAAAAAAAAAAAAAGATTAAGATTTTTGTGCCATTAGCAACTTCCAAAAAAATGTTACTACTTCTACTCATATACGTCAAAAGGTTCTAATAGCTGGAAAAATACTCTAGCACATTTAAGCAATATCAAATAAAAGAACTCATAATCTTAATTTTTGGTATATTTATACCTTGTATTCATATGCCAAAGAGGAGCTTAATTCATTTAAATCCACTTTAACAACATGTAAAAGTTAACTTTTTTTAATAAAAGTAACCTAATTACAGTAAATGAATTAGAAAATATAAATAAGAAAAAAAATAAGCAACCTGTAATTCAATCAACTACAGTGGAACCTTTTTAACTTAAAAACCTAACTGGCAGGATCCTTGGGTGGCGCAGCGGTTTGGTGCCTGCCTTTGGCCCAGGGCGCGATCCTGGAGACCCGGAATCGAGTCCCACATCGGGCTCCCGGTGCATGGAGCCTGCTTCTCCCTCTGCCTGTGTCTCTGCCTCTCTCTCTCTCTCACTGTGTGCCTATCATAAAAAAATAAAAATAAAAAAAAACCTAACTGGCTTTTATTTAATGATCCCTGAATTAGGCAGCTTTCCATCTAGTAAACAGAAAGGAACTCACCTAGATTTTAATCTTTTTAACATTCTGGGGTGTACGTTAAGTTTTATTCTTTCTTCTATGTATATCATTCACACAAAGTATATAAGACACTATATATATTTACATATTTAATCATAAGGAAGAATGACTACAGTTAGTTTGGGCACTAGTCACCTCTCATTTAAATTAATGTTATTTCAGCTTTTATGCCACTTGAACCATGGAGAAACAGCAGCCATGGCTCTGCGCTATCCCACCACCGTGGCCTTCAACAAGGAACACAAGGTGACTATGAACATGAGTGAACCAAGGAATAGCCATTGCCATGGGCACCTCACCAAGCACACCAAGTTTGTGCAGGACATGATCTGAGAGATATGCAGCTTTGCCTCATTACCAGCAGCATGCCATGGAGCTACTCAAGGTCTCAAAGGACAAATGTACCCCCAAGTTCATCAAGGAAAGAGTGGGGACACCCATGTGTGCCAAGAGGAAGACAGCAGAGCTGAACAGTGTCCTCGCAGCCATGAGGAAAGTAGCAACCAAGAAGGACTGAACCTCTCCCACTCTGTACATAAGAAAGCCTTTTTGGAACTTGAAAAAAAATGAAAATAAAGATAAAATTTATTTATTTATTTATTTTTTATGATAGTCACAGAGAGAGAGAGAGAGAGGCAGAGACACAAGCGGAGGAAGAAGCAGGCTCCACGCACCGGGAGCCCGATGTGGGATTCGATCCCGGGTCTCCAGGATCGTGCCCTGGGCCAAGGGCAGGCGCCAAACCGCTGCGCCACCCAGGGATCCCCTAAAGATAAAATTTAAATTAATGTATCCCAGGCTTGGGTCTGACAAAATCTAGTACATACAGTCTTTAAAATTATTTGCTTAAAAAATCTAAATTTAGGACTTATATAATTTCATTTAAATCACAAACTAACCTAGCATAACTCTAATAGAAAAAAAGAATTCACTCCTGAAATGACTTAATAGTACTTTTTCATTCCATTTTGCTATGCCTTTCAGAATCAAGAGGAAAGTAAGCTCTGAATATTAGACAACACTTAAGAAACTATGCATTTATGAAATAGTATTAATAAATTAAAATGAAGGTTAAAATTAATAAAATTATTTTTACCTAAAATCAGTTATTTTGATATGTACTACTTTCATCCCCAAAGAAAAGCCACATTGTCAATGAGTTACTACTGACTTTAAGAAATGGAATCAATAATGACGTATTTTTTAAGAATATGAAAATATAGGACTGAGACTATATTCTCCTTGATTTACTTTACTTCTTACTCTTCTTCTGTATTGTGAAGTTTCAGTTCCCTTTGAATTTGGTTGGTTAATACAATCTATCAGGAATTACAAGAAATTTCTGAGATCGCTCAGTGGGAAGTTTATAAAAAATTACAGCTGCTCATTATTTGAGAATTCTATATTTGCGAATTCAACTACTCACTAGTATTTATTTGAAATCCCCAAATCAATACTTGCAGTGCTTTCATAGTCACTTGTGGACATTCACAGTGCAACAGAAACTTAGGAGCTGCCTCATGTGCATGTTCTCATGTAAGGTCAAACAAGGTGAATGCTATCTTCAAACAAATGTCATACTTGTGTTAGCTCTCTATAAACAAATGTCCTTTCCACACTCTATTTTGCGTTATGCATTTTTTAACATTTTTTGTGGTTTTGTTGATGCTTGCATTGTTTAAAATGGCCAAGAAAATTAGTACTAAAGTGCTGTCCAGTGTTCCTAAGCACGAGAAGGACATGTGTGTTAGGAAAGCTTCATTCAGGCATGATAGTGCTACTGGCCAAAGTTCAGTGTTAACAAATCAATAATACACATTAAACATGATGTCTTTAAACAGAAAGATACGGAAGATTATGAATGGATCAGTTACAAAAATGTGACCAGAGCCTCAAATGAACCTAACCCTGTATTTCCTTTAAGAGCAATGGGTGGTTCAGTGTTCACGGAAGCTTTACATAATACAACTACTGTGAATAATGAAAATGGACTGTATTTAGTTCAAATTCCTTTTAACACATAATGGCTATCTTCAACTGAGATAGTTCTTCCTCAAATGCCTGTAAGATACCATGAATTAGAAAGCACTTTTGACCTCACATTCTTTTTAAAAACAAAGAAGCAATCATGAAATAATAAATATAACTACAGAGGTAGTTTATTTATTTAGATATATTTATAAAAATAATTTATTTATTTAAATATTTTTTTCCCAAGGTCTAGCAACTGGAAATATTTTGAAGATGGCACAACACATTAACAAATAGAAATGAAAACATAAACATGTTATATATAACTGCCCCCAAATAAAGTCTACTACTACTATTTCTAAGGCTAAAGCATAAAAAACACAGTAACCCTCCAAACCTAAACACCTAAAAGCACTCTTCATATACTGCATGAAAAAACTATTCTATGTAATTGTATAGGTAAAATAAAAATTTCTGCCATCAGAAAATACTGAATCTAATTATAATTGAGATTTTTTTTAAAAATGAAAAATAAAAAGCAAGAATTGATACAATAACAATTATTGTTATTTGATGGAAATATCACCAGCTCATATTTTTAAGTAATTTCTACACCCAACATGCGGCTCAAACTTAAAATCCCAAGATCAAGAGTCACATACTCTATGTACTGACCCAGTCAGGTATCCCTTGGCCTTATTTTGAAAAAAACAACCCATACTTAATGGATAGAATTTAAAAATTATTATTGTGATTTTGAAGGTGGAGTCAGTGCTCCTATATCTTTTTGAAACAGTTATTTCATCTAAGATGACCATTAAATTAAACATCAAAATATCTGAATATAGAACCAGGAATTCAAGTTGCTTTATCATAAAGTATTTTAGATCAGGATTGTGAAATATAATGATGTATTTTCAATCCCACTGTATCACTAAAAATATTACTATCAATAATTACTAAAGCAGGAGTTCAAAGTTTTTGTGACATTAACAAGTCAAATCATTTAAATTTTGTCTTACAAATTTTAATGTTTTAATGTTGGTGTTTAGAATGTGTATAAAATTATAGGTAAACATATATGTGTTGTGGAAAATAAAATGATCAGCACAGAAAAATAAAATGTTAGATTAGAGTAACTTGTGTTATCTGGCTCAATTTTTTAAATGTTTGCAATATACCAATGAAACCTTACCAAGTCTGTATAAAAGACAAAAAAAGAAAAAGCAAATTCCACAAATATACCTTTTGCTTTGTCTTTTCTAATTTAGATTTCAGTTTTCTGCCTCTTTTACCAGTCCAACCAGTCACAAATTCTGAACCTTTAAAAAAAAAAAAAAAAAGGATATTTCAAAGAATTTTTTTGCAATTTAAGATACTCATTTATTTTTTTTTCTCATTTATTCTTATCTGCTAAACTTATATATTCTATATAACTTACCCAGAGAAGTTTCTGCAGTAAATGAATGTTTGGTTCCTCTATTAGATTCAAATACAAAACCAGGTAAATCTTCTTTCAATATTGTTGCTTGCTGACCATCTGAGTTATGAATAGCAATTTCTCCTTCTTTCAAACAAGTTAGTGACCAGTTCCCTACAGTGAGTTTAGTGGGTCCGGGTGCTGAGAGTATAGGTTGACTTGAAGTAGATGGCTTTACTTGGCCTCGAGCTCTTTGTAACTTCTCTAAGAATTCACTTCTGCTTTCTATAAAGACAAAATGATTATTTTAAAACCTTATTATTTTCAAATATTCCCTTTTTTATAAAAAGAAAACTACATATTGGAATATCTATTTTATATAAAAAACTTAATTAGCAGAGTTTTGTTCTTTAGTGTATGCTCACTGGTGTGATATATTTCGGTTCAGGTATAAAAGTAATCCTACAGCCATAATTTTTTTTAAAGTATAAGCCTTTTGGAAAAGACAACTTGAGACAGCTTTACACACATACAATTCATCATTACTTCATAAGAGGTAGCTTTAAGTAAAAGATGAGAGAGATTAAAAGTAGATAATAGTGCTATTCCTTATCTCATGCAATAAAAGGGCATCTCTTAAATGCTTTCATGATACAACAGCTTTTCTCTGTTGGTATTCAACAAACTGGACATATGATTACCAAAAATGTGCTATTTCTATGATGCAAAAATATCAGAAGAACAAATCATCAAAATTATACAAACTTGTAAAACATTTTAATAGGAACAGAATATTACCTGAACTATCCGATCCACCTTCAGGACTACCACTTGAATACATGGTGGCTAGTTTCCCATCCAAGATAAATCTGAACCATCCATTACTGCCATTAGATAATTCCAAGGCTGCTGCATCACTCCATATATATAAGCAGTCCCTTCCCCTAATGATTGACCAGTCTCTCCAATGATAGGGTTTACCCTGCTGCAGCTCTTTAGCATCCTCCTGTGGTTCATCCTCCTAAATGTATAAAATTATTCAATGAAACAAGGGAAGTAATATTTCAAATATTCACAGGTTTTTAAAAATATGTCTATGTATCAAATTTAGAATTAAAACATGGTGAATATAATATTCAGTTCCTATAGTTTAATATGTATTTTGATTCAACTCGTTACCTACAGATAAATCTTACAAGTCCTAAAAATGTTAAGAAAGTCACATAAATAATGACCTAAGCTATAACATTTCCAGGTATATTGGTAGAGAAGACCAACAGATTAGGTCTACACATAACTAGCTAAATACCAAGGACTCTGGTAAACTCAGCACATCTCTGGGCCTAATTACTTGTAAAAAAAGGATATTTTCACTGGATCAATTTTATCCAATCCTAGAGGTCCAACACACTCACCAAAGATGCTTCTTAGGAATAAAATGTAACACCCTACCCTTAGCCAAGTGAATCAAATATACTGGATCATTTCTATAATCATAAGCTTTTATAGCATGTTTAAAAGAAAAAAACAATTTGTAAATATTGTTTTCCTAGCCTGACATCTTGAAAATTTTTGTGTTTACATTTAAATATTGAAAATATTCATCATAAAAAAAAAATAAAAAATAAAAAAAAGAAAATATTCATCATAAACATATATGAACGTGGTATGTGTGCACATGCATGTGTGTATGGTAAAGCACTTTTTTGTTTTCAAGATTTTATTTATTTTAGACAGAGAGAGAGTGAGCATGAGCAGGGGTAGGGGGTAGAGGGAAAGCAGACTCCTTGCTGAGCAGGAAGGCCGATGCAGGGTTCAATCCCAAGACCCTGAGATCATGACCCGAGCCCAACACAGATGCTTATTGCCTGAGCCACCCAGATATCCCTGGGTATAGCACTTTTAAACATCATAAAAATTTGTTATACTTAAAAAAATGTAAAACATTTTTTTAACACACACAAAGAAAAACAAGTAATTAGCTTAAACACTAAAATAAGATTGTAAAATACAGATTCCAAATGTCTCTAAATCTAAGTAATTGTGCTCTAGGCCATGATAGGTTAACAAGTACCAAGACTTGTTTATCCACTGTAAACAACAAAAAGCTAGACAAAATATATGAAAAAGTGTCTTCAAACACTGGACAATATGCAACAGAGGACCATGATCCCCCAGAAAATAAAAACAAGTTAGGTAAGCCCTCTAGGTCCAGACACAAATTTCTGGCTAAGGTCTTAAGAAGAGGGAACACAAAAAAGAATCCAGCAGTATGATTTCAGGAAATAGAGGTCTGTGTTTTAAGAGGCAAAAGCATGGGATGCCTCGGTGGTTCAGCAGTTGAGTGCATGTGCCTTCGGCTCTGGGCATGATCCTGGAGTACCGGGATCAAGTCCTGCATCAGGTTCCCTGCAAAAGCCTGCTTCTCCCTCTGCCTGTGTCTCTGCCTCTTTCTTTCTGTGTCTCTCATGAATAAATAAACAAAATCTTAAAAAAGAAGAAGAAGAGGCAAAAGCAAACATATGGAGGATGAGTTCAGGATTAGGAAGCCAAGCCAAAAAGGCCTCTAGAAATCTGCAAAGTGGTCACCATGAGTGTACAACAAGTACTAGACCACTAATTTCCAGGATGATACTCCATAAGGTTGGGCAAAGAACAAATGGAAAATTATAAGCTGAAAAATTCCCAAAGATCATACAAGGTAGTCAGACAATTGTATTCCAAATGCTGAAAAATTTCCAAATTTGATAAAAACTGTAATCCCAAAGATCAAAGAAAATTAAACAATCCCGAGCAGGGCTGGACATTCAAATGTGCACACATATACAAGCACACCAAAGACAACAAAGCATAGGAAAGTCAAATTGCTTAAAATCATAAGAACAGCCAGAGGAAAAAAAGATGTTGTTAGAATAGATGTATGTTATGTACCAAAGAACTAAGATGAGAAATAAAGTGAATTTCTCAATGGAGAATATGCACATCAGGTGACAATGCACCATCTCTCAAAGTGCTAGAAATGATTAGCCTAAAGTCCTTGTAGGCACTGAAAATATCCATCAAAAATGAAGGCCAAATATTTTCAGACAAAATCTCAATTTTCTGGGTTGTCTTTTCATTTTCTACGATTTTTATTATTTAGAGACAGCACAAGTAGAGGGAGGGGCAAAAGGAGAGACAGAAAACCTCAAGCACACTCCACACTGAGCATGGAGCCCAACATGGGACTTTATCATGACCTGAGCTGAAACCAAGAGTCAGACACTCAACCAATGAGCCACACAAACACCTACCTAGTCTTTTCCCTTTCCAAGCAATGTATCTTAAAGAACAGAAGATTAATTTTGATAAACTAAAATTTACTAATGTTTTTTGGTCCTTGTATAGTATAACCTTTTTATTATTTATAAGTAATCTCTATACCCAATGTGGTGGGTAAACTCACAACCCCGAAATCAAGAATCGGATGTTCTTCCAACTGAGCAGCCAAGCACCCCATAGTATAACTTTTTAGGGTTCTAATTGAGAAATCTTTGTCAAGATCAAGATCAGTGAGATTTTCCTTTTCCACTATAAGTTTTATAATGTTAACCCATACATTTCAGTCTATTATTCATTTCCTGTTAATTATTTATGTGGTACCTAATGTATAGTCAAAATTTCGTTTTTGTGTATGTATCTACTTCTTCAAGCATGAGTTTTTGAAAAGATCATCCTTTCCTCATTGAACTGCCTTAGCACTCTGGTTGAAAATCAACTGACCATGTACCCATCCATGAACCATTAGCCTGTCTTTATACCATTACACCACACTTTGCTGATCACCACAGCTTTATAAGACTTCAAATCTGCTGATGGCCGTCCTTCAACTTCTTTTTGATGTTGCTTTAGCTATTCTAGGTCCCTAGAATTTTCATATGAATGTTAGAATTTTCTTGTTAATTTCTACAAAAAGACTTGCTGGGGATCTGTAGAATGGTTACTTTTTTTTTTTATTTTTAAGATTTTATTTAAATTCAGTATAGTTAACATACAGTGTAATAGGAGTTTCAAGTGTACAATACAGTGATTCAATACTCCCATACAACACCTAGTGATCATCACAAGTACACTCTTTAATCCTCATCACCTATTTCACCCATCCCCTTACCCATCTCCCTTCTGATAACCATCTGTTTTCTATAGTTAAGAGTCTGATTCTTGGTTTGTCTTTTCCCCTTCTTTGCTTGTTTTGTTTCTTAAATTCCACATATGAGTGAAATCATATGATATTTTGAAACTATTTCTTGAATAGAATTCTAGGGGGATGAACTCAAATAACACCTTTTATTTTGTTTTGTAGTTAAATCCCTTAGATCTTCTCAAGTAATTTAGGAATTATCTAAGGGTGCATGGGTGACATAACTGGTTAAAGCTTACAGCACCCAGTTTTTGCTCAGGTCGTGAATGAAGGTCATGAGATCCAGCCTCAACTTGGGCTCCACGCACAGCACAGAGTCCGCTTCAGATTCTCTCTCCCTCTGTCCCTCCCAACTTGTGCAAGCTCCCTCTCAAATAAATAAATCCTTAAAAAATTTTAAAAGTAATCTCTCCCTCTCCTCCCACTCTTGCTCACCCTCTCAGGATTCTATAATTAACCTCTCATACTCTACCATAACCTCAAAAATATTACCATTCTGTCACTAATATATAGAAAGCAATAACTAATTTAGGACTAAATCAGTGCTGGAATCAGTAGGGACAGATTAGGTATACTTAGAATTTGCAATCTAAGGCAAGAATTATCAATGGAGGGGATCCCTGGGTGGCGCAGCGGTCTGGCGCCTGCCTTTGGCCCAGGGCACGATCCTGGAGTCCCGGGATCGAATCCCATGTCAGGCTCCTGGTGCATGGAGCCTGCTTCTCCCTCTGCCTATGTCTCTGCCTCTCTCTCTGTGTGTGACTATCATAAATAAATAAAAATTAAAGAAAAATTATCAATGGATACTGAAACTCATGCATATATATTTAATGAGTAACAGCATATTGACAGGCAGCCCCACAAATTACTTATAAATTACAAAAGAAAAAAGAGTAACTCTATGATAAAGAAACCAAGCAGAGATAAACATAACGAAGTGATCCAAGTTAACATCATTGGTAAGAAAGCAGATACTATGTGTGTCTAAGAGAAGACACATTATGCATTGAGAAAATATAACATCTCCTCTGTAGTCATCTTGCTAAAAACTCACAACCTGAATCTAATCACATGGAAACACAAATGCAAAGAAGGGTCGCTGCCCAAATTAACTGGTCTGTCCTCTTCACAAATGCCAAGGCTATGAAAGCAAAAGGCGAAGTTCTCATAAACATGATAACTAAATGTCATAATACATGCTCCTGGATTGGATTCTGGACCAGGGGGAAAAAAATTGCTATTGAGGAAACAGTAAATTTGGTCTTTGAGTTAGACATCAGTTTTTTGGTGAAGTTTATTAAGATTTTATTTATTTATTCATGAGAGACAGAGAGAGAGAGAGAGAGAGAGAGAGAGAGGCAGAGACACAGGCAGAGGGAGAAAGAGGCTCCACGCAGGGAGCCCGACATGGGACTCAATCCCAGGTCCCCAGGATCAGGCCCTGGGCTGCAGGTGGCGCTAAACCGCTAAGCCACCCGGGCTGCCTGAAGTTTACATTTTTAAAAGGCGCACTATGTATCCATCTTTTCTCAAATAATATTTTGTTGTTTGTTTGTTTTTTACAGTAAGCTCCAGGCCCAGTTGTAGAGTGCAACGTGGAGCTTGAACTCATGACCCCAAGATCAAGACATGAGTTGAAATCAAGAGTCAGACATTTAAAGTGTCTAAGCCACCCAGGTGCCCCTTAAAGATTTCATTTTTAAGTAATCTTTACATCCAACACGGGGCTCAAACTTACAACCCCAAGTTCAAGAGTTGCAAACTGAGCCAGCCAGGTGCCCCTCAAATAGTATTTCTTAAGTGTGTGTACGTTTACACAAACACACACAGTATCTGTCTAAATAAAGCAAATGGGGCAAAATGTCAATAATTAGTGAATTTATAAAGAATACTCTGATACTCTATTTGTAATTTTTCTATAAGTTTTAAATTTTATCAATATATATTTTTTTAAATAACCAAATTTCTGGGGGCATCTGGGTGGCTCAGTCAGTTAAGCATCCAATTCTTGGTTTTGGCTTGGGTCATGATCTTGAAGTTGTGGGATTAACCCCCGCACTGGGCTCCACGCTCAGCACAAAGAGTCTGCTTGAGATTTTCTCTCTCCCTTTCATCCCCACTCCTCCCTGCTCACACTCTTTTTTTCTCTAAAATAAATAAATAAGGGGACCCCTGGGTGGCTCAGCGGGTTTAGCGCCTGCCTTGGCCCAAGCAAGGCATGATCCTGGAGTCCCGGGATCAAGTCCCATGTCGGGCTCCCTGCATGGAGCCTGCTTCTCCCTCTGCCTGTGTCTTTGCCTCTCTCTCTCTCTCTCATGAATAAATAAAATCTTTAAAAAATAAAAATAAATAAATAAATAAATAAATAAATAAATAAATAAATAAATAAATAAATAAAATCTTTAAAAAATTGAGTAACCAAATTTTTAAAACTTATAATACTACTTCATATTGCCATTATTTTGTCAAAAGCCATCAAAGGTTAGAACTAGATTTCCTCAAAAGAAATCCTATTCCTGATAACACTGCAAACAACATCACTCACTTTTTCTGGTTTTGATTCCTCTTCATTCTCATCATCAGAGGAAGGACCTGCCAAAGTTGATACTTTGCTGATTACACCAAGTCTTGCTAGCTGATCCAAAAAAATATCACCACCTTTATCTACCAAATCTCTTATGATCTGCAAAGCCAGCAAGTGGCCATCATCATCATCCTGGGGGAAAACAAAAAGGAAATTAAGGAAAAATAATAAAAATAAGTTTAGTTGCCTGAAGTAGACAAATGCAATAATTTCACAGACAAAAGGATTTACTGATATTAGGACAAAAGTGAAATTATTTTACTGACCACTGTCTAAAGGGAATTAAAGCTACAGGAGTTTCAAAAAAAGACAAAAATCTGACCTCTTGATCAAGGACCGTTGCAGTGATTTCCACTAGTACAGTAGGCAAATTGTGACCAACATCAGAATCACAAACTTCTTTTAAAAGTGCTTCAGAGCAAAAATGAATCATTTTCCTAATCAGAGCAAGACTTGCCTTCCTTAAAAAATAAAAAATAAATAAAAAAAAGAATTTTAGGAAGCCAGGATAAGAACCTAAAATAAAACAAAATGCAACTATACATTAAACATAACAAAATATCCACTGGTAAATTTTATATACTCTTGCTAAAAAGTACAGTTAATAAAAGTATACAAAAAAATAAAACAATACCAGCACTAGTTTATGTTCATTTTTTAAGCAATTTCATTTATTTTCTATTGTTAAAATAGTGAACTAATTAACTATTAACTATTTAACTTTAAATAGTTAATAACATGTCATGATAGGATTAGAAAATCAGTAAGGAATAATGCAATTACTAAAGAAAATAAATTATATAAATAACTATCTTAAAATTTCCTATAACCCAAAACACAAAGCTGTAAGTTAAAACATCTGGTAGTTTATACAGATCAAATTTCAAACACTTCTGTGTTTTGTCAAATTTAAGCCCACAGTCCTTATAACTATGTCATCATATAAATGAAAATACGACATCACAGTAACTCCCATTCCCCTAAATATTACCACTGTTAAAAATCTGGAATGTCTCCTTTTCCTTTTTATACTGCTTTGCTCAGAACATAGATACTCAATAAAGTCATTCAAACTAACCTCAGTTTTATAACAAGGAATCTGTTCTTTTAAAATAAACACATATCCACACACATTTAAATTGTAATAGACTAAAAGGAGAGTGGTCTATTTCGTTAAAGACAACAGTTCATTTAACACAAATAATTCTGAGTATGTAACAATGTCTTAGGCACGGAGCTATAGGTATCATTAACTTTGAGATAACTTCCACAAGGATGGAGACGCAAAATTGCTAATTAAGTCCAAGAAAGGCACGTGACACATGTATTTTTTCAGCATGTGGTCCCTACTCAATTGTATATCATAACACTCTCTAGCTGAAATTCGTAACACTATACATTCAAGGAAAAAAGTATTATAAATTCAAGTACATTATAGAAAATGGTAGGCAAATGGAGGGCAAACTGCTAACAGGATTAGTTCCTTCCAATTTTTGCTAATGGCTATTTATATTTGATTGTCAAATCAGTATTTACATTTAGTAGTTTTATATTGCGATTTATTTCAATTAAAACAGTATAAAAAGGGTGCCAGAGTGGCTCAGTAGGTTAAGCACCTGCCTTCAGCTCAAGTCATGATGCCAGGATCCTGGCTGGGATCGAGCCCCACATCAGACTCCGCGCTCTCCCTCTCCCTCTGCTGCTCACCCTGCTCTCTCTCTCTCTCTCTCTCTCTCTCTCTCTGAAATAAATAAAACCTTAAAAGCAAACAAACAAAAAAACGACAACATACAAATGTTTATATGTTGGGATGCCCAGGTGGCTCAACGGTTGAGCATCTGCCTTCGGCTCAGGGCATGAACCTGGGGTCCCGGAATTGAGTCCAACATCGGGCTCCCTGCAAGGAGCCTGCTTCTCCCTCTGCCTATGTTTCTGCCTCTCTGTGTCTCTCATGAATAAATTTTAAAAATCTTTAAAAAAAAAGTTTATATGTTGTATCTGTTACTATTATTCTAAGCCATTACGAGCCAGGAATCCTTCTATGTATTTTAAAAACATTACACTTCCTTTAATCCATGCAACAAATCCCTATGAGGCAGGTTCTATTAGCTCAGTTTTACAGATAAAGAAAGTGAGACAAAGAAAGTTAAGTATGTCTACTAAAGTAGACTACTAAGGGCTAATAAATTACAGAGCCTAACTCAAACTTACCTCTTAACTAGTACACTATGCATAATACCTTACAGAACATAAAGTTTTCCTTTTCTTCTTTAAGGCTTTATTTATTCATGAGAGACACAGAGAAAAAGGTAAAGACACAGGCAGAGGGAGGAGCAGGAACCCTGCAAGGAACCTGATGCGAGACTTGATCCCAGGACCCAGGGACCACAACCTGAGCCAAAGGCAGACACTCAACCACTGAGCCACCCAGGTGTCCTGCAAACTGATTTTTAAAAAGCCTATTAAGGGGATCCCTGGGTGGCTCAGCAGTTCGGCGCCTGCCTTTGGTCCAGGGCACAATCCTGGAGTCCCGGGATCGAGTCTCGCATCGGGCTCCCAGTGTGGAGCCTGCTTCTCCCTCTGCCTGTGTCTCTGCCTCTATCATGAATGAATAAATAAAATCTTTAAAAAAATAAATAAATAAAAAATAAAAAGCCTATGAAGCAACAACATGGATGACCTTGAGGGTATTATGCTAAGTAAAAAATGCCAGAGAAGGACAACTATTACATGGTATCACACATATAGAATCTGAAACAAAAGTCAATGCACAGAAACAGAGTAGGAAAGTGGTTGCCACCTGCTGAGGGTAAGGGAATTCCAACATAAGGTCTGAGGATCTAATGTTATAACTATAACTTGTAGCACTGTATTGTGTAACTAAAATGCAGAAGAGAGCAGAACTTAAATGTTCTCACACATACACACAAAAAGATAAACATGTGATAGATGTATTAATAACTAGAGAGGAATAATTCTTTCACTTGGTATAAATCACCATGACATACACTTAAAATATCCTATGATTTTAGGTAAATTATACCTCAGTAATTATACATAACATTTTTCCAAGTTAGATCCTTAAACACTGTGCTCTTTGCCTCATTTATTTAAACTGGCTCTTGTATTTTTTTTAACAAAAATTTGTGCAGTTTTAAAAAATAGTACTCTTTGTATTAAAAAAATAGTATCCTTTGGTCACACTTGCTAACAAATAAATACCAATTTGTTGGTCTATTTATTTGGATTATGAGTTTATATTATTGGCACCTTTTTGGCTGTGGGTAGTATTGTTTCTGTGACGTAGTTTGTCATAGTTTTACATAGACTAAATTAAATGACAATTGAGATAAATTTAATGACAGTACTAAAACAAACAAGCTTTGAAAGACATTCTTATCAAATTCTGATAAACATTCAAAAACATTTTTTTGTTTTCCTAAAGCTTATTTATTTTAAATCCACCTAGAATTTGTTTAGATATACAGTTAAAGGATTAAGGTGATACTTTTAAAATCAAACCACAAATCATACATTCTAATACCATTTAATAAGCCTCCATCTTTCAAATGACCTATGAAATGTCCACTACACACATTCAATTCCTATATATATTATTGGCTCTATTCGGGGGGGCTAGACTATTGCACTGACTTATAAACTCTCATGCTGGTTATCATAAAGATTTAATTACTTAAGCTTACACTAGATCTTCAGATTTTCCTTTAATAATCTCATCTTTGGGACAGCCTGGGTGGCTCAGTGGTTAAGCGCCTGCCCATGGCTCAGGGTATGATCCGCGGTCTTAGGATCGAGTCCCACATCGGGCTCCCTGCTTGAAGCCTGCTTCTCCCTCTGCCTGTATCTCTGCCTTTCACTCTCTTTCATGAACAAATAAATAAAATCTTAAGAAATAAAATAAAATGTCTATAACAGTATGTAAGTTTGTTCATAGCATATCATTCATTAAAAATAAAAGATAATTGCTATCCTGTTTGAAAGCCTTTTATTAATCTATCATCTGCCTTTCATTAACTGAGCAGACACTGTGCATTATAAAATACTGACAGATAATAGCTAAAGTTCATACATACAGACCCTCCTTTAATTGTCTGACCAGAACATATATGTGGACTCTTCTAAACAAACTTTAAAATGAAATGGTAAAAAAATAAAATAAAACAATCAGGTTGCAACCTATGCCTTCTTGTTTTTAATTTTTAAAAATATTGTTAAATAATTTTTTTTAAGATTTTATTTATTTATCACAAGAGACAGAGAGAGAGAGGCAGAAACATAGACAGAGGGAGACACAGGCTCCATGCAGAAAGCCTGATGTGGGACTCAATCCCGGGACTCCAGGATCATGCCTGAGCCAAAAGTAGACACTCAACCGCTGAGCCACTCAGGCATCCCTATTGCTAAATAATTTTTAATGAACTTTTTTCAAATACCTCTAAAATATTAGGCACTAAGACAACACTTCATACATATCTAATTTTTATTCTCAAACCTACAGAGAATTTAATGTAATTATTTTCACCTTAGAGATAAACCAATTAAAATCAAAGAAGTTAAGTACCTTTCTCATGGCCATATATTTAGAAGGGGTAATCTTGGCATTTGGACCCACTCTACATGGATTCCAGAGTCTGACATCTTAACTAGGTTTATGCTTTCTTACCCGCCACAATTAAATGTGTCTAATTATCACCTGGAGAATTTAGGATCGAATATACTCAAACTAAAATTGTATTTAGACAATCATTGAAATATTTATTTCAGGGGATCCCTGGGTGGCGCAGCGGTTTGGCGCCTGCCTTTGGCCCAGGGCGCGATCCTGGAGACCCGGGATCGAGTCCCACATCGGGCTCCCGGTGCATGGAGCCTGCTTCTCCCTCTTCCTGTGTCTCTGCCTCTCTCTCTCTCTCTGTGACTATCATACATAAATAAATTTAAAAAATTTTTTTGAAAAAAAAATATTTATTTCATAAGTACAATATGTTTATTATAGAAACTTTAGAAAACACAACAAAAAGAAGAGAAAAAAAAAACCAACTGTAATTCCAATCCTCAATCCTGAAACATTTAAGAGTGAAAGAAAATAACCATATAGGGGAACTCGGGTGGCTCAGTCAGTTACTTACACAACTGAATCTTGATTTCAGTTCAGGTCATGAGCTCAGAGTCAAGGGATAGCAGAGTCCCACATTAGGGTCTGAGCTCAGCAGGGAGTCTGCTGGAGATTCTCTCTTTTTCTGTTCCCCTCTGCCCTTCTGCCTCTCCCCTCCATCCCCCAGCCCCCTGTGCCCATGCTCATTACTCTCTAAATAAATCTAAAAAGAAAAGAAAAGAAAAAAGAAAAGAAAAGAAAAGAAAAAGAAAAAGAAAAAGAAAGAAAGAAAGAAAGAAAGAAAGAAAAAGAAAAAATGAAAGAAAAAATGAATGAATGAATGAATAAGGGACCTCTGTTATATAGTGGCATACTTCATAATTTTCTGATGACCTTATCACGAAGGTCTCCAAATATATCAGGATTCTTTTATTGGTATTACAGCTAGTCCTCTAAAATTTTCAGGCCAAACTGTCTTGTTCAAAATTGAACTTGCTCATTCTTCACAATGATTCTAAGTTTTATTTAAAAAAAAAAAAAAGTGGCCCCAACTAACACCAATACCTCTGCAGCTATTTGGGGAAGAATAAAAACCAAGTATTTCAATGTTCACAGTGAATATTTTACTGACACTTTTCTCCTACTTAAAGCAGACTGCCTGCACTCTAATGTCAATTCCTAGGCCCTTGAATCCTACAAAACTACATGTTCTAAAGACTTCTTCAACTTAGTATGTCCAAAATCAAATTCTCAATCACCCCATCAAAAATTTAGCACTCATTCTTCATTCCTTCCTTTCCCTCACCTCTCACATTTAACAGGTCGTCAACCCCTATACAACCCATCTCTCAACCTTCTGAATTTGAAGAATTCTCAAATTCTCTGAATTTGAACCTTCTCAACCAGTCTAGCTCCCCAGCAACTGTTTGAAGTCCATACTGCAATGAACCCTTAAGTAGTTTGTTTTCATTCTTGCTCTCCCCCAGTACTTTTCTCCACTAGGCTGTCAATGCCATCTTCATAAATCAAGAAATCATTTGTGACAACCTCAGAGGTATTTAATGACCCTTCTTTAACTTGTGGAATATGGTTCATTAACACAGGCCACAAAGGCCTTCATAGGTCATAAAGACTCCTAATTATTTTTTAACGTTATTCTCTGAGTTGTCCAAACATATCCCATTAATCCAAACACAGTCCATTAATATTAAAATACTTACAACTGCTAACAAAACACACTCACTCAATCTTGCACTAAGAATCTACTGAGGACCTACTAATTATCAAGCCCTCTAGTATACTTCCTTGTCTTTGCAGGAATATAGCAGTACACAGGCCAGTTCTCAAGGAGTTCACTTTGGAGGGGAGAGAGACAATAAAACACAAAAGTCGGGGCCTCAGATGGCTAAGCATCTGCCTTTGGCTCAGGTCATGATCTAAGGGTCCTGAGATCAATCCGTGCATTGGACTCCCTGCTCAGTGGGGAGTCTACTTGTCCCTCTTCCACTCCCAATATCTCTGCTTGTTCTGTCTCTCTCTCAAATAAATATCTTAAAAAATAAATTAAATAAATAAATAAGACGCACAAAAGTCAAAGAAAAGCACAATTTCAGACACTGAAACCTCTGTAAAGACAGTAAATCACCATAATTTATGTGAAAAGTATCCTAAGGGATACATTTAAATTAGATGGATAAACATCAGTGGGTCTAACATTTGAATTGTGACCTAAATGATATGAAGCAACAAACCATGCAAAAGACCCAAGGATGAGAAAAGTTTCCAGTAAAGGGAAGTACAAAAGCCCTAAGGTAAGGAGGTACTTGGGAGTGTTCCAAAAACAGAAAAAAAAGGTTATTTTAAATGTAATGGGCTAGGGGTTAGATAGTACTACATGAGGTCAGAGAGCTGGGTGGAACTTATGTAACCCTTGCAAGCCTGAGAGTTAAGGAGTTAGGTTTAAGAGCATCTGAGTGGCTCAGTCGGTTAAGCCTCTGACTCTTCAACTGGCCTCAGGTCATGAACTCAAGGTCATGAGACAGAGCCAAGATGGGCTCCATGCTCAATGGAAGAGTCTACTTGAGATTCTCTCCCTCTCCCTCTGCCTCTGCCCTCACCCCCACTGCTCATGCTCTCTCTCTTTTTATTTTTTTAAAGATCTTGTTTATTTGACAGAGAAAGACAGCACAAGTGGGCTTGTCACTAAGCAGGGAGCCCAACGCAGGGCTCGATCCCAGGGACCTGAGTCAAAAGCAATTGCTTAACCAACTGAGCCTCAGCCTCCTCCGTCTTCCAAAAAAAAAAAAAAAAAAAGCAGGGGTTAGGTTTTAGTTAAAGCGGGGTGGAAACTACTGGAGGGCTTTTTTTTTTTCAACTTTATTTATTTATTCATAGAGACACAGAGAGAGAGAGAGGCAGAGATACAGGCAGAGGGAGAAGCAGGCTCCACGCAGAGAGCCTGATGTGGGACTCGATCCAGGGTCTCCAGGATCACGCCCTGGGCTGCAGGCGGCGCTAAACCGCTGTGCCACCGGGGCTACCCCTACTGGAGGGTTTAAATCACAAAGTGACATAATTACGATTTTTAAAATAACTTAGCCTAATATGTAGGAAAAGATTATAAAGGAGCAAAAGAGAAAATAAAAGACAGATCAATGAAGAGGCAACTGCAGTAGTCAAACCACAGACTATGGACCAGAGTATTAGCAACAGCCAAACAGAAATGACACACTTACAGAGGGAGAGCCACCAGGATTTGTACCAGGATGAACTGACTCATACCTCCATGACTTTGCACATAAAGCTGCTCCATGACCCTTCCAATCTGTCTGCCTATAAAACCCCAAGTATCTTTTAAACCTCAATTTAAATCTCACTTCTGTATAAAATTTTCTCTAATGTGAGCAGCCCAATTGTTAAATCATCTCTATTACCAGAGAACTCTGATGTCCAATCTATCACTTACTACTCTTATTATTCACATCTTCCTCACTAGCCTGCAATGGTATAGACCCGAAAGCCAAGTCCCATTTTTTTTGGTAACTCTTCAATGACCATCTCACACGGTCTCTTCCAAAAAGGCCTCCATAGAGCTCAGTAAATGTTTGCCATACTTAACAAAATTTTTCTCAAGTTGATACACAGAGAGCTACAAAAGTTGTTAGAATCTAGTCTTGATTTTCAAAACTCCTTAAGTCAGATCATCAGAAGATTTAACTCTCCAAATTTCCAATCTAACTTTTATTCTAACCATACCTTTTGAATATTAAACTTCCATCCTTCTAGAAAAAGGAGATAAACAGAACTATATAATTGGCATAATTTAACTAATAAACACAGATACTATGAATAACTACCTTATTGAAGGCAGCATAGTTTGCTGAAATGTCTGTGCAAACACTGGCAATAGCCTTTTCAAGTATATGGGTGCCATTTCTGGATCTCCTTTTGGCTCATTACATTCTTCTTCATCTTTGTTTGTATCTTTCTTTTTCTTATCATCTCCTTTATTAACTGGACACATCCAATCACCTGCAGACAAATATTGCTCAATATAATAAATTTCTGGAAATTTTTTCTTTCATGAAAAGAAAACATCACGATGTATCGAATTTCAAACTGTAATTATCCCTGGGGTGCCTCTGTGGCTCAGTCGGTTGAGCAACCAAATCTTGATTTTGGCTCATGGTTTTGATCTCAGGGTCATGGGGTCAAGCCCTGCTTTGGACCCTGCACTCAATGGGAAGTTTACTTGAGATTCTCTCTTTCCCTCTCCCTCTGCCCCTTCCCCAACTTGTGTGCACTCACTCTCTCTCTCTCAAATAAATAAATATTCAAGAAAAAAAGTATCCCTAATTACCAATAATTAAACTGAAATTAAGATACTGTATCTATTAAAGGTGTTTGTAAAAATGATACTATTCCAATTTTTTTTAGTATATGTGCTGCCAAAATAAGCACAAGAATACCAAAGAAAATTAGTTCCACCAATGAGCTGAATCACAACTTAAGGAAATAATGGATATTCCACTTGATTCCAGAATAGTTCACATTCATCTACTCAGTGAAAACTTAAAAATTTGGTCAAGGTACTTCATCTACACAATACCCAACTATTCTTTATGACATTCCCATGCTCCTTAAACTTTTGATTTTGTCATTCTGGAATCATGCACCCAGAGTCTCAAAGAACACTGAACAGTATACTATTAAAGGTTTATCAAATGTAAAAGTATATGCATATAATTACTTGACTTCATAGGAATAGTTTATTTATATAATGCTAATATGCACCAAAAAAGCTGTATCTGTAAAAGTGAAGCTAAAAAATAATAGCAGATGGCTTGAAAGGAAAGATTTTACCACTCACCGGGAGACTGAAGAATTGCTACTACTTCACTATGGCCCCTTTCTCGAGCTTTATCTAAGGGAGTTTTCCCATCTTCATCTCTCAGATCTGGATTTGCACCATGCCGTAACAGAGTCTAGAAAAGAAAAGCATTTAATTTGAATATTAAGAATTAACACTGTTTCTTTAATATCCAACTTTTGCACTCAGACTCAGAATTACCTAAGCAGGCAGTAACTCCAAATCACTATTTTGCATGTATCAGCTATCTCAAAAATGGTCTAGCTAGATCTTTAAAAAATTGCAGATTTCACTTGGTTATTTATTAACAACTCAAATTAAGTATGTGCACATGTGAACCTATCATATTCTCCTTCAAACTCCTCCTCTCAATTTCTTCAACATAGAGGTATTAGTGTACATTTCAAACATGGTAATCATCTTCCTCATTTCCTACATACTGCCAATTACCAAGTTAAATCAATCTTCCCAGAATGAACTACAAAATTTACACCTTAAATATGAATTCTCTGTTTGCCAATTTTTAATGGACACTGGACTCTCTCCCCCAGACTGTAAGCTCTTTTGAACAGAGAACACATCTCATGTTTTTCTTGTCACCCTCAGAACTGCAGTTTTTCTAACTTGTTTATAATCTAATAGATATATCTTAACAATGAGTGAATATATACACACATCAGGAAAGTATGTAGTACTGGCTAAAACATCCAACTGCTGAATTATAATAATTATTTTATCAAATCTAGGATGCCACAGATTATTAGCTATAGCATTAATTATCACTAAGAAATGAAAAAAGAAATGCCAGTCAATTTTGTAAAATGCTTTTAAGCTAATTGAAATAACTTTTTTAAATTTAGATTTTTTTCACACATTACTTGGACAAACATAAATAAGAGAATATAAATGATCTATAAGGTATTCTATAACTTCAACATTCCAAGCACAATTCTTCATAATTAATATTTTTTTATTCAAAACCAACATTTGTATTTCTACAATGTTACCATGTGTGCCATAGACAGCATTAATAATGCAGCATTACTGAGTGCTCCTCTATCAGACAGGATTTTTTATTACTGTTGCATGAACAAGTAATGCTGCACTTTCTATCTGGTCAACAGTAATTATACATTTTCCTATTTAAGAGATGTTAAAATGTGTATGGAGGGGGAAGGAGGAAAGTGGAGGTGTATCTTAGAATCATTTAAAAACAGAAGAATCTATGAAGATTAAATGATAAGACATGTTAAATACCCAAGACACTGGCTAGCACAGAGTTTAAGTGCTCAGTGAGTCCTACCTATTGTATCATTATTAGTAATAGTAGCTATCACTCACTGTAGGCTGACATATAATCAAGATAGGTTAGGGTGACACGTATAATTCATTTGGCTTCTTCTTCCCACCCAATCACTCGACTGCAAAACAGTACAAGTCAAAAGAAAATGGGTCAATATAAAATTTATCATCCTTAGAGGCATAATTCTCTTTAGAATTTGACCTTAAAGAGAAAATCTTTCCCAAGTTAGAAAGCTAAACTGTTTTCCCCTATTTTCGTATAGTATAAAGATGACAATAACAGCAGCTACCATTTGAGCATCTACGATGTGATTACTATACATGTTTTTTAATGTATTTTTTCTGATTATAATAATAATCATGATATAAATGTATACACATTTATCTGAGAATACTGCAAGTCAAACTAAAGAAACTTGCCCAAGGCCAAAAAACTGTTTTGCTAATAAGCTGAAGCTTAAATCCAAGTGTGCCTGACTTAGCAGATTAACATTGCATGTGCCAAATTCCTTCACATTATGAAGATTTTAGAGACCTAGATCATTCACACATCAGGTCCAACCCTTATAATTTGACCTCTCTGAACCTTCTCAATTTTTCCTAACTATAAAAAGAACTTTCCAATGTCCTTTGCTAATCTGAAAATCAAAGATATTATCCTTCAGCAAATAAATTATCTGCTTTAATGATAACAAAAACAACACAAATATGTACAAAATTATGTGGTGCCAAGAGTAAAAAAATTGGAAAAATTAGTGTTTAGCAACAGGTGACTGGTTAAATAAATTTGCAGTATATCCACACACGGCAAGTATACAGATGTAAAAAAGCTATCTAAATGCTAATAGGAGGCAGCCCCGGTGGCTCAGCGGTTTAGCGCCGCCTTCAGCCCAGGATGTGTTCCTGGAGACCCAGGATCGAGGCCCACGTCGGGTTCCCTGCATGGAGCCTGCTTCTCTCTCTGCCTGTGTCTCTGCCTCTCTCTCTCTCTCTCTCTCTCTCTCTCTCTCTCTATCATAAATAAATAAAAACTTAAATAATAACAAATAAATGCTAATAAGGTCTTCAATATGTATGTAATATGTTATATTTTGTATTAGAAAAAGAGGGAATAAACATATATTACTTTTTGTTTGTATCTATGTTAAGAAATACTAAAAAGATAAATAAAACATGCTTACCTACAGTGAACAATGGGGAATATGGTGAATGGAGATGGCATGGAAGAATGACTTATCATCAAAATAAAAGTTTTTATATCATTCTAATTTTGGAACCATGTAAATGTTAAATATTAAATTAGTAATTTAAAAACCTGGATTTTACCTTTGCTACTTGAGGTCTTCCAAAACATGCAGCATAATGTAATGATGATGACCTTTGACCCCTATTAACATCAGCACCTCTTTCACAAAGAAATTCTACCTGTAAAATTATGAAGAATCATAAAGTTGCCTTATTAATAATTCTATCTTTATTTAAAACATGAGCTTTTATATATTAGCTTACCATTTCCTGAGTTCCAAAAGCAGAGGCCCAGTTTAATAGAGTCTGACCCACATCATCCATAAAATTTACTTCAAAGGCTGGAAAAGTTTGAAGGAGAAAAATAAATTTTTAAAAATCTAACAAAATAATACTGAACTTTTCTACAATGGGAACCATTTAAAAATTATTATTAATAGTCACTAAATACAGAGTCAATTTTAAACATTTGGATCAACTCTACAGTAGTTAATAGTCCACAAACAAATTCTGCTAAGAAAAGATATTCTAAAATTTTTAAACCACTGAGGATTCACAAGGCTTTAGGCCCTTAAAAATAAAGATAAAATAAGAAGAAAAAGAAAAAAAAACCTAAATATATAACACAATTCAATAGGGTACAAGTTTCCTTTATTCATTTCATTTACTCTGTTAATAGGCATTTACTCAGGTCTTACCATGCACCAGGCTGATAATTATATACATGGGGAGAGGAAACGGTGCAGAGGTGGTTGGTGGCCATTCTATTATCTGGCCCAACTGCTAAAAATACTGGTCTAAAATCTAGAAACTAGTAATTGCCTATATAATTCCTATCTGTTTTCTTTTTATATTTTAAAAAATATTTTCCGACCTCCTGTGTCAATTGCATCTATAAGTGCATCGGTATCTTTACTTCGAATACAGTCTATAAGCTGCCGATGTGAGCGTTCCCCAGAGCTATCCAATCTCCGAAGTCCTGGGATTCTGCCTGTAGATCCAGCACTAGACTTTGGCAAAGCTTTTCGTCCTTCAAATAATAGCACCAAGAGAAGGTCAACCAAACGCATGGTATCAAGCACACATCTTTCATCACCCTGCAATGCACTTTCAATTGAATCTGGAAGTTCTGACCTCAGGAGATCCTAGAAACGGAATGGGAGAACTGTTTAATATATTTACATTATGTAAAATACTTTTACTGAAAGATTAAAAATCACATATTCAAAAACATTCTTACGTGTGTGACTACTGGAGAGCCTCTGCAAAGTGTTGAGAGCAGGCTTACAATTGTTGACACCTGGTTACTCAATTTGGAATCTGCAGCCGTGGAAGGTGCTCCTGCAGTGCTGCGACCAGGTTTACAAGCTGATGATGGCCCTGATACAGTACCACCAGCAGCAGCCATGCGAGATAACAGCTCCTCAGTTAATCCATGCTTGGCTAATGGAGCTGGGTCAACACCACGACGGGTAAATCGGTCAGCTAATGATGCAAAGCATCGCAGAGCTCCATCTGAAACCTAATGATGTAAAGAATATGCATATAGATAAAATTTACCTAAAAAGGGTACTGCTAATTTCATTACTGAGATTTAAGAATGCCAGCTATAGCAATGATATAAGGCATATAATCTGCCTAGATTTTAATCCTGGGTTCACATTCTGCCCAACTGTATGACCTACTTAACTGCTCAAGGCCTCAGTTCCCTTATCTGTAAAATGGAGATAAAAGTACCTATAATTCACTGATCAACCTTAAATAAGAACACATACATAGAGAATCTAGATGGACAGTAAAAGCTCAATAAATATTAACTATTATTATGAACAATTCTGCCAAAATATCTATGAATATCAACCAAAAATAATTAACAAAATAATAAAAAGGCATTTAAAAATTTTATTTTCTAAAATCTAATTCAAAACAAACTTTACACATAAAAGATTTTAAATACTGTGTTATTTTACTTCAATGAGAACTATCTCTAAGTTAGCAACTTGTGCTGAGTCAACAAATCACCTGAGCATAATGCAGCTTTAAAAATTATGTACTTCTGAAACATTTAAATTTAAAAAATAAACATATCACTTCTATAACTTAAAATGTCTCACTGCCAAAACAAAGATTACCAAAGAGAAATATGAAATGAGAAAAAAGAGAAAATGGAATTACCTCTAGTTCATCAAGTGAAAAGTTGAATTAACTGTATCATAGTTATAAATAGGAGACACTATAAAATCATTTTGAATACGAAGTATATAACAGGGATTTATTTACCTGATGATCTTCATGTTTTAATAAACTAGACAGAGATTCCACACAAATTTCTAAAGAAGAATCTTGAGGTTCCATCTTGCCACAGAGTCTTGATACCACAGCCATGGCAGAGTGCAAGGTATCTTTATGAACCAAGTGTCCACTGTCACGAATGAAGGTAAGCACACAATTCAAACCACCAGCCTCAAACACTGCTCCTGATTCTCGAGTACATATCAGTTCTAACACCTACAAGAGTAAATGAAAATTAACAAAAGAATGCAGTAAGTCCAATTTTAATTTTCTAGCATCACAGAAAGCACAACATGCTTTACAAATTTATTAGTAGTCACATTTTAAAAAGTAAAGCAAAGCAAATTTATTTGAATATATTTAATTTTAGCCAATGTATGTAAGGCATCATCATTTCAACAGGTTATCAATGTTAAAAATTGAGCTCTCTTACTTTCTAAAAAGTTTTTTCTTTAATTTATTTTAGAGAGGGGGAGAACACAAGCAGGGGAAAGGGCAGAGGGGGAGAGAGAGAAGAGAGAGAGAAAATTCCAAGCGAACTCCTCACTAAGTACGGAGCCTGACACAGAGATTGATCCTATGACCATGAGAGCACAACTTTAGGAGAAATCAAGAGTCCAATGCTCAACCACCTGGGCCACCTAGGTGCCCCAAATTCTTTTATGTATTAAGTCTTCAAAATCCCAAGTATATTTTATACTTACAGCATATCTTAATTTGGGGTAGCCACATTTGAAATATAAATATGGCTACCATATTAGACACTAGGTTCAGATGGTGAAGCCTGCATAGTAAATTAAGCAACTAAAGTAACTTAGCAGAAGTTTACACAGGTCTTACACATTAAATAAATAAATAATGCTTGCTATTACATTTTTCATCATCCTCACACTCTAGGAATGTTAAAACATTAAAAATTAACTCTTATTTCCAAATTATGTTGATGCTTAAGGAGTTCGGGTAGAACACTAAAGAGTTAACAGAGTCCACAGATCTTATGGACATAGCAGAAAATTTAGATTTTATTCTTTAAGCAAAAAAAGTGCTTGGGGTACCTTTGCTCGGGTCATGATCCCAGGGTCTGGGATTGAGCCCCACAATGGGCTCCCTGCTCAGCAGGGAACCTGTTTCTCCCTCTCCTGCCCACCCCCGCACCCCGCTTGTGCACACACTTTCTCTGTCAGATAAACAAATAAAAGCTTTAAAAAAGAAAAAGAAAAAGAAAACTTGTTTTAAGAAAACTGTTTTAAGCAGAAAAAGATGATATTTCCAGTTAGTAACTGGGAATGGGGCATAGGGAGAGTATAGAGGCAAATGTAAAAATAAATTCAAGCATTAATACTCAAGAGAGAATGATAGCTTAATTAAGGTAATAACAACAGAGACAAAAGGAAATAAACTAGAAAATCATTAATAACTACATGTATGGAGAGGAAAAAAGGAAATAAAGGATAAAGCACAGGTTTCTGCCTAGAGTGACTGGGTGAATTTGATGCCAATTATCAAAATAACTGAATCTGCAGTAAAATATTATTAATTCAAACAGCTGGTTGGAGCTATTCAAAAAGCCTTTGAATATAGAGTCTGGACCTCAAGAAAGAGGTCAGTCAGATCTAGAGATAAGATGTGAGGGATATATACAAATGAATGGTATTAATTCTGATAGATGAGATTATCTAAGCAAAGTTATAGTTTTAAAAAGGTAAAAAAAGAAAATACTACCATTTAAGAATAATAACAATAATCAGAAAAGGGAACAAAAAAAGTAAGAGCAGGGTATGAAAGACAAGAAAGTTTGAAATAATGTTGATTCAGTGAATAAACAACAGAGTAAAACTCACAGTCCTGAAAGAAACAAGAAACAAGAGAATAACACAGAGGGGCATCTGGGTGGCTTAGTCGTTTGGCTGTCCGACTCTTGATTTCAGCTAGGTCATGAACTAAGGATCATGAGATCAAGACCCAAATCAGGCTCTAAACTCAAGGCAGAATCTGCTTGAGATTCTCTCTCTCTGCCCCTCCCCCTGCACGTACACTCGCATTCTCTAAAATAAATTAATTAAAATTTAAAAAGAGAGAGAATGAGAAAGAGAAAAAGCTCTAAACAGGAAAAGAGATTTAACCTCTCCCTCTGAGTCTGGAGACAGAAATAAATCTACAGATACAGGGCAGAAAATCAAGACATTAACACTAATAGCAGTTCTCAAAGTGTGGGGAAGACATCTTTAAAGATCACTGAAGTTAAAACTTTTTTCACAATACTAAATACCATGATAGTAATTATCTTTTTCATTCTCATTCTCTCAGAAGGGTAGGGTGGAATTTCTGAAAAGCTATATGTGATACCGTAACCAACTGAATGCAGAAGTAAATACGAGGATCTGTCTTATTAACAATGCTATTTTCACTGAGTTTCTATCTGTTCAGGAAATAATTATTTTCATTAAAATGTATGCTAAACACATAATGAGTTTCTTATTTCTAATTTTTTTTTAATTTTTTATTTATTTATGATAGTCACAGAGAGAGAGAGAGAGAGAGAGAGGCAGAGACACAGGCGGAGGGAGAAGCAGGCTCCATGCACCGGTAGCCTGATGTGGGATTCGATCCCGGGTCTCCAGGATCGCGCCCTGGGCCAAAGGCAGGCGCCAAACCGCTGCGCCACCCAGGGATCCCTCTTATTTCAAATAAATATATGTTCTAAAGTTGTTTTAATATCTAATATAGTAAAGATAAATGGATACAACCTACATAAACAAAGGCTCTTTGAGGGCCCCTCGATAATAAGACTATAAAGGGATCCTGAGGCACAAAGTTTGAAAACTGCTGACCCAGAGCAGCAGAATCATAGTAAGAATGAAACAGGAATCACAAATAAAAAATCATGTAAAATTTAAATGTGTTCATCAAGTAGTTCTAATAAACTACTGGCCCAGTGCTGGTGCTTTTTAAAGTCACATAAAGTTTATAATTAGTCCCAACAGGAATAAAACAAAAGAGCTACTCTAAAGGAAGTACAGAAAAATAGTTAAATTCATGGGTCCACAAACCAGACTTCCTAATTTCAAACTCGTACTCTTCCGATAGTGGAATTGTGGCTCTGCCACGAATTATTTGTATCACCACCAACCAAGTTACTTAACCGCCATATGCTTGAAATTTTTTCAAATAAAAAATAGAAATGCTGATATTAGCAGCACCTGCCTCATATAAAATTGTTATAAATACTAAATGAGTTAACACATGTAAAGTGTTTAGTATAATGTCTGACTCTGATAGTATTTGCTGCTGTTATTACTACTTTCATAAAAAATCATTTTGGCTAAGAACAGGAATAACCTATCTCAAAAGCTACAAGAAACCCAAGAACCAGCACAAAAGAGCAGTATCACTGACCTACAGTTTTCCTTCTAAGATTTCTTTTCCTAAACTTTATGGGATCTTTTTTGGTGCCACAAGGACTGTGACTTCCACTGTTGTCAACCACTCTCAATAAAGTAAGAATAATGAAAAAATTTTTCTTTTTTTTTTTTTTTAATTTTTCTTTTTTTAGCGAAATGTATTTTTTATTCTCTAGACATCTTAAATGGGCCAATTAATACTTAAAACTTACCTTTACACACTGTTCAGCTAAGTCTCTGCTAGTCCTGTTATTAAGTTCAACCACAACTAAACGATTACAAAGTGCTTTTATAGCTCCATCAACCCCAACAATCCTTCGGGTGCATTCTGCAGATACATCCAGGTAGTACGTGATGGCACGAGCTGTCACTTCTAACACATTGTCTGGAGCACTTTCATCAAGAAAAATTTTGCAGAGGGCTGGTAAGAAAGTGCGAGGAGGACATCTGTAGAGAAAAAAATCGTATTACACCTAAAAAATCGTATTACTAAATTCTTCACATCAAAGTATTAACAAAATAATAAATAAAAACTGTAACATAATGCATCACATTCAATACTGTGTCTGATGTGTACTAGGTAATATTTCTCACATTGCTTTCCTTTCCAGAATACTCACATGCTGAAAATATCAAGTTATCAATAGTTTAAAGTAGCAGCATTAACTCAAAATCATGTTTTAAAAAAAAATTCCTATTCAATACTCAGTTCAAACATCAACTGCTCTGTAAAACCTTCCCTAACCTCCTCAAATCACTAAGTGGTACTTTCATGTTCCTAAAGCCTATACAAACAGTGCTCACACTATTTAATCTATCACTTTATTTCCTTATTTACCTTAAAAGGTTCTGAAGGCCAGGAACATTGTTTAATTCATGTTTTACTGGGAGTAAGTGCTGACCTGGCATTTAATAGGTAAGGATAAAACATACAACATCTTTGTAACCTTTCTGGTCCTGTTTCCTCATTTGTAAAGCAAAGACAGTATCTAAAAAATATCTACTTTATATGGATGATATGAAAGTTAAATGAAATTATACACATTAAAACACTTAGTTCAGTACATTGGCACCATATTAAACTAACTGACTTTAGCTCTACCTTTTCTCTTATAAACAGTCTAATACCTGCTATATAAACCCACATAAGACGACAGTTCGATCAAAAGCAGAATTTGTGAGGTACCAATAATATTCTCTATATTTTATCAACACTTGAAATATAAAAACTATAATGTACATTTAGTAGAAATCTCAATTATATGATATCAAAAACAGAATTCTAAGTTTCATGCACAAATTAAACTTTAAATGGGCTACAGATAACACAAAACGTAGTGCTCTAAATGGTCTAGTGGAATTATTTTTCCTCCAAATTTTAGTGAGTATATTACCTTTAGTAGCTTTCTAAGACTGTCTATGTGAACATCAAAATAACTCTATTATATATCTACTTAGATAATCAGAACTTAAGGAGCCTGGCATCAGGAATATTATCAAAGATTTTAGAACATTTCTTGCATTCAATGATTGAGCAGTCACTGATTAAACACAGGTGGTTTTTATTAGTCCACAACACTGGCAATCTACGTCACACAATCACCTGTAATTTTCCCAAAGAGGAAATGTTTTGAGGCTACACTGTAGGAGATAGGCCTCTAGCTCTCAGGTAAGATCAGAAGACTAAATAGTCCATCAGAATCTTAAAGTACTTTTGGTGCTATCTACCTATGCATATATAATAAACTGAAGAGAAAAAAAGAAACTATAAAAATGTTAATACTGCTGGAGAACAACATGGTCTTAAAAACTAGTCTGGGTTTTTTTTTTTTTAGAAAACAGTAGCTTTTGAATAAGAATAAAATGTTGAAGCTGATAGTTCTCAATTCAAATAACAAGAATGGGTCCACCATATACTTTACATTAAATATTTTTAAAAAATGGGGGCACAGGGGTGGCTCAGTCTGTTGAGTGACCGACTTGGTTCTGGCTCAGGTCATGATCTCACGGGTCATGAGAATGAGACCGCCTAGGGCTCCAAACTCAGCAGGGAGTCTGCTTGAAGATTCTCTCACTCTGCCCCTCACCCAACCTGTGTTCTCCCGCTCCCTAAAATAAGTGAACAAATAAATCATTTTTTAAATTTAAAAACAAAAATAAATAAAATACAAAATTTAAATTATTCATCTTTTTTTTGAAGATTGATTTGAAGTGGGCACCTGGGTGGCTCAGTCAGTTCACTGTCTGCCTTCAGCTCAGGTGATGATCCCGGGTCTTGGAATCAAGCCCCACATTAGTCTCCCTGCTCCACAGGGAGCCTGCTTCTCCCTCTGCCTCTATCTCTCTTCCAGTCTCTCTTGAATAAATAAATAAAATCTTAAAAAATAAATAAACAGGGGCAGCCCCGGTGGCTCAGCGGTTTAGCGCCGCCTTCAGCCCAGGGCCTGATCCTGGAGATCTGGGATCGAGTCCCATGTCAGGCTTCCTGTGTGGAGCCTGCTTCTCCCTCTGCCTGTGTCTCTGCCTCTCTCTTTCTCTCTGTTTCTCATGAATAAATAAATAATATCTTAAAAATAAAATAAAGGAAAGGAAAGGAAAGATTGGAGAGAAAGTGTGAGCGGGGGGGGGGAGGGCAGAGAGAGGGGGAAGAGTTTTGCGTTTTGTTTTTGTTTTGTTTTTTTTAATAACGAATGTGTTTTTATTTCTGTCCTAACTTTTAAAATGTGAACATTCTGCAATTTAGTCACGGGCTTTACTTCCAGGTGACTTCTTCACTGGGTCTCAATTCCCTTCTAAACAACAAACTCTTATTCCAGAAGGCAGTTAGCTTTTCATCATTCTTTCTGTCTAGATAACATCAAAGGACAAACCCCAAAGGCACAAGTATATGTATCCAGTGGTCACAAACAATCTGAATTATGTTCATCTTAAGTGCTGCAGCCTGGGTACCACCAACAACCCCGCGACCAAAGAGAGGGAGTTTTAAGCAGACTCCATGCTGAGCCACTGCAGGGCTCAATCTCATGATCCTGAGATCACGACCTAAGCTGAAACCAAAAGTGGGACGCTCAACTAACTGCACCACCCAGGCGCTCCTTCAACTAACTTCCTTATCCAGTACAAAAACTGCACACCAGGACACCTGGGTGGCTCCGCGATTGAGCCTCCACCTTTGGCTCAAGGCGTGTGATCCCAGAGTCCTGGGATAAAGTCCCACAATGGGCTTCCTACATGGGTCCTGCTTCTCACTCTGCCTATGTCTCTGCCTCTCTCTCTCTCTGTCTCTCATGAATAAATAAAATCTTAAAAAAAAAACAAAACCACACCAAAAAATACAAAGTAAGAGAAATGTTTAGTATAACTTTCTATATTTCATGGGGAAATGTAACAGTTGCCAATTTGGGGAATAACTGTTCTCTGTGTTCCCCAAAATATGACGGATCTCCTGAACAAGTATGGATAGGGACCAGTTTAAAAAAAAAAAAAGTTCTAAACATAAGTTTCTCAGGTTTTAACTGTGATCAATTTTATTTCTGAGAGAAAAACTAAGATGGTCTGCAGATATAAAAACTTATTTTATATCCAGTATAATGAAAACCTGCTTCGTGAACTTTATAAAGGTATAGTAAAAAAAAGTCTAGTGTACGACTGGACAGGAAAAAAAATTGTTTTTGTGGCTCCTGAGTTACTTCTTCAATGATGAGAAGGTATTTAGACATATTCATATACAAAATCACTAATTTTTCAGTTTAGAACCAAAGCAATTTACAACATCTCATGAATACAAATTAACTAAAAATAGGGCAAAAAGGTATGGGAAACGCCAATATTAATGAATAAGCTCTAAAAAAGCACAGAATTGTTGAAAGAACTATACTTACATTACTTAAAAGTTCATAATGAACCAAGACAAATTACTAACAAGTATTGTGTCCTAACATACTCTGCTGGATATCCTGCTTTAAAACAGCCATTGTAGGGACTCATGGATGGCCCAGTCAGGTGGTGAACTTTTAGTCTTGGGACAGCTCATGATCTCAGGGTCCCAGGACTGCTTCAGGATTCTTCCCCTAACCCCCCCCCCCCCCGCCCCCAACACACTCTCTCTCTTTCAAATAAATAAATCTTGAAAAACAAAACAAAACAAAACCTGAAGGGTATCCCTGGGTGGCTCAGTGGTGGAGCGCCTCCCTTCAGCCCAGGGTGTGCTCCTGGAGTCCCGGGATCAAGTCCTACATCAGGCTCCCTGTATGGAGCCTGCTTCTCCCTCTGCCTGTGTCTCTGCCTCTGTGTGTGTGTGTGTGTGTGTGTCTCATGAATAAATAAATAAAATCTTTAAAAAAAAACAAAAACTGGCCACCACTGTAATATAAACATGTAATACCTTAAAACTGTCTCTTCAGTTGTTCATCACGGATTTCCCCCCTTCTTATCTGCTTTTCTTTTACATATAGTTGACAAAAAATTTCTTAATATCATTTTCAAAGAAACCCTATGTTGATAGATAATTCAACTCAGTCTTTGAATTCAACCTGAGCTTTATGGTTATTCAATAGCACTCGCCTACCTTAGGAGTAAAATCCTCAAAAGTCTCTTGCTTTTTTTCTTTCAGGCCACTACCACAACCACATCTGAATCCATGTCAACAGGGGGTAATTAGGAAACAAGATTTACATAATCAAGAAAACTAAGGTTATTATAAATTTGTAATCACCAACCTTAAATGAGCATGTCCAATAATTCTGCTACATTTCTTCCACAGTCTACAATGAGTATTTCACACCTTTTTTTCAATTTTCTCTTATCTTGACTCCCTTGGGTTTTTTTTCTCTTTTTTTTCCCCTTGATTTTTTTCCATCTGGCATTGGCCCTGAACTCCCTGCTTTTCTCTCTAGTTGGTCTCATCAACTCCCTTTGTTCATACATCATGGATGTAAATCTCATCTGCATACCATGAAAACTCCCAAAATGCTACCTCCACCCCATAACTCAATCCCTATCTCTACTTAGAATGATCACAGGCACCTTAAAAAGAGTAGGTATAGGTACCTCCCTAAGAAGCCTGCACAAAAACCAACTCACTACCCATTCCCAATTATGTTCCTTTTGGGTAGTTTCAGAGCACTCAGTGAAACCCATCTATCAAAAGTATCCATCAAACTACATTATATTTTCCCATTCACCTGTCTCATCAATGAAAACATGAGCTACTAGAGAGCAGAGTCTGTGCCTTATCTGTTTTCCTACAACCAGACCCAGACTTGTTATCTAGTGGATACTCAAATATTTGAAGAACATACAAAATACATATGAATATATGAATATAATGAAAATAATTTGTCTCGAGAAATTCAGTTTAATAGGGAGAAAGATAATGTAATCAAGTAAAAATAAATAATAAAAATCTAAAAGAAGGAAAAAATTAAAAAAATTAAAAAATCTAAAAGAAGTATGTCCATAAAAAGTTCTGAGAGAGAAAATTCAACATAGGAGATTTGGGGAAAGGAAGACCTCACAAAAAAGGAAGACATTAAAAAAAAAAAAAGGAAGACATTTTATCTAAATCAAGGTATTCTTCATTTTGGAGAGTTATTACAAGGATCTGAGATAATGGGTATAAAATGTGTAGTACAGGGCTCAGGACATAAAAAATGCTTGATAAACCACATGGTAGAAGTTGGCTGAGCAGATAAGCCCCTTATATTCCAAGTAAGGAGAATAGCATGCGCAAAAGATGGAGACTTGAATTACATGATGTTGCAGGCTGCATTTTTCAATAATATCCATAACATTATCTCCCATTCTACATACCCATATTTTCTTTTTTTTTCCCCCTAAGATTTACTTATTTACTTATTTACTTTACTTATTTGGGAGGGGGGAGGCAAAGAAAGAGAGAGAGAATCCTCAAGTAGACTCCCCACTGAGCATGGTATCAAACACGGAGCTTGATCCCAGGACCCTGAGATCACAACCTGAGCTGAAATCAAGAATTGGATGTTTAACCAACTAAGCGACCTAGGTGCCCCTCAAGTTTTTATTTCAATTTTAGTTAATATATAGTGCAATATAGATTTCAGGAGTAGAATTTAATGATTCATCATGTGATTATACATTGGTAAAGCTTTTTTCGATGTCAAGTCAGGGAGCCATTGGGGTGGTTCAGTCAGTTAAGCATCTGCCTTTGGCTTGGGCCATGGTCTTGGAGTCCTAGGATTAAGCCCTGCATTGGGCTCCATGCTCAGTGGGAAGTATGCTTGTCCCCCTGCCCCTCCCCTCCACTTGTGCAAGCTATCTCTCTCAAATAAATAAAATCTTTAAAAAAAAAAAAAAAATAGAAGCCAAATAAGTTCAGTAATATCCATCAAACTAAAGACAAACAGAAACACTTCTGAGAATCTTCTCTTCCTAAATACAGTTGACCCTTGAACAACATGGGAGTTAGGGTCACTGACCTCCCCATTACCCAAGTCCACTTGCAATCAGAAATCTGTGTATAGCTTTTGACTCCCCAGAAACTCAACTACCTATAGCCTCCTGTTAACCAGAAGGCTTACCACAGAATAAACAGTTACTGTATAGTACTTATTAAAAAAAAAAAAATTCCATGTGTAAGTGGACCTGCACAGTTCAAACCCATGTTGCTCAAGGGTCAGCTGTACTGGTACAGGCATGTAAATATATACCTTCAAGATTGTTCAACACTATTTCAAGTAGTAAAAAACTGGAAACCACTTCAATGGTGAATAATGTATGGCTATTCACTATATTGGATGTTATGTTGACATTAGAAACATTGACCTAGGTTTATTTATATTAACGTGGGAAGGTGGTCACAGCATTATTAATTAAAGAAATAAGCAAATTATAGAATACTATTTGTTGGCTTTTAGTTGGGACCTCTCCTCAGTTTGTTAATAGGAACACCTATTAGCCTTGTGATGTGGCTACGTGGCCTTCTTCACAGTATGGTAGTTGTGTTGCAAAAAGCCAGAGTCCCAAGAGAATCCAGTAGAAACTTTTGTTGGCTCAGCTTTAGAAGCCACACAGCAGTCACTTTTACTACACTCATAAAGCTGACCAGATTCAAGCAGTGGGAAAGAGAGGCCCTCTCAATGGGAATGCATGTCAATGTCACATGAAAAAGAACGTATGGGGGGATGCCTGGGTGGTTGAGTTGGTTGAGCATATGACTTGTTTCGGCTCAGGTCATGATCTCAGGATTGAGAGATCAAGGCCCTTATAGGGGGCGATGGGTGTGGATCCTGCTTAAGATTCTCTTTCTCCTCTCCCTCCCAGCCTCCAGCACATATATTCTATCAAAAAATAAATAATAGAAAATAAGTTGAGGGGATCCCTAGGTGGCTCAGCGGTTTAGTGCCTGCTTTCGGCCCAGGGCATAATCCTGGAGTCCTGGGATCAAGTCCCACACCGGGCTCACTGCATGGACCCTGCTTCTCCCTCTGTCTGTGTCTCTGCCTCTCTTTCTCCATGTCTCTCATGAATAAATAAATAAAATCTTAAAAAAAAAATAAGTTGAAACAAACAAAAAGTATAATCCCAGCAGAAGCATTTTCAAGATTTTTTTTTCTTTGACAGAGAGAGAGAGACAGAGAGAGCACAAGCAGGGGGTGCAGCAGGCAGAAGAAGAGGGAGAGACAGGCTCTACACTGAGCAGAGAGCTGGACACAGGGCTTGATCCCAGCCCCTACGATCATGACCTGAGCTGCAAGCAGCACTTAACCAAATGAGCCACTGAGGCACCTCAGAATTAATAAACTCGTAAAGTTAAACACAGAATTACTCAAACCCTTATCAAGAAAATACAAAAAAGGGGATCCCTGGGTGGCTCAGAGGTTTAGCCCCTGCCTTTGGCTCAGGTCGTGATACTGGAGTCCCGGGATCGAGTCCTGCATTGGGCTCCCTGCATGGAGCCTGCTTCTCCCTCTGCCTGTGTCTCTGCCTCTCTTTCTCTGTGTCCCTCATGAATAAATAAATAAAACCTTAAAAAAAAAAAAAGAAAATACAAAAGAACCTAAAGCTGTATGGCGTATACACCTGCATACAAACACTTGAGGATACAGAGTCTCTAATTAGAATCACAAAAAATTTACCCCAAAATAAATTCAATCATTCATATTTTACTTCTGCATTTCTAATATGGACCTTATTTCTTATTTCTATATGAATACATACTTGAGGCAGATACAAAACCACGGTGGGCATATATTAACATTATTTTAAAATCTCCATTCCAAAAAAATAAAAAAATAAAAATAAAAAAATAAATAAAAAATAAAATCTCCATTCCATTTTCTCTTAAAAAATAAAAATTTACTAACCTACTCATTCATTCCTCCAAGGACTGACAACTTATAACATTATCTTCAATTAGATTTTCTTACAACGAACTCTAAAGTTCAAAACAACCAAAAGCCCTAAGGTCCTCTACCAAAAGAAGTACCATTTTGAAGATAGTTCTAAAAAGATAATTATATACAAACACGTTGGGTCAGACATCAAAAAATAATTGAATATTTGGGATACCTAGCTGGCTCAGTCAGCTAAACGTTTGCCTTCGGCTCAGGTCATGATCTCAGGGTCCTGGTCAGTGGGGAGTTGGCTTCTCCCTCTCCTTCTGCCCCTCCCCTTGCTTGAGCATACTCTCTTTCTCTCAAATAAATAAAATCTTTTAAAAAAGAAATAATTAAATGTTATTTAAAACTTAAGGAAACTTTGATTTCCTCTTATATGAATTATGAAGAATTCAAAGAAAGTTATCAGGCAAAAGTGTATATACAAAGATGGTCACAGTGACAAAAACTATATATCTAACAAGGGCATGATTTAATATATGACACATCCATAGAGATTATGCAGGTACTTACTAAAAACATATGATACAAATATTATTTAATAGAAATATTAGGTAAAGAAAAATCACATTCCTTATGGTATTCATCATGTTAAAATATGCAGAGAAGAAAACTAGATTTTCTGAATTTTCCAAATTCCTGTAACAAACATATTTTGTAATTCCCAGATAATAAATTTAAAGTTTGGGGCAAGTTAACTACAACAAACTTATTATAGCCTATTTCTCCTAATGAGTACAACCAAGAACCTTGGACAAAACAAGAAAAGCAACTATCTGAGGACTCTGAAAAGTACACAGCAGATGGATTAGGGGAAGAAGTCCAAACTTAAATAAGGACCCATGATGGAAGTGAGTTTCAGGGGCTTTTCTCCTCTCCTCTCTTCTGATTTGACCCCTTGTGGGTCAAGTCCCCAAATGTCACATAGCAAGAACACAGACCACAAACTCAGAACCAAGAAAGAGGGTCTCGGTGAGTCAGAGAGTGTGGGAAGAAATTCCTGAGGCTTCTTCTTCCCTGCCTGGCCCCAAGGCTATCCTGAGTTAAGCCTCCTACTAAAACCCTGAGTGACAAGCACAGTGCAGTGGAGATGGCATAAGCATCTAAGGCCCTGGAGAGAACTGGCAACTAGGAAAAGGGAGCCCCTGTGGTCAAAAGAGCATAAGAGGAATCCTATTATCTTCTCTTTTTCTTTCACTACTTTCAATTTGGGGGAAGTCTAGTCTAGTCTAGTCCCAGCACAAGGGCAAAGAAGAGTGGGGAGGGGGTTGGGAAGAAGTATAGTTATAACATCAAGAGAGCCTCAGTTTCCTAGCTAGAACACTAGTAAAAAGGCTCCAGGTAGCCAAAAGATACAGGGGAAATCTTAGAAAAGAAAGCAAAAAAAGGATCCCCGACACAAATCCTAAGCAGGCCTCCAAACTGCACTGTGGAGGACAGAGCTAAAGAAGAGCAGCAAAGACTCTGACAAATGAATATGTATATGACAAATATAATCCACCACCCAAGTCCCAGATTATACTCTGAATGAATTATGTACAGAGTAGACCCAAACACCGTAACAAAAGCTATAAATCACTAACAATAGAACCATACCCACAGAGGGCAAGACAGAACTTGCAATCTAAATAACCAGACTGACTACATGCTAACACAAAACAAAATCAACATTATCTCCAGAGGATTTTGATAAAACCCAGACTCTCACAATACCCCAAATATTTAAGATAAAATCCAAAATAACTTGAAACAGGGGTGCCTGGCTGGCTCAGTGAGTAGAGCATGTGACTCTCAATTGCAGGGTCATGAGTTCAAGCCACACACTGGGCATGGAACCTTAAAAAACTTAAAACATAAAGAATCAGTACAATCTGATCTATCCAACTCAAGAAAAGGAGTTAGGATGGGTGGCTCAGTCAGTTGAGTGTCTAACTCTTAATCTCTGCTTGGGTCCTAATCTCAGGGTCATGAGTTCAAGCCCCGCATTTGACTCCACACTACACATGGGAGTCTACTAGGGGGAAAAACAAGGCAGTCAACAGATGAAAAGAGAAAAATAATATAAACTTATCAGAGAGGATTCTCAATCAGCTATTGTAACTATACTCCATAAGGTAAATATGGACATTCTTGAAATGAATGGAAACAGTTTACAACAGAGAAATAGAAAAAGAATCAAATGAGTTGTAGAAATAAAAAATAGTTTGTGAGTAGAGGGAAAACCTTACAAGATGGGCTCAAAAGCCATAAAACATAGTGAACTTTAACAGGTAATAAAAATTATTCAATCAGAAGAACACAGAGTGAGAAGACTGGGAGAAAAAAAGGAAATCGTGTTAAGACTCTGAGAGAACACATCAAAAAGTGTAACGTTTGTGTCAATGGAGTCCCAGAAGGAAAGGAGAAAAAAAAATGTCTGTAGAAAATAGATTTGATGAAGAAATTCCCCAAATTTGGTAAAAGACATATTCAAGAAGCTAAGCAAACTTCAAATAAGATAAATTCAAAAACAACCACGCACTGACAAATCATAATCAAACAGCAAAAAACCAAAGGTAAATTTTTAAAAAAAACCTTAGAAGCAGCAAGAGGAAATGCAACACAAAGAAACAAAGTTCAGTATAAATGCCGATTTCTCATCAGAAATCATAAAGGCCAGAAAAGTGTGGAATATCTTTAAAATGGTGAAAATAACTGTCATCCTAGAATTTTATATCCAGCAAAATAAAGACATTCTCAGATGAAGGAAAACTAAGAAATTAATCACCAGCAGACATCCTTGAAAGTTTTGCTAAAGAGGGGCACCTGGGTGGCTCAGTAGGTTAAACATCCAACTCTTGATCTCAGCTCAGGTCTTGATCTCTGAGTGGAGAGTTTATGGGTCCTGAGCCCATGCTGGGCTCCACACTGGGTGTGGAACCTACCTTACGGTAGTCCCTGGGTGGCTCAGTTGGTTAACCATCTACCTTCAGTTCAGGTCATGATCCCAAGGCCCTGGGATGGAGCCCCGCTTTGGGCTCCCTGCTCAGCGGGGAATCAACTTCTTATTCTCCCTCTCACCGCCCTTTTGCTCTCTTTCTCTCTTTCAAATAAACAAATAAATCGTTATTTTTTAATTTTTTAAAGATTTTATTTATTTGAGAAAGAGAAAAAGAGCCAAGCAAGGGGAACTGCAGAGGGGGAGGGAGAAGCAGACTCCCCATTGAGCTAGGAGCCTTAGGTGGGGCTCAACCCCAGGACACTGGGATCATGACATGAGCTGAAGGCAGAAACTTATTAGCTGACTGAGCCACCCAATGGCCCAATAAATAATATCTTTAAAAACAAAAAAAAAAGAAAAAAAAAAAACAAAAAGAAAGAAAGAAAGAAAAAAGAAAAGAAAAGAAAAAGAATTGTTAGAGAAAGTTCTTCAAAGTTAAAGAAAATGATGCCAGAGATATACATGCAACTTTAGCAATGAAGGAAGAGCAACAGAACTAATAAATATGTAGGTAAATATAATAGATTATTTTTCTCCTATTAAACTGGCTCTTGAAAGTAAAAATTTTAAGATTGTATCTTCAGATTTTCAATGTATGTAGATTTGAGATACATAAAAATTATAAAGGATAAAGGGATCTCCATAGTTGTAAGGCTTCTTCATTTTACTTTCAATGGTAAAATACTAACTCTTAGTTAATTGCAATTCCCAGAGCAACCATCAAAAAAAATATAAAGAGAGCCAAACACCAACAGGTAAGTTAAAATAGAACACTACAAAACACACAAAGGAGAAAAAGGAACATTATAAATGACTCTATGCTGATAAATTCTAATTCACATTAGAATTGTTAGACCAGGGGGATCCCTGGATGGCTCAGCAGTTTAGTGCCTGCCTTCGGCCCAGGGTGTGGTCCTGGAGTCCGGGATCGAGTTCCACATCAGGCTCCCTGCATGGAGCCTGCTTCTCCCTCTGCCTGTGTCTCTGCCTCTCTCTCTCTGTGTCTCTCATGAATAAATAAATAAAATCTTTAAAAAAAAAAAAAAAAAGAATTGTTAGACCAATTCCCTGAAAGACATACTACTAAAATCACTCAGGGGATGCCTGGGTGGCTCAGTGGTTTAGTGCCTGCCTTCAGCCTAGGGTGTGATCCTAGAGTCCCAGGATCGAGTCCTGCATCCGGCTCCCTGCACGGAGCCTGCTTCTCCCTCTGCCTATGTCTGTGCCTCTCTCTTTCTCTGTGTGTCTCTCATGAATGAATGAATAAAATCTTTAAATAAATAAATAAATAAATATGCACTCAGGAAGAAATAAGTAACCTAAGCAGTCCTCTACTATACAAAGAATTGGTTATAAAAACCCTCAAACATATCAATTTATTCTCTTATGGATTATGCTTTTGGTGTTTATCTCTTAAGAAATATTTGCCTAACCTTGGGTCACAAAGGATATCTCCCATGTTTTCTTCTAGAGGTTCTATAGTTTTAGGTTTTACACTTAGGTCTACGATTCATTTTAATTTTATTTTTGTATACAGTGTAAGGTATTAATCACAGTTCATTTTTTTCTTTTTTCCATATGGATACCAATTGTTCCAGCACCATAAAAAAAAATACTATCTTTTTCCACTGAATTGCTTTTTCATCTTTGTTAAAATAAGGTGTCTCTGTAAGTCTATTTCTGAACTATGTTCTATTTCATAGATCTATTTTCCTTCACATCAATACCACACTGTTTTGATTACTGTAGCTATATAACAGGAATTTAAATACAGTATTATTAGTTGCCTAACTTGTTTTGGCTAGTCTTTTGCTTTCCATATGAATTCTGAAATCAGTTTGCCAATTTCTACATCACCAGATATTTCTCTAACAATTGCAGAAGAAACGAAAATACTATTTACACAGAAATCTTTATCACTAATGGTTATAACAACTTTGGTCATAATCACCAAAACTAGAAAAACCCAAACGTCCTTCAGGAAGTAAATGGAGGGGCGACTGGGTGGCTCAGTTGGTTAATCATCTGCCTTTGGCTCTGGTCACGACCCCAGGGTCCTAGAATCAAGCTCTGTATTGGGCTCCCTGCCCAGCGGGGAGCCTGTTTTTCCCTCTCCTTTCCACTCCTGCTCTATTTCTGTCTCTCTGTCTCTCAAATAAAGAAACAGAATATTAAAAAAAAAAAAAAAAAAACAAGTGGAAGAACCATCTATGGGGTACATCCATAAAATGGTACTACACAGCAATTAAAAGGTAAGAACTATTATACCCACAGCAACCTAGATGACTCTCAAATGCAATACAGTATATTTAAGCCAGACTCAAAACACCATACAATGTATATGAGATTCAACAACAGTTTGGTAAAGTCAAAACTATAGTATCAGAGAACAGACCGCTACTTGTCGAGCACTGGAGTTGGGGAAGGAGTAACTTCAAAGGGACAGCTCTAGGCAATGTTTCAGGATGATAAAATTGTGCTAAATTTCAATTTTGGTGGTGGTTACATAACTGCATTTGTCAAGACTCAGAACTTTACTGTGTGTAATTTAAATAAATTTAAGAAAAAAACAAACATCACACATACCATAATCACAGCCCTCTCTGAATAATGCTAAAAGTATACATGTATGGCACAAAATTTTATTAATAATTAAAGAGTTACTTGTTAAAGATTTATCTTTCACATTATGGGTAGAAATTATTTTTATATAAGTAAACCTAGTACCTAAATTTATAGACCAAGTACCTACTTTGTAGACCTAAAAGTAGCCTAATCAGGAAATATTAAGATTACTCCTATATGGAACTGTCAGTCAACAACACAAATGAGATTAAGAAGAAATTTCCGATGAATTTAAATTTAAGCAATGGTTTCCAAAATGCTACCCGCAATATCAGAATCTTTCCCTGATGAAAGCAGCGATAAGTAACTTAAAACAAGTACCAAAAAGTTTCATGAAGTTTCAAAGAGAAATAATTTCTATTGGGAATTGTAATCATTTTTATACTCTAACTATCATTCTTTTTTTCCAGACTATATATCACTTAGACTTGGGCTTTTTGAAGATTTACAATATAAAATTTAACCTTTTTTAAATAAAGGAAGTTATCTAAAGTGGCAATATTTTACTGAATATGGTCTATAAATTGGGCATTTCCTTTGTTAAAGAACTAAAAATTTTAACTGCAAAAGTCTAATAAATTTGGTTTCATAAAGATAATAAAAAACATCTTTTGATCCATTTCATCTTTTATTTTTGTTCCTGCTCCCAGCCTTGACTCTCTCTGTATTGCTTACCTAAAAAATAACTCCCATCACAGCAGTTGAAAATTATGGCCTTCCCTCTCAACAAAAAAGTAAAATTCCAATATGTAGACTTGCTTTTCTCCAATTAAAACACACACATAACACACACACATTTGTTCCCTCTCAACAAAAAAGTAAAATTCCAATATGTAGACTTGCTTTTCTCCAATTAAAACACACACATAAATCTGACTGCAATTCATTCAACAAGTATCTACTGAATGTCTTTTTATGCCAAGTACTGTGTTAGGTATTGGACAGTAGGATATAAAAATGATTAAGTCAGTGCTGGGCTCTAAGGAACTCAAAGGCCTAATGACACAGTCAACAAGTATGCAAAGCATACATTATTTATAGCTACAAAGAAAAGAGTGGGTTTGTTGTTTTAGGGGTTTTTTTCATAGTTTAAGGTGACAGACACTTTGGTAAACTTAATAAAAGCTCACTGAAGATCATTATCTATGAGCCCCCTTACAGAGAATGGTCCTTATCTTCTAGCACTTCTTTCTGCTGTCCACTGAAAAGAAGTACATCAACAGCTGATCTCTGTAAATTTTTTTTTTAATTTTTATTTATTTATGATAGGCACACAGTGAGAGAGAGAGAAGCAGAGACACAGGCAGAGGGAGAAGCAGGCTCCATGCACCGGGAGCCCGACGTGGGACTCGATCCCGGGTCCCCAGGATCGCGCCCCGGGCCAAAGGCAGGCGCCAAACCGCTGCGCCACCCAGGGATCCCAACAGCTGATCTCTGTAAACAGAAATTGCTTATTTAACTTTTTAGGATTATATGTATTTGAAATAATGAACATTCTCTATCCAAGGAAGAATGCTCGCTCTCTCTCAAATAAATATTTTTTAAAATAAAAATTAAAAAACAAAACATAACAAAATAAAATAAAAATAAAAGAGAGGGGCACCTGGGTGGCTCAGTCGGTTAAGCATATGCTTTGGTCTCAGGTCATGATCCCAGGGCCCTAGTATAGTGCCAAGTCAGGCTCCCTGCTGAGGGAGTCTGCTTCTCCCTTTGCCCCTCCCCACATTCATGTGCTCACTCACTCTCTGTCTCTCTCTCAAATAAATTTTAAAAAAAGAAAAACAAAAGTATTAGGTAACTAGTAGTATTGTGGGAATGCAGAAGTCTTTGAAGGTATTTGAATCTTATCTACTAGAGAGAGATAAGACCCAAAGATTTTGTAAAATGGAGTGGTACAGTCAAATAATTATTTTAAGACTATTTATACCTCCATAAAGCTGGGGGGAAAAGCCCATGAAAAATATTTTAAGGCATATTTTTTAATATGACTGGGTGGCTCAACGGTTGAGCATCTGCTTTTGGCTCAGGGCGTGATCCCCGAGTCCCCGGGATGGAGTTCCACATCGGGCTCCCTGCATAGAGCCTGCTTCTTCCTCTGCCTATGTCTCTGCCTCTCTGTGTGTGTGTCTTTCATGAATAAATAAAGTCTTTAAAAAATATATATTTTAAAGTATGACTCTGGTTATTGTTAGCTTGGAGACAGGGATATTTTTTATGAAGCTATTAGCACATTAGGGGCATAGTAATTTCCCCATACCAGTCGGAGATATTATCATTCTTTTCAATCTCCTGCTTCAGGGAGAAAAGAGAGGTCACCAACAAACCTAAAACATCTACATCTAATCTCTACGTCTTCCCTGTTTTACAAGGAACACACTACCTAAAACCTATCTCTCCACCAGTAGATCAGAGCTTTGCTCCTTAACAAGATTTTCTGACCACAGCTTCAACATTATCAGGGAGCATACTAGGAAAACAGACTATCAGCACACCAGACCAACTGAATCATAATTTGCAGTTTAACAAGATCCCCAGGTGATCTGCATCTTGCACACTGAAGTTTAGAAAGCACTGGTCTTAACAGAAGCCAGTTTTCTCCCAGTTTCTCAGAATCCTAAACACTATGGATATTCTCTCGCCTATCTCTTTGACCTTTAAAAGACAAAATCCCCACACCCCCATTCCAATCCAACTTCTTGAAAAAGTTTTCCACACTCCCTGGCTCTATTTCTTCATACTCCTGCACCCATTCAAATCTGCCCCTCACCACCACTCCACTCCACTCTCATTAAGATCAAGGTCCTTGAGAATGTAGCTAAATCTAAAGGACATTTTCAGTCTTCACCCTACTTGACCTCTCACCACAATTCAGCACAATTGTCCTTTCTCTTTTTGAATCACTTTCTTCCTGTGTTGACATGTACACTAATGATGCAAAAGCAATAGTGGGTGAAACTGCTGGTGTTTCAGCATGAATCAAGGCAAGGGCACTATACTAACTACTAGCTGTATTCTTCACTGCGGAGCTCTGGCATTAGAGGGGCAGTTTCACTACAGAATTACAGAATAACCTTCATGAAGGGAAAAATTATTAATCTTACTGAATTGCAACCCTTGAATACTTATCTTTTAGATATCCTACCTCAGGAAATGGAAGTAAATATAAAGCACTTTTGCATCCTGAAGAATGATGGTTGTGTCAAGTGAAAGCATTTGTATAACTGTTGGAGAACTGAACCAGACACTTTTTTCCACGCAACACCATTTTTACTTGAAAGAACTTCAGGCAAACTGTGATTATTCAGACTTGGAAATGTGGCAAACGTTTTCTCAAAATTTAACGAAGCCTTCCACTTCAAGGAAAACAACCAACAGTATTTATTGCCAAAGATAACACTAAAGCTTTCAAACAAAAATGACAATTTTGGAAAACCTGTATCTGCCACCATGAGCTAGACAGCTTCCCAATACCGAAACTTTTCTAATGACATCAGTATTCATATTAAACAAATGTGAGTTTGTGATACTATACAGTGACATGTCAACATCTGGAATATCTGTATAATTCAGTAAATCCATAACCAACAAACAATTTTACAAGCTTAAACACGGGTTAAAAAAAAAAAAATCCATTCCAGACGAGATCAGGTGTGTTCAGGGTGGTACGGCCGTAGACAAAAAAATCCATTCCAAGTACAACAGAGACCAATAAATTTTATGTAACAGAATACAAAAAGCTCATTGATATGATTCAGAATCCACATTATAAGTAACTTTTAAGAAACTATCACTTGTGGGGCCACCCGGGGGGCTCAGCGGTTTAGCGCCACCTTCAGCCCAGGGCCTGATCCTGGAGACTTGGGATTGAGTCCCACATTGGGCTCCCTGCATGGAGCCTGCTTCTCCCTCTGCCTATGTCTCTGCCTCTCTCTCTCCTCTCTGTGTATTCTCATGAATAAATAAATAAATAAAATCTTTAAATAAAAAAAATAAAGAAACTATCACTTGTCTAGTTTTGGTATGGTATCAAAGAAGAATATCCATAATTATGTTAAAAAAATCATCACAACATTCCTCCCTTTTCCAACTACATCTATGGAGGATAATCTTTTTTCATGTATTTCTATCAAAACATAATGCAACAGACTGAATCCAGAGGCAGAAATGAGAATCCAGTCAAATCCAAAGTCATGATCTCAGCCCCTCAAAATTCTTCCAGTATTCTCTCACTGAATGGCATCATCATCCATTGTAACCTGAGTAATCCATGATACTTCCTTTCTCACTACTCTCATATCTCAACAAATTCTATTTTACTTCCTAAATCTTTCTCATATCTACCCACTTCTTCCTACTTCTATTACCACAAACCTCTCTCTCTAGGACATAACCTACCAAGTCTAGAAGAATTTGTTCTTTTGTCTTATCTAAGCATCTATTCTATTCTATTCTCGAAAGAGCAGGTAATGGGGCAGCCCCGGTGGCTCAGCGGTTTGGTTTGGCGCCCAGGGTGTGATCCTGGAGCCCCAGGATCAAGTCCCATGTCGGGCTCCCTGCATGGAGCCTGCTTCTCCCTCTGCCTGTGTCTCTGCCTCTCTCTCTCTCTCTTTCTCTCATGAAGGAATAAATAAAATCTTAAAAAAAGAGCAGGTAATCTTTTTGAAAGACAAATGTAATCACATCATTCTTTTGCAGTATTTCATTGCCTTTGCATTGCTCTTAAGATGAAACAAAAAGCTTTACTTACCATATACAAAAGACTCCATCCCATCTGGCCCCTACCTTCTACTAGCACTCGAGCCAACTTTCCTTGTCCCAGTCACACTAGTTTTCTCCAAGTTCCTCAATCATGCCATACTTATCCCACCAAATCTTCACACATTGCTTCCTTATTTGAACACCCTTCCCTCCTCTTCATGCTTCATCCCATAAACTCTTATACTTCCCTCATATCTTTAGGAAAAACTAGTCTTCAGAGAAGGCCACATGGAATACCCTTACTCCTCCAGGTTACGTCACTTCTACATACTGTCATAGCACCCTAATCTTTTCCTTCATTGCACTTTGACATCACAGTTTATAACTGCAATTTTATTTCTATAAATCCGCCTTCTCTATCGACTACTAGACACCTTTAAGAGTAAGAGACTGTATCTGTTTTGGTCATCACCATATCTCTAACACTTGACATAAAGTAGGAAAACAATTTAAAAGGTTAGGGACACTTGAGTGGCTCAATCAATTAACTCTCTGACTTTGGCTCAGGTCGCAGTCTCAGGGTCCTGGGATCTACCATTGAGTAGGAATCAGCACTCAACAGGGAGTCTGTTTCCCCATCTCCCTTTGCCCCTCCCTTGACTCATGTTTTCCCTCTCTCTTTTTCAAATAAATAAAATCTTCAAAATCTTTAAAAGGTTAAAAGCCTTGTCACTATTGTAGGTGTTTTTCACCTTATATTATAAATATACAACAGGAAGTTTTCATCACTGTGTTCAACTTGCCCACTTTGGAATACAGACTCAAGACCTTCTTCCTTGAGATATCGCTCAAAGAATATACCAGAAAAATGATTAGTGGTGGTTGCCTCTGAACTGATTAGCCAGGAGACAGGAGGAGAGACTATTCACTGTACACCTTTTTGTGCCCTCATAAATAGCTAATTTTTAATTTTTTTTTAAAAGATTTTATTTATTTGTGAGAGACACAGAGAGAGACAGAGACAGACAGAGACACAGGCAGAGGGAAAAGCAGGCTCCATGCAGGCAGCCTGATGTGGGACTCAATCCCGGGACTCCAGATCATGCCCTGAGCTAAAGGCAGACGCTCAACGGCTAAGCCATCCAGGCGTCCCATTTTGTTTTTTTGTTTTTAATTTTTTAAAGAGCGTTCAGGCGCCTGGGTGGTTCAGTCTGCTAAGCAATCCACTCTTGATTTTGGCTAAAGTCATGATTCATGATCTCAGGGTTGTGAGACAGAGACCCATGCTGGGCATAGAGCCTGCTTAAGATTCTCTCTCAAAGGGATACTTACTATAGGTACTATATATTAGTGCCTATAAGTACTATCCCTAATTTTCCATTTTCTAGATCTTAGATTCTACCCACAAAATAGAACTTTTAAATTACACTATCTGAAGTTATAGAAGGCAGAATCTGCAAGTGCCCAGGATGGATTTATCTATTTATAATAGGTACAATAATTACCTATTTTAACATGAACACAAACTCATTTGTATCTCATTAAATTTAACTCTTAATTTAACTCATAAATTTATGACATTAAATTGAACTCACTAACATAATCACTAACATAAGCAAAAACTAACCTTGAACTTGAATTTTATTTTCTAGAGTTCAGGCATTAATAAGAGACAGCACAGCTTCACAGAAAATGTACATTCCTTAACTTCAAAAAGACTGTCAAAACTCCAAAACACGAAAAAAATAAAAAAATAATAAAAGAAAAAAACTCCAAAACACGGAGAGCCTTGTGTAATACTAAGTCAAAGGAAAAGGTTTAACTATTATGTGAGAAGCACTATGCTAGAGATTTCACATATATTTTTCCCTTTCAATCTTCACAAAAATCTAAACCCAAATCTATCCTATCCCAAAGGCCATTACTCTACCACACCATCTGCCTTTCCTGACTAAATACATAGAACTATTAATACAAGTTAATAAAGGAAAAACACATCTGAACATAGACACCTTTTGCTTTATTCAACATAACTAAGGACTATTTTCTAGTATATTATGAAATCAAGTTGGTATGGGAGATTTTCACCAATAGTTAAAACATGCGTATCATCTTGCTTTTCCCCTACCCTGTTTGTTGAATGTTGAAAAGAATTTAAAAAGACTCTCCAAAATCAGTTTCAGAAAATAAAGTCTCAAAATTCAAAATCAGAAATGTAGTATTAATGGGTAGCCCACTTTACCCAAAACACTTTTCACAAACATTCTTTCCTTTAATTCTCACAAGGAGCCTACTGCTATTTTACAGAGAAAGTAAACTAAGGCTCTCAAAGGCTAAATTACACGTAGCAGACCAAGAATCCAAGAATCTGAACTAGGTCTCTGATGCCACAGCCCATTCTTTCCACCAAATCATGCTGCTTCTCTGGCTCAAAGGAATCAGAACAATTTTTCTTGTGACAAGAAAATGTGACTATAGAATAAAAGAACAAACTAAGAATTTTTTTAATTGTCAGAAATTTAATTGAACATCCATTTTTTTGGTAGACAAATTACTGGTATGCTACATGAAACAGAGGTAACCATTTCAATTTGAAATAGTCTTTTTATCTTAGTAAATTAAAAATGTAAGTCACATCTAACTTTAATTTCATCTTTCTTAAAATTACATTATATCAAATATAAATAAGCCTAGAAAGGAATATGGAAAGAATAATGGTTATGTTAGGATGGTAGGATTTTATATAAGGATGTTTGCTATTTTAAAAATTTCCTTTAAAATCGTGTTAATAATGATAACACCTTTTAAAATGCCATCAGTAATAACGCTACTAAAAGAAAAAAAGAAATTACTATATATCAGTCCTTAATAGAAGATACCAAACAATCATTAATTTGATTGGCAAGTATAACCTTTAAAAAAAAAGCGTTAAGTAATTCTCAGGTTAATAAAGACCCTCTAATGAAATCTAGGAAAACTCAAAAATCTACTTCACTTTTCTATGAATCCTGCTAAACTAAGTGTCAACAGGGAGGCTAAATCATTATCCATTCAAAGTTTGTTAATAACAAAAACGAGTTCACATGAATGGGCCATTAATAAATTTTTATTTTGGGAGGGGGGATGGGGTAAATAGATGATGGGCATTTAGGAGGACACTTGTAATGAGCACTGGGTGTTACAGGCAAGTGATGAATCACTAAATTCTACCCTTGAAACTAATACTACATTACATGTTAACTAATTTGAATTCAAATAAAATCTAGAAAGAAAACAAAAACAAAAAATAAATTGTGATTCTGAAGCTTTCTAAGAATTTTTATCCTAAGATTTTTATCGCCTTAATGGGATTTACAACTAAGAATCAACCTTAATTCATATTCATTAATTATTCATTCAAAAATGAAGGCAGTTAAAAATATTTTGTCAATTTAGTAATAACAGCCTTTACTGCCACCTCAAAGAAATTAGGATAATTATACAGACTTTTTTTTTTTTTTTAAGATTTTATTTATTTATTAATGAGAGAGACAGAGAGAGGCAGAGACACAGGCAGAGGAAGAAGCAGGCTCCATACAGGGAGCCTGAAGTGGGTGGGACTCGATCCCGGGTCTCCAGGATCACACCTTGGGCCAAAGGCAGCGCTAAACCACTGAGCCACCCAGGCTACCCAATAATTATACAAACTTTTAAGTCAACATCTCAAACATCTTCTAATCTCCTCAAAACGGCATGAAGACAAATATAGAAAATCTGAGTTTTCATTTACTTAACAATGGAATTCAAAATTGCGAATAATATAAACAGTAAAAACCAAATGTGTTCAGCATTCAGAATGGTTAATCTAACTGGGCAAGTATCATAAAAGAGGAAAAACATAGCATTAATAGCCAATCTAGTAATGAATTTTTTCACATTTTCAAATAAATTCTACATTGAAACCTCTGAATAAAATTGTTTAAACTCTCCAAATTTCAGAATGTTTCTACTATTCCAAAAATAGACTATATGAGTAACACAATTTATACCCTTCCAAACTGAAATTTACAAAGCAATCATTTGCTTTAAGTACAACTTCCTATGAGTTAATACCCATGAAGAAAGGGTAGTTGGAAACTATGTTCATCATTTTCTGTATTTTCACGTTTATTTCAAGTTAATGTCTTGGTACAGAAATAGGTATTTGTATTTTCTCAGTTTACAAAATAATTTGAACACTATCAAGAAATTTAGAAGTTAAAATTAATATTCCCTAATTCCTATTTACTTAAACATATATTTGTGTCATCACAATTATCACTACAGGAATTACTTCATCTACCAATTTTTACTTTTCAGAAAAGTGTACAAGCAGAACTGCAGAAACTTTAAAAAAAATTTTTTTAAACTCGCTAGAGAAAAGTCTACAAAAACTGAAGTCAGCAAATGGTTGAAAACAGATGTCACCACAGCAACCCCAAAGACGATGATGAAGGGATGTACTTACGTTTCAAAACAACGATCCACGTTGTCAGACATCAAAAGCAGCATGCATAGCTGTTCAAGCGCTATTAGTTGCATGTCCCTTTCATCTCCCTGTCCCATCTGTAGCCATTCTAGCAATGTATCAGGATCCACATCTGCCATGGTTTTTTAAAAGCCTCTTTGCTTAAATTAAAAAAAGTAAAAGGAAGAAGTCCTTTAAATATCCTTGACTGATCAGCGTGGGTCTAAAAACTTCTCTTTTACACCGGCTAGAACCAAATGTTCGTGGTGTCCTCCTAGGAATTAGAAAAGACTCATAAGTATGTTTGGAGAGAATATTTTAATGCAGTTTTTCAACTTTATTCCTCCGATTTAACATTCATTTACCATACTAAATAAAAACCAGTTTTGCGCTAGAGTATAAGCTGATTAGGTTGCTACTTAACTGGAAACCAGAGCTGTCTTTGTCAAATACAGTCAAACAAACTTTAGGTCCCACTACTGCTATCACCAACGTCTGTGCCAAAAGGCAAAGAACACCTTACTAAAGGCTCTTTTTTTTTTTTTTCCAGCAAACTCCTCCCCCCACCCCTCCACCCAAAACTGATCTTCTGATAAGGGTAAGATTCAGTATTTTGAGGAGATTCTAAGCACTTTGATCCAATCTCCCTCCAAATTAAGTTTCTGCTTTGAAATTACCTCCAATTCCACTAATTCTGCTTACTTCCCAATTTACTGCTTCTTATAAGATGTTCACATACAAACAATAATTAGATACAAGATATATCCAGGAACAAAGGCTTGGTTAAGAATTCTGGCAGTCTTGGCAAGTCTTAAAAGTCAAAAAAAAAAAAAATGCTAAAAGTAAATGCAACGGACTAACACCTTACGGATCAGGATACAGGCCAATCTCCAGCCCTCTTTCTCCATCTCCACAGAATGGAGCAGTTGGTTAAAAACCAAACAAATAAAAAACAAAATAAAGCAGCAGCCGCAAGAGGCGAGCCCTTACAAAAGCCAGTAAGCGCCTGGCCCGGAGGGCAGCTCTGGACCCCACGTACCCCAGCTGCAGGGGTGAATCCGGCCGCGGGTCCGGGTGGGCACCCAACGGCGGCGACCCGCAGGGATGACCCAACACTCCGGGCCCAGTCGAGCCCCGCGCCGGGAGGCGCAGGCACCGCGCCCGGGTTTCCTGGCACCAAACCCCGCTAAGTTAGCTACCTGTGTCTAAGGAGGGGGAAGTTCTGGGGGAGACGCCGCAAGCCTCGGTGCCCGGAGCAGGCCGCCGGGCCGAGCAGGGCGGCGGGTCTCTCGGGAGCGGCGCCCGGAACTCCGAGGCTCGGGGGACGGCCCTGGCCCGCCCGGGAGGCGAGCCCTCCTCAAGGGCAAGGGGGGCTCCGGCTCAGGCAAACCAGGCTCCGGCTCGAGCCAGCCGGGGCCCGCCGCCGGCAGGGCCGGGGGAGGGGAACAAAGGGGCCAAGCGGGTCAGCCCGCAGCTGCCCGGCCGACCTCCCCCGCAGCCGGGGTCTCGCTCCCCGCACGCCGCTGGGCACCCCGGCCCCCGGCCCCCAGGCCTGGCCCTTCCCCCCGCCTGGGGCGCTCCCGCCTCCCCATCCCTCACGCTCGTACCCAAGCTGGTCGTCCCAAAACGCTCCGGTCCAGTTCCAAGCAGGCCGCGGGCAGAGCCAGGCCCGGCCGCGGCCCTCGAGTTACCAGGAAGCCGCAGGCCGCGCAGGTCGAGCCGGGCAGGCGGCACAGGAAAAGCCGCGCCTCGTCCCTCCCCTTCCTCCGCGGGGACCTGGTGACGGGGAAGCGAGAGGTTCCCCCGACCGGCGGCAGCCAGCGCACGTCCGGTCCCGGCACGCGGCTCCTCAGGCCTGAAGCTCAGAGGCCCGCGCGGCGCTGCCGGCGGCGGCGGGGGCTGGCCGCGTCCATCGCGATCCCGGACGGGGAAGGGAGGAGGGTCGGGCGGGAGCGGGGCGGGGCGGGGCAGCTGCGGAGGGCAGCCGAGCTCGGCGGAGGCGGAGCAAATCGACTCTCCCGGCGGCGACCCCAGCGGCCGCCACGTGGGGCGCTGCGGAGACCGGGCGGCCGGCGGCGCAGTCGCCTCAACCTGGGGCGCCGGGCGGCCGGACGCGTGGCCGCCGCCCCCGGGGACGCTCTGGCCCTGCGGGCCTCGGACTCCCTTGTCAGCTGCCGCTTTTCGGTCGCACTTGCGGTCCCAGCGGCCCCGCACACGGGTGCACGCACGCGCAGCCTGCTGTGCCCCGCGCCCACACACGTCGCGCGCTCCCGCCGGGAGGCCCCACGCCCCACGCCGCAGCCGCGGCCGCCCTGCCCGGGCCGCGCCTCCCGCCGAGCGGCCCCGCGCCTCCCGCCGAGCGGCCCCGCTCCGCCCGCAGCTCCCGCCGCCCCGCGCGGCCGCGCTTCTCGCCGCCCTCCTCGCGCATGTGCGTCGCGGGAGGAAAAGCACCTCCTGGGGGTCCCGGGAGGCGAGCCGCCCGCTCTTCACCGCAAGGAAAACCTTTCACCACGGCCTGGAAAGCAGTCTTTCCGAGCATCATCTCCATTGCACTGATGAGAGAACTGAGGCTACCAGAGCGTAAATTCAGGCCCGGTGGCGTCCTGGTAAGCAGCACCGCTGAGAGTGTGCTTTTGGCTTTTCCCTTCCAACGCTTTGTGTTTCACATGCTTTGAAAATAAAATATGCCTGCTTGTAAGTCACTCACTTGGAGAATTTTAGGACGTAGTTAATTGGTAATGTGACTTTTTTTTTTTTTTAATATAAAACGAATCCCTTGGTTTGTGAGATACTTAAACCCATACCTCAGGCACTTTCACTGCACTCTCCCCTTTTGATAACAAAAATATTACATAATAGTACTTGAATGGTGCTCCTTTAAGCAATTTGCATATGCTTCAAGAACGAGTATTTTGGAAATTACAGATTTGCACTTCAAATACGTATACACGCACAGGTCCCCCTGTCACAAGTAATGATCCCTAGGACTCCTGTTAACAGTTCAAATCAAGAGAAAGGGGTACAGGATTCCACTGTCTTGTCACGACTACAACACATGAGAATTGTTTGGGAGCTATGACTGTGATGTGGAGATGCCAATGAAATCTTCAAGGAGGAGGTCTTTCTGGACTCTGAAGAGTGGGTGTAATATGGACAGTGGGGGGGGGGGAGCACAAGCAAAGCCTGATCTCTTCTGACAAAGGAAGAGGAACTGCGTGCCCCATGCAAAGAATAAGCATTAAGCAATGAAGAGGAGAGAAGGGGAGGACTAAATTAAGCAGGGCCCTGAATGCCAGCTGCAGAATTTAGGCTTAGATAAGTAACGGGTTTTGGATTAGAACACTGACTAGAAAAATCAGTCTTAGAAAGATTGATAGATTGGCTAAAAGGAGCTACCAAGACAAGAAAATTAGCTGGGAGAGTGCTGAAATCCCCCGGGGGGGGGGGGCGGGGGGAGGGCCTCCTTATTGACAGTAAGAATGGAGAAAAGCTAAATCTAACAATTATTTTTCAAAAAGATATATCAAGAATTTAAATATTAACTTCAGAGGTTCCTGGGTGGCTCAGTGGCTGAGCGTCTGTCTGCCTTCTAGCTCAGGTCCTGATCCCAGGGCCCTGGGATTGAGCCCGCAGAGAGCCAGCTTCTTCCTCTGCCTATGTCTCTGCATGTTTGTGTTTCTCATGAATAAATAAATAAAATCTTTTAAAAATTAATTAATTAAAAATAAATTAATAATAAATAAAAAACTGTTTTTTGTTTTTGTTTTTTTTACCTGCAGAGGACTTGGAAGCTAGGAAAATGATTATGCTATTAACAGAAAGCAGAAAAGTTAGAAGAGACTATGCTAATTTTTTTAAGGTTTATTTTCCTTTCTTCTATCACCATCTTTATTTGCATCACCTATCACGTACCCCAAAATGAATGACCGTAGTATGCTTTAAAGAAACCTTATCCAAAAAGTGCTATGACTTTTATTGCAGTTTATTATATTATTTTAAATTCAAATATGAAATCCCAGAACAAGAGTACTAAAGTAGAATAATTAAGGCCTGATGAAAACAGAACATCTTCTGAAGGCAAATGACCAATCCTGAATATATGTCCCAAGAAACTGGGATATGTTTACATGTTAATACTTCATCTTGATGTCAAAATATAAGAATAATGGCCATTGGGGGGCGCCTGGGTGGCTTAGATGGTTAAGTGCCTGCCTTCAGCTCAGGTTGTGATTTCCCAGTCCTAGGATCAAGCTTTGCATTGGAGATCCCTCTAGACAAGGAATCTGCTTGAGGAGCCTCTCTCCCTCTCTCCCTTTGCCCCTCCCCTGGCTCATGTTCACTCTCTCTCTCTCTCTCTCTCTCTCAAATAAATAAATCTTTTTAAAAAAATGGCCATTTGGAAATGCTATGTACCAGACATGGTATAAGGCACAGTGAGCTACAGACCTCATCTTCAATAAGCTATATAAAGTCTAAGAGAACGCAGATGTGAACACACTTCCCTTGTCTTCTTCCATGACAATACTTATGTAATATTGTCAAGTACACTGAGAACATCAAGGAGGTAATGACATGTCAGAAGACTTCAAAAATGATGTGTGAACTAGATCTCAAATGATCAGGTGGAGCTGGCCAGACATTAGGAAGACCATGTAGAGAGGCACAGAATTGTGAAGAGGGCTCCTCTTGGGGAAGCAGAGGGAAGAGATCACCTTTTGGGCATAGGCCCCAGTTTTATGAAGTATCTTCAATATACACAGTTAACTGGGATTGATTCACAGGTTCAGAAAGGAAGACATCATTCAAATTTACACTCTTATTCCACTGACTGACATTACTATGAATTTTTAAAATAAACCCTATTATCTTATAAATAACACAATTACATGGCATTACGTTTTTTATGTATTAAAAGCATCATTAGATGTAAACATTTCAAATATGCTACAAAAAATGTCTGGGCATTTCTTCAACTTTTAACTGGAAATGGGACTATCCCTGGCTTCTCTCAACTTCTGATAAGCTATAACTATGAAAGATTGTGACCATTTGGGAACAACAGGAGATGAAATTTGGCTAGAACCTAGGGTAGAGTTAGTAGCTGGAAGAGAACATTGAAGTTAATTGGAATTCGTTTTCTAGAGGTCTTTAAACACCATGTTCAGGAGTCTGAAGTTTGTTCTTTGGGCAATGGGGAGCCTTTGGACATTTTAAACAAAGAAGTACTATGATATAATGCAAGTTTTTGGATTATTAGCCATGTTCAAGTTAAAAGTGATTTCCATAAGGGTGCCTGGCTGGCTTGGTCAGTAGAGCATATGACTTTTAATATTAGGGTGGTGAGTTCAAGCCCCACGTTGAGCTTACTTTAAAAAAATTTTTATAGACAAACAGGAAAAAAAAACCATAAAATTGATTTCCGTAAAGCTTTACAGTTGGCAAAAGACTTTAACAAAAATTATTTAATCCTCCTGTATTATTTAATATATATGAAAAAAGATCTAACAATATCAGCATAAGCATTATCTTTATTTTACATAGGAGAAAAAGCTCAGAGAAGTTAAGTGACTTGCTTCCCGTCTCACAGCTAGTGAATGACAGGTCTAGTTCTCAAACCCAGGCTTTCAACTCTTTGGCTCTTAGAATCTGAAAGAATATTCAAGATAACCTGGGGTGCCTGACTAGCTCACTCGGGGGGAGTATGCAACTCTTGATCTCAGGGTTGTGAGTTCAAGCCCCACACTGGATATAGAGATTACTTAAATAAATAAACTCAAAAAAAAAAAAAAAAAAAAGGTAACCCATTTTTACCTTCCCTCATGCTGAAAACAAAAACAAAAAAGCAATATAGCCATCTGTGCCATCCCTGACTTGCTTTCTGGATTCTTCTATAATATTTCCAGTGTTGGGAAATTACTACTTCATGAGGCAATGCATTTTACTTTCATCTACCAGCTTCAATTACTAAAAGGTAGTATGTGGGATCCCTGGGTGGCGCAGTGGTTTAGCTCCTGCCTTTGGCCCAGGGCGCAATCCTGGAGACCCGGGATCGAATCCCACGTCGGGCTCCCAGTGCATGGAGCCTGCTTCTCCCTCTGCCTATATCTCTGCCTCTCTCTCTCCCTCTCTCTGTGACTATCATAAATAAATAAAAATAAAAATAAAATTAAAAAAAAATAAAATAAAAGGTAGTATGGTGAAAAGATTATACACATGAGAGTTGGCCGAGCAATGTATGAAAATCAGTTCCCATTTTCCTAGCTTGAACTTGGCAAATTATTTAATCCTTCCAGACCTCCGTTTCTTCATATGTAAAATAGGATAAACACAGTAGTAATCAGAGGGATGTTAGAAGAATTGAAGGAGATTATGCATGCAAAGAAGCTAGGCCAGTAGTTCCCAACCCCAGCTGCACATTAGATTCACATGGGGAAATTTTTTTTAATAGACTATTTTTTTTAGAGCTGTTTTAGGTACAGCAAAATTGAGCAGAAAGTACAGAAACATATTTGAAATGTTTACATCTAAGGATGCTTTGATATATTTCCCTATATCCCTTGCCCCTACACATGCACAACCTTCCTCACTATCAAAATCCCCCACCAAAAAAACAAAAACAAACAAAAACAAAAACAAAATCCCCCACCAGAGTGGTATATTTGTTGCAATTAGTGAATCTGCATTGGCACATCACTATCACTCAAAATCCGTGGTTTACATTAGGATTCACTCTTGGGGGCAGCCCGGGTGGCTCAGCAGTTTAGGGCCGCCTTCAGCCCAGGTTGTGATCCCGGAGACCCCGGATAGAGTCCCACGTCAGGCTCCCTGCATGGTGCCTGCTTCTCCCTCTGGCTGTGTCTCTGCCTCTCTCTCTCTCTCTCTCTCTCTCTCTCTCTCTCTCTCTCTCTCTCTCTCGTCTTTCATGAATAAATAAATTTATTAAAAAAAAAAAAAAAAGAAACCTTTGAAAAAAAAAAAAGGATTCACTCTTGGTGTTGTACATTCTGTTAGGTTTTGGCAAATGAAATGTATCATGACACATTTTCATCATTATAATATCATACAGAATAGTTTCATTGCCCTAAAAATCACCTATGTTCCATCTATTCAGCCCTCCCTCCCCGGTATCCCTGGCAACCATAAATCTTATTTACCGTGTCTATAGTTTTGCCTTTTCCAGAATGTAATATAGTTAAAATCAGATAGTATGTAGCCTTTTTGGCTTCTTTCACTTAGTAATATGCATTTAAGTTTCTTCCATGTCTTCTCATGATTTAATAGCTCATTTGTTTTAGGACTGAATAATAGTCTGTTGTCAGGATGTACCACAGGTTATTAACCCATCCACCTACTGAATATCTTGGATGCTTCCAAATTTTGGCAATAGGAGTAAAGCTGCTATAAACATCCATGTATAGTTTTTTTTCTCTTTTTTTATGTGCAGGTTTTTATGTGGACATAAACTTTCAACTCATTTGGATAAATACCAAGGAACATGATTGCTGGATCATATGGTAAGAATATATTTAGTTGGGTTTTTGTGGGGTTTTTTAAAAGATTTTATTTAGGGGCACCTGAGTGGCTTAGTCAGTTAAGTGTCTGCCTTTGGCTTAGGTCATAATCTCTGGCTGGAGATCCTAGGATGGAGCCCCACATTGGGCTCCCTGCTCAGCGGAGAGCCTGCTTCTCCTTCTCCCTCTGCCCCTTCCCCACCACGGCCATTTGTGTGCTCTCTCACTCACTCTCTCTCTCTCTCAAGTAAATAAAATATATTTTTTAAAAGTTTTTACTTATTTGAGAGAGAGATAGAGCACAAGCATGAACTGGGGAGGGGCAGTGTGAGAGGAAGAGGGACAAGCTGACTCCCCAGCATATGGAGCCCAACTTGGGGCCAATACCAGGACCCCAAAAAATCATGACCTGAGCTGAAGTCAGATGCTTAACTAATTAGGCCACCCAGGTGTTCCAGAATATGTTTAGTTTTATAAATGCCAAACTGTCTTCCAAAGTAGCTGTACTGTTTTCCATAAGTAATGAATGCGAGTTCCTATTGCTCCACTTTCTCAGCAGCATTTGGTCTGTCATTGTTTTGGATTTTGTCCACTAATAGGTGTATAGTGGTATCATATTGTTTTAATTTGCAACTCCTTAATGACATGTTATATTGGACCTATTTTCATATACTTATTTACCATGTGTATATCTTTTCTTTTTAAGACTTTATTTATTTATTCATGAGAGACACACAGAGAGAGAGAGGCAGAGACACAAGCAGAGGGAGAAGCAGGCTCCGTGCAGGGACAGCCTGATGTGGGACTCGATCCCAGGACTACAGGATCATGCCCCGAGCTGAAGGCAGGCGCTAAACCACCGAGCCACCCAGGGATCCCCACCATGTGTATATCTTCTTTGATGAGGTATCTGTTTGGATTTGTTGCCCATTTTTAAATTAGATTATTCATTTATTTATTGTTGAATTTTAAGAGTTCTTCTTTAAGTAGATTCCACACCCAGCTTGAAGAACTCTTTGTTTATTGTCATAATAGTTTTAATCAGATGTGTTCTTGTAAATTTTTCTTCACCTGGGGAGCTTTTAAAATGTCAGATGCCAGGGTGCTTGGGTGGCACAATCAGTTAGGCAGCTGCCTCTTGGTTTCAGTTTCCTGGTCTCAGGCTTGTGGGATCAAGCTCTGAGTCGGGCTCTGCACTTAGCAAGAAGTATGCTTGGGATTGTGTCTCTCTCTGTCCTTCTGCCCCTCCTGTTCATTCCTATCTGTTCTCTCTCTCTCTCTCTCAGATAATAAATAAATCTTTAAAATGTCAGATGCCTACACCACATCTCAGACTACTTTGTCAGAATCACTAAAGGTAAGATCCAACCATCAGTAATTTTTAAAGTGTTCTAAGAGACTCTAATGTATAGCCATTGGCCTAAGTCAATACAATAATAATATTTAAGTATAATTTTAGGAGTACTTGTTTTATTACTGCAGATAGATTTTATTGGACACTTATCGTGTCCTAACACTATTCTAAATATATTACAAGTATTACTTCACTATGAGTATTGACTACTTTGACTTATGATCTGTGTGACCTTGGTCTTTCTGAGCTTTGTTTTACTAATCTGTAAGACTAAGATAATAATACAAACTAAAGCCCTCAATGAATAATTATAGTAAACAAGATAATGCATATAAAACCATATCATATATTAAATACTCAAAAATGTCAGCTATTAATATTATTGTACTATTAGTTCTGCTGTCTAGTGTGGCATGCTAGGTCTGCTTCCTCTTCCATAGGACAGGTCATGAAACAGTCGAAGACAACAGTCATGTTCCCATGGCCTCTCTTCTCCAGGCAAAACAAGTCCAGTCCTTTTCAACTGTTTTACGCTCCCTGGGCATGTTCCAGCTTCTCCATGTTCACTAACTGATTCCTAAGCCTAAAACAGTGCTTCCAATGAGGTCAGACCAGAACAGAGGAGTGGAGACTTTTTTACATTGAGTTAGGAGGGTGGTAATCACATCACTCTTTTGGCTCACACAAAGTTTGCAATAAACTAAAGTTTTAATGTCCTGCTCCCTGAACTTCCAAGGCAGTTTTCCTTCAAATTTTTAATATGATATTTTGGTCTTTAATATTTAAACGTATTGAAATTATTTTTTCATTCTCAGTGTTGCATTCTGTGGCAATCTCCTTGAATCTTCATCAGATGCTACAATGTACCATCCATACCCTCAGACTCTTTATAAGAAATCAGTTAAAGGTATTCAACAGGACATGGCCAAAATGAAGGCTTTGGCATATTACAAACCTTTCACCAAGCAGTTATTTATCCATTAAGTAACATTCTCTGGGTATAGTTGTTCAGGTAACTAGGACTTTACCTCGTGACTTTACCTAACAACATTATCACCTGACCCACTTATCTCTTTCATGGCAGTAAGAACTTTAATATACTTTAATTTTTAAAATGGCAATATTAAGAAAATTAAAAATCAAAATTGAATTTTGTAGTACAGAATGAACACATTTGTATGTAAGATTTTTTTTTTACCTTTTTTGTAAAGATTTTTATTTATTTATTTGAGAGAGAGCGCACATGTGCACAAGACGGGGGAAGGAGCAGAGGGATAAGCAGACTTTTTGCTGAACAGGGAGCCCAGCATGGGACTCCTGGGCCTCCATCCCAGGACTCAGATCATAATCTGAGCCCAAGGCAGACGCTTAACTGAGAGCCCTGTATCTAAGATTTTAAAGGAAATCTTGTCAAATGCCTTCTTGAAATTCATTTCAACTATGGCATCCCAATAATAATATTTGGGGAAGTTGCATGAAGGATATATATAGGAACTCTTGGAATGCCTGGGTGGCTCAACAGTTAAGCATCTGCCTTTAGCTTAGGGCATGATCCTGCAGTCCCAGGATCGAGTCCCACAATGGGCATACTGCATGGAGCCTGCTTCTCCCTCTGCCTGTGTCTCTGCCTCTCTCTCTGAGTCTCTCGTGAATAAATAAATAAAATCTTTTTTAAAAAAATAAAAATTAAAAGGAAGTCTTATTTTATTTGCAACTTTATGTCTAATTTTATCTCAAAATTAAAAGTTAAAGAACACAGTAAGTTTAGCTTGAGATAACAAATTCTTAGTAATGCTGTCTTCTAGGAACCACTCTTCCAAAAATAATGTATTTAAAAATAAATTCTAGAATTTTGACAATTTGTTACAAGATTCACTGTATCCAATATATATCCCTTGGTAATGAAGACAAAAACCAAATTATAGGTGTAAAAGCTGTGTGCTTTATATTCCTAGATAACTGTTCTTGCTCCAAGACTAAAAAACTCTTCTATAATTTGCTGTTGGTAAAATCCTACATCCTTCATCTTGAGGAAAATTATTCTAGTGGATAGTTTATTCTTCTTTAACATACTTGAGTGCATAATAGTTGCTTTATAGGTTTAGAGAAAAAGTATGATCTGCTTTACAAAAATTCATTCAATAAAAAACTTTCAGGATGCCTGAGTGGCTCAGTTGGTTAAGCATCTGCCTTCAGCTCAGACCATAATCTCAGGGTCCTGGGATTGAGCCTCGCACTGGGTTCCCTGATCAGCAGAGAGCCTGCTCCTCCCTCTCCCTCTGCTATTCCCCCTGCTTGTACTCTCTCTCTCTCTGTCAAATAAATAAATAAATATGTTTTTAAAAAACCAAATTTCCAAGAACCTAACTTTTGTAAGGAATTATATGCTCTAATTACAGATTTCAAAATGTGTATTGGGGAAAACCTTACATAATAAATTGTATATATTTGAAGTTTCTCCTTATGGATATTTGCCATTAAGGAATTATTATTAATTGTTTTTATTTTATCTATTATAATGGTATAAGGTTATATTTTCTTTAAAAGAGTCATTATGGGCAACCCGGGTGGCTCAGCGGTTTGGCACCGCCTTCAGCCCGGGGTGTGATCCTGGAGACCCAGGATTGAGTCCCACATTGGGCTCCCTGCATGGAGCCTGCTTCTCCCTCTGTATGTGTCTCTGCTGTGCTCTCTCTCTCTGTCTCTCATTAATAAATTAAAAAAAAATTTTTTTTAATAATAATTTGGGAGTATCTGAGTGATTCAGTTAAGCATCCAACTCTTGATTTCAATTCAGGTCATGATCTCAGGGTCATAGGATTGAGCCCCACGTTGGGCTCCAGGCTGGGTGTATAACCTGCTTGAGATTCTCTCTCTCTTCCTCTCGTTCTGCCTCTCCCCCAAAATAAATAAATCAATCTTAGAAAAAAGAATCTATTTCTTTGTTTCTCTTTTCTTTGCTCGTTTGTTTTGTTTCTTAAATTCCACGTGAGTGACATCATACGGTGTTTGTCTTTCTTTGAAGTTTTTCACTTACCATTGTTATACTCTCTAATTCCATCCATGCTGTTGCAAATGGCAAGATTTCATCCTTTTATATGACTGAATAATATCCATTGAATATGTATACCACATTTTTATCCATTTATTTAATGATGGACACTTGAGCTGCTTACATAATTTACATAATTGTAAATAATGCTGCAATAAATATAGGGGTGCATGTATCCTTTTGAATTAGTGTTTTTGTATTCATTGGGTAAATACCCAGTAGTGTGATTACTGGATTGTAAGATTGTCCTATTTTTTATTTTTTGAGGAACCTCCATACTGTTTTCCACAGTGGCTGTACTAGTTTGCATGCCCACCAACAGTGTAAGAGGGTTCCTTTTACTCCACGTTCTTTTTTAAAAAAATATTTTATTTATTTATTTGAGAGAGACAGAGAGGGCACAAGTGGGGTGGGGAGGGGCAGAGGGAGAGGGAGAAGCAGACTTCCTGCTGAGCAGGGAGCCCAGTGCAGGGCTCAATCCCAGGACCCTGAGATCATGACCTGAGCAAAAGGCAGAGGCTTAACCAATTAAACCACTTAGCACTCCCTTTTCCTCGACATTCTTGATAAGACTTGTTGTTTCTTGTTTTTTATTTTTGCCATTCTGACAGGTGTGAGGTGATACCTCACCGTAATTGATTTGCTTTCCCTCATTGATGAGTGACATTGAGCATCTTTTCATGTCTACTGGCCATCTGGATGTCTTTTCAAGATATGTCTGTTCATACCTTCTGCCTGTTTTTTAATTGGATTATTTGTAGTTTTAGCATTGAGCTACCTAAGTTCTTTATATATTTTGGATACTAACCCTTTATTGGATGTCATTTGCAAATATCTTCTCCCATTAAGTAGGTTGTCTTTTAATTTAGCTGATTATTTCCTTTGCTGTGCAGAAGCTTTTTATTTTGATGTAATCCCAATAGCTTATTTTAGCTTTTATTTCCCTTGCCTCAGGATACATATCTAGAAAAATGTTAGTATGGCCAATGTCAGAGAAATTCATGCCTGTATTCTCTTCTAGGATTTTTATGGTTTCAGGTCTCACACTTAGGTCTCTAATTCATTTTGGTTTTTTTTTTTTAAGATTTTATTTATTTCTTCATGAGAGACACATAAAGAGAGAGGCAGAGATATAGGCAGAGAGAGAAGCATACTCCATGCAGGGAGCCCAATGTGGGACTTGATCCTGGGACTCCAGGATCATGCCCTGAGCTAAAGGCAGATGCTTAAACACTGAGCCACCCAGGCATCCCATAAACACTGAGCCACCCAGGCATCCCATTTTGGGGGGGGGGGGGGGGCGCTTATATTTGTGTATGGTGTAAAAAAGTCATGGGGTTTCATCCTTTTGCATGTAGATGTCCAGTTTTCCCAGCATCATTTGTTGAAGACACCATCTTTCCCATTGCAAATTCTAGCCTCTTTTGTCAAAGATTAAGTGACCGTATAATCATGGTTTTGTTTCTGGGTTTTCTATCCTGTTATATTGATCTTTGTGTCTATTTCTGTGCTAGTATTAATGAAAGATAGTTGGAAGAAAGGCAGGCAGGGATAAGGGGCCCCTAGCCCTAAGAGGAAACCACCCTTATTGTTAATGTTAATATTAATGTTTTCCATGGCTGCTTTCCTTCAGCCATGAGGATTGTGATGAAAGAATTTTATATCACCGGGGAAGGAGACCTCCATCCTTTCCCACGTGATAGGTAGATGACAAAAACCTAATTGGGTGATAGGCTCATAGAGGGTTAATCAGATTACAATAGCCCACCAACAAACCCATAGAAAGCCCTAGACTTAGAAACTTTAGTGGCAGGGATCTCTGGGTGGCTCAGCGGTTTAGAGCCTGCCTTCGGCGTGGGTTGTGATCCTGGAGTCCCAGGATCAAGTCCAGCTCCCAGCATGGAGCCTGCGTCTCCCTCTGCCTGTGTCTCTGCCTCTCTCTTTCTCTCTCTCTCTCTATATATATATAATAAATAAATAAATCTTAAAAAAAAAAAAGTCAGCCACTTAACCAACTGAGCCACATTGGTGCCCCACAAATTATGATCATATTATTAAACACTATAAAGTTAGTATGACATTAAACAAGTCTTAAGCCTTTTTCTTGGACTTCTTACATTACCAAAATCCAAAATTCATCTACCTATCACTATCCAAACTCTTGTGCGATTGACAAAGTTTTTTGTTTTGTTTTTTTTTATCCCTTTTATCAGCTAACTAAAGAATCTTAGGGCTAGACTTTAATTACCCAAGCCAGGAAAACTAGCTGGTTTTCTTCAGCCCTGAGGATTAAAATTCTACTCTCAGAGATCAGTGTCTATGATAACAGAGTTAAAGAGGTGAGTAGTTATTCAAGTGAAGCTCCTTTGGAGAAAAATCCATCTAGGTGGTTCAAAACCAGTATTATCTTATACTTTCCCGGAGGTCATTTGCCATAAGTATCTGAATCCTTGTTTAGAAGACCTAACAAGGGGGTATCCCTGGGTGGTGCAGCAGTTTGGCGCCTGCCTTTGGCCCAGGGCGCGATCCTGGAGACCCGGGATCAAATCCCACATTGGGCTCCCCGTTCATGGAGCCTGCGTCTCCCTCTGCCTGTGTCTCTGCCTCTCTCTCTCTCTCTGTGCGACTACCATAAATAAATAAAAAAATAAAAAATAAAAAAAAAAAAGACCTAACAAGGTAAATTAGAATTTAATATAAACTTGGAGCCCATGGAATATTGTTTGACTTACTAAGCAAATGCCAAGGCTTGAGAGTCCCTGCAGACTATATATATGTATTATTAATGTGGGAATGTGGATATGTTGACAGAGATTAAAGCAGTGAGTTTCTTGACCACGGAAATTAACCACCAAGTTTTCAAGGAAATGATATCTATACTAGTATTTCTTTGACAATCATCATGACTGTATGATTTCAAGGTTTTTTATTATTCACTTTCTTTAGGTTTATATTCAGTTTTCTGACGTGTATATCATATATTTTTTATGTGTGCATATATATACATATTTATGACTATCTGATTCTGGAACATTTTCATCACCCTAAAAAGGAAACCCCATACCCATTAGTAGTTATTAGTATTACATTTTCTCCAAGACCTAGTACCTGGAAACCATTAATCTACTTTGTATCTCTACAGATTTGCCTACTCTGGATATTTCATGTAGATATTATCATACAATATGTGTCCTTTTATTCTTTTATTTATTTTTTAATTTTTTTTAATTTTTATTTATTTATGATAGAGAGAGAGAGAGAGAGAGAGAAGCAGAGACACAGGCAGAGGGAGAAGCAGGCTCCATGCACCGGGAGCCCGATGTGGGATTCGATCCCGGGTCTCCAGGATCGCGCCCTGGGCCAAAGGCAGGCGCCAAACCGCTGCACCACCCAGGGATCCCTATGTGTCCTTTTATATCTGGTTTCTTCCATTCAGCATTAGGCATTCAAGGTTCATCCATATAGCATGTATATTCATTCCTTTTTATGGCTTTCATTCCTTTTTATGGCTGAGTAATAATCCATTGCATGAATTTAACACATTTTCTTATTCTACCCATCAGTTCATGAACATTTGGCTATTATAAATAATGCTGCTATGAATATTCATGTACAATACCTTGGGTATATAGACATGTTTTCAATTCTCTTGGGTAATATACTTAGGAATGGAACTGTTAAGCTATATTGTTTAGCTTTGAGAAGAACTCTCAAATGTTTTCCAAAGCAGTAGTACATTTTACATCCCCACCAACTGTGTATGAGGATTCTACACCTGTTATTATCTGTCTTTTTTTTTTTTTACTAGTAGTTGTGAAGTAGTATTACATTTTTATTTGATTTTGATTTATTAACTAATGATGTTTGATGTTGGGTTTCTTTCTTTTTCTTTTTTTTTTTTTTGAATGTTGTTGTGTTGGTTGGGTCCATAGCTGGCCAAGAAAGAATTCTTGAGACATCTTCATTCCAAAATGGTGCGTTTTTTTAAGCACAAGGACAGGACCTATGGACAGAAGAGCTGCTGTTGCTGCTGCCTGCTGCTCCCTGCTGCCTCAGGATTGTGAGGAGCAATTGATCATAAAAAAAAAAGACCTAACAAGGTAAATTAGAATTTAATATAAACTTGGAGCCCATGGAATATTGTTTGACTTACTAAGCAAATGCCAAGGCTTGAGAGTCCCTGCAGACTATATGTATTATTAATGTGGGAATGTGACAAGTATTTGTCAATGGGCTGCAGGTTATGAGGAGATTTAATTTTATCTACATTTCCTTCTGCCTGTTTCCTACATAAATGTTGAGCATCTTTAGTGTGTTTATTGGCTGTTCATATATCTCCTTTGAAGAAATGTCTATCAAAATCCCTTACCCTTACCCATTTTTAAATTGGGTTATTTTTTCATTGCTGAGTTGTAAGGGTTCTTTGTATATTCTGGATGAAAGTTCCTTGTCAGATAAATAATTTGCAAATATTTTCTCCCCATTCCTTGGGTTGCTTTTTCAATTTCTTAATGGTGTCCTTTAAAGCACAAAATTTTAAAATTTTTGTGAAGTCCAATTTATTTTTTATTTTGTCACAGGTAGTTTCAGTACCTAATAAACCATTATCTAATCCAGGATCATGGAGATTTACACTTATGGTTTCATCTAAGAGTTTGTTTAAGCTCTTACATTAAGGTTTATGATCCACTTTAAGTTCATTTTCATATGTATTGTGAACTACAAATCAAACTTTTGTTTTCTCTTTTTGGTACAGGGATATCCAGTTGTCTTAGCATCATTTTTGTAAAGACTGTTCTTCTCCCATAAATTTGTTGGCACCCTTGTTGAAAATCAACTGACCATAAAAATAAAGTTTATCTGGACTGTCAATTCTGTTTCATTGATCTCAATTCCTATCCTTATTCCAATACTACCCTCGCTTGATTACTGTAGCTTTGTAGTATGTTTTGAAATCAGGAAGTGTGAGTCCTCCAACTTTTTTCTTTTTCAAGATCATTTTAGCTATTCTAGATTCCTTGCATTTCTATATGAATTTAAGATCACCTTGTCAGTTGCAAAAGCAAACAAAAAACAACAACGAAACCAGCTCTGATTTTGATAGGGATTGCATTGAGTGTTTACATCAATTTGGCCTGTATTGCCATTTTAATAATAAGTCTCCCAATTTATAAGCATGGGATGTCTTTCCATTTATTTACTTTTTCTTAATCTATCAATGATATTTTATAGCTTTCAGTATATAAGTTTTGTGCTTTTTTTTTGTTAAATCATGGAGACTTTCCTTGTGTACATGAGAAGAATGTGCATTCTGCTTTTGTTGAATGTCTAGTAGGTCTAATTGGTTTATAATAGTGTTCAAGCCTTTGTTTCTTTGCTAAGGAATCTGGTTGCTGTAGCTATTCTTGAAAGTAGAATAATGAAGTCTTTATTATGGTTGAATTGCCTATTTCTCCATTATTACTTTTTACTTCAGGGCTCTATTTTTAGGTGCATATGTATTTATAGTTATTATATCTTCATGATAGAGTAACCCTATTATTATAATGTATCCTTTTCTGGCTCTTAGTAACAATTTTTGTCTTAAAATCTATTTTCTCATATTAGTATAAGCACTCTAGCTCCCTTTGGGGGTCTGTTTGTATATTTTCCCATTCTTTTCCTCTCAGGTTATTTGTGGCTTTGAATCCACGGTTCGTCTTTTGTAGAGAGCATACAGCTGGATCATTTTTTTCATCCATTCTGCACATCTCTGCCTTTTGATTGGAGCAGTTAGTCCATTTATAATTAATGTAATCATCAATAACATAGTTTTTACATTTGCCATTTATTTTCTGTCTTAGGTCTGTTTTGTTCCGCTATTTCTCCATTATTGCTTTCTTTTATGCTACTTATTTTCTGGCATACTGTTTTAACTCCTTTGTTGTTTCTTTTACTAAATGTTTTTGGTAAAAAACGTTCATTTACTAAAATGTTTTTGAGGTCTTTATTATTTAAATTTAATTAATTAACATATAATGTATTATTATTAGTTTCAGAGGTAGAGTTCAGTGATTCATCAGTCTTATATAAACCCAGTGCTTACTACATCATGTGCCCTCCTTAATGTCCATCACACTATTACCCCATGCCCTTACCCCCTTCCCTTTCTGCAACCCTCAGTTTGATTCCTATGTTAAGAATCTATTATGGTTTGTCTCCCTCTGATTTTGTCTTGTTTTAGTTTTCCCTCTTCCCCTATGATCCTGTTTAGTTTCTTAAATAACACATACAAGTAGGATCATAGATAATTGTCTTTCTCTGATTGACTTATTTTACTTAGCATAATACTCTTTAATTTCATTCATGTCATTGCAAATGGCAAGATTTCATTTTTTGACAGCTGAGTAATATTCCACTGTGTGTGTATGTGTGTGTATCACAATTTCTTTATCCATTCATCTGTTGATGGACATCTGGGCTCTTTCCATAGTTTAGCTATTGTGAATATTGCTGCTATAAACGTTGGGGTACATGTGTCCCCTTGAATCAGATAGCATCTGGCAGTATTTGACTGGTAATTTAAAATGTATCCATTCTTGGGGTACCTTTCTGGTTCAGTCAGTAGAGCATGAGACTCTTGATCTCAGGGTTATGAGTTCAAGTGCTCGCTTTGGCAGCACATACACTAAAAACAAGGGTTATGAGTTCAAGCACCACATTGAGCATGCAACCTACTTAAAAAAATAAATAAATAGGGGCAACTGGGGGGCTCAGTAAAGTGTCTGCTTAAGTTCAGGTTGTAATCTCAGAGTCCTGGTAATCAAGCCCTGCATCAGGCTCTCTGCTCAGCAGGGAGTCTGCTCCCACTCTCCCTCTGTGCTCTCTCTGTCAAATAAATAATAAAATCTTTTATAAATAAATAAATAAGTAAATAAAATGTATCCACTCTCCCACTACGGGTCCTACCACAGATGAGAGAAATTCTCTTGTAATTCTAGTCTAGCAGCTGATATCTAGAAAAAAGGTCAAAACCTTTACAAAATTATACACTAATATTCTAGCAATGGAAATACAATGACTGAGAATAAATAAAAATTTATAAAAGCTGCCTCAGATGTCCTATTTATATTTGCAATATGTTTTTTTTTTTTTAATCTTCAGGGATTCCTGGGTGGCTCAATCAGTTGAGCATCTGACTCTTGTTTTTGGCTTGGGTCATGATCTCATGGGCTGTGGGATTGAACACGCTGGAGATTCTCTCCCTCTCCCCTTCCCCCCACTCTTGCTAGCTCTTTCTCTCTAAAATAAATAAATAAACCTCTAAAAATAAATTTAAAAAAACCATAAAAGATTCTTCAACTTGCGGGTTGCCTTCTAGTTGTATTTCCATGAAGAAAATATAACTAAAAAAATGATTTCATGAATACCTCCACAATATCATAAATACCCATTCCTCAAGTAAAAGATTCCTCAAGATTCCTCAAGATTTTATTTTTAAAATCTGGTCCTAAGTGCGGCTGGGTGGCTCAGTTAAGCATCTGCCTTCAGCTCAGGTCACGACCTCAGGGTCTTGGGATAGAGCCCTGCATTAGGCACCCTGCTTGGTGGGAAGTCTGCTTCTCTCTCTCCCTCTGACACTCCTCCCCTGCTCATGTTCTCTCTCTCTCTCTCTCTCATGCTCTCTGTCTCTCTTTCTCAAATAAATAAAATATTTTTTAAAAAAATTGTGAGTCACAGCTCACAATGATTCAAAACCTTTGGCACACAGCAAAATCTGTTTTTAGAGGGAAGTTTATAGTATTACAAGTTTACCTGTAAGAAAAATCTCAAGTAAACAACCTAACCTTACACCTAAAGGAGCTAGACAAAGAACAACACCCCCCCCCCCACCACCACCAAAATCAGCAGAAGAAAAGAAATGATAAAGATTAGAGCAGAGATAAATGATATAGAAAGTAAAAAAGCAATAGAACAGATCAGTAAAAATCAAGTCAAGTCTAGCATAAGGATCAGGAATACCTGAATCAGCCAGCTATTTGAAATAAGTCTGAAAAAGAAAAAAAAAAAGGAATGTTGTCTTAGTCTCCTATTCCCCTGGGTGTGAGGTCTATTCTTTGTATCATTTTTTTGTTTTGTTTTTAGGAAAGAAAACAATTATATTCACCTTGGAAGTGATTTTGAACAGGCCAGGTATTAGTTTCAAAGGATAGATTTATCATCATTTATAGTATGCATTCCAATGCCTCATAAAATCTATCTTGGCCATTTTCCATAGCCCCATTAAAAAAATAATAACTGTGATAAAATGAGGTTGAAAATAATTATTCCTGTTTCCAGGGGGCCAAAAGTGGGATTCTTCATTGTAAACATTGAAGGATTGAGTTTTAGCAGAGAGAGATAAGAACAATAAGGTAATTGTTGGTGATTCATTAAACAGAAAGTGAATTTGGCCTTTTGCTCCTGTTGGAAACAAGTCCAAGTTGGAAATACCTTCTATACTCAGGTGTTGTTGGTTGATGAGGTTCTGACCATGGTAATTCCTAAATATTAATGAAAGAGCAAGTTAAAGTAGATGATCAGATAATTATGACTGGTATGATTCAGACCTATTATACAAAAATACTCTTTCTAAGGAATTTCCTTTGTCCTTCTCAATCTTGAAGAAATGTGGCTAGATTGACTAGTCTAGAATCTTGCTAACCATTGCATGATTTTCCATATGATCCTACTTTATAATATATAGGGTGGTGAGCCTTTGCCTTACTTTCTTACACTAAAAAACATACTCTCTGTAACCCCCCTAATATATATATTTTTTTTCTTTTCTTTTCTTTTTTTTTTTTTTTTTTGCTCTTTTACATTCTGAAGAAGCTCTATGTGGATAGTTTCCTTTAGCTAAAGAACCCTGTGTCCCTTTTTTTTTTTTTTTACAAGAAGCATATCCTTTTTTTTTAATTAGTTCTGTTGGTTATTATAAATTATATTTTTCTTTTTATTCATGAGAGACACAGAGCGAGAGAGAGAGAGAGAGAGAGAGAGAGAGGCAGAGACACAGGCAGAGGGAGAAGCAGGCCCCATGCAGGGAGCCCGATGTGGGACTCGATCCCAGGTCTCCAGGATCACATCCCGGACTCCAGGCGGCACTAAACTGCTGCGCCACCGGGGCTGCCCCCCTGTGTCCTTTCATTAGTGGTCTGGAATCTTATCCACAAATAAAATTTGCACATGGCTTTTCTATTAGCGTTACTGTCACACTGCATACACGGGGGAGATGGAAAACTCTAAAAATAACTACTCTAGCTTCAGAAAATGGACCAAACTATATATGTTATATATTCCAACAGATTTACAACCTAGGCAAGAGAATATTCTAAGAACAAATCACAATTGAAATCCTTATTCTCTTCTCCTTTAGGATTGTGTTGGTTTTTTTCCCCCCTCTTTCCCCTTAACCTGGGCATGGCTGCAGGGTTTTTTAAAAATAGGCAACTTGCAGTCTCAATAAACAAAACATAGAACCTTCTTTTCATAGTGGTTTCCTCAGTCAAACACATTCTGTATTATAACATTGATGAAATTATAACAGAATTTTTAATAATAGAACAATTGCTTTTCCCCATTGACCTATTTTAGTCACTGAAACAATGTTCTTGCCCAGTGATGTGCTTATTTCTTATTGAGGGATTAATACAAATATATTTAGAGTGGTGTTGATTTGTTTGCTTGTTCTAGTTTTTAAATTATAAATCCTAAGAATAAGTTTTTTGGGGGCTCCTGGGTGGCTCAGACAGTTAAGCCTCCGCCTTCAGCTCTGGTGGTCATGATCCCAGGGTCCTAGGATTGAGCCCAGAATCTGGCTCCCTGCTCATCGGGGAACCTGCTTCTCTCTCCCTCTGCCTGCTCCTCCCTCTGCTGTGCATGCTCTCTCTCTTTCTCTCTGTAAAATAAATAAATAAAATCTTTAAAAAAAAAAAAAAAGTAAGTTTATTTGGAGCTATAATGAGTAAGTGGGCAGCTTTTCATTTCTTTCCGAAATAGAGCAGAGTGATTGATATCCTCATTTGCTTCTGACTTCTTACTCATAGGCTCCCCGCCCCCCTTCTCTCATGTTACATAACACCAAGGAGCTTGGAACATAATGTCAGCGTCTTTCTAAAGGCACTGGGTGATGTTTACACATTTAAGCTGCTGGCACTGACAGGGTGACTGGAGTCAAATGTAAACCATGGTGTTTATCATTCCCAGGCAAATATATTGTGCAATGAGTAGCAATGGGCACTGTGTGAAAGGTTGCCTAATAAGCCACCCCAGCATTAGGATTAGTCAGCTTCTTGCTGTGAGGTGTGTGTGACCAAGATACTAGAGGTCGTTGGTGATGGAAAGGCAGGCTGGCCAATGACAGGATCCAAAAGGAGGGAAACTCAGTTCTTGGCAGACCATTGAATCTTAGCATAAGGCATTTGTTCTCTGAGGTACAGTGGCTGAGAAGCTCCTGAGAAACACCTGAGAGAAAGATTTTGTTTTCTTAGTTTTATTGTTTTACATGAAAACTTTCTCCTGTATAAAACCTTAGAAGCCAATACGATTTCTGGTCACATTACTTTACAATAGAACCAAATAATGCTTTCTGGAGAAATCTTTTTCTTTTTGTAATAAAAAGTTTAATTATTAGTAACAACATACCACACTAAAGAACATTAGAGAAACAAAGCAAGGGGAACACACTCATACTCCCTTTTGCTAAAAATGATCACGATATCATAGTAGCATACTGTCTTACTGTTTGAACTGTTTTACATGGTTGTAGTCTTCCAGTGACAGGATTTTGTCACATAATTTTTTGGTAACTTATCATAAGGGTTTTTTTTTCCCCATAGTGCTACACAACCATTTTAAACAACTGAACAATATTCCATTCAGAATATGGTTGAACCAATTTATGCTGTTATAAATAACACTGAAGTGTTAAAAATATAGCTTTTCAGTATAAAATGTTTAAAAATTGGGCATCCCAGGTGGCTCAGCGGTTTAGTGCTGCCTTCGGCTCCTGGAGATCCGGGATCGAGTCCCATGTCAGGCTCCCTGCATGGAGCCTGCTTATCACTCTGCCTGTGTCTCTGCGTCTCTCTGTCTCTCATGAATAAATAAAATATTTTAAAAAATGTTTAAAAATTAAAGGTGAGGGCAGCCCGGGTGGCTCAGCGGTTTAGCGCCACCTTCCGCCCAGGATGTGATCCTGGAGACCCGGGTCGAGTCCCAAATCAAGCTCACTGCATGGAGCCTGCTTCTCCCTCTGCCTGTGTCTCTGCCTCTCTCTCTCTATCTCTCTCTCTCTCTCGTGAATAAATAAATAAAATATTAAAAAAAATTAAAGGTGATTAGGGGCACCCGGCTGGCTCAGTCAGTAGAACATGTGACTCTTGATCTTGAGGTTGTGAGATCAAGCCCCATATTGAGTGTAGAGATTACATAAAAAAACAAAATGTTTACTGAACTCTACCTCTGAAACTCATGATGTACTACATGTTGGCTAACTGAATTTAGATTTAAAAAAATCTTAATAAATAAATAAAAACTAAAAATAAATTTAAGGTGATTTATATCAAATATAAAACTTGTATACAGCATATATGAACAACATAAAGATTAATAATAAAATGAACAGGGATCCCTGGGTGGCGCAGAGGTTTGGCGCCTGCCTTTGGCCCAGGGCGCGATCCTGGAGACCCGGGATCGAATCCCACATCAGGCTCCCGGTGCATGGAGCCTGCTTCTCCCTCTGCCTATGTCTCTGCCTCTCTCTCTCTCTGTGTGACTATCATAAATAAAAAAATTAAAAAAAATAAAATAAAATGAACAGCTTAGCATCCACTTCCAACTTAAGAAATAAAACATTGTCTGTAATGTAGAAACCTGCCTGTGTGCTTCTCTCTGGTTGCATCGTCCTCTCTTCTCCCCTATAGAAATAACCAAAAGTCAAAATGTTTTGTTAATTTAAAAATATTTTATATTTTCCCTTAGAGTAGATTCTTTCTAGCAGAATTTAATAATTAAAGTAAGTGTGTTTTATTTATTCTTATTAGGACTAGCCTCTGATGTTGGTAGAATGCACTTGCTTACATTTTTCCTTCAGAAATTATCAGGCTTAACACACCCAAGTAGGCAGGGCGGGCCCACACACCAGAGAAAAATTTGCCTCATAAGGAGGTGCAGTCTGTGACAGTTTTCTGCTGTATGAGGATATTGAGGGTTAGGACTGAGAACTCTTCTAGTACAGAGATGATTTTGGTTTACTTATAGGAGGGTTACCCTCCCTCCTTTTGGGCATTTCTCCATTCTCTAGTTTGATTTTGGTTTCTTATTTGCATGTTATTGTTATTTTAATTATTCATTCATTTAAAATAGGCAGTTCTTTTTGTTCAGCCTATTGGTGTCTCTCTTGTGGGATAAATGCCAATATAATCATGTTCAATTGTCGATATAAATCATGTCTACCTAGCCCCAACGAATCAGATGGGTCAGGTTTTACTTGTCAGTTTTGAAAATGGAGAAACTAAATTTAAAAATTGGCTAATTGGCCAATAATAAAAACAAAAACAAAAACATAAGGGTGATTAGCTTTCAAGTCAATAGTAAAAGCCCCAAACTAGTGTTTCTGATCACTTGCATCAGGATTGGTTTAAGATACTTGGTAAGTTCAGAGTCCTTCATTTGAAACCTGCCAAATCATAATCTCTGGATTTGGGGCCCAGGAGGCTACAGTTTAATAAGCACCTCAGATGACTTTCCATACATACCCTACACTTGAGAAGCACCACCCTGGCGCAGGGGCAGCAACCTAAGAAAAGTGATAGAGTAAATATTCTCATATTTTCTAGTATGTTTCTATTTGGTTAGCACTGAAAGGTAAGGTTGAATATTCACTTAGTGATCCTTTCTGTGGGACCCATTGTGACAGATTTTGCTAGACAAGAATGAAAAAACCCTATCTAGGGCTATAGCACCAGAAGCTAAGCAGAGGCGGGTCTGGTTAGTACTTAGATGGGACAATTGAAAATCCCAGTTCTTTATTATTTTGAAATCTTAATACCATTGGAAGAAATTATACTTCAGGTGAGGTCTAGAGACCACCTTAATTATTTGCATCAAATTAGCAGATTTTCATTGACTCTGACCAAGAGCAAGAATGAAATGCAGGTGAAGGCATTTGCCTGAAGCAAAGACCAGGGTTCAGTAACAGTCTGTGCCAAGCACACTCTGTTTTCTTCTCCGTTTGGAGTAGTGCCCTTTGTCTGTGACCTTGATACTCAGAATTGTTTTGTGCAACCATTAGCCTGCATAGCACTAGTTCTGCTTTATAATCATCTTTGAAGCAGGAATCCTTATGATCTCACCAAATCTGGAGGTACTTAACAAGGAAAAGAAGTGCACAGAAATTAATTGTTGAAAAGCTAAAAGACAAAACTTGGAAAAATAGAATAAAGGTAGAAGTAGAAAGCCAAGTAGAGTCTGGAAAGAAACATTAGAAGTAACCTGAGAGACATGGACATTCTTCACATTCATTTTCAATTAATATTGCTTGGGAGGTTGCTAAGCAAGCCCCATCTGAGAATTGAACTTGAGATCCTATTTAATACATGTTTGCAGTCTGGAACAGTGAAGGAACCCTCTGGCTGAAAATCAATTGCTCTGTGAAAACGATCATGACTAAAATAGTTATTACTGAAACTGCATGATATTTGACAAAGTTTCTCTCACTTTTTTATTTCATTTTTCTATGTTATCAGAAATTTGCCATATTTAAGAACCCAGCAATGATAATTAGGAATATTACACATTTCAATTTTTTTTTAATTTTTCTTTATTTATGATAGTCAGAGAGACAGAGAGAGAGAGAGAGGCAGAGACACAGGCAGAGGGAGAAGCAGGCTCCATGCACCGGGAGCCCGACGTGGGATTCGATCCCGGGTCTCCAGGATCACGCCCTGGGCCAAAGGCAGGCGCCAAACCGCTGCGCCACCCAGGGATCCCTCAATATTAATATGTTTCTAGACTTTCTTGAAACTTGAACATAATACTTAACCCAGAAAAAATGAACTAGTTGGTGAATATCAAATAGGCTGTAAATATACTAAGAATTTTAGTAATAAGAATAAGAGTAACAATATGAATAAGAAAACCAATTAATAAATTATATGTATATTTTACATTTTATGGAGGCTATTAAAATAACATCTTGAATTAAAATAGCATAGCCATAAGGGCACCTGGGTGACTTAGTCAGTTAAGGGTCTGCCTTCAGCTTGGGTCGTGGTCCCGGGGTCCTGGGATCAAGCCCTGAGTTGTACTCCCTGCCCAGTGGGTTGCCTGCTTCTCTCTCTCCCTTTCCTGCTCCCCCTGCTTGTGCTGTCAAATAAATAAATAAACTTAAAAAAATAAAATAGCACATCCAAGGGGTTTTTTGCTTTTTGTTTTTTTAAGATTTATTCACCCATTTTAGACAGAGAACACAAGCCGGATAGGCAGAGGGAAAGGAAGAGAACATCTCAAGCAGACTCTGCACTGAGTGCAGAGCCCAGCTTCGGGCTTGATCTCACCACCATTAGATCACAACCCAAGGTGAAACCAAGAGTTGGACGCTTCACAGACTATGCCATCCAGGCAACCCGCAAGGTATCTTTTTGTTTATTTGGTGATCTACATTTTGAGTAAGTTCTGTCTCTGCAATACAAAATAATATCAAACTGATCTCAATATTTATGAAGAGAAACTATGAATAAATAAGATAGTAATAATTTAGTAGTTAAGGGATTTCTTTTTTATTTTATTTTATTTATTTGAGAGAGAGAGCACAAGCAAGGGGAGGAGCAGAGAGAGGGAGAAGCAGAGTCCCCACTGAGCAGGGAGTCCGATGAGGCGCTTGATCCCAGGATCATGACCTGAGCTGAAGGCAGAGGCCTAACTGACTGACCACTCTGGTGCCCCAAGGAATTTTAGACCAGTAACCAATATCTGATTGAAGAAACACTAACGTTAGGTTAAAGCAGTTTTCCCACTTTATTTATCCTTATAAGGGAAATTCTAGACACTGTTCAAAAACAGAAATCATATGTGTAGTTAGAAGAAATTATAGATGAATATGAATCTGATGCCAGGTAGAGTTTTCCTAAGCAAAAAAAAAAAAAAAAGACAAAGAACAATAAAGGCAAAAAAAGGGATAAAATAATAGCTTTGACTACATAAAAATGTAAAACTTCCTTACACAAAAACATGTTAAAGGTAAAGAACAAGCAAATTGAAATGACCTGCAAACATGAAAAAATGTTTAAATCTACTATTAATGAAAGAAATGCAAGTGAAAACAATGATATACTATTGTTCTGCCATCAAATTACTCAAGATTTAGAATAATGAAAATACTCAGCACTGACTAAATGCAATGAAATAAGGTTTTTTTAAAAAAATAAATTTATTTATTTTAGTAATATTTACTGCCAACTTTGGGCTCAAACCCAAGACCCTAAAATTGAGTCCCATGATCTTCTGACTAAGCTAGCCAGGCACCCACAAATGGGAACTTTTTAACATTATTTGTGGGAATGCCCTTTTTGCTGAGCAATTTGTATCAAAATTTGTTTAAGTATACATATCCTCTATCCATTATTTTTCCAGTGGCATTTATTCTAGGGAAAGAAATAGGTGCATGAATAAAGATGAACAGGAATGTTCAGAACAGCTTTTTATATAATATTGAAAAATTGAAACAATGAAAGTCAAGAGAAGGTTTAAGTATATTCATAGGATACACTTATACTAATGATTACAAAAACTCATTTTTCTCACAAAATGTTATAAGTATAAAAAGAACACTAAAAATAGTAGATAAAGTCTGATCCCAAACTTTAAAAGTATATGCATATTCATAGAAAAAGAATGGAGGAATATCCTCTAAAATATTTATGGGTGTTTCTTCTAGGTAATGGGATTCTAAGTTATTTTTATTTTATTTTATGCTTTTCAAAATTTTCTTCAATAAACACATAATTATAAACATCAGTTTTATTTTTTTAAAGACTTTATTTATTTATGAGAGACACAGAGAGAGAGAGGCAGAGACATAACCAGAGGGAGAAGCAGGTTCCATGCAGGGAGCCCAATGCAGGACTCGATCCCAGGACTCCAGGCTCATGCCCTGGGCCGAAGGCAGCCGCTAAACCATTAAGCTACCCAGAGATCCCCCTAAAAATAATTTTAAAAGCAAAAACTTAAGTTAAAGAACAGTATTAACAAGTTAAAGAGAGTGACATTCAAATTATTTCCTAAATTTTTGCCTCTGACTCAGCAGGATTTTTGCTTCTAAGCAGATTCTGATCCTGGGGCACCAGGAATCTGATTTTAATGCAGATTAAAATAGAGGCTGGTTTAGATTTCTTGTTTCCTGAGAGAGGAAGCAGAAATTAATCCAATAAGTGGTTTTTTCACCTGACAGAAACTTTATTTTCATGCTTTTTATTTCAGACTACACGCACGGGCGCACACATACACACACACACACACACACACGCACACACTTATTCCTATGCCTGGACTCTTTTGAAAAAATAATAGCAAACTCCAGAGTTTGAATCACAGAGAATGGTAGAAGTCTTGGGATATACAAGCCCTAGACTTCCTTAAGGATGTCCCTAATACTAATTCTGAAGCTGGCACTTCTCAATGCCTAGATGTTGTTGAAATGCTTTGGGCAAAAATACCCTAATCTGTTCATTGATGATCAGCTCATGGTATTATTTTCAAAGATCTAGCCAGGATACATTAGACTCCTAGTAATAAAGAAATAGAAAGTGTAGAGGAGGAAAAGCTTTTCCTCAACCCTCTTAGAGTCCTTGACTGGACCTAAATATTAAACTGACAGATTAACAGAAGAAAAGTGTCAAATTTATTTAATGTAGGTTTCATATGACATGGGAGCCTTCATAAGAAAATGAAGACCCGAAGAAGCACAATTAAGCCTGAGATTTATTTGTACTAGGTCTGATGAAGAGTAGAAAACCATGGAAAACTGTGATAGAACAAGAGGGTATGAGCTAAGGGTAGTGAACTTGTAAGAACTTCACAAGGCCTATTTTGATTCCTCTCAACATCCCTTAATCTTCAGAAACAAGGGTGCTGGGATCCCTGGGTGGCGCAGCGGTTTGGCGCCTGCCTTCGGCCCAGGGCGCAATCCTGAAGACCCGGGATCGAATCCCACATCGGGCTCCTGGTGCATGGAGCCTGCTTCTTCCTCCGCCTGTGTCTCTGCACCTCTCTCTCTCTCTGTGACTATCATAAATAAAAAAAAAAAAAAAAAAGAGAAAGTCAGTCAGCCTTTGGCTCATGATGTGATCCCCCGGGGGTCCTGGGATTGAGTCCTGAATCAGGCTCCCTACAAGGAGCCTACTTCTCCATCTGCCTATGTCTCTATGTCTCTCATGAATAAATAAATAAAATCTTTAAAAAAAAAAAAAAGAAACAAGGGTGCTCCTTTCCTCTGAGTGTAGGGAGGGCGCCTCTCACAAGAGGATCATACGACCTGCTTCAAGGAAACTGAGGAGGTCAGAGAGTCTTTCCTGTACCTGCTGATTCTCAGGTTTTTTTCAGCTTAAAATATTGAATATGCCCAAGAACCATATTTTGGGGTAGCATGTTCTGAAACCTATGAGGGGAAAATAGGAGGGCCTCTGGTGTCTTGATTTCCACCCATGCCAAGTCCAGAAAGTTTTCTCTGGTCTGTAGTGAAAATGTCAGATCAAGTTTCACAACTGTCATTTTTGGGGGAAATCTATTCTCAGATTATATCCAATGTACTTTTTTTTAGCTTTACTATATGAAATTATGGTGATACCGTGATATGTCAGTTTTTCAAAAGTTCTTATTTGTCAATATAAAAAATTAGTAATCCCGTGCCTGTTGTCTTCTACAACCTCCAATTTTTCTTTGGAAATTTGAAACCAAAAAGTCTGAACACAGTTGATCTCATCAAACTTCCTTATTTCTATAATGAAAAAACTGAGGGTCAGAAGGGAATGGAGATTTACCCACGGTTGTACAGTGACAGTGAAGATTATTTCTTTCTCCTTATGATCACACGGTAGAATCTTCAGGGGCTCATCCTTCTGAATTGAAAAACATTCAGGAAACTCCTTGTAAGCCTCTTTGTGGCACTTTCCACTTTTCAACTGACCATAGGAAAACCAGAAATCACCATCACTCTGAATGTCTTTTTTTTGTTTTTCAGATTTTATTTATTTATTCATTAGAGACAGAGAGAGAGAGAGAGAATGGCAGAGACACAGGCAGAGGGAGAAGCAGGCCCCAAGCAGGGAGCTTGACCTGGGACTCGATTCTGGGTCCCCAGGATCATACCCTAGGCCGAAGGTGGCACTAAACTGCTGGGCCACCGAGGCTGCCCTGAATGTCTTGTTAAAGGAAATTAAAGCCAGGCAGTAGTTTAGTCAATATAAACAGACTTTATTCAGGAACTACTGCAGTAGGGGAAAAGAGACCTCAGTGTAGAATTGGGCACATTTCCAAATACAGCATGATCAACTGGGGATTTAAAGGTAGGGGGCTGAGTCATGGTCAGTGGATAGAAAATAACTAAGAGGAAAAATAGCAGGGGTAAGGAGGGATTCTGGCTAAACCAACTTAATACAATTCTTGCTGAAGGCAGGCCTGGGTGATCAGATCTCAGGGTGGGAGATTCTCTCTATACTGACTTAGCAGAATCCTTGCTAAAATTGGGTGTTGCAGAGACAGACACAGAAGCCCAAAGGTCAAGGCCTAGTTGAGAAGAGGATTCAGAGGAGCCTAATTAAAATTTGGTCAAGGAGAGCATCTTTGTTAGTTTCTCATTCAGAAGAACAAATATGTTACAAAGGAATGAGGCCTGGTAATAAGTTACTTCAGGAAATAGGAACACCAAAAAAAAAAAAAAAAAAAAGTTATTTCAGAACAATATCTGCCCTCTTTTCCCTCGTCCTATACAAAAGTAAATTAATTTTAAATTTCACAATGTATTCAATACAAAGGTCAAAATATATGTTCATATATGCTTTATACAAGTTTTATATTTGATATAAATCACCTTAAATTTATTTTTAGTTTTTATTTATTTATTAAGATTTAGCATAAAATAGCTAACTTCTTATAAAAACATTATGTAAGGTATATACATAGATATAAATATATAATGTATATATTTATCATTATTTCTAATTTGTCTGTGTGGTCTAGCCCTGGGTTTAAATCTCCTACTTAAAACTTGCAAGATGAATAATTCCCTCTGAGTCTGTTTCCTCATCTATAAAAAGGGTATAATTTGATTGGTGTTGTGTATCTCACAGCACAGTTGTGAATTTAAGGTAAGAAAGTATAGATAGAGGAGTGCCTGAATATCTCAGTAGGTTAAGCATCTGACTCTTGGTTTCAGTTCAGGTCATGATCTCAGAGTCCTGAGATCCAGCCTTGCCTTGGAGTCTGCACTCAGCGAGGAGTAGGCTCTCTCTGCTTCCTCTCTCAACTCTCTCATACAAAAAAAAAAAAGTATAGGGATCCCTGGGTGGCTCAGAGGTTTAGCGCCTGCCTTCAGCCCAGGGCGTGATCCTGGAGTCCCGGGATCGAGTCCCACATCAGGCTCCCTACATGGAGCCTGCTTCTCCCTCTGCCTGTGTCTCTGCCTTTCTCTCTTTCTCTGTGTCTCTCATGAATAAATAAATAAAATTAAAAAAAACGACTTTTAAAAAAAAGTATAGATAGAAATGCTTTGTAAATTGTAGAATGCAATATGAATGTTATAATTAAAAATGTAAAAAAAAAGTAGACAAAAATATTTTTTCATCATAGCAAACCATCTGTTATAATCATAATATTTGTTCAAATGCAAATGAAGCCTTAAACCATCTCTCTCTTTGAGTTTAGTGATAAAATTAGATAAATAGCCTTCTGGGAACAATGGCTACTCCAACGGATTTGGAAAGCAATGTGACCATTTTCATAAAATCCTCTTTTAAGTATTCTGCATTGCACAGCATAGTTCAAGCAAACCATGGGAAATTGCCCATTTTTGTAGGTCAACATGACAGAAAATTAGTAATTCCTTATGACTCAACTTATTCTAATGTAACAACAATCTATAGAGGCAAAATCCAAAAAGGATTGAAGACCTACTAAAAGTCTCAGAGCTTTCTCATAAGTATCTCCAATGTCTCCTGTGGCTGCACAGTGCTTCTAGGAGCTGGGTAAATGTTCCCATTCTTATCTTAAAAATGAAAAAACTAAAATACAGATTTGCATGTCTATCACATAATCAGGTCAGCACAAGACTCATTTTGATAACTTCTATGTCCTATTCAGTCCTCCTTGCTTAGGACAGTGGGGCAGTAGAAATTTGTTGAATAGACTTAACTATTCTCAGAACAACATGTTCTATTGCAGGCTATTGTGAAGGTTCTGCTGGTTCTTCAAGCTCATTATCATGTATCTTACCAGTTCCTTCTCAAAGCAGGTTATAAACCTGAAATTCAGCTCTGTCTTCTTTTCCTCTCTGTACCTCAAATCAGTCAAGGGTTTTTGTTTTGTTTTGTTTTTAAGTAAACTCTACCCCCAACACAGGGCTTGAATTCATGACCCTGAAATTAAGAGTCACAAACTCTACCGACTGAGCCAGCCAGGAGCTTCAGTTAAATTTAATCCATTCTACTAATTCAATGTCTCTTCTAATCATTGGGTCTCTCATTCCCTAGATCAAGTCCCTGGCAAGTATGCTTGACCAATTACTGTCTTCAAACCGGTCTTCCCATCACCAGGCTTGATTTCTTACTTTCCACTTAAAAGATCATCCTTTATTCACTTTATATCTCCTGTAGCACCCAAGACAGGCTTTAAAAAAAATTTTTTTTTTTTTATTTGATATATATATAGAGAGAGAGTGAGAGAGCACAAGGAGGGGGAGTGGCAGAAGGAGAGGGAGAAGCAGGCTCTCTGCTGAGCAGGGAACCAGATGCAGGGCTCAATCCCAGGGCCCTGGGATCATGACCTGAGCCAAAGGCAGACACTTAAGAGACTGGGGCACCCAGGCACCCCCAAGACAGGCTTTTAATAAATGTTCATTGAATGTGAAGGGAAGGACAGTTTTTTCCTCTACTACAAGAGGTAGTTTAGTTGATAAATTGATAAAAGACAGATTAATAGGAGAAAAACTAATTACATGTATAGGGGAGACCCATTTGAATATTACACTCAGAAGTAGTCAGATAGTTGAGGTTTATATGCCATCCTGCACTAGGGAGGACATAAGGGTTTGAGACTTTAAAGGGAAGGGAGACAATGTATAGGAAAATGGGAAGGATAAATGTTTGGTAAACAAATGTTCTGGCATGCATTAACGGAGACAATGGGGCTCAGAGAGGAATTTGATCTCTAGGTTTTGAACTTCCCCTCATTTTACTATATCTAGCCCATATACTATGTAGTTATCTCTGCTGATAGTTCCCTTCCTGGACCAGGTGCCCTATTCACATCTTTTAGTCAATCTTTTAGTCATTTAAGAGGGAAAAAGGTGGGCAGCCCCAGTGGCGCAGCGGTTTGGCGCCGCCTGTAGCCTGGGGTGTGATCCTGGAGAGCTGGGATCGAGTCCCACATCGGGCTTCCTGCGTGGAGCCTGCTTCTCCCTCTGTCTGTGTCTCTGCCCCTCTCTCTGTATCTATGAATAAAAAAGTAAGATCTTTCTTTTTTTAAAAAAAAGAGGGAAAAAGGTCTTCCTGAGTCTTTTGGGCCCAAGTTGACTTCAATTCAAAGTAATCCACATGCCAAAGCAGCACATTTTGAGGAGGCTCATTCTGAACCTGTTCAAATGAATAGCTAGGATTAAGAATTTGGCAATGAGGAAAGGGTCATACTTGTGCAGAAGTTCTTTTACATGTCTGGTACTATACTTTAGGTCATTTAATCTTTACAACTCCTGGAGACTGATGCAGACAAGATTTATTACTATGAGTGTTCTTCCCTCCTTGCTCTCTAGAGAGAATTTTGTCCTTCCCAGTTTTTTTTGTTTGTTTGTTTGTTTTTTGTTTTTAATGTAGGCTCCACACCCAGCATGGAGTCCATTTTTTTTTTTTTAATGTAGGCTCCACACCCAGCATGGACTCCAAGGCAGGGCTTGAACTCACGACCCTGAGATCAAGACCTGAGCTGAAATCAAGAGTTGGACCCTTAACTGACTGAGCTACAAGTGCCCCAGTTTCTTCTCAACTTCTAGGAAAATTTTTCTCCCCTCTATTCTTTTTTTTTAAGATTTTATTTATTCATTAGAGAGAGGGAACAAGCACAAGCAGGGGGAACATTAGAAGAAGAGGCAGAAGCAGGTTCTCTGCTGAGCAGGGAGCCCGATGTGGGGCTGGATTCCAGAACCCTGGGATCATGACCTGAGCCAAAGGCAGCCATTTAGTTGACTGAGCCAACCAGGTGCTCCTTTTCCACTCTAGTTCTTAGAGTTTTGTGACCCAGGATTAAGAGAAGAGAGGGAGATTCCTCATTCATCCAGACTGATGGAGAAGCAGGGTAGAACCTCCTTTGTTATGGAGAATGCAAGTTAAGAGCAAATTGGGGAGAACATAAATTTTACATAATATACATAATAAAGAACTAAAAGGGGTGGGAGAGGGAGAAAGAAGGTAGAAAGAAACCACTCAGCAGGCAGACTAGGGATGAGGAGGGGATTTGCAGAGGTTTGAAGAACAGGCTTTGGAGCAGCTTTGGCAGAATAAGAAAGTAGAATATGGAAGGTTTTAAATATTGTTGTGGGTTACAAATTTGATCTCTTTTATGTTCTTTGAAAAAAAAAAAGAAACAAGTAAGGATGGGAATTCCTCTTGAAAGAATTTTGGCTGCTGGACCTTGTTTCTTTCAAGGTGAAATTGAGCCATGTGGAGTCCACACTGCAGGGGAAGCTAGGGCTCAGAAAGCCAAACTTTTGCTAACATCACACAAACAGTAAAGGGCTAAGACAGAATTTGAACCCATAACTCTTCAGATTCAAAGCCCGTCAATTTTCATTCCCACATGCTACCTGTGGGTCAGAATAGATCTATTGAGTTGCACGTCCAAAAATTCCATCAAAGGGGCTCCTGGCTGGTTAATTTGAAACAGCCTGTGACTCTTGATCTTGAGGTTGTGAATTCGAGCCCCACACTGCATAGAGATTACTGAAAAAATGAAATTAAAAAAATACCCATCATGGATGCTTGGGTGGCTCAGTCAGTTAAGTGTCTGACTTGATTTCAGCCTCAGATCATGATCTCAGGATCATGAGATAGAGCCCTACTTAGGCTCTGTGTGAACATGGAGTCTGCTTGAGATTCTCTCTCTCCCTCGCCCTTTGCCCCTCCCCACTGAGTGCACCCCCTCTTTCTTTCTCTCCCCTCCAAAATAAGAAATATTTTTTTAAAAAATCCATTGGAGTTGTAATAGGAAGTCTTGTTCCTAATAGCTGTTGCTTTTAAGTTTTCAACATGAAAATCTTATTTCAGGAATGTTTTTTATTTTATTTATGATAGTCACACAGAGAGAGAGAGAGGCAGAGACATAGGCAGAGGGAGAAGCAGGCTCCATGCACCGGGAGCCCGACGTGAGATTCAACCCCGGGTCTCCAGGACCACGCCCTGGGCCAAAGGCAGGCGCCAAACCGCTGCGCCACCCAGGGATCCCTTATTTCAGGAATGTTAGGAAACTGGAGAGGTAATTCAGTGATCCTTTTCCTCGCCCTGCAACTTTCTGGCTTTCATTTAGGATTTCTAGCCTAGTCTTTTTGCATAAGAATAACTCCTGATTTAAAAGACCTTCAGAGAAACAACAACTTCAAAGGCTAAACTCTCCAGGGATAAAAGAGGAAGCACTTCTGTGAGTGTACTCTATTTAGAAGCATCACAGGATTCCACTCTGTCTAGAGAGAGTACAGTATTTTAAATCATATGGAAATGGAAAGATCTGAATTTAAGAGACTCTGAAGGATACATTGTCTTAAGAGTTTGGAAATATTAAGGGGCACCTGGGTAGCTCAGTGAGTTAAGCATGTGCCTTTGGCTCAGGTCTTGATCTCAGGGTCCTGGGATAAAGACCCACATCAGGCTTCCTGCTCAGCAGAGTCGGCTTTTGCCCCTCCTGATGATCATGATCTCTCTCTCAAATAAATAAATAAAATATTTTAAAAAGGAGTTTTGGAAATGTAAGAATCATTACCATATAACCACCATAGGAAACACAGACAAGACAAAATAATAATAGTGATGAAGGTGAAGATGATGTTGATGATACCAGCCATTACTGAGTGCTACTTGGAGCAGGCACAATGCAAAGTACTTTACATGTATGTAGCATAATATTTTGGGATATTAAATTTTCTTTTTTCCTTTGTCTTCTCCTAATCAGGCCATTCTTTGCCTCACAGGAGGTATGTAGCAGAACAGATAATAAAAGTGCCCTAAAAATTTCTCTGTCCTTTGCTTACCTTAAGTCTTAGAAGAACTTGGAGAGCTTAAGAAGTGAAGGAGTTTGGGAAAGGCCACCTTCCATCTCACAAATGTGCCACTTAAGCATGCAGAATATTTTGAGCTAAAGGCACTTGAGACCTCTCAAGAGAAACTTTTGCCCCTCTCTTAACTACATAGAAGAATCTAAATTGGAGGGTCTTTCCAGAATAAGTATTATTAACAAAAATAAAATTTATCTGAGTGACCCATCTGTATGGCAGGGCAAACATCTAATTACCAAACATCTGCTCTTCTTATCACCCTGTGAAGTGCATTCCTTTCCTCTTAAGTCCCAGAGCCCTTAGTTCAGAATGGCGCATATATATATATATATATATATATATATATCTCATTTTGCCTGTCTTGGGAGTTTCCATGTCTGCGTGGATTCCCCACACCTATGCTATTAAACTTAATTTTCTCTTATTACCGTCTCATGTCAATTTGATTCTTAGTCTAGCTAGAAGTACCCTTGAAGGGACAGGAATTCTTGTTCCAACAGAAGGTAAAAGAGGTAGATTTTTTTTTAATATTTTATTTATTTATTCATGAGAAACACAGAGAGAGAGGCAGAGACACAGGCAGAGGGAGAACAGGCTCCCCACAAGGAGCCCGATGTGGGACTCGATCCTGGGAACCCAGGATCAAACCTGAGCCAAAGGCAGATGCTCAACCACTGAGCCACCCAGGCATTCCAAAAGAAGAAGATTTCTAAGAATACCTACAGCAGTGATTCTCAAACTTTCTGGTCTCGTGACCTCTTTATATTCTTAGATATTATTGAGAAACAAATGTGCTTTTGTTTATGTGTAATATCTATGAATATTTACTTAGAAACTAAAACTAAAAAAAATTAAAACTCAAAATTTTAAATATTCATTAAAAATAATAAAATAAGTAACACATTTTTGTGAAAAACAAAGTTTCCAAAATAAAAATAAATTAGAAGAGTCGCATTGTTTTATATTTTTGTAAATTTCTTTAGTGTTTGGTGGGGTTTTTTTTTTTTTTTTTTTTTGAGTGTTTGGTGGGGTTTTTTTTATTTTTTATTTATTTATTTATTTTTGGTGGGTTTTTAAAAAGATTTTATTTATTCATTCATGAGAGACACAGAGAGAGGCAGAGACATGGACAGAGGGAGAAGCAAGCTCCCTATGGGGAGCCTGATACAGAGCTCGATCCCAGTACCCCAGGATCACGACCTGAGCCAAAGGCAGACACTCAACCACAGGGCCACCCAGGTGCCCTAATGTTTGTTTTCATAACAAACAACTGGATTCTCATCTTCTGCATTCAGTCTCCTGTTGGTTGCAGTATATTAACAAAATCCAGTCTTACACAGCTATATGGTTGGAAAAAGGAGTATTTTAATAGACTTCTCAGATAACTTGTGGATATTCTTTCTGGGTACAACACTAAAACTCAACAGGTGTTATTTCTTTATTGTTTAGTTGCAATGTGGAATCTGAAATCAGATAAAGGAACTTTTTATATATCCTTACATTAAAATCTGTTTATCTGTGCTGCACTTTGAATAGCTCTTCCTCCCCTTTGTGATTTTGTAACGTCATCTACTGGCCATTCAGAAAATATTGGCTTACTGAGTTGTCCAGATCTTCCAAATGTTAACATCTTCCACTACATAATATCCAAAGATCACATTTGTTATTATCACCATTGATCTCATGAGAAATGTTAATGTGCTGGGGAGTTGTTAACCTCAAGATCATGGATACACGTTTTTCAAAATTCCTTTTTTTTTCTTCCAGATTTTATTTATTTATTTAGAGCACATGAGCCTAGGGAGGGGAAGAGGGAGAGGGAGAAAGAATCCCAAGAAGCCTTCACACTGAGCAAGGAGCCTAATTTGGGGCTTGATCTCAGGACCCTGAGATCATGACCTGAGGAGAAATCAAGAGGCAGGCACTCAACTGACTGAGGCACCCAGGCACCCCAATGTTTCAAAACTCTAAATTTTATCATTGGTAACAAATTTTGTTGTGTATTTAAAAGCAGCAGGTTCTCCTTGCTCGTTTTCTAGAAAATGTCAGCTTAATGCTCAAGTCTGAATATAATGTTTGTCTGTCAGTAGCTGTCTTAATGAAAATGGTGTTCCATGAAAAAAAAAGCAGCTGGTTTAGCTCACAATTCAACTGCTCCAGTGCGTTGTAATACTATATGTAGCAGAAGTACGTTACATGTACTTTCCATTTCACCGGAGTGTTAAAGGGTCAGGATTTAATAAAAGTAATACTTAAAAAAATAAATAAATAAAAGTAATACTTTTTACTGCTTCATCAAGGAAATTTTTTTTTTAATTTTTATTTATTTATGATAGTCACACAGAGAGAGAGAGAGAGAGAGGCAGAGACACAGGCAGAGGGAGAAGCAGGCTCCATGCACCGGGAGCCCGACGTGGGATTCGATCCCGGGTCTCCAGGACCGCACCCTGGGCCAAAGGCAGGCGCTAAACCGCTGCACCACCCAGGGATCCCCAACAAGGAAATTCTTAAAGGAAACTTTTTTTTTTTTTTTTTACTGCAAGTGTGTGATAGTAAAGAGGGCAGTAACTGTTAGTATAGTTTGATGCTAAGAGAAAAAAACTTTCCCAATACCCTCTTAGATTCAGTTCTTGATAACCTGTGAATTAAACTGACAGAAGACAAGTTAGCAAGAGAAAAGACAGATTTGTTTGTTCAAGTAGGGACACACTGGGGTCACATAAAGTGTGACTCAAAGAGGTGGTTAGAGTTTTGGGCTTATATTCCACCTTAGTAGGAAAGAAGAGAGGGAGAATGGCACTTAGAGAAAACAACTGACTTGCAGGGGTGCTCAGTGGAGTGTGTGACTCTTGATTTAAGAGTTGTAAATTCAAGCCCCATGTTAGGTGTAGCTGATTACTTTAAAATAAAATATTTTATTAAAAAAACAAGAAGAAAACAATGGACTTCTTAATAAAGAAAAGAGGAGAATGAGAACTTATGGGAAAACAAATGATCTTTTAGAAAGATAAATGGGTCCCGAAGGCACCTGTTAAGAGTCAATCCTCCCTGATTGCTCCTGGGGAGGGATTTATGATACCTGAGTTCTTTTGGGAGGCTCTACTTCTGGGCAGATCAGGGGTTTCAGGAACTCACACGCCTAGGGACACCTGGGTGGCTCAGTGGTTGAGCATCTGCCTTCAGCTCAGGGCCTGATCCCAGGATCTTGGATCTAGTCTCACATTGGGCTCCCTGCACGGAGCCTGCTTCTCCCTCTGCCTATGTCTCTGCCTCTCATGAATAAATTAAAAAAAAAAAAAAATCTTAAAAAAAAAAAAGAGGAACTCAAATGCCTTCTGTTCAAATAACTGTTAGGCCATAGTGGCATATTCTTCAGTGCCAGCATGTTGATTAGGAGCCAAACACCAACAGTTTCACACACTATTGTTTTTGTAGTACTGGTGCAAATACCAACATGGTAAGAAGGACAAATAACATTTTACTGTAATTATGAACATAATTTTGATTTCTCCAACCCCCTTAAAAGATTTTGGGGATCCCCTGGGGTGTGTGCTCCCTACTTTGAGAACCACTAAGTGAGGGTGTCTTAGAGAATCAGAGGGGGAAAACTGCCTGAAAAACAGATTGCTCCAGGTAAGTGGTTAGAAGGATCGAAGAGGGAAGTCTGCAAGTCCTAGAGAAGGGCAGAAAAACACTTTCCTTTTTTGCACAGGGATGAAGCAAGACTCCGGAGAGGAATAGCTATTTGCAAACCTTCACCTTGGTGGACAAAGGATAAGATACCTTGGCAAAAGACTCCTTTGCTTCCAAAATGGTGTAGGCACTTCAGAGTGCTGAGGATGAGAATAGCAGAAACCCTGCCACCTATGTGGACTGATGGCTATGGATCAAAAGGAAACACATAAAAAAATGTTTTTAAAAAAGGAAATACATACACAAAGGATACACTGAGGCCTGAGCACTTCATAAGATTCTTGGTACAACCCCATGGATGGGCAAGGGAAGGCTCCCAGAATGCCCATCTCAGCAGAATGGGGGCTAGTGCAGATATCAAGTAGAGTTCTAAATATTTTCCCCAAAAAATGTTTTTACAGGTAGGTTCCACATGTAGTGTGGAGCCCAATGCAGGGCTTGAACCCATGACCTTGGGATCTAGACCTGAGCTGACATCAAGAGTCAGATGCTTCTCTGACTAAGCCACCCAGGCACCCCTTAAAATATTTTTAATAACTGAGTTTGTAGGCCTCTATAGGCATCATCTTGTTTAATACTTGACAATCTTATGAGGTAGATATTGTCAACATTCCCATTTTATAGATAGAGAAGCTGAGAGGATAGATGATTTACTTTTAAGTGGCAGAACCAGGATTAGAACTATGTATGAAACTTTGTGCTTTTATTCAACACACTCTCTCTGTTGATTTAGTGTAGATTATTTTCCTATTGCTCTATTCATCTATTAATGTTCCTTGTCATGGGATCAGAGAGAGAGAAGATAAGTTGTTTGGTTGACTGGTATTTGCCCAGTTGTTTGCCATATTTGCAGTTGTTTGTGGGCTATTATAACGCTGGCAAGAAATGACCTAGATCTTAGATTACTTAGTCTAAAATTATCCCTAGAAGGAAGATATGGTAAATGTTGAATGAAGGGATCCCTGGGTGGTGCTGCGGTTTGGCGCCTGCCTTTGGCCCAGGGCACGATCCTGGAGACCCGGAATCAAATCCCACATGGGGCTCCCGGTGCATGGAGCCTGCTTCTCCCTCTGCCTATGTCTCTGCCTCTCTCTCTCTCTCTCTCTGTGACTATCATAAATAAATAAAAATAATTTTTAAAAAATGTTGAATGAAGATGGTAAGTTTTGATATATTTGTTGTGAGTCTGCCCAGGAAGCCCACACAACTACAGGTGGTGTAAGCCTCATCTCTCTATTCTCTGAGCCTCACATCTGAAAGGAAGGTTGATGATTGAGATATGGAGGCTTGGAAAGTTCTAAGGAAGGGGTGATCAGACCCTGTGAACATAGTGTCAAGGAAGCAGACTCATCAAAATGAAGTGTATGTGCCTCCTGTCTGGCATTCCTTTATTTATTATTATTTTTAAAAGAATCTATTTTTATTTTGAGAGAGTGTGTGTAGGACAGAGGGGAAGGGCAGAGGAAGAGGGAGAGAAAAAATCTTAAGCAGTCTCCACACCCAGCACGGAGCTGAAGGCAGGGCTCAATTTCAGGACCCTCAGATCATGACCTGAGCTGAAATTAAAAGTCAGATACTCAACCGACTGAGCTACTCAGATACCCCTGGTATTCCTTTAATGATAGAAACACAGTATCTCTAACTGGCACACTCCAAATATCCCAAGGCACTCCACAACATGAATGCTGTGGTGATTTTAAAACATGTCTACAAAGCAAATTCCTTGACCCATTAAGAACTGGGTTTTAATCCCTCTTCTCTGCAACACAGGCTGCCTTTAGTGACTGGACCTCAATGGAACTGAATGTGGCAGAGTGATGGCTAAGTTAAAAAAAGTTAATTCAGCTTCTAGAAGTGTCAGATTAGTTTTTTGTCTGTTTTTTTACCTTTATTTTTCAGAATACTATTTATTCCAAGGGTGCTGAGAAAGTTGTTTCTTGGGAAAGAAAAAAAAAAAAAAAAGCCCTACATTCCCTAATACAAAATCTAACAGATTTGAGGAGATATTTTGAGTCTCTACAGCTAGTCTGGAGACTTGAGAGAGAAAACCTTTGGGAGAACCTCCTCCCTCATAGACTTGGCACCTCAAGTACACTCAGAAATACAGGATATCCTGACTTAAATAATAAAGGCAGCAATGTGAGACCTCCGATGAGGGTTCCAACTGGTTTTCCCATTACCTGAATTAATAACACTGTTCAAAAACAAAATCTATGCTAAGATTCTCTGCTGCCCTCAAAAAAATAGATTCAAAAAAGTCTGGCTGAGGGGTAGACAGTGGTCCAGTACCTTCTTTGAGCTTGGAGCAAAGTGGCCTGGCCCATCATCATGGCCTGGAGTGATTTTTGTCACCTTCTATAGTGGGGCTTTGCCCAGCAGCTTCCAGAATCTGAGGTGGGGCAAGAGCTACATGCTTCTACTGAGCTCTCTGCCTTCATCCCAGCTGCCCTGTTTTGAGCTTTTGAGTTGTGTGTCCCCTAGCACTTGGATGTGAGTCCCTACCCTTTACAGATACCGCCTGGCTGTTCCTGGCCCGTTTGTGTTCATTGGCAGCTGGGAGACAGAGTATGAGCCTCCTCTCCTGATGGTAACACTTAAATCAATAGCCTTCCCAGGGACCAGTGAGCACATTTAAATAATAAAAATAATTGTTATCATTCTATAAATAACCAATGATAAAAACATACTGGGACAGAAAAAAAAAACGATGCCTTAGAAACAAGAAGATATATTTAAAAGGATTCAACAAGGGACACCTGGGTGGCTCAGTGGTTAAGTGTCTGCTTTGAGCTCAGGCCGTGATCCCAGGTCCTAGGATCGAGTCCTGCATTGGGTTCTCTGCAGGGGGCCTGCTTCTCCCTCTGCCTATGTCTGCCTCTATCACCGTGTCTCTCATGAATAAATAAATACAATCTTTAAAAACTAAAAATAAATAAAAAATAAAAGTATTCAACAAAAAGGGAAAAACTTCTCCAGTAATCACTAGTCCCCATCTCTAAATTCTCTCAGTGGCTAGCTGGCAAACAGATGGAGAAATCAGAAGATGCCAGAGTTGGAGTATCTGGGTGGCTTAGTTGGTTAGGTGCCTACTTTGGCTCAGGCCATGGTCTCAGGGTCTTGGGACTGAGCCCCACAATGGGTGCCCTGCTCAGCAGGGAGTCTGCTTTTCCCCTCTCCCTCTGTGCAATGCCCCCCACCCCTATCCCCACTCATGCTCTCTCAAATAAAATCTTAAAAAAAAAAAAAAAAGAGGACAGCAGTCATCTTCAGACCTAACTGTCCTTTTTTCTCTAATAAAGAGATCCAGAAGGATCTTCTTACTTGGTTACCCCAACCTTTGAAAACATCTGAATATCTACATTAAGTAGTGTGTCTATTGGGTTGTATGTATTATGATTTATAAAGCACCATGGAAACATTCTCATTAAAAAAAAAAAAAAAGGGAACATTCTCATTTCCAGGCATGAGGATTACACTGATTTTACTCAAATACAGAAGCTAGTAGAGGGATTTAATGCACTAATGTTTCTTGTTGGGGGTTCAGTAGCCTGAATGACTAACGGGGACTCAATAGCTGCCATCAAAAGACAGAATTTCATTAAACACAGATCTAACTCTGAGATTCTTGATTTTCAACATTAGGAAGGCCAATTATATTTTCAAAGTAGTGGGTAAGGTAGCCTCTTAAATGCACCAAAAAATTTTTTTTGTTCATCAGTATTTTTAATGATAAACTTTGTACTCATGTGAGACAGTTCAACAATAAAGGATATAAGATGGTTTCCTGATATAAGGGTTTTCAGCCCTTAATCACCATTAATATTTTCTTGTACATTCTTCTACAAAATTCTTATGCTTATATAAAAGTGCGCACATACACTTCAACAAATATGAAAACTACGTACAGATAAATGTATTTATGTTATATATGTATTAACAATGGAGTCATAGTTAGGAGCATAATATGCATTCTATGCTGTAAATTTTATTTTTACAATTAAGTGTGTTAGGCATCTTCACACATTAGTATAACTGATCTGCTACATTATAAGAAATAGTTTCGGGATCCCTGGGTGGCGCAACGGTTTGGCGCCTGCCTTTGGCCCAGGGCGCGATCCTGGAGACCCGGGATCGAATCCCACATCAGGCTCCCGGTGCATGGAGCCTGCTTCTTCCTCAGCCTGTGTCTCTGCCTCTCTCTCTCTCTCTCTGTGACTATCATAAAAAAAATTAAAAAAAAAAAAAAAAAAGAAATAGTTTCATATTATTCCAATATTTGTATTACTCTGGTTTAACTAGAACCTTAGCAATGGACATTTCTGTTGTTCATAGTTTTTGTTGTTGTTGTTGTTTTTTACATAAGTATCACTTAATTGGTCTCTAATATGTTGCATCAATTTATACTCCTACCAATGGCATATGTGTGTGCCTGTTTCTGAACCCCTATTGTCACTGAGGACTATCAAAACTTTTTCATATAGATTTTAGAATTTATCTAAGTCAGTCCTTTGTGGTAGAAATGTATATATGGGGGAAATGCATGATGTCAGCATATTTACCTGAGTAAACGGAGTATAGATTCCAGGTCAGTGTAATAGTAAAGTATAGGGAGTCACTGATTTGTGATTCTCGGATTTATTTTCTTCTAAGATATGGGACTCAGAATGTTTTCTCATTACAATTCTCCAAGTGTTGGACAGGTTTGTTTGTTTGTTTTAAAGATTTTGTTTATTTATTTATGAGATACACACACACACAGAGGCAGAGACACAGGCAGAAGGAGAAGCAGGACTCAATCCCAGACCAGGATCATACTCTGAGCCAAAGGCAGACGCTCAACCACTGAGCCACCTAGGCATCCCATGTTGAATAGGTTTATAGGCTAGACAATGCTGTTGCTCCATAGACTGTTCTAGGCCTCTGTTTTGTAGTTAACATCTCAAAAGTATTAGGTTGTGCTGGTAGTTTGAGACTCTAATCAATGTTTATCCATGTGTTTGTATTTGAGAATACATTCAGACACCCAATTTGGGAGACCAGAAATACATTTCCTCTCTGCTGTAGTGATAATGGGGCATACTCACTGTATCTTCCCCAGAGATTTGGATCTTGGCAAGAGGCCACTCCACCTTACACTACCTTTGACTGAATGAAAGACAAGCTGAAAAGCACAACTACTAAATGGAAGGGGGGAAAGAGGACTGTGCAGAGAGGTGGGAGGGAGGATGATAGATAAAAATCCCCCTTGGCTTTGGAGGAAAGGCAGAGGGTTTCAGTTCTCTTGTGAGAGCCAAAGGTGGCATGAAGCACCAGGAACAGGAATCAAAATAGTGATCCTGGCAGGGCATACCAGACTTCTGAGACTGATTATAAAAGCTTCCAGTTTATGAAGTCTCCAATGGCTTTTTTCAGCCAGTAACTGGAATGCCAAAGGCAAGGCATTTTTCCAGTATGCTAATATACTTCCTATCCACTAGAGGTTCCTTCAGGCTTCTTGAGTAAGGAAGCAAAGACTTCTCTCCTGTGTTGAAGGAAAGAAAACGGTTTCCTCCAAATAGCTGTCATCTTTTGTCAGAAATACCAGCATAGCCTCACTGGTTATATTTCACAGGGCTCTGATAATATTCCATATTCTCAGAAGGAAAAGACAGGTGAACAGAAATCCACTTCAGCATTTTAGATGCCTGGGTGCACAAAGCATATTGTGTTTACTCTCATCTCCATTTGCACCACAATATTTGTTTCTGGCACTGAGAAACAGCATTCAATGAACCCAGAGATGCTTGGGTTTTATACAACAGTTACTGTTTTTTTAATAAATCCTTACTTTAAAATTAACTGGTGGGATCCCTGGGTGGCGCAGTGGTTTGGCGCCTGCCTTTGGCCCAGGGCGCAATCCTGGAGACCCGGGATCGAATCCCACATCAGGCTCCCGGTGCATGGAGCCTGCTTCTCCCTCCGCCTGTGTCTCTGCCTCTCTCTCTCTCTCTCTGTGACTATCATAAATAAATAAAAAAAAAAAATTAAAAAAAAAATAAATAAAATAAAATTAACTGGTTAACTAGTTTTCAAATTTTATCAACTAGTTTTCAAAATTTTAAATCAAAACTTTTAAAAAAATAAGATTTTATTTACTTAACAGAGAGAGGGAGAGAGAAACAAACGGGAAGTGGCAGGCAGAGGGAGAGGGAGACTTCATCAATCCCAGGACCCAGAGATCATGACCTGAGCCAAAGGCAGTTAACCGACTGAGCTACCCAGGCACCCCAAAATCTCAAGTTTTTGTTGCAGGTTAAAAAAAAACAAAAACAAATTAAAGCCAAATATTAAAGAAATTCAGATGATTATCAAATATTTGCCCTCAGGGATCCCTCGGTGGCTTAGTAGTTTGGCGCCTGCCTTCAGCCCAGGGCGTGATCCTGGAGACCCAGGATGGAGTCCCACATCCGGCTACCTGCATGGAGCCTGCTTCTCTCTCTGCCTATGTCTCTGCCTCTCTCTCTCTCTCTCTCTCTCTCTGTGTCTCTCATGAATAAATAAATAAAATCTTTAAAAAGCAAAAACAAATATTTGCCCTCAGAAAAAATAGCTAATTTTACTACTGAGTTCTTCAAGGCATACTTAGCATCTATTTTATCAAACTGTTCTAGAAAATAAAGTTCAGAAATGGTCAGCTCAGTTTTAAAGGCTAAGATCTTTTAAAAAATGTCTTCATTTACTCTTTTAAAAGTGAGAATTAACTAACATATAACATTAGTTTCAGGTGTACAACATAATGATTGATATTCATGACTATTGTGAAATGATCACCACAATAAATCTAGTTAACATCTGTCACCATACATAGTTACAATTTTTTTTCCTGTGATGAGGACTTTTTAAGAAAGCTAAAATCTTGGGGGTCCTAGCTGGCTCAGTCAGTAGAGATGCAGATCTTTTTTTTTTTTTTTTTTTTTATGATAGTCACACACAGAGAGAGAGAGAGAGAGGCAGAGACACAGGCAGAGGGAGAGGCAGGCTCATTGCACCGGGAGCCCGACGTGGGATTCGATCCCGGGTCTCCAGGATTGCGCCCTGGGCCAAAGGCAGGCGCCAAACCACTGCGCCACCCAGGGATCCCTAGAGATGCAGATCTTGATCTCAGGGTTTTGAGTTCAAGCTTAAAATAATAATAAACAAACAAATAAATAAGAAGGCTAAAGTTCCCATATAAGGATAATACATACATCAAAATCTAGTAGTTTATCCTAAAAGCCAAACTGGCTCAAAATAGAAAATCTACCAATGTAATCTATCACATTAAGAAACTAAAAGAGAGGGACACCTGTGTGGCTTAGTGGTTAAGTGCCTGCCTTCAGCCCAGGGCGTGATCCTGGAGACCCAGGATGGAGTCCCACATCAGGCTTCCTGCATGGAGACTGCTTCTCTCTCTGCCTATGTCTCTGCCTCTCTCTCTCTCTGTGTTTCTCATGAATAAATAAATAAAATCTTTAAAAAAAAAAAAAAAGAAACTAAAAGAAAAATCATTATCTCAATTGAGAAAAAATTGGATAAATCTAAGGTGCCTATTTATGATTTTTTTTAAAATTTTATTTATTTATGATAGTCATACAGAGAGAAAGAGAGAGAGGCAGAGACACAGGCAGAGGGAGAAGCAGGCTCCATGCGCCGGGAGCCTGATGTGGGATTCGATCCCGGGTCTCCAGGATCGCGCCCTGGGCCAAAGGCAGGCGCCAAACCGCTGCGCCACCCAGGGATCCCTATGATTTTTTTTTTAAAGCAAGAACTCAACATACGTGAGTAGAATGAAGCTTACTTAATTTGATAAAAATTTTATACCACCTTTAGACACATCTCTTAAAGATTGGAAACAAATCCTTCTAATTTTATATAGTGCTTGCAGGGGAGGAAAAATAACTTTCCCTCTGCCCTTCTAAGTTCTTAGTTGAGACCTCTGTAATAAAAACACGGATTAACACAAGAGAAAAACAAACAAATTATTAACATATATGCCTCATGTTTCCCTGGGTGACATCCAGGGAAAAATTTGTAATTCTCTGATGTGTCTTAGGATTCAGGATTAAGTACTAGTTTAATACGGAAAAGAGGAGAGAGGAATGTAGGTCTCTTTGGGGAGAATAACCGATTTGCAGGAAAGATAAATGGGCACTCAGAAGAATAAATTATATGATATATATGATAGTTTGTGACACAGTCTTCCTTGGTATGGTTTTGACTTCTAGTCTCCTCTCCTATGATAAAAGTCAGTTTTCCTTGGTTGATGAAACTCTCAGGGAGGCGATTTATGTCAATTGAGTTCCTTTTGGAGTCTTTGTCTAAGGCAGATAAGGGAGTTCCCTGCATTTGCTGTTTTTCAAGAGCCTACAACTCAAAACAACTAACACACCAAAGTGGCATATTTTGGGTTGGCATGTCCTGAACTCCTATAGTTATATTTTGGAGTGGCATTATTCTGCTACCCTTCATGCTATGAGGAAGAAAAAAGTTACAGTTTAGCAGGTTCCACACAAAATAAAATTTCCTTGAAGATGGTTTATAAAGTGCTGAAAACATGAAAAAGGAAAAAATGTTGTAGACTTCTGGTTTTTTTTTTCTTTTTTTTTTTCTGGCTCCAATTTGCAATTTTTCTTCCTAAGTGGGAGAAATTCTTTATTGTATACCATGTAGGTGAGACGCAGTGCTCGGTTTTCCACAATGAAAGCTTAGGTGGAGACATCTTCCCTCTTCTTGAACTGTAGTATATCAGCAGCCAGAGTGAGGTATATGATCTTGGCTTAGCCACAGAGATGCTCCTGCTGAGACTCTACTCTAGGCAGATGGCCCCTGATGTTTCCATTGCACCAGCTGTGCTAGAGTTCAATGGGGGCAGTGTCCTGCAGCTTCCTACTTTTCTTTTCATTAAAAAAAAAAAAAACTTAAGATAGTTTGTTTTTTGATAGTTTTGTTTTGTATGTAGCTAAGAACCTTGACTGATACACCACCTACAAGTAATCCTACTAGTAGTATATTCTATTTCTTTCCAGATACTTGCTTTGCATTTTTATGTAATTAAAATAAAACTCTATATATTTTTTGTATTTATCTAGCTCAACATGCACAAATTCATTATTTTAAATACTATGTAAATACATTTTAAAGTTAATATAATTATTTTATAGTATTTATACCATAATTTCCTTACCTGTGATCCTATTGGATATTTGAGTTTGTTCCAAAATGTTCATGTTATTATAAATAATTCTTGAAATAAATCATTGTGTATGCTTTTTTCAGTTTTTTTTTTTTAAGATTTTTATTTATTTATTCTTGAGAGAGAGAGAGACAGAGTCAGAGACACAGGCAGAGGGAGAAGCAGGCTCCATCCTGGAAGCCTGAAATGGGACTCAATCCCAGGTCTCCAGGATCATGCCCCGGGCCGAAGGCAGGTGCTAAACCGCTGAGCCACCCGGGCTGCCCTTCTCAGTTGTTATATTTCCTTATGGTAAATTCCCAAGAGTGGAATTATTATTCCCAACAGTACGAGTTCTAATATTAAGCTTGTGTCCAATAAAGACAAAAATGCATGACAATTAAAAGAATGGAGAAAGGGATGCCTGGGTGACTCAGCGGTTGAGCATCTGCCTTTGGCTCAGGGTATGATTCCGGGGTCCTGGGATCGAGTCCCACATCGGGCTCCCTGCATGGAGCCTGCTTCTCCTTTTGCTTATGTCTCTGCCTCTCTCTCTATCTCTCTCTCTCTCTGTCTCTCATGAATAAATAAATAAAATCTTAAAAAAAAAAAAAAGAATAGAGAAAAAGCACCCGCCACTATAATCATAAAAAAATGATTGAGGGGATCCCTGGGTGGCGCAGCGGTTTAGCGCCTGCCTTTGGCCCAGGGCGCGGTCCTAGAGACCCGGGATCGGGTCCCACGTCAGGCTCCCTGCATGGAGCCTGCTTCTCCCTCTGCCTGTGTCTCTGCCTCTCTCTCTCTCTCTGTGTGACTATCATGAATGAATAAATAAAATCTTTAAAAAAAAATGATTGAGCACCAATTAGATAAATGGTCTTATTGGTCACTAAGCCATGACCCCCGTCCTTACAAGTAAGTCAAACATTTCTCACCATCTAACTTGTAAATGAGATCTCCCAGTAAATAATCTACAAAAATGAAGAGTGCAATGTGTAAACAGGATGCTGCACTAGAACGTTCTGTGATAGAAGGCAGAGTATTAGCATTAGAGGGAACTATAATAACACTACAAAGTACAAATGAAGTAAAAAAACAGAATTTGTTTCTCAAGCTGTATAATTATGAAGGTTTGAACAGACAAATGAACCTAAGTACTTTAGGTCAAGATAAACTTTCAAAAAAATTTTCTGGCTACAGATTTATTCAACATAAACAATCTCTTCCAAACCTAAGTTGGCTGTCCAAGTTCACAACCATATTTCCTCTGAAGTGGAATTCAGTTGCTGAACCAGCAATTTGACCCCATAATCTGTCTACAGCTGTCTCTATAGCTTCCCACAGTTAAGTCTTATAGGTCACTTGCCCTCCAGACCTTTCAGCAGACCTATCAGTCTCACGATGGCTGGCACAGGGGCGCCTGGAAGGCTCAGTGGGTTAAGCAGTTAAGTCAGTTAAGCCTTTAGCTCAGGTCATGATCCCGGGCTGCACTGGGCTCTCCGCTCAGTGGGGAGTCTGCTTTGCTCTCTGATCCGCATCCCCAATGCTCATTCTCTCTCTCTCTCAAATAAATAAATAAAATCTTTGGGGAAAAAATAAAAAGAGCTGGACACCAGGTGGTAGGCATGATCTCAGGGGGCAATCAAGGGGGGTAATCAAGGAAATACTGGCTACTCTTGTTGGTAATGTATCAGTAAAAATGACTGTAGGCAAACTGTTCCTTCAGTAACCTCATGACTTGAGAGACTACATGACCCTCATGACATGAAGGCTGGGCATGTTTTTGTCTGACAGCATGGGGTGGTGTACTTTGGCATGCTGATATCCTTTTGGCCACCATCACTCCCTTAAAAAGGAGTTTATAAATCAAAACAGTATGGTGCTGGCATAAAAACAGACACATAGATCAATGGAACAGAACAGAGAGCCCAGAAATAAACATACACTTATATGGTCAATTAATCTATGACAAAGGAGGCAATGGGGAAAAAGATAGTTTGGGGAAAAGATATGCAATGGGGAAAAGATAGTTTCTTCAACAAATGGTGTTGGGAAAACTGGACAGCTGCATGCAAAAGAATGAAACTGGACCACTTTCTTACACTATATATAAAAATAAACTCAAAATGGATTAAAGACCCAAATGTGAGACCTGAAACCATAAAAACTTTAGAAGAAAACATAGAAGTAATTTCTTTGGCATCAACCATGGGAACATTTTTGTAGGTAGGTCTCCTGAAGCAAGGGTAACAACAAAAGCAAAATTAAACTATCTGAACTACAACAAAATAAAAAGCTTCTCTACAGTGAAGGAAATGATCAACAAAACAAAAAGGCAACCTACTGAATGGGAAAAGATATTTGTATATGAGATATGCTGTACAGGGTTAATACCCAACATATATAAAGAACTTACACAACTCAGCACCAAAAACCAAATAATCCATTTAAAAATGGGGAGGGGTGCCTGGGTAGCTCAGTTGGTTAAGCATCTGACTCTTGATTTTGGCTCAGGTCTTGAGCTCAGGGTCAGAGTACACACACGCTCATGTGTCTGGCTCTGCGCTCAGTGTGGGACTTTCCTTGAGATTCATTCTTTCCCTCTCTCTCTCTCTCTGCCTCTGCCCTTCCCCCTGATCACTAGCATGTGCTCTGTGTCTCTCTCTAAAATTAAAAAAATAGGCAGAGGATATGAATAGACATTTTTCCAAAGAAGAAAACATACAGATGGCCGAGAGAGACATGAAAAGATGCTCAACATCACTTACCGTGAGAGAAATGCAAATCAGAACCATGATGAAACAGCGCCTTACACCTGTCAGAATGGCCAAAATAAAAAAGACAAGAAATAACAGGTGTTGGTGAGGTATGGAAACAAAAGAACACTCATGTACTGTTGATGGAAATGTAAACTAGTGCAGCCAGTATGGAAAACAGTATGCAGGCTCCTCAAAAAATTAAAAATCGAAGTGCTATATGATACAGTAATTCTACTACTGGGCATTTACCCAAAGAAAACAAAAACACTAATTCCTTATGGTAAGTGCACCCCTATGCTTATTGCTGGATTATTTACAATAAGCAGGATATGGAAGTAACCCAAGTTGCTGATAGATGAATGGATAAAGAAGTGGTACACACACACTCACTGGAATATTAGCCATAAAAAAAGAATGAGATTGGGGTGGCTCAGTGGTTGGGCATCTGCTTTTGGTTCAGGTCATGATCCCAGTGTCCTGGGATTGAGTCCCCTATTGGGCTCCCTGTGGGGAGCCTGTTTCTCTCTCTGCCTATGTCTCTTCCTCTTTCTGTGTCTCTTATGAATAAATAAGTAAAATCCTTAAAAAAAAAAGAGAGATTGCCATTTGCAGCAATAATGTTAAGTGAAATAAGTCCATCTGAGAAAGAAACAACATATAATTTCCCTCATATGAGATTTAAGAAACAAAAAAAGGCAAAACAACAACAACAACAAAAAAAAAAACAGACTCAAGTGCCATAGGCTCTTCCAACTGAGCCAGCCAGGTACCCCTTTAAGATTTTTTATTTTTATTTTTTAAGTAGGCTTCATGCCTAGTCTAGAGTCCAGTGCAGAGCTTGAACTCACAACTTTGAGATCTAGACCTGAGCTGAGATGAAGAGTCGGACACTTAATCAACTGAGCCACCCAGGTGCCCCAAGATTTTAGTTTTAAGTAATCTCTACACCCAGTGTAGGGCTTGAATTTACAATTCCAAGAGTCACGTGCTCCACTGACTGAGCCAGCCAGATATCCAAGAGTACATTTCTCTTGAGCCCTGAGAAATGTATAGAATTGCTGAATCACTAATTGTATACCTGAAACTATTATCACACTGTATGTTAATTATACTTCAATTTAAAATGCAAAAAAAAATTTTTTTAAAAGAAAATAAGTTTCACAAGAAGGACTTTTGTTCTCTAAGTCCTTATCTTTTACAATATCTGCAAGCCTTTTGAAACAAACAAAGGAGTTTTGGCAACTGGTTAAAAAAAATAAAAGAAAAAGGAATTTATAAATGGCAATTCAGTTCTTTGTGGGCATCAACATCACCAGGGACTGAGGCTGGAAAGCCAAGATAAACTATTAAACTTACTTCTTTATAATAAAAATTCAGACAGTCTGCATCTTAGAACCAGAAAGAACTGCTGGAGGAGGAGGACCCGGTCTTCTCATTCTCCATATAGGGCTATTTTCAGGGAATACTTAAAGAGTTCAGTTTCTTGGAAAGACTGTGGCACTTGAGAAGGAAAAATCCTTTCTTTAGTCATAGTACTAAAGAAGAGCAACAATATCTTCTAAAAATCTTATTTCATTTATGCTTGTCCCTAGAAATGGAAAGGACACAATAATCTGTAGAATTTTCTAAACAATTTCTTCTGCTTAACTGCTAAGCTTCACCTTTGTATCGAATTGCTGCAACTTCCAAAGGCAACCAGAGATGTTTTAGCCTGCCAGAGCAAACAGGGTTTTACAGCAGGAGTTTTAGACCAAACAGGGTAAATCACTGGTCTGAAAAAAAGACACAAAACTCCCAACCTTCCCTGGAAAATTTGGGAACACATTGAAGAATGTGTCCCCATCTGGAAGGCAACATGGAGATCCACCCCACTGCATTTTATATTCTCTGGTGCCAGAGCCTGGTGCTCTAAAGGTTTTTTGGTTGCATCATGAGTGCCACTTGCTGTGGCCTAGAATATCTGCACTGAGAACACTCGGGGCAAATGCCATTTTCCTGGGCATGACAGACCTCCATCCCATCGCCAGTCAGCCTTTCACCAGCACATTAGGGTAGTTCTGCCCAGAATGCAAGGTGATATTACGTTCTGGGTAGAACTTAAGGTAGCCACAAATCTAGCCTTTTCTCCTTCTTACAGAATGGTGCCTTAGATTTGCGTTACATTTTTGTAGGAGCAAAGCAGTGAGTGCAAATTAACTTTAGGATTAAGTAAACAAAACCTCCAGCTTTCAGAGGAGAAGGAAGTGGCAAACAGAACCCCTACACGTAGGGATCCCTGGGTGGCTTAGTGGTTTGGCGCCTGCCTTCGGCCCAGGGCGTGATCCTGCAGTCCCGCATCGAGTCCTGGGATCGAGTCCCGCATCAGGCTCCCTGCACGGAGCCTGCTTCTCTCTCTGTCTCTCATGAATAGATTTTTAAAAAGCCCTGCAAGTAACCTTTTTTTTTTTTTAAGTAAGCTTTACTCCGGAGGTGGGATTTGAACTCAGGAAGCCGAGATCAAGAGTGGTGCACTTTACTGGCTGAGCTGGCCAGGCTCCCCCTCAAACTGAACCTCTGATAACCAAATTTCAGAGATCAGTTTAAGATACATAACTTTACTATTAAAACCCCCAAAACAAAATCCTGACAAAAGCAAAGGTTTCTCATGAACTCTCCACTCCCCACCCTCCTCATCTTACAGGAATTAAAGGTGGGGAAGCGTTGGTGCACCTTCCGAGCTGAATGCTCCCAGCACACAGTGGGCGCCCCGCGGACTTTTTTTTTTTTTTTCCAGTTAGTTTCGGGCCTTGACCAGGTACTTCCACCGGCGGCACCGCCGCTCCTTCCACAGCTGCTTCTTGGGCTTCAGGTACCCTTCGCGGGCGCCCAGCCGTGTGCACGCGGCACGCTGTCCTGCGGCCCCAGGTCTAGGGACCCGGGCTCCGTACCCTCGCAGAATTTCCCGAGGTTCTCGCGCTCTTTTCTCTCTCAGAGCGAGCGAACAGGAAGGCGTGCGCGCGTGCACGCATGCGCGACGGAGGGGCCGGCCCCGACGCCCATAGGACGCCTGCGCTTGATCCCGCCCCCAGGTCCCGCCCTGAGCCGGAGGCAGGAGTGAGCAGCGCAACTCCTGAGCCACGCGGCGCCCGACGTTGTCTCCTTCTGAGGCGGCCTCAGGAGAGTGAACACGTGGACCGTATCCTTGCAGCCCGTTGGGATCTTGGAGGGCCTGCCACCTTGGTGTCACCTGGATGAGACACCTCCACCTGTTGAAGCATCTGCTCGCCCTTGGCGTGAAGGCCTGGAGCCTTAACCTTGGCCCATGCAACACAGGCCACTGCCGCCGAGGGAGAGAGGCCGAGGATGTTCCCTGAGAAGAACAGCACTGCCATCTGGCTGGATAGCACCACAGATCTGACTGCATTTCATAGCTGTGAAATACGCTTGGGGCTGAGTCAGGCTTCGATTCGACCTCTTTGGTGACATCTGGTTTTTTTTTTTTCCCCCAGAAATGCTTTCCCAGGTAAGACTAAAGAAATGAGAAGCTCCCTCTCTCCCGCCTGCCTATCCCCCTCCAGCTCCACAGATGAGGACTTAAAGGCCAGTGGCCAGGGCTAGAGGCCCAGTCTTGCCAATCTTGAGAACTTTGGCCACCTACCAGGACGTACAAAGCAAACCAGCACATGTCTTTTCAGTTCTCCACAGTCTATTAGGTAGCATATAATACTTTTCAACTGAAAGAATTTAACGTTGCATGCCTAGAGCCTTCTTATTTGGCCAGTCTCACTCGTGTCATGTTGACCATGTGTCACCAAAAATATCTTTGTAGATACTCATGCTACTAGATCCCTTTACCACTGTCTTGATTATGTGTAAACAAGAATCTTCATTTGAGTCATAATTAATCTCCAGATAACTAACTCATGTTAACATGCTTGTGGCTAAAAGTTTCCTTTGTGAATAGTCTCAGATTCTACTAAAGTAAAACTGACAGAAAGGGAGGAGGAAGGGGAAATATTGCCATTTGGCACATACTTCTTAAACCAGTTTAATCTGATTTTACTGTATATTTTAGCCAATTTAACGTGATCTTTACTGGATTTTTGATTGGTCAAGGGTAGGTAAAGAGATTTTACATGACTACTATCTTAATCTGCTGAGTTAGAGAAGTTCTTTGTCACTTGGTTCCTTAAATAGTTTGTTAATTTAGCTCTTTTGACTTCATGAACATTCTATCACCACTCAATAATCAGTTGTGGCTGTGTTTTGAATCCAGCTGTTTAAGAAGGAACAACTGAGAAGGAAATTGGGCCAAATTTTTTCTAGGAGGTGAGATCAAAATACGTGTTGATCACAAGCAAAAAGCCAAAATTAAATCAGGCATACAGAAAATGAACAAGGTGATTATGAAGCTTGCTTTAAATTAGATATAAATGCAGCAAGCTGAATCTCTTTCAGAGTCAGCTTAGGGCCAGCTGGCAGCCTCTGTAGTCCCTTGCACTGTGGCACATCCACTCAAGACTTAGTTCAGCTGTCTTCCCTCTTGATTCAAGTCATCCAAGGATCCTTTTTTTGAAAGTCATGAAAATAAGATAACGGACTGTCGTCAGCAGTGGCAGTCACTTGCTCTGTTTTGATTTTTAAAAAGCCTTTCTAAAGAAGCTGATTGCATGTGATCTTATGCTGGAATAAATCTGTATCTGAGGATGCCAAAGGACTTGCTGCCAAGCCAGTTTCGCATACACTCTAAACTGGGAAAGGAGCCTTCTTTGGGATGATGGCCAAGGAGCTGGTCAGTTATGGATGTAGCTTAAAAGGTCATTGGCTTACTTGCAAGAATGCTGGCAGCCTCAACATTTGCTACAAATTCTCTCATTAGTCAATTGTTTTTGAATTTCTTTCCCACTGGGAAACCCAAGAATGTCTTTTGCCTGAGTATACCATTTTCAGCTGATCTCTTTTCCTTGGGATACTAGGAATGATGCCCTGTTGCATCCCCTGTGAGTCATAGGTCTGGAGGCAGGAAGTCTTTCAAGTTCTTTGCATATAGCCACCACCCACCCTGTCTGTCCACACTCTCAAAAGAGGATAGACAGCATTTCTGAGGCTTAGACTCAGAAGTATCAGAATTAGAAAGGATTTCAGAAAGCCCTCCAAGAGAGTAACTAACCATGTCCATTTACCTGGCTGGTACTGAAAACTTTCCAGGGATAACAGAACTTTCAATGCTAAAATTGGGACTCCTAAGCAAACTGGGATGGTTGGTCACACTAAACTGTTTTGCAGAGAAAAACCCTCAGCCCAGGAGGCTGACTTGCCCAAGCTAACAAAAATTAATCAGTGGCAGATCTTGAATTAGAATCTGGATCCAGCCAGCCGAGCGCCCACCGGAGTGCCCGCCGAGAGCCCACCGAGTACCAGCTGAGCACCCGCCAAGCGCTTACCTGAGTGCCCGCAGAGTGCCCATCTGAGCGCCCACCGATCGCCCACCTGAGTGCCCGCAGAGTACCCATCTGAGTGCCCGCCAAGTGCCTGCCGAGTGCCCGCTGAGTGCCTGCCTGAGCACCCAACGAGCGGCCACGGGTGTGTCCGCCTGAGCGCCTGCCGGGTGCCCATAGAGTGCCCACCTGAGTGCCCGCCGAGTACCCCCCTGAGCATCTGCCAAGTGCCCACCTGAGTGCCCACCGAGCGCCCGCCGAGTGCCCACCGAGCACCGTTCTTGCCTCCCCTCCACCACGGTGCCAGGGCCCTGGGCTCTAGTTGCTCACCCACACCGAAGACCCCGCCCGTCCCCGCAGCCCTGTCCCAGCGCCCCGCCCTCTCTTCCGAAATGACCGTTCTTCATCACAGCGTTTGTCACAGTGCCTTGTGACTCCGGATTGTTTAAAGATTGTACTTATTTATTTGAGGGGGAGAGAGAGAGCGAGCCCGGGCAGGGACAGGGAGGAGGCAGAGGGAGAGGGAGACTCCTGGCTGAGCAGGGAGCCGATGAGGACCCTGAGATCATGACCTGAGCCACCCAGGCGCCCAGACACCTGATTTTTTTTGTTTGTTTCCTCTTTCCTTGTTTTCTGTCAGGACCCTGAGAACGGAGATGATCTTGTTCTTTTCTGTACCGCAGTGTCAACGCGTTAGTGCACTCACAGTGGGCACTCAGTAGAGGTTGAATTGACTTCAGGTGTCCCTCTTGCCAGAGTCCCTCTGGAGGGGCGTTCCCGGGAGTACCCCCAACTCCCAGTCCAACTGTCTTTCCAACATCCTTTACCCGTCTCAATTTCTACCCCCGTACCCCACCCAACTTTAACCCCTGCTTCCCTGAATTTCCCACCAAGGCCTCCCACCAATTAGCTCTTTCCCTTCTATGGGCACGTATTGCACTTCATATGCAGAATTGCAAATGCCATGGGGCGCCTGGGTGGCCCAGTGGTTGAGCATCTGCTTGTGGCTCAGGTTGTGACCCCAGGGTCCGGGGTCCGGGGTCCTGCATTGGGGTCCCCACAGGGAGCCTGCTTCTCCCTCTGCCTGTGTCTCTGCCTCTCTCTGTCTCTCATGAATAAATAAAATCTTAAAAAAAAAAAAAAAGAATCTGGATCCACTGGTGCTAGAATTCAATGCTCTTTCTTCATTGGTACTTCCTTATATTCATACAGAGCATTGCATACAGTAGGTGCTTATGTTTCTGTTGTGGTTGTTTTCTGAGTTCATGGGAAGTGCTTTTCACAGATATGATAATTCTTAATTAGCAGTGATCTCACTCAAAGTCATCCTGAATCAATTGTGAAACCAGGTCTCTATTTCTAGACTCTGAACAGAGTGAACAAAGGGGAGGAATAGAAGTACTTATGAAAACACAAGGATCAGGCAAAGAAGAGGCCCATGTGTGCAGGTGGGCGGAGCAGTACTGCAACATATAGAACATGTAGTTAGTTATTAATCAGCAACAGTATAACTTTTGGTGTAAACATCAAAGAAAAGGATGTATTCTTTCTCTGTCCTCAGAAAAAAAGAGTATGGTAGAAAAAAAAGCAGCATCATTCTTCTGATAAGGGAAGAAATGTAGCCATAGACGTACACACACACACACACACACACACACGTGGTAATGACCATGTAATGAAAAAACTATCACCTGATGTTCAGGGTTATATGTTTTCTAAGGACTTCAAAAGAACCTAACTCCCAGCAGTGTTCTTTATCATTTTGGATTTGAGACTTGCCCTGTTTTTGCCAGTTTTCTCCCCTGAGGTTTTTATTTTGTTTTGTTTTTACTGAGTTTTTAATAAAGTAGCATAAATACTAGGGATGATTAGCGGTTATACCTAGAGCTTTATGATCACTTACCTAAATTCATTCATTGCAATAATATTCTCACCTGCAAGATGCACTGTTGTTATCTGGGTGAGGGAATGAGAGAAAGCATTAGGAATATGATGAGTTGAGCATTAAGACTAAAGAAATGACTACTAGAAACAAAGGTCCAGGAACAATGTTATTTATTGTGGCCATCTTCCGCATTTTGTGGGGTAGAGCTTGGCACTTAGTTTCTTTCCCCCAGGATGGAGCCCAAGGAAGTGGTACATAGAGCAACATAAACAAAATGGAAGTGACTCAGGTGTTTTGACACTCATTAAAGATGGGTGTTACTCTCAAAATGGAAGCCAGGGACCTACTTTTCTATTCCACCACACCTTTTCCTGCTGGTGACCAGGGACAGAGTTATCTGCCCTTCTGACTGATACGTAAAAACACAGGTGAACAGAGACTTGAGCTGACCTACTTTGTAAATACTTTTTATGGTATTAGCAAACTTACAGCAAGCAGGCAGTGGTCAGGTGGCCTCACAGCTATTCTGGTTTAGGCTGAAGGCCAGACTAGGAGCTGACTTTAGTTAGGATGGTACCTCTGAGAAATAAGTGCTAAAGATGCAAATTATTGGACCTTACCCAGACATTCTGAATCAGATTTTTTCTTTTTAAATAAATTTAGAATAGTAGATTTACAGAAAAGCTGTGAAGATAGGACAGGGTTGCCATATACCACACATCCAATTTTCAACTATTATTGTTGTTTTTTAAAGATTTTATTCATTTATTCATGAGACACGGGGGGGGGGGGGGGCGTGGAGACACAGGCAGGGGGAGAAGCAGGCTCCATGCAGGGAGCCCGATGTGGGACTCAATCCCCGGTCTCCAGGATCACACCCTGGGCCGAAGGAAGGTACCAAACCGCTGAGCCACCCAGGGATCCCCAATTTTTTTAAAGATGTATTTATTTATTCATGAGAGCCCAAGAGAACAGTAGAGACATAGGGAGAGGGAGAAGCAGGCTCCTTGCAGGGAGCCTGATGCGGGACTGGATCCCAGGACTCCAGGATCACACCCTAGGTCAAAGGCAGGTGGTAAACCGCTGAGCCACCCAGGGATCCCCCAAGTTCATACTTTTTAAAAATTTCCTTAGGTTTCACCTAATACCCTTTTTCTGTTCCAAGATCCCATCCAGAATGTCACATTACATTTAGTCATGTCTCCTTAGATCCTTCTTGGTTGTTAGTTTTTCAGACTTTACTTGTTTTTGATGACCTTGACATTTTAGGAGAGTACTGGTTAGATGTGTTGTAGAACATCTCTCCATTTGAGCTTGTCTGATGTTTTTCTCATAGTTCGACTAGTGTTAGAAGTTTTGGGGAAGAAGACCACAGAGATAAAGGGCCATTCTCATCACATCATATCAAGGGTATGCACTATCAACATAACTTACTGATATTAATCTTGATCACCTGGCTAATGTAGTGTTTTAAGGTTTCTCTAGTGTAAAAGTTTTTTTCCTCCCTTTTCCTTTGAAAGGAAATCATTATATGCAACCTACACTACAGGATGGGGTGTTAAGTTGCACCTCCTTGAGGGTGTAATATCTACATAACTTATTTGGAATTCTTCAACATAGGAGATTTTCTGTTTTCCATCATTTATCCAGTCATTTATATCAGTGTAGACACATGGACATTTATTTTATACTTTGATATATCTCCATGAGTTTTTTTGTTTTTAGTGCTTCGTTACTTTTTGGCATTTAGTTTTTGGGGTAGGCACTTATTTTTTTCAGCAAGCTTTCCTGATGCTTCCAGGCATACTGCACATAAATAGGTTTTGACGGTGAAGAAACTCCCATGTTTGTGAGATTATGTGAGTCACATGGGCTGTAGTTAAAAATAAGTCTCAGGCCCATCCTCTGGAGATTCTGATGTAGTAGTTCTAGGGTGAGCCCTAAGATGTGGATTTTATAATGGTGTTCGGATGATTCTTATAATCAGATGTGTAAACATGGCCTTTTAATGAAGACTTTGGCATACGGCTTAAATTAGATAGATAGCTACAGTCCATGGTATTGGAAAAATAATGCTTTACACTTGGGGGTTGCAAGTGTGTTCACATGCACTCTGATTTAATTCTCATTATCAAAATATGAAAGAGGAAGAACATTTTGTAGATGAGAAAAGTGAAAACTCAGATGTCTTTCCTAAAATCACACAGTTGGGTATATCACCGTACTCCATGGCCAAGAAGCAGAAAAGCAATACAGAATCTGATGTGTTTGGGAATTGAAATAGCACTATTACATAACTATTAATAGTTATTAATATAACTAGTTACCTCACTAATAGTAAGATAACTAAAAAAAATAGATATAGAGGATCCCTGGGTGGCTCAGCGGTTTAGCGCCTGCCTTTGGCCCAGGGTGCGATCCTGGAGTCCTGGGATGGAGTCCTGCGTCGGGCTCCTGGCAAGGAGCCTGCTTCTCCCTCTGCCTGTGTCTCTACCTCTCTCTCTATGTCTATCATGAATAAATAAATTTAAAAAATCTTAAAAAAAATAGATATAGCCTGTTGATTTTTAAGCAATAAGGAATTATGCTATTATAATAAAATTGATCTACACAAAGTATTATTCCCAGTAACTTTTCATCCCATCAAAATAAACCAAATTCACTTAATATACTGAGGAACTACTATGTGCCTGATCTCTTTGTAAGACTCCATTTAAATTTTTATTCTTCACATTTTAACTTAAATTCTAGTTAACATGTATGGAATACTGATTTCAGGGGTAGAATTTAGTGACTCATCACTTACATATAACACCCAGGGCCCCAAACAGCGGGTGTACTCCTTAATCCCTGTCACTCACTTAGCCCATCCCCTGCCCACCTCCTGTCCAGCAACCCTATTTATCTCTAGTTATGAGTCTCTTAGGTTTTGCTTCTCTCTTTTTTTCCCCTTTGCCCTGTGTTCATCTGTTTTGTTTCTTAAATTCCACATATGAATGAAATGATACAGTATTTGTGTCTTATTTTGCTTAGCCATAATACACTTTAGCTCCATACACCTGACTCCATTTTTAAAACTTGAGAAATAAATCTCTATGAGTTTTCTTGGGTTGCCGTAACAAAATATAACTACAGTAGTTCCCCCATATCTATGGGGGAACTACAGTAGTTCCCCCATATCTATGGGGGATAAGTTCCAAGAATCCTAGTGAATGCCTAAAACTGGGTAGTACTGAATCCTACAGATACTATTGTTTTGCCTATACACACATATTTATGATAAAGTTAATTTATAAATCAGGCACAGCAAGAGATTAACAATAACTAATAATAAAGTAAAACAGTCCTAACAATATACTGTAATAAAAGTTATGTGAATGTGGTTTCTCTCTCAAAATATCTAATTGTACTGAACTCCATCTTCTTATGATGACGTAAATGATAAAACCCTTATGTGATGGAACAAAGTGAGGTGAATGACAAAGGTGTTGTGACACAGTGTCAGGCTACTGTCGATCTTATGGTCAGAAGGATCATCTGTTTCTGGACCATGGTTGACCTGTGTAACTGAAACCTTGGAAGGTGACACTATAGATAAGAAGGGAAACAACAGAAACTTATTCTCTCATAGTTCTGAAGGCTACAGCCCCAAATCAAGATGTTGGCAGAATCATGCTTCCTCCAAAGCCTCGAGGGGAGGATCTTTCCTTGCTTCTTCCAGCTTCTGGTAGGGCCAGGCATTCCTTGGCCTCTATAACTTGTACCTCGCATCTCCATCTTCACATGTCCGTCCATCTTCCTCAGTGTCTTCACATGGCATTCTCTTCTTCTTACAAGGACAATAGTTCAAATGGCTTAAGGGCCACCCTACCTCAATATGACTATTATTAACTATCTTAACTATTTTTTTTAAAGATTTTATTTATTCATGTAAGACGAGAGACAGAGAGAGAGAGAGGCAGAGACACAAGCAGAGAGAGGAGCAGGCTCCAGGCTGGGACTCCAGGATCACACCCTGGGCCGAAGGCAGGCGCTCAACCACTGAGCCACCCAGGCATCCCTATCTTAACTATTTACATCTGCAATGACCCCATTTCCAAATAAGGTCATATTCTGAAGTACTAGGGGTTAGGACTTCAGCATCTTTTTGGTAGACACAGTTTCAACTCATAACAAATCTGTGCCACACAATACACCGTTTTGAAGTGTACTATTCTGTGGTTTTTATTATATTCACTAGGTTGTGGAGGCAGTATCACTAATTCCAGACCATTTTCTTCATTCCAAAAGGATAACCTCATTCACATTAGCACTGCCCCACCTGAACCCTCCCCTAGCCCCTGGGAACACTTATCTACTTTCTGTCTGTACAAATTTGTGTATTCATAGGCATTTCATGTAAAAGGACATTTCACAGAAATGGAATCATAAGATTTATCCACATTGTAACATGTATCAGCACTTCATTCTTTTTATGGGTCAATAACATACATATACATTTTGTTTATACATTTATTTATCAGTTGATGGACACTTGGGTTGTTCCCACTTTTTGGCTATCACCAATAATTCTGCTATAAATATTCATGTACATTTTTGTGTAACTGTTTCAAATTTCTTTTTTTTTTTTTTTCTAAGTAGGCTCCATAATGAGGGATTGAACTTAAGACTCAGATTAAGAACTACACTGAGCCAGCCAGGTGCCCATGCGTGACTGTTTTTAATTTTTTCTTCCCTAGAAATGGAATTGCTAGATCATGTCATAATTATGTTTAACTTTTTGAAAAATGGCCAAACCGTTGTCTGAAACAGCTGTACTAATTCTTACTAGTAATGGATGAAGGTTCAAATTTCTGCATATCCTCTACAGTACCTGTGTATTGTCTTTTTTAAAATAGGCTCCACACCCAGTTTGGAGTCCAATTTGGGGCTTGAACTTAGGACATTGAGATCAAGACCTGAGCTGAGATCCTGAGTTGGACACTTACCCAACTGAGCCACTCAGGTGCCCTTGTTATTTTTTTTTTTTTTGACCATAGCCATCCCAGTGGATATAAGCGGTATCTCATGGTGGCTTTGCATAACTGAAGACGTTGAGCATCTTTTCATGTGTATATTGGCTATTTGTGTATCTTCTTTGAAGAAAGGTGTATTCAAATCCTTTGCCCAATTTTATTTATTTTTTATTTATTTTTATTTTTTTTAAGGTTTTATTTATTTATTCATGATAGACATAGGGGGAGAGAGAGGCAGAAACACAGGCAGAGGGAGAAGCGGGCTCCATGCAGGGAGCCCGATGTGGGACTTGATCCTGGGACTCCAGGATCGCGCCCTGGGCCAAAGGCAGGCACTAAACCGCTGCGCCACCCAAGGATCCCTCTTTGCCCAATTTTATTTTTTTTTAATTTTTTTTTTTATTATTAATTATTTATGATAGTCACAGAGAGAGAGAGAGAGGCAGAGACATAGGCAGAGGGAGAAGCAGGCTCCATGCACCGGGAGCCCGATGTGGGATTCGATCCCGGGTCTCCAGGATCGCGCCCTGGGCCAAAGGCAGGCGCCGAACCGCTGCGCCACCCAGGGATCCCTGCCCAATTTTAAATAGTCTTTTCATTGTTGAGTTCTAAGAGTTCTTTATATATTCTGGGTACTATATATTTGTTCTATATAGGATTTGCAAAACTTTCCCTCCCATTCTGTGGATTATCTTTCACTTTTTTTAAAAAAAGATTTTATTTATTTATTCATGAGAGACACAGAGAGAGCGAGAGGTAGAGACATGCAGGGAGCCCGACATGAGACTCGATCCCAGGACTTCAAGATCACACCCTGGGCTGAAGGCGGCGCTAAACCGCTGAGCCACCCGGGCTGCCCTATCTTTCACTTTTTTTTTTTTTTTTCACTTTCTTGATGGTGTTCTCTGAAGCATAAAAGTTTTTAATTTTGATTAAAAAGTCCAACTTACCTTTTAACTTGTGTTTGCTAGGTGTCATAGCGAAGAAAACCCTGAAAAACAGGCACTTTAAAATGATTACAGGAAAAAATAATTATAGAAGATGATTAGGAAACTAACATTATGAGATATGCTAGGTAGGTTTTCAAGGAAGAGCACAGAAACTCCCAACCTTTCAAAATAGTTACAAACTGTTCTAAATGGTTTAGGCATATGTTTGCTGAGAGACAGGTTCTAAGGTGATTTCTGGAAGTCTCAGTACATGTTAAGAGCATTAATAAGAACAACTAAGGAAACATCTTCATATTGTAATTGTAGACAATTCTACAAAATTTTTGATACATTGATAATTCAGAAGGATCACATTATTAGTGAAAAGAAAAAGCATCTGCAATGAAAAATGTAGCAAATGGCAGAGTACTCTGAAGAACACAATGGACCAGAGAATAGAAAGTGCATTGTCTAGCCACTTCTCATCCGATACTGACTTACAATAGGTCTGTTGACTGCAGAAACAAAACCATTTCCATAACTTAGAAAATCTACTTTTAAGACAGTTTTATGTTTAAGTAGTGGCCTAGAAGATGTGTTTCTAGTAACTGCCTGATACAAGGGAGGAAAGATATGGGAAGACCAATCACCCTGGCAATTCAGGGAGTCATGAGCACTCCTCCTCCAGCATTTAACTATAAAATACAAGCCCCCCTCCCTCAAAATAAAATAATAAAATAAAATTTTAAAAAAATAAAAAATAGGGGATCCCTGGGTGGCGCAGCGGTTTGGCGCCTGCATTTGGCCCAGGGCGGGATCCTGGAGACCCGGGATCGAGTCCCACGTCGGGCTCCTGGTGCATGGAGCCTGCTTCTCTCTCTGCCTCTCTCTCTCTGCCTCTCTCTCTCTCTGTGACTATCATAAATAAATAAAAACTAAAAATTATAAAAAAATAATAAATAATAAGATAAAATATAAATAAAATATAAAATAATAAAATAAAATAATAAAAAAATACCCAGAGCTTTTTTTTTTTTAACTTTTATTTATTTATTCATGAGAGACACACAGAGAGAGGCAGAGACATAGGCAGAGGGTAAAGCAGGCACCATTCAGGGAACCTGATGTGGGACAAGATCCCGGGATCACACCCTGAACCAAAGGCAGATGCTCAACCGCTGAGCCACCCAGGCGTCCCTCAAAGCTTTCTTAAGATCAGAAACAAGTAACCAACAGAAATACTGGGGTTTATAGGCCTCTTTATTTATTATTATTTTTTAAAGATTTTATTTATTTATTCATGAGAGACACAGTGAGAGAGAGGCAGAGACACAGGCAGAGGGAGAAGCAGGCTCCATGCAGGGAGCCTGATGTGGGACTCGATCCTGGGACTCCAGGATCACGCCCTGAGCCAAAGGCAGGCGCTAAACTGCTGAGCCACCCAGGGATCCCCCCAAAATATAGACTTTTTAAAAAAGTAAGGTTTTTTGTAATGCATTGATGAAGTTTTGGAATATAGGTGAGGTTTGGTGGGGTGAGGTCTGAAGCCGACGACCAAGAAGGAATTCTTGAGACATCTTTGGTGCAAAATAGTGGTTTTATTAAAGCACAGGAACAGGACCCTGTAAGGGAGGAAGCAGGAAGAGCTGCTGCCCTGGACCTGTGAGGGGTGGCTGATTATTATACCTGGGGAGTTGGGAGGGGTTTGAGGATAGTAGTATACGAAGAAATTTTGGAAGCAAGGACCTTGCTTCCATCCTTCCAGGACCTTCAGGGGGCTATAGTTGGGAAAAGGTCACTTGTTACCGTCTAATAAAACCTGAGTCATGAGACCTTTCAGATATGTATCAGTGGGTCATGTGCTTGGAGGATGATTGCCAACACGTATCTTGGGGGTTTAGAGATAAAGGAGATTTCTAAAGGAATTTTTATATGTTAAAGTAGACTTACAGGCTCCTGGGGGTCAGGCTAAGATTACCTTCAGCCCTTAGCAAAGTATGAACATCGAGGCAGTTGAGTCTAGAGGAATGTCACTCTCTCTGTTGCAAGAACTTGTTAACGTGCTTCCCCAGGCTTGTGCCGTGTCCTCTGCTAGCCCTGTGTTCCCCCATCATTGTCAATATGTGAATGTATATGAAGAATGGCTAGCTCCTATGAATATAGAGAACCTGGGATTGTATTGTATTTGTACTGGATATAATCAAAACAACACAAAATTTCCCTTTCCCTCAAAGCTAAAAGCACAGGCAGGCATCAGTTAAACAGACTGTCAGAAAAGAACAGAAAACAGCAAAGTCAATACAGACACAATTAATTGGTGGATCACTGTCAGACAGCAGGGAGTTGGGAGAATTGTATTTCTATCAAACATGGAGGTAAAATGCTCCTGATAAATTGAGGCATTAGAAGGGTTAAGAAATTATTTGTACAGAGGAAATTATATTCAATTGGAGAAAATCCAAGATATGTAATTACCTTGGCCCTAAAGTTATGATAAAAAGACAAAAAGGGATTTCTTAAGCTATAGCAAAGATAGAATTCTCTTCAAAATTATTGTTACAAAGAACAGGATTTGTATTTATTCCCTCAAGTAAGTACTACTATTATCTAAGCCTGTATCTTAGTATATTATACGGACTTCCATTAAGTCCATCTTGGAAGCCTTGGTCTTCTCTGGTCTTCCCATAACATTATGCTTGAATCTTTATTTTTTATTTATTATTTTTTTTAAAAAAGATTTTATTTATTTATTCATGAGAGACCGAGAGAGAGAGAGAGAGAGAGAGAGAGAGAGAGAAAGGCAGAGGGAGAAACAGGCTCCCTGCAGGGAGCCCGATGTGGAACTCTCTCCCTCACACCCTGGGCCGAAGGCGGTGCTAAACCGCTGAGCCACCCGGGCTGCCCGTATCTTTATTTTTTTAAAGTACTCTTTTACAGGTCTTACTGTATTTATTTAAGTACCTTAATGTTCCCTTTAAGTTTGATGTAAAAGTCTGTTTTATAGAAATAATATTTTGCTGCAATGCTCTATTAATAGAAATCTGTTATATCCAGTATTATTTTTTAGGTCTTTCCATAATAAGCTTTTAAGCAATGGGTTAAATAAAATGGGACTCAACTAGAAAATCTGGCTCCATCTTTTTTCCCTTAGAAAAACAAAAGCTCAAGACAGATATACTATGTTTCAGCCAAGTTATTATTATTTTTTAAGATTTTGTTCATTTATTCATGAGAAAGGCAGAGACACAGGCAGAGGGAGAAGTAGGCTCCCCGGGGGGAGCCTGTACCCAGCACTCGATCCAGGACCCCAGTACCACGCCCTGAGCCGAAGGCAGACGGCTCAACTGCTGGGCTACCTAGGCGTCCCTCAGCCAAGTTACTAAGCAAGCTGCTTAAAATGCAACAGCGTTATCATAACTAGAAGCTCTTTAAAATAAAAACAGATATAATTTTTGATGTACTTTTCAGATTAAACTATTCACCTATAAGCAAATCGAAACTTATATCAGTATCTATTCATATAGTCTGTTCTCATACAAACTGTGGAGGACACACACACACAAAAACGAACCAAAAAACTCTTTCCTAATGATCAGAAAGCTTCTGGTGGCAATTTGGAGAAATACAACTGAAAACATTTTAGACAAGGAACAAGGCTCCTGAGGGAACGTGAACACTGGAAAAAGAAAAGAGCTACCCCTTGATGAAATCAGGACTGCCAGAGTACTTGTTTTGTCTCTAGCATGGACCCTGGATCTGAAAGACAGGTTCAAATCACAGCTGTTAAGTCTTACTTTCCTTATCATTAGGGATGTATTTATTAGGGGCACCTGGGTGGCTCAGTTGGTTAAGCATCTGCCTTTGGCTCAGGTCATGGTCCTAGAGTCCTGGGATCAAGCTCCACATGGGGCTCCCTGTTCAGCACAGAGCCTACTTCTCCCTCTTCCTGCCATTCCCCCTGCTTGTGCTCATTCTCCCCATCTCTGTCAAGTAAATAAAATATTTAAAAAGGAATACATTTACTAATTCAGTGTTGTTTTAAACAAAGTGATACATTAAAAAAAAAAAAAAAAAAAGGCCATAGGATGGAGCCTAGCTCAAAGTTCTTAATTCTGTGACATTGGACATATTTTTTCATAACTACTGACATTCATATAACACCTTTAACTGAAACAATTCAGGAAACTGTATCACTAAATCATGAGAAGAAGTCTAATGTTTAAGGATGAACTAAATGAAACAAATGGACAAAAGAACTAAAAAATCAAAGTAGTAAGTTGTATCGTAAGAACAGCTCAGTCTAGCATTTGTCTTGAAAAAGTAGATTTCTGAGCTCACATCCATCCTGTATTAGTTTCAATAGTAATGAGGTATCTAGTTGATGCCACAAAGGCAGTTACAAGAAAAAATTCCTCCCTTGAGAAGGTGGTCTAAAAGGGAGATAATAAAATGAAATGTGATGTACCATGCATAGAAGAACATGTAAAGTACTCCAGGGACACAGGTGAGGAAGCAGTTAAATGTGCTTGGTGTAAAAGGGTAAGAAGTGTTAAGGAGAATTAACAAGGGGAAGTGATATTTAAACCAAGCCTACAAGGAATGGGAGTCAGCCAGACACAATAGAGAGAAGGGCATTCAGGTGAAGGAAATAGTAAGAAATGTATACTCAGATTAGTAGAGACAATTAGGAAGACAGAGAATCCAAAACACTGCAAAGAATGCTCCAATGAAAAGGCTCCTCTGAGAAAAATGCCAAGTTACAGAAAAGAGATATTATTTGCTCCATGGAATTGATTTTCTGGAGTCTGTGAGACTAACCAGCCATCTTTTGTGGGCAAAATAATCTCAAATACAAGAATGATAAAGAAAATTAGCTTTATTTATGTAAATTAAAAAGATTGTAGTGTTAGGTTTTTGTCAAGTGTTTTCATTCTGAACAATTTACAAGAGTATTTATATACAAACATAATAAAATAGAGTACATCACATTGTTCCGGCTTGACTCAAAGTGTTTTCTCAATTCTGACCATGTCCCTATCACTCCAGTTTTTAATTTTTAACAGGGAAATGCTATGATGTGACATAGTGCTTGATTCCTACATATAACACTGAAGTAGAAGGAGAGTCAGTGATTACCAACAGTTAAAAAATATTTTTTCAACCAATATGACTCTATCATTAGATTTTTCCTATATTAAAATATGTTTCATGATAAAAAAAGTACTTGCATTCTGTCAATGATCTAAATTTGTTGTTTTATATAAACCTATAGTTGACCTAAGTGTAGATACTAATCTATATTAAACTTATTAATATGAATGTCTGTTATAAATGAAAATAAAATTGTCAAGAACAGAGATAACAGAAAATCCATTTGAGAAATTGAAGTGGAGATGCCCTATTCTATTTAAAATAAGTAAAATTTCCATTTTGCGAACCCAATACAAATCAAACCAAAAGGTGGTTAAAAAGCCATGATATTTATAGACACCAGATCTTAAGTCACACTGTAGGGCTATAATTAATTAACTTGTACTACTATATAGTGGATATTTTCTAAATACCTTTCCAATCATTTATGTTGTTTGAGAAATCCAAGAACGTTTAATATAATTACTGAATAAGGCAGAATTTTAGCAACTGGGATACAATATAAATGCAGATAATTTATACTAGAGTCAAATCTATATTTACTAAAGTATTAGGATACCATGTGTGTATGGACTGTCAGAAGAAATCCATTTCATTTCTAAAGCAGTGGATTGTTTAGTATGTTCAATTCTTTAGCACTTTCTTGAAATTCCTGGCAAGAGCTTTGTGGTTTTATTAAATTGAAAAAAAATTCACAAAAAATGTTAGGTTTGATATTACTTCAAAAAGTCACAGCTATTGAAGACAATCAACCAGACCTTCAAGTGCACTTGTGTCTAAAATGTCACTTTGTCCCCTAAGAAAAGGAAATGATCAAGTATTTTAAGATGCTTACAATTAAAAAAAATAATCAGAGGAAGTTGGTCTTTAATTGGATGCTTGTATTCTTTCCAGGGTTCTTAGTATGTTTAGATGTTGGTATCTTGATTTTTACACTTTCCTGATTGCCCTTGATAGCAGCCTCAAGGCGGGCTTTCAGGGCTGGAGAAGAAGCCATTACATTTTTAAAAACTGATGAATACTGAGGCCCAATCTGCATGAGATTTTGCAAAGCGAAGTCATGTAAATTTTTCATTACAGAAGTTGCAGATCCCAGATCATTATCATCCAAAAGGAAGGAAATGAGGATGGGCAGAAGACAGGCCACCAGCTGAGAACCTGGCAAGTAAATAAATGATGTAAGTCCTGGGTTAAAGGGTGCAGATATTTATTACATAAAGTTGAAAACTCACTTATCTGTACACATTTTTTCCTACTGAAGGGGAAAAAGGATCCTTCTAATTTCTCCTCTCAAATTAATACTACATAATATCAATACTTGGAATTAACACCTGCCTTTCAATGAATGCAGAAATATACTGCTGAGTGACCAACTGAATGTTTTACATTTAGAATAACATTAAATTTCTGATCTGGGACAGATTCTTATTTTAGTATGAATTTAATGCTGACACTTACGGTGTTGTTCTTCGGCAATGGCCACCAGTGCTTGCAAGACCTTTATGCCTTCTTGAAAGATCTGAAGTTCAGCAGTGTCTTCAGGCTTTCTCTTGTCTATTTCCTGTAGCTTTTCCACAATAGAGGATACTAAAGAGTATATGTATGGGTAAGAAACAGCTGGATTTGGATACTGAAAAATGGAAAGTAGTAGCTGATAGGTCTTGATTTGTACCTAATCAGAAAAGAGACAAAATAGTATAAACTGTAAACATAAATTTATATTAACATGCAGATTGCAATCTAAATTTTAAAAAAAGGAAATAAAAATTGTGAACTGAAACATTTTTCTTGAGAAAAGTCTCTTAAAAAGGCATTTTAATTTATCTCTAATTTTGGAAGTTCAAGTACTAACAGGTGTTAAGAGGGACAACAGCCCCCCAAAAATGGAGTCACCTGGGCAAAGCCCATGTTACCAAACCAAGATTCAATACCTGACTTAATTACAGTTTCAACCTCTCCCAAGACTGGAATCTTAAACCAGTCAATCTGGAATTACCTGGTCAGCACTATGAGGTAATCTGCCTGATAGACCCCTGCTAGCCCCCTAAGGGATGCAGCTTTGGCTAAAACAATCCACTCTTTGCTAGTAACTTCCTCGTCCCTCGTTCTGTCTATAAATTTTTCTATTTGGTATGTTGGTTGCTGCCCAATTTGTGAATCACTGAATGAAGCCAATAAAATCTTTAAAATTTACTCAGTTGAATTCTGTTCCTTGACAGATTTGGTGATAGTGATGGGATCCAAAGGAAACCTCTGAAGGCTTTGGTGTGGGGGGGTGTGGTGGGGGAAGGAGAAACACAGATGTGGACTGCTGGTTCCATCTGCAGTTCTCCATTTGTATGGAATCCCAGTCTGCAGTCCCCATTTGTTGGGGTCTGCTGGTTCAGTTTTTTCCCCAGACCCCGCTTCCACATTGAGAAATGCTGGTGTTGCACACAAGGCCTCTACAGGCCAGTCTGCAGTAACATCTCTTTGGTCGTTTCTGGTATTTTGATGTGCACACGAAATAAGACTGCTGTATAGGGCAAACTGGTCACAGAATGGGTTAGAATAACACAGGTTACCCACCAACCTCAAGAAAATTTCTGTGCAACAAAGTACAATTTAAAACACCATACAATCCCCACAAAGCAACACATCCCTCTTAGGTATTAGTTTGGCTCTGAGAGACCCAAAGATTTAAAGAAATGGGATCCTTAAATTCCAAAAAGTTGAACAACCCACCTTTTGCCATACCTGCTTATTTTATGTCTAAAGATTATGGTCTTTCTACTATAAAGACCTTTAAGAATGGCAAAATCTTACTAAAGGCAACAGCCATTATGGAGAAAGTGCCAATTAGACAAGGTCATTTAAGAAGTGTACTTAAAAGCAAGAGTTTCCAAATCAAAGAGAATGGGATACTTATTTTAATTGTTATGCAGAAGTTTCCAAAAGGCTTTAAGATTCCAAAATAGCTCCACTGAAAGTTTCTTGCAAAAAGCAAATAAAAAATTAGACACAAAAGGTATCTAAAACACCTCCAGGGATCCCTGGGTGGCGCAGCGGTTTAGCACCTGCCTTTGGCCCAGGGTGCGATCCTGGAGACCCGGGATCGAATCCCACATCGGGCTCCTGGTGCATGGAACCTGCTTCTCGGCCTGCTTCTCCATCTGCCTGTGTCTCTGCCCCCCCCCCCCTCTCTCTCTGTGACTATCATAAAAAATAAATAAATAAATAAATAAATAAATAAATAAATAAATAAATAAATAAATAATAATAAAAAAAAACAACACCTCCTGCACTGCAGCCTTCTAGGCCCATCATCAAAATGTGGCCCAGAAACTGGTGTCTCATTTCTTTTAAGATTTTATTTATTTGACAGATATAGAGAGAGCCAGAGCACAAGCGGTGGGGGGGAGGAGGGGACAGGAAATGGCAGAGGGAGAGGGAGAAGCAGACTCCCTGCTGAGCAGGGAGCCCAATGTGGGGCTTGATCCCAGATCCTAAGATCACGACCTGAGCTGAAGGCAGATGCTTAACTGGTTGGGCCACTCAGGTGCCCTGTGATGTCTCATTTCTAATTAACTGGGATATTGGAAAAAAGACTGTTCTCAAAGGTTTTGTGTAAATCCTTCAACCCCAATTCAAATGCCTCCATATCTATCTTGGAAGGAAGGCTTCTGGTCCCTCCCAGAGCTGAAGAGGTTCTGAGGAATTTCTGGTACACTACTATTATTCTTTAAACAGACAAGGGAAACTAAAATTAAAACTAATGGAAAACCTCACCAAATTCTGGTAGATACTGGAGCTACACTCTGTGTAAATCCCACTCGGGACTGCACATGGCATCCCAGGGAAACTGGTAGAAGCCAGCTAAGGATGACAATCCTTACCAGAGTCCACCTCCCAGATCGGTCTATAGTAACTAGTAGATTAAGGGAAATAAAACATCTTTTTCATCCTCTTTGAGGATGCCTCTTGAGTTCAAGGGGTTGGCTGGTCAGTATGGCCAGGAATATTTACTATTTGTCCTGGCTAAAACCTGACACAGAAGAGGTTCAAAATAACCTTTCTTTTTTTAAGGTAAATTTATGGTCAAAAGTTGGGGGGCAGGGCAGCCCCGGTGGCCCGGCGGTTTAGTGCCGCTTTCTGCCCAGGGGCATGATCCTGGAGACTGGGGATCAAGTCCCACGTTGGGCTCCCTGCACAGAGCCTGCTTCTCCCTCTGTCTGTGTCTCTGCCTCTCTCTCTGTGTCTGTCATAAATAAATAAAAAATCTTAAAAAAAAAAAAAAAGTTGGGGGCAGCCCAGGTGGCTCAGCAGGGGCAGCCCAGGTGGCTACCGCCACCTTCAGCCCAGGGTGTGATCCTGGAGACCTGGGATGGAGTCCCACGTCAGGCTCCCTGCACGGAGCCTGCTTCTCCCTCTGCCTGTGTCTCTGCCTCTGTCTCTCAAAATAAATAAATAAAATCTTAAAAAAAAAATTGGCCAAACTAGAAGCAGATTTTCAGAGCCTGATGGGAACTTTTTTTTTCTTCCTTAAACTAAAATGAAACTCTGTACTCACTAAAATACTCTAAGACACACAATTCTAAATCGAAAACCATAGCAATCTCTTGATTTCCATCTTAGTTGATGATCTCCTATATATAAAGAAGCAAACTGAAGATAATGTAGTTGTATAGGTGGATCAACCTATGAAGTCTTTTAAGGTGCAAATCAATTATTTGAGGAGTTCAAAGCAATTGTCCTTATTTTACAAGTTTTTGCAAAAACAGAAATGAGGTTCCAGAAACAATTTAAAATCCATCTATCCTTTTCACCAATCCCAAAACGTACCCTTTTTATCTCGAAATGCTTATTAAGTATTGTTAAAAATTCAGGTCAAAGGGAACAAAAGTCCTTTCTGGAGGATCTTGCATTCTCTTTCCTGTACCTTTGAGATATAAATGATTTACCAGGCATTCTCTGGGAACTCTTATCTAGACCATTCCTGATTCCTAAAACTGAAGGGGAAAAAAAGGGAGAAGAGGCCTTTTTTTTCTGTTTTTAAAATGAGAGGGGTGCTTGGGTGGCTCAGCAGATTAAGAATCCAACTTGATCTCAGCTCAGGTCTTCATCTCAGGGTTGTGAATTCAAGTCTCAAATAAATAAGGGGCACCTTGGGCTCCATGCTGGGAGTGGAACCTACTTAAAAAACAAAAAACAAAACTACTATATAATGGAATATTATTCAGCCATAAAAAAGAATGAAATCTTGCCATTTGACAGGGTAGAAGAGCTAGAGTATTATGCTGGGCAAAATAAGTTAGAGAGAGACAATACCATATGATTTCACTCATATGTAGAATTTAAGAAACAAAACAAGCAAAGGGGGAAAAAAACAGGGAGGGAAATCAAGGAACAGGCTCCTAACTATAGAGAACAAACTGATGGTTACCAGAGGGGAGGTGGATGGGAGAGTGGGAGAGTGGGTGAAATAGATGAACCTGACTAAAGAATACACTCTTCATGATGAGCACTGAGCAGTGTATAGAATTGCTGAGTATACTGTACACCTGAAGCTAATATAACACCGTATGTTAACTGGAATTTAAATAAAAACTTAAAAGACAAATCTTAAATGTCTTCTCCACAAATGTTAGTAAAGAAAACTTTAGCCAGCTGAGCAGGTAACCTTATCTCAGCTGGCAGAAACACAATTTGGGTCCAACTGCTCTTTAATCAACTGGTAAGTTTTGCATATCATACCTATGTTATGGCTCAAATTTAAAATAAAAGCTCTTTGCTTGAGAACATCTAAGGAGTGACCAGGGAGGGCCGTCTAAAATGTCATGAATGTTTTCCAACATCACTGATTCCAAACACCTTGATGCCAAAGACGCTTGGCTCTAAGGCATAATTAACTTAAGGAAGATACCTAATCATTCAACCCTTGTTTGATCAATTCCTGGATGTGTGAGAGGACACATACAACAGACTGCCTACCATCCTCAATAAAACTCCTGATCCCCTTGCAAGGACGAGACTCATGCTCCATTTCCTTTCTGAGTCTCCCAGATGATTTGGGTATCTGCTCTATGTCTTCAATAAACACTGCTCATTCTTCCTTTTGGCTTGTGTTTGATTTCCATCCCGTGCAAGGCCAAAGACCTTCTTAGGGTGGGTCCTGCAGGATCCCTCTGGGTCCTCAAACCTGGCCTGCCTACATCTGTATGTCTACTTAAAAATCGTTTCTAAAAATATTTTTAGGAACTTGGAACTTTAAAATTATACTGAGGTAAGTTGAAAGATGGATATTCAATGAATATCTGGATCATTTCCAAATAAAATAAAAAACTGAAACATTAATTACTGAACATAGGTTTATCTGTTTTTGGTTTATTACCAAGAAATTTAGTAAACATATATGGTTCCCCACCAAATATTTACTGAGGAAGAGTATATTTTTGGAAATTATAAAATGTATTCATAAATTTGTCAATCTCAAGAATGATAGTGTAATAGCTCACAGTTGTTCACTTAGTTTTCCATTAGCAATTAAAAGTTTCTGGGGCACCTGGCTGGCAGAGTCAGTTGAGGGCCCAACTCTTGGTTTCAGCTCAGGTCATGATCTCAGGGTCATGGGATTGAGCCCTGAGTGAGGCTTCGCACTTGATGTAGAGTCTGCTTGAGACTATCTCTCCCTCTATCACCCCACCACACCGCATGTATTTTTTCTCTCTCTCTGTCTCAAATAAATAAGGGGCACCTGGTTGGCTCAGTCAGTTAAGTGTCTGACTTTGGCTTAGACCCTAATCCAGGGTCCTGGGATTGGGCCCTGTTGGGGGCTCCTTGCTCTGTGGGGAATCTGCCCACTTACCCTCTGCCCTCCTCCCCTTTTCCTGCGGTCTCTCAAATAAATAAGTGAAATCTTAAAAATCAATAAATCTTTTTAAAAAAGAAATTAAAACTAAAAAGATTTTATTCATTTATTTGAAAGAGAACAAGCACGTGTGCACGTGCACAAGTGAGGAGATGGGCAGAGGGAAAAGCAGATTCTGTTGAGCAGGGAGACAGATGCAGGGCTCTATCCCAGGACTCTGAGATCGTGACTTGAGCTGAAGCTAGCTGCTTAACCAACTGAGCCACCCATGCAGCATAAAAATTAAGGTTTCTAAGAGTTAAAAAGTTTTTCATGTACGTAAACTACTGGAAGTATTTGTCAGCAGCCCCTCTAGCTCAACTATAGGCTCCAACAGTTAAGACCAGAAATAGACAAGATTGCTTAACTCCTGCTCTAACTGAAACCCATTGTTCTTATTTCTTATCGTACTTTCTTGAGGCACTGATGGAAGATGTTTTGCAATGACCTGAATATTCCAACTACCAGGCCAGAAAAGCCCCAATAGCAACGAAGACCACATCCCATGCCTTTCCCTCCCATGATGCCTGGCAACGAAGACCACATCCCATGCCTTTCCCTCCCATGATCACTTGCTGCACACATACCAATCCCCTCCCATGATCAGTGCTGCCTGCTTTTACATGTATCCCTCAAACCTCTCCCTATAAAACTCTAGGTGTCCATTTTGTTGGCAGAGAGGTCAGCTGTAGCTTGAGCTACCTTGCCTGGAAGCTGGTGCCCAATATAAAGCTCTCCCTTTCTCTTTTCCAAACCCTTGTCTTTTGAGTGATTAGCTTCTCTTGCAGTTAGTTTACCTGTGTTTGGTAACAGTGTTGACAAACTCAGCCAGGAGCTATGCTTTTGCTTTGTCCAGTTCTCTTGGGATTCCCAGGAATGGAGCAGTTGGCCTAAGCAGCATGCCAGGGCTTAACCATTTGTTTCTTGAGTTAGTGAGTGTAATCCATTGATGGATAACAGAATCATCTTTGTATCCTAGTAAAGTAGGATGTGTGTTTCAGTAAAAGAGAGAATGAGAACTGCAGATGCAATTTTGTTGAGGGAAAAGAAAGTATTTTTTTCCTCAAGTGGTTAAACCGTTGTAGCTTGAGCTACCTGGTTATTTCAGGTATGGGAAAGAGGAAAAACAGGACAAAATCCGAAAGTACAAAAGAAAGTTATAGAAGGTTTGTGGAAAGGGATTTTGCTAAAGGAATTTTATGCATGGTCAAGCTGCCTAAGATTAGAATAAATCTGTTTTAAAAAATGAGCCTTAATATAAAAAAATACACTGGTACAAACTTAGATTTTGACTTTCTCTGTTAAAATGACAAAGTTTTCTTGATTATTGGTCTGCTCTTGTTAAGAGATTATAAAAGGTTTTTCTCTGCCTTTTAAAATAATCTGCCTAGAAAATAAAGATTCTATATTTTATCAAAATAATTTCCTGTTTCATGTTGTTGTCTTTATCAAGTCTTTGATTACTCAGGAAAACTGAATCTTCTCTATAAAAAGAACTAAGTTGGGGATCCCTGGGTGGCTCAGCGGTTTGGCGCCTGCCTTTGGCCCAGGGCGCGATCCTGGAGACCCGGGATCGAATCCCACATTGGGCTCCCGGTGCATGGAGCCTGTTTTTCCCTCTGCCTGTGTCTCTGCCTCTCTCTCTCTCTCTCTGTGTGACTATGATAAATAAATAAATAAATAAATAAATAAATAAATAAATAAATAAATATAAAAAAAATAAAATAAAAAGAACTAAGTTTTGTCTGTTTGTTCTTTAAACTATGTAACTTGCTGTATTGCCCATGAAATTTTTAACTGTCCTTCTGATTAAATTGATAATGAAGTATTGTTTCATAGTGATCTATAATCCTACTATATGATGAAATGTTTGACAACCTTTTGATACTGACAAATTCCCCCAAATCTAATTCTAAGTTAAATCTTTCTTTTCTTTTTTCTTTTTTTTTTTTTAAGGTTTTATTCATTTGACAGAGAGAACAAATTAGCACAAGCATGGGGAGCTGCAGCAGGAGAGGGAGAAGCAGGCTCCCCACAGAGCGGGGAGCTAGACGTTTGGCTAGGGTTTGGCCTCAGGACCACCACCCTGAGCTGAAGGTAGATGTCCAGCTGACTGAGCCACCCAGGTGTCCCTAAATGAAATCTTTCTGACCCAGAACCAACTTTGGGATTTTTCATATGGCTCCTGGAAAATCACAAAAGAATTATTTTTGCTTCTTATAAAACCAGAGCTGTTAAACTAACTAGGCTTATTTGATATTAAATTATGTGGGAAGAATTCTCAAAAGGAAGTAATACTAAGCTGCCTTTATATTGTATTTCTATAAGTATAGGTTATAAATGTTACAGAAATATGTGAAATTCCTGGAAATCTGACATGTCCTTGTTTAATGTTATTAGTGATAATTCTTATTATTACCTTAAAATACGTGTGTCAACCAAATTTTCATGTTAGTTCCATTATAATGAACTCTCCTCAGAGCTTTAACCATGGACATTTTTAAATCTTCTGTCATGTACAGTCATATTTTACTCTGATTCTTTTGCAAAAGTGAGACTCATGGAAAAGACCCTATAAAATTATTTTTGTATATTGATTCCTGCAGCAGGGTCTTCCTTTGATTTAACAGATTTTAAATGGCTTGGGTCTTGGAGGCTGTGGCTGCAAAGTGCACTCCAGACATTAGAAATTATCCTGCTTATGCTAACCATAATAATCATCTCCATGGTGTCCTGTTCTCCTCAAATGTTTTAAATGCATGTTTGTAGCTACTAACCACCATGCACATGCAAACGACCTGCAAAAGACTGGAACGTCAGAACGGAACAAAAAGAATGACCAATTAAAAAAATGTGAACCTTAAAGTAACTTATGAATACCATACAGAAGATCAGCAAAAACTGCAAGAACTTCAGTGGTAGCTGGAAGGGGCACTAATGTTTTCAACTTTGACCAGAAAAGGTGAGAGTATGATCAAAAGGGGGGAGATGGTTAAAAAAAGAGACAGCAGGCCAAATGGAGTTACCTGTGCTAAAGCCCATGTGACCAAACCAAGACTTAATACCTAACTTAGTTATAGTCAATCTGGAATTACCTGGTCAATTAGTGAGGCAATCTGCACAACAGACCAAAGGAAGGTGACTTTGCCTGAAACAATCCATACTATGCTAGTAACTTCCTTGTCCTGCCCCCTTCTGTCTATAAATCTTTCATTTTGTATAGCTCTTTAAAGCTCTTTTCTGTCTGTCAGATGGGATGCTGCTCAATTTATGAAATGTTGAATAAAACAGTAAAATATTTAAAATTTACTCAGCTGAATTTTGTTTCTTAACACAGGTACTCAAACTTGCATGCTAACAATGGCTGTGCAGTCTGGAGTGAGAATAGAGGCACATGGGCAAGATAGGGTAGGATAACTGGTGGTCAACACTTCCTTTTTTTCTACTTCCCATTTGCCTTCTCATATGCCCCTCTATAATATAAAAAACAAAAACCAAACATGAAAACTTGAAAAATATTCTTGGGATTTCAGAAAACATTCTAGATAAAAATCACATATATCTGATATTCAAATGGCCTGGTCTTCAGGTTTTAAGGAATCATGTCTGGACCATATTAATTCTGTGTCATCACACAGGAGAGGGAGTGGGAAGAAGCAGACTCCCTGCTAAGCAGGGAGCCTGATGTAGAGCTTGATCTCATGACCCTGAGATCATGACCTGAGCTGAAGGCAGACAATCAACTGAATCTGTCAGGTGCCCCCACTGTGATGATATATGAATGATTATTTTTTTCTGAGAGAAAATTTGGTTCTTTTATTTCAGGAGTCAAGGAATTTGGGCCACAAACTCATTCTGTAGTGCATAAAGGAGCAGGATGTTAATTTAGCAAATGAAGGGGTCATAAAGAAATGAGATAACTTGTGTGTACTTTTTTGGGATGAGTCCCATTATTTTATATCATATTCTTGAAGACAGGTGAAATCCTTTTTTAGGAAATCTATTATAATAAGTTACAAAATATCTTACTAAGGGGTGCATGCAGGATTTCTCTTTCTCTCTAAAATAAATAAAGAAATGAATAAAATCTTAAAAAAAAGTATCTTACTAAATGTTCCTTGTAAGTTCTAGTGATATATCAATTTTAAGATGCCATTTCAATTTTTTTAAAACATTTCCTTTCTCTTTCTCCAACTGTGCTCTATTCTTGAGGCCAAAGAATAAGACCGTTGTAATTTGGCTTTGTTATCCCAAGAATAGGAATTGCTCCAAACCTAAAAATAAAAAATTTAGTCTGGTACTTCTTGTTGGAGCCAGTAAAATCACAAGGAAAAGTTTTACAAAAGCCTAAACATATTCCTATTACAAACATCTCTATACTAAAGACACTTACCACAGGATCTTTTATCTCAAGAGTAGCCTTAAATTTCTCAATACAGCGCTTCTGAAGGCATGGAATGGTAGTAACTTCTGGACTGGTAGACAAAATAAATACTGTGATAGCAGTAAGCAGACTGATTTCATCAAGTTCTTGATGTGTTCCATCTACTAAAGAGAAATGATCTATGAGAAACATCCCAAGATTGCCATATTTATTGTTTTATATATCTGTGTGAAGATGCCTCTAGTTTGAGAGCAATAACTTTAATAATTTCACAACAGTTACAGACAATAAACACTAATGGACTGATTTTAAGAATCCTGGCAGATATTGTAGGTTTTAAAAGGTACTTTTTAAGTAATTCTAGAGCCAAAAAGTACTAAAGTAATTATATTCTTCACAGGTAGACATTAAGTAAATATATATGTGTACATATTAGGAATATACATTTACTAGTTGTATGACCTTGGACATCTAACCCCATTTTTAGTTTTCTCATTTATAAAATGGAAATATTAACATTTCTAAAGTTATGAGAATTAAATGAGTTATTCATATAAGGCATTTAAACAGCATGTTGCACATATGCTCAACATGTGTTAGCTAATGTAATATTTTTGTGGTGAAACAAATCAGAAATGCATGTACAGCTGATTTTTCTTTGTTAAGATTAAGGTATTTATATTTTGATAATACAGTGTCAAGTGAAAATACTTTATTGCTTTGCTATATATACCATTTTTTAACATTTTTTTCTTAAAAAAAATACTGCATAGGCCAACAATCATTTTGAAGGAATTTTCTATTAGGTATAATTTTCCTTCATTTTCTCCTATATTTATCTTCCTTTTTTTTTTTTTTTTTTTTATATTTATCTTCCTAATCTCATTTAATATTTTGGTGAACCTGCTATGAAAACTCAATGTTATTTGAAAAGCAAAATCCATAGGAATGGATTACTACTTATGAAGAAATGATACACAGGGAAAGATTATAGCTTTGCTAACATTCATTCAACAAATATTTAAGAAACAGCATTCTTTTTGGCACTGAAAATATAATTTACAGAGAAAATACACTGTACAACAGGAAGTAAATAATTTTATTTGTTAGTCACAAGGTCTATGAATATTAAAAAAACATTAAAAGATAAAGTTGGGGCTCCTGGCTGGCTCAGTCAGTAGAGCCTTTGACCCTTGATATCAAGATCTTGAATTCAAGCCCCACACTGGGGGCAGAGATCACTTGCTTATTTACTTACATACATGCATAAAATTTTTTTCTTTTTTTTTTTTTTAAATTTTTTTTTTTAATAAATTTTTTTTAAAATTTTATTTATTTATTATAGTCACACAGAGAGAGAGAGGCAGAGACACAGGCAGAGGGAGAAGCAGGCTCCATGCACCGGGAGCCCGATGTGGGATTCGATCCCAGGTCTCCAGGATTGCGCCCTGGGCCAAAGACACGCGCTAAACCGCTGCGCCACCCAGGGATCCCAAAATTTTTTTTCAAGTAGGCTTCATACACAGCATGGAGCCCAATGTGGGGGCTTGAACTCACAACCCTGAGATCAAGACCTGAGCTGAGAGATCAAGAATTGGATGCCTAACTGACTGAGCCACCCAGGCGCTCCAAATAAGTAAATAAACATACATACATACAAACATATAAGCCTTGAGGAGATTAATATATTAACTGACACATGAGAGGTAGTAATGAAACAATGAAAGCAAAATATTATGGATGAATGGGATTATGGATGAATGGGATTTTATAAAAATAATTTTAATAATTTTAAGGTAAAAAAGGTACATGGATCAGCATTTAAAATGATGACAGCATTATTATAACTACCTTATATATATTAAATATTTAATCCACATAACAGCACAAGATGGGTATTTTTATTTCTTCCATTTTATGGATGAGAGCCCGAGGAACAGAAATTTAGTCATTTGCCCACGTTACACAATTAATAAGATGGACAGTTTGATTCCAGAGGGCATACTGTTAATCATGATGCTATACTGCTTCCCATACAGTTGTTATATTCAGTCATTCATGACAACTTGAAATTACAACACAGCCTGTTTAGTAAAAATGTCTTTTTATTTTCAGTAATATACAGCTCTCCTGGGTTCTTCCCATTTCTTCTAAAATTCACTACTTCCCCTCCCCCTCCCCAAACTCCCTTATTTCCATCCTCTTTTACCTAGCATAAATTCAAGTTTCCCTTAGCATTAGCCCTATGGAGAGGTCTCTTTGATAAGAAAGCAAAGCCTTCTGCTAATAGCCAGCAAGAGACTAACAGCCATGAGTGAGTCATCTTGGAAATGGATATTCTAGCTGCAGCTCTGGCCCGCATCTTAACAATAACCTCATGAGTGAGAACCACCCACCTATGCTGCTCCAAATTTCTGACCCATAAACTATCAGATAATAAATGTAATAAATGTAAACCACTAAGTTTTTGGGCAATCTGCTACACAGAAAATGGTTTACCTGTGATCATCAGCTCCTGCTTTAATTTCTCAGTAGCTAGTCTAAATCCTCACAGTCCTAATCTCATTCTCTGATAAATGACAAAAAAAAAACATATTTGTAAAAAAACAAAAACAAACAAAAACAAAAAAAAACCCCATATTTGTGGTGTGTGTGATGGAAGAGGCAAGCTCACTGTAACTCTCATTATAATAAAACTTAAATCTGTTACTTCTCATTTTTACCTCCTATATGTCCCTCCCATTGGCAGAGGTTAATACTTCTAAATGTACTATGAATTTTATTTCCTCCTGCTTAGGAGGAGACATTGCTTCCCTCCCTGATATTTCCAACTCCATTCTCATCTCTACCTTCTTTTTTTTCCCCCCTAAGCACAAATTCATGCAAGTGTCTCATCATTTTTTTTTTTTTTTTGGCTTTACAGAGCTACTTTTTTTTTTTTTTTTTGGTATTTTTTTTATTGGAGTTCGATTTGCCAACATATAACACCCAGTGCTCCTCCCGTCAAATGCCCCCCTCAGTGCTCATCACTCAGTCACCCCGTCCCCCTGCCCACCTCCCCTTCCACCACCCCTTGCTCGTTTCCAGAGTTAAGTGTCTCTCATGTTTGTCACCCTCTCTGATATTTCTCACTCATTTTCTCTCCTTTCTCCTTTATTCCCTTTCACTCTTTTTTATATTCCCCAAATGAATGAGACCATATAATGTTTGTCCTTGTCCGATTGACTTATTTCACTCAGCATAATACCCTCCAGTTCCATCCACATCGAAGCAAATGGTAGGTATTTGTCGTTTCTAATGGCTGAGTAATATTCCATTGTATACATAGACCACATCTTCTTTATCCATTCATCTTTCAATGGACACCGAGGCTCCTTCCACAGTTTGGCTATTGTGGACATTGCTGCTAGAAACATCGGGGTGCAGGTGTCCCACTGTTTCACTGCAACTGTATCTTTGGGGTAAATCCCCAGCAGTGCAATTGCTGGGTTGCAGGGCAGATCTATTTTTAACTCTTTGAGGAACCTCCACAGTTTTCCAGAGTGGCTGCACCAGTTCACATTCCCACCAACAGTGCAAGAGGGTTCCCCTTTCTCCACATCCTCTCCAACATTTGTTGTTTCCTGCCTTGTTAATTTTCCCCATTCTCACTGGTGTGAGGTGGTATCTCCTTGTGGTTTTGATTTGTATTTCTCTAATGGCCAGTGATGCAGAGCATTTTCTCATATGCTTGTTGGCCATGTCTATGTCTTCCTCTGTGAGATTTCTGTTCATGTTTTTTGTCCATTTCATGACTGGATTGTTTTTTTTGCTGTTGATTTTAGTAGGTTCTCTACAGATTTTGGATACTAGCCCTTTATCTGATAGGTCATTTGCAAATATCTTCTCCCATTCTGGAGGTTGTTGTAGGTTTTAGTTTTGTTGACTGTTTCTTTTGCTATGTAGAAGCTTTTTATCTTAAATCCCAATAGTTCATTTTTGCTTTTGTTTCCCTTGCCTTCATAGATGTATCTTGCAAGAAGTTGCTTTGGCCAAGTTCAAAAAGGGTGTTGCCTGTGTTCTCCTCTAGGATTTTGATGGATTCTTGTCTCACATTTAGATCTTTCATCCCTTTTGAGTTTATCTTTGTGTATGATGTAAGAGAATGGTCTAGTTTCATTCTTCTGCACGTGGTTGTCCAATTTTCCCAGCACCATTTATTGAAGAGACTGTCTTTCTTCCAGTGGATAGTCTTTCCTCCTTTATCGAATATTAATTGACCATAAAGTTAAGGGTCCACTTCTGGATTCTCTGTTCTGTCCCATTGATCTAAGTGTCTGTTTTTGTGCCAGTACCACACTGTCTTGATGATCACAGCTTTGCAGTACAACCTGAAATCTGGCATTGTGATGCCCCCGGCTCTGGTTTTCTTTTTCAATATTCTCCTGGCTATTTGGGGTCTTTTCTGATTCCACACAAATCTTAAGATGATTTGTTCCAACTCTCTGAAGAAAGTCCATGGTATTTTGATAGGGATTGCATTGAATGTGTAAATTGCCCTGGGTAGCATTGATATTTTCACAATATTAATTCTTGCAATCCATGAGCATGGAATATTTTTCCATCTCTTTGTGTCTTCCTCAGTTGCAAGAGTCTCATCTTAAAAAAAAAAATTCCTTTACACTGTTCACCATGCTCTCACCATTAAAACTTTTCTTTGGCTTCTGTGACTGCGTTCTCCTGAATTTCCTCCCATCTTTCCATAAACTCAACTTTGGTGATTTGAAATCATCTCTAGCTTGTATTACTTTCTTGAACTCCAGACCTCTACATATTATGCTCCACTTGATTATCCGATAGGAGTTCAAACACTACTCATTACATACCCCTGAAAATGTTTACTTTGGAATGGCATTATGAGTGATTAGTCAAGGTACCCTTTCAATTTCTATTTTTTTTTTCCCTTTCAATTTCTAAACCAAACTATCGGTAAATTCTGTTAATACATGCTAACATTTTATTTTTCATTATTCTACTCTTTATCCTTACTCTATTTTACCTCCAATAATCCTGTTGTCTATAGCTGCCACAGTGATCCTTCAGAAATGCAAACCCTATCACTTACTCCCCTTCTTAAAACCCTTTAGTGATGGGATCCCTGGGTGGCGCAGCGGTTTGGCGCCTGCCTTTGACCCAGGGCGCGATCCTGGAGACCCGGGATCGAATCCCACGTCGGGCTCCGGTGCATGGAGCCTGCTTCTCCCTCTGCCTGTGTCTCTGCCTCTCTCTCTCTCTGTGTGTGACTATCATAAATAAATAAAAATTAAAAAAAAAAATTAAAAAAAAAAAAACCCTTTAGTGATTTCACATGCATATTAAAAGCAATCCAAATTACAAGCCATGCAAACCTTCCACAATCTGGCTCCATGTACCATCCAACTTCATCTCTTCACTAATCACTATTCATTACCCTCCTCCTCTTCCTTTAACTCCAAATTCTTTGGTTATTCTGCTTGCTGCCCCCAAATGTACCATACTATTTAGGTCTACAGGCGTGTGATCACAATGTTGTGTCTAGAACCCATATCTATGATGTCCATGTGGAAGATGCTAATTCTGTAAGAAATTGACTCTTCTGAGAAGCTTCTTGTGGTAGATAAAGAGCTTTACCACTGAGATCCCCTTCATGGGGGAAGGTGCTGCACAGCCATGGGGAGTATGGTCAGTTAGCTCCCTAGTATGGCCTTAGCTAGAGTTGCCTTGACTGAGATCACATCCTTCTTGGGGTAGCCCACATCTGAGGATAAAGTACAAGCCTTTTCTATCCTACGTGCAACATTCGAATGGGCAATCTGCAAAGCTCCCAATTATTGGGGGCTTGCATTGGAGCCCGACTTTGTCTTTTGCCCAGTATTATTTTCCCCTACTCCCTTTACAGGTGTTTCTTAATAAACCTCTTGTTCCCCAAACTCCATCTCAGTGAGACCTTCCAGAGAAGCCTGCTACACTCTGCCTGATTTGCTCAAACAGAGCAGATTACTCTCATTTTTTATCAGTTTCTTTTTTACTATATTTAGAAATGCAGTGATAATTAAGACATTACTGTTGCCATCAAGGAATACTTTATGGTATTCATCATACATATTAATCATACAACAATTTATAGGTACAAGATTCCACCAGACTCTCAACTTTGGGCACAAATTAGATTGGGCACAATCATACAACAATTTATAGGTACCAGATTCCACCAGACTCTCAACTTTGGGCACAAATTAGACGGTCAATAAATGCTGAATTCAACTGAAACCTTTATATCATATGAAAGAGAATCTGGTGAAATATGACATTTATAAACAGAACAAGGAAAGTGGGGATACTCTACATGTCTACGGGCTTTTTTTTTTTTAAAGATTTTATTTATTTATTCATGAGAGACACACAGAGAGAGGCAGAGAGAGAAGCAGAGACATAGGCAGAGGGAGAACCAGGCTCCCTGCAGGGAGCCTGATGCGAGACTTGATCCCAGGACCCCAGGATCACGATCCGAGTCAAAGGCAGATGCTCCACCACTGAGCCACCCAGGCGCCCTATCTAAGGCCTTATTACAGGACTAATGACAATTACCATTACTTATGTTGAAAATGAAAACTATACAACAATAATAGCAAACAAAATTCAATGGATACTGAACACATACTGGCTATCATTTATTGATATATGCCAGATAATAAATGAAATGCTTTCCATATATTATGTTAGTGCTCTAACAATTTCCTGCAACATAATACCTTTATTTTGTTAATGAGAAAACTAAGGCTCAGGGAAGTTGAGTAACTTGGCTAGTCAGTTAGCTAGTAAGTGGTAGAATGAGGATATAAACTTGATCATTCCTATTTTAGATTTACAATGCAGAACTTACACACTTCTAAGTATACTGTGTGTATTAAAAGTTTCTGTCAACTAGTTATGGATCATATTATATTTTTAAATTAAAATTACATTTGAAGGTCTCTCACTGTCAACTTAATATACAGGCTGCCAACATTTAATTGCATTAAATAGTAAAGATACTAAAATGAGAACAATGATGTTTCTATCTACTTTATACATATTCTCTGAACACATACAGTGAGTATGGGCCCCTCTAGGTAAGAATGCCAAACATAATTTAATAGCTTATTCTCAAAAGAAATCTCTCTTGCTTTTTATGACAAACTAAACAACTGCTTCTAAACAGACTTAATTACCTGGATCCCAACAGTCAAGTATTGTTGTTAAAGCACTACGGAGGAGGTCAGTCCAAGCACTGTGACTCTTTTCTGCTCTGGCCATGGGAGAAGACAATATTCCTTTCAGAGCCTGTAGGGAAGCTGCAACAGTTGAAGGTAACTGGCCTCCAGGTAACTTCACAGCAGTTTCTCTGAGGACCCCAATTGTAAGGTATAATATAGTAGGGAGAATTGAGATGCTTCCTGTAAGATACATTTTTAAAAATACTCTGTGTTTCAGTCTATATATATAGTTCCTAAAATGAAATCATCAATGAATAAGACAATGTCCAAGATTTCTAGCTTTTAAGACATTTTTCAGAAAGGATTACAACTGTTAAGATAATTTAGGTAGCATTAAGATTTTTAAGATGGCATCAAGTTTTGATTATAATTGAAAATGTTATTTAAATTATGTCACAGTATTTTTTGTATCTTTTGGTGTCTTATTTGGTAGCTCACAAATGGTGAATTTATTTTTATTTTTCAGTGTGATAATATATGGGCAACACAAAATTCACAATTTTAACAATTTTAGAGTGTACAATGTTGTACAACCATCACCTATTATCCACTTGAATTTATTTCATAATAAATTCATTTTCTAAGGAATTTGTAGCACTCAGTACAAATTATTAAAAATTTCATGGTCATTAAGGAGTTGAAAAGTCAGTTATGTTTAAAATGGAAGAGACTAAAACTAAAATGATAAATTTAATGTTCCCAGAGGCTACTCAGCAAAACTCTTCTAGTGTATTTTTATCCCAAATCTTCTGCTAGTCACTTTTTCTGCCATTTTGGTGCAAGGCAGTATGTGAGAATAAGGAATACAAGTTTTAATTTAAATCAAAGCTGAAAATGATGTTAAAAGTAAGGTGGCACATACACTGGTCAAGACATGTTTAAGCAAAACTATGCTTATCAATTAAGAAATCTATTAAGAAAAAAAAGAAATCTATTAAGTACTGAGTGCCTATTACATACTAAATTTCCTAAGGGATACAGTATTTCCTTGGAAACAAGACACGTTTGCATATATGTTTATCTTTTTGATATGTAACAACAAATTACAGATAATGCCTCTATATGATGCATAAAACCTATCTACATGTAGAAGCAACATTATACATATACATATATGCATACACACATGAAAAAACAAAACTTTACGACCTAGAGTTTTTAGGAAAGAATTTACAGATGACATAGGCCTCGAGATGAACTTCAAAGGAAGGCAAAATTTTAAAAGGGGAGAAAGGATGGGCCACTTCAGATCAAGTAACACCATGGACAATAGGGATAAGCATGAAGGCTTGTAGGTTAGACTCACACAAAAGGAATAAGGAAGAGCTAGTGACTAACAAAGCCCTATGGAGCCTTAAATGCTCTTAAAAGTATGGCCTTGATTCCAAACTGAGGACAATCTTGTCATTACCAAGATAGGGAAAGTCCATTGGTTATTTTATACCAAAAAATGCCCAAGAGCTAAATCAGTGCCACTGACAGGTTAAAAAAACTGTCAACCAAAAAAGAGCATTATCCGTTGATAGTGCATGCTCCCTGCCTTCACCCTTTTAGTAAAACAAATGACTAGAATGCAGTGTTAATCTTAGAGGATTAAAAACATTACCCACCAAACCTTTGAGTCAGCACTAAGTTAATGAGAAAGGGACTGGCAACCATTGTCTGCTTTATTTATTAAAACCATTTCTCTTTCTCCAGGGCAAGAAAATCAATCAAATACCACAGCATACCTTCAGGAGAGCACACGGCAGGAAGTTCAGAGAGGATAACTAACGCAGCTGACACCAATCTACTTCCATCCTCAGACAGTACCTGTGGCTTTGTAGCTTTTACTCCTGGGCTACCTGTCAATTTAGGATTTAGTTCTGGAAGCTGTCTAACTAAAATGCATACACACAATTCCAGTGTTGCAAAAACCAAAGATTTCCCAGGCACAAGTCCTCCTGTATCCTTTCCCTCTCCAAACTCTGGCAGGGTTTCCTTTTCGGCAGCCCCATCATCAACTAAAAGACAGAAAGAACAGTGTTGAATAAACACTTGTGTTTGCTCTGCTTTTGGTAGATGGTAATTTAGTCCATTTCTGTTGTAGATAAAATATTTAAATGGCTGAAGTCTTGGGTGTTAAAGACTGAAAGATAAAGTTATGGAGGTAAATGGAGTTGTCTTTATAATGATTTTTTTTTTCCAGTGGATCAAAAGAAATCCTTGGTAAACCTCTCAGCCTTAATATGTTGTCTGGTTAACACCTTGCCATTACGATTGTGAACCTAATAGGTCCAGCTCCAGGGCCTACCTTGTAATTTTAAATAGTGATAATGGCAGGCAGAAAGGTAAGAACTGAGGTCCTGATTTTTTTTTTTTTTTTAATAAACTGCCACACTAGCTCAGGACTGCCTGCCTCTGGGGCTTTTTTAGATCACAGTCCTTGTGTTTTAAAATCCACTATTAGATTGAGTTTTCTGTTATATGTAGTCAAATATAATATTAAAAAAAACTCATCAGTACCAAATTAGACTTACAAACAAGCAATTTAATCACTCTGCAAAACATAAGTCATTAAATGACTGTCACTAGTTATGGGGTACTTGGCTGGCTCCATCAGTGGAGAATAAAATTCTTGATCTCTGGTTTTAAGTTCAAGCCCCAAAACTGGGTATAGAGATTACTTAAATAAAAAAAACTTTAAAAAAACTGTCAGTAGTTCTTACATGTCAATATCAGTAGTTCTTAGTAAACATTCATAGCTAAATTAAGTACTCAACCAGTATAAGGCATTTTTTCCCTCCCCTTCTAGGATTTTGTTAGAATTCTCATTTTTCCAAGGAATAGCTTCACTACTGATAAAATAAATCCAAGCTAACATGTAGAGGTGGATGAAAGGACTTAAAGCCATACCTAGAGACGTTTCATTTGTGCTACACACAAAACATTATCAGAACAACACAGGCAAATATGAATAATTTTTAAAATGCTAATTAATTTGATTATAATAATATGATTAATTTTGCATTATGGGTTAACATTCACCTTCTGCACTTCGTCTTTTTTCCTTGACATGTTCTTGAGCTGCACAGATAATCTGTCTTACCACTTCAAGTGAAGCCAATTGAATAGAGGGTGATTCTCGGGTCAAAATTACTCGATGTAGTACATTCAACAACTCGATGCCCAAATCCTATCATAGAAAACATTTAGGGGAAACTGTATTGGAAATCACATACCTTCTTTTTAAAAATATTAATATTAAATGCCATGAAAAAATTCAAAATGGGAATATAACAAATTGTTCACAAAAAATAAAGGTGTAGGTACAACAAAGTTAGGTAACACTTTTTCCACTTCAAATTGACCCCATACTGGTTTTTGTCCAATCTTGCAGAAGATGGCACTATGATAAAAGACCATTTTCCTAAAATGGGAAAATGGAAAGGGAAACTTCCAAAGCAAGATGAGAAATCTGGCTAAAGGAATGTGGTAAGCACTGCCATCTAGATTTCCAGATCTGTACTGAGGTTTCTAGCAATAACAAAAATGACAGAGAAGGATGACATTAAAAGTGGTAAGTTAATAATCATAGAATGGATATCTCTCTAAAGAAAACAACCACAACAACAACACTGGGACACCTGAGTGGCTCAGTTAAGTGTGTCTGCCTTCAGCTCAGGTCATGACCCTGGGGTCCTGGGATGCAGCCCCATGTCAGGCTCCCTGTTCAACAGGGAGTCTGCTTCTTCCTCTCCCTCTATTCCTCACCCCACTCATGCACACTTTGTCACTCTCTCTCAAATAAATAAACTCTTTAAAAAGAAGAATAAAAAGTTTAGAATTTATTCTAAAGTAAATTCAAGTCGGGGAGGATGCTGTTTAGTAATTTAAACCTAATAAAAACCAGTGTTAATAGGTTAAATTATAGTCTATACAGAGAGAAAATCATAGTTGCTCTTAGGAAATAAGTTAAAGAAAGTGCCATACTTTCATAGTGATCCTATTATCATGGTCACAACTGGGTCAGATATTAGTGTCTGATTCCACCTATAGACTAGCCAGTAGTTTCTTTAAAAACCAGGAAGCAGAACTCAGCCAACAGGGGATGCTCTGTAATAGACATAATAACTACATGAACCAAGTAGATTCTCTCTTGGGAAAATGGAATATAAGATACAGATTATAGTATACAAAGAACAGAATACACTGAAGCCGCAAAATACAAAGGAAGGCAGGCTATATGTAACTAGTGGCTACTATACCGGCCACTGCATTACAGCCCATCCTCTCATTGTTGAAAGTTCAACTACAGAATGGCTGTACTGAGTGGTCAGAGACATGCCTGCTCCTAGATCAGTATAGTTGCTGACACCGCTCTAGCTCTGAGAGATCTAGTCTTGCAGCAGTTTAGTTTTAGTTTTCTTTTTTTACTTCTCTGTATTCGTGTTCTGTTTGCTGTAGTAACCTGAACATGTTTTTATTCCTGTTCCTTGAAAACTACAGGAAGCCTAATAACAAAAACCAAGAAATCACCTGATCACTGCCAATTTTAGATCTGGGCCAAGGAACATCTAGAAGGGCCTGTAAGGCATGTAAACAAGCAGTAATGCTTTCCATGGTTGCATCTGAGCGTAAGGAACACAGAAACTCCACACTTATTCCTGTAGAAAAAAGAAAAAGAGAAGCTTCTTTGAGATTAATTTATCAAGTTAAGGAATTCATTTTATATTTAGATAAGATATACAATTAAGCTTAGCACAAAGGTAAAATAAAACACAATGAATTTAAGACTAAACAATTAAGACTAAACACCCTGGGTGGCTCAGCGGTTGAGTGCCTGCCTTTGGCCCAGGGTGGATCCTGGAGTCCCAGGATAGAGACCCATATCGGGCTCCCTACATGGAGTCTGCTTCTCCCTCTGCCTGTGTCTCTGCCTCTCTCTCTCTCTCTCTCTCTCTCTCTCTGTGTGTGTCTTTCATGAATAAATAAAGATCTTTAAAAAAAAAAAGATTAAGCAATAAAGCAAGTTTTTTAGTTGTTTTTGTCAACTGGTACATGAAGAAATCAGGCTTGTGCACTACAGTGTACTGCTATGAAATAGTTCAAAGATGCAAAAATTATAATAAAATTACACTAGAGAGCTTAATGTGTAGAGTTTTTTATTAAAAAAAAAAATTGGGGGTGTCAGCCCCGGTGGCCCAGCGGTTTAGCGCTGCCTTCAGCGCGGGGTATGATCCTGGAGACCTGGGATCGAGTCCCACATTAGGCTCACAGGATGGAGCCTGCTTCTCCCTCTGCCTGTCTCTGCCTCTCCCTCTGTGTCTGTCATGAATAAATAAAAAAATTTTTTTTTAAAGATCTTTATTCATGAGAGACACAGAGGGAGAAGCAGAGACACAGGTAGAGGAAAAGCAGGCTCCCCGTGGGGAGCCTGATAAGGGACTCGATCCCAGGACCTCCAGGATCATGACTGAGCCAAAGGCAGACGTTCAACTACTGAGCTGTCCAGGCGTCCCTAAAAGAAATGTTTTGTTGTTGTTGTTGTTGTTGTCTTGTTTTTTGGTAACCTGAATCTTTGACGTTTTATGTATATTGAAATTCAATTTCCCAACCTATAGTATAACACCCAGCACTTATCCTGACAGGTGCCCCCCTCAGTGCCCATCACCCAGTCACCCCATGCCCCTGCCCACCTCCCTTTCCCCAACCCTTTGTTCGTTTCCCAGAGTTAGGATTCTCATGGTTTGTCTCCCTCTCTAATTTTTCCCATTCGTTTTCCCTCCTTCCCCCGATAATCCTTTCACTATATTATAATCTCCATATAAGTGAAACCATATAATGTTTGTCCTTCTCTGACTGACTTATTTCACTCAGCATAATCCTCTCCAGTTCCATCCACGTTGAAGAAAATGGTGGGTATTTGTCCTTCTAATGGCTGAGTAATATGCCATTATATATATGGACTGCATCTTCTTTTTTTTTTTTTTAATTTTATTTATTTATTCATGATAGACATAGAGAGAAAGAGGCAGAGACACAGGCAGAGGGAGAAGCAGGCGCCATGCCGGGAGCCTGACGTGGGACTCGATTCCAGGACTCCAGAATTGCGCCCTGGGCCAACGGCAGGCGCCAAATCGCTGAGCCACCCAGGGATCCCCTGGACCGCATCTTCTTTATCCATTCATCTTTCGATGGATACCGAGGCTCCTTCCACAGTTTGGCTATTGTGGGTATTGCTGTAATAAACATTGGGGTGCAGGTGTCCTGGTGTTTCACTGCATCTGTATCTTTGGGGTACCCCAGTAGTGCAATTGCTGGGTGGTAGGTAGCTCTATTTTTAACTCTTTGAGGAACCACCACACAGTTTTCCAGAGTGGTTAAAATAGGCCCCATGCCCAATGTGGGGCTTGAACTAATGACCCTGAGATTAATAGTCACATACTCTATCAACTGAGCTAGGCAGGTGCCCCAACATGTAGAGTTTCATAACTTTGTTCTTACTAAAATTTCTTGAATTTTTTTTAAAAGATTGTATTTATTTATTTGTGAGAGACACGGAGAGAGAGGCACAAACACAGGCAGAGGGAAAAGCAGGCTCCCCATGGGAAGCCCAAAGTGGGACTGGATCCTAGGGTCCCGAGATCACGCTCTAAGCTAAAGGCAGATGCTCAACCATTGAGCCACCCAGGCGTCCCTAAAATTTCTTGAATTTATTGAGTGAATATCATGGATCAAGCACTGCAATCTTTACATATACCATTTCATTTCATTTCATTCTCACAATACCTGAGGAAGCAGGCACTTTTTTTTTTTAAAGATTTTTATTTTTAAGTAATCTTTATACCCAAAGTGGGGCTTGAACTTAAAACCCTGAGTTGAGATCAAGAGTCACATGCTCCATAGTATTAATAACACTCTTTCTGACAGGGAGATGAGCACATAGAGCTTAAGTTACTTAATTTGTTCAATGTCAATTACAATGGGGTACATGAAGAATTTAAACTGAGGTAGTAAAACTGCATACCTTATGCTCATAGTAACTGCCATCCTTCACTCTGTAAGTTTATTTTTTTATTTTTTATTTTTTTAAAGAGTTTATTTATTTATTCATGAGAATACACAGAGAGGAGAGAGAGAGAGGCAGAGACACAGGCAGAGGAAGAAGCAGGCTCCACGCAGGGAGCCCGACATGGGATTCGATCCGGGGTCTCCAGGATCAGGCCCTGGGCTATAGGCGGCGCTCAACCACTGAGCCACCAGGGCTGCCCTATAAGTTTGTTTTTAAAAAGCTCCTGTCTCAAGGCAAATGGAAACAAAATTTTAATATACTCAACGATATAGGAAATGTGGTCATGTCTGGTCTGACAAATAATAACAGAAGTTTGAACCACAAAGCTTATTTAATTTAATCTTTTGCCTCTGTAACCCTTATATTTCATTTAATCGATAATTTCTTTATAGGTAGTGATCTAAATGGGTTGTTTTCTAAGAACTAGCTAAAATATGAAAAACATTTCCTTCATTTATTCTAGAAATTCACTCTTAGATATTTGACTTTATTTTTTAATATATTTCACTTTAAAAATGAAATTTTGGGAAAGCCAAAAAATGGGTTAAACTTCATAATCTAAAAATTTCGTCTCTTTGGCTTTAAATATTTGCTTGCAATTTTGTACCTTGAATATATTTTCTTGAACCTTGCAATCCTTGAAAATGCAGGTAGGAGGCAGGAGGTGGGATGGGGTTTACAGGTGGACTCAGTATACCAATATACTCAGTATATTTGTATTTTTTAATATAGAGAGAAAGAAATTTAAAAAATTTATAGACACCACACAAACCTTTAAAAATTGTGTGGAAAAAACTAGGATTGTCTTACAATTCCTATAATTCATTCAACATGATGCTAAAGCCAGCTTGTAATGGGATTCCAGACTTAATGAAATCTTCAATTCTGTAAATTACTCAATTATACTCAATTATATCAAGGTTATCACTAACACCTAACAAAGATGAAATAATAACCACCAAGAGCTGATAGGCAGTGAGGCACAATTCAAGAAAAACTTTATAGGGTTGGAAGCTTGTTAGCTCTTTTACTGACCTAAAATAAGATGGAATCTATCAGTGCAGACATCTTCAGGGGACTTAACTGTAGCTCCAGATGATGAACCCTGACACATGGAAGTTGGTGTTACAGGTCTTGAAAGATGAGCTGCTTCTTCATCCGGATCAGCAACAACAAAACCTGTGCTGGTAAGCCACAATGCTGTAGCATGCAGAATAAGCGCCCAGGAGTTGTAATAATGTAATTTTGCATTTTCACTAGTCTCTGCTGTGTAGAAAGCACCACCTACAAAAAAGCAGCAGCAGTTTCAGGAGGAAGAAAAGAGATTAGTTCCCACTATGTTTTCTCTCTTCTCTATTACACGATAACAGACCATTCCCATCATCCCAAAAGTTCCTTTATGGAATTTACATGTGACGTGTGTTTGAAACAAATGTGCTGATATCCATTTACCTATTTAAAAGATTAACATTAACATTTTGCCTTTCTAAAAAAACAAACAAAAGAAATACAAACATTTTACTTCTTAAATCATTTATTTATTTTAAAAAAACAACAAAACCCTAAAACTTTGTTATACCATTAATTCTATCCCTCCTGTAATCACTTTCCTCAAGTCAGTGAGTCACTGCCACAATAGATGCTTGTATTCATAATAGATGTTTACAATAGATGTTTATATTCATAAATAACATGTGCTATTATTTTAACTTTTTAAAAGGCATCATATGGTAACCTTTTTGAACTTGTATTTTTCATCGAATTTTATGTTTTTGAGATTTACTTATGTTGCTTTATGTCTATCATTCACTAGTAGCTGACATACTGTGCCAATGAATCAATTTATTTCCATTTTGATGCTACTGAAAAAGTACAATGGACACTCTTTATCTCTCTGTGTATAATTCCAGTTAAAATTTTTTTTTTTTATTTTATGATAGTCACACACAGAGAGAGAGAAAGAGAGGCAGAGACACAGGCAGACGGAGAAGCAGGCTCCATGTACCGGGAGCCCCACGTGGGATTCGATCCCGGGTCTCCAGGATCGTGCCCTGGGCCAAAGGCAGGCGCCAAACCGCTGCGCCACCCGGGGATCCCCTCCAGTTAAATTTTTAATAGAAGTTGTCAGGTCGACCTGAAATTCATATCCAAGAGGAAAAAAAAGGGAATTTTGGAATAACAGGAAGAGTAAAAGTGGCTACCAAATATCTAATCCAAAAAATGCAGATTAATAACTGACTACAAAATTAGATGCCTATTCCATTCACACACACAAAATCTAGTTGCACTAAAGCCCAAATTGTAAAGTATAAAATTGTAATGCTTCTAGGTCTTTATGATCTTTAAAAAAACCCCACTTATCAGGTATTATAAAAAACCACAAACCATAAATGACTGATTACACTAACTTTAGAAAGATAAAAGAATAAGCTATAGACTTGGAAGGCACATAATCACAAAATAATAATACTGAAATTATAGAAGGGATTAACAATTCAGTAAAATCATGACAAATACCAAGTAGAAAATGGACAAAGATTATGACTAGGTGACTGATGGAAGAATAAACTTAGCACATAAACCTATGAAATTATTATTATTTTTTATTTTATTTATTCATGAGAGACACAGAGAGAGAGAGAGGCAGAGACAAAGGCAGAGGGAGAAGCAGGCTCCATGCAGGGAGCCTGACATGGGACTCGATCCCGGGACTCCAGGATCACGCCCTGGGCCAAAGGCAGGCACTAAACCGCTGAGCCACCCAGGCGCCCCCAGCACATAAACCTATTAAAAAAGGTTTTCAATATACAAAATAACAAAATAAAACAATGAAAAACTACTTCATATCCACCTAATGGACAGAAATTATTAAGCGTGACAACATATAATGGTAGAAGATGTAGTGAAACAGAAACATGCTACCGGTGGGCATATAAATGGTTATAACTGCTTTGGAGAGCAATCTGGCAGTATCTTATAAGGTAAGATGTGCATGCCTTATTACCTAGCAGGTCAACTTCAGGGGTACCATCCTGAAGCAATTCTCACATGTTTATTCTATCTATAAATGGAAGTTATTATAGGGAAAATGTTTCAGATAAACATTACCTACTAAAGGATAAATTCTGAAAAAAGTTACTGATTGTCACTCTAAGAATTATGTACATATTTTACAAACTCCTTACCTTCAACAGGAAGTTGGGAGGCAAATTCTGAAGGCAAAGTTAAGAGAGCAAAATCCTGAAGTGCAGCAAGCCAGAGCCTACTCAGTGTGCTCAGGTCTGTGTGGACTAAGTCAAGCAGTCCATCTGTTGAATGTGGCCCATTTCTGACACTCTCTTCTGAACAGGGGATAGTCTTCAAAGGTTGTCTGTGGCTTTTATGTCTTTCTACAGCAATTATGTAGACCTGTGACAGGGTTAATTTGTAAATAGGAAGATCTTGTACCCATTATAAGGTGCTGTAATATTTTTATCTTGCCCAGGAGACAGACCTTACCTTTGAGCATACTAGATTTCAAATGCACTCTGATACCAAGATGGTATACACATGTAACCACACATACAAACAGGAGTAGAAAGATCCACAAATATTCCCTCAATGAGATGCATTATGGATAGCAAATACTTGACAAATATGCTACCATTCTGCACTTTTATATCCTTGACAGCTCTAACTAAATGATCACAACATTCTTTCCACTAAACCTCGTTGTAGCCCTATAATCCACTTCAACATATGGCTTCAGGGTCCATTTCTGAACTGCGATAAGCTGAAATACAGAAAATATTTTCTATTTCAAAGTCAGTACTAAATTACTACAAAAAGTTTACATAAATAGATTGAACATGGATTATTTATAGGACTACAGAATGTAAGTATTCAACAGAGGAACAGAGGATACAGCATTTACTATCCCTTTATCTTTAACTCTAAAATTCAAAACACTGAAAAGTAATTTCAATCTGGTAGCAAACTAGATTGAATTTATGTGAGGTTATTTATAATTTCTATTCAACATAATGTGAATATTCAAACATTTTACTACAGATATATTAATGTGCTTGATTACAGATTCTGTGATATTGCCTCAATTTCCTGGAGAGATGTATGAAATATGCATTGTGTTACTTTTCAAAAATTCCCCAAATTCTGACTTCCAAATAATCTGACTCCAAAGACATTAGATAGCAGATTATAGACCTCAATTATACACAAACTTTTGGTCAGTCATTATTTTCACTGAGGAGGAAATGGGAGATAATGGCTTACGCAGGAGCACAGAGATTTAAGTTATTATAAAAAACACTATATAAGTAGAGAATTATTTATACAATAGGTTACAAAGATTAGAAAATTTTTTTGCTCTACTAAAAGCAAATGTTTAAAAGCATACAGTGTTGACTATTAGAGTGCATGTAAGTTCCAGCTTACTAAATCTAGGCAGAACTATTTCCTAACCAAGGTATGTCAAACCTAAATAATGACAAAAATAGACTCCAATTTTGAGGTTTTAATTTGCTTTAATGGAGAAAATGCTTTCTTACATATTGGTTAATTCTCTCAGTCGCAATCTGAGGCTACATATCTTCACTAAAATGATACATAAGAGCAGCCCGGGTGGCTCAGCAGTTTAGCACCGCCTTCAGCCCAGGGTGTGATCCTAGAGACCTGAGTTCGAGTCCCACCGTCGGGCTCCCTGCATGGAGCGTGCTTCTCTCTCTGCCTGTGTCTCTGCCCCTCTCTCTGTCTCTAATAAATAAATAAAATCTTAAATAAAATAAAATTAAATTAAACTAAACTAAAATAAAATAATAAAATATGAACTGAGCCTGGCTAGTGTGGGAACTGCTGAAGCTCCAATGGTGGGTATATATGAATGTATTATATTATTCTATCTACTTTCATATAAGCTCAAACATTTTCATAGTAAACTTAAAAATTATGTACCTTTCTTCCTGATTAAAAAAAGTAGATAAACATCTTCCTACAATATTTCATTAATTTTGGAAAATGACTATTTTATATTCAAAAGTCACTGTATGAAAGAACACTAAAAAAAAAAAAAAAACACTGACATATGTGTGTAGAATTGATACGACATACAAACAAACCCCATTTCCAAAAGTTGATTTCCATTGGTTATTATAGTCTCTCTGGCTCATGGCTACGCCTTCTTAAAGTAGCAGATAAAAGGCAATGAAGAATGTTTTAGAATGCTTGGCTAAAAAAAATTAATTAACATATAAAGAAATCTCATGTTGAAAGCCTTTTGTTAACCTTAAAAATGGACTTAGTTGTGTTTAAAATAGTTAATTTCAGTTTTTAGCCTATGGTCTTTATTAACAACTTCTAAAATTCCAGTTATAAATGGAGAAGCACTAACCTCTGCCCAGGCTTTCAGCACAGCTAAGATCTCCATGGTAGAAGCACTTTCATTATATAAGTGACTCAGAGCCTCTTTTCCAGCCTGTATTTTTGTTAATGATGAAACAAGCAACTGATGAACTCTTCGTAAATCATTAAGGTCACTTACAACTCCACTTGCTATCCAGGCACTGCAAACCTGGTTTTTAAGAAAATCAAAAGTTACATTTAAAAATTATAGATACCTCCTCTCTGAGTTCAGCAGAGTTCAGCCATATCTTAGGAATCTAGACACTGAAATCATCTTGCTGTAAGGAAACCCAACAGATCCTGCTGATAACGCCAGGCAAAAGCCAGGATTTCAAAAGGGAACAAAGTTTAAGGTTGAAGCAAGGAAACCAGTGTCAATAAGTATATAAATCAAAGAGTTTCAGATGTTATTAATATGGAGAAATGAAGCCATGAAAGGTACCACTTTCATAAATGTTTGGATTTACATTTGAACTAAATCTTCAATCTTGATTATTTCATCTTACTATTTTAAAAGCAGTGATGTTGGTTAATTAATATAACTGTTGAAAGATAAATAATTATCAGAGGCTGTCTGGTTTTCTTGGATGTCACAGTATTTCTCTTTTTCTAGAGAAAATTAATTTTTCCTCTTCCATCTATTTATTCAGTTCCTGTCTCATTTCACAAAATATTTTAGTGGCTTAAGGCAAGGGCACAAATAATGAAGTGATAATAGAGACTTGGCACAACATTTATTTATTTAATTGAGAGGCAGCAAGAGCACACGCACACTCGCCAAGAGAGAGCATGGGCACGTGGAGGAGGGGGAGAAGGAGAGTCTTAAGTAGACTCCATGCTGAGTGTGGAGGCCGATGAGGGGCTCAATTCCATGACCCTGAGATTACAACTGGAGCCGAAACCAAGAGTTAGATGCTTAACCAACTGTGCCACCCAGATCCCCTCAGTATGAGATTTAATATACTTCTTTGAATATTCAAGGTATGAAACATACCCTAAACACAAGTGAATAAAATAAAGTTGAAAGAACGGACTGAAGTTAAGCTTATTCCATTATGTTTATAAATAATTCGATTCAAGCCAGTTCTGCTTTTAATTACTGCAGGTCATTTAGGGATGGATATTGAGTATTTGATAATCATTCCTAGAAAAGTAATATTTTTTAAATCCATCACTGGTTAAATAAATTATGACATAGCCAACACTGGATTACCATGCTGTTACACAAAAGGAGGGGGAAATTCTCTAAATTTAAAAAGTAAAGGAAAAGGAGCAGCTGAGAATGAATGGTCTGACAACTGTAATGTAGAACCCTTGGTATCAAATACAAACTGGAGAACTGCATAAGAGAGGGTTTTACTTCTTAGGCTTTGTCTTTTTAACCATTTACCTGACATGCTTTGGCAGTGACATCAGGTGGCGTCTCTGAAGTGAAGGCTGGCCTAAGTGCAGCTCCTACCTGGCAACAAGATATGAAATATCAAGCATCAATAAGTAAAATAACACAAACTCTTTTTAATATTTTAAAATTATTTGTTTATAATAGGTATTCCAGACACCTATTATTTTTGACTGTCCAGTATATCTTCTTTTAGATAAGAACACCTCAATTTTCCTTTGGGGAACCTTTTCTCTCACTCACTCTTCGCCCATATTGTTGCCTCAGAGCTGGAGAGCACTGCCTGACTCCAGAGACCCAAGCAGGGTCAAGGTCTCCTGAAGACACTTGCTGAGAGTACTGGGACAGAAGCACAGACTCTTTTTAAGACTGGGTGCTAAGAACGGGGATGCCTGGGTGGCTCAGTCCGTTAAGTGTCTGCCTTTGGCCCAGGTCATGATCTCAGGATCCTGGGATCAAGTCCAGCTTTGGGCTCCCTGCTCAGCAGGGAGTCTGCTTGTCCTTCTCTCTCTGCCCCTCTCTACTGTTTGTGCTCTCTCTCTCAGATATAAAAAAAAAAAAAAAAAAAAAGATGGTGCTAAGAGAGCCATCTTGATACCACTTGGAAAGAGCAAACTCGAGAATAAAGCCTGTGTAGAGGAAAGCAGAGCCAACTGAGATTCTTGAAAACAATTTTCCTTTTCAGCTTAAGTGAGCTGCAATTATATTTCTATCATGTGCAGTTGTTTTTTTAAAGCAAGTCCTATAGCCAGCTCAAACTCACTATCTTGAGATCAACAGTCCCTTACTGAGCCAGCCAGGCACTCCTCATTTGCAATTTTACCATGGCTAAAAATATGAGAACTGAAATGAGAGTTGAATTGTAACATTTCATTCGAATATGATACTTCTATGTAACTCCAAGCCCTTTCTTTTGCTTTCTTCCAGAGCATACTTGGGCATTTCCTGCTGGGAAGATGTGATGGAAACTGCTAACTAACTGGTGAACTGCTCCTGTCTCTCTTTCCTGCTAGCTGACAGAAGCTGCCACTGAATCATAATGAGAGGTAGGAAAGGATGAATGCTACTGGAGGATTACATGTGATGTGTGTGATGGAACATTTTATGATTCTGTTATCTTTCTTGTTCTTCCTACATTGCTCAATGCCCAGTAAAACATCAGTTAAAATGATTATAGAACTAGTAATAGAAGCCTGAATTCTTTTCTAAGCTGAGAGAAAAAAACAAAAGGTTACATTTATTTCAGGAATGATGATTTTAAGGTAAGACATGCATGTAGGCTAAATGGAATATTTAGTAATGATTTAATGTTATTTTAAGAATATTCAGACATTTTGTAAAGAGTTGAATTAGCAAAGTCCTTTATTCCCCCAAATTACCAAGAAAGTTTTAATTATTAACCTTTAACCTTATAAAAGACCTGTTTTAGGTACATTTTGCTTTTACTTGGAGATTTCTTCTTCACACATATTTTTCTATGTACTGATTATACTGGTGATATATTAGCAGAGATATATACTCATTTATGTATTAAAAAGTGACATGCCAATTAGTTTCACAGACTTTTTATCCCAAGTGTTTAAAAATAAAATTCTCTAACCGAAAGTGCTTACATTGGCTTGATACTGTTCCAGAATCACATGACCTGGAAACTCTGGTTCTGGAATAGCTGCAAATCGCCGAATAACAACTAATAGTGTTTCAAGGCCAGAAAGTCGGAGCTGGTCACTGTGATCTGTGGCAGCCATAAAGGCCATGCGAATTAAGTCGGCAAGATGTAGCACCAAAAAGTCATCTACAAGATTAAAAAAGTCTTATCAAGAAAAAGCATATGCTGGAACTAAGATTTACATTAAATGATCATTTCTCCTCCTTATAATTTCAGACTTTTTTAGACTTGCTTTTAAATACCTCTGATTTGATTTACTATTTCGTTGTACTGTTTGTTAAATACAGACTTTAAAGCTGGATTTGCTGCACTACTGCAAATAATCACACACAAAAAACTCCCAAGGTAAACAATTATGCAGCTATTCAAAAACCAAAGGCAAAATTAGCATCCTTTAAAAGAGTGCTAACTACCTTCAATAAAAACCTTTTTCAGACTTTCTGATAAAAGCACTTTAGAAGTATTTAGGAAACTTTGGGTGCTGATGAGTTAGGCAGTAATTAAACAGTATAACTTGATGTAACAGTAATTACATCAAGTTGAATCTGAAAGACTTCAATGTTCCTTTTGAAAAAGTTTTATGTGGTTATTTAAATGGATTAGGTTATGTTATTTCTGTATGTCTTAGTGCACGTACAAATGATATGAATATAAAAAATATTTGTAGCTATGAAATTATAAACGAGCATTCCTTTCATTCCTACAATACTTTCTTTGGTATAGTAATTCTACTGGGGAGAGACATAGGACAATCACTTAACAATATTCCAATGATAAAATGTTCAGGGGTACAACTACCTTTACTTAAAATATACCTGGGACTAATTTTAATAAGAATGTTATAGATCACAACAAAGAGACCAACTCATCTTAGTAAGTGCCAATTACAATTTTAATTGGGAAGAAAGGAATCAATAAGCATCTATTATGTACTAGTTTTATACCTGTCAGTATCTAGAATGGTACTCATCATAAATAAAGAGACTCAAGAACCACTTGTTTGAAAAATCATTAAAACAGAGATACCTAATTCATATTCCCACACTGGCAATAGTAACATCTTGCTATATAATTCTTTTGTCTGGTAAAAAAGAATCATGAAACCAAAATAATCTATAAGCAAAATTACTGTAAGTTAGAATTCAGAAAATAAATTTTGAGTGTTAGCTAATGTATGTACTACTTTCTAAGAACATGATTATTCTCTATAAACTTGTCACATACAAGTCCATTAAACAAAAGTGAATAACAACTTAAGAAGCTAAATCATTGAAAATGTGTATAAGCATTAAAATTATGCTAGCTTCAAAGATTATGCAAATATTAGTCAAATTTCATAATTTCAAGGAATACAAACTACTTTCTAGTTGTATTTTTTAAATTAATATTAAAAACACAAGCAGACATTTCTATGTACATACTCTGGTTTTTTCATTTTTATGCCACTTACTTCTTGAATCCCTTTTTTTCATTTCTTGTGCTAAAGCAATGTCAAAATGTGCGCTGTGTGCATTCTCACACTGGTTAATTATCCTACAGACACATTCGGCAGCAAAGACTCTAGTAGCCCAACGAGGATTGGTGAAAGGAAAAGACTTGTCATCATTTCCAGTGGTCAGAACTGAAGCATCATCCCCTTTATCTCCTTCCTCTTCTTGCATTGTATCCACACAAGTCACAGTTGTAAAATCTTTCATCAAGGGATAATATATGTAATTACATCAAATATAAGATATATTTATAAAGTAACACAAATGATTTCAAATTCATACTAGAATTGTTGATCAATCATACATCTTTAACAATGTAAAATAACCACATAAAATACAAACCAATTACATCTAATAACTACAGACAACAGTGGTATCTAAAAAATGCTGTTAAGAAATGTTCTAGGTCAAAGTGATAAAGTTGTTTGATTATACTCAAAGTGAAAAACAAAACATGGTAATACAGATATGATGCTAAATACTAGGATAATTATTAATTCCCTATATAGATAGTTACTTAAGGAACCTCAAAATTCTCTGGCATGGAGCACGGTGGTTATACTAAGAAGGTTATTTTAACAGTAGGGCCTTGAACAGATAAAAGGTTCTCGAACCCACTGAAAATGTCCGAAAATATTTTTCTTAGGATAGACTCATTGCTGTCATTTATAGTTTCATAATGTCCAAATGGCCAGAGCCAGTGAGCATTTTTATTTTTTAAATAGATAGAGCTCACATGCACATACATGTGTGGGTGAGGGGGCAGATAGAAAAGGAGAGAGAGAATCCCAAGCAGGCTCCTTGCTTGGTCAGTAACACAGGGCCCAACACAGGGCCCAACACAGGGCTGGATCTCACAACCCTGGGATCATGACCTGAACTGAAATCAAGAATCATGCTCAATAGACTGAGCTGTTCAGGTGCCCCTATTTCCTCTTCATATTAACTTATTAACTCTGTTTAACTTAACTAATGCTATAAAAAAGCAACATTTTTTCCCTTAAATCATCTTGTATATGAATATTTTTTGAATGTGTTATGAAAGCGAGTATGTCACAAAATTATGGCAAAGTCCTGTCTTAAGACTAAGATAATAAACAATATAGACTGAAATGTGTGTTTTCCTAATAAGAAGGGATATAGCCAAACTACAAAGGATAAAGAACAAATGGCAAAATAAAACTGAACAAGTAAGCGCAAGTATGATGTAGAAGTATAAAAAAACAACAGGTGAGACACCAGAGAAGTAATCAACCTGTCTATCTAGGTACATAATAGATTTTCTTTCAAAGAAGTCCTTGTAAGTCTCAAGTAGTGGTGAGAGTCTTTTAACAGAGGGAAACATATGATGATTCATAACAGAGTTGAAAGAATGAATATAAATCAGTGGAAGAGAATAGGACCAAGGTAGACAGTGGAGAATATTAAAAAAAATTTTTTTTTAAAATACCTTGCTTCCTTTCACATAATTCAGATACATATTAAATTATAAGGCTTGGGTAACTAATTTTAAGTGCTACTGAAATACAGTAGGAAGCTGGATTTTATTATTTTAAAGATTTTATTTATTTGAGAGAGAGAGAATATGAGCAGTGGGAGGAACAGAGGGAGAAGGACAAGCAAACTGCACTGAACACGGAGCCTGATGCGGGGCTCAATCTCACAACCCTGATATCATGCGTCACTGGAATCAAAATCAAGAGTGGCACACTTAACTTACTGAGCCACTCAGTTGCCCCAAAAGCCAGATTTTAAAGTGAGGTAGGGTAAGGTCTGAATACATCTGTTGTGTTTTGGGGCAAATTACCTAGCCTCTCCAAGTCTGTTTTCTCTTGTGTAAAATGGGATAATACTGCCTATTCACTGGATGGTTAAAGGATTAAATCAGACAAAGTATGTATAGTACTTGGAACAGAACTGATCTTTCTCCTTTCTTCCTCTCATTTACTTTCTCTTACTCCAAAGATATAAATTTGAAAGACGGGATCCCTGGGTGGCGCAGCGGTTTGGCGCCTGCCTTTGGCCCAGGGCGCGATCCTGGAGACCCGGGATCGAATCCTACATCAGGCTCCCGGTGCATGGAGCCTGCTTCTTCCTCTGCCTGTGTCTCTGCCTCTCTCTCTCTCTGTGACTATCATAAAAAAAAAAAAAAAAAAAAAAATCTTAAAAAAAATAAAATAAAATAAATTTGAAAGACTGTAATACACTTTCTCACTAACAATTATCTTATACTGACAAAAACATTAGGAAATAATAACACTATTTTCTAACCCTGTTTAAAATCAATATTACTGAGTGTATAGGAACTTGCTTGCTCAAAATGTAACTTTTGATGATTTTTCTATTAAGTGGATTTGATGCGATCTCTCAAATATTATGTATGAAAACAAATGATGCGGCTTCTCTAAGTCATGTCATCACTTTTGCACTTTTAGCTTGTTTTATACAAGGAAGTCATAAAGATAATCAGAAGAATAAAAAAACCCACAGACATAATTGTTAGATGTGAACAGTAGAATCCTTCTTTTTTTTTTTTTTTTTTTTAAAGATTTTATTTACTTATTCATGAGAGACACAGAAAGAGAGGCAGAGACACAGGCAGAGGGAGGAGAAGCGGGCTCCATGCAAGGAGCCCGATGTGGGCTCAACCACTGAGCCACTTAGGCATCCCTAAACACTAGAATCTTCATTTGAAAAAAGCAAAAGCAATTACAGTCCAAATACTCAGACAAAATTGATGAATTGTCACCAGCAAATAATTTTATATATTATTTTCATTTTCAATTTTATTCCACGGTAACCATCAATACTTACCAGCTGATGCAGCAAGTACATCTTTACAAAGCTTTAACCAGAAGGAGAGCTTATCCACTGCCATAGATGTAAGCATATGATTTAAAGTCTCTTTGATATCATGGCATAACTTCTGGTCTGTTTCTTTATCTAGTAAGGTCAACAACGCCCCTTCAAGGCCCACTTCTCTGATGTTAGCATCTGACAAGAAGAAAATCGATGATCTAAGTAATACAGAAAACAAAACTGCCATATGAGAAGCACACATATTCAAAAGCTATTAAAATATTACATGCAAATATTCTCATTGCAAAGTAATGAAGCACCTCAAAGGAGAAACATAAGCCTTGGTTTAGCATCTACTTCCTCTAATTCTGAAAGTGCCAAAAGAGTAAATAAATTTTCTCTTGAAAATTTAACTTATTTAGCATTTATGAAAGCATCTAGATTCTAAATATTATGCTACTATTACACTATTTTGAAAGAGAAATTATCTTTTTTTTAAAAAGGATTTTATTTATTCATGAGAGACAGAGAGAGAGAGAGAGAGAGGAACAGACACAGGCAGAGGGAGAAGCAGGCTCCATGCAGGGAGCCCGATGTGGGACTCAATCCCGGGTGTCCAGGACCAGGCCCTGGGCTGAAGGCAGCGCTAAACTGCTGAGCCACCCCAGCTGCCCAAAAAGAGCCTTCAGCGTCCCCGTTGGGGAATCGAACCCCGGTCTCCCATGTGACAGGCAGGGATACTCACCACTATACTAATGAGGAAAACTGCATGAGTTCTTAACTGTATTTTACTCATAGAGCTAATTCAAGAATTCTAGGAACATATATCAGCATGTTTACACAATGAAAGCCAAAGCAAAAGATGTAGATAATTTAAGTGGTGAATATAAACTGAAAATTACTTAGGCATAATGTCTGACATGGTTAGAAGATTAAAATTTCTCTGGTTAAGGTAAGTCATCGTTTTCATGAGTGTTGCAACCTGTTTGATGACTACTATACTAGTTAAGCAATGCTGATTAACTCAAGTCAGAGTTACTAAGTTTTAATATAATAACAACTAATTTAAGGAGCACAAGTTGACAGTAAAACACATCGATCTGAGAGCTTTAGATACTGGAAAGCTTTGTGAAGCCTGAGACTTCTAAACATGTGACGGCACTTTGGAAACTATATACATAAAAGAGTAAGATATTAATTACCATTACTATTTTTGTAGGTTGTTTGAATTTGTGATGCATATTTGGGTTACTTGCATAATTTTATTTTTTTAAAAGATTTTATTTATTAATGAGAGACACAGAGAGAGGCAGAGACATGGACAGAGGGAAGGCTCCCCATGGGAAGCCTGATGCGGGACTCAATTCCAGGACTCCGGGATCATGACCTGAGCTGAAGGCAGATGCTCAACCACTGAGCCACCCACGCGTCCCTACTTACATAATTTTAAAATAAAGATATACATACTTAAAACAAATGGCTAAGAAATCCTTTAATTCAGCTCTAAAATAAAGAGGTATAAAATAAAGAAGGTAAAAAACTCTCTAACCCGAAGAAGATTCATCTATGATAAATTTTATTAAATTAGATTTCAGAGGACGAAAGGTACATATGGCAAACTACTTAAAGAATCCAACTTTAATTGATTGTTGTGAAAAAACTTGTTCTAAAATCTGAGAGGCTCTCAAATTTCAATATACATTAACAGGGATTATAAAACCTAGGTAAAAGATTGCTGCTTTCCACTCCTAGATTTTTGGTTAAGCAGACTTGTGATGGGGTCCAATAATTTGCATTTCTAACAATTCCTCAGTGAGGTGGATATTGCTGGTCTGGGGGCCTAAGTTGAAAACCATTGCTCTAAACCAGTAACATCACTTGCTAAAATGACAGTGATTGTTAGCAACTAGGTTTAAGACATTATATATTAAGTTTTAAATTTCATTTTAAAAACTCATGTTTATATGGAAGATTTAAAATTAAAACAGTCATTTGAGCTGGAGATAATGCTGATGAAAAAGTCTTACCAGAAGTCAACTCTTCTCTGTTGTCTTTAGCAAGCAAAACAGCATGTTCTGAAACTTCAGCTGCTTCTCTCTGTACAAGTTGACGTAAACAGGCCAGTACTGCTCTTCTCAGTAACAAATAGGGACTACAAAGATTCACCTGAAAAATACCATTTGGGAAATGAAAGAGCGGAAATTCTTGGCGGCATTCACAGTAAGTCTAACAGACATTCACTGGATGGATCCCTCCTAATTCTATCCAGCCCATCACTGTACTAGATGCAGTTTATTAAATACACAGAAACTTCTTCAAACTATTCTAGTACATATTTTTTATTATAACCTAGACATAGCTTAAGTACATGCACATGTACTTGATTATGCAATATTCATAAATAAATCCAAACAGAAGCCTCTTGAGTGTTAGAAGACACAAAATTTAATGAACAAAAATAGTTTTGAGAGAAAATACAATTGAGAATTTATTTGTAGCTCATATGTTTGCACTTCATGCAACCTTATAATGTTTTACATTTTCTAAGTAGAAATTTATACAGATCCATATAATGCCTTAGTTATTCTTATTTGTAAAATGGAAATAACACTACCCCATCTCACTGAGCTGTTGCAAAATTAACACAAAGAAACATGCAAAAGGGCTTAGCACAGTACCTGGCAAGTAGTGAGTGTCAATAAATGTTAGTTATTATTAACTATTATTAACAGTCTTTATCAATAGTATTTTATTCAGATGTCATACAGAGTAAGTAAATGCATTTTCAAGTAACGGCAGAAAAGAGTTTTACTCAGAAAACATATTCATCAAAAACACTCTCTAGAGATACACATATATGTACATAGACTTGTACAAATCTAAGAATATTTTTGCTGACACACTCAATACATATTCTTTTTACTGAGAAGTATCTGAACAATGTATCTACTGAGGCTGTATCTCCTAAAGGTAAATGATAGGATTATGATATACCTTAAATGAACAATTAAAACAAGTCAACGTTTTCTGGATACAAATTCTTACTCAGTGATTCATAAATAAAATAAAGTATAGGTTTCTGAAATTTATTTTTTTCTAACTATGGAAGTAAAGAGCAGTTTAGGGTGGTTTATGACAATGAATATGTGTTTTACATTACTGATTTTCCAAACAAAATTTGAGAAGTAATAGCCTAATTCTTATAGTGATCTTTATTTAGATCTGGTGTATATGAGAAAAACAGGACTAAAGTAGGTGAGTTTGTTGAAAAGAACAGAGCATAAATTCTGAGAAAAAGAGCAGGTAGTGACAGCTGGTTTCTGATACATAAGAAATATATGCAAAGACAGTGAAACCCTAAATTTTATCAGAAGCCAAAAGACAGAAAAGATGTGTGAATGTATCAGCAGTGAAACATATCAATGAGAACTGCTTTATAAATATATTCTATTATACCCTCAAGTCATATCATGAACTCAAAAGTGGAAAGAGGAATGCCATTCACAAGTTAATGTCATTCCAATCATGTTAAAGAACCATTGTTAGAAACTAGTATGTAGAGTAACGGAAGAGTTAAAATGTAAAAAAATTAAGTTTACTCATGCCCAAGATTACAGCTGTATTTTACAACAATGACAAAAAAGCATTCTACAAGGCAATTTTAAAGAAAAGTTAATGAATCTACTAATTATTTTCATTGGAGTTGTACAAGCATATAATACAAGGCAGGTGCGGCATTTATTCAGGCTGGTCAAACACTCTTAGAGAAAGCATGCTTAAAAGTACTCTTTACTTGTTTGGAAGAAAAAAGATTAAAGGCGATCACACAAAGCAAAATGGAACATTTAATATCTCCATGTCATTCTCCAGCATTGTATATTGGGAAGAGGAATAGAGTGAGTTAAGGCAAACAAACCGAGCAGGCAAAATGTAGAAATAAAGTCAAACCATAATTACAATTCCTTTCTGAAATGAATATGTAAATCAAAATGATGCAAAATTAAGTGCAAGGACTGAGTGCACCAGCTGGAGAAGGTTAGGGAGGATATGTTTACAGTGGTATTAAATAAACACCATGTAACATGCTACACATACTGGACTTTGCATTAATGGTTAGCTTAAACAAAGAGATGCAGGGGAAAACAAGAACATCTACAACCAAAAAAACGACACAAAGAAACAGCACTGCAAACCTCAAAAAAAGTTAGGAATTGAGGGTCAGGGACCTACCAACACAGAATTATCCAACAAGATCTCCTGCACAAAAACAAATGACAGACTGGTCATGACAAAACCAAAAGATAAATACTAGGATGACTTTGACAACAGTCAGCTAAGCATTAAAATATAAATGTTCATAGAGCTATCATTCAAATTGGCTTAGCTTCAGCTTTAAAAATATGCCACAATTACTTCATTTTCCAACTTTAAAATATGAGTTGAGCTAAGATCTTGGAAATAGTCAACTCAAGATGTAAAGATATAAAATATACAATAACTTAAAAATGTACATTTGTGTAATTAGGTTTTCCTTTGGAATCTCTCATTAAACCTCAATAACAAAGCCAGATCAAGGAGACATGAGTATTAAAGGAGTGATCTGGATTGCATTCACATGAGCAGGAGTACAGCAAGGGACAAAGTTAATGATTTACCTCATCACAAGTTAATTATGGATTTTTTATTCTTGGAAGCCAATTTTTAAAACTAAGAGTACTCAGAATTACTAGTATAGCTAAGACCAAGTTCAGAATGGAAGTTAAACAGCATGCAGTTAGAAGAAAACTCTTTCCAGTAAGATTCTTTCCTAATGACATGTATTCTGAATATTCAAGGAGTTTCAATTAATATGAAAACATTTCATGCTAAATAATTAAGTTCTCTGTACAAAAGAAAATCTGATCATAAAGTTGTTAAACAGAAAAGCAAAAGCAATTTTCTTACTACAGGGAATACTCTAAAATATAATAAATTCAATCAAATAAATTCAGAATAAAAGCTTACTAAAAAATTAATAAAATTAAACTACAGTGATAGCAACTTTTAAATGATTTCTGTATAAGAAAAATTATTTTATAGCTTAAATATTATGAGTAACATGAATAAGATTTGTTAATTGTTAATTCTGATTTTCTCAACTATTTTGAATATTCCTAAAAGAAAAATCTGATAGTAGTCTCTATTATTCTTTATATGTAAACTTTCTCAGTCTGGGGGAAAAAAGTAACAAACTTGGTCAGATCCAATTCATCAAGAATTAGTAGTAAGTTTTGCTATTTTTCAATAAACTTGGTAGATGAATTCATGTATCAATTAAACAAATTTCAAAAGGCTACTAACAAAGTTTCTACTATAATTCTAGAAAAAAAATGGCAGTAAAATGGAGAGTGAAAGTTTGATCAATTTGCAAAGGAGTGACTATTTTTCTTTTTTTTTTTTAATTTTTTTTTTTTAATTTTTATTTATTTACAATAGTCACAGAGAGATAGAGAGAGAGGCAGAGACACAGGCAGAGGGAGAAGCAGGCTCCATGCACCGGGAGCCCGACGTGGGATTCGATCCCGGGTCTCCAGGATCGCGCCCTGGGCCAAAGGCAGGCGCCAAACCGCTGCGCCACCCAGGGATCCCGTGGAGTGACTATTTTTCAATGATTGGTTTTAGTGATGGCTCCTAGAATACAAAGTAATAGTCCTAGGGAAAATTCATTGAGTGGTAAAAGTAAAATCCTTTTTCCAGTTAGTGCTATTTTCTCTACTACATGTTTAACCCAGACAGCAACCAAGTTTCTATCAGAAGTCAGTCACATCCTCCTTTAAAGAGTCTTACATAATCTTGCCTGTGAAAATCACAATGAAGATTAATATAAAGTATAAATTATATGTTAAGAAAATAACATATATGGTTATTAAGTGCTTGAGACATGTGCCTTTATAGGTGGCATCTTGTGTAATCCTTGTGTTTTATAGACAAGGTAGCTAAGGCTGGAAGAGGTTATGGGACTTCCATAAAGCCACGAAGCCAGGAGGTGGTAGAATTAAGAGGTAACCATAACTATAAAGTCAGTATGAAATAAAGAAATGGGAACTGAAAAAGGAGTATAGAAACCTGGATTCTAGACTAGAGCTACCACTACACCTAGGTATGTTAACTTGGGCAAATTATTTGATTTTTTGGTCCTTGGTTTCTTCTTTTATTGGGGAAGTTGGTTTGAAAGACGTCTGAGGTTCTTTCAAGGTGAAATGCTGCATATCCTGCCTCAAGCTTTTATTTATTTTTTTTTTAAAAGATTTTATTTAAGAGAGAGAGGCAGAGACATAGGCAGAGGGAGAAGCAGGCTCCATGCAGGAGCCTGATGCGGGACTCGATCCCAGGACCCCGGGATCATGCCCCGAGCTGAAGGCAGGGGCTCAACCACTGAGCCACCCAGGTGTCCCCTGCCTCAAGCTTTTAAACAAAAAGTCTGTCTAAAGTAATGATGCTCCACTGGCATGTTATTAATGGGAATGTGTTGTGGACATTCTAGGAGAAGTAAAAGCAATGGTGTCAAGTTTTAATTCCAAATGTAACTCAATTTTTGAAACAAGTCACACAGAAATTGGTGATTCTCAAGGTAAATCTTAAAACTACTGACGATTATAAACCACTTTACCAGAACTTTTAGCATATTAAACATATTATTAAAACCCAGACACTGATGCCTTATGCCAACTAGAATATTAAAGAAAAATGTTCTGCCCATCTAGGGTGGACAGAACTTTTTATGTAATTATGTGGAATAACGGAAGGAAAAAAAAAAGACACGACATAAATTTTTCCATGTGCTGTGGCATTTAAACAGTATCCAGGACAATTAAGCACCTGATATGTTTACTGACTAATGAATAAATATCCCAAATGTTAGGTTCAACATTAAGAGAAAAATGAATTACTATATGAGAGATTTACAATGCGATTATATGAAAGTTGGCCCTACTCCCTAAAAAAGACTAGAATTGAGAGAAAATAGCTATTATACACAGACTAGAGAATAATTAAAATGAACCTAAGTTTCCAATGAAAAAAAATCTAAGGACTTACTAATAAATTTATACTCACACAGAGGCAGCTGACCAAGCTGGACAGGTTGACATGTCTTGGTGCAAACATATGAAGCTGCTGAAGGCAAGAGATGGCCTGAGCTTGAACGAGGCAGTCTGGGTTATCTTGCATCACTGCACAACCCAAAAGACAGGAAGTCCTTAAGGTGGAAATGGAAGTACTATTACCTAAAATGAAAGCAGAGAGCTTTGAATAATTTGTCTATGAAATCATTCCTCTTTAAACATGTATTACTAGGTTTGTTTTTTTACCAATTTTAAACTTAAGGATCTGTGAAGTAAATTTCTTCTACAAATGCAGGGATAATCCAGATGACAGATTTTTTAGTTATATTGTTATTCTTACTCTAATAAATTTACGTCAACATAAATCATTAGGCGAACAAGAACATAGGAAGGACTACCTGTAGGTTATATCAAATTTTCATGAAAAGCAGAATTAGAAGTGGCTAATGAATTAAGCACCCTGCTTAAATCAGTTGAGTTGCTTTCCAATATTAAAATCATATACTTTATATTTGAACAAATCAGATTATTTGAGTTTGGGGACTTATTTTTTAGAAGAGATGAGTTCTTAAACTATTCCACTTAATGTCTATCACCTTAATTGTCAAGGGAAGCATTTAAAAAATACATCTAATCTTTCTAAATATGGCACTCTGTCTTTTCAAGGTAAGAGAAATCACACTGAATGGCATTTCACAAAATACATGATCACCTACTATATGTCAATCACAAAGACTTTTCAACTTTTCCCTCATTTGGTAGAGAAGGAAACCAAAGACAAAGATTTTCACCCAATTAAGTAGTTGTGTAGCTTATATTAAGTTTCCTCATTTCTGTGTTATTTTCTATTATGTCAACATGTAGGAGTCAAAGTCTTCTTCCCAAGATGACTCCCAACATTCTGCCCATGTATTTGCATAGAACACTCTGCTAAACTTCACGTCACTGAGAAGTATTTGAGTAATAAGAAATGAATTGATCTTTTATGCATTTTTTTACTGTAAAACATCATAAAATAAGCTATGCATACCCTGTAGCTCTGGACCCAATGTAGTAATGAGGGCATTCAAACAGCGACCAAGACTCTGGTGTACTTCAGCATGAGTAGGAGGCACATTTAACAATAACATTATAATAAGAGAGAGGGTGGGTTCCACATGCATATGATAGAGGGGGCCAGCAGAATCAATTATCAATGATAGCGAATGTAGTGCCCAGGTCTGTGAAGACAGAGAAAAACAATTTAAAATGCTACAGCAGCATTAAGAAACATAAAACACACACACACACACACACACACACACACACACACACACACACAAAAAGAAACATAAAACACAATGAATTGTTCTTTGGTGAAGCAAGTGATAAAGTAGTGGCAAAGTAAAGTTATTTGTGTGCTATAACTAACTTGGAAAGAAATAGAGAACATAAGTTTAGGAAAAAATTTCTCATCTAATATCCATTAAAAAACAATCAAAGACAATCATCTAATATAGAATGGTAAACTTAAATCTCAGCACTAAGAATTCCAAGACTATGTTTGATTCTTTAGCTAATAGCTTGAACTGAATCTAGTTTGCTGAAAATTATTTATTGTTTAATCTATGTGGAGAACAAAAATTCCAGTTTTTAAAAAATTCAAAATAAGTAAATAAATAAAAAAATGATTCAACAAAACCTACAATTACATGCAGTAATATGGACAAATCTCTTGAACATATACCACAGGATTCCATTGATATAAAGAATAAAAGCAGGCAAAATTAATACATTATACTGCAAATTAGGATAGTGGTTATCATTGGTGGGGCAGGTAGTAACTAGAAGAGAACATGAGGAGAGCATTTGGGGTACTGGTAATGTTCTATTTCTTGATCTAGGTGCTGGTTACATGGTATGTTTAGTCTGTATACTCTATTCACAAAGATACACACTTAAGTGTACTTTCATAAACATATAAAAATGAATATGTGTATAAATAAGTATATATAAATGTTTATATATTAAATGAAATGCCTTTCAGCCATATCTGACCTGCTACATGTTTTTATAAATAAAAAGCTTTACTGAAACACAGTCATGCTCATTTATTTACGTATTTATGGCTGCGTTACTACAATGGCAGAATTGTGCAGCTAACAGAGACTATATGACATGTAAGTGTACACAATTTACTAAGCGGCTCTTAATAGAATGTGTTTGTCAACTCTGGTATACATGAACGAACCTCAGGATGAGGCTGTCTTCAGAGACAGGGCCTTTAAAGAAGTTAAAATGAGGCTATTACAGTGGGCCTTAACCCAATGTGACTGATATCCTAACAGAAAGTTTGGATAGAATGACACTAGAGATGCACATGCACAGAGGAAAGACCATGTGAAGACATGATGAGAAGGTGACCACCTCCAAGCCAAGGAAAGAGGACTAAGAAGAAACCAAACTGGCTGTCACTTTGATCTTCTAGCCTCCAGAACCATGAGAAAATAAATTTCTGTTGTTTAAGCTACCAATAAATCAATGAATGAATGAATGAATGAAACAAGACTGACCATATGCTGATAATTAATGTAGTCAGATGATGGGTATAATAGGTTCCTTACAGTATACTTTATTTCTATGTATGTTTGAAGCACATAAAAAGTTCTCCCTTTAGGAAACTGAAAAAGTTTTACCCCTCTTGCCAATGAATGCATAAGAAAGTTTACAGTACTGTAAAGATTTTTAATTTATTTATTCATGAGAGACACATAGAGCGGGGGCGGGGAGAGCAACACACACACACACACACACACACACACACACACACATACACACAGGCAGGCAGAGGGAGAAGCAGGGAGCAGGGAGCCTGATGTGGGACTCCATCCCGGGACTCCAGGATCACGCCCTGGGCTGAAGACAGGCGCTAAACCGCTGAGCCACTCGGGGATCCCCGAAAGCTTACACTACTTTAAATGCTACAAAAATAAACTGTTAAGTAAGAGATAGCAGTAATCAAGAAGAGTCAGATTTGATGACACTGGGAGCCACTAAAAGCACTTAATCGATAAAAAGGTATTTAATATAAACATATGTGCATTCACAACAGACTTCTTGAAAGGGAAGAAGAGAAATATAATAAATGGAAGCAAAAAGTACTACAATAAAGGAAAATGAAAGAATGGAACACCTTAAGTTAACTCAGTCAACTACTAGATGATGATGAGGAGACTATTAGTAATATGGTAATTCAAAGAATGAAAGCTAACTGTGGATTAGGGATGTTGAAATTTGAAGAGAAGGTGGTTAAACTACATCTCAGAAAGAACACTAAAAACTTTGGATTATCAGAGAGGAATAGGAAGGGAAAAGAGTAATAGGAAAAATATAAGTGCAGATATGAGAAAGGCCTGTATAGGATGAAAACAGGCAGATCAGAAGTGGCTGGGTGGCTCAGTTAATTGTCTGCCTTTGGCTCAGGTCATGATCCCAGTGTCCTGAGATGGAGGCCTGCATCGGGCTCTCTGCTCCACAGGGAGCCTGTTTTTCCCTCTCCTGCCTGCTACTCCCTCTGCTTGTGCTCTGTCAAATAAATAAATAAAATCTTAAAGAAAAAAAAAAAAAAGAGAAAAAGAAAATAGGCAGATCATCTATAAGAGAAGCCAGTATTTTGGGGTAATAATAGACAAGGTTCCTGGGTCAGATTTGAATGAGAAGGTGATTTAGGAAGCAATAAGCAGTTTCCCCAGATTTTTGGTAGGGAAGGAGCAAGATGAAAGTCTTTCAGGAAAACAATGTGTTTTCACATCTAGGGAGAGTTGAAAAGAATCTAAAACTACTATAGTAATTAGGAACACATAAGGGAGGCAGAGATAAGGGGAGTAAAAGAACAGGAGAAATGACAATTATTCAAAATTTATTAAGACATCAAGAGAATGGTGATTTTTAACAGAAATGAGTAAGATATGTACAATAATATGGTAAAGTAGTTAAGAACATGGGTTCAGAGTTCATGACTTGTGTTTGTGAACTGATTCCATGATTTATTAGCTTTCAGCTGTGAGCAAGTTACTTATCTTCTGTAAGCTCGTTTTCTTTTTGTATAAGGGGATTACTATGAGGTTTAAGTATGTTAATGTTTTTGAAGAATATAAAACAATGCTTGGTACCTATCAAGTTCTCCAAAATAGTAAATGTTATTAAGATAGAAGGAAGATTCATTTTCAGAAAAAGATACTGATTTTGATTTTGGAAATTCTGAGTGCAAAGACACAGATTTGAATTTCAAAAACTAGTCAAGGTTAACAATGGTCTGGATATTTGTTGAGGGGGGATTATTTACAAGTTACTAATGGCATATAAAAACAACCTGCATTATATTCAAATCATGAACTTCAAGAAGGTATCACATGGGGTATTTACCTGCACATCAGGAGAAGTACTGTCCTGAGACAAAGTATAAAGGATTCCAACACAAGAACTCAAATGTTGAGAAGAACTTATTCCTCCTAAATATCTATGTAGAGATCCCAAAGCCAATGAGTATCCTGTTCTGGTAACCACATCCCTTGCTGATTTCAGTCTATAATTATGGAAATAAATAATAATCACTGAACAAAACTAATGCATGTACACTGTCACATAGGCAAAATATATGGATAGCTGCAAAATTCAAAAATATATTTTCTGTTAACTGATAAAAAAAAAAAAATTCTGGAATGACCTGAAAGGTACCTTGAGAAGAAAAACATTTTTATTTAAAATAAAATTTTTATTTTAAATAAAAATATTTTTACATTATTAAGTATGAATAATTCCAATGTTTTTTCAGAGATACATTAAATTTGTAAGACAAGCATTATTAGTTTATTGTTAAGTTACTTTTCAAAAGTTGAAGTATCATCAACACACAATATCCTATCAGTTTCAGGTGTATATCATTTTTATACATTATGAAATGATCCCCACAATAAGTCTAGTTACTGTTACCATACAAAGTTTCTGCAATATTATTGACTATATTCTATATGTTATACATTACATCCCATGACTTATTTCCTAACTGGAAGTCTGGACCTCTTAATTCCCTTCACCTGTTTTGCACCCTCCCCTCCTCTCTGGTAACCAACAGTTTATTTCTTTTATCATTTCTTTTTACATGTAAGTGAAATCACATGGTATTTGTCTTTCTCTGTCTTATTTCACTGAGCCTAATTCCTTCTAGGTCCATCCATGTTGTCACAAATGGCAAGATTTCCTTCTTTTTTTACGGCTGAGTAATATTACACATACCATCTTCTTTATCCATTCATTTATTAATAGACACAGGTTGATTCCATATTTTGGCTATTGTAAGTAATACTGCAATGAACAAATGGGTGCATATATCTCTTTTTTTTTTAAAGATTTTTCTTTTTTTTTTTATTATTTATTCATGAGAGACACACACAGAGAGAGAGAGAGAGAAAGAGAGAGAGAGAGAGAGGCAGAGACACAGGCAGAGGGAGAAGCAGGCTCCGTGCAGGGTGCCTGACGTGGGACTAGATCCCAGGTCTCCAGGATCACGCCCCAGGCGGCACTAAACCGCTGAGCCACCCGGGCTGCTCTCATATATCTCTTTTAATCAATGTTTTCATTTCCTTTTTTTTTTTTTTAATTTATTTATTTATTTATTTATGATAGGCACACAGTGAGAGAGAGAGAGAGAGGCAGAGACACAGGCAGAGGGAGAAGCAGGCTCCATGCACCGGGAGCCTGATGTGGGATTCGATCCCGGGTCTCCAGGATCGCGCCCTGGGCCAAAGGCAGGCGCTAAACCGCTGCGCCACCCAGGGATCCCCTGTTTTCATTTCCTTTGAATAAATATCCAAAAGTGGAATTGCTGGGTTGTATGGTATTTCTATTTTTAATTTTTTGAGGAACCACCATACTATTTTCCATAATGGCACCAATTTATATTCCCATAGTGTATGAAGGTTCCCTTTTCTCCACATCCTACTCAATACTTGTTATGACACTAGTCAATTAGACAAGTGTGAGGTGATGTCTTGTTGTGGTTTTGCTTTGCATTTCCATGATGATTAATGATGAGAAGCTCTTCAAGTGCCTGTTGGCTATCTATATGTCTTCCTAGGAAAAATGTCTATTCCGTCCTCTGCCCATTTTTTAAAAATCAGGTTTTTAACATTAAGTTGTATAAGTTCTGTATATATTTTTGATATTAACCCTTTATAAAATATATGATTTGCAAATATCTTCCACCATTTTAGGCTGCCTTTTGGTTTTGTTAATGGTTTCCTTCATTGTACAAAAAAGCTTTTCAGTTTGATGTAATTCCGTTTGTTTTAGCTTTTGTTGCCATTACCTGACCTCTTTCCCACTAAATATTGCTAGGACCAATGTCAAAGAGTTTACTGCCTGTCTTCGTCTAGGAGTTTTATGGTTTCTGATGTTGCTTCAAGTCTTTCACCACTGAATTTATTTTTGTGGTCCAGTTTTAATCTTTTGCATGTACCTATCCTGTTTTCCCAACACCATTATTAAACAGACTGTCTGTCCCCCATTGCTTTGTTTTTAAAGTAAGCTCTAAGACCACAGTGGAACATGAACTCAGAGCCCCAAGATCAAGAGTTGCATGCTCTACTGACTAGGCCAGCCAGGAACCCGTTTTCCCCCTTATTCTTGATTCCTTTGCCAAATTAATTGACTAGATAAGTGTGGGTTTATTTCTGGGCTCTCTATTCTAACGCACTGATCTGTGTTTGTTTTTGTGCTAGTAATGTACTCTTTTAATTATTATCACTTTCAGGAATGCTGAAAACAGCATTCCTCCAGCTTTGTTCTTTGGTTCCAAATTTCAGGATTTTTTTTTTGTTCTAGTATTGTGAAAAATGTCCTTGGTATTTTGATGGGGATTATACTGAATCTGTAGATTGCTCTGGGTAGTATGGATATCTTAACAATATTAAATCTTACAATCCATAAGCATGGTGTGTGTATGTGTACATTAAAATTTGGAACACTTTGGGGCACCTGAGTGACTAAGCTAGTTAAAATACGGAACGGAACACTTCATGGATTTGTATGTCACCCTTGTGAAGCATGGGTCATCTTCAATTTCTTTCAACAATGTCTTAATGTTCTTAGTGTGGTTGTTCACTTCCTTGGTTAAATTTATTCTTAGGTGTTTTATTCTTATTGACAACAGTAATTGGGATTGTTTCCTTAATCTTTCTGACAGCTTATTATTAATGTATAGATATTGATTCCTGTATGTTAATTTCATATCCTGACCTTACTGAATTCATTTAATTCTAAGTTTTTTGGTGGAGTCTTTAGGATTTTCTAGTTTTGTATCATGTCATCTGCAAACAGTGACAGTTTTGCTTCTTCCTTTCCAATATGGATACCTTTTAGGTCTTTTTCTTGTCTAAATGCATGGCTAGGATTTCCAAAAACAAGGTGAATAAAAGTGGAGAGAGCAGGATTTCTTTTTTTTGTTCCTCATCTTAAAGGAAAAGCTTTTAGCGTTTCACCACTGAGTATGTTAGCTGTGGGTTTGTTATATTTAGTCTCTTTAATACTAGGGTATGTTCCTTCCATATCTACTTTGAGAGCATCATTTACATTTTAAAAACTCACATTGCTGAGATACTTTAATTCCAGAGTCTCAACTCAAGAACTTTGATTTTAAAGTTAAATATAGTAAGAATAATAAGTATTAGAGGAATTTTCTTACGCATTCTATGATAATTGAAGTGTTTTACATTTAGTTCTTTCATCCTTCCAACACATTGAGATTCTATACTATTATCAGTTCTTTTACAGATGAGGAGAACAAAGTGATAGCCAAAGTAACTCTTACAAAAAACCTACTATTAAGTGGAAGAACGGGATTTGAACCAAGTTAGTAATCTGACTACAGATTTCAAACTCTCTTTTTTTAATTTATTTTTATTTTTTATTTTTATTTTTATTTTTAAAGATTTTATTTATTTATTCATGAGAGACACACACAGAGAGAGAGGCAGATACAGAGGCAGAGGGAGAAGCAGGCTCCATGCAGGAGCCCGATGTAGGACTTGATCCCGGGACTCCAGGATCACGCCCTGGGCTGAAGGCAGGTGCTAAACCGCTGAGCCGCCCAGGGATCCCCAAACTCTTTTTTTTTTTTAAAGTTTACTTATTATCAATCTCTATACCCAACATGGGGCTTGAATTTACAACCCTGAAATCAAGAGTCACATGCACTACTGAGACTGAGCCAGGTAGGCACCCCCAGACTTCATTCATGCTCTTAACCAAATCAGTCATACATATTCAGCAGACTGGAAAGTCAAAGTGCTACTTGCATTATTACTACTACTACAACTACAAATATAACTTTATATACATATATTACTAATAAAACCATGAACTTTTAATTGTGGTTATTTTACTCTTTCATATTACTTTCATATTTATTATCTCATTTATCTTCATACTATTGAGCAGGCAGGGTAGTATTAACAACCTTCTATCTGAAATAGAGCTGGCAAAAATGAAAATACAGTTTGTGCTTTCTGATCATAACAGCCTATAGCTTTTATTCTTTTCAGTAGATTGTTATTACTACCTATGATCTATATTTCACATTATAGAACTCCCAGAGTCTATTCCACTCATAGCCAATCATACTACTCATATATCTTTTTCTTATTATACAAAAACTAAAACCAAAGTAGTAATTGTTCTATGTTTCAAGATGAGCAGACCCTTCATTTGAAAATATCCACATTTATTAATTTTTTTCTGAGCTGATTCCCAGAATGAAGTTTCACTAGTTCCAAAAAAATCAATAAGCTATACCCAGTACTAATACATAGTCTTTGAGTATTAAATAAGAAATTCACTTACTTGTCAAAGCTAACTTGAGCTAATGCAGCAGTAAAAGCTCCATCATTAACCACTTGGGCTAATCTAGCCCATGCCTCTGCAGCTGCACATCTCAAGAGGGGGTTGGGACTTTCTAGGGCTCCCATCACCAATGCTAGGGCAGGTTTTCTCATTTCTTCTGAACCCAACTTTCCCTTGGAGCCAGCTAAGTACTGAAATATGTAAAGAAAAATCCAAACTTAAAACTGTAGCAAATTTTCTTTTGCTTAAAAGAAAAAAAATTATTTTAGAGAGTGTGAGAGCAAGTGCAAGTGGGGTGAGGGGCAAAGGGAGAAGGAGAGAGAGAGAGAGAGAACCTCAAGAAGACTCCCCGCTGAGTGCAGAGACTAATGCAGGGCTTGATCTCATGAGCCTGAGATCATGGCCTAGGCAAAATCAAGAGTCAGACAATTAACAGACTGAGCCACTCAGGTGCCACTGTAGTAAATTTTCAAATCCAGTTTGGAATGCATATTCTAGTCAAATACATTCATACTTGGATTACTACTTAAACACACACACACACACACACACACACACACACGAATAAACACTGAACACCCAAACGTAATTTGATTTTTCACAGAAAAGTTCTTTAGAATTTTAAACCTCTAGGCAAACAGTGTAGTAGTTGTTACTATACTATATACACGTTCAGAAGAACATTAATAAGAATTTCCATAAAATAACCAATGAAGTGTATTAAATTTTAGTTAGAAAGAATAAACCATAAATGTAACAATAAGCCAGATTTGGTCCCTAGGCCACAGACCGCCAATCTCTGGTATAGGACATTGGGCTGAGTAGGTTAATGCATGGTCCTAAGCCAAGACTTTAGGTTTAATTTCTGACTAACAGGTTTTACATGGAGAAAAAGTAAAAGAGGTATTACAAATCCTGAAACATTTTCATTAAGAGATTGAGAAAAAAGGGAAGAATAAGAAGGGCACCGGTTCTTTAAAAACACCTTACTCCAACCTACTTAGTTGGCCATATATTAAAAAAAAAAATTATGCAAATACCTGAATTTTAAAAACACAGAATTACCTTCAAGAAACTAGAGAGTGAAGAAACAACATGTAACTGAACTACTTGTTGACGAGCTCCTTTTGTGTGCTTTATACTGTCCAAAAGCTGTTCCAGTACAGAAAGCCTAAAATAAGAAACAAGATTTAAAAGCAAATAGTAAGACAGCAAATTTATTAATAAAGATAAAGTAACCCAAAGGGCATTACTGAGTATCTACAGCTAATTTGTTTTGTTGCATTATTTTGTGGGAACTGCTAAAATGAGATAAACTGCTGAACATAGTAAAACATTTTAGGAAAAGAAAATATTAAAAAGAAAAAAGTAGTTTGATTATGTGTCCTTCTGACAGTGGGTGAGAGGCACTATTTGTGGAAAAAAAACCCACACAGAAGTATCACATAATAAATATTTACCTGGACAAATTCTATCTTAGTAGCTATTTCCTTCCTTCCTTCCTTATTTCCTTCCTTATTTCCTTCCTTCCTTCCTTCCTCCCTCCCTCCCTCCCTCCTTCCTTCCTTCTTCCTTCCTTCCTTCTTCCTTCCTCCTTCTTTCCTTCTTCCTTCGTTTCTTCCTTCTTCCTTCGTTTCTTCCTTCTTCCTTCCTTCCTTCCTTCCTTTTTCTTTCTTTCTTTTTTTTTTTAAATATTTTTTTTAAATTTATTTTTATTTATTTATGATAGTCACAGAGAGAGAGAGAGAGAGGCAGAGACACAGGCGGAGGGAGAAGCAGGCTCCATGCACTGGGAGCCTGATGTGGGATTCGATCCCGGGTCTCCAGGATCGCGCCCTGGGCCAAAGGCAGGCGCCAAACCGCTGCGCCACCCAGGGATCCCTCTTTCTTTCTTTCTTTCTTTCTTTCTTTCTTTCTTTCTTTCTTTCTTTCTTTCTTTCTTCTTTCTCATTCCTCTCTTTCTTTCCTTTCTGTCTCTCTCTTTCTTTCCTCCCTCCCTCCCTCTTAAAGATTTTATTTATTTGTTTGACAAAGAGAGAACACAAGCAGGGGGAGTTGCAGGCAGAGAGGGAGAAGGAGAAGCAGGCTCCTCACGGAGCAGGGAGCCTGATGTGGGCTCAATTCCAGGACCTTAGGATCATGAGCTGAGCTGAAGGTAGATGATTTTGAGCCACTTAGGCGTTCCACATTGTATGTATACTTTGTTAAAATACTTTTTCCTTCCCAACGTTATTCCCATCTTATTAACTATGATACTGAAATAATTTTAAATGGCTAATAGTGTAATATAGTTTGGCAATATAATACTTCATTTAACCCACTTCTAATTATTATTATAAACATGATAAGTACATTATACATTTTTTTTTTCAGTTTTCAAGACCATATTTAAGGCATTTTAAGAACATGTTTGTGTCCAAACTGCCTGCAGAGACTATGGTAGGGTAAACATGACAACAAAGAGAAATTAAGGATAACCATATGGTCAGGCTCACAGGTTTAAAAACCTAAAATGTCATTTTTAACTCATATCCTAATCATCTGTTATCTGTGGAACAATATCATGTTGAAAGTACCTTATATATTATAGCTTGAGAATTCTGTTATATTGTAATTGAATTTGACCTATACCAGACCTGCCAGAGCCCCCTATTTTTTCTCCACTCTTTATCCCTAAATGCTGACAGAGATCTCCACAAAAATATTCTAAATCTTCTGGAAGATGGAGATGACTTGTTTTTAGTAATACTAAATTGGTATGCTTAAGTACTATTGATAATGCAATTGTTAGTTTGGAATGAAATTAGATACTGAAACAAAGTTTTGGGTCTACAGAAATTAGAAATATATACTTAACTGAATAAACAGTAAGACATAACATCTGAAAACGTTGATTTGCTATATGCAAATCTACCCAGCTACAAGTCAGAATCACCTAAGGAGTTTTTAAAAATTTCCATACTATTATATCAGAATCTACATTTTAAAAAAGTTGTCTAAGTGACTGTAATGTATTCTCAAGGGAAGAACAATCTTCAGGTGAACTAAGTAATTCATTCTTTGCGCTTAGGTACAAAATGTTTCAAAGTAAGCACAAACAACACATGCACAAGACCAATCATAGTTCTTTTCTGTATAAAATTATCTTGACATTCTAGAACTTTAAACATTTTAATGTTTTAAAATTCCCAATGCAAAGTTTTCTGACTTTTGGAATCCTTTAGTCAACATAGAGAAAACCAAATGATTTAAAGACAATTTAATATCTAAGGGCATAAACAAAATATGAAAAACCTATTTCTAATCTTAGGGCAATCTCATGTTATAAAAGTTTCTTTTAAGCTGCTTTAAACACAAAGCTAACCACAATGACAACAAAATGCTTTGAAATATTTAGCTGCTGTTGTTAAATATTGAAATTTCAGTTAAAACATTTTTTTCTCTAGAAATGTAAATACACAGCCAAAAGAAAAAGGGTCTGCCATTTAAAACAAGTATCATACCTGGGATAACAGGAAATTAGAAACTTAACTTTCCTATTTATGTAGTTTCTCTCCTCTGGTCTTCTAATGACACCCAATGGAAACTGCTGATAGCTGCTTATGACCCACTTTCTGTATCTGGGATCCTGCCAGATCAATTCCTTTAAAAATCTCCAAAGTACTGCCTGCTATTTTTATTCAGTTAGAATGCAAACATAGTATGCTTTGCTTTTACGTCTCAACATTTTTTTAATAAAAACTCTCCTCCCTTAAATATATATCCATTCTATATGCTACTTTAGTCCAAGTGAAGTTAAAAAACTTAGCATATTTTAAAGTTAATTAAATTTTAGATAGGAGTAAAAAATCATTTTCCTAAATAAAACAACCTCTAAGAGAGTAATAAAATCAATTTTTAAAAAGGAAAAGTTTGTAAAAAGAATCTTTTATTTTCACTTTTTGTCTTAGACCTATTAAAAAGAGTTAGTGGAACCATTAAGAACATGCTTAATTTAGGGGCATTTGGGTGGCTCAGTCAGTTAAGCATCTGCCTTTGACTCAGGTCATGATTCCAGGGTCCTGGGACTGAGCACCAGGTCGGGTTCCCTGCTCAGCAAGGAGTCTGCTTCTCCCTCTCTTTCTGCCTGCTGCTCCCCGTGCTTATGTTTTCTTTCTCTCTCTCTCTGTCATATAAATAACTAAAATCTTAAAAAATATATATATATATATATATAAAGAATATGCTTAACTTAAATCCTTCCCCGCCAAGGAAACCCGTTTCATTACTGTGGTTACTGCTGTATTAATCCAAATTAATTATTTTAAATTATATGGTCTATAAAATGGTATAGTTACAAACTAGTTCACTCTCATTTTATCTTTTTTTTTTCCTTAAAGATTTATTTATATGAGAGAGGATACTCAAGCATAAGCAGAGGGAGGGTAAGGGGAAAGGGAGAATCTTAAGCAGCTTCCCTGTTGAGCATTAGCTCAAACTCATGACCCATGAGATCATGACTTGAGCTGAAACCAATAGTCGGACACTCAACCAAATCAGCCATTCAAGAGCCCCTCTATCAATTCTCCTTTGAATATTCCAGACTACTATGGTTCTCTCATCTTTTAGTGCTATAGCATTCACTTATAAATTTAGTCATATATTGTCCTAAATAGATTATAACCATAACTTTATAGTTACAATATACACAGGGAGCTAGAGGCTACAAATAAATTTGGGAAAAACATCATCTTTTAAAATTTAAACTCTGAAAAGACATTTCAGCGTGTGTGTGTGTGTGTGTGTGTGTCTTATGATACTAAGCAAATACTGCCATCATTTAAAATAATATGACATGAGGCTATTTAAGTCAACACAAAGTCAACATAAGGTTTAATCACTTTTCTATCCACTTAAAAAGTAAACTATCCAAAGACATGCTTCAAAAATGTGTTGCTGAGGTGTGCCTGGCTGGCATAGTCAGTAGAGCATGCACTCCTGATCTGGGGGTCATGAGTTCAAGCCCCATATTGGTCCTACAGCTTACTTTAAAAAAGAAAGCAAACAAAACCCCCCAAAAATGTGTGGCTGACAAGATTAAAAAAATGTTGTGAGTCTTCATCAAAAGAGACCAAGGTAAATTCTCTATCTAATTGATATTGTCTGGAAGACTTAACTAGATAAAATGATATAAAAGCAATGATCTAAATACATGTTGTTATTTTTGATTTAGCATGCCAGAGGCAGTCAGGAAGGAAGGGAGAGTGGAGGGAATGCAGGGGGAAGTGGAGAGAGACAGAGAAGGAAGGAACAGAGAGAATATGAATAAATGAGAACAGTTACTAATTTGTGAATTGTTAAACAGCATAGGCTATGGGCGAAATTCATGTTGCATTTAGTATCTCACATAAAAACAATTTCCTGAATACTAGATATGAGTAGTGTTTTTTGTCTCCAAGAAAGTATTACCTCAGTTATCAATTATGAAACTGTCATTCACAATAAGAAGCCATTATTAACCCTTGATATTTCAAAATTTATTTATTCATGAGAGACACAGAGAGAGAGGCAGAGACATAGGCCGACAGAGAAGCAGGCTCCATGCAGGGAGCCCAATGTGGGACTCAATCCCCCCCCTGAGCCAAAGGCAGACACCCAACTGCTGAGCCACCCAGGCATCCTGAAGACTAATCAATTTTAACCTAATTTTTTAAATCCACCAAACTAAAGATCTTTAATGGCTCCACAAAACTTTGAAGGTAAGAAAACTCCTGAGACCTAATCTAAGCAGAAAACCAGGGTACTTCTTTGTAACAACAGCTCATAAATCAAAATTCTTGATGCCACTGATTTTTTTATTTGTATTTTCAGCTAGATGATAAGGTAATTGTGGATAAAGTATTATATCCACAAGAGTCTAGCAGTTTTCAGTTTAATCACCAAATTTAATTTATGACTTAATTACTTATTAAATATTAGCCAGGTGAATAATTAAACAAGACCCTTTATCTCACCTAAAACCTGTCATCTATAACTCTTTTAAGGACTTTTTATGAGAGACAGAAGCACTCGCAGCACCAGTGGAGACGGGGAGGGGAGAGTATCTCAAGCAGACTCTGTGCTGAGTGCAGAGCCTGATGGAGGGCTCAGTCTAATGACCTTGAGATCACAACCTGAGAAACCAAGAGTCAGATGCTTAACTCACTATGCCACTCAGTCACCCCACTAATAAGAACTGACATTTTTCTTATGCAACAGTTTTCTATCATGCATTCACTGAACCAATGACCACCCTTAAATATTATATTTCAGGATAAGCGAACTACTAAAGATGGTTTACCTTTGAGCTTCTCCCACATGAGCACATACAACTCCAAAGAGCTTGACTGCAGAGCTAATAACTGATAGTACTGGAGACAGGGGTTTAGGCACTGAATCTCCCTCTACATCTTTCTCATAAATAGAATAAGGGTCATACTCCAAACTTCCACAAGCAATACCATTACCAAGCAGGAGCTAAAGCAAACAAAAAAATACATATATATAAAGTATTAAAATGACTGTTTACAGAATGAGTCAACCCAAGAGTTATTGAAAAATGACTATACCAAAAAAAAAAAAAAAAAAAGACTATACCTGTTCTTCAATAAATCTATGATCAGTTTCTTGTAGCAAAGGACTTAATATCACAAGATCATCCTGATGACAGAGGGGTGGAAGTAAAAATGCAGATGCTGCCACCTGTATATCAGAGGCAGTCAAGTCAGCAGCCAGCTCTTTGAGTATAGCACAGAAGTTTTCTGTTGAGTTACAGAAAATAGCAATTAGCAATTAGTAAAAGTAGTTAACTGGCTAGAGTACAGGGTTAAAGAAAACCCAGGCAGACTTTTAATCTACACATCAACTAACTTTAATTTATTACAGTCAAATATTATATATCTCATCCTTGAAAAATACACTACAAACAAATGGTTCAACTGGTGCTACTGGTCACAAGACTAGGAACAGATATCGAAAAGACATCTCAAAGTACATGTGTATATACCTTATGATACTGAATAAATACTACCAGCATTTTAAATAAAATGACATGAAGGACAAAAACAATAAAAAAGATGAATACAAAAGCAGATAAATTATATTTGTTTAAAAAACCCATTGCCTAATAATAATTTATAAACATTCAGCATGTTTTTTTATTATGGAAAATTTCAAACATATACACTAGTAGACATAATAGTATTATCATACCCTAACTCCCCACCACCTCAGCATATGATTGAGTCTCATATATCTTGACCAGCTGGATAAATTCTGTTTCACTATACCTCCATCCACCATCTCACCACCTCCCATATTATTTTGAAGTAAACCCTAGAAGGCAGAAAATTTTCATCTACAAATATTTCCTTGTTGTATTACTGAAAGCTAAGGACATTTTATACATTCCTATTATGTTTTAAAAAACACTAAACATCAAATACCTTATTCAGTGTTCAAATTTTCAATTGTCTTGTAAATGTGTTTTTGTTTGCTTTTATTTGAATCAAGATCTAAGTCTACATTTTGTAACTAGTTGATGTATCTTAAGTCTCATTCAATCTACAGTTCTTCCCTCTACTTTTCCCTGTGTAATTTATTTGAAAAAATGAGGTTATTTGCTCTGTAGAAGTTTCTACAATCTTAATTTTTATGAATTTATGCCCTAGTGCAGTTTAATTTCTCTATTGTCTATATTTTTTTTGTAAATAAATAACATGGAAACTGGATCCAGAGAGGATCCATTTTATTTGTGTTTCAGAGGCTAACCTAGTTCAAAGACAGCACTGCAATCTTCTGTAAGACATGGAGGGGCCAGTGCAGGGCACCCGGAAGGCTCAGTTGGTTAACTGACTAACTCTTGTTTTCAACTCAGGTCATGATCTCAGGATTGGGAGACTGAGCCCAGTCTTGGGCTCAGAGTTGGGCTAGGTATAGAGCCTGCTTAAGATTCTCTCTCTCCCTCCTACTACCCCTCCTCCAACTCTTTAAAAACAAAAACAAGGCATGAAGCAGCTTATGGTTGTTCTCTTATATATACACACTTTCAAAAACTGGTTCATTATCACATTGACCTAAATGCCATTTCAAAGATATTTACCACTAAGTGTGGAAATAGTTTCTCTATTTCTCATTCTTTTTTTTTTTTTTTTTTAAGATTTTTATTTTAGAGGGAGAGAGTGTAAGGCAGGGGGTGGGGGAGAGAGACTCACCAACAAACTCTCCGCTTAGCGTGGAGCCTTATGTGGGGCTCAATTCAACCACCCTGAGATCATGACCTAAGTCAAAATCAAGAGCTGGGCACTCAATCAACTGAGCTACCCAGACACCCCTTATTTTATTAAGATTTAAAACCTTTTAAGTAATCTCAATGCACAATGTGGAACTCAGTCTTAGAACTCTGAGATCAAGAGTCACATGCTTCAAGGACTGACTTACAACTCTGAGCTCAAGAGTCACATCCTTCAAGGACTGAGCCAGTCAGGTGCCCCTCTCTATTTCTCACTTAAAGTGACTGCTCATAAAAATCCTTGAACAAAGTACACTTAAGAATGATTCCTTTTAAAATGCAAATAGGTTGGGGCAGCCTGGGTGGCTCAGCGGTTTAGCGCCACCTCTTCGTCCCAGGGCGTGACCCTGGAGACTGGGGATCGAGTCGAGTCCCGTGTTGGGCTCCCTGCATGGAGCTTGCTTTTCCCTCTGCCTGTGTCTCTGCCTCTCTCTCTCTGTGTCTCTCAAGAATACATAAATAAAATCTTAAAAAAAATAAAAAAGCAAATATGTGCTTTTTTCCAACATTTTTTATTTTTATTTATTTACTTTTAAATTTTTTTTTATTTTTTTGAGAGAGAGAGCACAAGAAGCAGGGGGAGTTGGACAAGCAGTCTCCACACCAAGCTTAGAGCCATATGAGGGGCCTGATCCCACCATCTCCAAATCGTGACCCAAACCAAAATCAGGAGTCAGATGTTTAACAGACTGAGGTACCGAAGCACCCCTGCAAATATGTTTTTGTAGAAGTACATCACTGACCTTCTATTGCTAATGAGGAACAACTTCCAGTGTGGAGAATATTAAAACACTAGCCCATAACAAAACTAAAACAGGAAATAAAAACTAAGAACCCAATTTTTATTCCACAAATTTTGGAAAACTAAGTCACTCATGAAAAAATTCTGCATCTGAAAAAACAAACAAAAAAAATTCTGCATCTGCAGGACTACCACAAAGTCATTTAAGTTATTAAGTACATCGTATGTAACAAAGCAATTTTTTACTGTCTTGTAAACTTACTTTTTGACAAACCACTGTACCAAGCAGTATCATCAGAACTTTAACTTCCATTTTGTTAGCCATATTTTTGAGTTAGTGAGATGTATAACTTTAACGACTACTATTTCCTTTTGTGTTAAAAGATTTAGAAATTACATTATTATTGTATGATGAACTATTATTTTAAATTTCAACTGATATTTTAATGGTAAAGTTCTTACTGTTAAGCTCCATATACATAAATCTATTATACAGACTACCATTTGAAAAAAATCCTTAAGGAAAAAAATCCTTAATTTTATTTCTATAGTTTTAAAAATGAAAAAGATAGCCAAGATATGGCAAATTATTTTTGGTTGAAACATGAAACTATTAATACCTCCATATTTTTCTTTTTCTAAAACTAATTTCTTCTTTAATCATATTAAAAAATAGATATCCTTGAAGAAGATAAATAGGGTAAAGGTAAACATAGATTCTGTTTCTCAAGAACTTTATAATAATTCCTAACATTGTCTCCCAGTAAACATTCTGGAACTGATTTAAAATCTATATATTCGTGGGATGCCTGGGTGGCTCAGTGGTTGAGCATCTGCCTTCAGCTCGGCGCATGATCCCAGGGTCCTGAGATTGAGTCCCACATCAGGTTCCCTGGAAGGAGCCTGCTTCTCCCCCTGCCTATGTCTCTGCTTCTCTCTCTATGTCTCTCATGAAGAATTAAATAAAGTCCTTAAAAAAAAATTCATACACGTGTATATTCATTATTCCTTTAGGACTTCTGACTGTATTCTCAATTCTGAGAAAAAATACAAGACTTTGTTTTTTTCTTTAAATCTTTTAAGGGCAGATTTATATGATCATTTATTAGAAGATATATATTTTAGGTTGACATTCTGGTATTCTTAGATGTTTAATGAAGACTTTAAAAGAAATTATTTTTTTTATCTGTAGTTTGAAAATAAACTCCAAAATATGGTAAAAATGATATAAATGTCTAAAGGGAATTGTTTTTGCCAGAACCAGACAGCTACCTGAGGTATGGAACACAGAAATTATCTCAAGAGCTTTTATATCTAGCAGGTAACTCTTATATACTAAGAGACAGTATACAAAGAGACAGACCTATCACTAAGTCTTGACTGTTCGTTAAATCTCTTCTAGGTTACTTATAAATAGGTATGCAGCATAGCATGAAGCAGATCTATAATCTTGATTCCACTATTTACGGCACATATGTTTCTAAGTTGGTTTATATAACTTCTCTGCCTTATCTGTCAAATAAGGAAAATATAACCAGATTACTGTATTGTCCTAAGATAAATGAGATGATAATATACACAATTTCTACCACAGTACCTCTCATACAGAAATGGTTCTTTTGATACAATTCCTGAGAAATGACAATTTCCCATTTTTTACAGTTCTTCTTCTTATACTAAATGGTTACTTTACATCAAATATTTTGATAGGCACATTTGTGAACCAGGAAGAAAGGCAGTGGGAACAATACTAATCACATTATAATAAAGGCCACAGGTTAATATTCTGAATTAATATTGTATATATACTATATACTATATATAGTATAATAATAATATATAGTATATATTATACTTCATTTATCTGCAGAATAGGATAAGAAGCCAATAAATGTGTTTTTACAAGAAGTAGTTTTGAAGTAATTATCAACTTAATATGGCTGGCTAAAAACTATTAAGATTAAAAAAAAATCAAGTTCCCAATGGAGTCCATTTATAACTTTCATCTCCTAAAACAAGCATTTTGAGCAATTCAACAGTAGCAATGTATTTTCTTAAAACTGTGTTTTAAATTTACAATAAAGTTTTTAGAACTAATTTTAAAACAGGGGCAAGTTTATTTTACCAGTCATAGTATACCATTAATCTAAGGTCATATCTGAACCCAATAAAGGCAAAACCTATACTCTAAACATATTTATTTATTTTATTTTATTTTTTTACTCTAAACTTATAAAATCAATTATACCTTGGTAGTTCAGTATTAAACTTCTGTCTGGGCACAGTGAAGAATACAATAGTGGAAGAGAATGTGTACAGTAGATAATCACTGTAGAAGGAAGCTAGGAATGGTCAATATCTAATAGGCCTACATTATATATTCTGTACCAAACCCTACAGTAGAATCAAGACCAATCTTTGTGACTTATTCTCTTCCACAGGGTGGAACTAGGGACTTTTATTCCCCAGAGGAGAAAGTTAAAAAGTAGGTTTAAAAAAAAATTTACTTTACTTACTATATAATGGTGAACACAATGGTTGAGATTGAACTCACTATACCTCCTAGAAAAAAGGTACTAAATAAACACCATACCATTCATTTGGGTATTACTTTCCAGCCAAACAGTAAAACATTTTGGTTTAAAGCACATACCTTCATAGGTTTCAGGAGGTAATAAAATCAGTAATTCATAAAGCCTTTGTCTATAAACTACTGATGGCATTTTCAAAGTGCTTCCGTATGTTTTTAGTACTGAAGAAAGCCTTAAAATAAAAGAAAAAGTATATCATAAGTACATAAGATATATAACATACAAATACAATAGATTGACATATAAATGTAAAACAGTTATTCATATTATTAGTAAACGCTAGTGCTCTTTTTATGTTTCTTTTTCTTTTTTCCTTTTTAAAAAAATAATGTAATGATAAGTTATAAGAGGTATTATAAGTATCACACATGGAAATTATTCTACTACGTTTTCTATCACACTTTGTACAACAGAACTATTTAATTCAGCTTTAGATCTCTAAGGCCATCAGTACTTTGTCTAAAAACAAACTTTTATCAAATTCCACAATTTACAAATTGGCATTTGTAAAAAATGGAAGTCTATTATGTAGAAAAGGAATCATATGGAAAAAACAAACAAACAGGAAACATAAATATGCAGGTAAAAATCCAAGTTTTTCTTTGAAACTTGATCTGGAATGCCATCACCAAAAAGGAAAAAAAGAGCATCAAAACATGCAAAGATCATGAAACAAATTCTCTTTTAATAAAGCATAAGTCAAGCCAATGATTCCCTAAAAGTTTTAATCATAAAATCTCTTATCTCCTTCACTTTCATGTACTTTTTAATTTTCTGTTCATTACCACTACTGGTATGAAGGCATCATTTTACTGATGCTCACTCATCTAACAAATATTTATTAAGGATTACTACTGCTCTTTGAAGGTTCCATGTTACCATTTGGAGTATGGTCTCCATCTTTTTAGCAATATAGAAATATAACGGAATTACTTTCAGTGTGTCAGGAATAAATCCACTAAATTGTCATAGCATGAAGTTTCCAGGTACTTTAAGAAAGTCTGGTAATGTTTATTCCTTTGTATTTTCTGGGAAATTAATACTTGCTCTTTCTGGTTTCTAGAAGAAATTAGTTAATTTTTGAGTTGTCACTGTATTTTTTTCCTTTTTTTTTTTTTGGTTTAGTCACTATATTTTTATTTTTTAATTTATTTAGATTTTATTTATTCATGAGAGACAGAGAGAGAGAGAGAGGCAGAGACACAGGCAGAGGGAGAAGCAGGCTCCATGCAGGGAGCCCGACACGAGACTCGATCCCGGGATTCCAGGATTGTGCCCTGGGTCAAAGGCAGGCGCCAAACCACTGAGCCACTGAAGAAAGATTTTTTAAACCAAACACAGAAAATACTAAACAAAAAATACAGGACTGATAAATCTGATATTAAGTTAAGAATTCCTGTTAATTCAAAAAACTATTTTACCTAAAAATAAGTAAAGACATGCACGAATAGGGAATTCTTAGAAGGGGAAATATTGAAGAATAATAAATATATAAAATGTCAAATAATCAAGAATCAGTATATAAATTAAAATCATGATGAGATATCAATTTATACCTACTGGATGGGCTAGGAATGATGTCTAATTGTTAGTGAAGAAGGATCAAAGGGTAGTCACATAAAGAATTGACAAAAATGGGGATCCCTGGGTGGCTCAGCAGTTTAGCACCTGCCTTTGGCCCAGGGCACCATCCTGGAGTCCTGGGATCGAGTCCTATATCGGGCTCCCGGCATGGAGCCTGCTTCTCCCTCCTCCTGTGTCTCTGCCTCTCTCTTTCTCTCTGTGTATCATAAGTAAATAAATAAATAAATCTTTTAAAAAAAAGTATTGACAAAAATATACTAGAATTTTGGAAAATATATATTTAGATATTTCACTGACATAAGTTGCTATATACACACCCAATTAAATATTATATAGCAACCAAAATGAATGAACAAACTTACAGATAGTTAACAAACAATGATGGGTAAAAAAAAGTAAGTCTCAGAAATAATACACCATTTGCCTGATCAAAACCAAGCAAAACTAAACAATGCGCTGTTTAGGGAAACACACACATGAGGAACTTTTTAAAAAGGCAAGGGAATGACAACTATAAAATTCAGAAGAGTCATCACCTATAAGTGGAAAGAATGATATGTGAAAGGAACTCACAGATAACTTAAATACTATTGTTAATGTTCTAGTTAAGAGTAGCTGAATCTGGCCCAATGCCTATTTTTGTAAATCAAGTTTTACTGGAACCTAGTTACATTCACTTATTTATAAATTATCTATGACTGCTTTTGAGCTACCAGAGTTGAGTAGATGCAACAGACTGTATGGCCTACAAAGCCTACAATATTCACAATCTAGCCCTTTACAGCAAACAGTGGCTAACCCCTGCTCTAGTTGTGTTGGATTCACAGGTGTTCATTTTATTATTATGCTTTATAAGCCATACGTTAGATTTATTTTTTGGTAATACACTAAATTTTATATCATTAAATACTTTTTAAAAACTATACATTATATTAACTTGGAAATTACAAGTGCTCATGACATATATTGTATTTTCTCTATGTTTTCTTATCATAAAAGTCAAGTTTGTGAAAAATAAAAACAACAAAAAATTTAAATTGTTTTTTTTTTTTTTAATTTTATTTATTTCTTCATGATAGTCACACAGAGAGAGAGAGAGGCAGAGACACAGGCAGAGGGAGAAGCAGGCTCCATATAGGGAGCCTGATGTGGGATTCGATCCCGGGTCTCCAGGATCGCGCCCTGGGCCAAAGGCAGGCGCTAAACCGCTGCGCCAACCAGGGATCCCAAAAAATTTAAATTGTTAACAAGCATCTGGTTCTTATGAACACAGAATAGCACTAACAAACCAATAAAACACATACCTGAAAAGGTTAAGAGGCTTAATATTTAATTTCTTGGTTAAATCTGACTATTTGGAAGATACAATATCCACCAAGTAACTTTCCTCCCCTTTTTAATATGTATTTTTCTTTCAAGTTCCTAGCCTAAAAAAAAATTGTGTAACTAAATGTTTGCCTTCCACTGCAAAAGAAAAATCATTCACCAATCATAGAAACTTGGCCTAATATTATTAATGTATTAAACAGATATTACATATTCAGAGGATAACTGATTACTATTAAACATTTTTAAAAATCTAAGTAGACATCCTTACTGAGTTAGCAAATCCACAGCACAAGGAAGTGGTGGAAGAAGATGTTGAATTACTTCCTCAGTAAGAAGGTCACCACAGTGGGAAACAAAACTCTTGACAGCTGAAAAACAGAACAGACTTACTCAGCAGAATGTAATGAACCATGAGAAAAAAGCAATCAATTATGGTACAGCATTTGCATTTTTATTAGAGGAATAAAGAAATGTGCTAAAAACAAAAACAAAAAATTCTTGAAACTCTAGCATGAAAAGAAAGCTAGTGTCTTTTACCTCTAGTTAAGCTAAAAAAAGTTTCTAGAATCACTAAAAGAGAACAACCAAGTTAACAAAATGTTGTTTTTCTGAAGTTTTACTCAACTTCTGAGCTCACAAGTAGAATAATAAATTAGCTTAGAACCTCAAGATTGCCAATTCTATACTAATTCTGCAGAACTATGGTGACAGTTTAGCCAGCATTGTTAGTGTCTTATAGATGCTACCTGAAACACATACATTTTCATAAGGAGTTATTTCATATATACAATAAAATGAATATTTTAAAGTTAGACTGAGTTTCAAGATTAATTTCAAAATTGTTTTACTTTTTTTAAGAGTAAAAATGCCATGAATAAACAAATAAAACCAAAATCAATGTTTCCGTGTCTTTCCAGAAATACTACCTTCCTTAGTTCAATATTCATGGTAGATACTATTTTTTAATGGTTCATATACCATAGAAGGGTATAACTTTCATATAAAAAAACTACATGGGAACCATATTTAATCAATGCTAATTAAATCTAAACCTAGTATTTCTAAAAAGAGGAATGAATGCCTACTAACGACAAAGCAATCTTGACAGTTCTCAACTAGATTACATCCAAGAAAACGTGCATTATCCTACAGATCCGAATTCTAAAATTCCTTTTATCACATACCTGCTATAATCACTAATTATGTTCAATTACAAAAATCACCATAAGTAGATATTTTTACCATTAAAAATATAAATATGGGGAAAGTTAAAGAATGGGAAAAAGCCAAAGTGAAGAGAGAAAAAAGACTAAACTTTACCTACCACAGAGCGCACCAGCTCGTCCTTCCAAGGTTACCTGCCAGGTAAATGAATCTCCTCGGCTCTTTTCTGTTTCTAGATCTTTAGGAGATACTGGAAAGACACACTTCCACAATAGCAGAAGTCGAGCAAGGTGATGACTGACAACTGCAGGACCTATAATTTATTCAACTTGTTACTTAAAAAGAACCCAAAATGTTACTCTTTAAAACTCAATAAACAGAAACTTCCCTCTTAAACATTTTAATCCACTATTGCCATTTGGCATTTTTCTCTACCTTCTGTTTTTAACAAATGTCCCACTACTGAATGAACTGTTATCTGAAGGCACTGTGGAGTACGCAGAGGAAAAATAAGGAACTAACAGTAAAGAGTTCTAGGGTCGGCTCTTCCACTAGGGCTGTGACCTGGAGATTCAGTTTCTCTTATCTATAAAATGAAGCTAGCACCACTTGCATTGTCTCCAAGGGTTTGTCAGGGCCAAAGGAAAGAGCATACTTTAGAGTACTCTGAAAAACTATACTGTATCATGTAAATCCAAGGCACCACTGTTTTTGGTGACAAATAACATTGTATACTGGAAGTAATGCTAACTTTTGATAGCAACTTTTTCCAGGAAAAAAATCAGATGTGATATATCTGATTGGAATTTTTTTTAAGACTTCAGGTCAGTAACATTTATGAACTAATGGATCATGAATCCACAAACCTGGTAAAGGCAATGTACAAGGATAGATAGCATTTTATTTGATAGCACTATCAGTTAAGAAAAAAGAAAAACGGGCAGCCCCGGTGGCGCAGCGGTTTGGTGCCACCTGCGGCCTGGGGTGTGATCCTGGACACCTGGGATCAAGTCCCGCATCGGGCTCCCTGCATGGAGCCTGCTTCTCCCTCTGCCTGTGTCTCTGCCTCTCTCTCTGTGTCTCTCATGAATAAATAAATAAAATCTTAAAAAAAAAAAAAAAAAGAAAAGAAAAACTAGAAAGTGTAAAAAACTCACAGCTTTTCTCCCAAAGACTTGTAACTTCTTTACAAGTCTGGGTTATTTTAAAAAACCCCTGTAAGTACTCTTTACTTCTAATTCCCATGTTGTGCTAACTGTATGGTTTTCTTCAGCAGTAAGACAGTATAGCATAGAACTAACTGCACTGGCCTCTGGAAGAAGACCACCTAGGTTAAAACTCTGGTCCACCCACTTACTAGTTGTGTAAACTTGGGTAAGTTACCTAACCTTTTTGTGCCTTAATTTCCTCATCTATAAATGAAGACAATAATTGCATTTACCTCTTTAGATCCTTTCTGGGGTTTATGAGAGTTTATATATCAGTGTTTGACATGCAATTATCATTCAAAATTTGCCCTACATACAAGCTAATGAGCTAATGGCAAAATGAAAGGGCAATTGCAAACAAATCTTTTTTTATGCATGTAATTTATAGTAGATTAAAATAGAATTAATTTCTCCATTTTTCTTCTGGCGTGCGTTTTAGAAAGAGGTCATATGCTAACGCCTATAGTGTTAATTCAACATAAGGGCAATTCAACACTCTTCGCTCACTACTTCCTACTTCCTTTGATGAAGTAATACCAAAAAAAACCCCAGGGGCACCTCAGTGGCTCAGATGGTTGAACATCAGATTCTTGGTTTCAGCTCAGGTCATGATTTTAGGGTGGTGGGATTAAACCCTACATTTGGCTCTGCGCTCTACAGTCTGTTTGAAGGTTCTCTCCTCCTGCTGCTTCGCCAACTCACACATGTGCTTGAGCTCTCTGTCTCTCAAATGGACAAATATTTTAATAACCCCCTAGAATTGTAATAAAATAAGGAAATCAGAATAAGGCCATTAAGAGTAACTCACTGTTGGGTGCCTGGGTGGCTCCACTGGTTAAGTGTCTACCTTTGGTTCAGGTCATGATCCCAGGGTCCTGGGATCAAGTCCCATATCGGGCTCCCTGCTCAGCAGGGAGTCTGCTTCTTCCTCTATCCCTCCCCAATGCTCATGTTCTCTCTCTTTCTCAAATAAATAAGCAAAATCTTAAAAAAAAAAAAAAGTGACTCTAAGATTTGTGTGTGTGTGTGTGCATGTGTGCATTTACACACACATTCATATATATTGGGCTGTCAGAGGAAATTCTTAAAGAAAAATTTTGTCAGATAAAAATGTGTAGAGTCACTGAATATCCATGTTTAAGTTTCATAAATAACTGCCATTAAACCCTTAAGATATTTCACTAATTTAATAGTAAACAGTGTAGTAATTCTTTCCTACAAAGGTATCAAGGGAATGCCATTTCAGAGACATATATGAACTAACTTAAGTATGAATGAGTGTATAATAATTACAAAGTTAAAACACAAACACAAGAGTAAGTTTATTCACATCAAGAACAATATACCTATCAGAAACCACACACATTATGAGCCATCCACAGACATGTAAGACAGGTAGATATCTATAGGTAAATTAAAGTTGTCTCAGGTGGTATTGGATAAAGTACAAAGTGTGGCATAAAAACTTTAAAAAATATTGCAGCTCACATCTGAGGAATGGATTTGAATGTGGTCTCTTTGAGTTTGCATTAGTTCAGAATAGTGAATATATTTAAAATGATGGAAACTGCAAATATTAAAGGAAATGCTGAAAATGCAAAAAAGGTGTTAAAACTGCAAGGCAAAAATTAATGAGGCACTTGGACTGTCACCTACATATCATTTCCCAAAAAAAGAATCAGGACTCCTCAGAAAATGTCTGGTTACAAGCCTGAGGCAGAAAATGTAAGCTGGGACATCTTATGATGTCAAAAATTAACAAGTTATTAAAGAATACTAGGTTCATGTTAAAAGGATACATGAAGCAGCATGAAGGGGCTTCCACTTATCAGAACTTGGATAGGAATAATGACTGTGGTGGACTGAAACACATGAATGTGTAAAAATCTATGAGTTCACAATGATATTTAAGAGCAAAAATCTCAAATGAGGCTCTTTGAAAGTTGCTAGGTTACTAGCAACATATTCTAAAATTTGATAATAAAGGGAAATAATAATGCACAAGACAAGAAAATAAAGCCCAAGAAAACAAAGTAATTGGAAAACATTAATTTTTAAAAAATGATTCTATTTAAATAAATATTCCAGAGAGAGAGAGAGAGAGAGACAGACAGAGAGCAAGAGGGGGAAAAAGCAGAGGGAGAGGGATTAGCAGACTCCACACTGAGCACAGAGCCAACACATTGCTAAATCTTAGGACCCTGGATCATGACCTGAGTCAAACCAAGATTGTCAGATGCTTAACTGAATGAGCCACCCGCCCACCCCAAAACATTAAAGTTTTAATCCTTTTTTGTACGTTAATTAGGAATATACAATAAAATGGAGTACTAATCTTTTTTTTTTTTTTAAGATTTTTATTTATTTGAGAGAGAGAGAGCACGTGCATGCAAGCGCTGGGGGGAAGGGGAAAGGTAGAGGGGAAAGGGAGAAGACTCCCCAGTGAGTAGAGAGCCTGATGCAGGACTTGATCCCAGGACCCTGAGATCATGACCTGAGCCAAATTCAGATGCTTAACCCACTGAGGCACCCAAGTGCCCCCAATCTCTTTCTTTAAAAGAGAAGGGAGCTCCTGTAGCCTTCTTCCGATAGAATTATTTTGTTCTGAAAATTTTCATTATTTGAACACTGCATTTATTAAGCAGTTTATGTTCTCCTATAATTAAGCAATATCATTAATATGACAGACATGAAACATCCAGCCAAAAGCAACTAAAGGCTTGGCCACATTATTCCCAATACTTCGTGAAATGATGACCTAGGCCAGGATACAAATTTTTTATAAAGGGCCAGACAGTAAACATTTTTGGCTTTGAAAGCCATTCGGTCTCTTGCAATGACTTAGGTCAGCTATTGTAGTCCTTAAAGGCCACAGACAATATATAAATAAGTGATAATGGTTGTGTTCTAATAAAACTTTATGCACACTGAAAACTGACTTTCATATATTTCTCACGTATCACAAAACATTCTTCTTTTAAGCCACTAAAAATATAAAAACTCTTCTTAGCTCACAGCCTGTACAAAACAGTTGGTAAGCCAAATTTGGCCTATAAGCTGAACCTTTTATAGTCCAATAAATCTCTTTAATCATCTCAAGAACATTATTTAAAGTAGTTCTTCATTTAAGATTGTTTGTCAAGAACATTATTTAAAGTAGTTCTTCATTTAAGATTGTTTGTTTTAATTTAAGCTCCTTTTAGATCAAATTACTTCAGAGGTATCAAAATGATTTATTGGTTAAATCCAGCCAGTTTTATACCTTGGCAATAAAGGTTATGATTATAAAACAGAGATTTAAAATAGAAGTTTAATAAAGTAATAAAATTGAGTTTCAAAGTTATAGGACATAAATATAATAGTCATGACCATAATACAATTACTGATTTTTAATCAATATAATTTAATAAGCCCTATCCTCTTCAACTTTATCGGCATTACCAATTCTCAAAGCAATCAGAGAATTGGATTCATAAGCTATGATATATTCTCCTACCCACCCTTATATTGTGGAAATTTTTTTCTTCTGAAGATGAATGTGAATGATTTTTAGAAGAGTCAAGTCATTCAGAGTTAAGCCAGAAAGGTGATCAAATTGGCATATCCTACTTAAGGCTCATAAATTAGTTTTGGAAAGAATTTCAAATAAGGAGATCTGAAGACATGTTGAATAAAATAAGTATATGGCTTCCTAAGGTGACTGTTAGAAGAAAAATGTATGGATACTTAAATTCTGGTACAAATTAAAAATCAGTTTCCTCAAATCATACATTACAGTATTTTACATTCAGAAAACACAAAATACTTCATAGTCAAGTAAATCTTCTACAAGACTGTTGTTACCTAATGTCATGAGAGCAGCAATCAACAACCAACCAGCTTGCGTGCGCTGAGCTGAAAGACGACTGTTTTGTACAGCTGAACACAGTAAATCTTCTGCTAAAGTCATAATAATCTATGTATGAAAGAATTAAGTAAAAGGAAGCGTATCAATTTATAGGTTACTGGATAAAAGACATCAGTTAATCTCTTAAAAAATTATCTCTTACATATAACAAATATAAGTGATAAAAGACTGTCATTCATGTAGACCACACCATAGGACAACATCATAGAGAAAACTATTTAAAAAAGGTTAAGCTTCAAGGTTAAATACTGGCATTTTAGGTTGTACACAGCAACCTGTAATTCTTTGTAGAGCATAAATGATGACATTGTACAATTGTTCAAGTCAAGGTGCACAGAATTTGAATTTACTTTTAGTTTTAAGCAATTATCTTAAGTCTGTAATTACCAGAAAAGGCTTCCTTACAGGAATCTCCCTTTTTAAAAATTTGCATACCATTTTGATTCCTGAGTGGCTGATAATCTTTCCAGAGGCAGTATACTATAGAATTTAAAGTACTTAGAATAATCTCACACTAAGGTGAGTTTCACAGTAGAGTGGGATTCATAAAAATGTTATATTTTAAAAGTCTGTGGGGCAGCCCGGGTGGCTCAGCGGTTTAGCACCGCCTTTAGCCCAGGGCCTGATCCTGGAATCCCAGGATCGGGTCCTGCATCGGGCTCCCTGCATGGAGCCTGCTTCTCCCTCTGCCTGCGTCTCTGCCTCTCTCTCTCTCTCAATCTCTGTCTCTTGTGGATAAAAAATAAAAAAATAAAAAAAAATCTCAGAAGTCTGTGAAATAGGCAAAAGAGGAAGAACCAGATTATCTCATACATTGTGAAGAATGCATGCTTATTATAGAGTATAGAGGCCAAGAGGCATCTGTCTGAGAAAACATCTCTGTTACCAAGTATCTCTAGAAAAGCAGCAAATATTAATAGCAGGCATATAAATTTTCTAACAAGAAGGCTAGTGTATTTTTTTTTTTTAAGATTTTATTTATTTATTCATGAGAGACACACACAGAGAGAGAGGCAGAGACACAGAGGGAGAAACAGGCTCCATGCAGGGAGCCCGACGTGGGACTCGATCCCGGATCCCCAGGATCACGCCCTAGGCTGAACATGGCACTAAACCACTGAGCCACCGGGGCTGCCCAAGGCTAGTGTATTTTAAAACAACCAACCAACTTACTGCTAACTTAGGACTACTTGAAGCCAATAGAATCAATGGAAAACACTAAGTAAAAGCAAGGATAAAATAAGCCAATCTTTTCTGCGTAACTAGTAAGATCTGAATTAAATAATTAAATTTAATTAAGTACATGTAATGGCAATTCTTTGCTTAGAAATATATGACATAATATGTTAGTTGTCAGTCACCTTACTCAAGTGACATTGGCAATACTCAATAGTTTTACAACTTCTGAAGCAATGGTACGTTCTTTCGCAAAGGCTAAACAGCAGATACGCTATAACACTAACAATGACATGACAGTGAGAAAGCAAGGAATGGTGATTTATTTCTTAAAAAGTACTTATAAGTGTGTAAGGCCCAGGTTACAAAGGCTTTCACTGTCAAAAACAACATTCTCTGATAACTCACAATTCCTAGTTATACAATCCTCCACTGGTGCCACTTTTTTCTTTTTTTTTTGGATGTACATATTATCCCCTCTGGCCAGTGGGAGCCCCTTAAATTACCTTCTGTATCCTTTTAAATGAACACACTAGTCTTTGATGACTTTCTTGTTCTCTGTTACGACAAAGCATTTCAGATTCACACTATGCATTTCCTGCCCTAGATATGGAACTAGTCATTCCTTCATGGAGCCCTGATTGCCTTTTGTTAAAATAGTGTTTAGAGCCATAATCTGGGCACTAGTGCTTTTCCTAGTTACCAGGGTTGTCACTACTTTTAGATCTTGCCACTGGGCAGAGTGAAGATTTAAGTATTTTTAAAAAAAAACAGAAAACAAAAACCAGTTCACAGTGATATTTTCCATTCAGATTTAACATATGGGGCTTTTACTTAACTTTCTTGATTTTACAGCTACAGCTTTTTTTTTTTTTTAATATGAAGTCTTATTTCCTAAGAACATTACCTACTCTATCTTACTTTATGTACACTAATTTCAAAATACTATCACCAATAATGCCAACTATAAAATTATTAAATTAAGTTTAAGATTTATTTTGTGACCCTACTTTCCTCTACATTGCAATTTTATTTCTAAATTTGTTTTAAAGACTTTTTTTTTAAAGATTCCATTTATTTATGCATGAGACACACAGAGAGAGAGAGAAAGAGAGAGAGGGACAGAGGGAGAAGCAGGTTCCCCACAAGGAGCCTGATGTGGGACTCAATCCCGGATCCTTGGATCAGGACCTGAGCTGAAGGCTGATGCTCAACTGCCGAGCCATCCAGGCGTCCCTATTTCTAAAGTTTTATTTATTAATATATTTATTTTCTTAAAGCAATCTTCACACCCAATGTAGGCTCAAACTCACAACCCCAAGATCAAGAGTTGCATGCTCTTCCAATTGAGCCAGCCAGGCACCCCTATGATGCAATTTAATATGCACTTCTGTGGCAAAGCTAAATACATAGCAAAGTAAAGCCTTCATGAATAAATTCTGTTACTAAATGAAAATATTTCCAATAAAAAGCACAGAAACCACTCCTAAGTGTGGATAAGACATTTTTAACTATCTCTTTGTTTCTCACAGCAATTATTTAATAATATTTAAAAATTAAGTAATATAGCTGATTTCTCAGAAAGCTGTCCCTCATGGCTTTGAATGGATGATACAAAAGACAATGATGTTTTTAGAAAAAACCTGAAATGTCATTATCGTATGTGAAGAATGAAATCATTACCTTGCCCTTCCCATGAGGAATTCCTAAAGGACAATGTTTCACTGCTCCCAACAAAGCTGCCACAGCAAAACTAAAGCCAGTCACTGCTTCCGGTGAAGACTTAAGTACAGTAAGCCGTTCCAGGCACCGGTCTAAAAGAGGTGTTAGGTAAGAAGGTAATGCCACAGCAATGCAGTGTAAACACCAAGCCGTTGCTAGTCGAACAGAAATGCTAGGATGTAGAATAACTGAAATGACACTATCAAGAATGCCTAGAAGGACAAAAAAAAAAAAAAAAGTGAGCTCTACAGATAAACTCATTTAGCCATAAAATAGTCAAAAGAATAGGCAGCCACATGGATATAAAATGTTATCTTTATCAAAAGCCAAATCAGAATAAAAAAAAGATTTTTAAAAAGATACATAAAATTATAAATGATTTTTTTAAAAGTAGACTCCATGCCTGGTATGGAGCCCAAGGTGGGGTTTGAACTCAAGACCCTGAAATCAAGACCTGAGCCAAAACCAAGAATCAGCTGCTTAACCAACAGAGCCACTCAGGTACCCCTAAATGATTTTTATATACAAGATATACTTCTAATATGAAAATTGGTTAAAATTAATACACAGAAGAAAAATTTTATTTCCCACATAATGTTCTGCTTTTTTATCTTCAGACCATTATTCATTTGATACTATGGATTAAAAGTTATCAATACAAAAACACCTTAAAAAGAAAGTCACACTATGCTCCATCCCCCTCTTCCTAAAATATTTCTTTTGGTACATTTATCTACATAATTATAATGCTTCCTATGTACCATATCACTCTTACCTGAGAACAAAATGTTAAACAAAATTGAGGCTTTGCTAGGTACTCAATGGTCTACTAGACAATTATGAATACAGTGAATACCACTGTCATTAAGGATAAAAGTCTACATTTGCTGTAATGCAACATTCAACTTCATCAAACTATGTAACAGTTTATGTTGACTGCTAAATTATATGGGATAAAGAGCTTACAAATCAAATATAATGTAAGCTTTGGTCAGCAATAAATATGTATCACAGTTAAGGACAAAAACCATTAAAAATGATTTTTTAAATGGTTAAATAAAACACACACAATGTATGATTCCATTCATATGAAACGTCCAGAACAGGTAAATTGATAGAGACAGTAAATAGATTAGTGGTTATCAGGAGCTGGGGGGAAGGGAAGGGGTGAAGGATCACTAATGGGTATAGGACTTCTTAGGATAATGAAAACATTTAGGAATTAGTGGTGGTAGTCGAACAACTCTGCGAATATATACAAACCACTGAATTGTATATGTCAAAAGGGTGAACTTTTTGGTATGTGAATTATCTCTCAAAGTGATTAATTTTCCAAGAGAAAGAAAATGGAGACTACATGGAAGAACTTCTGAAGAAGTGAATTACTTGTATCATTTAGAAACTAATGTTTTCACTGCAGATGAGACACAGGAGTTCAGGTTTGCTTTTTTTTCTTTCCGTGTTATCTTAAATATCTCCAGAAATGGAGGAGTAAAGGGTGATTTTGTGAATAACCTTTAATTATAAAAGAAAAAACTCAAATATATACATATTTTTAATAACCTCGATTATTATTTGATAAAACCTCTGTAACAAATCGGTAGTGGAATGTGTAGTAAATGAACTCTAAAGACTGTTTTCCTCAGAAAAAGGTGTCTAGAATAAAAGTAAAAACAAGAAATTCAGACGAGTCCACAAACCAAAGATACCTGCACTTGAATCCTGCAGTAAAGGTGCAGCTGTGGTGCCAAGACTGTATATGAGATTTCCAAGTTCTTGTAAAGCACACACCAGCATATGCTGGCTGGCTGTCACATCTGTGGAGCCAAGCCGGATTTCCATATTACCGTCATTCATCACAGCATCTGACAGAAGCGTAAGAATTAACTACACATCATTGTTTTATTAAAATATGTTATGGGGGAGGTGGATGTTGGAAGCAGAGAAAATATAAAGGTAAAAATTAATACCTCCTCTCTATATATACATGAAACCCTTAAGGCACTTAACTGAAATATTAAAATAGGGACTTGCATCAATTGAGTAAGAACTGAACTAATATAACCAATTTAGTTCAAGCTACCTGACCACTGATCCCTTAATTACTAATAATACAAGTGGCACTAAAGAGAGAATGCATGGAAAACTAAAAAATATTCCAATTTTACTGATATACAAGATACAGAGAGTGGACTTAAAATAGTACAGGAACTGGGATGAACTGATTGTTTTTTTCTTTTTTTGTAAGGGGGGGGAAGGGCAGACAGAGAGGGAAAGAGAAACTTAAGCAGGCTCCACACCCAGCCTAGCTAGAAGCCTGACTTGGGGGTTGATTTCACAACCCTAAGATCATGACCTGAGCCAAAATCAAGAGTCAGACAGTTAACTGAATGTGCTACCCAGACACCCCTGAGATTAACTGATTATTTCAAAAACCTGTATCAACATCAAGAGGAAAATTATGAATCTGTGGAATTAATATCACTAGCCTTTAAGACTTATATAAATATACCACAGTTATATGTTAGATAATTTATCTCATTGACATATTGACAACTTTACCCTAAAACAACTGACATATATTACAAAAGTGGTTTTTTTGTATTAATATAGTAACATATACCAGTCTAGTTTTTCCAAAAGGACAATTCCTCTAGCATTGTTAAAACAGAATGTCTTAGTAGATCCATACCCACAACTTTCTTTAACTTCCAGATAGCCTGGCAAATATCCTTGGCAGCAGCAATTTGAGCCTTTTCTCCAAGAAGACCTCCTATAGTAGCTCGAAGGATAAATGAAACACAGCGGCGACCGCAGACAGCATCAGTCTGAGTTTGGGTGGCTTTGGGGTGCGACTGTGACACAAGGCTTAGGATATGAGAAAGAAAGGTAGCAAAATTTTTCTCTAGCCATATTCCTCCTAATGTTGAAACAAATACCACATAAGCCTAAAAGAGAAAAGAGTTTTATCTTCAAAATGAGATAATTTCAATTCTGTATATTTTCTCTTCTACAAAATATATAAAATTTGTTTCTTCTCTTTTCTCATTTATAGCTGCTTTAGCTATGTAAAGATAATATTATTTTTTTGCCTGTTTATTAAAGCCCAAACTAAAGTACACAGTCTTATAACTGGGATTTCATTTGTGCTGCATTTTTATTTTGGTCAGACTGTACAAAGTTTCAGGATAATCAGCACGGCCAGCTAATATAGAGAATGTGTCTATGGCTCCTCTGAACAAAGGATTCAAGCTCTTTAATATTCTAAACAAAAAAACCCAAATCAAACATGAGCACATTGTAAGAATTAAATAAATTCCAATACCATAACTCTAAGGGAATTTAGTTCTAGAAATGTGAAAGGAAACTTTACAGTGATGAATCACTTCTCTATTTTAATGAATGTTAATGGTTGGTCTCACTCCAAAAATACAAAGACAGTAGTTTCCTTATGTAATCTGTTCTTGTAGAAATAGTTTACAATTACACTGGGACATCTTACATTTTCAAAAAATCCAGTTTCTGTATATCGTATAAAACACTTTGACATATCTGAATTTTTAAAAATATACATTTGCAAAAAAAAAAAAAAAATATATATATATATATATATATATGCATTTGCTTTGAACCACAATGGCATTTAGAAAACAGAGACCTCTGTGTTATTTTATTCTAAGATACTTTTCCCAGATTTAGCTTAGATTATATGCTATGATCTTTACCTAGGAGTTGAAATCATTTAAAATGGAAATACAACATTTCCCATACTGAGTAATATGTACCTAACACGTATCTTAAATCTAAACTGTACAGGCACACAAAAGCACAATGGGAAACATGTTAAACTGCAAGACACATGAAAGCACAAGGCCTAGAAACAGACAAATGTTGTATTTCAAATGAAATAAACAAAAATTTCCCATTATTAGGAACTGAACACATTGTGAATATTGGCTTTTAGGTAACTAATGTTCTCTTACTTGTAATCTAGCTTTCAAAGAGTAACCTTACCATCTCTATTTTATAAATATGAGAGCAGAAGCGATGACCCTGCACAGTATCACTTATGCCTGGAGTATTTAGGTACTAAAATTCTTATTAGAGGCCAGTGAGCATTGCACATAGATACTCATTTGTGACTCTAACCTGAGTAACTCCAACTCGAACATCCCTACTGACTGAACTGGTTCCTTTCAGCATATCTCCACTGGCTCGAAGAAATCCTGAACTTCCACGTAGAAACCCTGTTCCTAGTAATTCCAGAACTTCCTCCAGAGATACTCTGCGAATGCTTTGACGTGAGACTGCTATAACAAAGAACAAAATAAAACATATGATTTGTACTTTACAGACTCAAATTTTAATGCATGACCTTGATTTGCATGATCTTGGTAAACATGTTAATAGAAACAAAAATAAACTAAAAATCCAAACAAAATGCAAAATTGACAGGACATTACACAATTAACATACAAAAAGTTATACAAGGTCAAATCATAAGACTCTGAAGTATCATGCTAATGACATCTTAAAGACTAAGCCACTTTGGGATTATGCCTTATTGCCCTCTTTTCCACAAAGAAGTTAGAAGGCTAACCATCTTCTAAAACAAGAAACATAAACTGCCCTTGTTCTCTACAAATGAAAATGCTATAAAATGCTTTAAAAACTCTTTTTAAATACTAAATGCCAAAATCATAATTCTGTATCTCCAAATGCTCTATAACTCTTTATGAAACTTATATAAAGTAACCGCCATGTCCTGTTTTTTAAAATTCTCAACTGCAAGTACAACTTTTGTTATATCCTCAGTCTCTGAAAAAATCAAAGCTAAATATTATTAAACAGCAGTTAGGCCTTAGGCTACCATAATTAAAGAGATTATTAGAGCCGAATGTTTGTCTTCAAGTTTGTCTGCAGTTGGACACAGCTGAGTTTCTCCCTGTGAATATCTAGGGAACAAGATCTCTTTAACACACACACACACATACTCACACGCACACTCTCTCGCTCTCTCTCTCCCTTTCATTCTTCTAAATAATGAGGGTCACAAGCTCTGACTCTCATTATTGGCTCAAGTCATATACAGTAGAGAAATAAACTTCCATTACTCTAAGTTATGACCAAAAAGTCTACTGTTTAGCCTAAAAAAGAAATAACCATCTGAAGCAAATGAAAATCTATGTTGAAAAATAAAAAAGAAAATCTATGTTGGCATAGATTTATATCAGTGAACAGTATAAAATCCATGCCCTCGTGGATCATAAATTCTAAGAATAATAATAAACAACTAAGTATAAGGTATGCTAGATAATGATTAAAGCAGTGCAAAACCTAAAAAGTTATTCAAGAACATGGGGGGGGGGAGGGTGGACGGGGAGAGAGGGACACCTGGGTAGCTCAGTGGTTTAGTGCCTGCCTTTGGCCCAGGGCGTGATCCTGGAGACCCAAAGAGCCTGCTTCTTTGTCTGTCTGTGTCTCTGCCTCTCTCGGTCTCCCATGAATAAATAAATAAAATTAAAAACAACAACAACAACAACAACAACACTGGGGGGGAAGTGTTTGAGGTACAAATAGGGTAGTCAAGGTAGGATTCATTGGAAAGGTGACATCTGAACATAGTTTGAGGATAGTGAGGGAGTCGAGCATGAAGATATCTGGAGAAAAACTGTTTTAGGCAGAGGAAATAGCTAGGGCAAAAAGCCCTTGAGGAAGGATATGACCCATGGACCCAAGCAGAACTATGTTAACAGAGCAAGAAATGAGGGTGGCTTAAATCAAGGTGACTGCAGAAGAGTTGAGTCTGGATAAACATATGTATTTTTAGGTTTTTATCTGAAAAATTTAAAAATTATATTACAAAAAAAAGCTGCAAGAATAGTAAAATAGGGCAGCCCCGGTGGCACAGCGGTTTGGCACCACCTGCAGCCTGGGGTGTGATCCTGGAGACCCAGGATTGAGTCCCACATCGGGCTCCCTGCATGGAGCCTGCTTCTCCCTCTGTCTGTGTCTCTGCCTCTCTTTCTCTATATCTCATAAATAAATAAATAAAATCTTAAAAAAAATAGTAAAATAAATTTCACCTTCACCTAGACTCACCATATTTTCCTTGTCACCTTTTCATTTCTGAAGAATTTGCATATGGCTAATTGTTTTGTAGAACAGAACTCAATTTGAGTTTGTCTAGTATTTCCTCAGAATTTTTGGCAGAAAAAAAAAAAAAAAGAATTTTTGGCAGAACTACGTAAGTAATGCTATAAGCCTTCTCAATGTGTAATAGCAAAATGCACTGTCATGCTTGCTGTCAGTCTGTCCCTATACTAGTGTTAAGACCTTTGAATACAGGCAGCCCTGGTGGCCCAGCGGTTTAGCGCCGCCTTCAGCCCAGGGTGTGATCCTGGAGACCCGGGATCAAGTCCCACGTCGGGCTCCCTGCATGGAGCCTGCCTGTGTCTCTGCCTTTCTCTCTTTCTCTCTCTCTCTCTCTCATGAATAAAAAAAAAAAAAATCTAAACTATAAGAAAAAAAAAGACCTTTGAACACCTGAATAAAGTTTGCCAGGTTTGTCCACTGTAGAATATGAACTTTCCTTTTGTAATTACTCTGCAACCTGTATGGTGATATTTAAGATAGAATAAATATGCTGTAACCCATCAAGCTTTCATCCAACAATGCACTGAGGATTCCTACCAGCAAAAATTATTACTATGATTGCAAAAGGTCATTATCTAATAATCATTCCTTATATGTTTATTGGTTGGCATTCCACTGTAAAAAAGCTTTCTCTTCTCCTTTATTTACTTTTCAGTATGCATTCACAGATTTTTTTTATTTAATAGGTTATAATCCATTTCTGTCATTATTAATTTTGCTTCTAATACTGTCCCAGATTTGACCAGTGGAATTAACTTCAAAGAGTTGGCCAGGGGATCCCTGGGTGGCTCAGCAGTTTAGCGCCTGCCTTCCTCCAGAGATACTCTGATGTGGGATCAAGTCCCACATCAGGCTCCTGCATGGAGCCTGCTTCTCCCTGCCTGTGTCTCTGCCTCTCTCTCTCTGCCTCTCTCTCTCTCTCATGAATAAATAAAATCCTAAAAAAAAAAAAAAAAAAAAGAGTTGGCCAGCGGAAGCACCTAATTTTTTTTCTTTTTTTTGACACAACAGTGTATTCTAAGGTCATCTTCAGACATCTCCTTTACCAACCCCATAATTAGCCAATTCTCCAAGGGGTCCCAAATCTAGGTATGTTTTTAAGATTGTCCAGTAGAGGAGCTACTGAGTGTGAGAGATAAAAATATTGGGTAACTTTACAAATTTGGATTTGAACACCTGTAAGGACAGAGTTGGCATCAACTGAGATTAGCAAGCCTGCAAGTAGAACAGGTATGTATATGTTCTAGAGGAGGAGAGATCAGGTATTATTCACTTTAGGAAAAGTTAATTTGAAACATCAAATAAACATCCAAAGAGATGTCAAATGGGCAGTTAGATATGAGCCTGGTGCCCAGGCTAAAGATATAAATTCAGGAATCTTTTTTTTTTTTTAAATTTTTTTATTTATTTATGATAGTCACAGAGAGAGAGAGAGAGAGAGAGAGAGGCAGAGACATAGGCAGAGGGAGAAGCAGGCTCCATGCACCGGGAGCCCGACGTGGGATTCAATCCTGGGTCTCCAGGATCGCGCCCTGGGCCAAAGGCAGGCGCTAAACCACTGCGCCACCCAGGGATCCCTAAATTCAGGAATCTCTGACATATTGACGGTATTAACTGAATAAGATCACCAAGAGGATGAGCACACACACACTGCAAAAGACCAAGTACTAGGTAAGAGGCCTCTTCAATTAAAAGATAAGGAATCAACAAAGAAGACAAAACAGGAATTTCTAGTGAGGAAGAAGGAAAGCCAAGAGAGACTGAAGTCCCATCATGCAGGTGAAAAAAAGACAAGGAAGAGTTATCAGCTGAGTTAAATGCTGCTGAAAAGTCAAGGGAGACAACAGGAAACTGCCCACTGGCTTTAGTGTGGCTGAGTACAAACGTATGCTCAAAAAAGATCTCAACCAAGTATTATTTGGTTAAACAAGTATTTATTTACTGACTGAATGAATGAACTTGGAGGTCTTTGGTGACCTTAACAAAAACAGTTTTGGTGGAGTGAATGGGGGGAAATCCTAACTGAAGTGGTTTTGAAAGATGGCAGGAGATAAATTAAATACACTATCAAGAACTCTTCTGAGGAATTTTGTTGCAAAAGGAAGAGAAATGGAGCTCCAACTGGCTGGGAAGTAAGACACAGGTTTTGTTATATTTTTTTATGATAGGAACAACAGTGGTGCCTGGGGGGTGCAGTTGGTTAAGCAATCAACTCTTGGTTTCTGCTATGGTCACTATCTCAGGGTTGAGATCGAGCCTCATGTTGGGCTCCACACTCAGCATGAAGTGTGCTTCATATTCTCTCTCCCTCTCCCTCTGCTCCTCCTGCTTGTGCACTGGTGCACTTGCTCTCTCAAAATAAATAAAGGAATAAATTTTTTTAAAGACAGGAGAAAACAAAAGCACGTTTTTGTATGTAATAATCCAATACAGAGGGAAAAGCTGGCATAAGAGAGGGGAAACTTAACAACAACAAAAACAAAAAAAACACAACAAAAAAAAAAAGAGAGGGGAAACTTCCTAAACCAATGTCCTTGAGCAGGTGAGAGAACGATAAGTATTAAATTATATATATTAAAAGATCACATAAATTCCCAGCAACTTGTTCTAATCATAGGAAAGTGTCATACACAATCCCTGCCTTAAGTGCCTTGGAATAACTAACCACCCGTTTGAAACCTGTTAGTTTTGCTAGGAAAATCATTTCAGATTTGTACTTCATAATCTTTGCATATTGTGGTTGAGTGTACAAACCTCCACTGCATTTATTTTTCTAAATTGTTAAAGCATATTAGTCCCTTACCTTAAAAAAATCTATTATGATATCTAGGTCACTTTTTAGTTGTACAAAAATAACTCAATTACTTGCAACCTAGAATTCAGAGATGCAAGATGACAATATCTAACAAAAGATTAGGCCAAGGATTTTTACTGTGGGTGAGGCTGATTCTTCACTTTGCTTAATTTGATTACAAAAATACCAGTATTATTTTAGTGCTACCATAGAAGCATATAAATATTTATTCATAACTCTTATGCAATTCTACTTTTTGCTGGTTTTTCCTGCAACTGTCTGCTAGTGGTAATGTTATAGAAATGGGCAATTCACATTTTAAAAAGGACTTGATTAAACATGTCTTCTAATTTTAATTTCTTAGATGGCTTAAGATTCATCTCCTAAGTGTTCTGAACAACTTATTTTTTTTTTCTAGTTTGGGTTTTTTTGATGACTTCTTCCTATTCCCCATTTACCTTCCTCCCAGCCTCAATAAATAAGAGTCTTACTGAATTACAAGATTAGAAAAACAATAAAAATAAAAACTTCTTATTATAAATTTTATTTATAATCTCAATTGAAGAATGAGAGGACTGTAAATTTGTTAATGTTTCCCAGGTGGCTATGATATGCTGTACTTCCTGTCCTCTCCCATCATTGTTAAAAACACTAGCTTTAGGAAAAAAAATTTTTCCCTTTATATAACTATAAATAATTTTTCAAGCAATGTTTTTCAAAGTAATGTGCATATGAATCATCTGGAAATCTTGTTCAAATGAGAATTTTGATTAAATAAGTTGTGTGGGACCTGGGTTTTTGCATTTCTTACAAACTTACAGGTGATGCTAGTTCTCCTGTGTGCAGATGTTTGAGGAGCAAGGTTCTATAGAAGAGTCACATTTTCATTTGTTGTGAGATTGTTTATTCTTTGGAGATAGAATGGTAAAGCAAGTTTTCAGTTACTCATCAATGCTTTATATACTCTGTTGATTAAACCTAGGCAGACTCTCTTGTTTTCAGAAATATCCCATCCGTGATCCCTGGGTGGCTCCGTGGTTTAGTGCCTGCATTTGGCCCAGGGCGTGATCCTGGGGTCCTGGGATCGAGTCCTGCATCGGGCTCCCAGCATGGAGCCTGCTTCTCCCTCTGCCTATGTCTCTGCCTCTCTGTCTCTATGTCTTTCATAAATAAATAAATAAAATATTTTAAAAGAAAAAGAAATATCCCATCCTTGCTCACTGCCTGGAAGTATATATATAAAAAGTAAGACAAAGATGGGATGTCTAGGTGGCTCAGGAGTTGGGTGGCTGCCTTCTGCTCGGGTCATGATCCTGGCATCCAGGATTAAGTCCCACATCCGGGTCCTGCGAAGAGCCTTTTTCTCCCTCTGCCTATGTCTCTCCCCTCTTCTCTCTCTGTCTCTCTAATGAATAAATAAATAAATCTTTAAAAAAATAAATAAATAAAACAGGGATCCCTGGGTGGCGCAGCGGTTTGGCGCCTGCCTTTGGCCCAGGGCGCGATCCTGGAGACCCGGGATCGAGTCCCACGTCGGGCTCCCGGTGCATGGAGCCTGCTTCTCCCTCTGCCTGTGTCTCTGCCTCTCTCTCTCTCTCTGTGTGACTATCATAAATAAAAATAAAAAAAAATAAAAAAAAATAAAAATAAAAATAAAAATAAATAAATAAATAAATAAAACAAAGCAAATTGTCCTAGTACAGTGAACTTCAAATATCTGTTGTTTGGAATTATTTACATCACTGCTCCCTTATACCAACCTAGAAAATGGCAAGCTAATATAGGTAATCAAATCCATTTACTTAAGAAAGATAAAATTTAGATCATATCTATTATTGCATAACAATGAACAATTTACTTTAAAAATAAAGGCCATAATATAAAGGAAGATAACTGAATAAAGTATATTTCTTCAAGAGTTTATTTTTTTCCTCAAATTTTTCTGGAATTGTTTGAAAATGAAATCTTAGGACCTATAGCAATATTTACAAACTAAAATTGATTTATAAGATATCCGGCCTCTTCTCAAAATTAATAATGGGTAGTAGTAATTCTACATTATGTTTGTTTAAACCAAATGGGAAAAAATTGCAATAAACTTTTGAAAATAATTATATAAATTTACCTGCTCCTGGATGTTTAGAAATTATAGCTCTAGCCAACACTGTGCCTAGTAGTTTTGAAACTGAAATCCGCACATCATAATTGGAACCTTCAAAGGACTTAAAACACAGTGTGGCCACACTATCCAGGTCTGTACTCCACATAAAGATGGCCTCTTTTTGAAGTTCAAGGAGACACTATTTAATTGAAAAAACAGACATTAATGAAAAACAAAATCTAAATGTCAGGTTCAGATCCATAGAAGTTGTAGAAATTATCAAGATCTAACAAAAGAATACAAATCCAAAGTATCTAAACAATGACAGCAAGGACAACAGATGAATACTTACAAATAGTCATAAAAACTATACTATATAAAACAACATGTCAGCAGAGGGTGGGAAGAGAACCCATTCTAACTCAGTAGGCTAAGAAAAATGTCTTTGAACCAATTTGTTGGCTACGAGCAACTGTGACAATAATTACAACATAAACAACTTTACTGTATTATCTAACCAACTGTATTAGGAAGCCATGATCATTCTGCTGAAGATCATAAGACAAGATCACTATATCCATAGAGGACTAAACTGCCTTATTTTGATTGTTTCCTAGCTTGCAAAAAATGCATATTAAAAAGAAATTAAAACATCAAAATCTAAATCCTAGACTTAAAAAAAAGGGCAACATGATAAAAACAAATCACTTTGAAATAACACAAACTTTACATGTAAATTTTAGTTTACAAAACCAATGAAAGGAAGCACAGTAGAGTAAAAAGAATACTTAGAATTTAGTAACCTAAATCCCCCACCCTTCAACAATGTGTTGTGAACTACTTGGAGAACCTTGGGAAATTCATTTAACTCTCTGGACCTCAGTTTCTTTATATGCTACAATAAGAGAGCCCCAGCTGACTACCAAGGTTGTAGCTTGAAGGTCATGTAGCTGTTAACAGTGTTTTCACAGGGATAAACTAATTTAATCTTCTTTATATATATTTTGAGAAATTCTGCTTATTAGACCATTTTACCTTTGCAGCAGCACAACGAACAGCCATGGATCTATCTGTTAAGCAGGATTTAGCAGCTTTATAAACATCCCTGTGGCAAGGTGTAGCAGCAGCTCCTAATCCATTCAATATATTTTGCAGACTCAGCATAATCTCATATCGCCCTTGAGACTACCAGAAAGGAAAAATTTATTTAGAAAAAAAATTAACCGTGAAAAGTAGCATTAAGCATCAAAATTTCTCTTATATATTACTGAAATTTTCGATATCTGTTCACACTAACCAACCCATCTGACATCAGGAAACTTTAACAGCTATTATTTTATGAAGTGTTTACTAATTGAAAAGTGTTATGTGTATATATTATATTTTAACACAATATAAAGAGTTGATGTGAAGATTAAATGAAATTACATGAAAAGTCCTAACACAAAGCTTGCATGTTGTTAAGCATTCAATAAACAGTTGCTATTAATGAGGTAACACAGTAAAGAGTTCAGGGATTGCCACTTAGCTAGGTGACCTTGGGCAAAATTGTTTATCTGTTAAATGGACATATTTACCTCATAGGTTGTTGTGAAGACCAAACAAATTACTGCATGTAAAATGCTTAGAATAATGCCTGACATATAGTAAATGCTCAACAGACTTTACAGCCATTTAATACTTCATTATTTATTGGGCCAAGTAGTTTAACTCAGAGGACAAAAGTCTGGGACCAAATCTGCCTCTGACCTTAGCATCTGTGTAAAATAATAATAATAATTAATAATAATAATAATAATAATAATGTTATTCGCAGTTATTTCTCCAGCTATAAAATGAGAATAAGATGAACCTCTTAGAGCTAGTGTGAGAAAAGTAAAAAGGCCTTATGGGGAAAACATTCACCACAGTGCCCGGCACACAGTAGATACTCAAAAAATAGTAGCTGCTTCTATTACTGATATTTTAGTAAATGCCCCAGCTGATTTCTATATCCCAGGAAGTCAAGGCCACTAAAGATAACTAAAGCTAGGTGAAGACAAAGATCAAGTATGATTTTCATAGATAAATTAATATTATTAATTTATCTTTGTCCAGAGGAGCATAACACACTAACTATAGGTGACATAACAAACTGGATCCTTTGTTGAAACTTCTGAACTTTTTATCCCAACTTTATGTTGTCTGTTACTGAAGGGTGTGAATCAAAGTTAGGATCCCTTTGTTACCTTCAACATTTTGCAGTACCTGATCAACAAAGTCGTAAAGATAAAAAATAGCAAGAAATAAAATCCTCAGCAATAACTTTAAAATTTCTGAGAACTACAGATTAACCCTGTTAACCATGGGGCCTAAAAAGATTATAGCTTAACTAACGAAGTTAAGTGGAAAAACAGTTCAAAGTGGCCATTCCTCAGCAGATGAAAGTTCTTATAAACATTTCCTTTTGAATAAAACCAGATTTACAGATGTTAACAAATCTCTTCTGATGAATCACTTTCTTCAATCTTTCAGCAAACCTGCTTAGAAGTGTCTCCTGAGTAGATTCAATCACCAATTCTTTTTGTTATGGACTTCACTTCTTAAACTTCTTGAATAAGCTATGATTTTTTTTTTCAAGTTTCAGATATTTATTATTCAGTGTAAACCCCAACACAATACACCAACATGATTTCGTGCATTTAGAGGGGAAATACTTCCTGGATAAGTGGAAAATTGTGTGGATGGCTTCTGGAAGACCTTCATTCTAAGCAGCTTTATAGTGAAACATTTCATTTAGAAGTCTGGACCTTCTTTCTTCAGTTTGCTATAATCTACATTCACTGAGTAGAACTTGTATTGATCATTGGGACCCAGTTTGTTCCAAGGTTCTGGGTTATTCTTCCTATCCCAACTAACATCAGGATTGAACAATGCCAAGCGCAACACATAGAGTGCTGCTCCAGTACCTCCTGCCCCAATAAATATGAAGAGGGGGATCAAGCTCGGATGCTTCTTGGCCTGACCGATGATCTGGCGTAACATGGTTGTGGCAGAGGTCTCCCGCGCAGGAGAAGGAAAAGCCGAGTGGCCGCAAGGCCCGGAACTAAGTAATGCCTCCACAGAGGAGGAACGGACGTCCAGCTATGATTTTTTTTAAAGATTTTATTTTTTTTATATAATCTCTAAACCCAGTATAGGTCTTAAACCCACAACCAAGAGCTGCATGTTCTACTCACTGAGCCAGCTAGGCACCCCAAATCAGTTACATTCTTCTCAAAATTTAGCATGTTTTATATCTGAACTTTCAAATTTTTTACCCCGGTACATTAAAAAAAAGGTGGGGTGCCTGGTGATATAGCCAGTTGGGCACCCGACTCTTGGTTTTGGCTCAGGTCGTGATCTGAGAGTCTTGAGAGTAAGCCCTGAGTGGGGCTCCTTGCCCAGTGTGGAGTTTGCTTGGAGTTTCTCTCTCCCTCCCTCTCTGCTCCTCTCCACTGCATGAGTTCTCTTTTACAAATTATCTCAGAGCTGTCTTCTAGACTTCTTTTCTAGGTAAGATTAGAACAAGAACTGGTATTTTGTTTTTATATTTAAAGGTGCTGAGTGATCCTTTTTTTTCTTTTTAAAGATTTTATTTATTTATTCATGAGAAACACAGAGAGAGAGGCAAAGACACAGGCAGAGAGAGAAGCAGGCTCCATGCAGGGAGCCCGATGTGGGACTTGATCCCGGGTCTCCAGGATCAGGCCCTGGGCTGAAGGCAGGCGCTAAACCGCTGAGCCACCCGAGCTGCCCTGAGTGATCCTTAAATATTAGGGAGCGACCACAGATTTAAAAATTTTTGATAAACAAACATACAAATACTTTAATTTCAAAAATGACTGGTGAAACTAGTTGGCAAGATATGACTATCTTAGAAGTCAAATGAAGAGACAATTACAAAAACAAAGAGTATTCCATAGTGGTTAATGATCACAAGTCAATAAGGCTAAGGCGGAGAATATATTCCCCTGGCAACTAAAAGGTCAACAAGATCCTGGTCATACTTATATTCTCCATGCTTTTCCCCAACCTGGTTATATTCCTTACTCCTCTCTGACACTGGCGGAATACTAATCCATCCATCAGGCACCCAAATAGTTATCAACTATGTATCTGAATCATTGTGGACAAGCAACTGATGTAGTACTAGTATTAGGGGAAAAGGTGATGTGAGAGGAAGAAGCAGGGATAGGTCTACCAGAGAAATACCTTAGCTTTTTGCCTATTTGCCTATTTGGATTTACCTAAAATCACAAATTACATTATTGATTTTCTAATAAAGATTTAATATACAAAATACATATGTGCATCTCCTAGAAATATTTAATCTATGGATATATTTATATACATACCCATGTACCTTACCATAGGCAAAACACTTTCACTGGCTCAAGGAACCATAAAACCTGTAAAATACTATCTTTTTATTCTTTTTTGTATGTAATAAAAATTACAGTTTATCTTTTTATTCTTTGGATGAACTTGTGCTTACTCACCTCTGCACTCTTCATAGCTTTAAGGATATTCCCCACTGTATCAGTAAAGGTGTTAACCAGTATTCTACCCAACTTCTTGTATAAGGAACCCAAACATACCACGGCAGCCCTGAAACATTTAAATTAGATATTAGTCATGAGTGAAAAAACAGCAATAAAAAAATCTCAGCCCATTATACTATTTAATTTTAAAGGATAAAACTGCCCATATTCTATTCCATTGTTAAATCCTAAGGCATGATGCTTACATGAATATCAAATAATTACACTTTCAAGAACAGTAAGGAGAAAAATGTATTTTCAAGTAATCGAAACCTCCATTCCCTCAAACTTTACAAACTAATTTTTCATAAAACTGACCTTCATATATTAGTCAAAGATAATCTTAAAGATACAAGATAAGAAAAACAGGAAATAATGTCCTTTTCAAATCTGAAGTCTGAAAACTTCATGGTAAAATACATTGTTGTAAGCTAAAAATTAGATCAACAAAAATTTCTGTAAAATTACTATTGTGGAACCATACATTTATGGAAAACTACTCTCTCTAAAATAACAGATGAAATAATGAACAGAATCCTATGGAGAAAGTAAATAAGCTACTCTTTTTAGGAGCTCAGAAGAGTATTTTTCTATATGGTATTTATTAATTTTTACTACTGAGAACCAGGAAGTTAAAAGAACACCCAAAATGTGAAGCATTCAAAATATCTTTTTGTTAAACACTCAACTAAGATTCTTTTTGTATGTATCTTTAAAATATGTTTTAATAGAAGACATATATTTGTTTCAGGTGTACAACATAGTGATTTGACAATTATAAACATTAAAAACTGCTCACTACAGTTAGTGTAGTTATCATTTGTCACTATACAATATGATTACAATATTACTGGCGATATTTCCTATGCTGTACTTTTCATCCCCTTGACTTACTTGCTTTTATAACTAGAAGTCTGTATCTCTTTAGTTCAACTTACAGTTTCGTGGGAAGATAACTTGGAGAATCATCCTTGCTACGAATAAGATCATTACATTTATCGATTGTCTCGTAAACAGAGAATGTGTCCCCGATACTATAAAGAACGCCTAGATTCTTAGCAAGGAGTTTGCGGGTAGGAGGCCCTGGGGAGCTGTTCAACAAAGACAGGAGCTGTTCAACAAGAGCCTTCTGTTTCTCCTTTACATCACTCTAGAAAGGAAGTAACAAAAATACAATTCAAAGTCCACATAATTACATGTAATCTTCTAATATAATGTTTCTTTAATAGTTTTTTAAGAATTAAAAACTCCAGAAAAATGCATTCATTTTGACTAAAAATTACAAATAAGTTGGTGGTATAGTTATTACAACGACACAAGGTAGTTTTTTGCCCTGTGGATAGCTTCAAAAAATAATCTCTGGGCCACAATATACCAGTCTCTGTGAAGAAACACAAGGCTTCTATTTCTTCTGTATCTTTCTTCTGTTGAAAGGTAGAGCAAATTTGTATTTTAACTGGAGGTTCTTTGTTATATATCTGTATAAATAAGCAGTAACTGGGGTGCCTGGGTGGCTCAGTGGTTGAGCATCTGCCTTCGGCTCAAGGCGTAATCCCAGGGTCCCGGGATCGAACTCTGCATTGGGCTCCCTGCAGCAAGCCTGTTTCTCCCTCTGCCTGTGTATCTGCCTCTCTCTTTGTGTCTCTCATGAATAAATAAAATAAAATAAAATCTTAAAAAAAAAAACCAGCAATCTATAATCCATCATGAGTCAACCTTATGATGAATGATTCTGTTACTCAGATCTTTTTCTGAGTTTAGTGCAATTTTCTTTTTGCAAGCTTATACACCTAAATGCCAGCAATGTTACTCTATTTTGTTTATTTTCTGAAAAAAGGAATATACAATATCATTACAATAGTAACAGTATTCAGGTGCTCACTAAGGCATAAGCTTCCACAATGAAGTACTTGTTAGTATATGGGTTTTTGTCTTGTTAAATTCCAAATGTCCATGAGTAGTGTCTTTGCACCACTTTTGCATGACATATGGTATTGTTATTATGGAGGAAAATATCTTCACTTTTAGTAGGAGACATACATGGAAGTATCTAGGTGCAATATCACTTCATATGGCTCAATAAATCAGTCAATCAAATATGGTAAAATGTTAACTGCTAAACGTAGGTAAAAAGTATGAGTGATTTGTTTTCTTTTTTTGGAAACTATTTCATAAGCTTAAGAGTGAATATGTTTACTAAAAGACTTTTTAAATTCAAATTCTCCCTAAAGGGACGCCTGGGCGGCTTAGCGGTTTAGCACCTGCCTTCAGCCCAGGCCCTGGATAAAGTCCCTGCATTGGGCTTCCTGTATGGAGCCTGCTTCTCTCTCTACCTATGTCTCTGCCTTTCTTTTCTGTGTCTCTCATGAATAAATAAGTAAAATCTTTAAAAAAAAAAAAAAATTCTCCCTGAAAAGCTCAGAACTTTTTAAAAGCAAAACTTCCATTACAATATTTAGCAACATATTACACAAGGGCTTCAATGCATATGAAAGTGAAGAAGATAATGAAAATGAAATCTAATAGAATGTGGTTTATAGTTTATATTTTTATACATTTTTTAAAGTAATATAAAAAATATTGGCTGATTTCTTCCTGCTTTAAAAAAATGTTTTTAATCCTTTATTTATTTATCTGAGAGAGAGAGAGAGACAGGGAGAGAGAGCACAAATGAGGAGATAGAGAAACAGGATCCCCACTGTACAGGGACACTCAACATGGGGCTTGATTCCAGGACCCTGGGATCATAACCTGAGCCAAAGGTAGACACATAACCGACTGAGCAACCCAGGCACCCCCTTTTTCCTACTTTTTGAAAGCACAAACTTCTTGTAATATTTCATTATAAACTCTTAATAAGGCCTAGCATTTGAAAGCTAATTTGGTTTATTCTGAACAGAACGAGATAAGCAAACCAAAGGACCTAAACATTATCTGGCACTTAAAAAAAGTTTTTGCAATTTTACCCACCTTGCTCGTTGCTAGCAAGAGCTTCTCCAAATATCTCAACCAATCGAAAATAAACTCTGCCTTCTGAACTTCACCTAGTTGATTGTATGCTTCTTCATTCAGCAGTAAGCTATGAGCTAATTCCATTCCTTGCAGAAAATTCTCCTAGCTGGTCACAATTCTTCTCGTTAAACTTCAGTCAATATACCTAAGAAAAAAGTCTGTAATAGAGAAAAAGAACAAATTTTACAAGGAAGGCAAATGTAAAACCAGAAATCTTCCACAGAAAGCACAAAGCATAATTAAATTGGAGATTTTAAAAAATAACAGCTCTAGGGTGAAACTGGGAAATCCAATACTAAACTCTTAACAGTGACACAAAATCCACTTTTGAATTCCTTTTTTTAAAGATTGTATTTATTTATTCATGACAGACATAGGCAGAGGGAGAAGCAGGCTCCATGCAGGAAGCCCGATGTGGGACTTGATCCCGGGACTCCAGGATCATGCCCTGAGCCACACAGGCATCCCGTTGAACTCCTTTTTTTAGAGAGCAGACAGACAAAGCAGAAAAACATTAGACATTCATATGTAATAACTTGCTAAACAGAAGGGACATTCCATTAAAATTTTGAAAATCTTTAGGTTAGGTTATTCAAGCATTAGGCTTTCCATTTTCTTTGTAGGATATATATCATGTTACTAAAAATGAGTCATGGGTACATATCAACAAATGACCAAATATCCAGACCTCCTACTAAAATTCTATAAAACCTGACCTCTCCCTGGGTACATATCCCAGTCATTTACCTGAAGACTGAAATGGAAGGAATTATTCCCATTAGCATCTGATCCCCCAGCCTAATAAAGACACTGCCTGTAGCTTGAGGCTAGGAGTTTTAGGAAAAAGTTTCATCTCAACCAGAATAGTCTTATCTCTGTAAGCCTTGTGAAAGACAAGTCCTGTTTTTGAAGGTACTTATATGGATATTGTCTAGGGGTAGTAGCAATAAAGATTCTAACTGCTATGACTCAGCTCCAAAGCAGCTTTTACTTCTGCTTTTGCAAATAATAAAAAAAAGAGATTTTGTTTTGTTTTGTTTTTTTAAATTCATGAGTATATCCCGAGCATACACTTTCCAGAACATAAATAACATGTAACCGTATACACACACACATTTATAAGATGACATTGTGATTATGGATTTTATTTAGGAGAAGCATACTCAAGTTTATAGTAGCAAAGCAACAAATGTACAACTCATTTTTGAATCATTAAGTGAATAAATCAGCTATAAAATATGGCAAAATATTAACAGCTGTATGTAGACAGTGGGAGTATGAATGGTCATTTTACTATTCTTGGCTTTTTCTGTATTTTTCCAACAATAAAAAGTTGGAAAAATTATTTAATAAACTCAGAAACACACAAGCAGGGATGCCTGGCTGGCTCAGTGGTAGAGTATGAGGCTCTTGATCTTGTGGTACTGAGTCTGAGCCCACACATTGGGTTTAGAGTTTATGTTAAAAATTTTTTTTTAATTAGAAGGGAAGAGCTTAAGAAAAAAACACACACACTGGCTTAAGAAATAAATCATCACTATTACCTATAAGAGAGACAACTATCATCAAGAACCTTAAACAGGGAAGACACTATATATAATAGATGGGTACTCCTATTCACTAATGTATCAAAAATAAATTTGATAAATTATAAAACTCCCAACTAAACAGAAACAGGTAATTAGAACTGTATGAAAATATAGAGATTGCTACAGGTAATTAAACTAAAAGATTTTAAATATATAGCTCATATTCCCCTAAATAAATCTCAATCTTTTATAGAGAAGCCAGTAAGTAACGATGTATTAGAAAATCAGATGGAAGACCTAGGGAAGGCTTTTCTTTCATTCATTCATTTTTTTTTCTCCCAGAGTTTGCTGGTATAAAATTACCCACAGTGTCAGATCATAATTAATATAAATCTGAAAACAGTCTATTTTTTTTTTAAGATTTTATTTATTTATTCATGAGAGACACAAAGGGGGTGGGGCAGAGACACAGGCAGAGGGAGAAGCAGGCTCCATGCAGGGAGCCCAATGTGGGACTCGATCCTGGGTCTCCAGGATTGTCCCCTGGGCCGAAGGCAGATGCCCAACTGCTGAGCCACCCAGGCATCCCAACAGTCTCCTTCTAGATGTAATCACAAACTGGTACCCTGTTAGCCAAAGTTAGCCTGCAACATATTGAAGGGAAGGTGACTTACCAACATGTAAACATAAGATTTTACATGAAAATCTGGGTCCATATCCCCATACAGCAACAAATGACTAAATCTAAGGGAGGACTCTCCAGCAGGCCACAGCTGCCACCTGGCCTGCCTCATTCATTTACATTATCTGACATTTCTTCAGGTATTTAACTTTTCAACTCCTTCTCTTTATCTTGCTTGTGTCCCTCTTGCTTGGCCCAATATTCTGGTATGATGCTGCCCCAGAAGTCAAAAGGCAGCTTTTACCCATCCACACCCACCAAATCTATATGCTGCTTTAGCCATCTGGATTGTTCCCTTTCAGTGAGTCTCGCCTATCTGCTTAATACTATTATGACCTGGTACTGATAGTCCTCAAAAAAAAAAAAAAAAAAAAAAGAGAGAGACACATTAGGTTATTTTCAAAAATGCCAATTTTAAAGAACAAGCATATAAACAACAGATAACAAATTAGCATACAACAATTAAGGACAAAGTTAAATAAATGCTAGAGAAACAATTTCTGGAAGAAATCTTCTAGCTATACAAAAGGTGAAAAACAAGTTTGCACTCAATATCTATGATTCTGTGAGAAAAAAAAAAATTACCTCAGTATCACAGAGAAAATTTAACTACCACGTCAAATTAAAATTTTAAGAGGGGCATCTGGGTGGCTCAGTGCTTGAGTGTCTGCCTTCAACTCAGGTCGTGATCTCGAGGTCCTGGGATCGAGTCCCGCATTGGGCTCCCCACAGATAGCCTGCTTCTCCCTCAGCCTGTGTCTCTGCCTCTCTCCATGGGTCTCTTATGAATAAATAAATAAACAAACAAATAAATAAAATCTTTATTTTTAAAATCCTATCTTAAGAATCAAATTACCCTTTTTAGAGGTCATTAGGACTGCTGAAGAGACTTTTTTTCCCTTAAGCAGCAGCAATATTGTGGTGTAAAATGATCTATCAAGAAGCAAAATAGCTAACACAATGCAATAATAAATAATTCAGTAAAAAGATTGAGATCATAATCAAAGCCAAGTTCTCTCTAATGTCCTCAATATTCCTCATATAAATTACTACAAAAAGTAGACAACTCATAATAGTAATCCCACATTTAAATACCCATTCTAAAATGCACCTGTGATCTCCATGTATGCACTATCAATGGGATCAGCAAATGCTTTTTGCAAAAAAACAGATGTTTCTGTTCTTACCAGAAGTTTCACTGTAGGAAGATGAATACAAATGCAGTCAAACTATCATATGTTTTAATATAACCACACCCTTCAACTCCATGTATCTGGAGACTGCTTATTTTTCTAATTTTCTCTTATTTTCCATTTTTATGTTTCTTTTGAGATCGCAAAGTGATTAGTTCATCAAAAGTAAACATATATTAAATATATTTTTCAAATTACAGTTATGCTACTTGAAAAAAATGTTTGTAAAACTGCTGTTCCCACTGTAATGCCAGCCATTATTTTTGACAGAAGCTAACATTTATTGGCCACTTACTATATGTGCTTTACATTTTCTCAACTAATTCACAAAAATTTTTAAGAGGTATTTTTAGATAACAAAGAAACTGAGGCACAGAGAAGCCAAGTAGTAGTCCTAAGATCACTTTGAACCTGGATGTAGACATAAGCAATCAGACTCCAGATACATGTGCTTTAACCACCAGATACTCTACTGCCACTCTTTCATCCAATCAAACCGCTCAAACACCTTGAAATCAGCCATTTTTTAAAAAGCTCAGAACTTCGGATCCCTGGGTAGCTCAGTGGTTTAGCGCCTGCCTTCGGCCCAGGGCATGATCTTGGAGACCTGGGATCGAGTCCCACATCAGGCTCCCTGCATGGAGCGTGCTTCTCCCTCTGCCTGTGTCTCTGCCTCTCTCTCTGTCCCCACCTCTCTCTCTGTATCTCTCATGAATAAATAAAAATCTTAAAAAAAAAAAAAAAGCTCAGAACTTGCAGAGAATTTGTGAATACGGAACAATAGATCATTGTAATGTTTCCTAAAATATGAATACGAGATTCCTTATTTTAATAAGTATGAGAATCTAGTAATAAACAAAGCTACCCAAAAGATTTATCAGGGTATTCATAGTGGGTATTATGAATCTCTATGAATGCAATGTAGTCTGAAGTATTAACCAAAACACTGCACAACAGTAATTTCCAGACTTAAGTTGTCCCATAAAAAACATTAACAGGTACCTGTTACAGCCACTCTTCCTATATTTTAAAAAGGTGCACAAGAATATTACTTTATAGTCAAATATTACATATGCTAACATAGAGCCAATAGTTGAGCTAAGCTTACAAATGTCCTTCAATGCTTCTTAGACCATACATTTCTCTTCCATTATAGTAACTGTCTGTAGTTTGTGTGTGATAGATACTCCTAGTGACTCAGTTATAATTTTAATCCCTGAAGTCTTTTACATTGAGAAAAGTAGGCACTGTGTACTAGACCTAAGGTTCTAAGGTACTGTCTACTATGGCTCTCAGAGTGGGATATCCCCAGCAGTGAGTGTACCAACAGAATAAATATGCTGGAGGATCAAATTTTACTTAACCATTTCCCCTCTGATATTAACTTATTATTTTATATGAAAATAAATGTGCATTTAATATGCAGTAGAAGGCAAAATTAATAAAGTGTTTTAAGATAAAACATAAACCTTCAGAGGAATTCTATGCATGACAAACCTTTCTAAACATCTTTTAAAAAAATCACTCCCCCACCAAAAGTCACCCCCCTCTTCTGGTAAGAATACTAGTTTAATGGAAATGTTTAAGAACATCTAAGCTACTAGTAAGTTGAACAATTGAACTGCCATTTTTATAGGTCAAAAAATAGCTGACTGTCAGCAAATTCACATGGTTCAATTTACTTTATTTGTATTTACTGATTTGACAGAGAATGAGAGAGAGAGCCCAAGCAGGCAGAGCAGCAGGCAGAGAGGGGAAGAAACAGGCTCTTCACGAAGCAGAGCTCGATGTGAAGCAGACGCTTAACCCACTGAGCCACTCAGGCACCCCTCACATGGTTCAACTTAAATATCATGTTCAGTCTTCAAAGATTTAGCATAATGTAAGAAAGGCTAATGGCTTTGTCTAAAGGCTAAAGGCTAATGTTTACATTCTGTATAGTGTTCTTAGGCCTTTCATCTGACAATGAGTTCACATCAAATCTATGTCGGCAAAGAAGTGTAAGCACCTTCAAGAATTTCATTTTTTTCACCTTCAACAATTTTATTTATTTAAAAGATTTTGGGGTAAGGGCGAGAGGGAGAGGAAGGAGAGATAGAGAATCTTAAGCAGGCTCCTCACCCAGTATGGATCCAAAGGAGTCTGATCTCACAATCCTGAGATCATGACCTGAGTCGAAATCATTAGTCATACACTTAAATGACGAAACCACCCAGGCACCCTTAAAGATTTTGTTTTTAAATAATTTCTACACTAAATGTGGGGCTTGAAATCACAATCTCAAGATCAAAAGTTGCATGCTCTACCAAATGAGTCAGCCAGGCACCCCTCAGCTACAGCAATTTTAAAAATAACAGAAAACAAAACAGCCTACAGATTATGTCAGTCCTGATTGTGTTAACATGATTTTTTCTATCTAGAGTTTAAAGATCTATTTTAGTAGAGATAAGAACATATTTAAAATTATGGTTAAAATTTACAGGGAAAAAGAATCTTCCTAATCTTTTTTTTTTTTTAAAGACTTTATTTATTCATGAGAGACACACAGAGAGAGCCAGAGAGACAGGCAGAGGGAGAAGCAGACTCCATGCAGAGAGCCTCATGTGGGACTCAATCCCAAGACTCCAGGATCATGCCCTGGGCCGAAGGGAGGCACTCAACTGCTGAGCCACCCAGGGATCCCGAATCTTCCTAGTCTTTTTGGTCATTTAGTTTCTTAAAATGATTCATTATACCACTCTTAAGAGGGAAAAGAGGAAAAATCCCAAATGAGAACAACAAACACAAAATTAAGATTGGTCTGTTGCTTTGTTAGTTTTTTGTTTCCAGAGCATGAAAAGACCAATATACAAAATGAACAAGCCATTTTAAGTAAATGGAACTAATTCCCAAATGTATTAAGTGCCTGAAGTTTTGAAATATATCATATGTAAATTTCAATTACTTTCTTCAACTCTCACTTCTCTAAAAGCCATCACTACAGCTTCAACTTAGCCTCCAGTCTTTAGTTTTCTCAGTTTTGTTCAATAAACATAAAGCAAACAACAAAAAACCCTCTCAAGAATCTCTCACACTTCAAGGAACATGCATAAATCTTAAAATCCAAACCTTCCCAACAAAACAAAACAAAACAAAACAATAATTAGAATTAATCTAGAAAGAAGCCGGATCATTCTCTCTTGACCTAAATTAAGATTCTCTTTGACATGTGATTCAGGCTTTGCAAAATTATAGGTTACAAAATACAAACTCACAAATTACAGTGAGCTTTAGGTCATGCTTAAGATGTTGCCTAAGGGAGGCTGCCCCTGGTAAAGAAGAAGTCTTTGTTTTGTTTTTTTAACTGTACTTTAAATATATCTAGGCATAGGCCTAAAGTTAGTTTGCTGACACATTTATAATATTAGAGTTCTTTAATACCATTTTATCTTCTTGATTTCTAAATCTTGTATTTATTGCATCTTTGAATCTGAAATATCTTGCTTCTTTCTCTCTAAATAAACTTACTATATTAAAATTCAGGTAGGGGTGCCCGGGTGGCACAGTTGGGTAAGCATTTGACTCTTGGTTTTGGCTCAGATTATCATCTCAGGGTCTTGAGATGGAGCCCCAGTCAGTCAGCAAGGAGTCAGCTTAAGACTCTCTCTTCTCTGCCCCTCCCGTCTGTGTACACACACACTCTCTTTAAAATAAATAAATCTGAAGAAAATAATAAAATTCAGCTAAAAAAAATGACTTCCTTCAGGAAAGCTTTCATGATTATTCTTATACTGTTTCCTCTTGGTATAGCACTTTTTTTCATTATACTTATGGTTTTTTGTTTTTTTTTTTTTTGTTGTTGTTGTTTGGTTTGTTTTTTTTTACACTTATGGTCCTTAAAATATGTTTGGCTTCTCCACTTTATCACCTAGATCGTGAGATTCTTCAAATATTTTTCCAAATCATGATTTAAAAATCTTAACCATAATTATTAGAGTAGTAACATTATAGATTATGTTTTCTCTTTCTCTAATTTTTAGTGATTTTAAAACTTTTAAAATGAAATCCTTAAAGACCAATAAACAAACTAAACTTTTGTTAGATTCCTAACTTTTAAAATTCACACCACCATTTGTCAGAATCACCTTTCCTCAGAGGAAAAAGGAAAAACAGTATTTTTACATCAAAACATAAGGAATAAAATGTGCAAAACAAATGGCATGGGAGGGTGGAGATAATTACTTTATATTTGGGCTTCTCTATCTAGTTACTCCTACATCTTTCAGTAAATCACAAAATCAGCTTCATCTCCTAACTCTTCCAAGGAAAAGGGGCCCAAAGAATTAAAAGGGGAGTGTTAGGAAAATAGCAAGGGGAACAACACAGAGGAGACAGGTAAATTGTTAAAATTAAAGGATACTGGGCAGCCCCGGTGGCTCAGCGGTTTAGTGCCGCCTTCAGCCCAGGTCCTGATCCTGGAGACCCGAAATCGAGTCCCACATCAGGCTCCTTGCATGGAGCCTGCTTCTCCCTCTGCCTGTATCTCTGTCCCCCCCCGCCCCCCGTCATGAATAAAATGAATAAAATCTTTTAAAAAATTAAAGGATACTAAGCATGTCACAATAGCAAACCTGTAACAATGCATGTTAGTGGGTCATAACTCTAGCTGCTTTATTTACTTATTTATTTATTTTTAAAATATTTTATTTATTCATAAGAGAGAGAGAGAGAGGTAGAGACACAGGCAGAGGAAGAAGCAGACTCCCCATTGAGCAGGGAGCCCAACGTGGGGCATGAACTCATCATGACTCTGAGATCAAGACCTAAACCAACCCAGATACCGAGATGTGAGTCCACATCAAAAGTTGGACGTTTGGCAGCCCGGGTGGCTCAGCAGTTTAGCACCGCCTTCCGCCCAGGGCTTGATCCTGGAGACTTAGGATCTTTACCACGCCCCCCCCCCTCATGAATAAATAAAATCTTAAAAAAAAAAAAAAAGCCAGGCGTTTAACCCATTGAGCCACCCTGCAGCACCCCACTACCTTCCCCCCCACCCCGCCCCATCAGCTGGGAATGTTGTGTGACTAATGTTTTATATAGAACACAATCTTTGAAATACTAATCATTAAATACTATAAATCAAAAAATTTAGGTATTCCATTTTGTTCATACTGTAAGATTTTTATTTTTATTTATTTATTTTAATTCATAGAGACACAGAGAGAGAGAGAGAGAGCGAGAGAGAGAGAGAGAGGCAGAGACACACACAGGCAGAGGGAGAAGCAGGCACCATACAGAGAGCCTGATGTGGGACTCAATCCAGGGTCTCCAGGATCACGCCCTAGGCTGCAGGCGGCGCTAAACCGCTGAGCCATGGGGGCTGCCCTATGATAAGATTTTTTATTAGAAGACTATACAAGTTAATATCACACCTACTTAAAAGTGGCCATTTCTGATTAATATTTTGGATCAAATTATCTAACATTAAATATTTTAAATATAAACAGAATCTTCTCTTAGCTACTCCTAGAATATGAATAAAGATGCTTTTAATTAAACTAGTATATCAGTTCACATAAAAATCTGTATTATTCATACTTGTTTATTTATTTTTTAAAAGATTTTATTTATTTATTCATGAGAGACACAGAGAGAGAGAAGAAAAGGGAGAAGCAGAGGGAGAGGCAGGCTCCGTGCAAGGAGCCCAATGTGGGACTCGATCCCAGGACTCCAGGATCATGCCCTGGGCCGAAGGCAGGGACTAAACCTCTGAGCCACCCAGGGATCCCCCAAAAATCTGTATTATTCATATTTATAATTAAGTTTCACATTATACTCCTAAATTAAAACAGCTTATTACACCATAAATTTAACTTTTAGGGGGAATTCTGACTACAAATTCTCATAAAATCAATTTAATTCGTATTTGTTGTCATATCACAAAAAATCTAATTTGTAACATGCCCAGGCACAGCACTACAATCTTTTTTTTTTTTAAGATTTCATTTATTTATTCACGAGACACACACACACACACAGGCGGAAACACAGGCAGAGGGAAAAGCAGGCTCCTCACAGAGAGCCCCCCCATGTGGGACTCAATCCTGGACCCTGGGATCATGCCCTGAGCCAGAGGCTTAACCACTTAGCCACCCAGGCGTCCCTACAATCTTATTTTAATATATAATGAAAATACATCTAGTCCAGCGAGATTTTGCAAGACTGCTTCCTGCAAACTTGGTAGGGATGGGGAAAATGCTGCTTATCAGTACACACTATAAGCCAATAGGAATGGCAGATGCACACAGCTCCGTAAGAACCAATGGAGAACACATCCTTTGACATACAGAAGTTAGGGTGAAAGATGAAAGAAACAGGAGTTAAAGGGAAATTTATAAACTGGCATAAGAAACGCCACAAGTGGGGATGCTATTTACTTTACCTTCCTCTTCTGTTTTTCTGAAGTACTGCAGATTCCCATTAGGAATGAGAACAATGACAGAAACTGAATTAGGTGAAGGAGATTGCCAATGAGGGCTCCACTAAAGTTCTGTGGGCTCTTGCAATTCTCCTCCCAGATTACAAAAAAAGCCCCTGAAGGGTAAAAGGAAGTGTTGTGAGGAAACTCAGCAGTATGAACCAACTCTAAGGCAGTGATGGGAAAAGGAACTAACATTTTTTGACAAATTACTTAGTAGAAACGTTTAATCCTTATAACACTGAAACTTAAATATTATTATCCTCATTTTACAGGTGATGGTAACAAGAAATATGTCCAAGGTCGAAATGTTATTTAAGCAGAATAAGATAATGGCTTCATCTGTCTGGTTTCAATGTCCATGTTCCCTCAACTACTTCATATAGTCTCTTCATAAAGTCTAATCATTATTATTGACAGGTACTGCCATACCCACTAAAGCACCTAATCATTATAACTCTGTTGTTCTTTCTTTCTTTTCTTTTCCTTTTTTCTTTTTCTTTTTTTATCACTTCACTCTCCTCCAAGTCTTCCGTACTCTGAGGTTTTCTGTTAAAGTGTGAGCTCTTCTAGAGACATCAACTTTCATCTAGACAGTAAATCAATAAGTATCAGCAGTGTTAGTTTAGTCTTTGGATATTCTTGACAATTTTTATCACTGTTTGTTCCACAAAACAACTCTTCCAACTCCCCTTGGAAGGCAGGGCACTGAGAGTGCCAGAAGGTACATTTTAAGATAGAAAGTTTTCTTTCTCTTATCTCCCACCTCACTCATCTCAAAGTAACTATCTAAACAATCTTACTACTTGGTACCAAGTTGAAATTCCATTAAGAAGAAAACAAAGAACGTTTTCTTTAAAAAAAAAAAAAAAAAAAAAAAAAGATATACAGAAATTGTTTCAAAGATCATGAACTTTACTGACCTAAGTCTCTCAGTCTCTCAGAGCCTATTCATTCAGCATTTAGACATGACTAATAATCCAATTATCCAGATTCTAGAGGGTAGAATAGAGTCCCATATTAAAAGTAAAAGAGCAATGTCATTGAGATCAGGAAGAAGTCACAGCAGGATGCTAACAGTGATGGAAGCAATCAAAATACTAATTAATAAAGTAGAGACATTTTAAAAAGCAGGGCAGCATGAGACTGCTAAGTACAAGAGCAAAGTGCACAAGATGCTATTATTCCTCCAGGGCAGCAGAGGCCAAGAATTCTTGCCCAATTTTCCAATAACTGTATCTTTTTATTTGCTGTACATGCAATCTGTCACCTAGGACTTCTTAGTTTAGCCATTAGACCCCACTTGCCTTAGAATCTCCCCTCTTTTTCCCCTTCAAACTGTTTGTGACCCTTTTTTAAAAATTTAAATTAATTTTTTTAGTTTTAAAATTTAAATTCAGGGATCCCTGGGTGGTTCGGCAGTTTGGCGCCTGCGTTTGGCCCAGGGCATGATCCTGGGGTCCGGGGATCGGGTCCCACATAGGGCTCCCTGCCTGGGGCCTGCTCCTCCCTCTGCCTGTGTCTCTGCTTCCCTCTCTCTCTTTCTGTCTCTCATGAGTAAATAAATAAAATCTTTAAAAATATAAATAAATAAATAAATAAATAAATAAATAAATAAATTTAAATTAAATTATGTTTGTGACTCTTAATCAGGTTCAGCATTCACAGAAGCAGTCTTAATCCACACCATCCTCTGACATCTTGGCTATTCCTCATGGCTCCCACTTCTAATTTACAACATATCCGGTGGAATACCCGGCCTAGAATTTAGCTACATTTTTACCTTCTTGGAGGTCTACCGGAGGGCTTTTATTGACAGACACTGCTTCTTATTCCTTGCCAGATGCCCAGCTAGGCTCCTAACTTTGTAAGTATAGTTTCCCTGGAACAACTCCATTATTACTCTGCCTTCTGGCTGCCACCCTTATGGCCCTGCCCAAGTAATACACTGAACATACCATCTAGTACCTCTAACCTGCAGGACAGTCTGAGGCAGCATTCCATCAACCAAATTCATTGATATTTCTGCAGCAAAAGATAAAACACACTGGCATAAGGTGGGATTAAACAATGACTATAAATAGCTTCATGTCAGTTCATGTTATACTTTGCTGCCAAATGAGTTAAAAAAAAAAAAAAAAACCTTCCAGAGTCTTCTGAACATTAGAATTAAGATGAAAGGACTTTATACATATATGTTTTTCTTTCTTTTCTTTTCAGATCTCCTCCCAAAATATTGAAGAAAAATTTTTTTCCTGGTGTTTCAATAGGTAATTTCAACTTTCTGATAATTTTACTTACATAAAAAATGTACTAAATAAATGAGGTATATTTTGGGTCCATACACAAAAATATGTATATATTCATCATATAGATACTATACAAACACAAAAGCATATGAATAGATGCTGTTATATATTTACTGACAGAGAAGCTTTATCCAGGTAATAAGTACAACTAAGTTACTGAAAAAGTATACATATAAAACATTGTATTTAGTGAAATTAGAACCATACCATGGTTTTAAGATAAGCGATTCAGGATACATACTCCAAAAAAGTTATTTCTCTCTCTCTCTCTCTCTCTCTCTTTTTAATGCAGAGGTCATTAAACTAGTTACCCAAGATTTAGAACAAAAAGAATTTTAGAATAGTAAGGGGCCTAAACAAATCCAGTCTTAGGCCGCCTGGGTGGCTCAGTGGGTGAGTGCCTGCCTTTGGCTCAGGGTGTGATCCCTCATGGGTCCCGCATAGGGCTCCCTCGGGGACCCTGCTTCTCCCTCTGCCTGTGTCTCTGCCTCTCTCTGTGTCTCTCATGAATAAATAAAATCTTTAAAAAAGAAATCCAGTTTAATCTTCATTCTATTCATAAGATAATTAAGAAAGGGTCATAAAAGTCATACATGGCCTCATTCCCCTTCCTGAAGACAGATGCACTGCTTAAAAACAAAGTACTTAAATTCAGGTCTCCTGACTTGTCAGGTCAGAAGTCTTTTTTCCTATATTACTGCTATCTATATAAAATAACTGCATTTTAAGACAAATCCAACCTCCAGTACTTTTTCCAACTGTCACTATTCTTGTTATATAAACCTTGACGGCTTACCCATTTTATTAAAGAAAAAAAAAAGTAAGGCTATTAAAATATAAGTCTCAGCTTCATCAGTGATCTAAAATGACCTTATCAAAGACACATTTTCTAAAACATGTGGGAAGTGAAACAAGGTAAGTCTTCTCTCCCCATCCATCTGAATGCTCAGCTCTTAGGAGACTTCTGCTTTCCTCACACTTCAGCCTCACTAGATTATCTCCAAAACTTGTCAACAGTACTTGTGGGCACTCTCCCCGGCTGCCTTCAACGTTTCCTCTAGGCTGTGAGTTCCTTCAGGGTGCGAAGCCTACACACAAAAGGTGCTGAGCACCTGAATAAGTGAGCGCACAGAAGAGTAACGTACAACCATGATCTCTAAGGAAGGAGCTCATCATTTGGCTTCTATTATCTGACTTGACAGTTAGGAAAACCTCTTACCTCGCCAGAGGTATACATTACTGTGATCAGTCAGTACCAGAAAGCACTTTTATAAAGTTTCCGAACACTTCACAGTCCCTCGAAATGACGTTCGGCTGGCGAGTGCGGATACGAGGAAATGTCTCCTCACACCGCGCAAATGCCACTCCAGCAAGGGCTTTCTCTCCCTGAGAGGACCGGAACAGTCCGGCGGAAGGCGATATCCGCTCCGTCCCCAGAGCGCTTCTGCGAGCCCGCCGTGAGGGTGAGGTGCGGCGCTCCGAGAGCCTCGCGCGGAGCCCGGGCTGGGGCCCCGCTCCTGACCGACCCGGGCGCCACGGGCGCCACTTGGGCGGGCCCGACCTCCCGACCTTCCCCGCACGCAGGGAGAGCCGGCTGCCGCCGCCGGGCAGAGTCCACGCCTACCTGTTGGGCTCGGGTACAACCAGACTCTCCCCGAGCCCGGCGAGGAGGACCTGCCGCGCCGGCCATCCGGCCGTCCCCGCGCCGCAACTGAGCCCCTCCGCGGCGGGTTCCGGCCCCTTCGGCCACGACACCTGATCCCTCCACCCGTTCGTTCCCGCACCCAGGGTCCCAGCTGCCTCACCCACTTCGCAGCCGCGATCACCCTGGGGACCCCCAAGCCGCCCATCTCACAGCGCAGGCCCCGGCGTGAGGTCCCTCCTAGTGGGCAGGCAGCCCGGCCACCGCCCCCTCGCGCCGCAGCGTCTGCACCCCCCGGGTCCCCGGCTGCTCACCTCCTGGGGTCCCCCACGGCTCAGCCTCGCTCCCAGTCCTGCCACGTTACAGCCTCCACAGCGCAGCGGGGCAGCGCCGAGGCTCGCCGGCGGCGGCGACTGCGAGGCAGCGCGACGGGAGGGGCGCGCGCGGGGCGGAGCCGGGCAGCTCGGAGCCGCGAGCGCGGCGGGAGCCAGCGATTGGAAGCCCGCCCTGCGCCGCGCGGCCGATCCTAGGCCCCTGCAGCCGGCCGCCGAGCCATCGAGCACCCACTCTGGCAGACGTGACTGCTCCACCGCCGAAAGAGCGATGGGGGACGGAGCTGGGGACGGAGCTGCCCGAGTTGATCGAGGCCAGGGCAGTGGCTTTGCAGTCGGGAGATCTTGGCCACAACTATTTTTGTCTGTTGTGTCATCGCCAGCCAGAATCCCTAGGGGCGGCAGTGGGGCGTCTGAAAGCCAAGATATAACTGGAGCCTGAAGAAATTCAGGCAGTGAGTGCTGTGGGTGTGGGTGGTGTCATGTTAGCCATGGAAGGGACCCTAGAGGGCCTTGTTACTTGCTATACTCCTTGTTTTAGAGCCTGAGACTCTGGGGCCTGACAGAGCGCCTTACTCAAGGTCACACACGGAGTCGCCGGTGGAATTGGGACTCATAGCCACTTGGCTCCAAGTCAAGAGCGTTTTTCCAGTATACTCAGCGTTTTGAATATGATTTTCAGTTTTGAAACAGTCTCAAGATTTCGATAATGTTGCAAAGAACATTTTTTCTGAACCATTTGCGATTTGCTGACACGATGCCACATTGTCCCTAAATACTTCAGTGTGTGGGTCTTACTAATTAAGCATCCTCAACTATGTAGTCACTATCTACCAAGACCAAAACGTTTATGGGATACATTACGTTTGGTCAATGTCCCAAACACGTTTTTTTAAATAAAATTCTTAAGGATGATTTTATTTATTTATGATAGACATAGAGAGAGAGGCAGAGACACAGGCAGAGGGAGAAGCAGGCTCCATGCAGGGAGCCCAATGTGGGATTCGACCCCGGGTCTCCAGGATCGCGCCCTGGGCGGAAGGCAGGCGCTGAACCGCTGAGCCACCCAGGGATCTCCCCCAAAAACGTTTTTTATGGTAAAAGGATTCAGTTCAGAATCAAGCATTGTGTTTACTTGTCATGTATCTTTAGTTGCCTTCAATCCTCAGTCTTTCCTTGAGTTTCATGTCCTTGACACTTTTCAAAATTCCTGGCCAATTATTTTGCAGAATGGCTTTCACTTTCCATCTCTGATGTATACTTATGATTAGACATGTTAAGTGTCTATGACAGGACTGTCACAGAAGTGATGCTGTGTTCTTCTCATTGTGAGCCAGATGCTTGGTTCCTCAACCTGTTTTGAAAGCATAAGCAGAGCTATAGTTGTATTAGTTGCATTATTAGCTGTACATACTGTTTTATTCCTTAATTATGTCTTATGTACCTCTTATCAATCATTAACTTTGGTTTTTCCACTACTACTCTCTGTTTACCCACTGATTTTAGAAACCTAATGGGGACTCAACAATAACATTTGTCTTGAAATTATCTGACATACCTGATCTTAACAGTACCAAATGGTACCTCATTGTCCAGAAGAATGCATTCTTCTACGTTGTTTCAAGTTCCACTCCCTTCAAGGTGTCAAGAAATCCTTCACCTTCCTCTCATGTATTCACCTCCTTCCCCAAACGTACATAAGCTGTCTCTAGGCTTAACGGGATACAGCAGCCTTGGGAATAATTTCCTGCCTTCTCCTTTGGCTGCCCTTCTGATAGTAAAGTACTGCTTCAAAATTAGTGTCTAAGGTGTTGGCTTATATGCATCAGGTGCACCAACAAGTTTGAGTTTGGTAACAATCGCATCCTATCAAGTGGCACATTTTAATTAGTCTCATTATTTTTTTTTCAAGATTTTACTTATGTATTCATGAGAGACAGAGAGAGCGAAAGAGAGACAGAGAGAGAGGCAGAGACACAGGCAGAGGGAGAAGCAGGCTCCATACAGGGAGCCCGATATGGGACTTGATCCAGGGGCTCCAGGATCACGCCCTGGGCTGAAGGCAGGCACTAAACTGCTGAGCCACCCAGGCATCCCTAATTAGTCTCATTATTGATATTTATTTTAATAAAGTGGTGTCTGCCAGGCTTCTCCACTATAAAGTTATTTCTTTCCTGTTTGTAATTAATAAGCATTTTGGGGGGAGAAGATTTTTTGAAATTACATAAATATTTCCTCAGCAAAACTTTAATTTATTTATATCAGTATAAGATCAGAGTTTCCTATTAAATGGGTTATAATCTGTTTCTATCATTATTTATTTTGATGTTCAAGTTGTCCTGAGTTTGGTCTGGGGGGAGCCCTATTCGTGCTAGTTTCTGTGTCTTTGTGTGTTTTAAATTCTTTTGTGAAACATTTTTTAAGATACAGAAAATATGAAAGCATTTTATATACCATATACCCACCATCCATACTCTCATTAATATTTTACTATTCTGTGCCCTTTGACACACTTCCATCATTCTTTGAGCACTCCCTTATTTTCTGGCACAGTAGGATATTCTAGGCTCTCCTTGCCCAACCCTAGATGCAGCCATTTATCCAGGAGCCCTGATTCCTTTCAGTGGAGAATGGTATTTAGAAGCACCAGGTGTGCTCACTGCTATTGTGGTATCATTGTTCAGGCTGACTTAGTGGATGTGACTAGGGAATATTTATACACTCATACAGTGCATCTATATATGTAACTATAAATGTATACTCACACATATTTACAGCTCTATTTATTTATCTAACATATATATTGAAACACCATATGTTTGCAGTAATACCTCCAATCCTGCATCACACAGCGTATTCTAGTTTCCTCCCATATTTGTTACTCCTTTCTCCCACAGAGAGAAACCTGGATCCTATTATCCTTCAGATATTTACTTTTTAAATACCTCCTCTATATTTAAGTGGTCACCCATAGCTGCCATCTCTGTTTGGAGGATGCCACCCTTATCCCATTATGGTTCTGAAACTCCAAAATAAGCCACCACCAGCCACCCCCCACTTTCTCCTTTCCTAACGCCAGCTCCCAAACCCTGTGCCAGAGCCTAGTCCATGAGCCCTCACCACCTAGCTCGGGCTCCATCTCTTGCTAAGCATTCCCTTAGGCATCCTCTTTATTTACTCTACTTGATATATGTAGACACACACAAACACAGATAGAGACACACTCACTTTGGGTACTATAGAGTACCCTGAGAAAGGTATAAAAGAATTTTAGATCCTAAAGGAGAGAGCAACTACTGGAAAGTTCTGTTGGGAGGCTCATGGAGGGTTTTAAGAAAAAGACGACATTTAAAATGGGCTTTGGGGGTGCCTGGGTGGTTCAGTTGGTTAAGTGTCTCACTCTTGATTTTGGTTCAGGTCATGATCTCAGGGTCCAGAGATCAAGCCCAGTGTTGGGCTCCAAGCTCAATGTGTAGTCTGCTTGGGATTCTCTCTCTCCTTCTCCCTCTGCCCCTCCTCCTAAGCTCTCTCTCTCAAAATAAATGAGTAAATAAAATATTTTTTTAATTTTTTTTTAATTTTTTTTTTTTTTGTATTTATTTATGATAGTCACAGAGAGATAGAGAGGCAGAGACACAGGCAGAGGGAGAAGCAGGCTCCATGCACCGGGAGCCCGACGTGGGATTCGATCCCGGGTCTCCAGGATCGCGCCCTGGGCCAAAGGCAGGCGCTAAACCGCTGCGCCACCTAGGGATCCCTTTTTTTAAATTTTTAAAAATTTATTTATGATAGTCACAGAGAGAGAGAGAGAGGCAGAGACACAGGCAGAGGGAGAAGCAGGCTCCATGCACCGGGAGCCTGACGTGGGACTCGATCCCGGGTCTCCAGGATCCCGCCCTGGGCCAAAGGCAGGCGCCAAACCGCTGGGCCACCCAGGGATCCCATTTTTAAAAAATTTTAAAAGGGGAACCTGGGTGGCTCAGTGGGCTAAGCAGCTGACTTCAGCTCAGGTCATGATCCTAGGGTTCTGGGATTGAGCTCTGCATTAGGTTCTGCACTTAGCAGGGAATCTGCTTCTCCCTCTCCCTTTGCCTCTACCCCTACTCATGCTCTCTCTCTCTCTCTCAAATAAATAAATAAAATATTTTAAAAAGAAATAAATACAAGTTTTAAAAATAAATAAATAAAATGGGCTTTGAAGAATGCATAAGAATAAATGAATAGGATGTATATACTGCATTAGATATTGAAAAAACTGGAAAATAATTTGAGCGGGCCCAAAGCAGAGAAAGTAATTCATTTTAGCTGACTATGAAGTACAAAAATAATGACACAAGAATTTTAGAGTCCAACTACTAGTTTTACAGAGGATTCAAAGATGACTCTAAACTTTGGCTTAGATGACAAAGAGAATTAAATTATAAAAAGGAGTCAGTTTGGAGGGGAAAGTAATACATTTAATTTAAACATATCACATTTGAGTGAAGCATCCAAGGAGAAATGTAGGATTAGAGCTTTGAGGAGGGGTCAGAACCAGAGTTCTAGTTAAGAACTTTTCCATATGGCGGTGACAGCTGACATGATAAAAGAGGAAATAAAGAGAACAAAGATAGAACTCTGAAAGACAATCAGTTTAGTTTTAACCAAACACAAATGTGTTCCACCTTTCAACTTCTATTTTACTTTTTTCTGTCCCATATTGAGATTCTGAGTCACAATATAGAAGAAGGAAGCTATATTATAATTAGCAGAAAAAAACACAGTTTTGAAGTCCACAGGGTGACTTGTGTTCAAATTCTACTTCCACTACTTAGTAGGCATGACCTAGGGAAAACCACTTCATATCTTTGAAACTCAGTTTCCTCCCTTTAAAATGAGAATAGGGACACCTGGGTGGCTCAGTGGTTTAGTGCCTGCCGTTGGCCCAGGGCATGATCCTGGGGTCCCAGGATCGAGTCCCACATCAGGCTCCCTGCATGGAGCCTGTTCCTCCCTCTGCCTGTGTCTCTGCCTGTCTCTGTGTCTCTTATGAATAAATAAATAAAATCTTTTTTAAAAAAATGAGAATAACATCTCCCTCTCTGAGGTGTTCTGAAGGTTCAGGATACAATAGAAATAACTAGCATGTGGCCCATTGTCAAATGATAGCTAGCACTATGAGGCATTTACCTTATTTCTCTGTCACAACTTATTCCAGTTTGTTACTGTTGATGTCTCTGTTTGGCACACAGAAGCCTCTCATCCTGTATTTGTTGAAGCAATGGATAACTGTATATATTTTCTATTTTTTAAAATACTCACCAGTATAGTGAATTATATTACCTTTTCTTGGCTTTTTATAAGGAACAACTTCCCCACCAATAAATGAAGTATATTACCAAAATAGAATGTTGGTATTTAATGATGTATGTAAAAATTACAAAGTAAACCAGTAGTTACTGATTTGACTGGCTATGTGATACCTTGCTTATCTCCAGGTTCAACACATTTGATACAATGACTCCAGGTTTCAACCAGCATAGATTTGGGAAACTGAAGATAATAGATTACCTTTAAGATTGCCTCTACCTCTGAGATTATAAAATTCAATGATAGTTGAACAGTATTATCTAAACAATGGTACTCCAGTGCACCCATGGAACTCTAAGGTCCTGCTCTTGATTATAATTCTTCAAAGGTTAATAGGTGTTCCTTTAAACAGGCATTTTAAATTTGAGAAACACTCTGTCAATATAGCCATCTTCTAGAAAGTCATCATGTATATTAGTAGGCTGCATTTCATGCAATGTTTCCCAAGTTTATTTGACAATGGAATATAATATTTTTTTAAGGAATACATACTAGTATCTGTGAGAACTAGTGTTCCTTCAGAGCAGACTTTGGGAAATACAGCTCTGGAAGTTTGTTATTAGTGATCCACTCAGTCATGTCAGGTTGCTCAGTGTTGATGAAACCATCAAGGAGACTGGAGTGCACATGTGGCAAGCTCATGTCAGAAAACACATAGGTCAGGCACAGCTTCCACTCTGTCAGTTTCAATATAATTTAAGCCTGAAATGACACTGATACCTCATGCCAACAAAAGATCTGCTTGCTCTTTGTGATACAGCTTTCTACTTTTTGGTCTATCAAGCATTATCCATCAATGTACTGCTGAGTTTGCTGTAATCAGTGACAGCTTTTTTCTTTTTCTCTTTTAAAGATTTATTTATTTCTAGGGATGCCTGGATTGCTCAGTGGTTGAATGTCTGCCTTTGGCTCAGGGCTTTATCCCAGGGTTCTGGGATCGAGTCCCACAATAGGCTCCCCCATCGGGAGTCTGCTTCTTCCTCTGTCTATGTCTCTGTTTCTGTCTCTCATGAATGAATAAATAAAATCTTAAAAAAAGAGATTTATTTATTTTTAGAGAGAGAAAGAGAAAGAGCATGCAAGTGGGGGGAGGAGGAGAGGGAGATACAGAATTCTTTTCTTTTTTTTTTTTTTTAAAGATTTATTTTTATTTATTTATGATAGTCACAGAGAGAGAGGGGCAGAGATACAGGCAGAGGGAGAAGCAGGCTCCATGCACCGGGAGCCCGACGTGGGATTCGATCCCGGGTCTCCAGGATCGCGCCCCGGGCCAAAGGCAGGCGCCAAACCGCTGCGCCACCCAGGGATCCCGAGATACAGAATTCTAAACAGACTCTCTGCTGAGTGTGGAGCCCAATGCAAGGCTTGATCCCAGGATCCTGAGATCATGATGGGTCCCAAAATCAAGAGTTGGTCACTTAACCGACTGAGCCATCCAGGCATCCCTGTGTGACAGATGTTAACACTAAATTTCCTTTTTTTTTTTTAAGATGTATTTATTTATTTAGAGAGAAAGAGAATGTGTGAGAGAGAGGGTACATGAGCTGGTAAGAGGGGCAAAAGGAGAGGGAGAGAGAGAATCCTCGAGCCAACTCCACACTGAGTGTGGAGCTGACATTGGACTCGATCTCACGACCCAGAGGCCATGACCTGAGCTAAAATCAAGACTTGGGAGCCCAACCAGCTGAGCCACCCTAGCACTAAATTTCTAATAAGAACTTTTGGCCATGGATAGAAATGTCTTCAGTTGGTAAACTACTACTAAAAATATTCAGCCAAGAAGTGCTACTTATAGCACAACATAGATCTTGATCTATGATGGAAAGTAAGTAATGGTAGACCATCTAATCTTGAAAGAAGCAGCTAATCTCAGGGCTAGTGCTTCTAAGCAGGAATATTGAATAAATGTAGTCTGCAACTACACATTCAATAACACTCTACATAAGAAACAACTGCAATTATGTTCATGCTTGACTAGGACATTGAAAGTCCCTTCTAATTCCTCATTCTCCAATCAGATTAAGAAATATTGTGTTTTACATGTGCTTAAACTTTATGGTTTTGTTCCAAAGTTGCTGCCATCTATTTTATAAGCAAGCCATTTAATCTCTTTGGGCTTAAATTTCCTCTTCTGGAAAATAAGTATGCATATTAGGTTTCTAAGATCTCTTCCCATTTTAAAATTCAAATAGTCTACTGTTATTCTTACAAAAACCCCTTCAAAGTAAATAGAATAGCTATTATTTGCAAGAAATGAAACAAAAGCCCGGCATAGCTAGGTGATTTGTTCATGTTTGGAACAAGATTCCATAAATAAGACAGAAAATCCTTCTGAATCCTTTTCTGATATCTTTTTCATGTTATCATATTACCATATATGTTCATATATATATATATATGTTAAACTAAACAGCACTTTTAGAAGTCTTTCTTTTATACATGTGGTCATGTTTATTTTAAAATATTATTCACATAACTTGAAAATACAACTTTTTATTTTTATTTATTTATTTTTAAAAAGATTTTTATTTATTTATTCATGAAAGACACGGGGAGGGGAGAGGCAGAGACACAGGCAGAGGGAGAAGCAGGCTCCATGCAGGGAGCCTGATGTGGGACTTGATCTCAAGTCTCCAGGATTATGCCCTGGGCCAAAGGCAGGTGCTAAACTGCTGAGCCACCCAGGGATCCCCGAAAATACAACTTTTTAAAACTCAAGGAAACAAAAACATAATCCTACTACTTTCAAATGACAATCATTTTCACTTATTTGTTTTTCTTTCAACTGTTGCATGTCTAAATAAAGCCATATACATATGGCACATCAAATTTGCATTCATAGTCATTTTATTACCAATGGCCATATAAACATCAGTTCCTGGTTATAATATTGCTAGTATTTAGTTACATGGACCTGAGGGGAAAGGAAAAAACTGCTATTTCCTGTTTGTAGGTAGGTGTAATTGGCAAGGAGTAAAGAGGACCTAAAATGACTCTATAGTTTACCACGATACTCATTTTCAATTCATTTCTGGCTTTAAAATCTCATGATTAGAATCATTCTTCTGGCTTTCATAAGCTAAATAAAGAGACTTCAGGAGGTTGATGTCAAGATTCTCTTACCTGGGGTGGGACAGAAAATCCTGGAGCTCTCTTCTGGCTTATTCCTTTATTACAGTTTCACCTTGGAAGATAGGGAAGATGTGACCCTGAAAGAATGAGCAGCAGGACAGGAAGGTTTCTATGGTAAGGGGGAGGACTGGGCAGCAAGAAACCTTCAGTGGCCAGGGAAAGAATGTTCTGGATGATGGAATCCAGAGCAGATTCCAGGAAGAGGGGAGGAGGTGTCTGTGGGGAATCAATAAAAATGGGGCTGAAAGGAATTAGATGAGAGTCCTTGGTCAGCTTGTCAATTTTTCCCTGCCAGAAAGTTCCTTATGGGAACCACAGGAAGCACCATCATAAGCCAAATTAATCATGTAGTTAATCTATCAAGGTGAAGGAACAAAATTTAATGTCATTAGCAGTCTGGTTCTAAAATGAGCCCAAACCCAAGGAATGAGATAGGTCAAGCCAGAACTAGGACTGAAGAGGGGGGCTATGTTACTAAATATTACACAGACTGTTGACTTTAGCTACATGCTCTTTAGACAAGTAAACTGTTTACCTGTACACAGGTAACTTAAGAGAATAATTTAGTGCTTTCATTTAGGGATATTTCATCCTTTATAAATAGCATATAAGGCATCCTACCAAAACCTTATTCATCAGTTAGAAACGTGAATATAAAACCTGATGACAGATAATTACTTAAAAATGAAATAGGGCCGCCCGGGGTGGCTCGGCGCTTTAGCGCCACCTTCCGCCCAGGGCCTGATCCTGGAGACCCCGGATAGAGTCCCCGGTCGGGCTCTCTGCATGGAGCCTGCTTCTCCCTCTGCCTGTGTCTCTGCCTCTCTCTGTGTCTCTTTCTCTCATGAATAAATAAATAAGTCTTTTAAAAAAATAAAAATGAAAAATAAATATATTGAAACAATAACTATACAAGATAACATGATAATATTAAGATCCAAATAATTTGTTGTAAAATTCATAATCTAATATTATTTGTCTAACTCAAGAAATTGTACTCACCCAGTAAAAGGACAAAACTCTACCTGATTGATAAATAGTATTCCTACTGAATTATCACATGTGAAGACAAACTACATACAGTATAATATGACACACTTATGAAAGTTCTTATCATGTTTATGAATATGTCTATGAATGTCTCTGGGACATGTTATTCTTTTTTTTTTTTTTTAACTTGCCATCTTTACCTTTTTTTTTTTTTTTTTAAGACTTTGTTCATTTATTCATGAGAGACAGAGAGAGGGAGAGAGAATGAGGCAGAGACACAGGCAGAGGGAGAAGCAGGCTCCATAAAGGGAGCCCAGTGTGGGACTCGATCCCGGGACTCCGGGATCATGCCCTGGGCAGAAGGCAGGTGCTAAACCGCTGAACCACCCGGACTGCCCCCTGGGACATGTTATTCTTGAAATAAATTCTAACAAAAATTAGTTTAAATGTCAAACTTCTTGCTTAGCTACAAACTTAGAGAGAATATCTAGATGCAAAAATATTTATCTGACCAGTATGAACAATAACTCAAATTAAATTAACCGTATAATATGATTATGGTAATCAGTGGAGCCGGAGTCATAGATCAGGAAGAAAAAGAAAAATGTTAATACTATGGAATAGAATTATATACTCTTGAACTCAATTTGCCAACCTATAAGCATTCACAGACCAGAGCACAAATCCATTTATAGACTGTACTTGCTCATCTTAATAATATCTTATTGACTTACACATTTTCTCCTTTTGTCTGCTTCCTCTCCCTTACATTCCTTGAGATCAAAACTTAAGAAACAGTTTCTTATTATTTATGGTAAAATATTAAGCCATAAAAAAGCAAAAGCAAAATTTGAAATCCCTTTATAACTGAACCATGTTAAAATATGTGTGTGGTTATGAACAAAGATTATAAGAGAACAGATAAAATTATTCATTTGAACAATGAGATTACAGGCCTTTTTATCTTTTTGATATTTGTGATTGTTTATATTGCTTTTATAAAACAAAAAGGACAGAAAGACAAAAAGAAAGAAAGATATTTTTTAAAGTTTTCTCTTTGCAATTTCCTGGTGCTATTTTCCCCCTTTTGAAAGGGTACCTGACACATAGTAGGTACTCAACATAAATTTGTTGAGTAAGTATACAAAATGGCAACTACAACTGCTGGAAGATTTCCTTTAGGAAGAAGCCAAATGATAGCATTGGCTATACTGAGGTAAGGATAAAATAAGTCAGTATTTACTCAATCACTGCCCAGGGGCTTCTAATTACCTATCCTTGAGATTGTTATTTATAGATTGTCCATATAATTTGTTGTCTACAGGACACTTTTGAAAGTGAAAAGCTTAGCTATTTATAAATACACTGGATTCTTAGGGATGGCACCTAAAGGATAAGTAACCAAAGAAAAAGATAAGTTGGACTTCATCAAAATTAAAAACCTTTGTTATTCATTATTAAGGAAATAAAGATAACCCACAAAATGCGAAAAAATTATTTGCAAATCGTTTACTGATAAGGGTCTAGTATCCAGAATATATAAAGAACTCTTATAATCAACAATAAAAAGACAACCTAACTAAAAAAATGGAAAAATAATTTGAATGGACATCTCTCCAAAGATGATATACAAAAGGGTGATTCAGCACATGCAAATATGCTCAACACTGTACCTAATCTTTTGATCTCTCTGCCATAGTGGAAACCCAACTTCCTCCAGACCACACAGCTTCCTTTAAGTGAAGGTGATTCCTATTTCAAGGTCAGGAAATGGAGCTGTCATTTCCTGGCTCTTCTAGCATTTTCAGACTAGTTCTCCAGTGGTCCTCTGAAGTTCTCATCTTCTTGAAACATTACTCTCTCCCCATCCTCAACTCTGCCTTTTGCTGACCTTCATAGTATAATCTCACAGTGATTAAACATATGGGCACAGTATTATGGATATTTCTCTCTGTTCTGAGTCTTATCATTCTGGGTTACCTTTATTGTCAAGGTGGTATAGTCATCCAAAACACTACCTCTTAAATTTTTAGAAAGATTTTATTTATTCATTTGTCTTAGTGCTAGGGTGAGAGATAGCATGAGCAGGGGCAGGAGCAGAGGGAGAGGGACACGCAGACTCCATACTGAGCACAGAGCCCCACTCCGGGCACTATTCCATGAACTTGAGATCATGACCTGAGCTGAAATTCAGAGTTGGTCACTTAATTGACTGAGCCACCCAGGCGCCTCCCAACACACTACCTTTTAAAGTCCTTGACACTTCCACTGCAGCTACACATTCCTCATCCTACATCTTGTTATGACTTCTAAAGGTTTTACCTCAGAAATCTCACACTGTGACCAGTCTCTAATCCTTCCATATTTCACTAACTTTCTTTGAACTTCCCCTTCTAGTCTTGACCTCTTCTGTCACCTAATCCATTAGCTCCTTGCTCATTTTATCTTTTGCTTGTCCAGTTTGGTTTCTGAGGTCAGTTGTTTCAACTACTTTCTTACTTGCACTCCTAATTCCTTTTACTACATGACCCTAATACAGTCTCTCTGCCAACCCCTGAATGTGGATTAACCCTACCATCTGCTTTTTCTGATCTGCTCTTGGACTGCCAAGAGAATTACATAACTCTGCTTTCTTTTTTTTTTTTTAATAATACATTCATTTTTTATTGGTGTTCAATTTGCCAACATACAGAATAACACCCAGTGCTCATATAACTCTGCTTTCTACTTTGCTGCATTATTTACGATTTCTAGCCTCAACCGGTTGGCTTACTTACCCAACTCCTAAAGTGGCTTTATCAAACATGCACTACTGTCCTTCAACCATTATTCTGTGCCATCTTCCTTTCTCCCAGATAATCAAGTCTTATGTTTTATAGCAAAAGTAGAGGGTATGATGTCTGAACTCCACTAGAGCTCTCCTTTTCATCCTACATTCAGCAATCTTTTCCTCTTATCTCAGAGGATCCAAAAGTTTTCCACAAACATCTGTCTACCTATGCTTTTGATATGGGATTTTGTTCCATAAGCCTCCCTTCTCTTCCTTTCAATTTCATCCCCTACTTTTTCTTCCTTTAAAAACAGGCTCACATTTTCTGCATCTTAAAAAGAAAACTTAATACTGCTTTCATACAAAACTATAGCTCTTCGAGCCTCTTCAACTTCAATTTCCTTGAAAGAGTTATCTATACTTACTATATTTTCCTAATTCTTATTCAATCCTCAAGCTATTTGGCTTACCTAATTCCAAGAAATCTGTATTCACAATGTTTAGTGACCTTCTAATTGTTAATAACAACAGCTTTTACTTTTTAAATTTTTTTGTTTTTAAGATTTATTTAACAGAAAGCACAAGCAGGGGTAGTGGCAGAGGGAGAGGAAGAAGCAGGATCCCTGCTCAGGGGCTTGATCCCAAGAGCCCTGGATTATGACCCAAACTGAAGGCAGATGCCCAATCCACTGGGCTGCTCGGTTCCTCTCCAACAGCTTTAAAAAAATTTTTTTTTTCCCATTTGTCTTCTCTAGTGGACTGGCTATGTTTCACTACAACCTACTTGGATAGAACTTTTCCCTTATCTTGAATTCCATGATATTATACTTAGTTTTTCTGCTTCCTCTCTTCCCACTCTTTGTTAGCTATTTGATGGCATCTTAATCTGTTTGTTTCTTAAATATTCAGCTTCCTGCTGTTTCTTGACATCTTTTCTATGCACTCTTAGATAATGTCCTCCACTTTGGTGACTTTTTTTTTTTTTTTAAGTTTATGGTTCAGTGGTTTAAATATACTCAGATTGTTGTGAGACAGATCTCCAGAACTTTTTCCTTTTGCGTGACTAAAATGCTATGTTCATTAAACAACAACTCCCTTTTCCTCCTCCCCCCAGCCCTTGGCAACCATCATGCCACCTTCTGTCCCTATGAATCTACTTTACATATCTCATGTAAGTGGAATCATATAGTAGTTTTCTTTTCATGATTGGCTTATTTCACTTAATATAATGTCCTCGGGTTTATCCAGGTTGTAGCATTTAAAATGTATTCCTTTCTCTTTAGGGCTGAATAATATTCCACTGCGTGTATATGCCAATTTTGTTTACTCATTCATCCTTTTTTAAATATATATTTTACTTATTTATTTTTAAAGATTTGATTTGGGGGGATCCCTGGGTGGCTCAGTGGTTTAGTGCCTGTCTTCGGCCCAGGACGTGATCCTGGAGTCCCGGGATCGAGTCCCACGTCGGGCTTCCTGCATGGAGCCTGCTTCTCCCTCTGCCTGTGTCTCTGCCTCTCTGTCCGTCTCTCATGAATAAATAAATCAAAATAAAGATTTGATTTATTTATTCATGAGAGACACACAGAGAGAGGCAAAGACATAGGCAGAGAGAGAAGGAGGCTCCCTGCGGGGAAGCCTGATGCAAGACTACATACATCCCAGGACTCCGGGATCATGCCCTGAGCCAAAGGCAGATGCTCAACCACTGAGCCATCCACGTGCCCCTATATATATTTTATTTAAATTCAATTTGCCAACATATAATATAACTTCCAGTGCTCATCTCATCATCTGCCCTCCTTAATGCCCATCACCCAGTTACCCTATCCTCCCACCCACCTCCCTTTTCCACTCATCCTTTGATGGACATTTGGGCTGCTTCTACCTTTTGGCTGTTTTTTTTTTTTTAATTGTTATTGTTGTTGGTTTTGTTTTTAAGATTTATTTATTTATTTGAGACAGAGATAGAGCGAGCATGTATGTGAGCAGGAGGAGGAGCAGAGGGAGAGGGAGAGAGAGAATCCCAAGCTGGTTCTGTGCCCAGCAGTGCCCTATGTGGGACTCGATCCCAAGACCCTGAGAGATCACAACCTGAGACAAAATCAAGAGTTGGACACTCAACTGATTGAGCCATCCAGGTGCCCTGGCTGTTGTTAATAATGCTGCTATGCACATGGGTGTGCAAATATTTCTTTGAGAATCCGGTTTCAATTCTTCTAGATATATATACCCAGAAGTGGGATTGCTAAATCATATGGTAGCTCTATTTTTTTTTTTTTTTGAGAAGCCACCATAATATTTGGTGGCTTTAACTACCATGTATATGCACCTACCTTCCAAATCTATTTTCCCTGCCCCTAATTCTCTGTCTCCTGAAATATATAAAGATACAAACCTACAAAAGAAGAACACATTTTATATTTTTATCCCTTGCATTTCCCAAAACTGTGTGTATAAGAGTCTTTTTTTTTAAGATTTTATTTTTTTATTCATGAGAGACACACAGAGAGAGGCAGAGACATAGACAGAGGGAAAAGCAGGCTCCCTGAGGGGAGCCTGATACAGGACTCGATCCCAGGACCCTGGGATCACGCCCTGAGCCAAAGGCAGATGCTCAACAACTGAGCCACCCAGGCGCCCCTATAGCAGATTTTAAATAAATTCTTATTTAAAAGACTATGCTTTTTGAATTCTGATTGTATCCAACAAATAACTCCTAGGAGAGCTAAAATCCAATATTTTTTTCTACTGATTACTGTGTAATTCAGGATGAATCACTATTGTAAAATTAATGGTTGGTGTCTTGCAATATACATATCTGTTTGTTTATGATATCTACCACTGCTTTGTATATACTAAGTAGTAAGTATCTGGTTAATTCAATAATCTCAAATATTAATCAAACTGAAGGTAGCCGTGGCTCACCATTAAAATGCTTGCATAATATCTTATTTCTAAATGAAAAATCAAGGAAAAAACAGGAGAAAACATGGGAATTAATATGCCATTATTATCCTTCTACACGTATTTTAGGATAAACACAAATATGTGGAATATATACTGGATGGACTTTATTCTGACCTCAGTAACTAGGAATCTACCAATAGCATTTTTGGAAAAGTTTAGCAAATAGCAAATTTGTGATATCACTGAAAAGAAAAAGATTTTTAAAAACCACCCATTGTTGGAGGATATGGACACTCATCGTTATTATTTATGAGATGATAGCAAGAACACTGAGCAACACTTAAAATAATATTCTGAAATCAGCCTGAAACTAAAATTAGGCCCAGATTTATAATGGAAAAAATCCTACCCAACACCAAGGTGATTGAGGGCACAAAATTTTATTGTTGCTTAAGACAAATGTTTTCTCTTCCCTTACTAAATACAGCTTTAAAACTTGCATTAACTTTTGCCAATTCAGAACCCTGAGAAAATACGTCACTTTTTTTTATAAGAAAAGGAAGAAGGTTATTATCAACAATGTAAAAGGAATGCAGAGTGGCAACAGCTCAGACTGGACCTGGTGGACTATGAACACTGGGATCACTAAGGAATCACAGAGCTATGAAATGACAAAATACTGAGTGAAATGCCTGAACCTCATTCCAAGGTTCAGCTTTTTAAAAAAGGTTATTTATTTATTTATTTATTTATTTGAGAGAGAGAGAGAGAGAGAGAGAGAGTGCATGCACATGAGAGAGAGAGAGAGGGTTAGAGGCAGAGGGAGAAGCTGACTCCTCACTGAGCAGGGAGCCCTATAGGGTCCCAGAACCTGGAGACCCGGAGATCATGACCTGAGCTTCATGGATGGAGCCACCCAGGTTCCCTTCTCATATGTCTTAATCTTCAAAATTATACTGAAATATTAGTGCTCCCCTAACTAGATGAAATCTCTCCTATCTCCAAATCTCCACGATGCTGTTTTTCTCTCTTTTAGCACCTCCAGTTCTACATGTTCCAATTAACTGTCTTAACACACCAGTTGCTATAATCTCCAAGAGGACAGAAATTGCCCTTTATTTTTAGTGTACTTCTATACTTAACCAGAGTAGGTGAATATTGGATGATTTAAATCTTGTCTATTTCTGGGGTGTCAACTATCACTTTCATAAATAAGTCTTCTAAATCTGTACTCACTGCCCTGAGTAACAAATCTGCTTGGTATTTCCACTTGGATAAACCTTCAGGTGTCTTAAACTCAATATATTAAAATCTGAATTCATCTTCTTTAGTAACCCACATGAGAGATTTTAATTTTAATTTCTGATTCCTCCCTTTACCACACTGCAACCAGGCAGCTGCCTTGAAGTGTATTTGTTTTCAAACACCTTTCAGCATCTCCAGTTATGTTAGTTTCTATGTTCACAGCCATTGTTATGTTCTAAATCAGTCCCAATCTCTTTATGTCTATACAACTAAAAAAAAAAAAAAAAAAAGTCTTCCTGCCTCCAATGACATATTACTATTAGTCCAAAGTTTGAAATGCCTCCTTCCTCACCCCTTGTGCCTATAGAAATTCTAGTAGTTCTTCAAGGGATAGCTCAAATTGCCATGCCTATGTTAATAACAGGGATTCACCCTCCAGCCAGAATTATCTTCTCTATCTGCTGCTGCTCTATAGTTCATAGGTAGTTCATCATCCAGATAGCACTGATCACATACCACCTAATACATTTGTGTCTATTATGTCCCCTAATACATGGTAAATTCCTTGAGATTAAGGGTCATATTTAAACAATTTGTATTTCACACAGCTTTCAGCTTGATTCCTGCTGACTCACAGATTCTAAAAACTACAACTTTTAAGTGGAGAGCAACTATCCATGGTGCAGTATTAAGCAAATGTTAAAAGCACATTTTCAACATCTGCCTTTAAAAAGGCAAGCATGTATACTATGAAATCTTAGCCATGAGGACTACCTGAACGTAATGAGGAAATATAATAATCCAGGCTTTGAACAAACTACACTTTGAAGATCATCATACCTACTCCTTAAGAGACTTACCTTGGGGCTGCACAGGAAATTAAAAGAATGCCTTGAGAGGTGCCTGGTTTGCTCAGTCAGTTAAGCCTTTGACTTCTGACTTCAGCTCCTGTCACGAGATCATGATTTCAGGGTTGTGGGACTAGCTGGACCTGGAGCCTACTTAAGATTCTCTCTCTTCCCTCTGCCCCTTCCCCACCGCCCCCTTCCAAAAAGGAAAAAAAAAAAAAAACCAAAAACACCAAAAATGAATGTCTTGCATAGAAAGTATGCCTGAGTTTATCTATGTGTGAACTAAGCTAAGTAAACAATTTCTCTAAGTTGGAGTCAAGGATGACATTTTTGCTAGTATGGTCAGATGTTCCCTAAAAATCTCTAACTCCGCCTCCCCTTTAAAAAAGTCCACAGTTACTTTCCCAACTCCAATTGTTTATAGCTAATGGTTCTCAGATACTGTTACATAGGGTGTGTTGCATTCTCTACATAAATTCTTTTCACATTCAGAAAAAAAGCTAATGTAACAGATCAAATTTTTTTTTAAGCTTAAGAGAAAAAATGCTGGCTAACCCAGTGCAAAAAATTCATTCATATGGGAAAGTCTGGTAAAAAGAAGTAGGGTCATATTTATCACGACATTGGGTATTTGTGGTCTATCCCACAGAACTGCTTTATTTTGTAATTAAATATAGAAGGGTCTTAATACAGCTTGATGCTTTAAAATTCATACTTTTAAATAAAATAAAGACATTTTTATTTGGTTCACAATAAGTTTGTTTTATGAAGGACTCAAAAACAGCTTTTCCTAAATGAAATAGTTTTCCCCTTCTGTATTTTTAGAATGGCTTGCTCTTTGTTACACCTTTTAAAGGTACAGGGCCATTATGTAAGTACAGTTATATTATGTATATAGAGTCAACCTTAAGAAAATGTAAAGTGACCACTCTGATATAATAAAGGAATAAAATAAAAACAGCAATGCTCACAATTGTGTTGAATCTCAATGTTTTAGTTTGCCTCTAAGTTCTCTGATGTCATCTATTTTAATGAAGCAAGGAGTAGCTACAGTAAACTTACTTCCTAGGACGTCTGGGTGGTTCAGTGGTTGAGCACTCAGTGGTTGAGCACTGCCTTAGGCTCAGGGCATGATCCTGGGTGGAGCCCTTGCATCAGGTTCCCCATGGGGAGCCTGCTTCTCCCTCTGCCTGTGTCTCTGCCTCTCTCTGTGTCTCTCATGAATAAATAAATACAACCTTAAAAAAAAAACTTACTTCCTGTACATTCCAATCTCTTTTTATTCCATGGTAGCAAAGAAATACATATGTGAAATACTGGTCATACTGATCCAAAATCAAGAGTATTCTGGCCACTGACATATCTTCATATTAATTTAGGGAATGTTTAGTGAGAATTATGAGCATGGACAACATACACAGTACTGTGGAAGTACTATGGGATTTATAAAAAACATGTTATGTATGCTTGCTATTACATTGTCTCTGCCCAATGTTATTTACACTCTTAAAGACACAAAAAATATAAAAAACTGAAAGCCAAAGTACTCAACCTCATAAGACCCATCACAAGTGTCAAGTGTGGGAAAACCACAATTTGGAGGAAGGTAGAGGCAGGATAAATTACTGTGGGATTAGAAGAGATTGACTTGAGCTAGATATTGAATTATGATGGACTTAAGAGAGCACAGAGCAACTCAGCCAGGGGCATGATTTATGAAAAACATAGGAGTTACATTGGAGAATTTCTGCTGGGGGTAGTGGGAGAAAGGGTTAGAAAGTCAAGCAGGAGGGGCACTTGAATGGCTCCGTTAAATGTCTGTCTTAGGCTCAGGTCATGATCTCAGGGTCCTGGAATCGAGCCCTGCATGGGTTCCCCACTCAACTGGGAGTCTGCTTCTCCCTCTTCCTCTGCACTTCCCCCTGACTCATGCGTGCTCTGTCTCAAATAAATAAATAAAATCTTAAAAAAAAAAAAAAAAAAAAGTCAAGCTGGAGCCAGAGTACAAAACTGATAGCAACCCTACAAGTCTGGGCTTCATTCTGAGCAACAGTGGTTCTGGGATTCCAATATACATGATAATCACCTGGGGGACACTGCTGAGTCAGTGAATTCTAAGGCCTGAGATTCTAACAGTACATTTGGGATAGTCCTAAAAAACTGCATTTTGTTAAAGTATTAGGCTCCAGGTGATTCCTGGCCCACTGGCACACTTTGAGACACTCTGGCCCATGGATGAAAAACTAAATCTTTTTCTACTTCTACTAAGCCTTTTTTTTTTTTTTTTTAAAGATTTTATTATTTATTTATTTATTTATTTATTTATTTATTTATTTATTTATTTATTATTTATGAGAGACACAGAGAGGCAGAGACACAGGCAGTGGGAGAAGCAGGCTCCCTGCAGGGAACCTGATGTGGGACTGGATCCCAGGACCCCAGGGTCACGACCTGAGCTGAAGGCAGACGCTCAACTGCTGAGCCACCCAGCGGTCCCACCTCTACTAAGTCTTATAATAAAATTTACCCCAATTTTCTAGAAGCTTGAAAATACCTAACTGCTAGGCCTAGAGGTCTTTGTGTCTCTTTAGTCTTTGTGTTATTCAATTTTTCTTCAGTATGTGGCACTCACTTTGTCACTATTTACACCTTGAAAATTATCTTCTGTTAATACTGCATTTTTGGGTTCTCTCTGCATTTCTGATCTCTATAGTGTCCTCTAGCCTCTCATTTATTTGCTCTTCCTTTGTGTTTTCCCAAGATTCTGACTTTAGATCTCTTTACAGTTCTCCCTGATTTCATTCACTCCTAAGGAGTATGGAGAACTTTTGTTCCAACTTCAGTTTAGACTCTGACCTGTAGTTAAAAGGTTATAAAGGTTTCTGAACAGTAATATAACACCGTATGTTAACTATCCTGGAGTTAAACAACTTAATTAAAAAAAAGGTTCTTAACTGTGGAATATCATGGAGAAAAGAATGTTCTAGAGTCATTACCTTGGAGATTTTCTGCAAAAGAAGGACTAGAGGCAGGAGAAATAGGAGAAAGGAAGAATAATTAGGAGACTATCAAACATTTAAACTCATCACCATGGTGTGGCTTCAGAGTCAAAGTGTTATTTTTCTATAGCTCTTCCCTTTCAGGAACTAGTATTTCAATAAATTAATAGATGAGGCATTTCTAATTTTTTTAAACCTCAGTAAGTTTGGGAATGATTAAACTTACTAATGAATACATCTAAAGATTTTATTTATTTATGTGAGAGAGAGAGAGAGAGCGAGCGCATGTGAGCAGAAGGAAGCAGAGGAGAGAATCTCAAGCAGACTCCATGTGCAGGTAGCCTGACTGAGGCTTGATCTCATGACCATGAGACAATGACCTGAGCCCAAACCAAGAGTGAGACGCTTTACTCACTGAGCCACCCAGGTATCCTAACTACCTTTAAGTGTAACAAGTCAGGCCCTCTACAATATTAACCATGGATAACAAAAATAGGACATGTCACTGTCTTAAAACACCACTGTAAATTCTTATTCTCTAAAACAAGTGACATAGAACTCTCCAGTATTTGATCCTTATATTTTATAAGTTGAGTTCTTTCATTATGGAGTCAATAAATCATCATTAATACAGATATGATTCATTAATGGTAGACCCTTTTTTACTTGAACTAATGAAGGAACGTTTGATTTTACTTTGCATGAATACATTGAAGATATTAAGGCCACATTCATTGTGTCTTATGTACAGTATTTTCTTTTTTTTTTTTTTTAAAGATTTTATTTATTTACTCATGATACACACACACACACACAGAGAGAGAGAGAGAGAGAGAGAGAGGCAGAGACACAGGCAGAGGGAGAAGCAGGCTCCATGCACCGGTAGCCTGACGTGGGATTCGATCCCAGGTCCCCAGGATCGCACCCTGGGCCAAAGGCAGGCGCCAAACTGCTGCGCCACCCAGGGATCCCTGTACAGTATTTTCTATACTTGAATCCATGTAGTTTCTAAATGGGTAGATAAAGTAATACTTTGAAATGAGATTCTAATGGAGACATTCTAGAATCTTAGAAAAACAGAGGCAGAAGGTACATAAATTAGGTGCAACGCTACTGCCACCTAATTTTGTAAGTAAACCAATGTATTGGGTGTTCTTTCTCAAGTGATCCACACTGGGAGATCCTACACCTTTACCAAGATGAATTTTAGTTTTAACAATTCTCACTACAGGAAAAGTGGAAAAATGGGCATTATTCCTCCCTATTGTGTGATCTTGGGAAAACTGTTTAAGCACTGTCTTACTTTCCATAGGACTATCCTCTTATGCTGGGAAAACAAAAGGAGGGGTCTACTGAAGTTTCTTTGAGCACCTTGGGCCTAAAGAGCTCTAGAAAGCCAAGGTATAGTTATTTTCGTATCCACTATTTCTCCTGCCTCTTGTTCTATCCTCTTTGGAAATGAAAGTTGGCCATCATTTTTTGCTTAATAACCCTTCATGCAGTTGACATTGCTGTTCTCCATAAGTACCTCAAACAAAATTTTAAAAAATTGCCTGAACTATAAAACAGCAATCTAGGGCTATGAGTCAGCATTTCACCTACACACAAAATCAAAATGATTTAAAATAGGTAACACATAATCTTTTCAAAAGATATATACACCTCCTTGGAGCTTTGAGAAAATTGGAGTTCGAAAGTTTATGAATAGTTTATTACATTTCAATAAGTGTATCATGAATCAATAAAGCAAAAGTTAAGGACAATGAGCTCATTACCAAGCCAGTTATTGATTCTCAAGTTCCAAAATAGAATAGTACAGGAAGGATATGGAGTAATAGGATTTTTGTGATAACAAAAATTTAAGTATCTTAGGAAGACAGACCTAAAGAAATTATGACACAAAGGAATTTTCAGCAGTTACTTAGGATGTTTATTCAAATTAATTTCTTCATCTTTTGGTAATTAGAAATCTTATTTGGTGTTTACTCTTTAAAATATCTTTTCAAATAAAGTCAGAGGAGTTTGCAAAAAGTGAGTATTATTTTTTATTGATTCACATATTCTTTCAATTTCTTATATATCTTCCTCTCTTGACTGTAAAAAAATCTACCTTATTAGCTATCTATCATGTATCACCATTTTCATCAGCTCATGCTGTTCTAACAAAATACCATAGACTGAGTGGTTTGAACAACATAAATTTATTTTCCCACAGTTCTGGAGGCTACAAGTTCAAGATAAAGGTGTCAACATGGTCAATTTTTGGTAAGGGTTCTCTTACTAGCATGTAGGTAGCGCCCTTCTCACTGCATCCTCATGTGGTGGAGTGGAGAGCAAACAAGTTCTTTGGTGACTCTTCTTTTGAAGACTCTAATCCCATCATGAGGGACCCACACTTATGATCTCATTAACTCTAATTACCTCCCAAAGCCCCATCTCCAAATACCATCAAGTTGGGGGACTTCAACATATGAACAGGGGCAGGGCACAAACATTAACTCACAGAAAAAAACACTAGCTTGCAATCGGCAGGGAAATAACATGGAAAAGAACAAGTCAGCTTGTTTCCAAGTAATTCCTGTAGAAAGCTCCCCCTTTTCTTTTTTATAGTAATCTCATTAAGTAAGAAAGGACTTTCTAAAAAGCTTATGAACATTAATTTCACAAAGCGGTAACTTTTAAAAACCAAAGACAGAAAATGAGACATACATCATTTGGGAAAAAAACTGAGAAACAGAGTATTAATTAACCAATTGCATATCAAAGGAAAACAATTTTTAATTCTCATACCTTGTTCTTGTATCAACTAAAGATTCTTAAAATGATTTAAAGCACTTGGATGTCCTTAGAAAGTAATATAATGCACAATAACATTTCTACATTACATTTTCACAGATATTATTAAAAGGAATAGTAAATCACATTTTTTTAAATCACATTGTTTTCATTCAAAATATGGAAAACTGAAATAGTAAAACAAAACTGACAAAACTATAATCAGTTTGTGTGGGATTTTACCTAATTTTAATACAAATAGTTATTTTTATTACATGCTTCATACGTTTGAGGGTCTAAGAATTATTTTCCTTGATTGCACAAAACTGTTCACGCAAAATACTTAAATACAGCTCTCTTAGAACATTTCCACAATGACTATAAAGTGAATAGAAAGTATTTTTCAAGTTTTCAAGTGGAAGTGTAGGGGAGAGCAGAATGAAAGGTGACGGAGACCCAGAGTTTGGTGATTTGGCAAGGCAAGGTCATCCAATTAGCAGGCTGCAGAGGGACGGATGGGATCCAGGATGTTCTTGTCTAAAAATGCCGCAGATTAGTGTATTCAAGAAGAGGAAGAACATCTAATTTTGTTGAGATCATTTTATACCAGAAAACAACTGAGAAACTTTTAATTTTTCAAAACTCAATTAGGTGTGTGTATGGTCCATTGGTGTCCAGCTTTAACACTTGCCTATTCCCATAAGTACCATGTTCCACTACAACTCCAGCTTCAGCACACTTGCTATTGGCAGCTAATTCTTTTTCACATAGAGTCACAAATTGGGAATAAAGTTCTAAGCCTTCTTCTTTTCCAGAGTTAGAGTGATACTGCATATTTCTTCCTTTTACTCTCCCCCCAAGGGTGGCTTGAGGGATGATAAGAACATTGCCAGGTAGATCCAATATAGACACGTGCTTGCCATTTTCTGCTTCACTTAACTTCACGTTTAACAGTGTATTAACTGGGTGGGGAAGAAAGGGAAACACCTTGAAGTGAGAAACAAACATGAAGAAAACCAATAATCATTCAGTCAGCAAATCTGTTTAAAATCATTTGCTGGCTCATGATTTTTACCTCAAATCTCTATTCAGATTTAAAGAACTGCTCCATTAAGCTAAATGATCTAAGCATGAATAAGGCAAATTTCATGCAAAAAAATGGTATGATAGTTTAAATCCAAATGGGCAGTCAAGATTTCCTAACAATAAATTCATGCAGAAAGGACTAAAAATTTATACTGAAACCTCGAAATATTGTTGCCCCAGGGGGATACACAAAAAGATTTTGCCTTTTTGTTTCTTTTTATATTCCATAAGAAAATCTCATTGGAAAAAGGCTATGATGAATCCTATTCACACCAAATTCTACTTTACAACAAAGAATATTAAGTAGAAATCTTGTAGTAACTTAACTGCCTAGAATTCTAAGCTGAGACAAAGGTTCTAGGTTTATTCTGATTACAACCAGATAATTTTGCAGTTTCATAACCTCAAAGGCACTATTCAACACAGTCCAATCATTTGACAAATTGTAACCCATGGGAGAAAGGTAATCATCAGAAATTCACTGTTATAACAAAAAATGTAAATCAAAAGGTATACTGGCATTATGTTCATATACACACAAGAAAACATAGTGTTATTTTATGGCATTTATGAAATTATACTCATAGCTAATGAGAAATGTCAAAAGCCATAAATATTGGGGTGCCCGGGTGGCTCAGTTGGTTAAATGTCTGCCTTTGGCTCAGGTCACGATCCCAAGGGTCTTGGGGTTGAGCTCTGTGTCAGGGTCCCTGCTAAGCAGTTTCTCCTTCTCCCTCTGCCCCCTCCCTCCTTGTGCTTGCTCTCTCTCAAATGAATAAATCAAATCATTAAAAAAAGCTATAAATATCTATGTGTAGCTAAAAAATCTCAATTTAGAAAAACTTTACATTTTCAAAATAAACAAAAGAAATATAAATATATTTAATAATATAATATAAATAGCCTTAAGGTCTTCTTGACTCTATAAAGGGTATAAATAGCTTTTGCTTATAAAGAATATTCGTTAGGGGCCTCAGGGTGGCTCAGTCGGTTAAGCATCCCAACACCTGATTTTGGCTCAGGTCATGATCTCAAGGATGGCTGAAACTGAGCCCCTTGTCAGACTATATGCTCAGCGTGAAGTAGGCTTGAGATTCTCTCTTCCCATGCTTGCAGACACATTCTCTCTCTCAAATAAATAAATAAAATCTAAAAAAAAAAAAAAAAAAGAATATTCCTTAGAAGACCAATGGTAAAAGAAACTATATAAATCTCACACTCTTCCCCAGTAATCAGGCTTGAAAAGGTATACTTTCTAGTAGGGTGGTCAAAAGTTTCAAGTATCGGAGGATCTGTAGTAAATATCAGTAAGGATTCAGTATGGTTGTCCCACTCTACAAATCAGGGAATTAATCTGGTAGAAATCTGCCACGATGAATATCCAAATGAATTCCTAAGCTGTGCATTAAGCACTATCAATTTTCAACTAATATCTATTTTAAAATACCTCTAAATTTTTTCTATTATGAATAGGGCTTTGCTATATAGCTAGCAGTTGTTACTGATTGCTTCTAAGGAAACTGTAACTCTCCACAGCACTTCGTTTCTAGGGAAATCTCTATCCAGCTATCCAGGCCTCAGGCTAGTAACAGACTAAGTAGACAGTTTTGGAATAACAGGTGAGAAAGGGAAGTACAAATTATTATACTTCCACACACCTCCCTCTACTGGCTATAACTGAGAATTCAATTAATGTTATTAGTTTATATATATCACTATGTAGAAGTATATAAAATACAAATATAAATGTCAGTAAGTAGAGTTAAAACGACACAATGGATTAATGGCATGTTGGAAACTCAAAGATCTTAAGACAGGTTATCAATCAAGTATCTCTAATGATATTTATGGGAAGTTAAGCTTTGACAGGTCCTTGGATCTCAGTTCAATTATACTGAAGATGAATTGTGAGAGATTCTGCACATCTCTATGTTAGCCACGTTACCCCAGACTCTATGGATGTAACTGGTTATGTTCCCAAGGGGTACCTGATTTGATTAGAAAGATCTGAATCCATGTAGGAAGTATGAAATGGAGTTTAATATAATCCCATCACACTGGCTTACTTTGCCTCCTGGAAAAAGGGAAGTACAAGCTAACACTATCAATAACAGTGGGACTTTTCTGCTTATAACTCACACCAGCAGAATGAGTTAGAGTCACAAGACTGAGAATCATACCAAAGTTTGGTTTTAGACTGTCCACTAAAAGTTATGGTAGACCTCCTAATTCATCAGTCTTACTGCATGTTTTCAAAGTGAATTTAGACAAATAAATCCTGGAAGCACACAGGATTTATTTACTATAACACAAAATGTAGCTTGGATTTGGTTGGTTCATTTCATTTTATTATGATTCAGAGTCACTTAAAGTATGAAACAACTTTAGGAGTCAATCTTAAGTCACAATGACAAAAATTCTCTTCCTGTTTTTGCATATTTCTAGTATACTTTTTATGGTCAATAAAGATTTAATTCAAGGCAAAATATTAACTTAGGAAAATGGACAGAATGTCCAATAACCAAGCAGTATATCCTGGCAAATCATCCTCTGTAACAGGAGCCCTCATTTCATTTTCTCTCTTTTTTTAATGTCTATATCCTGCATGGGGCTCGAACTCACGATCTTGAGATCAAGAGCTGCATGCTCCATTGACTGAGTCAGCCAGGGGCCCCTCATCTTCTCTTTAAACCCTGTAAAGTTCCCCATTATCTTCCAGATTCAAATTTCAAACCACCAGTTATTGGTTTCCCACTCTCTCCTATCGTAGTCCTTTAGTCTAGTTTTCATCCTCTGACAAAGATGTCAAACATGTTTGATGTCTTGGTATAAAATTTCGTCTAGGAGCTTTTAGCCTTTTGTCCCAGCTGTGTCTCATTGGGCTATTTACCCTTGAGTTCCATTACCTGAAGCCCTTTTAGGTTAACTTCTGCATGTTGCAACTACCTATTTGTAAAATTAATATTTCTTATTAACCCAACTAATGGGTATCGTCCTCTACAAATAAAGAGAATATAGCCTCTCCCCAACCTTAGGGATAGTGTCATGAACTCAGGTTGTCTGGTTTTTTGTTTTTCCTTTTTGTATGAAATTATCTTATCTTAAAATAGTATTTTTTAAAGATTATTTATTTATTTATTCTTGAGACACAAAGAGGCAGAGACCTAGGCAGAGGGAAAAGCAAGCTCCCCATGGGGAGCCCGATGTGGGACTTGATCCCAAGATCCTGGGATCGCAACCTGAGCCAAAGGCAGATGCTCAAGCACTGAGACACCCAGGTGTCCCTATCTTAAGACAGTATTTGATGTGGTGCATCTGAATCTATGTAATTATCACAAAGAATGTGCAGTGCTATGGACTATCCAGGAATTTGGAAAACTGCAGGCAGGTAAATTATAGTTCAGAGATAACTGAACATTCCTTGCTTTTCTGTCCATGGAGGAGGTGTGCTTCTGATAACAATGAGCCTTCTTCAAGATGAGAACCTTATGTTTATATACATTTCTTATTTTATAAAGTGGATAAATAGTTAATTTAAAATTTTCCATAACAATGGTGAAAGACTTAGCTGTCCAGATTGTGGGACCCACATCTTCTACATATAATGTCACCTACATGCCCCTGTCAGGAACTTTGGGAGATAAGGAAACTATATTATGAAGCATCTGCCTCTTCCTATGTGGCCACTCTGCTTCTAACAAGTTTCTGTATCCTTCGCTGAATCTCAAGTGTGTTTTTTCTATGTGTGTATGTGTGTGTGTACACTCTTCTAAAGCAATCTATAAGCCATTTGAAATGGTGCAGATGTTTTGAAAGAATTCCACCATACCTGTTTACTTTAAACTTTGGAAAAGGCAAAAATAGTTAAAGCCAGCAACTGTAGAGTTCACTCATTTTAAAACTTATCAGTACAACTTAAGATTGTGCTTTTTACTCCTTCTGGTTCATATATGTTTCTTCTTTTTCCTTTTTCCTTTTTCCTTTTTCCTTTTTCCTTTCCTTTCCTTTCCTTTCCTTTCTTTCTTTTCTTTCTTTCTTTCTTTCTTTCTTTCTTTCTTTCTTTCTTTCTTTCTTTCTTTCTTTCTTTCTATTTTATTTTTATTTATTCATGAGAGACAGAGAGAGAGACAGAGAGATAGATAGAGAGAGAGAGAGAGGCAGAGACACAGGCAGAGGGAGAAGCAGGCTCCATGTAGGGAGCCCAATGTGGGACTTGATCCTGGGTCTCCAGGATCACACCCTGGGCCGAAGGCGGTGCTAAACCGCTGAACCACCGGGCTGCCCTCTTTTATTTATTTTTTAAAAAAAGATTTTTAAGCTTATTTGACGGAGATAATGAGCAAGACAGCACAAGCACGGGAAGCAGCAGAGGGAGAGAGAAAAGCAGGTTCCTCACTGAGCAGGGGACCTAATGTGGGGCTTGATCTCAGGACCCTGGGATCATGACCTGAGCAGAAGGCAGAGGCTTAACCGACTGAGCCACCCAGGTGCCCTCACTTCTACTTTTAACAAACAAACATCAAATACATACCCATTTTGGGAAGAAGTTCTTTATTAGCTCCCTTGAAAAAACACACATAGATTACTATTCCTCTCTGAACCTATGAGAAATCATCAGAGAAAACTCAGATTAGAAAAAAACTTCTACAAAAAAAAAAAAAAGAAAAAAACTTCTACATAGAGATATAGAGATAATGAATAAAATTTCAAAACTGTTATATAGAGATTAAACCCAAAGAAACACATTTTTATGACAGATGTTTAAAATATGTGAGAAAACAAAATCTTTTCCAACATATGGTCACCTTAGTTATCATTTCTTGCAAAAATTAAGTTCAAGATATAACCAAGAGGGGTGAAAACCACAAGTTGTACCCTCAAACATTTACTTCTAATCAATTTACAATCTAACCACTTCCAGTCATTATGACTATGAACTGGCTTCCTCTCCCTTAAGTAAGGCCAACACTTAGAAATGTTTAGTTTTCAGAGCCCCATTTATTCAACACCAAATGAATTCACATTATATTAGATATGGCCAATGTATAAGCAATTGCATGACTGATGTCTTTTGACATCATTACTCTTTATTCCTAATCCATTTATTTGCAGCTAATAAAACTAAGGGTCTGACTCTACTTCTATAAATTCCAAGAAACCATGCAATTATTTTCATTATTGTCAGTGCTTTATATTTTTATTTTTTAAAGATTTTATTTATTTATTCATGAGAGACACAGAGAGAGAGGCAAAGACATAGGCAGAGAGAGGAGTAGGCTCCTTGCAGGGAGCCCAATGTGGGACTCGATCCCAGAACTCCAGGATCATGCCCTGGGCTGAAGGCAGGTGCTCAATCGCTGAGCCACCCAGGCGTCCCTGTCAGTGCTTTAAATCAACATAGTGATTTAGCCTTGGAAACTGAATTTATGACACTAAGTTCTACATCATGAGGTTGTCTGTTATTAGAAGTGCTTTTTTTTTTTTTTAAGAGTGGGGGGAGGGGCAGAGGAAGAGAGAGAAACCCAACCAGTCTCCACCCCCATTGCACAGACTGCCTAAGAGGGGCTCTGATCTCACAACCCTGAGGCTATAACCTGAGCTGAAATCAAGAGCTGGATGCCCAACTGGCTGAGCTACCCACGTGCCTCAGGAATGTAAGCTTTTAAATATAATGATGTGGGTATTTATTAGTTCTTGTAGGATATATAAGGAAAAACAGAAATGATAAATGACTCTGATTTTGCTGGTAAGTGAATCATTAAATTTTTTTTATTTTGTAGATTAACCTTCTTGAGTCCAAGAGCTATTAAAAAGATTAAACGAATTAATATTTGTAAAGTGATTAAAACAGTGCTTACTTCATAGTAAGAGCTATGTAAGTGTTTAAGTGAGTATGTAAAAATAAATTTAAGGGCTGAAGCCCATTTTACAGTTTAATTTCCAAAGCACTTTACAGACCTAAGGACTCTATCTGTTGTTTGCATTTAAGTTCAACTGTATCTTACAGGCTTTATGTGTTAGCTCACAGTCTTCTATATAGACATAAATGCAGTTTTGCACTCACACTCGATTTACCAGTAAACAAGTAATTTTTAAGAAGTGCAAATGTGCTTCTGGAATAACCAAAGGTCTCCCAAGCACACCCATAGTAAGGAGCTAATAGGATGAATGTTACAGGTATCTGCACCACTGTCACAGGCCATGCCACTGGGATTTAGTACCAGCCAAAATCTCAAGCATATTCAGTGAAAATATCAGGCATATTCATATTTGGACACAATGTCAGAATTCAGCATCCAGTCATATGCAGAAAAAGACACCTGTTCTTTCCACCCATCTCATTACTTCCTCAGTAAGGTCTTTTCTTTTAGTTTATTCCAAAAATAGATCTTAAGTTGTGACTTACAAATTTCCCTCTTCAAGTCAGAACCACTTTCCTTGTAGCTTCTTTTGGTAGAAAACATTTTAAATATATAGGAAATTACATATAATCCTCACCACAGGTTTTTTAATTTTTAAGATTTATTTATTTATTTTAGAGAGTAGAGACAGAGAAAGCACAGGCATGAGAAGGGGGAGGGGCATAGGGAGAGACTCTTTAGCAGATTCCCGGTGGGGCACAGAGCCTGATGCAGGGCTGGATCCCACCACTCATCAGATCATGACCTGAGCGGAGATCAAGAGTAAGTTATTAACCAATTGAGCCACCCGGGCGCTCCTCTCACTATAATTTAAGAAAGTTCACTTCTTGGGAAGAAAAACATTAGCCTTTGACAGCAAAGGTCTAAATGAATAAAACTGAGAACACAAAGTAACCTTCAAATCTTTTGACAATTAAAACTATATATATATATATATATATAAAATTATAACTTCTAATAGAATAGGAAAGAGGATGCTTGAGAAAGAGGAAAAAATTTACTTTGTCACTACCTAATTACCTGTCAGCTCTTTATACTAATTTAGTTAGGTGTGGGAGTGGAAGGGAAAGCTTTAGAATAGCTTTTAAAGTTTATCAACACAAACTTATAGTTTGGAAAACTGCATAAAATATCTGATTTTGCATAAGGAGATGCGGCATGAAGAACATAAAAAGATAAAAACGATGGAAGAAATCTAAATGATTAAGTCTGGAATTTATAGTCTCATGAGTTAACTATAAAAATAGACAATTCTTTGGATAGGATGACAAACATGAACAAAATTCCACAATATGGAAGAGAAATCAAGAGCTCAAAAGTGGGGGCGGGGGGGGGTGCATAACAAAAACAAGAAACATGAATTTTTGAGAAGAAATGGGTAGGGGGAAATACAAGAATATTTCCACTTAATATATTAAGTGGAAAAACTCATTGGCTCTCTTCCCTGCACACCATTTAGAGAAGAAAAATATTTCAGCTCAGAAATGTTTATAAATACTTCTAAATTAGCAGAGGGTAACAGATTCTGATTTAAGAATAACCACCCACATATCATAGTTTATAGGTAACATTTATTTAATTAAACGATTTTATTTATTTATTCATGAGGAGGGGGCGCAGAGACGTAGGCAGAGGAGAAGCAGGCAGAGGAGAAGCAGGCTCCCCGCAGTCCGCCTCTGATGCGGGATTCGATCCCGGATCCTAGGGTCACGACCTGAGCCGAAGACAGACGCCAAACCGCTGAGCCACCCAGGCGTCCCTATAGGTAATATTTAACATAATGACTAGGATTGTGTTAAAGAAAGCTAGATCTGGGACCGAATACAGCTGACGAGTGAAAAAGATGCTCCTAAATTTTCAAGTACCTCCAAAAGCCTTAACTATCAACTAATCTTTTTCTTCCTCTTAACTTACTCCAAAAATAGGTCAGGGGCGATGAAGAACATTACTTGCTTTTGCATAAACGTGGGGCAGGCTGTTCTTTAAAAGGCAAATATTGGGATCCCTGGGTGGTGCAGTGGTTTGGCGCCTGCCTTTGGCCCAGGGCGCGATCCTGGAGACCCGGGATCGAATCCCACGTCGGGCTCCCGGTGCACGGAGCCTGCTTCTTCCTCTGCCTGTGTCTCTGCCTCTCTCTTTCTCTCTCTGTGACTATCATAAATAAATAAAAAATAAAAAATAAAAAATAAAAAAAGTAAAAGGCAAATATTAAAGTAGAAGGAAATCCTATTAGTGTCAATGTTTCAAGTTCTCTGGAGGAAACGCTGTTCAACACCACATTATACTAATAGTAGTAGTCTTTGTTTCAGGCAAGAAATAAGTATAATTTTGAAGTTTCTTGAAAAAAAAAAAAAAGCTAAAAATTCCACGGGAAATCTCATTTTCTGTGGGCAACGTAAGAGGGAATCCGGTGGGTCCTGGAGCACAAGTCAAAACAGGTCTTGAACATTTGCCGACGACTCTAACCTACAAGCTCAAACCAGCCCAGCACTGAGCACCAGCAGCCCCAGCAGAGCGGAGGGCGTGGCAGGGCCCTCACTCTTTTGAAGCAAAAGAGCTGAGACACGCCTCAGGGCCACGGAGCTCCGGCAGGCAGAAGGTGAGAGAAAGTTCCAATTCCCGCGGTCCTAACCAGAGGACACGCTCCTCCGCTGGCCCAACGGAGGGAGGTAAGAGGGAGAAGGTGCCGGAGAAGGCAAAGCCGTAGCGGGGCAGGCCAAGCCCGGGAGGCCACCGCGGAAGGCCGAGGGCTGGCCCAGCGCAAGTCCGCACCGCCGACAGCACGCGCCGGGCGCCACGCACCGCGCCACGGGGAGACGCGAGGGGCGGGAGGCCGATCCCCAAGACGACGCGGGAAGGGCCGCCCCTTCGCGCGGTACCGGGAGTGGCGGGGCTGACGTTACCTCCACCCACTGGCTCTCGGCGTCGCCCTCGGCTGGGCGTACTTGCAGCCTGGCGTGCAGGCACTGCTGCAGAAGCGCCCGCGCCTGAGGGATCCGGCAGCTGTCAGCCATGGCTCGAACCCGCGTGGCAACCCGACGCGTTCAAGGATCGCGCTGCGCAGGCTCCGCCTCCAGCGCGCAGGGAGGACGCGACGGGTCGTGGCGGCGGGACGTTCGTAAGGGCCCGTGACGGCACCCGTAGAGGGGCGGGGCCTCTGCCCGGTCCCAGGGTGACCCGGATGTATGGTCTTCAAAGACGAGGTACTAGTTCCTAGGCCGAAGCTGGCCAACTTCGTAGAAAGCGCTCGGTGTGTCCTTTAAACGAGTGGAAAAACTCATTGGCTCTCTTCCCTGCGCATCGTTTCGAGAAGAAAAATATTTCAGCTCAGAAAGCCTAAGTTTCCAGACGTTAAGAAATTTTAAATCTGCTTGGGTCCTTATTATGCCCATTTTGAAGGTCGGTAAATAGAATCAATTGAATCGCAAAACAAGCAGGAAGTGCAATTAAAAGCTATAAATCTTTCAAAATCTTGCTTACTCCAGTCAATAAAACAACGATGCCTCCTCTATCAGGAATGCCGTAAATCACTCGGATGCTGTAGTTCCCGAAAGATGTTGGTGTGCTGTGTGAACACACATTTGGAATTCGGTCTTTAGAAAATATCCTCGTTAAAAGGATGCGCACTCAGCCAGGAAAGTGTGTCATTGTTAAAAAAAAATTTTAACCTGCCGCTAATACAAAAATAAAACGACATATTCTGATGCACGTAATGATCTAAATTTTGTGGAGTAAGTACATATTCTTCTTTCCCGCACAACCTATTTCTTGAGCATGCATCAGATTAGCATTATTTTTCTATGGGCGTGGAGGGTTTAGATGAGGAATAATGGTGTTACCATGATTGCATTACTCAGGTCATTGATTGGGGCTCAGTTGGCACAATATGCCTATACATTCAGGTCTGTTGTTTTGAAAGATGACATCATTGACAGTGTTGCTATCCATATAAAGTAGTGTGACTGAAGAAAATAATCCATGCATAATCATCGGTCCTTTCTACACAACATTGAAGCTGCCTGTTTGCTGGTTATCTGGCAGGCTGCCTTACATTTTTTTTTTTTTTTTTTTTGTAAAAACCAAAAGCAAAATCTCATGTTATCTCTGATGGCTGCAGAGCACAGACAAGTTGTATTGTTCATGCCTTTATGTCATTATAACTGTTGAATCTGTTTTCTCTTCACTCCAAGACTCAAGCTTCACAGGGCTGTAAGGAACTTTGACATAAAGGCCTTTAGCCTTGACCCAAGGTAAGAGAGGACTATGATGTCCATTTGTATATGAGTACAGGAGACAGCAAGTTCTCTTGAAAATGGGATATATATAGTTCCCAGAGATCTTTCCACAATGAAGGGAGTTTAGCAAATTGGGAAATAATTCTTGTGAATAGGTGGAGTCTGGTTGGTAATGGTTAATCTCTCAAAAATCACCAGTTGCTTTAAACTCTTCTGTTAGGTGAAAATGTTTTGGACACTCCTGCAGGTGGTAGTATGTTGTGATTCACTTGTTCTTTCCTTCCACCTGTAGAGGGCAGTAGAGAGTATGCACTAAAATAGTCCTTTCTGTTTGTTTGGGTTTTTTTTTTTTTTTTTTTTTTGGACCGTCTATTCTGCTTCCACAAAGAATTTAGGAAGGCAAGACATACATGCAATAAAATGGTAAAATGTGAATAAACATAAAACACTAGAAGTAAAGAAAATAGAATTTTATCAGTAAGCCCCAGTGGGGGAAATTGGAAACAAACCACAGTTCTTGCCTTGAGTACTATTTAATCTTACAGAGGCTGGAAGAAATCTAGCCCCCTCCCCCACCCCCACTTGAAAGCTCAGAGATTTATATTTTTCAGTGGTTAGTGAGGGGATCAGGTTCTGAGAAATTAGTTCACACTAACTAAAATGGACATGAATTGGGGTAGAACCAGAATACTAATTTATTCATTTGTAATTAGAAATACTGCTGTGACATAGAGTGGAAATTCTCACATAGGGCATGATTGACACTTTTCCCCTTGCATTCAAGCATGTATACTAGGTCATGTTCAAGTCTCTTTACTAATTTACTATGAGAGAGAATCACTCTTCGCACAGGAAACTGAGGTTGGAAAGACCCATGTGGTTTCTGGCTTTAAGACACTTGCCACATGCATTAAGTCAGTGAGGAAAGAGGAAACAAACATATTTAAATGAGAACCTGAAACAAAAACTCCAATGGCAAATGCTCCAAACTGCAACAATATATTTTGTCATAGCCTCTTCCTACACATGTAGAAATGGAGGCCAGGAATGTTAATCCAGCCCAAACTCTTCTATATGGAAATACAAGGCCTGGGAAAATGACAGTTCCGCACCTAAGAGCTGAGTCTGTCTTTAACATGAATAGTTTGTATAACTAGGTAGGGGATGGCATTTGGAACTTGATCATTCTTTTTTCAGTTTGCTTTTTTAAATTCTTATTTAAAGAATAAGAATTCTTACTTACTGCACCGTTTATTGGTATGTTGCCTAGGTAACTTGATATTGCACCGTTTATTGGTATGTTGCCTAGGTAACTTGATATTGCAAGTGCTTTTAACCTGAAGGCAGTGATGTACATCTGGCAGTCTATAGTGTTTCCCCCTGGTAGGCTGATAAATTATCTTCATCTTTGGGTTATTTTTGAGTTCTTAGTGTTGTGGTAACTTAGCAAAGCATTGCACAACCTTTTGAATATTTGTATACTTGTGTTACCCATTTTGTCAAGTCAGGCCAAGCTGCTGTTGTAAGGGCTTTTTTTTTTTTTTTTTTTTTTTAAAGATTTATTCATTTATTTTAGAGAGGAGGGAGGTGGAGAAGGAGAGGCAGAGAGAAACTCAAGCAAACTCCATATTGAGCGGGGAGCCCAATGCAGGACTCAGTCTCAGGACCCTGAGATCATGACCTGAGCCAAAACCAAGAGTTGGATGCTTCACTAACTGACTGTGTGACCCAGGTACCCCTGTAAGGGCTTTTTATAATTTAGACACCTGTATCCTTTGTAGGAAAAAAATTGTGAAACATTTTGAATGGACAGAAGAGATTTCTAGATAACCTTTTAAGGGAATCCTGGAGCCTCTGGGGATTCCTTTGGTCCTATAGGGCTATATAGGATTTGTATATGACTAGGCTGTCTTACAACTCTTTAGAGATAGAAGTTAACTTGTTGAACACATATAGTAAGCAAATCAGTCTTATCCATAAAAATGTAAAATTTGATTATTACTCTGTAGATGCTGATTTTGCGCATTTTGCATCCCTTTATAAATACATTTCAACATTCCCTTCCTAACTACATATGTATAGCACCTTGAGTTTTCTCTCTTTTGAAAATAAAGTTTAATTTTATAGTAGATTTAGATTTGTAACAAAGATACAAAAATAGTACAGAGTTATATATACCTCACCCAATTCTGTCTTTTATTCACATCTCAAATTACTATGTTTGTCACAACTAAGGAACCAGCACTGGTACATTAATTAAACTCCATCCTTTATTAACATTTTGTTTATTTTACACTAAATCCTTCTTCTGGATTCTATCCAGAATATCAAATTGCATTTGGTAATCTTGTTTCCTCAGGCTGTGGCTGTTTCTCAGATTCTTCTTGTTTTTGATGACCTTGGCAGTTTTAGGGAATATTGGTCAGCTGTGTTGTAAGATGTCCTTCTATTGGAATTTGATATTTTTCTCATGATTAGACCAGATTATAGGTTTTTGAAGGAGGATCACAGAGTGAAGTGCTGTTCTTACTACATCATATCAAAGGTACATGGTGACATGTCTTTTTTTTTTTTTTAAGATTTTATTTATTTATTCACGAGAGACAGAGAGAGAGAGAGAGAGAGAGAGGCAGAAACATAGGCAGAGAGAGAAGCAGGCTCTATGCAGGAAGCCTGATGTGGGACTCAATCCTGGCACTCCAGGATCACTCCTTGAGCCAAAGGCAGATGCTCAACTGCTAAGCCACCCAGGCATCCCGACAACATGTTTTTTTTTACTGATGATAATCACCTTGATCACCTGGCTAAGGTGGTGTTTGCTAGGTTTCTCCAGAATAAAGTTACACCTTCCTCCTCTTTCCACAAAATACTCTTTGGAAGTACATCCTTTAACACAGCCCATACTCAAGGGGTGTTACTATCCACCTTTCTGAGTGAGGAATATCAATATAAATTATTTGGAATTCTTCATACAGGAGGTTTGAGCTCTCTTTTGAACTGGTTGTAATATATGACTGACTTCTTCCTTACTGAGTTAAATATTAATGAAATAAAAATCTTTGACACATGTTGATTTTATATTTGTATGAGATTTGCAACTTTATTCTTTTAAAACTTATCCTTTTGTATTCCCCTACCAAGATATGTTGTGGGAATTATCTTTTATATAGTTCTTTGACATCTGTGAGCCAATGCCTTACACCAATATATTATTTTAAAAAGAATATACTGAATATTATGTATCATCAAAGAATATAAATTATTTTATCATACTAACTGTATCAGTCAGGGTCCCATCAGGAATCAAATATGTTCTAAATAGGATAACCTGGGAAAGTGTTATTTACAAAGGTGTGGGTATAGGGGATCTATAGGGGTAGTATAGTAACCCAGGGCATAGTAGCAGCTGATATGTTTGTTGCTTGCCCCTTGGCCTGAAGGGAGAAGGGAAAGGAGTCTGGAATTGAGAGGTAGAAACTTAAGAGGAGTTCTGCTAAGAAGCTCAGCCAACTCCAGTAGACCCTTTTGGGAGGGAGTTAGGGGAATAAATACCTGACCCTGTTATCCATCTTTCTTGCATTTCCGCCCAGAACTCCCCACTGGAAAAACCCTACCAGAAATAGGGAAGCAGAGGATCTGTTGCTGACCCAGGCTCCAGGGCAGAAGGCAGGGTGGAGAATACTTGAATGTGGATCTGAAAGGCAAGCAAAAGACACTAAGCACACTGACTGAAGAGGTTTTTAAAAGCTACAATGGGGACTCTTTGGTCATCTTTTTGTTGGAAGAGGACAGCTGGGGAGACAGAGATAGCTACAGGTAACGTTTCTGATGAAACTCCTTAATTTCTCTATGAGTTTAGAGAGGTGAAGTTAGACTTTGTGAGTTATCAGTGTAAGATGAGCCAAGGTCCTTGCATACCTTCCTCCTCCCTTTTTTTTTTCTAGTTATTGGAACTATGACTAAGACATCAGAGAAGAAAGGTTGCTGGGATCCTTGCCTTTGTGAAAATGCGCTCTACACAGCCCAACTTGCTGCCTGCAGGAGATGGAGCTGCAGCTTCCAAGGAGTCTTGCAGAATTGGATAAGAGGCATATTACAGGGGGCCATTAAAGACTTAAATCCCGAAGAGCTCTCATGGAATCCTTTGTACCATAAGGGAAGAGACTCCGATCAGATTTGATTTGATATAGAAAAAATAATGAACCGTTTTTACTGTTTCTGAGTGTTGTAACTAAATAAAGTTCATATGGACTCCAGCAGGAAGTGAATAAATAATAGAGATTTCAATAATGAATTGTTCATATACACCTAAATCTTCTATTGCACTTGCTTGAGATGGAGAAGAGAAAAGGCATTTCCCTTTTCCCTGGTTGTCTGTTCCTTTTGACAAGGGAAGTGAAAGAAATACTATAGATTCTTGGTTTGCTTAAGGAAGAACATTCTAAACCTCACAAATGGTATTAAAGTGCATGCTTGTATTTATCCAATTGTTTATCATAAATGTTTGTCTAGGACAGCCCCGGTGGCGCAGCAGTTTGGCGCCACCTGCAGCCTGGGGTGTGATCCTGGAGACCTGGGATCGAGTCCCACATCGGGCTCCCTGCATGGAGCCTGCTTCTCCCTCTGTCTGTGTCTCTGTCCCTCTCTCTCTGTGTCTATGAATAAATAAATAAAATCTTAAAAAAAAATAAAGGTTTATCTATTGTGTTAGATACCAAATTAAGTGCTAGAAATACATGAGAAATAAGATGCAGGTTTTACTCTCAGGGGTCTCAGGTTTTAGTGAAGAGACAAGGAAAACAATGGGGAGCATTAGAAAAACTGTTTCTCTTTCCACCAGTGTATTCTTTCCCTCCTCATAGGGGAAGGACAGGACTTGGAAAGGAAATCACCTCCTGGAAGCCCTGAGTTCAACTAAACTGAGATGGCTGGCCTTAACTGGAGGGAAGATAAGGTCTTCAACCGAAACAATCTGACATAAACTAGATTTTCTGGGTCTATCACAACTAGTCAACTTTCTCTTCTCCTTTTATAGCACTTCCCTATATAGGAATCAAGCAACCTGCAGGGATCCAAAGTACACTCCAGGCTTGACCTCCAACTCAAAAGGTTTTCCTTCCTTTAGGCCACAATCCAAAGTCTGATATTTTAAGTTACTGTGTTTGGGTGCACTTTGCTGGGCATGAAGCTGATTAAAATAACTCCCATTAACTTGTGAATGAAATGTAACATTCTTAAAAGGTATATTTGCATTTTAATGACAGTCCCTTAACACAAATGAATCTCTAATTAATAGAATGTGTGAGAGTTACTTTTTGTGGGAAGAAGGAAGTGGAATTACTCCTTAATTCTCCAGGTATGAAAGAGTTGCTACTCCAGAGCCTCTGGATTCTCACCTCCCAGACACTACTCAGCACGATTCAATTTTGTTTCTCTTCCTGAAGCTAACCATTTTGAAAAGCTTTTTAGGTTAAGTACAATGGACATCATCATCTTTTGAATAGCTTTTATCTTTGGGGAAATTCCCATATTATGAGTATCTTTTTCCCTCTCAGGTGGAAATCAGAACTCAGCTCCCCAGTCTGCTTTGGGGCTAGGATGCAGGCATGCCAATTAGATACCTTTATGCAAGATTAAATTTGGAGGTGAACAATGTGAATAAATGGCTCTGCATGGGGCTTCTGTGTTCATCATGGCGGTGTTGGCAGAGCTCTCAGGCACAGGACAGTTCAAGACTTGATGCAGAAATGGCATTGGTGTCAGCAGCAGTAAAACCAAGTTGCTGGTATTTGAGGCTCAGTAGAAGCAGTAGCAGAAGCTGGCGCTATTAACTGAAATAGAGAACACCAATGACAAGGTTCCTGATCTGGGTGGTTCTGTGGCAAAGTTTTGAGTACTGTTACTCAAAACTTAGTCTTGAATATTTCTCCAGGCACCCCGATAATTCTGTGAGCTACTTAATATCATTTAATAAATCGGCTTTTGGTCAAACCAGCAGAATGAAATCTACTGTTTGCAAATAATTGACACAGGAGTCATCTTCAACTTTCCCCTCTGTTTTGACATCTCAGCAGAATATATAGGAGAAGACTCTCCATCCCCGCTCCTACTGTTTTAGTTCAGGCCACATCATCTGTTACCTGGATTACTCCAATAACTGTCCAGTTTGACCACTCACCTCCAGTTTTGATCTCTTCTCAGAGCAGCCAGAGTGATGTTCTTAAAATGAAAATTGAATTCTATCACTCTTTGGCTGTAGATCTTGTAGTGACTCCCTAATGCCCTCAGAATAAAGTCTAGGATGGAGTCCCAACTCCTTGGCAGGGGCTTTCAAGATAGAGGTCTAGTTGACTTTTCCTGTTCATCTTGGTCATGCCTGCTTCTCACATTTATACTCCAGTCATACTTTTTTCTTGCTCTGAACCAGCAATAATGGATCCCCTGGGATCTAATTAGAAATGCAGAATCTTGGGGCACCTAGGTGGCTCAGTTGGTTAAGTGTCTGACTCAATTTCAGCTGGGGTCATGATCTCAGGGTTGTGAGATTGAGGCCTGAGTCTGGCTCCTCCCCTCAGATCAGAGTCTGCTTGTCTCCCTTTTCCTCTGCCTCTCCCCCACATGTGTCTGCTTGCTCTCTTTCAAGTAAATAAATACTTTTTTAACTTGTAAAATATTTTATTTATTTATTTGAGAGAGGAAAGTGCACAAGCAGGGAGAGGCTCAGAGGAAGAGGAAGAAGCAAACACCCCGCTGAGCAGGAAGCCTGATGTGGGGCTGGATCCGAGGACCTGAGATCCACAACCCCAGCCAAAGGCAGATGCTTAACCAACTGAGCCACCCAGATGCCCCCAAAATAATTTTTTAAAAGATTTTTATTTATTTATTCATGATAGACATAGAGAGAAAGAGAGGGGGTCAGAGACACAGGCAGAGGGAGAAGCAGGCTCCATGCAGGGAGCCGGACGCGGGACTTGATCCTGGGTCTCCAGGATTGCGACCCGGGCCAAAGGCAGGCACCAAACCACTGAGCCACCCAGGGATCCCCTAAATCTTAAAAAACAAAACAAAACATAAGCTTAGCCTTACTCCATTTTGGATGAAATACTATCAGCGTTTTAATAAGATCAGTAGGTGATTTGTATGCATATTTACATTTGGAAGGTGCTGCTTTATGGCATCATGCTTTCTTTCCTTCTGGGGCTTTTACACATTCTGCTTCCTCCTTTGTATTACCCTTACCCTTCTTTATATATTTAACTGTTCTCTAAGATTCATCTGGGAAAACTCTGACTAGTGAAAACTGGTTGGGATCCCTGGGTGGCTCAGCGGTTTAGCGCCTGCCTTTGGCCCAGGGCGTGATCCCGGAGTCACGGGATCGAGTCCCACGTCGGGCTCCGTGCATGGAGCCTGCTTCTCCCTCTGCCAGTGTCTCTGCCTCTCTCTCCTCTCTCTGTGACTACCATGAATAAATAAATAAATCTTTAAAAAAAAAAAAAAAAACTGGTTGATTTCCTCAAACATGGCACTTAATCCTTTGTACCATGCTGACCTTTTAACTTGTTTTTCTTTCCTCCTAAACAGAGGTTTCTGCTCTGGTTGTCCTTAGAGTCAGCCTAAGAACTTCAAACAAACAAACAAACAAACAAACCCCCCAGATATCTGGATCCTATCGCTAGAGATTTTGGTTTTAATTGATTTGAGTAAGGCCTCAATACTGGTATTTTAAAAATTGTTCCAGATAATGATAACATGGAGCCAAATTCAGCACCAGCACACAAGACTTTAAGCTCCTTGAAGATAGGGATTGTGTCTTTCCGCTGTTGTAGTCTCAGAGCTCAGATTCTCATATTGCAGGTACATAAACTATACTAGTATGTTTCACAGGGCTATGGATTTGGTATCTGTTGTGCACACCATGCTACCTTACACTCCAGCCCCCCCATATGTTAGCAGCTGGGCATTCATCTCACTAAAACAAAGAGCCATTTCTTGAGGAAAGAACTTGAGCTGGCATTTGAAACATGTCTCTAGTCATCTCTGAATTCTTTTCTTGAGCCAGTTTGATCCTGATTAATGAAGCAGGTTTACATAATTGGATGCTAATAGGCACATTGTTCTGAAGGATTGTCTCCAAATACTGGTTCCAAAAACAAAGCCACTAAGTCTTTGTTTATAAACCTCTTAGGTCCTCAGAATTCACAATGGGAGATTGGTGAGATCAATACAACTACAATAGATTTTCTCAAAGTTAACCATAGTTTTATGAGAAGTTAAAAAAATATATTCTGGGAGAATTTTCTTAAGTTTACATCCCCATTTTCTTAAAATTTAAAGTGACAAGTTAAAAAAATATCTCTTAATAATATATTTATCTAGTGTTTTATATTTTAGAAGCAACTTCATATCCACTTCTCATTTAAGAGCTGTCCCCACATTATAGATGAGGAAGCTAAGGCTCAGAAAATTTGGATAACCTGCCTCATATAAAACACTAAGCTAGAGGCAAAGCCAGACCACCACTCAGATCTACTGATGATAAGCTCAATGCTACTTTTTAACTTTTACTTTGTGTGTGGATCCTGACATTTTCTAGGCATTTGTTTGATTTTTGCAGCCAAAAAGGTGACTTCTGTTGAAATAAACTTATTAGGTAGATCTGGGCCCAGCCTCACTGCCTCCTAGCAGCGACCTCAGGCAGTGAGTATAATAGTTAAGAGCATGGGTTCTAGTACCAGGCTGCCAAGGCTTATAATACTGGTTCTTCCAATTTCTTATTCTATGGCCTTGCAAAAGTACATCACTTTCATAACCTGTAAAATAGGGATAATAATGTGACCTAATTCATAGAATTGCTATAGGATTAAGTGAGTTATTTTTGGTAAAGCACACAGAATCATGCCTACACACAAGGTAAGTGTTATGTAAATCTTTGTTAAATAAAAATCTGGTTCAATCTTATTATTTTATACCTGGGGTAACTTTTCTTTTTTTTTTTTTTTTAATTTTTATTTATTTATGATAGTCACAGAGAGAGAAAGAGAGAGAGGCAGAGACACAGGCAGAGGGAGAAGCAGGCTCCATGCACCGGGAGCCCGAAGTGGGATTCGATCCCGGGTCTCTAGGATCGCACCCTGGGCCAAAGGCAGGCGCCAAACCGCTGCGCCACCCAGGGATCCCTGGGGTAACTTTTCAAATCACATATTGTGATAACCCATTATTCAGTTTTCATTAAGTATCTTTTATTGGATACCAATTGTATATACTATTATAGAAATAGTATGACTGATAGGCTGCTTCTGTCCTTGAGTTTACAATCTACCGAGAAATGGAACCAAATAATAAAAAAAAAAAGAGCACTTCCTTGTTTGTTATTGTAGCAAGTTTGAGAAGGAAGATAAAAGGCTGTCTCCGTAGCTTCTAGGTTTCCAATGCTATTCTTGATTTCAAAGAGTCATATGTTTCATCCAATAACTTCCTTAAGTCCTGCATCATAAATTTCAGTGGCTTTGTCAGGACATACAAGTGTGCAGAGGGAAGAAGCACTGGCCCCTGCTTACTGCAGGGATACTTGGAGCCACAGCCTGCTCATCAATCCTACTCCTCCTATTCTATGAAAAATGGTTCCAGCTCCAAAAGCATGAAATAGGGGCCAGCAATGAAAATTGTCAAATATGCAAAGGTCTTTGTCCCTCTTATTCAGAGAGAAAGAGAGAGAGAGAGAGAGAGAAAGGGAGAGAGACCAAGTCGCCAGATTCCAGAGAGGTAGTGATGCCAAGTCAATTAGCAGGGTTTCTAGGACATCAAACTACTATTACTTTTCTTTTAAAAAAAAAGTTAATAATGAAGGTTAATTTTCCTTCCTTTCTGTAACCCCTTGTAATTAATATTGTCCATTCTGGGGATTTCTGTGGCTTGGAATGGTTTGTGCAAAGCCAGCTGGAATATTTAGGGATTGACTGTTGTGGCCTAAATGTCTGCATTCTGTATCAGTTGAACTAGATAGATAGAACTATCTATTGACTGATAGAACTAATGAACTAAATATGTGAAAGGTAATATGTCAGTGATACTATATGGTCTTACATAATTTAGGTGCTCTTATATTATAAAAACTTGAAGCAAAACTTGAAAACCAGGGAAGATAAATTCATATTGTTATGACTATTCTAAAATTAAATACATCATGACATTACCTAGGCAGATTCTTAAACATTTATAATTATCAGTCACATATTTCTTTTTTTTTTTTTTTTTTTAATTTATGATAGTCAGAGAGAGAGAGAGGCAGAGACACAGGCGGAGGGAGAAGCAGGCTCCATGCACCGGGAGCCCGACATGGGATTCGATCCCGGGTCTCCAGGATCGCGCCCTGGGCCAAAGGCAGGCGCCAAACCGCTGCGCCACCCAGGGATCCCTCAGTCACATATTTCTAAGACTATTCAATCTATGGGTATTGAAAAGAGACATTTAAGATATCATTACATTGAAAATATTAAAGTATAAATTCTTTATACTTTAAGAGAGATATGAAAAATAAGTGCTTTGTCATCCTCATGTTAAATTTTGTTCATATCAATTAAATAATTTAGGTGCCATGTAAATAAGAAGGATCTTAGTTCAGATGTCTTTTTGTTAGATTTTGTGACAGAAAATTCAGATCAGTGGACACTATTGGTATTTAGAAATTGATATGCCTATAGCCTCAAAAACCAAAGGTTAAGAATCATATTTGCATCATTTCACACCAACTGGGATGAGTATAATTGAAAAAAAAAAGGAAAATAATAAGTGTGGGTAAGGGTGTGGAGAAAGGGGAAATTTTGCACATTGCTGGTGGGAACATAACATAGTGAAGCTTCTGTGGAAGAGTATGGTGGTTCCTCAGAAAGTTGAACATAAAATTGCCATAAGACCCAGTAACTTAAAATAACTCAAAATAATTGAAAACAAGGACTCAAACACATACTTATCAGTGTTCACAGAGCATTATTCACAATGGCCAAAGGTAGAAACAACCCAAATGTCCTTTAACAGAAGAATGGATAAACAAAACACACAATGGAATGAACATACAGTAGAATATTATTTAGCCATAAAGAATAAAGTTCTGATACATGGTACAATATAGATGAACTTTGAAAACATTATGCTACACAAAATAGGCCAGACACAAAATAAGAAATGTTGTATCTATCTACTTATATGGAATATCTAGAATAGCAAATTCACAGAGACAGAAAGCAGATTAGAAGTTATGAGGGGTTGTAGGGAAGGGGAAATGAGGAGTTACTAGTTAATGGGTGCAGAGTTTCTCTTTGGGGTAATAATTTTTTTGGAAATAGTGGTGGTGGTTGCAAAACACTTAATGCCACTGAAATGTACATTTTAAAATGGTGAAAATGGCAAATTTTATGTTGTTTATATTTTACCGCAATAAAAACAGTAAAAATAATGACCTTTGCAACATCACCCATTGCTTGCTTTCTTAAAGCCTCTTTAATATTCATAGATCTAACCATAATACAGCCTGGATGTCTCTATAATAGAGGGATTATATTACATAAAAGTAGAAGGTACATCTCTGGTGGTATAATTGACTAAGAGTCCATTGTCTGCTCTGGGATCCAAAATTTAAATGTAGGCTTCCGAATTTAGGTTTTGTGTCCTTTCTGCCAAAAAGTCCTCACTTAATGTTGACTCAAACAGAGCAAGAATGGACCTTTTGAAAATATTTTTGAAGTTCTCCCCAGTAAGCAGGTAGAGTGTAGGAGAAAAGATGGCATAGAAAGAAATAGTTATCACTGTAAGTATCTGAGTCAGCTGTAAAAGTACTGATTGGTTCTTAGTGAGAAGTAAGCCCTGGTGGACATGGTAGGGCATCCAGCACACAAAGAAAGAGATAATGGCAGTCACCATGACTTTGAAGGGCTTATTGGATTTAAACAGGCCCCTCTCTTTCATCTTGTTGGCTACTCTTTTATAACAAAGGGTGATGATAAAGAAAGGCAGAAGGAAGCCCAGCAAGAAGCGGCCAATGAAAAAGGCTACATGAACCTTTTCCCTTAATATTTGCATCTTTTTGCTTTCCCAGTTAGGAGACACAGCATAGTTATTTTGGCAGGTCACTCTTCCTTTATGGTCATCATGTGTCTCCCTGAAAATCAAATAGGGCATGCCGAGGGCAATGGCAGAGAGCCAGATTACCAGGATGATGCTGGAAGCCCAGCGTGGGGTTCGGTGCAGCTGTGACCACACTGGGTGAAGAGTGAGAAGGTAACGGTCAACGCTGATGGCTGAGAGGAAGAAAATGGAGGCAAACATCCCCACTGACAAAGTGGCATTGAAGACCTTGCACATGGCAGTTCCAAAGCTCCAGTGATTGTCCTGAAGGTAGGTGGTGGCTATAAATGGTAGAATCAACGTAGAAATAAAATATGAGAGAATGAGATGAAAAAATAAGAGCGTATTGACAGTCTTTTTCATCTTGAATTTAAGCACCCACAGGTAGAGACCATTGGTGATGGAACCAATTATAACGGACATGCACAGAAGAAAGGCGATGATCGCGTTTGAGGCAGGAGCTGGAAAGTGAGTGCTGTTTCTTCCTAAAGTGGAGACATTGAGCAAATCAGTAAAGTTGATCAGATCCATAATTACCTGTAGAGAGAGACAAGGAAAATAACCACAAAAAAGAAGCAAAAAAAAAAAAAAAAAAAAGGTTAAATATGGAAACGCAAACAGTAATTTTTGCATAGTAATAGTCAAAATGCTACTGTTTTTATTTATTTTATTTTATTTAAATTCGATTAATTAACATATAATGTATTACTGGCTTCAGAGGTAGAGTTCAGTGATTCATCAGTCTTATCTAATACCCAGTGCTCATTACATCATGTGCCCTCTTTAATGAAAATGACACTATTTTTAAAATGGTAAACAAAGGGGCACTTGGCTGGCTCAATTGGTAGAACATGCAATTCTTGAATTCAGGGTTTTGAGCTCAAGACCCACGTTGGGCATGGGGCCTACTTAAAAAAATTATAAAATGACAAACAATATTTCCACAATATTACAAATCAGATATTTTCTTAAGCCTTTTATTTTTATTTTGTATGAAGAATTAAGAGCAGATTAATCTGAGCATCCAAAATAGAAATAATACAGATGAAATTAATGTGAAAGAGAAATAAATTTTGGGATATTTTGACTTGAAGCAATAAATTTAGGTAGCTAAAAATCTTCTATTTAGGAATGAACCATAAGTCTGACCCTCCTTGTGGGTCATAACTTCTTGAATAAAGCAGTGTAGGATCAGTTTTACTTGACTAAGACTTGGTCAGGGCAAATGTTGCTAATGAAATTGAGTAACAAAATTAACAACTACTGCAAATCAGTAATCATTTAGAGCTATAATTAGGTTTCTCCCATGAGCTAATTATTATATGTAGTAAATGCTGCTAGCTAGTAGTTTAACAGTCAACACATGATAAGAACCAATACTCATTTGGGAGCCCTAGGCTAGGGCACCATAATAGTGTGACATGCTGGGGCACCTGGGCAGCTCTAGGGTTGGTTAAGGGTCTGACTCTTGATTTTGGCTCAGGTTGTGAGATTGAGCCCTGTCTCAGGCTCTGCTCTGGGCAGGGAGCCTGCTTAAGATTCCCTCTCCCTCTCCCTATGCTCCCACCCCCAGAAAAAGATTGTAAAGTGCCTTCAAAATTATCAATCAAAGAGGAACATGTACTGTTGAATATAGTGGTAATTCTTCCTTACTTGGGGAAAGAAAAGAGGGAGAAAAGTCAAGGAGTTTACATTTATCTAATTATTTTTATATGCTAGGAGCTTTATAAAAAAGTCATTTCTTTTTTCCTCATAAAGACGAATATTTAAACAGAACAGGAAGTGAGGTTTACAGGGGTTAAATTTCTTATTTATCAACATTTCCCACGGTGCCAGCATTGTGGTAGGTGGGGAACCCTACCAGTGTTTTATGTTATTTCTTTGAAAATTATAATTCGTTTGTAGTGTTTTGCTAATGCTCCATGAATCTGAGTATTTGATTATACAAAATATCCCATTTCTTGGATAATTATTCCTGTAGTATTGAAAATATGAAAAAAAAAAAAGAAAATATGAATCTGAGAATGTTTTGGAAAATAGCTACTATATATGATAGTCATAGCAACAAATTGGTTTTTGATGAATTGGATAAATTGCTTTAATGGAGATTGCTGATGATTTTTTTTCACTAAGCAAAAACATTCTAAGAATATATATAGAGAAGAAATAATTGTTATTAAAACCACAATTGCTTTAAGTTAATTCTGCCTTCTAAGGAAGTTGCAAAATTTTTCTCCAAAGTAGAAAAATGGCCCTCTTCAGGAAAATACCTTAGTAGTCTGCTATGAAGTGTAAGGACATGGAATAGGTAGGCAACGGTGAGTGGAAGAGTAGGAACCTGGGAAAGAGGCTGTGAAGGCCCTGGAGCCATGAGAAGAGGGAGGAGTGAGGATGGTCTTCAGAGAGGGGGGGCCTCAGGAAAAACATGGCGGGAGGTTAGGAAGCTTGAAGAGGAGAAAAGGTCAGTGAGATATTCTGAAAAGCAGAAATGACACAGAGGCTTTAAAATGAGGAATTGTCTAATATTCGGGTTTAATCCATTTGCTATGCTTTACATGGTGTAATGTCCCTTCTCATTAATCACAACTGTCTTGTATTGGTGGTTGCTTTGGGGAATTGAAGGAAAAGAGCTTGTGTTCATGATCTGGGATGCAGTGGGATGGAGAAAACAGACCAGCAGCAGGAGGTGCCATGTGACTGAGATGATAAATATGGTGGAAACTGGGTAGATATTGGGGTATGAGTAGAAATGGAGAAATACAATTGCATGGAGAATTTCTGATACTGTGAATGGATGGCCTTTGTGTATCTGTGTATGTGTGTCTGTCTTTGTGGTGTGTCTGTGGTCTGTCTGTATATCTCAGGTGCAGTTGTCTGCATATGTGGATATATAGTCTTGTGTGTGTCTCTGTGGTGTGTTTGAATCCATTGGGTGTGCATGGAGGTGTGTGTGTGTGTGTGTGTGTGTGTGTTGTGTGTGATCTTTGTATCTGTGGTACAGTAATGTGTGGCCTTTGTGTGTATAGTGTATGGTTTCTGTGGCTTGTGTGCATTTATCTATGTAGTGTGTGTTTATGTGGTGTTTGTATGTCTGTGAGGTGTGTGTGTGTGTGGTCTTTTTGTGTATGTGTATAAGATACTGGATACCTGAATTTTAGGGAAGTTATTTTTAAACAGTTGTGTGCCTGACCTCTAGAAGGGCATCTGAAAGTAATATAGGAATTGAACAAAATCAATATGGGTAGTGGTTCTGAAAAGTATATAAATTTTCCCAGGAACTTTGGTTTATTGCATATACCAGGAGATTTCTTCATTTTTTAAAAAGGATTTTTATTTATTTATTCGTGAGAGACAGAGAGAGACAGAGAGAGAGAGAGAGGCAGAGACACAGGCAGAGGGAGAAGCAGGCTCCAAGCAGGGAGCCCGATGTGGGACTTGATCCCTGAACTCTGGGATCAGGCCCTGAGCCAAAAGCAGACACTCAACTGCTGAACCACCCAGGCATCCCAGATTTCTTCATTTTCAATGATCTTTTAACATGGTTTTAAAGTACTTGAGTATAAATTAGTGGGGCAGAACCTGGGCTCTGGTGTCCCACAGAACTGGGATTCCATTCTATTTCTACCACTTACCAGCTCTGTGGACTCTTAACTCTGAGCCCCTTTCACCTTCTAAACCCCAATCAGTTTTTATGAGGATGAAATAACATAATGTATATAAAACACTTAGCTCCTTTCATGGCATACATTAAGCACTCTAACTTTTTACCTATTATTTTATTACTGCAGGTGACATTCCTTTCTTCTTCAAAGCCTCTCTGCTGAATTCTAGAGTTCCAGCAGTGATTTCCAGAAAAATCAAAATGTTCTTCTATGGGGGCAGAAGTTTTCAGATTTAGAGTTATTTTGAGACCTTGCTATAGTGATACCTTTGGCCTGCTGGCTTTCAGGTAGACCTCACCTCTGCTTGGGAACACTGCTCCTGTCGGGATGGGCATGAGAACTTCAGGAAGCTGATCTGTGTTAATTTAGATACTTTATTGTAATGTAGTAGTACAGAAGTGACATTAAGTAGTATGTTATTTTCTACCTTTCATACTAAAGCTCTAAAAACTTTCCCAAGAGTTAAATTCACTTAATGTTCTCTCAGCAGTGTGTTCATCATTAGCAATGACCTATCCTGTGTAGTGCAACAGCATTTAATTAAAAAATAAAGCACTGGCCTTCCCCCAAATGATACTTTTCCTTTATAATGCTCAAATATGGAGATTTTTGATACATATCGGAGATTGCAGGGTCTCTACACTCTGCATCTGAATTTCCTGTTGAGTTCATTGCTGTGGCAGGCACTGTCCTCTGGCAAATAGCACAGCCACTTACAGTCTTCCTCACTGCCTGCTACAGGGACTAGAAAGCCGTGCACTCATTTTCTCAAATTTCCTTACAGCAAGTGATTCAGTTATAATCTTCAAGTGATTCATATGATTCAGTGAATCATAAAGAGATGCCACCTGTGTAGTTTCTGGGGTTGGGAAGCTGATCTGGAGTAAACCTAGATGGTTTATTTCGGATGATAGCACCAGGATAAAACCTGCTTGCCCAGGGACTCTTACCTTGGAGTTATATCTGCATGTCAGATGGTCTTAGGCAGGCCAGAGTGATTCTAAACCAGCAGTCTGTTCTCCATGGACAGAGACAAAAATCAGTGACACTGTTACTTCATTTCATCTGCCTTTCTTCTTACTGATGCTATTCCCCAGCTTTGAACCTACTATTTAAATATTCCGTGAGGCCTTCCTGCTCTTTCCCAGTTCCTTTTTCTGTGAAATATATGCCAAAGAGGAGGAGGTAGAGAAATGAGTACTTCTTCAAGTCCTTTCTCCATTTTAAGAGGAAATTTAAAACAAAATTCCATAAACAGTCATTCTATTTAGGGTCGATAAACTTGTTGCAGGTGTTAAGACACTGATTAAAAATGATCTTCTCATATGTGGTCATCCATCAGGCACCCACTCTGCCTTGAAGGTAGCATGTTCATTAGCATGTGGAGCATGGTGTTGGGTACATAGGGAAGTGGTACATATCAAGCATGGAAAAAAGTGAGTCTGGAAATGAGCTACCTAATCCCGCTGGAGTGAAAATAGGAAGAAAAACAAATATTGAGTTTCGCATTAAAATGAAATGTGTGAGGGCAGGGTAAAGATTAATATTATTTAGTTGGGAAAGATGACTTTTATCTTTTGCTTGCATCTGTACAATTGTTAAAAATGGTTATGAAGAACAGAGTTGGGTACCATATCATGGAAGATGATCTTGTTATAAGGAATCCGCAACACAGGTAATATATTTATGAACTGAGTCCTACATTTCCTATTTTCTTCTGTCCAATCCATCTCTGAAATTTTTTAGGATTAGCTTCTGTGTCGACCCTAGTGTCCTAATTTCTTTCCCGCTCAGTTTCCTCTTGATCTCTGCTCTGCCAGTAGAGAAAAATACATCAAAACCTCTGTGTGGCTTCAGTGCAGAAGCTCAGGAATCAGTTACCTAGTTTGTGTTAGAGTCTTAAAGCTTTCATTGCTACTGTAGCCTTGTTAGAAATAGGCTTAAATTTTAGTTCTTAATTCATTTGAGACTGTGATTTTCACCCTAAGAACTGATCTTCTTTGCTTCAGGATAAGTTTTCAAACTTGCTACTGGATTCTAAGAATGATTTCTTGCTCAGATTTCATGCCCTTTGGGTTAATTCACACATCCGGGAGCAGCCTGAGATATTATTTTATTCAAATCTGCTAATTTTGAAGATTAACAAACTGAGGTGCAGAGTTAAGTGATTCACAGTAGTTTTCACCAATAAAAGAACAAGGGCTCCTTCCACTGCCCTCTGCTGTTTTATTGATACAAAAGGTGAGGGATGTGGACTATGCTTTTCCTTCTCTTTCTTTCATTCTGTATTTTCAAATTTTATAATTAGTAAAATTCATAAATAACAAACATATCAGATACTGTTGTTTAACACCCCAAATATACAAGGGTTAGTACCACCATTAAAGAGCCTAAAATTTAACTCTTTTCATAACTGTCCTCAGAAATACTGTAATTAGTGAGTTTTTTCTTCGAATAGATAGTTAAACCAATGACATTAACTCTTTTGGGAAATAAGCAGACTCTGTTTGAGGAAGTTCTCTTCTGTGGCTTTGGTGATGTGACTTCATTCATTTCACTTTTATATTTCACATAAAGTCAGGTGGTTTCAAGAAAAGCTGTCATGGAAAGAGAAACTGTTTTATGTTGTTTTGATATAATCACAGTATGAAATATATGGAAATGTGGAAGCAGATGATGTTGCAAAATCAAATGCTTAAAAGTCTAGGAACTCATCTTTGTATATAATTTTTAGAGCTGAAAGAGACCAAGGAATTAATTTCATTTAATTCCTGATTCTATAGGTGAATAGACTAAGACCCATAGAGATATTTGAGAGCTTCTCCTAGATTCCATTATTAGTTAATAAATGAGTTGGGACAGAAATAATGTACACTAAAAATACTGATGCACTATATTGATTGCACAAGAAAGTATATGATAGAAAAAAACTCCTATATATAAATCTCAACTCTGCTACTTATTTGTATAACTTTTCTGAGTCTCTTTTCTCATTCCTAAGTGTAAAAAGAAAGAAAGAAAATCTCTCTTTTTTCCCTTGCGTGAGATTTTCATGTTTTTTTTTTAAGATTTATTTATTTATTCATGAGAGACAGAGAGAGAGAGAGAGAGAGAGAGGAAGAGACATAGGCAGAGGAGAATCAGGCTCCCCGCAAGAAGCCTAATGCGGGACTCAATCCCGGATTCTGGGATCACGCCCCGAGCCAAAGGCAGACGCCCAACCGCTGAGTCACCCAGGCATCCCAAGATTTTCATGTTTAATCCCTCAGTATTTAATATAGTACTTTGTACAAAGTAAATTTTATTTTATTTTATTTTTTAATTTAAGCTCAATTAATATATAATGTATTATTAGTTTCAGAATACAGGTCAGTGATTCATCAGTCTTACATAATTCCCATCACATATATATACGTAATTATATCATGTGGCATCCTTAATGTCCATCACCCAGCTACCCCATCCCCCATACTCCCCTCCCCTCCAGCAACTCTCAGTTTGTTTCCTATGATTAAGAGTTTCTTATGGTTTGTCTCCTTCTCTGATTTTGTTGTTTATGTTTTCCTCTCTGCCCCTGTAATCCTCTGTTTTGTTCCTTAAATTCCACATGAGTGAGACATATGATAATTGTCTTTCTCTGATTGACTTATTTTGCTTAGCGTAATACCCTCCAGTTCCATCCAAGTCATTGCAAATGGTAAGAATTCATTCTTTTTGATGACTGAGTAGTGTTTTCTGTGTGTGTGTGTGTGTGTGTATTGTGTATATATATACACACCACATCTTTATTCATCTGTCGATGGACGTCTGGGCTTTTTTCATAGTCTGGCTATTGTAGACATTGCTGCCATAAACATTGGGGTGCAAGTGCCCCTTCGGATCACTCCATTTGTATCCACATCCTGGCCAACATCTGTCATTTCCTGACTTGTTCATTTTAGCCCTTCTAATTGGTGTCAGGTGGTACCTCATTGTGGTTTTGATTTGTATTTCCCTGATGCCAAGTGATATGAGCATATCTTCATGTGTCTGTTGGCCATTTGTAAGTATTGTTTAGAGAAATGTCTGTTCATGTCTTCCTGTTTCTTGATTGGCTTATTTGTTCTTTGGGTGTTGAGTTTGATAAGTTCTTTATAAATGTTTCGATACTAGCTCTTTATCTAATAAGACATTTGCAAATATCTTCTCTCATTCTGTATATTGTCTTTTGATTTTATTGATTGTTTGGTGTGCAAAAGCTTTTTATCTTGATGAAACCCCTAAATGGTTCATTTTTGCCTTTGTTTCCCTTGCCTTTGGAGATGTGTCTAGCAAGAAGTTGCTATGACTAGGTCACAAAAGTTGCTGCCTGTGTTCTCCTCTAGGAATTTGATGGATTCCTGTCTTACATTTAGGTCTTTCATCCATTTTGAGTTTTTGTATATGGTGTAAGAAAATGGTCCAGTTTCATTCTTCTGCATGTGGCTGTCCATTTTCCCAGTACCATTTATTGAAGAGACTTTTTTCCATTGGATATTTTTTCCTGCTTTGTTGAAGATTAGTTGACCATATAGTCGTGGGTCCATTTCTAGGTTCTCTGTTCTGTTCCATTGATCTATGTGTCTGCTTTTGTGCCAGGACCATATTGTCTTGATTACAGCTTTGTAATAGAATTTGAAGTTAGGGATTGTGATGCCACCAGCTTTGGTTGTTTTTTTTTCTACATTCCTTTGGCTATTCAGGGTTTTTTCTGGTTCCATACAAATTTTAGGGTTATTTGTTCCAGCTCTGTGAAAAAAGCTGATTTTGATAGGGATTGTGTTTAATGTATAGATTACTCTAGGTAGCATAGACATTTTAACAATATTTGTTCTTCTAATTCATTAGCGTGGAACATTTTTTCCATTCTTTATGTCTTCCTCAATTTCTTTCATGAGTGTTCTATAGTTTTCTGAGTACAGATCCTTTGCCTCTTTGGTTAGTTTTATCCCTAGGTATCTTATGGTAAATAGTTCAAAATAATTGTCTCAATGTTTATAGTTATTAAAGAAGATGGTTCCTGAAATGACTAGGTTAGGAATGTTGAGTAGAGCATATACTAGGTCTTAGAATCAGTGTGGTTAAAGGCTTAGCAAAAGAGAGCAGTGCTTTATTTGGCCTGGTTTTGCATTTTTCAAGATCACTTCTTACCACCCTCTATGTCCCAGCATAGTAGGAACAAAGCAGGTGTTAGCTCAGTGGTCTCCATTCTGGCTGACGTCAGAATCACTTGGAGGTCTTTAAAAAAAATGCAGAGTATCCCTGAGATTTAATTCATTTATGTACTATTTATCAGATATTTGAAGTATTTGGAGGACTGTTCTTGCCATTAGGGATACAGAATAAATGAGAAGAGCTTTGTTTCCATAGAGCTTACATTCTAGCGGGAAGAAATGGACAATAATAAAGTTATTAAAGTTAATAAAGAAATATTACCTAGCACTATAGTATTATAAAGAATATAAAAAATGGAGACGTGATGAATACCTAATTGGTTATTCTAGATAGGGTAGTTGGGGGATCTTTCTGTAGATGACATTTAATGGGATTGGAATGATATGAAGTAACCAATTGTACAGTAATAAAGAGGAAAAGCAGGGTGGGGGAATGAGTGAAATAATGAGTGATGGGGATTAAGAGGTATAAACTTCCAGTTACAAAATAAATAAGTCACCGAGATGAAAAGTACAGCATAGGGAATGTAGTTAATTTGTAGTAATGTATGGTGACAACACTTATGGTGAGCCTTGAGAAATGTCTAGAATTGTTGAATCACTGTTGTACATCTGAAACTTATGTAATATTGTATGTCAACAACACTTTAATAATAAAATATTTTTAAAAGGAATATTTTTTCATTCTATCTTTTATGTTCTCTAATGTCCTTTTTAGTGGATAATTTTTCTTTGTAATTACGACCATTTAGACTACCAGTTTATCATTAAAGTTATAACATTTCCTTAGAATACTATTTTATAATAGACCTAAGTATATTGGACTCTGTATAAAAATGTGAAGTCTTTTATTATTTAAATAGGCAGACATATGTAATTACATAAGGTAACACTATCCTATTTTATTCCCATTTTATACAAACAGAGCACTGTTTGTTCAAGAAAAGTTACGTTTAATAGATTACTACTGGATTGGTTTATTTCTCTACCAGAAAGTATATTTTATGCATTCTGCATTTTCTTTTTAAAAAAATATTTTATTTATTTATTCATGAGATACATAGAGAGTCAGAGACATAGGCAGAGGGAAAAGCAGGCTCCATGCAGGGATCCTGATGTGGGACTTGATCCCAGGACCCTGGGATCGCGTTTGAGACAAAGGCAGTTGCTCAACCACTGAGCCACCCAAGCATCCCTACATTTTCTGTTTTGTATGTAGTGGCTTTTCAGTGATGGTGACGGTGCTTTCAGTGATTTGCTTTTTAAGAAGTTAATTCTGGGTTTCAGGGGCAGAAACCCTGGGTGGCTCAGTTGGTTAAGTGTCTGCCTTCAGCTCAGGTCATGATCCTGAGCACCTATGATCAAGCCCTGAATCAGGCTCCCTGCTCAACAGAGAGCCTGCTTTTCCCTCTCTCTCTCTGCCCCTCCCCCTGCTTATGCTCACTTGCTCTGTCTCTCTGTTAAATAAATAAATCAAATCTTTAAAAAAAATGAAAATAGGGACACCTGGGTGGCTCAGTGGTTGAGCATCTGCCTTTGGCTCAGGTCATGATCCCAGGGTCCTGGAATTGAGGTCTGCATCAGGCTCCTTGCAGGGAGCCTGCTTCTCCCTCTGCCTATGTCTGCCTTTCTTCTATGTCTCTCATGAATAAATAAATAAAATCTTTTTAAAAAGTTAAAAAATAAATATTAATTCTGACTTTCAAATAAAAAGCATTAAAACTTCTCATTATAAAGAATATATAAACACTAATTCAAAGAGATTTATGCACCCCTATGTTTATACCAGCATTATTTACAATAGCCAATGTATGGAAACAGCCTAATTATCCATCAATTGATGAATGGAAAAAGAAGATGTGATGTGTGTGTGTGTGTGTGTGTGTGTGTGTGTGTGTGTGTATAGAGAGAATGGAATATTATTTAGCCATAAAAAGGAATGAAATTTTGCCATTTGTAATGATGTGGCTGGAGCTAGAGAGCATAAGGCTAAGCAAAATAAGTTAGTCAGATAAAGATAATTACAATATAATTTCACTCATGTGGAGTTTAAGAAATAAATGAGCAAGGGGGGAAAAAGGGAGAGAAGGAGAGACAAGCCAATAAACAAACTCTTAACTAAAGAGAGAAAACTCATAGTTACCAGAGGGGAGGTAGGTGGGGGGATGGGGGAAATAGGGGATGGGGATTAAAGAGTACACTTATGATGAGCAGTGGGTGATGTATGGAATTGTTGAATATTGTACACCTGAAACTTTTATAACACTGTACACTAACTAATTGGAATTAAAATAAAAAATTAAAAAAATTATCATTCCAACACCCCCCCCCAAAAAAAAAGAAAAGAAAAGAGAAAAGAGGTAGAGCATTACCTTGGACCTCACTTATGTCTTGCTCCATGTCTGTCATTTCTATATTGGCCCCTTTCTATTTCTTATCTGCTCTTGCTCTCCTAATTGGGTCTCTCCATTTATTGGAATCTTTGGCTCATGACTTTTTAACTTTATTCCATGGTTTATGACTTGCATTCTTCTCCTTGGCAGGGTCCTTGTTATGACAGCCTTCCTGGAAACAAGAATTGAGCTTTATTCAGGAGACTTCTCGGGTTTGCTCCTAGCCTTGTTGGATATAATTCACCTCATCAGGCTCCAGATCCTCTCTGGTCTGGACTGTATTCCTGGAGCTGCAGGTAGGATGTATCTGGAGGAGAAGCTGAAATTGAGGTTGGGAAGTTGGCCCAGATCTTGATTATGAGAGGACTTGGATTCAGGTCAGTCCTGAGAGAGAAAAGTTTGACGTTTGGAGCACAGGTGGAGGGAGAGGCTTTCTATAGAAGTGAAAGAGTTAATACCCTGGATAGATTTGTTACCCTGCAAATTCAAACCCAAGGTATCTGAAAGTGAACAGAGGAAGGATGTTGGAAAGTGATGAAGGTTTAGAATTTCCAATGAAAGTAATAAGAGGTATATAAAAATAATGAGTATTGTTAAGGGTCTGTTTGAGGTTGGGGAACATTCATTTGTGGGCTTTTCCTCTTGGGAAGGGGGGAATTACCTCATTGTGCAAATTTTAAATTATGGGCAGTAATTTTTTTTAATAAATTTATTTATAATTGGTGTTCAATTTGTCAAGATACAGAATAACACCCAGTGCTCATCCCGTCAAGTGCCCACCTATGAGCAGTAATTTACTGCTGATACATTTGCTTCCAACCTGGATGTTGAAGCTTAAGCAGATTGTCAAAATATTTAGGGCTAATGGCTTCCTCGAAATATTCAGGGCTGGTGGTTTGCAAGCTGATACTACCAGGGAAAGAGACCAACAGAATTAACAGTGCTGATAAGAGAGCAGTAGACATGATATTGCTAGGTGTTTAGGTAGAAGTGTTTCGGTAGAACAGGGACTGTGCAAAACCATGATCGATTTTATAGAAGGGAAGAAAGGATTGAGGAACTTGAGGTCTGGTGCTGGTAGAGCGGTAGTGTTTATATGAGGATAGAAGATTATGGTCAGAGTGTGAGATACTGGAATTTTCAATTTTCAAAGTATAGCAGTTATGCATGATGGTAAGGTCTCTAATGTGACAAAACTCAGGTAGTAAAGCAGTCAATAGAATTGACGTCAAGAAACTTGAAACTAAGGTACTGGATGGTCTTTCTAAGAGTGATGGAAATTGAGAAGTTTCAGATAAAAAGTGATATAGTCACTGTGGCAGTTTAAAAAGATAAACTGACTTTTGAGATGGAGAATGGATTGATGGGTGGTGAGAGTGAAAGTAGGAAGACCAATTCATTTAGTTTGGGTTCTGAAACAGGATTCTAGGGCAAGTAGTTTATTCACAGACCAATCCCAGGAAACCGGGGTAAAGAGAGATAGGGAAGTGCAGAACAAATAAAAGGTGAATTATTAAACAAGATACAGCTTTGGGTATCTTCACATATAAGCCCATTGTAGAACTCTGAGAAATGGTTTGGAACACAATGCTAGGTTACTCCATCCAAGGACAAGGAGCTGGGGTATTTATACACCCAATTCCTGTCAGTTGTTGGTTGAGGGATCCTTTCAGAGGATGTTAATTTCTTGGTACTTCCTCTGTCACACTTATGAGCAGAGTGGGATCCTGTGGCCAGAGAAAGCTTTGGGGGAAAAAAAGTAGAAAGTAGATTCTGGCGAAGGAATTCTGGCTAGCAAAGACTGATATGGTAAAGTCAAGGAGTTATGGGTAGGCATCAAAGAGGATCTTCTACATCTGTTAAAAGGTTATTTTAGGGGTGCTTGGGTGGCTCAGTCAGTTAAGCGTCTGCTGTTGGCTCAGGACTTGATCTCAGGGTCCTGGGATTGAGCCTTTCATGGGGCTTCCTGCCATTCAGGGAGCCTGCTTCTCCCTCTCCCTCTGCTCTGTTCCTCCCACCCCTAACCCCTGCTTGTGCTCTCTTTCACTCTCTCTCAAATGAATAAAATCTTAAAAAAAAAAAAAAAAGAAAGCTAATTTATTAGTCCGGGCAAGAAACAAAGGTAGGACTTGGGTAGTGGTGATGAAGACAGAGAGAAAGAGAGACAAAGGATTTAAGACATGTGTATACTACTACTACTACTACTACTACTACTGCTACTGCTACTACTACTACTACTACTACTACACACACACACACACACACACACACACACATGCACACAGGCACGCATGGGTGAGAGAAAGAGAAGGAGGGAGAAAGAGAATCTCAAGCAGACTCTGTGCTAAGCTTGGAACCTGGCGTGGGGCTCAGTCTCATGACCCTGAGATCATGACTTGAGCGGAAATCAAGAATTGGATGCTTAACCGACTGAGTCACCCAGGTGCCCTGTGTGTATACTACATTTGTGTGCATTAGTTTCATGCTCTCTATTTTGTTCCATACTGGTAAAGGTTTTACATTTTCAATCCTCTAAAGTAAATTGTAAGCCCAAGATATCTCCAAAAGACCAGAATAAAGTCTGATATTCTTATTCCTAACTCAGGATACTAATACCATGCATCCTGTCTGGTAATTTTTAATTATATGTTGTAAATGTTTGCCATATCAGTAAACTAGTATGGTAATACTAGGTAAAAATCTAAGGCAATGCTGCCAAATAGAAATATACAAGCTTCATTAAAAATTCTCTAGAAGTCACATTAAAATAATAAAAAGAATTATGTAGAGTTCATTTTGACAATATATTTGATTTAATCCAACATATTCAAGTATTATCATTTCAACATGTAATCAACATAAAAATTATTATTATTTTTTAGAAGGGGCAGAGACAGAGGGAGAGGGAGAGAGAATCTTAAACAGATTTCATGTCCAGTGAGGAGATGGATGTGGGGCTTCATCTCACAATCCTGAGATCATGACCTATGCCAAAGAGTTAGATGCTTAACCAACTGAGCCTCCCAGGCACCTCCCCCTTTTTTCTTCAATACAAAAATTATTAACAGTTTACATTCTTGCTTTGTTCTAAGTCTTTAAAATCTGCTGTGTATTTTACAATTTAAAGCACATCTCGGGATCCCTGGGTGGCGCAGCGGTTTGGCGCCTGCCTTTGGCCCAGGGCGCGATCCTGGAGACCTGGGATCGAATCCCACGTCGGGGTCCTGGTGCGTGGAGCCTGCTTCTCCCTCTGCCTATGTCTCTGCCTCTCTCTCTCTCTCTCTCTCTCTGTGACTATCATAAATAAATAAAAATTAAAAAAAATAAAGCACATCTCAATTTGAACTAGCCACACTTATTAGTTGCCATATGGGACAGTATAGGTCTAGGATATGGCTTGTTTAAGAAATGTGTTCTTTTATAGTGTGCTATAAATAGCCATTACCTAATAGAAGGAAAACATTTTGCATTTAAGTATTGAATGTTAAAACTAAAATAAAGCAAGCAATGTAATAATATTCTGACTTTTCTCCACATATATTATTTTCATACTTCCAGATCAAGTGAAAGATAGAACTTTTAAACTCAGTTTAGGTTTCTACACATGAGAATTAGACAACTAGAGTGATGACTTTCTTAACAAAACCTTTTGACCTTAAAATAACTAGTAAGGGTAGCTTCCTGAAGATAAATTTTCCTTATAGTTTGCTGTAAGACAAGGAAGTCCTTGGACAGGAAGTCCTCTTTAAGTTTTTGACATCAGAATCAGCATTATTACAGCTCACTGTCTTTTCATGTCTCTTAAGCCCTCTCTTCCTTTCCTCATTTCAGAACCACAGTTATCAGCAGGTTAATATAAGGCTGGAATTCAGAGCTCATTGTCTTATGAATCATGTTCCTTTTCTTCATGATGGGAATAAGAAATTTCTATTGCGAGGTCAATGAAATAACTTAGGACAATATAAAATGGTCCTTGAGTAAGATTATGATCTAATTACCAGAGGGCCAGAGATCCTGAGATGAATGGAATTAAATATTTTAATATATTTACACTTATACAATTGCATCCTTTAAGATACTTTTATGACAGCCATAGTTAAATGTGGCTCATTTATGTTTTTCTCCCAATTTGTGTGTATAGACAGTACAGAAATGAAGGCAACTCAAACCTAGAGTAGCTTAATCAACCTAAGGAGTCATTATGTCTCTACCTAATTTGGAGATTGTAGGTTTACTAGTTACCAAAATCTCATTTTTATGAATTCTTTTGGAAGTGTGGAGTAGATTTCCTTATTTTATAAACAAAGGAATCCCTTGAGAAGCCTGGGTCACCACTTAAAAAGTGGCCAAGAAAGTAGCCTAACAAAATGTAAGACAAGCTTTGGATCTTTGGCTTTAGATACACCTGGATTCAAATCCTGGCTTTACTTTTTATAAGATGTGGCCTCAGTTCTTTTACTTAGATTATCTAAGTTTCAGATGCCCCCTACTTATCTTAAATAACTTTTTAAAAGAGTCTGTAACTCACTAGATTTGTTGCTGTGATGTATACCCCTAAGTATATATGTATATTTGTATAAAAATGGGACCACATCATGTATCCTGTCTGGTAATTTTTAATTATATGTTGTAAATGTTTGCCATATCAGTAAACTAGTGTGGCAATAAATATACATCTATATCATCATTAATAGTCAATTTCAAACTACTTTGAGGATTCAATGTAATAAAATATATGAATATAAGTATCATATAATAATTTAAAATCAACTACAGCATATAAATGTTATTGAAACTCAGATTTCATCTAATCATCCTGGTGGTTGACCTTTGCTAGACCATTGTGCAGGTGGTCTCCAGCCACCTTATAGTAAGACCTCCACACAGAATTGTTTCATCCATCATAACCAAGATTCATGTGTCTCAGACATCACTGTGGGCTGAAGCCACCAGAATGAAGGTGGCTCAGGGACCTTCACAGAAGATGTTTGTATGTCTGTTGGTGAATAATAGAATAATACTGAGGCTCTTTAAAGAAAGAAAATATGTGCTATAACTAGTTCAAGACCTGGAAAGCCAGCAGACCCCCAGAGATTTTCTCAGAGATCATTTCTTAGTGCAGAAAATGAATTTTCATTTCTGTGAAGGTCTTATTTCCAGCACTCTGGAAATGTTTGTTACCTTCCTTATGCAACAAAGTTCAGCTAATGACCTTCCCACTTCAGCAAGATTATCAGAACATGAAGAACACCCCAGATTTCTATTCAAAAATATGTGTTCCTCCTACTACATTTCTAGTTTTTAAAATACCCCCTTTAACATTCCAAGAATTATTTCTGTAAATGATCTTGGCTGCAATTCAAAACACTATATGTAGCATTTGCTAGCCTAGTTCATAGTCCTCCTCTGAGTACCATTTTATAGAAGAGCTCTCAGATGGTCTGGGATAGACACAGATCCTGGGGGCTGAGCTGCTTGATGTCTCCTAGGTTGCATGTGGCTGGGTCTGAGAGAGGAACTTTGAGGTCTGTTGTTAACCGTTCCTCCTTAATACTATGTCTCTCGAGAAGGATACTCTGAGCTATGAGTACTGGTGAAAATAAAGCCTTATGGGAAAAAGGGCTGCATATTTGGTATCTCATGGTGCTGCCTCAGTGGCTCCAACTAAGCCCACTGAGGTCTCAATTCCTCAACAGAGGTAGTTGTAAATACTGAAAGAGAGAACCTATGATATGGTCAATTAATATTTATTGAAGCCCCCCTATTTGTCAAGTACTGTGCTGGCACTGTAGATAGAGAAGTAAACAAGGTAAAAGTAATTCAGTTCTTGTGGATCTTCTGAATTAGAGGACAAAACAGGAGATATGAGACAAATAATGATGACTGTGTTTAGGGGAAATTGACCTAGACCAGAAGTCAGGGAGATTTTCCTGAGGTAGTGACATTTAAACTGAGACTTGAATTTAGGTGGGTAATGGGAGTGGGAGATTGGCACGTCCAGTAGAGGAAACACCTGTGAGAAGTTCCAGGCATGTATGAGAACTGAGAAACTTCAGTAAGGCTAGAGGGTAGAGAGCTAGGGAGAGGGATGAAGCAGGAAATGTGCACAGAGCCAAATCATTTAGGGCTTTATAGGCCATGCATGTTACACTGCATTTTATTTTAAGGGTGATAGGAAGAGGGAAGATACCATATGTATTCGTTTGCTAGGGCTACCATAGCAACATACCACAGACTGGGTGGCTTGAACAACAGAAATTTATTTTGTCATAGGCTTGGAGTCTGGAAGTCCAAGATCAAGGTATTGGCAGAATCAGTTTCTCTGAGGTCTCTCTTTATAGTTTGCAGATGGCTGCCCTTTTGATGCCTCTTCATACAGTATTTCTCTGTGTGTGTATGCCCCAAGGGTCTCTTTGTGTGTAGAAATTTCCTCTTCCTAGAATACCACACTCAGATTGGATTAGGGCTTACCATACAAATGCATTTTGACTGAAATACTTCTATAAGGCCTTATCTCCAAATGCAGCCACATTCTGAGGTACTGGGGATTTGGGCTTCAACATGTGAATTTGGTGGTGGGTGGGGGGGACACATTTCAGCCCATAATACTAATAATGTGCCTGTAGTGTGGAAAATAGATAGGAGAGGGGGTAGTAGTGGAGACTTATAGGAGACTATTAAGAATGATAGTTGGGATGCCTGGGTGGCTCAGTGGTTGAGCGTCTGCCTTTGGCCCACGGTGTGATCCCGGAGTCCCTGGATTGAGTCCCACAGCATGGAGCCTGCTTCTCTCTCAGCCTGTGTCTCGGCCTCTCTCTCTCTCTCTCTGTGTCTCTCAAGAATAAATTAAAAAAAAAAAAAAAAGAATGATAGTGGCCTGACCAGGGTGTGTGTTGTGAAGATAGAGCCAGGGCAACAAGTCTGAGAAGCCTTTTGATGGGGGATTGATAGGATCTGAGGGTCAGAGAGAGGGAGGAGTCAAAGATGACATCTACATTTTTTGGCTTTTGCAACTGGCTAGATGGTGATGCACTTTATTTAGATAAAGAACAATGGAAAAATAGAACAGTGGAGAATAAAGGAAGATGATGGGTTTAGCTCTGCTCATGTTGAATTTGAGGTACCTGTCATTCATCAAGTGGAGATGATGAGTGGTTTGCTGGAGAAGAAATCAGTTTTTGTAGCAGACAGAGCTGATGATTATATACACCAACATCTATAATAGATAAAGTTGCTCTTACCTGGCTCTTATTTTACTTTCTTTGGAAAAAACTGTAGCCTTTTAAGAAAATATGCTCTTGGCATCCTTAGGAATCTGTTCTCAGAGTTTGCTAGACTAGGGTTCAGTAGCTTCTTATAGTAAATATTGTGGAATATTTCTTTTTTTTAATTTAAAGATTTTATTTAGTTATTTGACACAGAGAGCAAAGCAGAGAGAGAAAGGGAGAAGCGGGCTCCCAGCTGAGCAGAGAGTCCAAAATGGAGCTCAATGCCAGGACTCTGGGATCATGACCTGAGTTGAAGGTGTACACTTAACCAACTGAGCCACCTAGGCGCCCCCTGGAATATTTAATAATTTTTCTTAGCTTGACTTGTGACTTAATGTGCTTAAATTTTTTAAAAAAGGTTTTTATTTATTTATTTGAGAGGGAGTGAGAGCATGAGAGTACAAACAGGGGGAACAGAGTATAAGCAAGGGGAGAGGCAGCGGGAGAGGAAAAAGCAGGCTCCCCATTGAGCAGGGAGCTCGCTGCAGGGCTCTATCTCAGGACCCTGGGATCATGGATAAGCTGAAGCTAGATGCTTTACCCAATTGAGCCACCCAGGAGCTCCTTGCCTAATGTTTGTACTCTCTTCTTAAGGATAAAACAAATCTTTTCATTTCCTTCTTGCATGCCAGAGCTTAGTAAAGGATGAAGTCTTAAGCTAAAAATGAAGTCTGTAAAACTCTGATGTAGATGGTAGAACAGAGAGCGTTTTTGTGGGGCAGGACAGCTTTGTGGGGACTTGGAGGCCCCGCAGTGGGAAGAAGGGTGTTAGTTGTAGATGGGGAGCAGAAAGGCAGTGTTAAGAGTCAGCATGGGCTTTGGCACCAGGGTCACAGTTAGTGGTATCCTTGAAATAAAGGCTGAACTTTGGGGCAGCTGGAGGCAGACTGGAGCTACATCAGAGGTCAGGGAAGAGCTGGGTCAGTTCTGGTAGAAGACAGCGTTTTGTTGAATGCCCTTCCCTACAATACTTCAAGGGCCAAGGAAGGATACAGCCTTACTAAAAGTCAGCTATAGGGAATTAAGATGACCAGTCTGCCTGGTTTGCCTAGGCCAGAGGGTTTCTGAGGTGAAAGACTTTTAGTTTTAAAACTAGGAATGTCCTGGGAAAACTTCTATGAGTTGGCTACCCAAAGAAAAGATTGGAATAGATCCAGGATCCTTGGTCCTTAAGTGGTCTTAGAAGAAAAAGCTTTAGTCTACAGCAAATAAAGCTGCATGATTCACTCATCATAACTTTCTTAGTAAAAGGATGATCACCATTTGTTTTTAATCAAATAATTTGTTTTTAATAAATTGGAGATCATTAAAGTGACCTAATTCTAGTTTGTCTGGGATGATCCCAGTTTATGCCTATTGTCTCATGTTATTAATAGTGTCCTTTTCAGTCTCAGAAGTGTCCTGATTTGAATGACAAATGGCATGGTCATTCTGTCTTTAATAAAATGGTCTTTCTAATTCTTCAGAGTACTGTTTTGTGAATTTTGCCAAAGCAGGCCCATTTTTATGTCATTATGTTTGACAGTGTTCCTTTTAAGATGATTCACTATTTACCACTCCTAATAAATTAAATTTTAAAAATTAAGTTTTTCTATTTGAAGTGTTTGACCATAGTTCCATCTCTGAAATCAGAATTTATTATACACATATTCTCCCTTTGTCTCACTCATATTCCACCATCTCATTATTTCACAAAAGTATCATGAATTTTAAAATTTACTTCTAATTAAACACATTTTTCATAACATTTTATAAACAAGAAATTAGATTTTGAAACAGAGAAGATACATATGGCAGAGATCTAATGCAAATTAAGTGAGGGAAGAGGGAGAAGAATTATCCTTTTAAGGAAAAAAATTAAAATTATCTAATGATGTGCTTATTACTCAAATATATTAGATAATTTGGTTAAAAATCACATTTTTATGAATAGGAAATTAATTATACAGAATGTCTAAAAAATGATTAGTATAGAATTGAAGTATAGATTATTCAAAGAATATAGAGAGTACCTGTGGATTTAAAGAAATTATATCTCAAATAAACCTCTTCAGATTATGGGACACAGATTTGAATAATTTTACATTTGTTTACAACAAAATTGAATGTTCATTTCCACCTTTCACTCACATCTAAAATCACTCTGGTCTGGGTTTCCATTTCAGTGAATGTTATTGACCACTAGAGGGAGAAACAAGAAAGGCTTTGAAAATTTTGACAAATCCGAGAGATTAGTTATATGCCAGTGGTAAAATGTACTAATTGTAGTGAATAAAGATTCAAGGGAGGCATTAACAGATATTGTTGGTTGTTGGAGATCTGTCAATTCTATGGGATCCTATAGAAATAACGTAACAGAAAGATGATGTGGCTTCTTTAAAACATGAAGAACAACATTGTGGTTGACCAGCTAAATTATAGTTTTGTTCAATGTGTGCCTTAGACCAAAGAATAAGTGCAGTAAATAAACATATCTAAGGATGAATAATAAAAGGATTAGCTGCTTCAGGCTTCATAAGGAAAAGTGGCAGTAAAGGAGAAAAACTATTGGGATGCCTGGCTGGCTCAGCGGTTTAGTGTCAGCCTTTGGCTCAGGGTGTGATCCCGGAGTGCCCGGGATCAAGTCCCACATGGGGTTCCTTGCATGGAACCTGTCATCCCTCCGCCTATGTCTCTGCCTTTCTTTCTGTGTCTCTCATGAATAAATAAATGAAATATTTTTTTAAAAAAAGGAGAAATACTATTATAACCATGACAAATTTACATTAAGTAAATTTGACAATTAATACTTAAAATTATAGTTACATATGTAGAACATAGTTGTTATAAAGTGACTGAAAACCAAATCAGCTAAAGGTGTGTTTATTTCAAACTACTCAATATATGGATTTATCAAGAGAGATTTCTTAAACTCTTACTTCATAAGAAAACATCTTTGAATTATTTGTTATCCAAAAAATTACCAACTCCTTTCTTTGAAAAAGATATAAAGATAAAAAATCTATTAATTTAACAATTATGTTGAACATCTACTCAGTGTAAGATAGGAGATTCAAGACTGACTTGGACATGAATTCTTTTCTCAAGAAATTTATAGTGTAAAAAGCCTATTCATAAGAATTTGTAAAACAAGATAGTTGTGGGACATGCCACTAGAGAAGCAGAGTCAGGCACAATGGGTATTGGAAAGGAAGAGTTACTCCTGATTTGATGTGTCTGTGAGGGGTAGGCAGACAGGAGGAATCAGAGAAGGCTTTGTGAAAGCTGTGGCATTTGAGCAGGGCCTGAAAATATTTAGGATTTAGAAATGTGGCAATTACAGGAAAAACATTCTAGGTTCACAGGACAGCATGAGCAAAGACATTGCGGTAAAATCCTGCTGAGGAAATGCAAAATTTGTAAGCACATAAATATAAAACAGAAAAGGATAATCTAAAAAGACATAAATCTAGTCCAACATGTGGAAGATATTTGGTTTATACTGTAACTGTGATGGTTAATTTTATGTGTTGACTTGAGTGGGCCATGAGGTGCCTAGATATTTAGTCAGAAATTCTAGGTATTTCTGTGAGGTGTTTTTGGAGGAGGTTTAACTGATTTGACACTTAAATCAGTAGGCTGAGTAAAGCAGATTGCTCTCCATACTGTGGGTGGGTCTCACTGAGTCAGTTGAAGACATGACTGGAACAAAAGACTGAGCCTACCTCAAGTAAGAAAGAGTTCTAACTTACGGTTTTGGGATTCAAACTGGGACATCAACCTTGCAGATTCTGGATTTGCCAGCCTCCATAACTGCATGAGGCAATTCCTTTATAAAAATTATTTATTTATTTGAGAAAGAGAGTGAGTACAGACACGAGCAGTGGGGAGGAGCAGAGGGAGAGGAAGAAGCCAACTTCTGGCTTAACAGGGAGGCCAATGTGGGGCTTGATCCAAGGACCCTGCGATAATGACCTGAGCCAAAGGCAGGTGCTTAACCAACTGAGCCACTTACACGCCCCACCAATTCCTTATAATAAATCTCTTTTCCTTTCTGTAAATACATCCTATTGGTTTTCTTTTCCTGGAGAACTCTAATACATTGTTAATATTGCTTAAAAACGAGCATCTGTTAATCTACCAACAAATATTTATTTGGTACCATTTTGATCCCAATGTTATGCTGAACAATGGAAGAAGTACTAGAATAGCATCAAATTACAGATAATTCTTATAAATCTGAGAGTTACTTCAAAGAAGGATAGACATACCACTGATAAAACTAATTAATTTAGAAACAAATGTTGTACTTTATTATTAAAGTAAAGGAACAAGCTCGGTCTGCTCTGGGAAGCCTGGGACCAGACAGATACCAATGCCAACCAGTGAGCCACTCCAGAGCCACTCTTCCAGCTGTACCCCTAGCCCCGGCACCTGGACTCTGTCTTTGTTTGTTTATTTTTGAATATTGAGATTGTTACACAGAATATTTCTCTAATTTTTAATCTCGTCAATGTAAATATCTTTGTAGTTATAGCTTTTTCATATTTTGAATTATTTCAGAATAAATTCCCAGAAGTGGTAGTATAGATCAACAGGGGTGAATGTTTTTATAGTTAGTCTAAATTACTTTCCAGAAATACTGTATCAACCTATAAGGCTACTGAAATAAAACTGCATTTACTTAATATTGAGTCTCATATTCATTAATAAAAGATTTTCTCTAGTAGGAATCTGACTTATTATGAAAACCTCAGTTCCTCCTCAGACTCTCTTGCAGCTAGGTATGTTCATATGACTATGTTCTGGTATATGAAGGCTGCCACATTGAGTTTCTAGAAACATTTTTGTTTAACTAATTAAAAGGCTCCAGCTGGCATGCATCTCTCCCTCTTTTCAGTTCTTCTTCCTGAATGAAATTTAGAGCAGAATTCCTGAAACTTTGGGCACGAAAGCTACAAGTTAAGATTGTAGAACAGGAAGCTACTAACTTGAGACTTTCTTGAACATCTATCTATACCAGCTCTGGACTCCTTCCTGTGGAATTTTTGTTATATGCTTAAATTAATCCATATTTAGTTAAGAAATCATAGTCATATTTCTGTTATATGAAACCAAAAGAAAATCTAATAGTAATATTTGTGCATAATTATGCACAAATAATGGGTCACTAAAATTGTAGGTAAAATTGGGAGGAGGGCACTATATTGATATTCTTGATTGCAAATAGGAAAACTAACCTAAACTAGTTTAAACAAAAAAAGGAAATTTACTGGTTCATATACCAAGGGAAATATAGGGGTTGAACTAGCTTTGGACTTTACTAAGTGTCATCAATACCCTTGGTTAGATCTCTTTCTTCTTTCTCCTTTTTCTCTCTCTCACCCTTACACTATCTCTCCTGTGCATTCCTCTCCTTGTTGGACTCTTTGATTCTAATGAAATGGACTTCTTTCACACAACTGGAGAAGTTTGCCAATAAGCATTTCCAGGCTTATTGCTTCAATATCAGTGAAAAGTATGAGAAGAGGGTACTTCCACTTTTGTTAAAATATCAATCCTGGGGAAAGACTCTGGCTGATCAGGCTCATGTCACATGCTCATCCAAGGAGGGCGGGAGACAGGACAGCTGTGACTATCAATTCCACAAAGATCACTGTAATAGGGGCCATTCTTCAAAGAAAAAGTTGGGTGTTAACATTGTAACATGGCATAAAGGCTAAAATCACCTATCACCAATAACCATCTATTACTAATAAAGTGTTCTTTTTGTTATTCTAATTTACCTTTTTTTGAAGTTGAGAATTTTGTCTTCTCATTAATTTTGTTTTTGAAAATTCCCTCTTTTAAGACGTTGATTGTTCATTGACAGCATAAGTTTATACTTGACAAATTGTAGAGTTGAATATTCTTTTTATTTTGAACATGATACTAATTTTGTGCTTGTTAATCTAATATTCTGTACCTGAAATGCCATGTTCAAAGTATGGAATATATATATATATATATATATATATATATATATATACACACACATACAGACACACATACACACATATTTCACACATTTACTGGAATTAAAATTATATATATGTATATATACATATAATTAACATACAGTGTTATATTAGTTTCAGGTATGCAATATAGTGATTCAACAGTTTTTTTTTTTTTTTGATTCAACAGTTTTATACAATACTCACTGCTCATAATGAGAAGTGTACTCTTAATCCCTTTTACTTATATTACCTATTCCCCACCCCCTCTGGTAACAGTTTGTTCTCTATAGTTAAAAGTCTGTTTTTTGGTTTGTCTCCCCCCCCCCTTTTTTTGTTCCTTAAACTCTACAAATGAATGGAATCATATGGTATTTGTCTTTCTCTGGCTGACTTAATTCACTTAGCTTTATACTCTTTAGATCCATCCATGTTGTTACAAATGGTAAGATTTCATTATTTTTAATGATTGAATAATATTCCATTGTGTATATCTATATACCTATGTATCTATCTCTATCTCTCTGTTTACCAGATCTTCTTTATCCATTCATGTATCATTGGACACTTGGACTGCTTCCATAATATGGCTATTGTAAATAATGCCGCAATAAACATAGGACTGCAAATCTCTTTTTGATTTAGTGTTTTTGTTTTGTTTTCTTTGGGTAAATATCTAGTAGTGGAATTAATACTATTACTATAATAATTCTATTTGTAATTTTTTGAGGAGTCTTTACTATTTTCCACAATGACTGCACCAGTTTGCATTCTCACCAGTAGTGCATGAGGGTTCCTATTCTCCACATCCTCACCAACACTTGTTTTTTGTGTGTTTTGATTTTAGCCATTCTGACAGTTGTGAGGTGATATTTCATGGTGGTTCTGAGTTTCATTTCCCTGATGATGAGTGATGTTCAGCATCTTTTCATGTACCCATTAGTCATCTGTATGTCTTCTTTGGAGAAATGTCTATGTTCTCTGCCATTTTAAATTTGATTATGTGGGGGTTTTGTGTGTTGAGTTGTATAAGTTCTTTATATATTTTGGATATTAACATTTTATTAGACATGTCATTTGCAAATATCTTCTCACATTCAATAGGTTGCCTTTTAGTGTTCCTGGTTGTTTCCCTTTATGATTATATAGTGTCCTCCTTTGTCTCTTGTTACAGTCTTTGTTTTAAAGTCTGTTTTGTCTAAGTATTGCTACCCTGACTTTCTTTTCACTTCTGTTTGCATGCTAAATGTTTTTTCATCCCTTTACTTTCAATCTTATGTGTCTTTAGGTCTGAAATGGTAGGCAGATAGTCTTTGGTAGGCAGATAGTCTTTTGGTAGGCCCATAAATGGGTCTTGCTTTTTTTTCTCATTCTGTTACCCTATGTCTTTTGATTAGAGCTCTTCATCCATTTACATGCAAGGTAATTACTGACAGGTATATATTTATTGCTATTTTTTTAAACTTGTTTTATGGTTGTTTTTGTAATTCTTCTTGTTCCTTTCTTGTTCTTTTCTCTCACTTTTTGTTGGCTTTCATTAGTGACATACTTGGATTCCTTTCTCTTTATTTTAGCATTCTATTACTGGTTTTTGATTTCTGGTTATCATTAGGTAACCATTAGGTTACTGTTAAGTTTTATACAAAATCTTCTGCATATTGCAGCCTATGTTAGGTTGGTGGTTGCTTAAGTTTGAACTCATTCTTTCCAACCCCCCCCCAAGTGTTTTAGGTATATGGTCACATACTTTACCTCTTTTATTTTGTGAATCCCTTGACTTGTTTTTATAGAGACATTTATTTTTATTTATTGCTTTTGTGCCTCTTACTTTTTTTTTTAACTCCTTATGATTTTTCCTTATCACTCAAAGAGTTCCCTTTAACAGTTCTTGTAGGACTGGTTTAGTGATAATGAATTCTTTTAACTTTTGCTTGTCTGGGAAACTATCTCTCTTTCTATTTTAAATGATAGCCTTGCCAGATAGAGGATTCTTGGCTGGAGGGTTTTTTTTTTCTTCCAGCACTTTGAATATATCATGTCACTCTCTTTCAGCCTGCAAAGTTTCTGCTGAACAATCAGCTTATACCTTTATGAGGATTCTTTTTTGTGTAACAGTTTTCTCTTGATACTTTTAAAATTCTCTCTTTATCACTACTTTTTGCCACTTACTATGTGCTTTGGTGTGGACCTCCTTGGGTTGATTTTGTTGGGGGCTTTTTGTGCCTCTTGGATCTGGATTTGTTTCCTTCCCCAGATGCAGGAAGTTTATAGCTATTATTTCTTCAAACATTTATGATTGTTTTTTTGTTTTCTGTCTCTTTGTCAAGGGTCTCACTGAGGTCCCCTACTCTTTCCTGAAATCCAGTGAGTATCTTTATAACCATTACTTTGAATTCTCCATCAGGCATATGACTTCTCTTTTAGTTAGCTCTCTTGATGTGATTTTGTCCTATTCTTTTATTCGGGACATATTCCTCTGTCTCCTCATTTTGTCTAACTCTCTGTGTCTATCTCTATGTGTTAGGAAAGTCAGCTATGTCTCCTGTTCTTCAAAGTAGTGACCTTATGAAGAAGAGGTCCTGGAGTGCCCTGCAATGCAATGTCCACTACTCCCCAGAACCTTGGTGCTTCAGGGTATTTCTTATATGTGTTGGATGTACCTTGATGTTGTGGCTGAGCCACTCTTGCCTTTTAGTTATTTGCAATTTGTCTCTTTGCCTGTTGTGGGCAGAGTTTGGTCCCTGTGTTGTTAATGAGCCAGTCTGGGGCCACTGTGGGTTTGACCTGAGTCAATGCAGGTGTTTGCCAGAGTGCAGTAGCACCAAACTGCAGGGTGCATTCCCTGTGTTGTTACCTATGAAACTTTTGTTGGTGGGTGGAGTCTGCAGTCGGACCACATGTCTGCCCCTGCCCACTGCTGGGGCCACAGACGGATGTCTGTGGTTATGTTCCCCTCTCCCCAGAGCAGAAGTCACTTTGGAATGGAGCTGTCCCTGATGGGGCTTTTGCACACTGCCAGGCTTGTGGCACTGCTTTGGATGGGCTCTGGTCAAGAGCATATTGCAGGGGGTAAAACCACAAGAGGATGCAGGGGCAGGGTGGGAAGTTTTAGCAATGTTTTTGAGGGTCTGCTGTGGGAGGGGATTAGAGAGGAGGCCTGGATGGTGGAGTGTGTCTGCAAGAGGACACAGGGGTTGGGTACACTGTTAGCAAATTAGGTAGTGGGTATTGGCTCTGGCTGGTTCCTGTAGTTGTTGGTGTGTCTAGGTTGGGTGGCCACGGGAGTGAAATGGCATGTGACAGCTTCTTTGTTCCTGGAGAAGTCTCCCAAAGATCCCTACTCCTCTGGCATACACTCAGAGATTAATAAACAAATCTCTCTCTTGTATACCCCAGGTGTTTTTCAAACTGCTGTTTCTATGTTGTATCTCCTGGGGCTGTTTGTTGTGCTGTCTCTTTAGAGGTGGGGACTTGGTTTCCTCTCACCCTCCTGGCTCTCTCTGAGCTGAACTGCTGATTTTTAATGTTCCAGGTGTTGATCCCTACTGATTTTAAGAACTGATGAAATTTGGCCCCTCTGATTTTTTTTTTAAGATTTTATTTATGAGAGAGAGAGAGAGAGAGAGAGAGAGAGAGGCACAGGCAGAAGAAGCAGGCTCCATGCAAGTAGCCTGACATGGGACTCAATCCTAGGTTTCCAGGATCATGCACTGGGCTGAAGGCAGTGCTAAACCGCTGAGCCACCCGGGCTGCCCCCCTCTGATTTTCAAAGACAAATGTTATGGGGATTTGCCATATAGAGTACTTGGTGTGAAAGTCTGTTTTTCTCCCTTCTCCATACCCTCAGTATCTCTCCCTCCTGGAGAGTCCTACAGTTCCTTTTAGCTCCCAATTGCTTTCTTACCCTTTCAATGTAATCTCTTCTCTACATTTAACTGTAGAGTTTATTCTGCTAGCCTTTAGGTCTTTTTTTTTTTTTTTAGATTATTTACACTGATATGGGTGGTATCTAGTTATCAGTGGGATGAAATGAGCTTAGGATCCTTCTACTCCACTGTCTTCCCTGGGAACTCCCCTCTTCCATGTTTTATAGTTTTCAGAGGATAGATTTTCCACTACCTTGATTAAGTTTACTCCTAGGTATTTTATTATATTTGGTACAACTGTAATTGGGACTGTTTTCTTTTTTCTCTGCTGCTTCATTATTATTGTGTAGAAATGCAATGGATTTCTGTATATTGATATTGCATCCTGCCACCTTACTGAATTCCTTTATCAGTTCTAGTAGCTTTTTGGTGGAATGTTTAGAGTTTTCTACATATAATATCATTTCATCTGCAAATGGTGGAAGTTTTATTTCTTCTTATCAGTTTGAATTCCTGTTATTTCTTTTTCTTGTCTTCTTGCTGTGGCTAGGACTTCTAGTACTTTGTTGAAAAAAAGTCATGAGAGTGAGAGGTGCTTGGGTGGCTCAGTTGGTTGAGCATCCAACTCTTGGTTTCAGTCCAGGTCATGATCTCAGGGTCATGAGATTGAGCCTTGCTTCAGGCTTTGTGCTCAGTGGGGGGTCTGCTTGAAGATTCTTTCCCTCTGCCCCTCCCCCCACTTTCCTCCTCAAACAAACAAACAAATGAACAAATAAATATAAAACAAATTAAAAGTGGTGAGAGTGGACATCCTTCTTTGTTCCTGGTCTTAGGAGAAAAGCTCTTAGTTTTTCACCTTAGAATATGTTAGCTGTGCATTTTTCCTATGTGGACTTCATTATGTTGAAGTGTGTTCCCTATAAACCAACTTTTTTGAAGTTTTTATCATGAATTGATGTTGTACTTTGTCAAATGCTTTCTCTACATCTGTTGAAATGATTATATGGTTTTTATCCTTTCTTTTGTTGATATGATGTATTCTTTTGATTGATTTGCAAATGTTGGGCCACTGTACATCTCAGAAATAAATCCCACTTGATTGTGGTGATTCTTTTTATTTATTTATTTTTTAAAATATATTGTTGGATTTGGTTTGCTAATATTTTGTTGAGGACTTTTGCATCTATATTCATCAGAGATATGGGCCTGTAGTTCTCTTTTTTTGTAGTGTATTTTTCTGGATCTGGTATCAGGGTAATGTCATCCTCATAGAGTGAATTTGTAAGTTTTCCTTCTTCTAATTTTTGGAAAAGGTTGAGAAGAATAGATATTAAGTTTTCTTTTTTTTTTTTAATGTTTTATTTATTTATTCATGAGAGACAGAGAAAGAGAGAGAGAGGCAGAGACACAGGCAGAGGGAGAATCAGGCTCGCAGAGGGGAGCCTGATGCAGGACTCAAACCCTGGTCTCCAGGATCACACCCTGGATTAAAGGCAAGTGCTCAACTGCTGAGCCACCCAGGCATCCCAAGTTTTCTTTAAATGTATGGTAGAATTTATCTGTGAAGCCATCTGGTCCTGGACTTCTGTTTTTTGGGAGTTTTTTTGATTAGTGATTCAACTTCACTGCTGGTAATTGGTCTGTTCAAATTTTCTATTTCTTCCTGATTCAGTTTTGAAAGGTTATATGTTTCTAGGAATTATCCGTTTATTTTAGGTTATCCAATTTGTTGGCATATAATTTTTCATAATATTCTCTTATAATTCTTTGTATTTCTGTGGTGTTGGTTGTTATTTCTTGTGTTTATTTCTGATTTTGTTTATTTGAATACTCTCTCAGGCAATTGTGTTGATCTTTTCAAAGAATTATCTCCTGGTTTCCTTGATGTGTTCTATTTTTTTTTTTTAGTTAGAAAAATATATCTTTTTTGATGTCTATGTAGATGTATTCTAAAGGCACTAAATATAGTGAGAACAGTAGCAGTGGTTCTAAACACAAATTTAATCAATAGGTGTACTTGAGTCATGTAATATTAAGTATGGGGAGTTAAAAAATATATCAGAGTTCCCTTTTGGAAGCCAACAGAATTTATTTTAATATATTACTTTGTAAGAATACATCTTTAGCTATTTCATTGGCATACTGGCATTATGGGTTGTTCCGCCAAACTCTGAATTATTGAAAATAAGACTTAAAAGTGCATTCATGATTTAAGCTTTAGATTAAGGCATAAAAGCAAAGCAAATTTTTTCTTTGAAATAGCCTAGAGGATCTTTTGGTAAACTATAAATACTTTATTACTTTTTAAATTTACTAAATATTCATGCAGTTGGTGTCTATGGCAGTCATTTCACATATTGTTATGGACCACATGAGATTTTATGATTTTGGACAGCAGAGGCAGTGGAGGCAGATTCTCTTATTCTTTACTTCCAGGCTTTGACATAAGGGTAGCTCTAAGATATTGCATGAGGCAAAGGGGTGAAAAACCAAGTCATCACTGTGTATAACTTTGCTCACATAATCCCACCAAACAGAATTTATTATTTATTTATTCAAGTATCATTAACATACAGTGTTATATTAGTTTTAGGCATACAATATAATGATTCAACAATTCTATACATTACTCAGTGCTCATCGCAAATGTACTCTTAATTCCCTTCACCTCTATCACCCATCCATTCCCACCCCACCCAAATGAATTTAAATATCCTTCAAAAGAGGGACAGTTGAGACATATTGATTATACCGTGTACCCAATATATTAAATCAGCTGGATTTCCCTCTTCCTTCCAGAAAAACATCTGGTGATACAACTGAAAGAGTCTTCTGTGCCCTTCAGATCTGCTGCTGTGTCTTGCTGCTCCAGACCAGCTGCCACCTGCAGTCATGGTATGTTATTTGTGCTGAGAAAGAGCTTTTTAAAAATCTTTTAGAGTACAAAAAAAAAAAACAGGTAAAAATATCTTAGACAAACTTATATGTCCATAAATATTAATTATATCAGGACTTGCATAGTAGAGACTTGTTCAGGGAAGTTTGCAAACTTGCCATTTAGACAAATGCATTTTATACAGAGCCTATTGCAAATGACATTTAATTTCCAGCAGATACCTGGGGTCCTAGTTAGGGCAACATGCAGCTTAAAGCATCCTGATATCTATACAATTTCCTGCTTTTATACGTTTTCATGTTTTGACTCACTTGCCTGGAATTCTATATTTTGTCCTTTGGGAGTTAGCATGACTGTATGTTCTCTTGTGTTTTCTCTTGTGTTCTCTTGTGTTTTCACTCCCATTCCAGCAGAAGTTAGGTGCCACTCGTCTATACCCCCAGAACATCTTGTACATAATCATGTAACTGAGCTCTAATATAATTGCTTTTCTTACCTGCCTGCCCCACTGTAATTTCAGGGGAGGCTCAACTGTGTTTAATTCATCTATGGCCTAGAAAAATACCTCAGTATACCTCAAAATACCTCAGCCAACACTCAGAAAGTGTTTGTTGAAAGGATGAAAGCAGTTGAAGTTTATCTTTGGGATCCTCTCCTCTCCCTACTTGTTTCCCTTCTTTTCCTTTATAGTGCCCCAGTTGCCTCACTCCATCTTATCATTTTTATGTCTTTATCCATTCTCTTCCTGACTTCCTAGTGGTTCCTATTACCAGCTCCCTTCTAGGTTTGGAGATAAGTTTACTTATGTCATAAATTACAAACTTGGAGAATGGGAAAGTGTTGACGATCATCCATTCAAAAGCGTTGAATTGTTCAGTAATTAGCAGAATTACACATTAGGTGTTTATTTAGATTTAAAATGTCTTGCTTTTATCCATTCATAAAAGTAATATAGTCATGTAGAGAATTTTTAAAAATATGGAATATGGTTACTAATAAAAATCACGTATTTGTCACCTATAGATAAGCAGCATCAATATTTTGGTACATTGACAATTGACACATCTAACAGTTCTTTTCTATGCATATATACTCTTCCTTTTTGCAAAATTGGGATCATACTTTATAAATTCTTTTATCCTACTTTTCCATTTAACATTATGTCATGAGCATTTTATCATGGTATTAAGTATTCTTTTAAAATGTCACTGATTTAATATTTTTCTTATTTATGGACAATCAGATCCAGTTTTTTTCTTTATAGACAAGTCTGTGATGAAAATTCTGTGATAAATCTGAAAATTTCTAATTATTTCCTTAAGGTAAGTTAGTAGAAGAATTATTTGATTGGGGCATCTGAGTGGCTCATTTGGTAATAATATGTGTGACTTGATTTCAGGTCATGATCAGGGTTGGGCACTGAGGTGAGGTCAAGTTCTGTGCTGGGTCTGAAGCCTGTTTAAGATTCTCTCTCTCTCTTCCTCTCCCTTTGCCCCTCCCCCCTCTAAAAAAACTTATTTGAGCAATCTGTGTCAACATTTTAAGGTCTTTTGATATTTGTAGACAAATCAACTTCTAGAAATGTTACATTATTTTTAAAAAGATATTATTTATTTATTTGAGACACACAGAGAGAGAAGCACAAGTGATGGGGGAGGAGCAGAGGGATAAGAAGAAGCAGACTTTCCGCTGAGCAGGGAGCCCAAAGCCAGGCTCCATCCCAGGACCCTGAGATCATTACCTGAGCTGAAGGCAGACGCTTAACCAACTGAGCCACCCAGGTACCCCAGAAATGTTATATTATTTTATCATTTATTCACTCTCTCACATAAATAGCAAGTCTTTACTATGTCCTTGATACTGTGTAGAGGCTAGGATTATAACGAAGGATAATTTATTTAGGATCCTTGACCTTAAGCATCTAGGGAGGGATCCCTGGGTGGCGCAGTGGTTTGGCGCCTGCCTTTGGCCCAGGGCATGATCCTGGAGACCTGGGATCGAATCCCACGTCGGGCTGCCGGTGCATGGAGCCTGCTTCTCCCTCTGCCTATGTCTCTGCCTCTCTCTCTCTCTCTCTGTGACTATCATAAATAAATAAAAAAAATTAAAAAAAAGCTTCTAGGGAGAGACAGATAAACAAGTAAATAAAAAAACAAATAAAAGAATAATATATTGTTACTAGTGCTCTGAAGGAAGCTCTGATAGAGTGGGACTCTACTTAGGTTAGAGTAGTGAGGGAAGGCTTATGAGAAATCTCATTCAATTTGAAACCTGAGGCACTGAGAAGGCACAAGTCATGGGGGTGGGGGTGGGAGGAGGTCTGCTGAAGAGGAGAATGAGGTTGAGAAGTTAGGTAGGGTCAAAAGGCCAAACCATGGTTCTCTGTTAGGTGATAGGGAGCTACTAAAACAAACTAAGCATGAAAATGTATTTATAGCTATCAGCAGGTAGCTGCATTATCAGTTTTCCTGAATACATGCATTGTAACAGAAGTCTTATAGAGAAGTCTCCTTAACTCAAAAGAATGCCCCACTGGTAGAACTTGGGGCACCATGATAGATGGGATCTCATATAACATTTTATATTGGATGGCCTATATTTCTTGCATTAGAGAATTCTTTCCCAGGTTGTATCTGCTTCCATCAATGTCCAGGAGTCTGCAGAGGTATATTGTCATGTATAGCAGCTATGCATGGACCATGGCTCATCTCTTCTTTTTAATTAAGGTTAATAAAAGCTACCTAGTCATGAATTTCTTGGGTTGATTGTATATATCTATGGCAATGGAATTTGTTAAGATGAATTTTTATTTTTATTTTTTTATTTTTTAAGATGAATTTTTGAATCTTTAAATATGTTTGCCACATATGCATTCTTTTTTTCTCCATATAAATAATATATTAGAATTTATGTATAAACTTATTATATAATTATATATTCTGTATAATTATATTAGATCTATATACAGATAACGTCTATTAGATAATAAGAATAGGGATCCCTGGGTGGCGCAGCGGTTTGGCGCCTGCCTTTGGCCCAAGGCGCGATTCTGGAGACCCGGGATCGAATCCCACGTCGGGCTCCCGGTACATGGAGCCTGCTTCTCTCTCTGCTTGTGACTCTGCCTCTCTCTCTCTCTCTCTCTCTGTGACTATCATAAATAAATAAATAAAAATTAAAAAAAAAGATAATAAGAATAATATTTTGTATAGAGAATTAGGAAGGAATTAATTTCCAAAAAACCTTATATGTGAGATAGAGATTGAGATTCAACAACACAAGCTGTTTTAAATTCTAAATCCTTGGCTTTGATTAGTTTGTGTTTATATTAGGAGTCAGGCTCTGTATTCAGCTTTCAGATTTATTTTTAAGTATTATGCATTGATGTTTACTGAGAACTTTCAGATTTATACATATTTATAAGTGAAAAGCTTATTTATTTTTTCTTATTGCATCTGGATTTTACTTATTTCTTACCCATCAAAAATAAAATGACCTTTTATTAGAATTCAGACTTTTTCAAGACTACTCCAAAATCAAACAAGATTATAGCGAGGAAAGGATTCTTTTCATTCTATCTAAAAAAGCAAATCTATACAATATATTCTGAGTGTTAACTTTGACAAGATATATTATAAGCAATAAAAACAAAGCTGTCTTGCATAAAAATCAAATGAACTCAACAAATGTTTGCTGAAAGTTTACTGTATATGAGGACCTGAGTAGTCACCATGAGGGGAATGGAGTAGTGTATAATCTGTGCCCTCTAAGAGTTTACATGTAGCCTAACAAGGGAGACCAATGTAAATGGAGTGGGTGGAACCTAGGACACTGACATGAATGGAGCTACCTACTATGGCCTAGGAATCCTGTCAATTGCTTCCACATAAATCATCTCAGATATAGCAGAGTTCATTACCATATACCAAATTCTTTAGTAATTTCCCACTCTCTACCAATTCATCCATCTTTTTATTTTTTATTTTTTATTTTTTATTTTTTTCAATCTTTTATTTTATTTTTTTATTTTTTATTTTTTTAAATTAATTTTTATTGGTGTTCAATTTACCAACATACAGAAAAACACCCAGTGCTCATCCCGTCAAGTGCCCGCCTCAGTGCCCGTCACCCATTCCCCTCCAACACCCGCCCTCCTCCCCTTCCACCACCCCTAGTTCGTTTCCCAGAGTTAGGAGTCTTTATGTTCTGTCTCCCTTTCTGATATTTCCCACACATTTCTTTTCCCTTCCTTTATATTCCCTTTCACTATTATTTATATTCCCCAAATGAATGAAAACATACACTGTTTGTCCTTCTCCGATTGACTTATTTCACTCAGCATAATACCCTCCAGTTCCATCCATGTTGAAGCAAACGGTGGGTATTTGTCGTTTCTAATTGCTGAGTAATATTCCATTGTATACATAAACCACATCTTCTTTATCCATTCATCTTTCGATGGACACCGAGGCTCCTTCCACAGTTTGGCTATTGTGGCCATTGCTGCTAGAAACATCGGGGTGCAGGTGTCCCGACGTTTCATTGCATCTGAATCTTTGGGGTAAATCCCCAACAATGCAATTGCTGGGTCATAGGGCAGGTCTATTTTTAACTCGTTGAGGAATCTCCACACAGTTTTCCAGAGTGGCTGCACCGGTTCACATTCCCACCAACAGTGTAAGAGGGTTCCCTTTTCTCCGCATCCTCTCCAACATTTGTTGTTTCCTGCCTTGTTAATTTTCCCCATTCTCACTGGTGTGAGGTGGTATCTCATTGTGGTTTTGATTTGTATTTCCCTGATGGCAAGTGATGCAGAGCATTTTCTCATGTGCATGTTGGCCATGTCCATGTCTTCCTCTGTGAGATTGCTCTTCTTTTGCCCATTTCATGATTGGATTGTTTGTTTCTTTGGTGTTGAGTTTAATAAGGTCTTTATAGATTTTGGAAACTAGCCCTTTATCTGATATGTCATTTGCAAATATCTTCTCCCATTCTGTAGGTTGTCTTTTAGTTTTGTTGACTGTATCCTTTGCTGTGCAAAAACTTCTTATCTTGATGACATCCCAATAGTTCATTTTTGCTTTTGTTTCTTTTGCCTTTGTGGATGTATCTTGCAAGAAGTTACTGTGGCCAAGTTCAAAAAGGGTGTTACCTGTGTTCTCTTCTATGATTTTGATGGACTCTTGTCTCACATGTAGATCTCTCATCCATTTTGAGTTTATCTCTGTGTATGGTGAAAGAGAATGGTCTAGTTTCATTCTTCTGCATGTGGCTGTCCAATTTTCCCAGCACCATTTATTGAAGAGACTGTCTTTCTTCCAATGGATAGTCTTTCCTCCTTTATCGAATATTAGATGACCATACATTTCAGGGTCCACTTCTGGGTTCTCTATTCTGTTCCATTGATCTATGTGTCTGTTTTTGTGCCAGTACCACACTGTCTTGATGACCGCAGCTTTGTAGTACAACCTGAAATCTCGCATTGTGATGCCCCCAGCTATGGTTTTCTTTTTTAAAATTCCCCTGGCTGTTTGGGGTCTTTTCTGATTCCACACAAATCTTAAAATAATTTGTTCTAACTCTCTGAAGAAAGTCCATGGTATTTTGATAGGGATTGCATTAAACATGTAAATTGCCCTGGGTAACATTGACATTTTCACAATATTAATTCTGCCAATCCATGAGCATGGAATATTTTTCCATCTCTTTGTGTCTTCCTCAATTTCTTTCAGAAGTGTTCTATAGTTTTTAGGGTATAGATCCTTTACCTCTTTGGTTAGGTTTATTCCTAGGTATCTTATGCTTTTGGGTACAATTGTAAATGGGATTGACTCCTTAATTTCTCTTTCTTCAGTCTCTTTGTTAGTGTATAGAAATGCCATTGATTACTGGGCATTGATTTTGTATCCTGCCACGCTACCAAATTGCTGTATGAGTTCTAGCAATCTTGGGGTGGAGGCTTTTGGGTTTTCTATGTAGAGTATCATGTCATCGGCGAAGAGGGAGAGTTTGACTTCTTCTTTGCCAATTTGAATGCCTTTAATGTCTTTTTGTTGTCTGATTGCTGAGGCAAGGACTTCCAGAACTATGTTGAACAGCAGTGGTGAGAGTGGACATTCCTGTCTTGTTCCTGATCTTAGGGGAAAGGCTCCCAGTGCTTCCCCATTGAGAATGATATTTGCTGTGGGCTTTTCGTAAATGGCTTTTAAGATGTCAAGGAAAGTTCCCTCTATCCCAACACTCTGAAGGGTTTTGATCAGGAATGGATGCTGTATTCTGTCAAATGCTTTCTCTGCATCTAATGAGAGTATCATATGGTTCTTGGTTTTTCTCTTGCTGATATGATGAATCACATTGATGGTTTTACGAGTGTTGAACCAGCCTTGTGTCCCGGGGATAAATCCTACTTGGTCATGGTTAATAATTTTCTTAATGTATTGTTGGATCCCATTGGCTAGTATCTTGTTGAGAATTTTTGCATCCATGTTCATCAGGGATATTGGTCTGTAATTCTCCTTTTTGGTAGGATCTTTGTCTGGTTTCGGAATTAAGGTGATGCTGGCCTCATAGAACGAATTTGGAAGTACTCCATCTCTTTCTATCTTTCCAAACAGCTTTAGTAGAATAGGTATGATTTCTTCTTTAAACGTTTGATAGAATTCCCCTGGGAAGCCATCTGGCCCTGGACTCTTGTGTCTTGGGAGGTTTTTGATGACTGCTTCAATTTCCTCCCTGGTTATTGGCCTGTTCAGGTTTTCTATTTCTTCCTGCTCCAGTTTTGGTAGTTTGTGGCTTTCCAGGAATGCGTCCATTTCTTCTAGATTTCCTAATTTATTGGCGTACAGCTGTTCATAATATGTTTTTAAAATCGTTTGTATTTCCATGGTGTTGGTAGTGATGTCCCCTTTCTCATTCATGATTTTATTAATTTGAGTCTTCTCTCTCTTCTTTTTAATAAGGTTGGCTAATGGTTTATCTATCTTATTAATTCTTTCAAAGAACCAACTCCTGGTTCTGTTGATCTGTTCCACAGTTCTTTTGGTCTCGATTTCATTTAGTTCTGCTCGAATTTTAATTAACTGTCTTTCTCTGCTGGGGGTGGGGTCCATTTGTTGCTTTTTCTCTAGTTCCTTTATGTGTAAGGTGAGCTTTTGAATTTGAGTTCTTTCCAGTTTTTGAATGGATGCTTGTATTGCGATGTATTTCCCCCTCAGGACTGCTTTTGCTGCATCCCAAAGATTTTGAACGGTTGTATCTTCATTCTCATTAGTTTCCATGAATCTTTTTAATTCTTCCTTAATTTCTTGGTTGATCTTTTCATCTTTTAGCAGGATGGTCCTTAACCTCCACGTGTTTGTGGTCCTTCCAAACTTCTTGTTGTGATTAAGTTCTAATTTCAAGGCATTATGGTCTGAGAATATACAGGGGACTATCCCGATCTTTTGGTATCGGTTCAGACCCGATTTGTGACCCAGTATGTGGTCTGTTCTGGAGAAAGTTCCATGTGCACTTGAGAAGAATGTGTATTCAGTTGAGTAGGGGGTAAAATTCTGTAGATATCTGTGAAATCCATCTGGTCCAGTGTATCATTTAAAGCTCTCGTTTCTTTGGATATGTTGTGCTTAGAAGACCTATCTAGTATAGAAAGAGCTAGATTGAAGTCACCAAGTATAAGTGTATTATTATCAAAGTATTTCTTCAGTTTGTTTATTAATTGGTTTAAATATTTGGCAGCTCCCACATTTGGGGCATATATATTGAGGATTGTTAAGTCCTCTTGTTGGATAGATCCTTTGAGTATGAGATAGTGTCCCTCTTCATCTCTCACTATAGTCTTCGGGGTAAATTTTAATTTATCTGATATAAGGATGGCTACCCCTGCTTTCTTTTGAGGACCATTTGAATGGTAAATGGTCTCCAACCTTTTATTTTCAGGCTGTAGGTGTCCTTCTGTCTAAAATGAGTCTCTTGTAGACAGCAAATAGATGGGTCCTGCTTCCTTATCCAGTCTGAAACCCTGCGCCTTTTGATGGGGTCATTAAGCCCGTTCATGTACAGAGTTACTATTGACATATATGAGTTTAGTGTCATCATGTCTATTCAGTCCTTGTTTTTGTGGATTGTTCCACTGAACTTCTTCTTAAAGGGAGTTTTAAGAGTCCCCCTTAAAATTTCTTGCAGAGCTGGTTTGGAGGTTACATATTCTTTCAGTTTCTGCCTGTCTTGGAAGCTCTTTATCTCTCCTTCCATTTTGAATGAGAGCCTTGCTGGATAGAGTATTCTTGGCTGCATGTTCTTCTCATTTAGGACCCTGAATATATCCTGCCAGCCCTTTCTGTCCTGCCAGGTCTCTGTGGAGAGGTCTGCTGTTACCCTAATATTCCTCCCCATAAAAGTCAGGGACTTTTTTTCTCTTGCTGCTTTAAGGATCTTCTCCTTATCTTTGGAATTTGCAAGCTTCACTATTAAATGTCGAGGTGTTGAATGGTTTTTGTTGATTTTAGGGGGGGATCTCTCTATTTCCTGGATCTGAATGCCTGTTTCCCTTCCCAGATTAGGAAAGTTTTCAGCTAACATTTGTTCAAATACATATTCTGGTCCTCTGTCCCTTTCGGCACCCTCGGGAACCCGAATTAAATGTAGTTTTTTCTTCCTCAGGCTGTCATTTATTTCCCTTAATCTATCCTCATGGTCTCTTAATTCTCTGTCTCTTTTTTCCTCAGTTTCCCTCTTTGCCATCAACTTGTCTTCTATGTCACTCACTCGTTCTTCCACCTCGTTAAGCCTCGTCGTTAGGACTTCTAGCTTGGATTGCATCTCATTTAATTGATTTTTAATTCCTGCCTGATTGGATCTAAATTCTGCAGTCATGAAATCTCTTGGGTTCTTTATGGTTTTTTCTAGAGCCACCAGGAGCTGTATAATAGTGCTTCTGAATTGGCTTTCTGACATTGAATTGTAATCCAGATTTTGTAACTCTGTGGAGAGAGGGCTGTTTCTGATTCTTTTTTTTGAGGTGAGGTTTTCCTTCTAGTCATTTTGCTCAGTGTAGAGTGGCCAAAAACAAGTTGTATTGGGAAAAGGAGAAAAAGAGAGAGAAGGAAAGAAAAGAGAAAAAGAAAAAAGAGAAAGAAGAAAAAAAAGGGAGAAAGAGAAGAAAAAGAGAAAGAAAAAGAAAGAAAGGAGAAAAAAGAAAAAAAAGGGTGGGGTGGGGTGGGGGAAGCAATCAGAAATCAAGAAGAAAGAAAGAAAAAAAAGCACAAAACAAAACAAAAACAAAAACAAAATAAAAACAAAAAAACACGGAGGAGTATCCTCTGATTCTGTATACTTTAAGTCCCTTGACTTCCCCTGGAACTGGTCCGTCTTGCTGGTCTTCTGGGGGAGGGGCCTGCTGTGCTGATTTTCAGTTGATAGCACTTGGGGGAGCTGCTCTGCCCCTGCCTGGTGCAGAGCTCAGTGGGGGTTGTTTACCCCGTGAGGCCCCAGGAGGAACAACCGAAGTGGCGGGGCCAGCTCTGCAGCCCTGGAGTCAGCTCCCGCAGTAGCTCTGGGGCTCTCCGTCTGCAGGGCCTGGAGGCTCCGGGGCGGGGCCTCTGATCTGCTCAGCTGGGGCAGGAGCGTCCTCGCTGTCCTGGGCCCTCTGGGCCTCTGCCTGCCCCGGGGGGAGGCTGGATCCTGGGCTGTGTCCTGGCGCCCTGTGCTCCGGAGCCTGCGCTGTTGGATTCGCGCTCCCGCCCCGCAGCCCCCTCCGCGGAGCCGTCGCCCGAGCCCCTCCGAGCTGCTCTGGGTCCCGCCGAGCGCTGCAGCCCTTAGGGAGCTCGGCGCACTCTCCCGGGGCGCAGGTGCCTGTTAGTGTCCCCGGGAGCCCGAGGGCATCCCCGCCCTCCTGGGTCCTGCTCTAACTCCCTGCGGGCCCCTTTCCGCCCGGGAAGGTTGGTGCAGCTCCTGCTCCTCCGGGACGGGGCTCTCCTGTCCTGGGGACACTCGCCCCGGCCTCAGCCCGGCTCCTCGCGGGGCCCCTCCCCCTTGGAGCCTTTTGTGTCTTTATTTCTTTTTCTCCGTGTTCCTACCTTGATAGAAGCGCGAACTCTTCTCACTGTAGCATTCCAGCTGGTCTCTCTTTAAATCTCAGACCGAATTCGTAGATTTTCAGGATGATTTGAAGGTTATCTAGGTAATTGTTGGGGACAGGTGATTTGGGGACCCTACTCTTCCACCATCTTGCCCCTTCCCCCCCCGATTTATCCATCTTTAGGTCATCTGTAGTTGCCACCACCCTTGCTCGCCTCCCACATCCAATCATCACTAAATCCTATTCCTGGATGCTTCTGATGGCCTCTTGTCTGGTCTCATTGCCTCTGTCTCTTCCCTTATTAGCCCATCTTTCTTCCACATTGTGCAGAGAGTGAGCTCTCTAAAAGGCAAATATCATCAGGTTGATTACAACTTTTTGGGATCCAAGTAACAGAATTCATTTAAAATAACCTAGGCAGGGCAGCCTGGAATGGCTCAGTGGTTTAGCGCCCGCTTTCAGCCCAGGGCCTGATCCGGGAGAGCCGGGACCGAGTCCCATGTCGGGCTTCCTGCCTGGAGCCTGCTTCTCCCTCTGCCTGTGTCTCTGACTCTCTCTCTGTCTTTCATGAATAAATAAAATCTTTAAAAAATAAAAACAAAAAATAAATAAAATAACCTAAGCAGAGGAGGTAATTTATTATGACTGCAGCAATGTCTCTTGGGGCCCAAGAGTAAAATGTAGCTGGGTCAGATGAATAGAATAGGTGAAGACTAAAGTCCTTTCTTATCTCTTGTCTTTGCTCCCCACTTCATACGTGCATCATTTCTTCCTGCAGATTAGCTCTTTCTTCTTTCTGGTCTATGTGGTAGAATATGATAGCCAAACTGAGTCTGGACTATCACAGTTTCCATTTAAAATTCCCCATTGGAACAGCTTGGGTCAGATGTCACCCTTGGGTCAATCACCAATGGTAATCTGGGTTACTTTGTAAGGACAAGATAGAGTTTTTTCTTAAATTGTATCTGCTTCCCCTATTGCCAGGAGTCTGCAGAGGTATATTGGCCACATGTAGCAGCTACAATGTTGTTGGAAAAAAAGGAGGAACAGTTCTCAGAAAAAAGGGTTGCTTGGCAGATAAATCAGTAGGTGTTTCTTGAAGAGACTAAGCATTTGAGTTGACTGCAGGACATGGATGAGTCAGGGGTAAAAAGAAAGATGATTTGGGGAGCCAAAATTTAAGAATCTTTGTGTGAAGCTAAAGAGTTTGAGCTTTATTCTATAGATTTGGGTCACTATTGCAGTTTTTAAAGGGAGTGAAATAATCATTATTTAGGATAATTAATCTAGAAGTATATTAGATACATTTGAATTGGGAGAAACTGGAGCAGAGCCCACTTAGCAAGATGTTGCCGGAACTAAATATGATGATAAAGGCACTGAAAGAATGTGACTAAAACATTAGGGAAGTCACATATTACTTGGACATAGCAGTGCACTTTTGTTTTTTCATATTCATGAAATTTTTCTGATGATCCTACTGCTATTGAAGAAAAAAATCCCCCCAAACAAAAACCTAGATCATATATTTCATCGTTCATAATGCTAAATCCATATACTTCTGACAGCTTCAAAATTTCTTTCCTTTTAGAGACAAGGGCCATGTTTTTTTTTGTTTGTTTGTTTTTGTGGTGTGTGTGTGTGTGTGTGTGTATGTGTTGTTTTTTGGTTTTTTTCCTCTCTCTCATCATCACCACCCCAGCTTACCACATATTGGGAAGATGTTACTAGAAATATATATGAAGCTGCAAAGCTCTGGGGACAGGTTAGGCAGAGAGGCAGAGAGTGACAAAATAATGAGGAATTGTTTTCAACTAAAGATTGAAGTTCCTGTAACAAGGAGAAAGTTACTATCATTAACTAAGAGTACTGGGTAGTGAGATATTTTTAAAGAAATTCTGTCAAGCTTCCATAGCACTTTCTGTGTTATAGTTTACTTTAGCATTTATCACAGTGCATTCTCTTTGTCCACGTGGCTACCTGCACATTGGGCTGTCAATTTCCTTAAGGTAGAGACTCTTGCTTATTAATCTTTATATACATGATGCTTGGCATGTAGCATTTAATATATTTAGATGTCTAACAAATGTTGACTACCTTCCATTGATTAGAGGATTTTAAAGGTAGGATTTTTGCCATAAAGCACTTGGAAGGGGTAATTGAACACAAATTACTGATATATGAACTACCAGTTTTTTCTCTGTCCTGGTTCTTCTGAATTTTTAAAAATAAGAATTGGTACTTAAAAAGGTGTGAAGGAAAAACCAGAGTGCTAGGGTTGGGTGACAAACTTTCTGGGAGCAAGTACAAAAGCAGCAAAGGACTGATTAACTGGTATGTGTGAGGACAGTGAATGAAAGAGAATACAGGGGATTTTTTATTATTTTTTATTTTTATTTTTTTATAATAAATTTATTTTTTATTGGTGTTCAATTTGCCAACATACAGAATAACACCCAGTGCTCATCCTGTCAAGTGCCCCCCTCAGTGCTCATCACCCATTCACCCCCACCCCCCGCCCTCCTCCCCTTCCACCACCCCTAGTTCGTTTCCCAGAGTTAGGAGTCTTTATGTTCTGTCTCCCTTTCTGATATTTCCCACACATTTCTTCTCCCTTCCCTTATATTCCCTTTCACTATTATTTATATTCCCCAAATGAATGAGAACATACACTGTTTGTCCTTCTCCGATTGACTTACTTCACTCAGCATAATACCCTCCAGTTCCATCCACGTTGAAGCAAATGGTGGGTATTTGTCGTTTGTAATGGCTGAGTAATATTCCATTGTATACATAAACCACATCTTCTTTATCCATCATCTTTCGATGGACACCGAGGCTCCTTCCACAGTTTGGCTATTGTGGACATTGCTGCTAGAAACATCGGGGTGCAGGTGTCCCGGCGTTTCATTGCATCTGAATCCTCAACAGTGCAATTGCTGGGTCCTAGGGCAGATCTATTTTTAACTCTTTGAGACACCTCCACACAGTTTTCCAGAGTGGCTGCACCGGTTCACAGTCCCACCAACAGTGTAAGAGGGTTCCCTTTTCTCCGCATCCTCTCCAACATTTGTTGTTTCCTGCCTTGTTAATTTTCCCCATTCTCACTGGTGTGAGGTGGTATCTCATTGTGGTTTTGATTTGTATTTCCCTGATGGCCAGTGATGCAGAGCATTTTCTCATGTGTTTGTTGGCCATGTCTATGTCTTCCTCTGTGAGATTTCTCTTCATGTCTTTTGCCCATTTCATGATTGGATTGTTTGTTTCTTTGGTGTTGAGTTTAATAAGGTCTTTATAGATTTTGGAAACTAGCCCTTTATCTGATATGTCATTTGCAAATATCTTCTCCCATTCTGTAGGTTGTCTTTTAGTTTTGTTGACTGTATCCTTTGCTGTGCAAAAGCTTCTTATCTTGATGACGTCCCAATAGTTCATTTTTGCTTTTGTTTCTTTTACCTTCGTGGATGTATCTTGCAAGAAGTTCAAAAAGGGTGTTGCCTGTGTTCTCCTCTAGGATTTTGTTGGACTCTTGTCTCACATTTAGATCTTTCATCCATTTTGAGTTTATCTTTGTGTATGGTGAAAGAGAGTGGTCTAGTTTCATTCTTCTGCATGTGGATGTAATACAGGGGATTTTAAGAAGTGAATTGTGAATTGTGTGTTCTCTTCTAGGTATTTGCATTTTTTAAAGTGCTTTTTGTTCTTGGATTATGTTCTTTTGATAACACCATTCTGGAATAGAACTACATTGGTCACAACTACTTAAATTTTTTACTTGTTTAGTAAGGATCCGTGAAAGGAAGAAGAAGAAAAAAGATACCTGGAAGAGAGGACAGTGAGAGAAGAAAAAGGAAGGAATTAAGGGACACATTAATGTCAAGATTTTACAGAGGAGATCCATGAATGTAAACCATATACCTTGATTTCCATTTTGAAACCAATACAGTTGATCTGAATTATACATAATTTTTTTTGGAAATTAGCGATATTTCCACTCAGATATAAGAGCCTGAGTTTTGGGAGAGTTGAAAGCATTAGGAGAAGCTCATTTGGCTTTGAGAAATTCTGCTGATCTTTTATTGTAAATGAGGTGAACACTGTATAGTAATTCTCATTAAAGAAAGGAAGCTTTAACATTTTTAAAAAACCCTCTATTATTAATTTTCAAAATGAATTATTTTATAGTAGAGACCAAAACTCTTTTTTTCCTCCAAAGAAATTTTCCTCCTAAAATTGAGTATTTTTATATAGAAGCATCATTTTGGGAATCAATAAAGTACATTTTTCTCAATGACATATTTAGACATTGAGAGTAATGTTGTATATTAGGCTATACCCGAGGAACTTTAACATGTAACATTAAAAATATTCAAAGGGAAAAAAAATATTCAAAGGGTAAAAGAAAGAAAATGAATTTCAAGAATGAATTCATTTTTAGGAACATGTGTAACTACTACAGTTATGTAATACAATCCTGAATGAATAAATTGTGTATAAACAAGCTAGAAGCTTATCTTAAAAGTTTCTTGATGCTTGTTCACATTTTAAAAAGTCAGGCTATTGATTATGGAATCATAGAATTTGAAAACAGAAAGGGACCTTTGAGATTTTGTTCAGCTCTCTCATTTTGTAGATGACTACAACGTGCTATTTAGGTAGCAGCAAAACCAGTCTTCAATAATGGTTCTCCATTGAGATGACAACTTCTTTGACCTAACCATTCATTCACCAAATCACTACAACACACACATGCTGAAGCACAGAAAGAACAAAGGCAAGCAAGCTCAGAGTTCTCTGGCATTGATAAGATTCCCTCATGCTGAGCTAACAAAACTTTGAACCAGCAAGGCGGTTGCCTTTTTTTAATTGAGCTTGCCTCTATGTTATAATGGTGGATGTAGAGATGGTAGGTAATTCCAATTGAATGGTTGTGGTGGCCAAAAAGTATTATTCTTATCTTTATGAAATACAATCCACATGGGTGTTACCAGATGGTACTGTTTTTAGTGGGACCATTGTTGTCCAGTCAACCAGGAATGGCAAGATCTATAGCAGAACAGGCTAGTGTACTTCCACTGACCCATTTTACATTTAGAGATGATAAGATACATGCTTGTCATGAAACAAATGAGTGAAGACAGTTCTATGAGCAAAGTGGCTGGGACGCCTGAGTGTCTCAGTGATTGAGCATCTGCCTTTGGCTCAGGGCATGATTCTGGGGTCCGAGATTGAGTGCCGCATTGGGCTCCCTGCAAGGAGCCTGCTTCTCCCTCTGCCTATGTCTCTACCTCTCTCTGTGTCTCTCATGAATAAATAAATAAAATTTAAAAACAAAAAACAAAATGGCCTTCAACTATCTGCTAAGGCGTGATTTTCCCCTCCCCAATCCCATCATTGAATACTGCAGTTCTTGGTTTCCATGCCTTTCTAGATGACTGGGAATAAATATCTTGAGGATAGGGATCGTTTTCTTCCTCTTGGTATATGAGATACATGGAACATGGCAGATATTACATAACATTTTTGAATAGAATATGTTGCTGTTTTTGTTTTTTTGGTCTTGGTAGAGCCTTATCACCTACATCTGGTGAAAGAGACTTGAAGTGAGTCTTGAAACAATAATAATAAGATAAACATTGAAAACATACATTTAATGCTCTAGGCTTTGTAAAGGTATAAAGGCGAACATGTCAAGGACTCTTCTTTGGAGAGGCTCAATAAAACAAGGGAAGTTAATTAGTGTGTTAGGTGCCATAACAAACTACCACAGACTGGGTGGCTTAAACAGAATAATTTCTTTTCTCACAGTTCAGCAGGCTAGGAGTCTATCAAGGTGTTGGTGGGATTGGTTTCCTCTGAGGCCTCTCTCCTTGTCTTGCAGATGGTAGACTTCTCCCTTGTCCTTCCGTGGTTTTTCTTCTGTGCATGCACATTGCTGGTGTCTCTTTGTGTGTCCAAACTTCCTCTTCGTATAACACCACCATTCAGATTGGATTGGGGTCTACCCTGAAGACCTCATTTTAACTTAATCACCTTTTTAAAGGTCCTATCTTCAAATACAGTCAGATCCTAAGGAATTGGAGGCTAGGGCTTCAACATATGAATTTTGGGGAGACACAATTTAGGCCACAATAGGAAGAAAACAAAAACAAATAGCTTTAATACTATTTAACTCTGATGAGAGGGATCTGGAGGAAGGAGACTCTTGACAGGACGTCAGCAGGTGGAATAAAAGTATCACTGTAATTAGGACAGTCTCCTATTATTGGAGTCTAGAGTGATTTGGTGAGGGATGAGAAATCTTGTTAGTTAAATTGGTTAATCTTTTCTGACACACAATTGTCATCTAATTCAGATTTTCCTTAAGAGACTTCACCATCCTTTTGGCTTGACCACTTGTTTGAGAGAGTTAAATTATAATGGTGTTAGTTCAGGCAGAGTTTTCATCTTTAAATCCAATGAACCTAAATGGTGCTCATATGTGTACATACTTTTAGAAACAAAACTGTGTTACAGATAAATGGCTTAGAACAGCAAGCTTTGCAGCAGAACTCTGAGAAGTTTGTGCCTTAAATGGTGTCTAGAATAATCAAGACATTCTTGAAGTCGTTCTACAAAAATCAATATAAATTTTTGAAAATCTTATTTGGGAAGCCATTGTCTAACTCTATGAGATGGCCTTGCATGAACTACACACACTTACAGTCTTTAACGTACAGTGAAGTACTTTCTTAGCACCAATTTTGGAAGTAGACTGTCCTGGTTCGAGTCCCATTCTGCCTGGTTCTCTCCTCTGTTGCTTATTCTCAGGCTGTGGCTTATTGTCAGTCTCAGTTTTCTTTGTTGTCTATAAAATAGGGGTTCATGCTATACTTACCTTTGTGTTCTCTGGCAAGATACTTAACCATTTTATAACTCATTCGTCTGTGGAATAGAAATTGCAGTAATGCCTACTTCATAAAAGTTCCTTTGAGGACTACATAAATGAGTGTATGTAAAGTACTTAAAATAGTATCTGGCATTCAGTAAGCATTCAGTAGGTATTAATCATCATTAGTATAGTACCAGGTTTGTTTTGCTTAATAAACATTTGTTACATGAATGAATGAGACTGATTATGAGTAGTAAGAAACGTGGCATTCTATAATTAGGCATACATCCAAAATTGTATGGTGAAGGACCACAGGTAGGGAACAATGGCTTATGCTAATGATGTGCTTGCAAAAACATGGAAGTAAGTTTCTGATGACTTCCTAGAATGTGTGCTGTGGTACACCTTTTCCCCCTTTCTTCCTTGCCATTAAAGTCTTGATTTTGTATTGGTATTCATTTTGTACCCTCTTGACACAGGAAAATCCTTTTTTTTTTTTTTGGAAAGATTTTATTTATTCATTCATGAGAAACACACAGAGAGAGGCAGAGACATAGGTAGAGGGAGAAGCAGGCTCACTGCGTGGAGCCTGAGGCGTGACTCAATCCCAGGATCCCGCGATCACCACTTGAGTCAAAGGCAGATGCTCAACCACTGAGCCACTCAGGTGCGCTGCACAGGAAAATCCTGATTAGTCTAAGTCAGTGATGGTAAACCCCTCCCAACCATCCCAACAGCCACACAAAGTCTGATTTGGGAAGGGGCATGAGACAGTTTTGGCCAATGGGAAATGAGGGGAAATCTGCAATGAGGGTTTCTGGAAAATATTTCCTTACTCACAGGACAAAGTGCCCGCTTTTTCTGCTGCCTATCACCATGTCAAGGTGGAATGTTTGGAATTGTGGCAGCTATCTTATAAGCTGGCTGTCAAAATGTAAACAATTTTTCTGCTAGATCAATGAGATTAAATCTATGGTAGAAACTTAAGTCTTGGTTTAAATGACGTTTTCTGTCTCATATGAAGTTATGGTTATCTGGGTATTACATTCTAAGATTTTTAGACTCTTGATCCAGCGCATTCAAATATGTTGACAATTTTTAGAATTAAAAAAAAGTGTTGCTTTAAATCTCCCACTTTTGATTCTTGTTTTCACAAATATCCGCAATCAGTCCCTTATTTTTAAAGATAATAGCTTTATTGAGACATAATTTCCATATCATACAACTCATTAAATTAAACTGTTTAACTCAGTAGTTTTTCATATGTTCACAGGTAATACATCAACCACCACAATCACTTTTAGAGTATTTTTGTCACCCAGAAAGAAACCTTATAACCATTAGCAGTCATTTCTCATTTATACCCCAAACCCCAAACTTAGGGAACTACTGATTTACTTTCTGTCTCTATGGATTTACCTATTCTGGATATTCCATATAAGTGGAATCATACGTTATCTTTCATGCCTGGCTTTCTTTCACTTGGCATTGTTTTCTAGGTTCATCCATGTTGCAGCATATATCAGTACCCCCCATTTCTTTTTATTGCTGAGTAATAGTATGTTGTATGGATATACCACATTTTATTTATCCATTTCATCAGTTGATGGACATTTGGATTGTTGATACTTTTTGGCTATTATGAATAATATTGCTATGAACATTTGTGTGCAAGGTTTTGTGTGGGCATGTTTTCAGTTCTCTTGGATATATACCTAGGAGTGGAATTGCTGGGTAACATGGTAACTCTACATTTAACCTTTTGAGTAACTGACAGACTGTTTCCCAAAGTGACTGTACTGTTTCACATTCCCATCAGCAGTTATGAAGGTACCAAATTCTCCACATCCTCATCTGTCTTTCTTTCTTTTTTTTTTCTTTTGATGTATGTTCTACACCCAACATGGGGCTTGAACTCATGATCTAAGATTAAGAGTCACATGGTTCTACTGACTGAACCAGCCAGGCATCCCCTCTTTTTGATAATAATCATCCTACTGGGTGTGAAATGATAGTCATTACAGTTTTAATTTGCATTTCTCTGATATCTAATGATAATTGAACACCTTTCATGTGCTTATTGGCCATTAATATATCTTTGGAGAGCTGTCTATTCAGATCTTTGGCCATTTTTTAAAAAGTAGTAAATTTTTAGAGCAGTTTATTGAGGTTTATAGAAAAAATGAGCAGAAAATAGAGTTATCATACTCCCTTACCGACCACTCTCCCCACACCCAGTTTCCCTCTGTTATTAACATCTTGCATTAGGGTAGTACATTTGTTATAAATGATGAGCCACTATTGATACATTATTATTAGCTAAAGTCCATAGTTTACATTAGATTTCACTCTTTGTGTTGTACTTTCTATGAGTTTTGACAAATTTATAATGACATGTATTCACCATTATGGTAACATATAGAGTACTAAAAATCCCACATCCCATTACTCCTCCCATTACTCCTTCTCCCAAACCTCATCTGTCAACACTGATCTTTTACTATTTCCATAGTTTTACCTTGTCCAAAATTTCAAACAGCTGGAATCATATTGTATGTAGCCTTTACAAATAGACTTTTTTCAGTTAGCAGTATACATTTAAAGTTCTTCAATGTCTTTTCATGGCTTAATAACTCATTTCTTTTTATCGCTTAATATTATTTCATTGTATGAATATACATTTTATCCATTCATCTATTAAAGGTCATTTTGGTTCTTCCAAGTTTTGGCCATTATAAGTAAAGTGTGAGGCACCTGGATGCGTCAGTCAGTTAAGTGTCTGACTTGATCTCAGCCCAGGTCTTTATCTCAGGATCATGAGTTCAAGCTCCACGTTGGGTTCCATGCTGGGTGTGGAGTCTTCTTAAAATAAATAAATAATTAAAAAATAAATAAAGTGGCTATAAACATTCTTGTGCATGTTTTTGTGTGGACATATATTTCAACTTACTTAGATAAATACAAGGGGTACAGTTGATGGATCATAGTAATATACTTAGTTTGGAAGAAACGACCAAGCTGTTTCCTAAAGTGGCTGTACCATTCTGCATTCCCACCAGTAATGAATGAGAATTCCTGTTTCTCCCTTTGCCTGTTTTAAAATTGGATTGTCTTTTTACTATTGAGTTCTAAGAGTTCTTTATATATTTTAGGTATAGCCCCTCATCAGGTATATACTTTGCAAAGTTTCTTCTCATTCTGTGGTTTTTAAAAAATTTTTTTTCTTGTTGTTTGAAGCATAAACATTTGTAATTTTGATGAAGTCCAATCTATCTCTTTTTTCCTTTGTTGCTTGTTCTTTTAAAGTCTTGAGTAAAAAAGGCTTTGTCTAACCTGAGGTCAGGATTTGCTTCTGTATTTTCTTCTAAGAGTTTTTAGTTTTGCCTTTTACATTTAGATCTTTGATCCATTTTAAATTAATTTTTATATAAGGTGTAAGTTTGGGATCCAGCTTTATTCTTTTGTACGGGGATATCCGGTTGTCCCAGCACTATTTATTGTAAAGACTTTTCTTTCCACCATTAAATTGCGTTGGCATTCTTGTTGAAATCAGTTGACCATAAATGTGAAGGCTTACTTTTGGACTATCAATTCTGTTTCATTGATCTGCATTCTCTTGCCAGTACCATACTATCTTAATTACTGTAGCCATGTAGGAAACTTTGAAATTGTTATGTGAGTTCTCCAACTCTGTTCTTCTTTTTCAAGATTTTTTGGCTGTTCAGGGTCCTTTGTATTTCCATGTGAATTGTATGACCAGTTTGTCGGTTTCTGCAAAGGACCAGCTAGGATTTTTGCCAGAATTGCATTGAGTCTGTAGATCAATTTGAGGAGCATTGCCATCTTAACAATAAGTCTTATGATGTATGAACATGGGATGTCTTTACATTTATTTAGATCTTTAATATTTTTGAACAATATTTTGTAGTTTTCAGAGTATAAATCTTATCTTTTTAAATTGCATTTACTTGCATAAATATTTTACTCTTCTTCATGCTATTGAAAATGGAATTGTTTTCTTAATTTCAATTTGGGCTGTTTATTGCTAGCATAGAGAAATATAATGGATTTTTGTATCCTGAAATCTTATGAATTGTTTTATTATCTCCAATGGTTTTCAGTAGATTAATCAAGATTTTTCTGTATGTGAGATCATTATCATCTGTAAATAGAGATAGGTTTACTTTTTCCTTTCCAATCTGGATTATTCTTATTTCATTTTCTTGGCTACTTGCCCTGGCTACAAATTCCAGGGAAATGTTAAAGAAAAGTGGCTAAAGTAGACATCCTTCTTTTGCTCCTTATCATAGGGAAAAAGTATTCTGTCTTTCACCATTAAATATGATGTTAGCTGTGGGTTTTTTATGGGTGTCCTTTATTAAGAGTGCCTTAAAAGAGAAGAGACAGCAAGGAAGCAATGGAAAAATAGATGTTGGTGGGTCTGACATTGCAGGTCTTTTGTCCTGCCTTTTGGGCAAAGCCCTAAGGAGAGAGGATGATTATTTGACGCATCCAAGAAGAAAGCCTGACTATGGTTCCATATAGGTAGAACTAGGATTTGAAAAAGAAATGCAGTTAAGTTGTAGAAAAACCAAATTATATTTATTCCTCATTAGATTGGAAACTGACTCTAATCACTGTACTATTATTAATCATGAAAGTAATTTTTAAATAGGTATTTTTCACTCACAATTAGTAGTAGGTATAAATAATAATAATTACAAGTAATGTATTCTTTTTGGATGCCAGTTCTGTTCAATATGAATCAATCCAGTGAATAAAATTAGAAAATAAAATGTTAAAATGCTAAAATATGTTTTTGGAATTAGCATTGATTTTTTAGGGACTCTCCTGTGGATATAGCAGGGTATCTTTAATTGATTTGGAATCAGAGAATAATACATTTATAGAAAAGACAATTTCATTTTACACAGAAATCAATGACATTTTAGCATTTAAAGACTGTTGGAAACCTGACTGAAGATTTGAATCTTGACACAATGCCTTTTACACATTCAAAGGAAATATTTATGCATCTGTATAAAATTAAAAATTATACTTTCTTATTTTGTAGGATTGTTGTGTAATCAGAAGCAGGGTTTCATGCAAAATGTGGACATACATTATGATTTTCCTAGCAAGATAATTACTACACTGCATTTAAATTAAAGGAAAAACCCATCTAAGTTCTAGAATTTGGCACTGGAATTTTAAAAAAAAAAACTTAAAATATTCTTTCCCCTACTTTTTCATTTACTTAGTCATTTTAAGAATACATTATTGTATCCAGTTGAGTGCTTAATTCATTTCTCCTTTTTTGAAAATTTAGAAGAGCACTGATATTGTTGCTATGTCTCTACCGCATCCTCACTCATTATCATTCTGTCCTCTGACTTCAAACCCAACCACCACACTGAAATTGCCCTCTTTGATATGGCCAATGACTTCTTGTCTCTGAACCCAATAACTCACCTCTGTCTACTGCTGATCCTTTCCTCCATTCTTCCTTACTTTCTGTGGCATAATGTCAAACTGCTTTTTCTACTTCTCAAACTATTCCTATTTCCTTTGCCGGCTCCATTTCTTCTTATTTGTCCCCTAGGTGTAGACATATTTCATGATTGTATTCCTGGCTCTCTTTTCTTGCCTATAAATGCTCATGATTTCCTTTGATGTCTTTCTGTATGTGTTCCCTGTAGTTAGTAGTTGTTAGCATGATCAAATACTCATTCCCTCTCAGTTTCCATGGACTCATTAGGGTAGCAGGAGAGATAGATCTGGCTTGCAAAACCTTAGCAAATCATTTGCTAATGAATCATTTTCATAATGAATCTTGGCTTTATAGAGGCCAACGATCAGATTCAAAGGAATTAACTTTGACAATCATTTATATTTCCTACCTCAGTATACTACAATCCCCATGAGGAACTCTCTATAGTATCTCTAGCATTTAGCAAAATGCCTGGCACATAATAGGTACTAAAAGAATAGAGAGTAGAACATCTTCAACATCAACACATTTTCAGCCACTTCTCAGTTCTGCCTCCCTTATACCACAATACGTTTCATGCCACAATGAGTAGGGCAGTGGGGGTGGGAAGAACCTCACTGTAGATGAAGATGTTTGTCCTGAGAGTTTTCTTGGGCTCTCAAGGGATATTATAACATATAGCACCCACCCACGAGTCCTGGAAAAGTTCCTTGATGGCTGCAGATACCTTAGAGATGAAGCTATTGTTATTTTAATTTTCATCAAATATCCATAAGTCATAACAATACCATCTAATTGTGGCTTAGTTCCAAAAGAACTATATATTATTGTAAAAAAAGAAAAGGAAGGTAGGGAAGGGTCTATAAGGAGCCTAGAAGAAAGGGAGTCATTTGGTATCATGTCTGGGAAAACAATTGATAAATCACCAGGCAGAAGCATTACTGTCTCTTGGCAAAAGTCTCTCTGTGGCTTAATGAATGCATGAGGCTAGCACAGTCATTGACAGTATTCAGCTCATTCTTCTAGTTCTGATTCTGTGATAAGAAGGAGTCAGATATTCTGCCTATGTTACATAGATTTGTCTACAGGTATTAACTAAGCAAAGTGAGCTTTACCATTGAGTTGGTAGTTTATGTTTTTTATTTTAAAATTAAAATTTTGGCTTTACATCAGTGTGTAGTTTTAGCATGGGTTAGTTGTCCCAAATTCAGTTATCTCCCGATACACTGACAAAATAGAATTTCTTGGACCTAAAAACTGGAGGTTATACTGGGGAATGTAGTGGCTACATCAAGGAGATTTCACCCTATGATCAACAGAAAGTGGACTCCTTCAACAAAAGGGCTCTCCTGTTTCTCATTCTGAAATCTCTATTTCATATCTCTGGCTCTTGAGTTCCAGTCATCTGGACACCTTCATCTGGATATCTCAGGTCCATCTTAGACTGATTTTTTAAAAAAATATTTTATTTATTTATTCATGAGAGACACACAGGGAGAGGCAGAGACACAGGCAGAGGGAGAAGCAGGCTCCTCACAGGGAGCCCCATGTGGGACTTGATCCCGGGACCCTGGGATCACAACCTCAACTGAAGGCAGATGCTCAACCAGTGAGCCACACAGGCGTCCCCTCAGACTGATTTCTAAATGCAAATTAATCACCTCAAACTCCTAGTCCCACCTTTCTGCTTTGGACTTCTTCATAGGACAGCTAGCCTTTGTAGTATTTACTTGTTTTACCCACTGGTTGTCTTCCTCCACCAGAATATAAGCTCCATAAGAGGAGGAGTTTTTATGTTTTGTTCACTGCTGTATTCCCACTACCTATAAAAGTGTCAGGCATGAGGTGAATATTCAGTGAATATTTGTTGAATGAACCTTTATGCCAAATTTGCTCCTTTCCTGGACTAAGGCCCTTACTAGTGTTCAGAGCTCTATGATTTTCTAGTCTATTCAGACTCAAATCCTTGTAGTCATTTTTTACTCTTCCCTATTATCTTCCTACAATATCCATTTAGTAAACAAGTTCTTTCCATGTTGTTTCCAAATATCTTTTAGGTTAATGTTATACTTTCTATTCTCCTTGCCACCATTATAAGTTAGATACTTGAAAACTCTAACTGGGACTATGATATAGAAATTTACTAAGGCTTATGTTCTCCAGGTTTTTGTTACTGTAATTAATCTTACATATCATTGCCAGATCAATCTTACTTGGAGCTCAGCTCTCATTATGTCGTTTCCTTGCTTGAGGTTCGGCACTGTTTAAATACATCCTCAGCCTGGTATTTGGAACTGCCACAATATGACCCCAATCTGTCACTTCAGTTTTATCTCCCACTTTCCTTTATAGATTCCTTATGGCACAAACTGGGCTACTTGTTCTTTGGATACTCTTTGAACTTTTCTTTCTATATACTTTTCTCATGCTGCCTATTTCAGGGATGTTCATTGTCAGCTGTTTCCTGTGGTATTTGCTTTTGTAAAGCTAAAAAATATCCATATTCTGCAATCTTTTCTAAAAAAAGATTTGTTTATTTGAGAGAGAGAAAGAGAGAGAGAGAGAGAGAGAGAGAGAGAGAGAGAGACAGGGGGAGGGGCATAGTGAAGGAGAGACAGAGAGAGAGAGAGAGAATCATCAAGCATACTCCCCAGTGAGCATGGAACCCAATTCAGGGCTCCATCCCAGGATGTCAAGAGCCCAAAATCAAGAGTCAGATGCTTAACTGACTGAGCTACCCAGGCGCCCCTACAATCTTTTGATTCCTTAGTTTTAAAAACTGACTTATTGGGATCCCTGGGTGGTGCAGCGGTTTGGCGCCTGCCTTTGGCCCAGGGCGCGATCCTGGAGACCGGGGATCGAGTCCTGGGTCGGGCTCCCGGTGCATGGAGCCTGCTTCTCCCTCTGCCTGTGTCTCTGCCTCTCTCTCTCTCTCTGTGACTATCATAAATAAATTAAAAAAAAAAACTGACTTATTGTGGTAGATGAGGATTTAGCTCTTTTACACTATCACACTTCACCTCTGTGCCAAGTATCTCCTGTTTGTCCCTCTGGTTCCACTAACCATCTGCTCACTCTCTCCCAGGAGTCTCATCTGTATCGACCACATATATGGCTTCCATACTCTTGGCTTCTTGTTGGGTTTGGTCGATGAGGAGCAGATAGGAAGTCTGAGGGAGGGAAGAGAAAGAGGTTAGGTTATTACCCAACTCCCTTCCAGTATCCCTCAAAGGTCATTGTTTTTTTTCAAAGTAGCCTCCTCCTTACAACATTCTTCCTTTGGGTTTTGATAACTGCTCCCTCCTTCCTCCTTTAGCACTAGGGAGTCTAATCTTGTGATTCTTTTATGTTCTGCACGCAACTGTGTGAATAATCCCTTTAGATATCTTTCTGGTTTATCCTAATTTGAGTGTACCATTTGCTTCCTGTTAGGATCTGACTGATGATAGGTATGCTCTCCCTTCCATCCTCCCAATTTGGTTAAATAAACATTTTTGGTTAAGTGAAAATTTATTGTTTATAATATTGTGACATTACAAACATTAGTATTCCCTAAATATATTTTCTTTCTGGCATAGCCTACCCCCGCCCCCAATTGGTTATTATCTCATTTGCTTAGTTTTCTTTTTCTTTTTTCTTTTTTTTTTTTAAGATTTTATTTATTCATGAGAGACACAGGGAGAGAGAGGTAGAGACACAGGCAGAGGGAGAAGCAGGCTCCATGCAGGGAGCCTGACGTGGGACTCGATCCTGGGTCTCCAGGATCCCACCCTGGGCTGAAGGCGGCACTAAACTACTGAGCCACCCGGGCTGCCCATTTGCTTAGTTTTCTATGTAATTCTAATTCTTACCGGGGAAACATTGAATAAATACATCAGACATTCTATAAATTCTATTTATTTCTGGAAACTTCCCCCCTGGGCCTTACCATCTTTCTGTTCAATCATGTTTAGAATTGTCTGGACCAGTTATCATTATCTTCAAAATCCTATGAATTTTTCTTTCTTGGTTTACCCTCCTGCTTTTCTGAAGCACATGCTCTAGTAGTTTCCTAAGAAATGACACATGGGAGATAACTTTAAGAGGCTTTGAATACCTAAAGAAGTCTTTGATAATTTGATTGGGTATACAATTCTTGGTTAAAAATGACTTTTCTCTCAGAATTTAGAAGGCATTGCTATATTATTTTCTAATTTGTGTTTTTATTGAGAAGTGCAGTATCATTCTAATTTCCTAATTTTGAATGTGGCGTTAAGAAGTGTTTAGGGGATGTATCTTTATGTTGGTCTTTTGATGTTTTGACTGTGCTTAGCTTTTGATATACTGTTTCACTCTGAATATCTGTGTCCTTCAGTCTTGACACTTTACTCTCATTATTATAGAAGACATTCTTAGCTGCCTGGTCAATAAGCATTCTCTCCATATTCCTTATTAACAGAGTTCTGATTTTATTTAGGCAGCAATGTGCCCATGATTGCCAAAGCCAGTCATGGCAATCCTATTCTTATTTGCCAGATACACTACTTGTTTCTCCAGCTTACCTTGTAACTGTGTGATGCTTTTCTGATCAATGAAATAAAAGAGGTCTGCTGGAGGGAGGGAGAGCTTCAGTGAATGGTTTTATTTTCTGATATGAGTCAGATGTGTGGGAAAAGCTCATTCGGGCAGCCCGGGTAGCTCAGCTGTTTAGCACCGCCTTCAGCCCAGGGCCTGATCCTGGAGACCCAGAATTGAGTCCCACATCCGGCTCCCTGCATGGAGCCTGCTTCTCCCCCTACCTATGTCTCTGCCTCTCTCTCTCTCTCTCTGTGTGTGTGTCTCTCATGAATAAATAAATAAAATCTTAAAAAAAAAACCTCATTGTATTATCTGTTTTTCCAGCTGTGGATGTGATTATGAAAGGGCATGCTGTCACTTTAAAATTGTAATAATCGTCTTTTTTATTGAAAGGTGACAAACCTAAGGACAAGATGCCATAATACTGAGAAATAGGAGAGCTAATTGAATCAAAGCACCAAACCTAGGACAGCCTACCTCCAGACTTCATGTTATATGAGATAAATACTTTTATTACTTTAGCCACTTTTCATTTGGTTGTTAGTTTTAGCCAAATGACTTCCAACTAACACATACTTCACTGATAAGTTTTCCCTGTACAACATCTTTATTCTCTTTTTGGGATTCCTATTAGTTGGAGGTCCTGAATTATTATTTTTAACCCCCTTTTCCACTTCAGTGTTTTTATTTTCCAGGAAACTTCCCCAATTTTAACCATTCTACTGAATTAAGCTTTCAGCCATTCTACTGAATTGTTAATACCAGCTATTGGATTAATTTCCAAGACCTCTCCTCTGATAGTTTTTGAGAAATGTATTTTGTCCTGTTTTCATGGATAGAAATTTCTCTTGTAAATATGGGGCTGTTAATTATTCTTTGAAAAGTTTTCCTCTGCTACCTACATTGTCTCTACTTCTTCTGAGTTACTGTTTTCTGTTTGCTGTCTTTTGAGTTGAAGGCTTTCCTCAATTGTAGGATGATACTAGGTTGTCTTTTTATACTTGCAAAAAGTCATAAAAAGTTGATTGGAAGCTTTATGTGTGTGGGTGGACTTCCTTGTAGGGTGATTGGGCAGCCAGTAAGCTTTAAAATTTTTTTTAAAAGATAGCCTAAAATAAAAGTATCTGTAGATATCTTCTTTTAGGATTTTAATTTGTCCAAAGAAGGACCATCAAAAAGGTATGCATATTGGCTAGCATTATAGGAGAGGTGGTGGTGCCAGTGAAAGTGATTATGGGCTCTACAATTCACTACCTAGATTTTCACTTAATCCTTTTCAATGATTTGCTGGTAATTATTAGCAGTAGCTCTTTGAAAGAAAAAAACCCCTGATTGGTAGCACTTGCCAATATTTGAAGTGTAAATATTCTCATTATGTCCAATTTCAAGCTACTAACATGATATCACTAAGAGTTGGGGAGATATGCACAGTAGCTCAGCATTATATAGTATCTCTAACATACAGATAGAACAGATATCAATAACTTCAAGAGCATAGGTAATAGTAAAGTGTAGTAAAAATAATTAGGAAGTTATGATCTTTAAGTATCTACTCTGTTCAATACAATTTATTTAGTTGTGAACTTTTATAACTTAATTTTAAAAAATGGCTGTGTCCTAGGCCCACTTTACTGTGTCTGTTTTTTCTGACTCTCTATTATTAATTTTCTCTTGAAAGACTTGTTCTGGTATCCTACAAAGGGGTGGTGGAGGATAAAGAATGATGGCTGAACTGCATAGATTGTGAGTAAATAAACCAAGGATCTTCAGCTTGTTGTACAGGCTTTCAACAAATCCTAATATTTTCAGTGCCATACATAACTCTTCCCTTTTATGATACGTGGTGCCACAAAGTCTTAAGCTCTCTTTGGCTCTGCCAGCAAAATAAACTTCTCTGCTAGTGTGTAAGAGCAGATGCTCTGCTCTGCTGGGTCAGTTGCTGCTGTTCCATCTGCTTCCTATCTTCTAAGAGGTTGACATAACTTGTTATTATCTTCTCTCCCATTTTCTTTGTTCTTGTGGGCTTACAAATTTTTTAATTCCTATTTTTTTGGTAGGAGCAGATAAATAAGTGTGTTCAATTAATTTTTTTAATTGGAAAGGAGCACAATAAATATTACATTTAAAATTTGTTGAATTGAGACACCTGGGTGGTTGAATGTCTGCTTTTGGCTCAGGGCATGATCCCAGGGTCCCGGGATTGAGTTCTGCATCAGGCTCCCTGCAGGGAGCCTGCTTCTTTCTTTGTCTATGTCTCTGCCTCTCTCTGTTTGTCTTTCATGAATAAATAAATAAAATATTTAAAAAAATAATAAAATTTATTGAATTGACTTAAGATTCCTGGATGCCTGCAGTAGCAACTAAACTTTGTCAGTTAATAGGACTTCACTAACCAATAATTTATTTAATGTATTATTTTTTTTAGGCTATAAGATATCCACTTTGATTTTTCTTCTATGTTTTTTTAAATAAATTTAAAATTTTAGAATAGTTTTAGATTTATGGAAAAGTTGCAAAGATTGTACAGTGTTTTAATATACTCCATACCCACTTTTTCTTATTACAAATATCTTAACCTTTGTACACTACATTTTTCACAATTAATGAACCAATATTGATGCATTTTTTTAAATTTTTATTTTAAATTTTACAATTTTTCCTTCTTTTCTGCTATTATTTTTTTTAAAGATTTTATTTATTTATTCATGAAAGACACACACACACACAGAGGCAGAGACACAGGCAGAGGAAGAAGCAGGCTCCATGCAGGGAGCCCGACGTGGGACTCAATCCCGGGACTCCAGGATCACGCCCTGGGCTGAAAGCAGGCGCTAAACCGCTGAGCCACCTAGGGATTCCCACATTATTATTTTAAAAAACTATTTATTTTAGAGAGATAGAGGGAGAGAGTACATGCGTGAGTGGAGAGAGGGGCAGAGGAAGAGAGAGAGGGAGAGAAGCAGACTGCCCACTGAATGCAGAGCCCAAAGTGGGGCTCAGTACCACCACCCTGAGATCATGACCTGAGCAGAAAGCAAGAGTCATATGCTTGACTGAATGAGCCACCCAGGCACCTCATATTGATACATTATTTTTTTAAAAGATTTTATTTATTTATTTATTTAAGATTTTATTTATTTATTCATGAGAGACAGAGACAGAGAGAAAGAGAGGCAGAGACACAGGCAGAGGAGAAGCAGGCTCCATACAGGGAGCCTGACATGGGACTCGATCCCAGGTCTTCAGGATCACACCCCAGGACGAAGGCAGGTGCCAAACCGCTGAGCCACTCAGGGATCCCAGCAATGTTATTCATTTATTCATGAGAGAAACAGAGTGAGAGGCAGAGGCATAGGCAAAGGGAGAAGCAGGCTACCTGGAGGGAGCCTGATGTGGGCCTTGATCCCAGGATTCCAGGATCATGACCTGAGTCAAAGGCAGAGACACTCAATCACTGAGCCACTCAGGTGCCCTGATATATATTTTTTAAGTCCATACTTTATTCAGGATTCCAAAATTTTTACCTAATATCCTCTTTCTATTCCAGGATCCTATCCAGGATATGACATTGTATTTAATCATTATGTTTCCTTAGGCTCCTCTTGGCTATGACAGTTTTTTACACTTTCCTTGTTTTTTTTCATGACTTCAGAAATTTTAAGGAGTACTAATTAGCTGTTTTACAGAATGCCCCTCAACTGTGATTTCTGTGATGTTTTTCTCACAACTGGACTGAAATGATAGTTTTTGAGAGGAATACCATGGAGATAAAGTGCCATTTTCATCACATCATATCAAGAGTATTGCAATTTTGCAATATAATTCTGATGCTTACTACCTGGAGTTAGCACAGACTCTGGATTAAGGGTATAGTCCCAAGCAAGAATGGCTCACCTAATTAAGAAAGAGCTATACTTACATTTACAGCCTTATTATAAAGATACAAAACACAGAGCTCTTTTCATAGTGTCCTTGTAGGAAGAAAGTCACTATGTGCACTTACGGTATGGGGAGTTATACTAAATTTCTTTGAGAGGGAATTATCTATTATCTAAATTGTTCAGAGTTTTTGATAAGGGAGATTTGTCTCTTTCCCCACATTTATTTATTCATGATTTACATCACTATGGCTTTATGCCTATTTTATACTTTCAGTTATAATCTAACAGTTCTTTATTTATTTTACTGATCAAGTTTTTCCAGCTTTGGCCATGGGAGCACTTTCAGTTGGATCCTGCGTCCCTTTGACAACCACTATCACTGTTATTTTTCATTTTTTGTTTTCTTTCAAAAAGGAGTTCCTTACTTTCTGGCACTATAATATGCTCCAAACTCATCTTGTATATTTTCTGCATCAGTCCTAGCATCAACCATTTCTCCAAGGACTAGTGGTTTCTTTTTATTGGAGAATAGTGTTACCTAAATTCTTTGAAACCATTTTCTTTTCTCCTGAGTCTTTGTTTTAAATTTATTTTTGGAAATGATATTACCAGTCAGTGCTCATTCCCGTTTCAATTTCAGTGAGATTACCAAGATCTGGAAACTCTAAATCAGAGCCTGCCTATTCTCTTGCATAGGAGATAAAAACAGAACTTTAAGTAAAAATTGCAGTTGTAAGGACCCTGAGTGTTTCCTTTCTGATAACATTCAGCATCCCTGAGAGATGGAATTATCTCATATGAGATAGAGAAGTATTCAGGGAACTGTAGGATGAAGCTGTGGAAAAGAGGAAGAGAAAACATGATTTTGACTTCATGATTTTTTGTCTCAATTTGTATTTTGGAGATATAACACTGGAATTCTATCTCTCAAAAGCCTGGGATATCTTTTTTTCTCACCATCATTTTATTATGAAAAATGAAGACATATAGCAAGGTTGAAAGAATTTGAGTGAAATAATTTTACATTGCAATATACTCACCCTACCTAGATTTTTACTTTTAAATTATACTCTCCTTGCTCTACCACATATCTGTCCATCTAATCATCCCTTTTAAAATCCATTTTATTTTTTGATGCATTTAAAGTAAATTGCAGACATCATTACTTCTCCCTAAATATTTCAGCATACATATCAATAACTAAAGTTCAATATAGTTGTTAAAATGAAAATGTACATATTAAAATGTGTAAATTTTATGTGTATATTTGCTGAGTTTTGACACATATGAGTAACCTAAACCACTATGACAATGTAGAACATTACCATCACTCCAAAATGTTCCCTCATGCTCCTTTCCAAATAATCCTTGCCCTTACCTCCTCCAGAGGCAATGACTGTTCTAATTTTTTGTCTACCATAGATTAGTTTTGCCTGGTCTAGAATTTCATATAAATGAAATCATACAGTAATAAATTATTAGATGATAATGTTTTTGAGATTTATCTACGTCATTGCACATTTGTTCCTTTTCCTGCCTTTTATTTATAAATATACAACAATTTAAAAATTTATTCTTCTATTGATGTATATCTGGGCTATTTCCAATTTGGAGTTATTATGAATCGAGTTGTTATGAGTATTTGCATTCAAGTCTTTGTGGGACATGTTTTCATTTCTCCTGGTACATGCCCAGAAGTAGAGTTGCTGGTCATAGGGTAGGTATATATTTATGTCTTCTAATGCCAGACTATTTTTCCAAGTGGTTATACCATTTTATTTTATTTTATTTTATTTTATTTTATTTTATTTTATTTTATTTTATTTTATTATTTTATTTTATTTATTTATTTTTTTTATTGGTGTTCAACTTACCAACATACAGAATAACACCCAGTGCTCATCCCGTCAAGTGCCCCCCTCAGTGCCCATCACCCATTCACCCCCACTCCCCGCCCTCCTCCCCTTCCACCACCCCTAGTTCGTTTCCCAGAGTTAGGAGTCTTTATGTTCTGTCTCCCTTTCTGATATTTCCCACATATTTCTTCTCCCTTCCTTTATATTCCCTTTCACTATTATTTATATTCCCCAAATGAATGAGAACATATAATGTTTGTCTTTCTACGATTGACTTACTTCACTCAGCATAATACCCTCCAGTTCCACTCACGTTGAAGCAAATGCTGGGTATTTGTCCTTTCTAATGGCTGAGTAATATTCCACTGTATACATAGGCCACATCTTCTTTATCCATTCATCTTTCGATGGACACCTAGGCTCCTTCCACAGTTTGGCTATTGTGGACATTGCTGCTAGAAACATTGGGGTGCAGGTGTCCCGGCATTTCATTGCATCTGTATCTTTGGGGTAAATCCCCAGCAGTGCAATTGCTGGGTCATAGGGCAGGTCTATTTTTAACTCTTTGAGGAACCTCCACACAGTTTTCCAGAGTGGCTGCACCAGTTCACATTCCCACCAATAGTGTAAGAGGGTTCCCTTTTCTCCGCATCCTCTCCAACATTTGTGGTTTCCTGCCTTGTTAATTTTCCCCATTCTCACTGGTGTGAGGTGGTATCTCATTGTGGTTTTGATTTGTATTTCCCTGATGACAAGTGATGCAGAGCATTTTCTCATGTGCTTGTTGGCCATGTCTATGTCTTCCTCTGTGAGATTTCTCTTCATGTCTTTTGCCCATTTCATGATTGGATTGTTTGTTTCTTTGCTGTTGAGTTTAATAAGTTCTTTATAGATAGATCTTGGAAACTAGCCCTTTATCTGATATGTCATTTGCAAATATCTTCTCCCATTCTGTAGGTTGTCTTTTAGTTTTGTTGACTGTATCCTTTGCTGTGCAAAAGCTTCTTATCTTGATGACGTCCCAATAGTTCATTTTTGCTTTTGTTTCTTTTGCCTTCGTGGATGTATCTTGCAAGAAGTTACTGTGGCTGAGTTCAAAAAGGGTGTTGCCTGTGTTCTCCTCTAGGATTTTGATGGAATCTTGTCTCACATTTAGATCTTTCATCCATTTTGAGTTTATCTTTGTGTATGGTGAAAGAGAGTGGTCTAGTTTCATTCTTCTGCATGTGGATGTCCAATTTTCCCAACACCATTTATTGAAGAGGCTGTCTTTTTTCCAGTGGATAGTCTTTCCTCCTTTGTCGAGTATTAGTTGACCATAAAGTTCAGGGTCCACTTCTGGGTTCTCTATTCTGTTCCATTGATCTATGTGTCTGTTTTTGTGCCAGTACCACACTGTCTTGATGACCACAGCTTTGTAGTACAACCTGAAATCTGGCATTGTGATGCCCCCAGATATGGTTTTCTTTTTTAAAATTCCCCTGGCTATTCAGGGTCTTTTCTGATTCCACACAAATCTTAAAATAATTTGTTCTAACTCTCTGAAGAAAGTCCATGGTATTTTGATAGGGATTGCATTAAACGTGTATATTGCCCTGGGTAACATTGACATTTTCACAATATTAATTCTGCCAATCCATGAGCATGGAATATTTTTCCATCTCTTTGTGTCTTCCTCAATTTCTTTCAGAAGTGTTCTATAGTTTTTAGGGTATAGATCCTTTACCTCTTTGGTTAGGTTTATTCCTAGGTTTCTTATGCTTTTGGGTGCAATTGTAAATGGGATTGACTCCTTAATTTCTCTTTCTTCAGTCTCATATTTAGTGTATAGAAATGCCACTGATTTCTGAGCATTGATTTTGTATCCTGCCATGCTACCAAATTGCTGTATGAGTTCTAGCAATCTTGGGGTGGAGACTTTTGGGTTTTCTATGTAGAGTATCATGTCATCGGCGAAGAGGGAGAGTTTGACTTCTTCTTTGCCAATTTGAATGCCTTTAATGTCTTTTTGTTGTCTGATTGCTGAGGCTAGGACTTCCAGTACTATGTTGAATAGCAGTGGTGAGAGTGGACATCCCTGTCTTGTTCCTGATCTTAGGGGAAAGGCTCCCAGTGCTTCCCCATTGAGAATGATATTTGCTGTGGGCTTTTCGTAGATGGCTTTTAAGATATTGAGGAATGTTCCCTCTATCCCTGCACTCTGAAGGGTTTTGATCAGGAATGGATGCTGTATTTTGTCAAATGCTTTCTCTGCATCTAATGAGAGGATCATATGGTTCTTGGTTTTTCTCTTGCTGACATGATGACTCACATTGATTGTTTTACAAGTGTTGAACTAGCCTTGTGTCCCGGGGATAAATCCTACTTGGTCATGGTGAATAGGTGAATAATTTTCTTAATGTAGTGCTGGATACTCTTGGCTAGTATCTTGTTGAGAATTTTTGCATCCATGTTCATCAGGGATATTGGTCTGTAATTCTCCTTTTTGGTAGGATCTTTGTCTGGTTTTGGAATTAAGGTGATGCTGGCCACATAGAATGAATTTGGAAGTACTCCATCTCTTTCTATCTTTCCAAACAGCTTTAGGAGAATAGGTGTGGTTTCTTCTTTAAACGTTTGTTAGAATTCCCCAGGGAAGCCATCTGGCCCTGGACTCTTGTGTCTTGGGAGGTTTTTGATGACTGCTTCAATTTCCTCCCTGGTTATTGGCCTGTTCAGGTTTTCTGTTTCTTCCTGTTCCAGTTTTGGTACTTTGTGGCTTTCCAGGAATGTGTCCATTTCTTCTAGATTGCCTAATTTATTGGCGTAGAGCTGTTCATAGTATGTTTTTAAAATCGTTTGTATTTCCTTGGTGTTGGTAGTGATCTCTCCTTTCTCATTCTTGATTTTATTAATTTGAGTCTTCTCTCTCTTCTTTTTAATAAGGCTGGCTAATGGTTTATCTATCTTATTAATTCTTTCACAGAACCAACTCCTGGTTCTGTTGATCTGTTCCACAGTTCTTCTGGTCTCGATTTCATTGAGTTCTGCTCGAATCTTTATTAACTCTCTTCTTCTCCTGAGTGTAGGATCTATCTGCTGTTTTTTCTCTAGCTCCTTTATGTGTAAGGTGAGCTTTTGTGTCTGAGTTCTTTCCAGTTTTTGAATGGATGCTTGTACTGCGATGTATTTCCCCCTTAGGACTGCTTTTGCTGCATCCCAAAGATTTTGAACAGTTGTATCTTCATTCTCATCAGTTTCCATGAATCTTTTTAATTTTTCCTTAATTTCCTGGTTGACCCTTTCATCTTTTAGCAGGATGGTCCTTAATTTCCTGGTTGACCCTTTCATCTTTTAGCAGGATGGTCCTTAACCTCCACGTGTTTGAGGTCCTTCCAAACTTCTTGTTGTGATTTAGTTCTAATTTCAAGGCATTATGGTCGGAGAATATGCAGGGGACAATCCCGATCTTTTGGTATCAGTTCAGACCCGATTTGTGACCCAGTATGTGGTCTATTCTGGAGAAAGTTCCATGTGCACTTGAGAAGAATGTGTATTCAGTTGAGTTTGGATGTAAAATTCTGTAGATTTCTGTGAAATCCATCTGGTCCGGTGTATCATTTAACGCTCTCGTTTCTTTGGAGATGTTGTGCTTAGAAGACCTATCTAGTATAGAAAGAGCTAGATTAAAGTCACCAAGTATAAGTGTATTATTATCTAAGTATTTCTTCACTTTGGTTAATTGATTGGTATATTTGGCAGCTCCCACATTCAGGGCATATATATTGAGGATTGTTAAGTCCTCCTGTTGGATAGATCCTTTAAGTATGATATAGTGTCCCTCTTCATCTCTCACTACAGTCTTCGGGATAAATTTTAGTTTATCTGATATAAGGATGGCTACCCCTGCTTTCTTTTGAGGACCATTTGAATGGTAAATGGTCTCCAACCTTTTATTTTCAGGCTGTAGGTGTCCTTCTGTCTAAAATGAGTCTCTTGTAGACAGCAAATAGATGGGTCCTGCTTCCTTATCCAGTCTGAAACCCTGCGCCTTTTGATGGGGTCATTAAGCCCGTTCACGTTCAGAGTTACTATTGAGAGACATGAGTTTAGTGTCACCATGATATCTATTCAGTCCTTGTTTTTGTGGATTGTTCCCCTGAACTTCTTTTTTTTTTAAATATTTTCACTTTCTTTTTTTTTTAAATTTTTATTTATTTATGATAGTCACAGAGAGAGAGAGAGAGATAGAGAGGCAGAGACACAGGCAGAGGGAGAAGCAGGCTCCATGCACCGGGAGCCCGACATGGGATTCGATCCTGGGTCTCCAGGATGGCACCCTGGGCCAAAGGCAGGCGCTAAACCGCTGCGCCACCCAGGGATCCCCACTGAACTTCTTCTTAAAGGGGAATTTTAAGAGTCCCCCTTAAAATTTCTTGCAGAGCTGGTTTGGAGGTCACATATTCTTTCAGTTCCTGCCTATGTTGGAAGCTCTTTATCTCTTCTTCCATTTTGAACGAGAGCCTTGCTGGATAAAGTATTCTTGGTTGCATGTTCTTCTCATTTAGGACCCTGAATATACTCTGCCCTCCCTTTCTGGTCTGTCAGGTCTCTGTGAAGAGGTCTGCTGTTACCCTAATACTCCTCCCCATAAGAGTCAGGGATTTCTTGTCTCTTGCTGCTTTAAGGATCTTCTCTTTATCTTTGGAATTTGCAAGCTTCACTATTAAATGTCCAGGTGTTGAACGGTTTTTATTGATTTTTTGGGGGGGGGGGAATCTCTCTATTTTCTGGATCTGAATGCCTGTTTCCCTTCCCAGATTAGGAAAGTTTTCAGCTATGATTTGTTCAAATACATATTCTGGCCCTCTGTCCCTTTCGGCGCCCTTGGGAACCCCAATTAAACGTAGGTTTTTCTTCCTCAGGCTGTTGTTTATTTCCCTTAATCTATATTCATGGTCTTTTGTTTGTTTCTTTTTTCCTCAGTTTCCCTCTTTGCCATCAACTTGTCTTCTATGTCACTCACTCGTCCTTTTACCTCGTTAATGTTCATCGTTAGGACTTCTAGTTTGGATTGCATCTCATTCAATTGATTTTTAATTTCTGCCTGATTGGATCTCAATTCTGCAGTCATGAAGTCTCTTGAGTCCTTTATGCTTTTTTCTAGAGCCACCAGTAGCTGTATAATAGTGCTTCTGAATTGGCTTTCTGACATTGAATTGTAATCCAAATTTTGTAACTCTGTGGGAGAGAGGACCATTTCTGATTCTTTCTTTTGAGGTGAGGTTTTCCTTCTAGTCATTTTGCTCAGTGCAGAGTTGCCAACAACAAGTTGTATTGGGAAAAGGAGAAAAAGAGAGGAGGAAAAAGAAGGAAAGAAAAGAGAAAAAGAAAAAAGAAAAAAGGAAGAAAAAAAGAGAAAAAGAGAAGAAAAAGAAAAAGCAAACAAAGAAACAAACAAACAAACAAACAAAAACCCCACGGGGGAGTATCTTCCGATTCTGTATACTTTAAGTCCCTTGACTTCCCCTGGAACTGGTCCGTCTAGCTGATCTTCTGGGGGAGGGGCCTGCTGTGCTGATTTTCAGATGTTTGCGCTTGGGGGAGCTGCTCTGCCCCTGCCTGGTGCAGGGCTCAGTGGGGGTTGTTTACCCCGTGAGGCCCCGGGAGGAACAACCCCAGTGGCGGGGCCAGCTCTGGAGCCCTGGAGTCAGCTCCCGCAGTAACTCCGGGGCTCTCCGTCTGCAGCGCCTGGAGGCTCCGGGGCGGGGCCGCTGATCTGCTCAGCTCCAGGCAGGAGCGTCCTTGCTGTCCTGGGCCCTCCCGGCCTCTGCCTGTCCCGGGGGAGGCAGGATCCTGGGCTGTGTCCCAGCGCCCTGTGCTCCGGGGCCTGCGCTGTTGGATTCGCGCTCCCGCCCCGCAGCCCCCTCTGCGGAGCCGCCGCCCGAGCCCCTGCGAGCTGCTCCGGGTCCCGCCGAGCGCTGCAGCCCTTAGGGAGCTCGGCGCATCTCCCCGGGGCGCAGGTGCCTGTTAGTGTCCCGGGGAGCCCGAGGGCATCCCCGCCCTCCTGGGTCCTGCTCTAACTCCCTGCGGGCCCCTTTCCGCCCGGGAAGGTTGGTGCAGCTCCTGCTCCTCCGGGACGGGGCTCTCCTGTCCTGGGGACACTCGCCCCGGCCTCAGCCCGGCTCCTCGCGGGGCCCCTCCCCCTTGGAGGCCTTTTGTTTCTTTATTTCTTTTTCCCCGTCTTCCTACCTAGATAGAAGCACGAACTCTTCTCACTGTAGCATTCCAGCTGGTCTCTCTTTAAATCTCAGGCCGAATTCGTAGATTTTCAGGGTAATTTCAAGGTTATCTAGGTAATTTGTTGGGGTCAGGTGATTTGGGGACCCTACTCTTCCGCCGTCTTGCCCCTCCTCGGTTATACCATTTTAAACCTCCACCAATAATGTAAGGAAGTTCCAGTCACTCCACACAGCCTCGTCAATGTTTAATTTTGTCACTCCTTTAAATTTTAGACATTCAGTGGGTATGTAGTGACTGATATATCATTGCAATTTTAATTTGCATTTCCCTATTGATTAATAATGTTGAGTACTTTTTTCATGTGCTTATTGGCTTATTGTACTTGTGTACTTATTGATCTTTTATGAGACATCTTTTCAAACCTTTGTCTATTTTCTATTGGATTGTCTTTTTATTGTGATTAGTGGTGTTTCTTTATATTCTAGATCAGTGCTGTTCAATGGAATTTTCTGCACAATCCAACATGTTTATTGTGAAAAGTGTCTAGTGCAAATGAGGAAGTGTATTTTTAATTGTATTTAATTTAAATTAATTTAAAAAAGATTTTATTTATTTATTTGAGATAGAGTGCACAAGAGCGGAGGTGGGGGCAGAGGGAGACTGAGAAGCAGACTCCCCAGTGAGTAGGGAGCCTGACTTGGGGCTCTGTCCAGGCCTGGGATCATGACCTGAGTCAAAGGCAGATGCTTAACTGACTGAGCCACTCGGGTACCCCTAATTTCAATTACTTTTTCAAAAAGTCTATTTATTCATGAGACACACAGAGAGAAAGAGAGGCAGAGACACAGGCAGAGGGAGAAGCAGGCTTCATATAGGGAGCCCGACATAGGACTCAATCCTGGGACTCTAGGATCATGCCCTCGGCTGAAGGCAGATGCTAAACCGCTGAGCCACCCAGGCATCCCTAATTTTAAATAATTTTAATTGAAATAGCTACATAGGATAATGGCTACCATATTGGACAGTGCAGTTCAAAATACCAGTCCTTCTGACTCTGTGGCTTAGCTGTTCATTTTTAAAAATAATATTTATTTATTTATTTGGGAGAGAGAGAGAGCGGGAGCAGGAGGGGCAGAGGGAGAGAGAGAGAGAATCTCAAGCAGACTCTAAGCTGAGTGCAGAGCCAAACTGTGGGCTCAATCTCACAACCCTGAGATCATGACCTTAGCCAAAACCAAAAGTCAGCTGCTTAACTGACTATGCCCTCCAGATACCCCTTGGCTATTCATTTTTTTAGACCGTATCTTTTGATGAACAGAAGTTTCAAATTTTGATCAAGTCTAATTTTTCAATTTTTTTCTTTAATGGCTATTGAATTCTATGGCCCATCTAAGAAACTTGTGATTACTTCTAAGTCAATTGGTTTATGATCAACCTTGGTGAGGTAGGGTGAGAGTCGGGGTTATTTGAGTAACACTGTTGAAAAGACCTTCATTACCCGATTAGATGTTTTGGAATCTTTTTGAAGAAGAACAACAAAACCCTGTATGGATCTATTTCTGTCCTCTCTGTTCTCTTAGATTAATCTATTTGTTGAGCCTCATGCCATTACTATGCTGTTTTGATTACTGTAGCTTTATTGTAAGTCTTAAAGTCAGAAGTGTGAGCCCTCCGATTTTGTTCTTTTTCAAGATTGTTATGAGTATTTTAGGTCCTTTGAATTTCCATATAAACTTGAGTCAGCTTGTTAATTGGAATTATGACCGGGCTTTTGATGATTTAGATGTGATGGAAGAAACATCTGATATTTCTGAAAGTGGATATTTATATAGGGTTGACATATTTTAATACTTTGTTAAGAAGGGAAATATGGTCTGATCAGTCTCCTATGAGCTAGGGCAGAAGAGAGCCTATAATAATCCATTTCTCCCATTTTGTATTGTTTACTTAGAAGGAACTTTGGACAATAATTCTTTGGCAGAATGTGGGATTAGAGTTGCAGACTCTCTGGAGCATGAGAAGTCAAAAATCTAGGTCCCAAGAAACAGAATAGAAACCACTTCCAAGATGAATTAGTGATTCTAAATGTGAAAAACCTCTATATAACTCTTTGATTTATGTCCTATTTAAGGAAGGCAATAAATTTTGTGCTTTTCTGGTCTGCAGCATCTCTAAATTATTTTGCCTTGAATTTCTCAAAATTATTTTAGGAAAAGTGAAGTTACACAACCTTGTTCTCTTCAGTATAAGCTTGGAAAATAAATCTATGGATTGTTTAGTTTAATCTCTTCATGTCATATGTGGAGAAATAGAGTTAAATGATTTGTCCAACATCAGAGGGCTAGTTAGTAGCAGAGTTCTGACAATATTTCAGGCTTTTTCAACCTCTCTACTCCACTGGTATTTCCACCATGTATTGCTGTGATAATAGCTAACAAATCAGTAACTCCCAAGCCTCTACCATGTGCCTGGCACTAGGCTATGTATAGAGGATTTAAATTACCATTATGATATAGCTCTGGTCCTCAAATACCATACAGTCCTGTGTAAGAGAAGACACAATTAGAAAACAGTAAAAGGCAATATGTAATAATGTTCCAAATTGGATAGAATTTAGCATAAAGTGGTATGGATCTACATAGAAGTAATATTGTGCCTCATTTTAAATAAACATGGTGGTGTTATGGCATTGTAAGATTGTAATTGAGAGCAGGTTGTATAAGAGAGACCTGAAATAGGCTAGCTTTGCTAATAACTTAAATGTATAACATGAAAGCAATCAAATTTCACCTTAAATACACGCTCTATTAAACAAAATGTTAACAACTGTTAAGGAAGGTGAAGATTAATATTTGATGAAATTATCAGAGAAGGCTTAATAGAAGAAGTAGGGTTTGAAAAAGAATTTCAAGGAATGATAAAATTATGAACAGCAAAGGATTATAAACTATTACAAATGGGACATGAATGATATTTTAATGAAAATTTGAATACCTTATAAATTAAAATATGATTTCAGTGCAGTTCAAGAGAAGGCCATTAAATATGTTTATGGGTCTCTGAAATAAATTACTTTAAACTAAAACTAGTGAAGCCCAAATTTGTATGAGAAGCTTAGAGGTGGAAATGCCTACTGAATTAGTCAAGTAGGTATCTAGATTTCTTTGTACAGAGGTGGTGCTATTTTACCCAAGTGCTTCTTTTGTGATAGCTGGTCCAAATGGAATACTGTTTTTTTTAAAACAATATTCCTGTAAAGGTAATGAGAGACCTGTATTTCCATTTTGCTTTCAACAATTTATCCTGAAACAAATATACTAACATCTCCAGTATCTTATTTTCTTGTCTAGAAATGGGACTAATAACTTACCTGACAACTTCATGGCAGTTGTGAAACCTGAAAGGATAATATGTGTGAAAATGCTTTGAAAATCTTTCAGATATAAGATTCAGTAAATAATAATAATTGTACAGATATGGCTCAATGGAGAAATATTCTATGAAAGTATTTTAGGGATAAATTCTGCATAATTCTCTGCAGTATTGACTTGGCTTGTCTCCAAAGATTCTAATGGGCATTATTATATTTTTCCTGGGGTGTAGATAACTATATGATATATGTGCAATATGATTAAATGCTTCAAAGATACTGAATCATCTTTCATCAACTGGACTGATTTACATTTTTGCAGTGAGCTGTTATTTAGAGTTATCATTGGAAAATTTTTGTTTGTATTACTTTTTATTTAAATATTAAGTACAAAAATTTCTTTCTTTATACTTGTATCCAGATTAGTGCAATTATTTAAGAATGGTGATGATCTGCTAATATAGATAATGAAGTTGCAACTCTAATTTCTTACATAGCTGAAGGGAAAGTATTTGCTCATGAGAGAAGAGCAAAAAAGTAGAACTGTAATGCTAGACAGCGTTTTTCTTTCATTATTAAAGTAAATTCAGTTGTTACCAAAAGTGGATTCAAGGGGCACCTGGCTGGCTCAGTACATAGAGCATGGGACTCTTGATCTCAGGATCATGAATTCAAGCCCCACGGTGGGCATGAAGCCTGCTTAAAAAAAAAAGGTGGGTTCAGTTGTTACTAAGAAAAACAGAACTTGATTTATGAAGCAAAGATCATCTTCATTTTACTACCTCCGTGTGTCTATTCTCCAGTATCTCATATTAAAATATTACTCTATGTAGTTTGTTAATATAACAATTAATACTCAAGTAATAACACTTAAAATTATCAACATAGGTTCAAAATATACAAAGGGTTTAATTTCTTAACAAAATATGCATATTTTTATATGGCAAAAAAGATTGCCATTACACATCAATTATATCTCTGTAATTAAAAAAAATTCCATACGAGAACCTTTATTTTTTTATTTTATTTTATTTTATTTTTTTTATTTATGATAGTCACAGAGAGAGAGAGAGAGGCAGAGACACAGGCGGAGGGAGAAGCAGGCTCCATGCACCGGGAGCCTGATATGGGATTCGATCCCGGGTCTCCAGGATCGAGCCCTGAGCCAAAGGCAGGCGCCAAACCGCTGCGCCACCCAGGGATCCCGAGAACCTTTATTTTGACTATATTATTACTAAAATCTGGGTTACTGAGTATTAGTTATCTATTGCTGCATAACCAATTACCAGAACTTGGTAACTTAATACGCTTTTTAAAGAAACAAAAGATTTATTTATTTGAGAGTGAGAGTGAGAGAGAGAACATGGGGAGGGAGGAGGTGCAAAGGGAGAGGAGGAGAGAGAGAATCTCAGACTCCAAGCTAAGCATGAAGCCTGATGTGGGGCTCCATCTCACAACCCTGAAATCAATCTGAGCCAAAATCAAGACTTGGATATTTAACCAATTGTGCCATCAAGGTGTCCCAAAAAACACATACTTATTAAGGGGTCATCCAGGGCTGGATTCTCATTTGAAAGCTACCTTGGGAAGGATCTACTTCCAATCTAATATGGTTGTTGGCAAAATTCAGTTCCTTGCGGGCTTTTGGACTGAGGACCTCAGTTCTTTGCTGTCACCTGTTGCATGCCATATGGCCTTTTCCATAAGCAGTTCATACCATGGCAGCTTGCATTGTCAAAGCCAGCTAGGAAGTTTCCTAGAAAGCCAGAAGTTACAATCTTACATATTGTAATCACAGAAGTGACATTCTAGCACTGTTGTTGTATTCTATTGGTTAGAACCTAATTATGGGTCCTGGTCACACTTAAAGGGAGCACATTTATAAAGGGGATGAATACCAAGAGACAAAGATAATCTTGGGCCATTTTAGAGTCTGTTGGGAAAAAACTGATTAATGTGATTCATAACCTACAAAGAGAGGGGAACCCACTAAGAAAACATTCTCAATTAATTCTATAATCCAGAAGGGATTGGTGGGGTGGGCTTAATAGAATTTCCTGTTAACTATACAGCATCACAAACTAATAAGCATCAACTACTAAGCACACTATTTTCTTCCACTACTCTGCTCTTTGTCCAGTATTGTCAAATATAAGATAGCTCTAGAAAACTGGAAAGTGGACCCTGGAAAACTGGCAAATAGTTGTACTTCGGAAAAGCATTATAGAAATATAGAAATATAGAATTTTATATATATATATATATATACATATATATATATTTCATCAGCAAACAGTGTACTGCATCAGCAAATGGTGTTTATTTTGTTATACTGGTAACTGATACCTATTAAAAATGTCATTCTCAACAGCACCTTGCCAGCATGTTCTTTCACATAAATAACCTTGGTTAAATAAAACTGTAATTATTGCACATGATTAGAAATTTGCAAAAGAGATTCAATGTGGCATTAATATAATAAACTCTTTGAGTAATTGACAAAACTTCTTCTGGTAATTAAAAGATCTCTTTGTATTCCTAATCAAATCAAAATACCAGTTTTTAAACTACTCAGAATAATTATGCCCCAAATGAATATTTTCCATGCAAAAATATTTTTATCTGTTTTAAAGAATAGCAAAGACTGGAAAAGCTGAGATGGAAGCAATTAGTGATTATCACTTCAGTGGTGCTGAGTTATGGTTATGGTTAGTAGATCGCCTCTAATAGGATTAAAAATAAGTTCATTAGCCTCAATCATTGGTGGTCAGGAAAATACTATTTTTAATTTTTTTTTTTTTACAAAAGATTTTATTTATTTGAGAGAGAGAGAGCCACACTTGAGCAGGGGGAGGGGTGGAGGAAGAGAGAGAGAGTGAGAGAGAATCTCAAGCAGATCCATGCTGACACAGTCTGATGCAGGGGTCAATATACTGACCCTGAGATCATGACCTGAGCTGAAATCAAGAGTCAGATTTTTAACTGACTGAGCCACCCAAGGGCCCCTGGGAAAATCCCATTTTATTTAGGATGCAGTGGAAAATGGACCCAAATACTGCTTAAAATGTTGTTTGGTATGAATTAGAGCACTTTAGGGAGCCTAATTGCTGTGTAGAAGGCTGGACAAAGATATATTTCAGACTTTGAAGTCTGCCAGTCAATCCTGGATCAAATTGATATTATTACCCTTAATGATGGTATTTCCACTTTATGGTTCTAAATCAGCACACAGATGTATTTTGAGAGATTATAGTGGTTTGGTAGGAGCTGTTAACTTTTATAAATGTATTGAACACAATTTTTGCCTGCAACATTTATAACATATCATGTATAATACCTGTAAATATGGTTAATACATCTTAAATAGAAAAGGTTAATAAATGAATTGACAAGATTTGGTATCAGAACACCAAGTAGACTAAGGTATTATTATGTAAGCCACATGATTATAGAGGACATCCTCACATTTTGGTAGCAGTGTATAACAGACAAAAATCTATATTATCTCTTTTTCCCTGAAGAAAATAGAACTTCAAATTAGCTGATGTGAAGGTTTGGTATCTTGATGGGGCTCTGCTTTGTCATTGTCCTTGGTGTGTTCTCTAAAGTGCACAGGAAAATTCTCTTCTGAATACAGAATGAAGTAAGGTGTTAGCACAGTCTTGTAGAGACTTAAGTCTTCTAATATCTAGAATAGAATTGAAGGGTAGGAAGAACTTGGCTGAATGAATACAGGTCTGGTACTTGGAGAAAATGAAATAAAAAAGCAAAAGTATGAGAATACTGAGGCCCTGTATGTGTAGCAAGTATTTGCCTTGGGTGACGATACTTTTTCTAAATTCTGCTTGTGTGGCTTCTAATTCAGGATAGGATCTTCTTTGAAGCTTTAAACAATAAATAGAGACTAAATTCAGCTATAACTCGAGCCCTGTGACCTTTGTCCACGGATTCAGTTCAATCTTATAAATCAGAAATTCAAATGTCAAATCACCCATGATTTATCCAGCTCTGAATACTGGCATTTAGAAACCCATCCTGTCTCATTCTAGAGGTGAATTTTTGGTCAGTGGGAGGCCTATTCTCAGAAGCCTATCTAGTCTGAGAATATACATACACTTGCCTTATATAATTTTTAAAAAGAAGAATGGGGACTTTCTTTGATAGCACCTTAGTTTACATGAGCGAAGGTACTGAAAGTCTTTGATATGAGAAAACTTCTTAGACTAGGTTTCCTACAGAGAGACTGATTCAATGAGAAACTATTTACCTAAGCCAGAAATACTTTATAGTTTACTGTGAAAATTTGTATTAGATATAGGTAAGAGACAGTGTCATGTTTAGTTATGAGCAGAGATATTTGGAAACAAATTGCACCATAGGACAAAAGAGGGTATATTAACGGGGCTGTCATTTAGACAAGTCCATTGATAGGGTGAGATTTTCATTTCAGCAAGCCTTGTGGTCAGGACAAAAGGTTCATTTGGGGACAATAACCTTAAACTGAAGGAACTGGCACTAGTTCTAAGCTTTAGCTAATATATTAACAGAGACAGGAAACTGTCCATACCTTCTTATTCCTTAGTGAATTGAACAAAGGAATGAAGCATGTTCTCAGCTGATAAGTGAAGCTTATGGATGGGGATAAGGCAGGCTCTGCCTCTGTGTAGGAATCTGAACTCTCAGCAAGCTCGTGGTCACCTGAGGATCTTTTTTTGGGGGGAGGGGTAGGAATCTAGCAGATACAAATATATGCTTCTGAGACAATAATACAAAGTATTCCCCTATTTATAGGAGACATTCAAAAGAATCCTGTTTGTTTTGAATAGTACTTATTTATTAATTTCTCTTGGGGTGGTAGAAACCAGTATTGTGCGTATGTAGTGTCCAGATGTCTGCATGGTGATGTGACCTTTAATCCGGAAGGTCTTTATCTCTTTATACCAGCATTGAATGAGATTCCACATACTTAACTATGCACGTTGTTGCCAAGTCTTCCTTTACTCTTGACCTTAAGGTTTCTTAAAGATCAGCTTTTTCTCTTAGCCACTCTTGTGGTTCCTTGCAGGAACTCTCTTAGCCTGTCTGCCTACACACAATACTCAACTGTTTTTATTCTGTGGTCCTGACACTACATTGATAGTGGGGACATTGATTCTGTTGTTATTACATCCCTTACACTGATTTGGGGCTCTGATATTCCCCCTCTTTACTGGGATTCAATTGGAGAGACGTAGTCACAGTATATCTGGTTCTTTCTTTGGAGCTGTAATAGGTACTGATTATTTTAACTTCAAATAACAAAAATCCTAATTAACAGTGGTTAAAACAATTAATTATCTCACCCAACAAGAGAAATGGAGATGCAGGTCAGTACTGGCATAGCAGCTTAACTCTATAACCAAGAATTCATCTTCCTGATATATTTCTACTTCATTACCCTTACTGTTGGTTTTTGTCATTGTATCTGTCACCATTGTGCTTCTCATGTTCACACAATTGATTGCCACAACTCCAGGTGTCATATCCATGGTTAAGATGGGGGAAAAGGAGTAGTATCAATTAGGCTCTATTTTATCAGAAAAACAAAAGCTTTCTCAGAAGCTTCCCCAGGAAATTTCTCTTACACCACATTGTCCGGAACCATACCATACATGCCAAGATCTATGTCTAGAATTAGCAAGTGAGACTAGAAAAGTAAGTATTTGGACTTTAATCCTTTATAGTTGAATGCTGCAAGGAAATTGGGGGTTAAGAACATTCTTGGGCTATCCAACTACCAATATCTGGCTTAAGGACTTGTGAATATCTAAGTTCTCATTTTTCTTCTCTCTTGATTCCCCATAATTCCACAAAATTTTATATAGTCTTTCTAGGACAGATATTGATTGGCTTATTCAATATCCATTTCCAATAATTTTTTTCATTGCTTTCCACTAATCTATAGGTTAAGGATATGTAAATGCTTTATTTCTCAGCTTCTCTTGCTTTTAGGGGTGGTCATGTGACCTGGTTCTAGGCAGTCTGTTGTGTATGTGGCTTCTCTCTCTCCCTTTCCCCACCTCCCTCCAAAACAGGGACAAACACCAGAGAAAGCTTTTTATCTTTGTTATTCTCCTCTTTTCCTGTATGGTACATAGCCTTGATGCCTGGAGGTGCAGCTACCATCTTGGAGCAAAATAAGGAGAACAAGATGATGGAACCAAAAGAATGAGTCTGGGACATAATTACACAGTGGAGCCCCTGCATCAGACCTGAAGAGTCTGCCTGTGAACTTTTCATATGAGACTAATATATTCCTACCTATTTAAAACAATGATAGAGTTTTCTGCTACTTGCAGCCAAATGTAATCCTAACTTATATAGGTGAGAAACCATGTTTTTATATCATGTAGTTCTCCCAAATGTATTGTCTTTGCCAGAGCTGTCCCCATTCTCCTTAAAAGTCCTGATTTTCAAAATTCAAAACCAAGAAAACAATCTATTTTCTTTAACATTTTTAGGTATCATAAAATAATGCCACACAGTTTATTAAAATGGCGAAAGGATATATAAGGTAAAAGGAAATTATAGGGGGGAATGTCTTGATAATTATAAAACATATCTTACCATACTTTTAGGTACACAAAATCACATCCAAACTAGGCCAAGGCAGAGAATTTATTGGATGGCTGCAGGTACATCTCATGGATCTACGAATAATAAGTATAGCTGAACCTCACTATGGATTAGAACCAGGAATTGGAAAGCTATTAGGAATCAGTGTAGTCGTTCTCCCCTCCTTCTCTGCACACACAATTTCTGATGGTCTGTTTTATTTTTATCTCTTGGCATTATCTTTTTCCGCTTCTCTGTGCACAAAGAAGAAATTAGTCACTTCAGTCTTACCAGTTCCAATGCAAATTAAGATTAGCATCTCGTTTTAAAAGTTTTCTGGAGAAAGAATCTAATTGGTCCAATTTTGTTTGTGTGTCCATCTTTAAGCCAATTAATGATCAAGGGGATAGGGCCAAATGGCTTAGAAATTCTTAGGAGCTAAGGGAGAATACTCTTTTGAGAAGGAGCCGTGTGTGTGTGTGTGTGTTTGTGTGTGTGTGTGTGTGTGTGTAGCAGTAGTAAGAAATAATGGACATCTTTTCTCTTCTGCTGATATCCTATTCTGAAAGGTAAATCAAATTAATGATTTATTCATTCTACAAACATTGATATTACTTGTTTCTTCCTTTACTTTCTCTCTCAGAGGATGTCAGTACCATTTATCTCATTGCCCATATCATAAACCTTTACATAACCAATATCATTACAATAGCTAACATTTATTGCGAATATGTACTTTGCGATAGGTATTCTACATGCTTTATTTTATTAATTGATTTTCTACATGCATTATATTAAATTTAACCTTGCAACATCCCTACAAGTAGGTATTATCTATTTTATAAGCAAACATGTCTCTTGGATTACAGTAACCTTCTATCTCCCTAACTCTGGTCACACCTCTCACAACCATTTTTTTTAAACCTGGTATTCAGTAGTATTTCTAAAATATAAATCTAATTACATTATTTTATCACTTTAAACCTTCTATGGTTCCCTTCGGATAAAGTCCAAATTCCTTTGAGTGATATATAAAGTCTTTTATGATCTACACACCCTTCCCTTCTTTGCCATCTTCCATCCTCATCTCTCTGAGACCTGCACCTCACACTCTGTCTGCAAGCCATGAAGATTATTTGAAATTCTTACCAGTTCATTTCTTATCTCTGTACAACCCTCTAGCTATTCTCAGAGCTGATGCCTACACATTACCCACACTCAGGATTCAGCTTAGATGTTACCCTATCCAGAAGCCTTCTTGAATGAATTAAGGTGCCCTTTCTTTGTAATTCTCTATTTCTCAGTGCTTTCTTCCTATACTTATTACACTATGTTGAATTATTATTCTGTCTCTCACACTTGTTGGTAAAGTTCTTGAGTGGAGGGATTATATCTGATAATCCCTATTATCAGACCATTGGGTGACCATAACACCATAGGGTGTTGAAAACCCTATGATTAGTGCATTGCTTGGTGTATTGTAGTTGGTCAGCAAATATTTGTTAAATGAATATATCTTCATAAGTCTAGAAGAATTTGAAAAGCTACCTGGACACAAATGAATACTCAGCATTTCTTGTTTAGTGAATGGATTATTCTGATAGCCATTCTCCTTATCCCTATTCTTTTGGCTTATGGTTTATAAAAATTGAGCAGATAAAATTGATAAAATTAACTGAGAAAACATATTGCAAAATAAGAAAGTGATAAGGCAAAGGAAGTAATAATGTGAGATTGGGGGAGAAAAAGCAAAGAACTGAATTTTTTCCCAGAGCTTATTTAATTCAATGTGCTGGGGATCCCTGGGTGGCTCAGTGGTTTAGCGCCTGCCTTTGGCCCAGGGCGCGATCCTGGAGTCCTGGGATCGAGTCCCGCGTCGGGCTCCCTGCATGGAGCCTGCTTCTCCCTCCTCCTGTGCCTCTGCCTCTCTCTCTCTCTCTCTCTCTCTCTCTCTGTGTCTATCATGAATAAATAAATCTTCAAAAAAAATTTAATTCAATGTACTTGTTGGTAAAATCTAATCCTTACAATAATTGTTTGAGATTGAGATGTTATGCCTGTAGTAAAGTCAGGAAAATTAAAGACCAGATTAGAGCAAAATAAACTGAATGATTATACAACAAATTCTCTACAGAGGAGAAGCAAATAAAAGAAATTAAAATCAACTTTAGAAAATATCATAAAGAATACGTGAGAGTAAGCCAACCTGCACCCTAATTGATTCTTTTGCTGGGTCTGGGTTTCTTTATCAGCCTTCTAGCGTCTTCTTTCACAGCTACTTCCCTCGCTCTCATCCACTTTGGATCTAGGAATACTTCATTCCTCATACCAAAATAAATTTCACCTTCTTCCTCAAGCTTTGTCTCACTTAACTTTCTTCTTGAGCGAAACTTGCTTCTTTAGACCTGCTTTCTTATTTAGCTAAACTTTTTCGAGCCCAGCAAAGCACCTGACTTTTCTTTCAGGGAACTGTAAGCAACACAGCAGCAAATATCAATACATGCTATTATTGTAGATCACGCCGGGGGTAAAAAAAAAAAAAAAAAAAAAAAAAAAAAAAAAAAAAAAGTAAAATCCTTAACACGGAGACTATTTAAGATACCATATTCTTCGCAATGAGAACACCTGGAGTCATTTTCAAGTTCTACAATTTCCTACTTCTTTCCAGTTGAGTCAAGTCTCTAAACTTTAAGTCTCTTAATACTGAAAAGATAATACTGTTAAGAGTCTCCTATCTACCTACTCGAGGATTTCTGCGAGGACTAAACAGATGAAGTATGTGGAAAACGCCTCACAAACATTTGGTTAAACTTTGTAAAAGGTCTATACCTGGCTACGAACGACACTGCATGAACAAGTCGGGTTCCCGGGCTGAGGAAACGCAGGCGGCTGGTCTCTAGGGAGAGGAAGCCAAGCGTTACTACGTGACGTCATCACCCCGCGCCGGCCGCGCCGGCCGCGACGGCTTCCGGGCTGGGCTTAAAGCTCTGTTCCGCGCTATGGGGTGTTGGCAGCGTTTGCTGCATTTTGGTGGGGTAACGCTTCGGGCTGGTGGCGGGGCCGGCGTCCCGCTTGGGGGAAGCCGAGTGTTGGTTTGTGGGCGCCAGGTTCGTGGTGCTGCAGGCCGGGGGGAGGCGGGGGGGACGGAGATGCGAGGGCGGCAGGGCCGCAGGTGCGCAGGCATAACCTCCGGGCGAGCGCTCGCCTCAGACCTTAACGGGCCCCCGCCAGCCGGCGGCGAAGTGAGACCCCAGTTGTCTGGGCGTCTCCACTCTCCAAGCAGGCCCCCATAGGACCGGGCCGGGGCGTGGCGGGCATGACGGATGCCTAGAACGTGGATGTGAGACTCGTGCATTGCTTTCTCTATTTAGAAAATGGGTTAAAGAGAAGGAAACACGTGGAGGATTTAACTCCGTAAAGAGGCAGTTTATTAACTTTGCGTTTTTTTTAACGTCCTAGCAGATACATTTCAGCTTAAACAGTGTATTTCCACGACTGTGATCAGTAGCAGTAAGTAGATAGCACGAGAGACCTACCTAATGGAGATCAGCAGAATTAGCCTAGAAAAGCAAGCCCTTTTCAAGACTGATTTTCTACTTTAACAGCATGCTAATAGTGATGGCTTATTTTAAAACTTTTTTTTTTAAGTTGTCTGGAGCTGACAGTGAGGCCCTAAAACAAAGAAGAACACAAATCATGTCCCGAGGACTTCCAAAGCAGAAACCAATAGAAGGTGTAAAGCAAGTTATAGTTGTGGCTTCTGGAAAAGGTGGAGTTGGAAAGTCTACTACAGCAGGTATTATAGGATATTCTGATCTCAGAAATTTATGCCAACTGGCAAGTGCTCAGCATTAAAAGGATGGTTTTGATTTTTAGAGTTATTTGTGAAATTCCCAATCGCTGATTCCGTGGTATCAGGAGTTAGTAGTGATGAGGAGCTTAGATTTACAGTTCAAAAAAACTAGGTACAGATGGCCCAGGTCTTTGACCCCTTAACTGAGGAAAAGGTGGTCACATTGCCCATCAGATCTTCAGTTTACTTAACTGTAAAATGGTAATGATGATAAGGTTTTTCATAGGGTGGGCATGTAAATTAAACAAAGAGGAACACAGGCAGGAAGGGGGCAGGGGGGAAGGACTGGGAGTACCCTTAAGCAGGTTGCCTGCTGGGCGTGGAGCCGGATCCTGCGTTCTATCCCAGAACCGCAAGATCATGACCCAAGCCCAAATCGAGAGCTGGCTGCTTAACCGGCGGCTACTCACTTGCCCCAGAAATTTTTTATTTCTAGGAAGATGGTTCCAGTATAATTATGTAAAAGGGTAATGGCTTCCCTTGTTCCGATCCTGCACAACAGAAGTAACTTGTATTATTAATTGGGAGTAATAAAACACTTAAAAAAAAGATATTTATTTTAGAGAGAGACAGAGAACATGATTTAGAGGGGCAGAGGGGAGGGAGAGAATCTCAAGTAGACTCCACACGGAGTGCAGAGCCCAACTCAGGGCTGGATCTCAACCCTGAGATCCCAACCTGAGCCAAAATCAAGTGTTGGGTGCTTAACTGACTGCACCACCCAGGCACCCTTGGAGTCATCTTATTGCTGCCTTGTTATTTAACATTCAGTCATTTCAGTAGGAATGGCTGCTAATTCAGATCTCTATCCCGTTTATCGTTTGCACATGATTTTAAAAAAATGACTATCTTTACCATATTTAGTTGTTGATTTGGTGTAGTTCTAGACTGACAAGATATTTTATTTATTATTTATTTATTTATTTATTTTCTGACAAGATATTTTAAATTAAAAATATTTTTCAGACTATTAAAGTTGGGAGATATACGTGCCATGAAATTCTTCACTTCCACTGAAATCAATGACATTTTGAAATAGGGGCTAGTACAGAGTTCTGTGACTAAAGATCTTGTGTTTGTTTAAAGCTATTTTTAGTAATTTCCCAGTATAGCAGTTTTATGGTTGTAAAATCAACTACAAATCCAACTGTATAGTTTATTAGCTCAATTTTTTTCTCACTTTGACCTGAAGGTAATTGTGGAAGAGTGTTTCAGATATTTTAAATAAAATAAGATTTACCAAGTATTATAGTTATAATAGACCTCTAATGTTTTTACTACTTGATACTATATTATTATTATTATTGAAAGATTTTATTTATTTATTCATGAGAGATACAGAGAGAGAGGCAGAGACACAGGCAGAGGGAGAAGCAGGCTCCATGCAGGGAGCCCGATGCAGGACTCGATCCCAGGACTCTGGGATCACACCCTGAGCCAAAAGCAGATGCTCAACTGCGGAGCCACCCAGGTGTCCCAACAGATACTGTATTATTATTAAAAAATGATTAGTGATTGTTTCTAATGAATTAATGCTATATGCAGCCATTTTTACTTTCTTTCCTAAGGGGCTATAATCCATCTATTTAATATTTTGTAAAATTTAGAATCTTTTAGTCTTTGGTTCTAGAATCCACCTCTTCTTGTTTTTTGAAAATTCAGAGTACATTTATTTGTTTTCAGTAATGTGAATTCCTTTGCATGCTCTGTGATTACTGGAACTGGTTAAAGATAAAAGTATTTTCATGATGCTATCCTGAAGTTACTTGAATTTTATGCAGTATAATTTGTTGAATCTGTAGGCTAATGCTTGTTTAAAACATTATTTTTGTTTAGCAGATCATCTATTGCCATGGAATGTGGCAGCATTTAAATAGGAAAATATATGAGAAAATTTACAGTTGTGACACATAGTAGATGTTTCTGCAAATGCCCCTTCCTTGTTTTTTTTTTTAATTTGTTAGCATTATACCATCTGTCCAAAACAATTGACCTTTACTTTTTTCTAACAGTTCTATCTGTATACATAAGCCTTAGAAAGATTTCTTTCCCATATATGTGTGTGTTATATATATATATTTTTTTTGTTCTGAACTATCTCAAAATTCTTCCCATTTGAATATGCGTACTAGAGATATTTTCAGTTAGAATGATGATACATGGTTAATACAAACATGCTTTGTGATTCCATTGTGTAAACTGAGAAGACTCTGACAATGAAATGAAGTATTCTCTAAAAGTTTCTGTTTAATAGACTGTTTAACCTATGATGTACCTGAAATTCAGCATTATTTTATAATTTATAAAAATTAATCTGTCAAGTGCCATATCCTAGGCTAAGTATTTTATATGAGTATTTCATTTAATTCTCAAAACCGTTATGAAATAGGAATTATCCTCATTTTATAGAGGAGGAAAATAGATTTAGGGTAAAATATCCTACTCAAGGTTATGTAATAGAAGGTGGCAGAACTAGAATTTGAACCAGGTCTGCCTTGAAAATTTGTGCTCTTAACTACTTTAAAGGAAACCATCTCAGCATCATTTATAACATTGTTCTATTAAAGAAATGTGATTCACAGTATGAGAGTCTATCAGTCTTGGAAATTTCTTCATCTCAGATGAAGGTTCCTTTGGACCTTTCTTCATCTCAGATGTAGCATATCTCTGTTGCTGGGCTAAAGGTGGTTTTGGGACTACTTTCCTTCTTTATGTCTTTAGGATTCACTTGCAATTGACAGTTTTGGGAACATGTTTTACTGCCTTACCTTTGACTCTCTTCCTTTTCCTCTGCACAGTGGTCCAGTCTTTCATATGGGGATATTTGTGAGTTAGGTATTTGAAATTCCTGCATTATCAGCATTTATTCTTAAAAGGCAAGAATATCATACACATTTTTATTTATTAAAAAGGTACATACTTTTTCTGCAGAATGTTTTTGAAAATAATTGAACTGTATATATCAGTAACATTTTATTTACTTGTTTGTTTATTTATTTATTTATATCTTTATTTTTTAAAAGATTTTATTTATTTATTCATGAGAGACACACAGAGGCAGAGACACAGGCAGAGGGAGAAACAGGCTCCTCGCAGGGAGCCTGACGTGGGACTCAATCCCGGGTCTCCAGGATCACACCCCGGGCTGCAGGCAGTGCTAAACCGCAGTGCCACCGAGGCTGCCCATAACATTTTTTTTTAAAAACTAAGTAGATTATTTAAACAAAATGTAAAAGATTATAAAAATGAATTATTTAAAATGTTAATTATAGGGCAGGAATATATTGCTTATGTTGGAATATTACTATCTTTTTTTGTCTTTTTTACTTTCTGTATTCTCTCCATGTTTTTGTTTTTTTACAAGTAAAAGGAGATATTAAAAATTTCTGTGCTTTGGCTATTACCTTGAAAATACTAAAAGGCAAACTGAATTTTAGTAGAAGGAAAGTTACTAAATTTTTTTTTTAAGTCACTAAATTTAATTACCTTTTGTTTCTTACAGTGAACCTTGCACTTGGACTAGCAGCGAATGATTCGGTAGGTTAATTACAATTATTACCTGATTAAAATGTTTTTTAAAGAAATGATAAAGAGCATATTTTCATTTACTCTGTCAGAGGCTATATATTGTAGCTCTAGTCACTTGCATTTCTTTAAGGAACTAAAAAATCTGCCATAAGTACTGATTACATTTAATGATAATGATGAAAATGGAAGGAGTCAAAGAATTCAGGCAGTGTCTAGAAGGTAGAGAAGGCAAGGAAATGGATTTCTTTAGTGCTTCCAAAAGATGTGTAATTCTGCCAACACCTTAATTTTAGCTCATTGAAACCCATTTTGGACTTCTATGATAATTTCTTACAGCAGAAGTAGGAAATAAATATGGATGGGAAGTCAATTATCTTAGTTCTTAAATTTCCAAAAATGTCTTTATTTTGCCTTCGTATTTGATTTGACTTTGATTTCACTAAATGTAGAATTCCAGGTTCAAAATAATTGCATCTCTGAATGTTGTAAACAACATTCCTTTTTATTCTCACATGCTAAATGAAATGTCTGATGCTAGTCTGATTCATATTGCTTTGTAATAACCTGTGTTTTTCCCCTCAAAGCTTTTAGAGTTTTCTTTATTTCTTTTAAATTTAAAAATGTTACAAATATGTGTCCAATTGGTGACTTTAAAATTTTTTGCCTGCTTGGAAATTAACTAGGCAATATGAAGGTTTGAAATTTCTTCCTTGTTGTGTTTTTCTGTCTCCAGAAACCTATTAAATGGATATTAACACTTTATGCTTGTTAAATTTTCTCTCATGTTCTCCATCTCCTTGTCTTTGCTGTATGTTTTGGAAGATGTCTTAGACTATTTTCCACACTGCTTTGTTGGGTTTTAGTTGTTATTTAGCCCTTCTGATTTTTATTTTTAAATTCAGAGATTGTATTTTTTCCAGTTTTCTAGAACTCTTATTTTACAAACACTGGAAAAACAATGGCTGTATCATTTATTTAAATATCTCTAAGGATGCTAATTAAAATTAATAAAAAATTGTTCCTTTTAGTGCTCTCTATTTATTTACCATGGTGGTTCTTATAATGTGGTCTTCAGAGCAGTAGAATCATCATCTCCTGGGAACTTGTTAGACATACAAAATCTTGAGCCCATCCTAAACCTACTAAATTAGAAACCATGAGGGTGGAATCCCGCAATCGTGTGTGTGTGTGTGTGTGTGTGTGTGTGTGTGTAAAAATACAACCTATTTTTAATTTAATTTTTTTCCCCTTGTTGTTTCAGTGGGAATTTGGAGCAAAGAGAGATAATCATGTATTTAGGCAACCTTATTGAAGTAAGAGCCAGTAATACATTTTTAAAAATAATTTTTAAAAAATTATACTTAATTACCTTGAGGAAGAGACCTCATTTTCCTTAAAGAAGGGAGGAAACAAGGAAGATCCAATGGATGGGAAAGGTAGATACTTTGTAGGTGTGAGGATCTTTTAAATTGGTTATTTCAGCCAAAGCTTTGAATCTTAAGTCAGTGTGAAACACTATGTAATAAAGAGATCAAAGGAGGAAAAGAATAGTTCAAAAGGGGTTGATTCCCTCATGTTAAATATTGCTAGTCTTGCTAGCTCAGAAACTTATTTTTCTTCCTCTTTTTTTTAAAATAAATTTATTTTTTATTGGTGTTCAATTTGTCAACATGCAGAATAACACCCAGTGCTCATCCCGTCAAGTGCCCACCTCAGTGCCCACCCAGTCACCGCCCCCCCCACCCCCCACCTCCCCTTCCACTACCCTTAGTTCGTTTCCCAGAGTTAGGAGTCTTTCATGTTCTGTCTCCCTTTCTGATATTTCCCACTTATTTTTTCTCCTTTCCCCTTTATTCCCTTTCACTATTTTTTATATGCCCCAAATGAATGAGACCATATAATGTTTGACCTTCTCCGATTGACTTATTTCACTCAGCATAATACCCTCCAGTTCCATCCACGTCGAAGCAAATGGTGGGTTATTTGTCGTTTCTAATGGCTGAGTAACGTTCCATTGTATACATAAACCACATCTTCTTTATCCATTCATCTTTTTTTAAAATTTTTTTATTTTTAATTTTTTTTAAAATTTATTTTTATTGGTGTTCAATTTACCAACATACAGAATAACCCCCAGTGCCCGTCACCCATTCACTCCCACCCCCTGCCCTCCTCCCCTTCTACCCCCCCTAGTTCGTTTCCCAGAGTTAGGAGTGTTTATGTTCTGTCTCCCTTTCTGATATTTCCCACACATTTCTTCTCCCTTCCCTTATATTCCCTTTCACTATTATTTATATTCCCCAAATGAATGAGAACATATAATGTTTGTCCTTCTCCATTGACTTACTTCACTCAGTATAATACCCTCCAGTTCCATCCACGTTGAAGAAAATGGTGGGTATTTGTCATTTCTAATGGCTGAGTAATATTCCATTGTATACATAAAACACATCTTCTTTATCCACTCATCTTTCAATGGATACCGAGGCTCCTTCCACAGTTTGGCTATTGTGGCCATTGCCGCTATAAACATCGGGAATAAATCCTGCTTGGTTATGGTGAATAATCTTCTTAATCTTCTTAATGTACTGTTGTATCCTATTGGCTAGTATCTTGTTGAGAATTTTTGCATCCATGTTCATCAGGGATATTGGTCTATAATTCTTCTTTTTGGTGGGGTCTTTGTCTGGTTTTGGAATTAAGGTGATGCTGGCCTCATAGAACGAGTTTGGAAGTACTCCATCTCTTTCTATCTTTCCAGACAGCTTTAGTAGAATAGGTATGGTTTCTTCTTTAAATGTTTGATAGAATTCCTCAGGGAAGCCATCTGGCCCTGGACTTCTGTGTCTTGGGAGGTTTTTGATGACTGCTTCAATTTCCTCCCTGGTTATTGGCCTGTTCAGGTTTTTTGTTTCTTCCTGTTGCAGTTTTGGTAGTTTGTGGTTTTCCAGAAATGCGTCCATTTCTTCTAGATTGCCTAATTTATTGGTGTATAGCTGTTCATAGTATGTTTTTAAAATCGTTTGTATTTCCTTGGTGTTGGTAATGATCTCTCCTTTCTCATTCATGATTTTATTAATATGAGTCTTCTCTCTCTTCTTTTTAATAAGGCTGGCTAATGGTTTATATATCTTATTAATTCTTTCAAAGAACCAACTCCTGGTTCTGTTGATCTGTTCCACAGTTCTTCTGGTCTCGATTTCGTTGAGTTCTGCTCGAATCTTTATTAACTCTCTTCTTCTCCTGGGTGTAGGATCTATTTGCTGTTTTTTCTCTAGCTCCTTTATGTGTTAGGTTAGCTTTTGTATTTGAGTTCTTTCCAGTTTTTGAATGGTTGCTTGTATTGCGATGTATTTCCCCCTCAGGTCTGCTTTTGCTGCATCCCAAAGATTTTGAACAGTTGTATCTTCATTCTCATTAGTTTCCATGAATCTTTTTAATTTTTCGTTAATTTCCTGGTTGACCCTTTCTTTTTTTTTTTTTTAATTTTTTTTTTTTAAATTTATTTTATGATAGTTACAGAGAGAGAGAGAGACAGAGACACAGGCAGAGGGAGAAGCAGGCTCCACGCACCGGGAGCCTGACGTGGGATTCGATCCAGGGTCTCCCGGATCGCGCCCTGGGCCAAAGGCAGGCGCCAAACCGCTGCGCCACCCAGGGATCCCCCTGGTTGACCCTTTCATCTTTTAGCAGGATGGTCCTTAACCTCCACGTGTTTGAGGTCCTTCCCAACTTCTTGTTGTGATTTAGTTCTAATTTCAAGGCATTATGGTCCGAGAATACGCAGGGGACGATCCTAATCTTTTGGTATCGGTTCAGACCCGATTTGTGACCCAGTATGTGGTCTATTCTGGAGAAAGTTCCATGTGCAATTGAGAAGAATGTGTATTCATTTGCGTTTGGATGTAAAGTTCTGTAGATATCTGTGAAATCCATCTGGTCCAGTGTCTCATTTAAAGCTCTCGTTTCTTTGGAGATGTTGTGCTTAGAAGACCTATCGAGTGTAGAAAGCACTAGATTGAAGTCACCAAGTATAAGTGTATTATTATCTAAGTATGTCTCAACTTTGGTTATTAATTTATTGATATATTTGGCAGCTCCCACATTCAGGGCATATATATTGAGGATTGTTAAGTCCTCTTGTTGGATAGATCCTTTAAGTATGGTATAGTGTCCCTCTTCATCTCTCACTACAGTCTTCGGGATAAATTTTAGTTTATCTGATATAAGGATGGCTACCCCTGCTTTCTTTTGAGGACCATTCGAATGGTAAATGGTTCTCCAACCTTTTATTTTCAGGCTGTAGGTGTCCTTATGTCTAAAATGCATCTCTTGTAGACAGCAAATAAATGAGTCCTGCTTTTTTATCCAATCTGAAACCCTGCGCCTTTTGATGGGGTCATTAAGCCCATTCACGTGCAGAGTTACTATTTTAAGATATGAGTTTGGTGTCATCATGATACCTATTCAGTCCTTGTTTTTGTGGGTTGTCCCACTGAACTTCTTCTTAAAGAGGAATTTTAAGAGTCCCACTTAAAATTTTTTGCAGAGCTGGTTTGGTGGTCACATATTCTTTCAGTTCCTGCCTGTCTTGGAAGCTCTTTATCTCTCCTTCCATTTTGAATGAGAGCCTTGTTGGATAAAGTATTCTTGGTTGCATGTTCTTCTCACTTAGGACCCTGAATATATCCTGCCAGCCCTTTCTGGCCTGCCAGGTCTCTGTGGAGAGGTCTGCTGTTAATCTGATATTCCTCCCCAGATAAGTTAGGGACTTCTTGTCTCTTGTTGCTTTAAGGATCTTCTCTTTATCTTTGGAATTTGCAAGTTTCACTATTAAATGTCGAGGTGTTGAACGGTTTTTATTGATTTTAGGGGGGGGGGGAATCTCTCTATTTCCTGGCTCTGAATGCCTGTTTCCCTTCCCAGATTAGGAAAGTTTTCAGCTAGGATTTGTTCAAATACATATTGGCCCTCTGTCCCTTTCGGCGCCCTCGGGAACCCCAATTAAACGTAGGTTTTTCTTCCTCAGGCTGTCACTTATTTCCCTTAATCTATCCTCATTATCTTTTGTTTGTTTCTTTTTTCCTCAGTTTCCCTCTTTGCCATCAACTTGTCTTCTATGTCACTCACTCGTTCTTCCACCTCGTTAAGCCTCGTCGTTAGGACCTCTAGTTTGGATTGCATCTCATTTAAATGATTTTTAATTTCTGCCTGATTAGATCTAAATTCTGCAGTCATGAAGTCTCTTGAGTCCTTTATGCTTTTTTCTAGAGCCACCAGTAGCTTTATAATTGTGCTTCTGAATTGGCTTTCTGACATTGAATTGTAATCCAAAATTTGTAACTCTGTGGGATAGAGGACCATTTCTGATTCTTTCTTTTGAGGCGAGGTTTTCCTTCTAGTCATTTTGCTCAGTGTAGAGTGGCCAAAAACCAGTTGTATTGGGAGAAGGAGAAAAAGAAGAGAAAGAAAGAAAAAGAAAAAAAAAAAGAAAAGAAAGAGAAAAGAAGAGAGAAAAGAAAAAAGAAAAAAAGGGGGGAGCAAACAAATCAAAAAACAAAAAATAAGGGGGAGTGTCCTCTGATTCTTTATACTGTAAATCCTTCAGCTTCCCCTGGAACTTTCCAGGGCTGCTTGGTCAATAATTTGTTTTTCCCCTGTCAGTCTAGCTGGTCTTCAGGGGGAGGGGCCTGCTGTGCTGATTTTCAGGTATTTGGGGGAGCTGCACAGCCCCCTGCCTGGTGCAGGGCTCAGTGAAAGATTTTTAAGCTGTTTATCCGGTGAGGCCACTGTGAGGCTCAGTGGGGGTTGTTTATCCGGTAAGGCCCCAGGAGGAACAACAGTGGCTGCGGCCAGCTCTGGAGCCCTGGATTCAGCTCCTGCAGTAACTAGGGAGCTCTCAGTCTGTAGGGGCCTGTATGCCACGGGGGCGGGGCTGCTGATCTCAGCTCGGGGCAGGAGTGTCCTTGCTGTCCTGTGCCCTCCTGACTTCTGCCTGTCCCGGGGGGAGCGCCGGATCCTAGGCTGTGTCCCCGGGGCCCTGTGCTCCCCGGGCCTGCGCTGTTGGATTCCTGTTCCCGGCCATGCAGCCCCCTCTGCGCGGGCCTCTGAGCCGCCGCCGAGCTGCTCCCGGGTCCAGCCAGGCTCTGGCTGGCACTGCTGCCCTTTAGGGAGCTTGCTCGGGGGTGTGGCGGGCTCTCCCCTGGGCGCAGGTGTCTGTTAGTGTCCCAGGGAGCCCGAGGGCATCCCCGCCCTCCTGGGTCCTGCTCTAACTCCCTGCGGGCCCCTTTCCGCGGGGAAGGTTGGTGCAGCTCCTGCTCCTCCGGGACGGGGCTCTCCTGTCCTGGGGACACTCGCCCCGGCCTCAGCCCGGCTCCTCGCGGGGCCCCTCCCCCTTGGAGACCTTTTGTTTCTTTATCTCTTTTTCCCCCGTCTTCCTACCTTGATAGAAGCACGAATTCTTCTCACTGTAGCGTTTCAGCTGTTCTCTCTTTAAATCCCAGGCCGAGGGATCCCTGGGTGGCGCAGTGGTTTGGCGCTTGCCTTTGGCCCAGGGCGCGATCCTGGAGACCCAGGATCGAGTCCCACATCAGGCTCCCGGTGCATGGAGCCTGCTTCTCCCTCTGCCTGTGTCTCTGCCTCTCTCTCTCTCTCTGTGACTATCATAAATAAATAAAAATAAAAAAAAAATTTAAAAAAAAAAAAAAATAAATCCCAGGCCGAATTCGTAGATTTTCAGGATTATTTGAAGGTTATCTAGGTAATTTGGTGGGGACAGGTGACTTGGGGACCCTACTCTTCTGCCATCTTGCCCCGCCCTCTACTTTTTTTTCTTCTTTTGGGGAGCAGGATTCAGGGCAGATCCATCTTTTTAGTGCTTTATATGTATGACAGGGAATTTGGCAACAAGAAAGGAAAAACAGTAACACTTTTCCCGGCTCATTTCTTCAGAAGCCTTTAGTATCCTTAAGTGTTTTCCACCATGTTTGTGAAATCTTCCTTAGGAAGGTCTTTAGTATTCTGTGATCTTGATGAAAGTGTTTTTTTGTTTTTCATTTCTTGACTTTTTTTTTTTTTTTTTTAAGCAAAGGTAGTGTTTTTGATGTTTGAACTAGCATGTTTGGCTTAAACTGTGTTCTGCCAGAGGACAGCTTGCATATAGAAAAGAAGAGCTGTATGTGCTCTATATGATTTATACATATCTGGCATTGTTTTATACCCTGTATTTCCCAAATTAAGGTTTTATTAATATTACACTTATTTGGAGGACATGTTTGGTCCTTTGGGGGAACTCATGGTTCCTCCCAGCTCTTCTGTTTGCCTGAGTAGATATAGATGGCCAGGGTATGTCACTTGATAGGGTTAAAACCTCCAGTTAGGATGGTGTCTTTGGAGCCTTTCCAGTGATTCATTCCCAGGGAGACTTAATTCTGTGGAGTTTGTATTGTAAAAGGGGTCTCTGATTTGCTTTTCTGTAGGCCAACTTTATTTAAGACTTTGCTAATTCTTACTTCCTTTCTTTTCCATGGGTTAGTGCTTGCCCCTTTTCAGCATTGGATGGGAAGATATAGATCCAGGAAAGGGAAACAGGCCCAGGAAGCTATTCGTTTTACTTTTTATATTCATCTTATTAATGTTTAAACTAGATTATATAAACCCCAGGGGTATGTGTAAGATAGTCCATTGGGATGTGGGAGGGAAATTTTTTTTTCATTTGTATTAATTTTTATCTTTTAAAATTAATGTTTTTATGTATGCTTTATGATTTATATTAGTATACATATATAGTATATGTAGTAGCTACAATGTAATTTATAAACAAATATACTAACATGTATAGGGGATATATGCTTAAACATTTTTTACTGCTTTGAAGTGCATGATCAGAAAATTTCAGATGTCATTAGCCTAGGCAAAAGGAATTTCTGGGTTGGATCATATGCCCAGTTTAAAAGAAGACTACTTTGTAGATTGAAGTAAAGGCCTTACAGGAATAGGGTATGGATTTTCCCTTTTGCTTGTCTTACGTACTTTCCTTTGGGGACGTAGAAGGTAATATTGCAGAGCAGAGTTTGGGATCATGTGTACCATGGATCTAAATATTGCATCCAGTGGTTTGGTGGAGCTGGCACATTCTCATTTATGAGGGCCAATGTTAAAATTTTGGGAATTTGGAATTAGTTGATATCATGTTGCTACCAGAAAAATAGACCATGGTGGAAGTATTTAAACCGTGGAAATTGGCAAATATTGAAAATCAGACACCACACCCCACCTGGAGCCACTTGTTAAACATTTCCCAGCACACCACAGATCATATATATTGACAATTTTTTGATTTTTCTTTTTTCAGTCTTTATTATTATTATTATTATGATTATTATTATTTTTTAGAGAGGGAGAGGGGCAGGGCATGGGGAGGCACAGAGAGAGAATTTTTTTTTTAAATATATAATTTATTTATTCATGAGACAGAGAGAGAGAGGGAGAGGAATAGGGAGAAGCAGGTTCCATGCAGGGAGCCTGATGTGGAACTCGATCCCGGGACTCCAGGATCACACCCTGGGCCAAAGGTAGGCACTAAACCACTGAGCCACCCAGCGATCTCCACAGAGAGAGAATCTTAAGTAGGCTCCACACCCAACTCAGAGCCCAACTTGAGGCTTGATCTCACAACTCTGAGGTCCTGACCTAAGTAAGCCTAAATCAAACTTGCTTAAGTGACTGAGCCACCCAGGTGTCTCCTTTTTTTCATTTTCTTAACCATATTATGGATCTCATTCTTCTACAGTATTTAAATTTAATAAACAGTTAGAAGAGCACTGAGACTGGGAGAGGGAAATATAAAGACTACCAGAAATCATTGATAAGCTCTATAAGATTCCTAAGTCAGTTCAGTTCATTTTAGTCCAACAAATGAGTACCTATAACACTCATTGCCAGACAACCTGGGATTATAAAGAAAAATAAATGTGTTGTGGGAGTTCACAGTCTGCTAAGACTACATTCACAAGACAGTGTTGTGTCTGGGTATATGTGTTTATACAAGTGTGTAAAAATTTGTGTGTGTGTGTGTATGTTTTGGTGGTGTTTAGATGAATTAGGTTTAATAATCATTTCTTCTGTGAGAAAGTGCTAATTAGGACAACAGTTAAGGTTTTATTGTGCTTGATAACAGAGAGACACATTGTGTGTACTCTTGAAGGTTTTAGAATCTTGTGAACAAAAAAGGAAGATAAATGTCTTAAAATGATGAGATATATTCAAGATCAAATATAGTGGTGTAAAAAGCTACAGGATGAGTAGCTTTTATTCCAGGGAAGGCAGTTTTTTTCCCCCCCCATAGGGCATTTTCATGAACATAATTGTATTTGGTTCTCACAGAAACCTGTAATGCAATGCTGTAGTATTTTTAAAAAAAATTTTTTTATTTTTTTTTTTATGATAGTTATATATATAGAGAGAGAGGCAGAGACACAGGCAGAGGGAGAAGCAGGCTCCATGCACCGGGAGCCCGACGTGGGATTTGATCCCGGGTCTCCAGGATCGCGCCCTGGGCCAAAGACAGGCGCTAAACCGCTGCGCCACCCAGGGATCCCTTTTTTTTTTTTTTTTTAATTTTTTTTTTTTTTTAGCAATGCTGTAGTATTTATCAGTTTTACAAACTATTGATTCTGCCCTATCCTGGCCACATTTTATCCATCAGCAAATACTCTTGTTTCTGTCTCTGCAATGTTTTTCCAATATGTATCTTTTTATTGTCACTATTCCCACTCTCACTAAGGCTCACTGTGAGCCTTACTGTTGGGTTCATTTATTAATTTATACTTCAGTTATTGAGTGCCTATTCTGTCCTATGCACTTTGTTTGGAAGGTACAGAAATGAACGGGACACGTGGTCCCCTGCCTTTGAGGAACTCAGACTAGCAGACCACTGCAGTGGTCAAATCCATTACCTGCTCATGCTCAAATCCATTCAGTGCATAATGCCTGATTACTCTTACTAAAGCACTATTGGAATTACTTCACTCCTTGCTTAGTGTCACTACTGAATGCCTTTGCTGTATGCAGGATCCTCAGTGATCTGGCTGATCTTTGTGTTTTGGCCAACCTGGGTTACTTGAAGTTGCCAATTTGGGGTTGGATATACTACGTTCTTGCTAGCTTACAGCCTTTCTTGTACATTTCTCCTGGAGTATTCTCTTCACCTTTCTTCAGCCTTACATGCCCTGTCTTCCAAGCTGCCATTGATGGCTGTGCTCGATTATATTATGCACAAGGGTGCTTGTCAAGGACGTTGAGTGATGACAGAAATCCAGACTACCCTCTTCTTAGACAACTGCAGGCTGCATTCTTTTTTTTTTTTTTTTTTTTTTTACTTTATTATTTTTAAAAGTAAGCTCTAGACCCAACTTGGGACTTGGGACAAGATCAAGAGTCACATGCTGTACCTCCTCCTGAGCCAGCGAGGCATCCCTGCAGGCTGCATTCTTACTCATACAGAGACACTGTATGAGCCAGCTTTGCCCTAAGGGGCAGCTTAGTGCAGTCCTCCCTGAATTCCTCTTTTTCTGTCTTGGGAAATCCAGTAGCACTATTTATTTGTATGATTATTGTGCCCATGCAACCATTCTGGTAATTTTTATAATAACAAATGATGTAACTGACATTTATGGAGCGTTTAATATATGTCAGGCACTATTTCTCATGACATAGTTCTTAACTCATTTATGTTTCATAGCAACCATATGGCAGTAGATACTATTATGATCCCTGTTGTAGATAGGAAGCAGAAGTACCTGGAGGCTATTTTGCCCAGGGTTACTGAGGGAGTAAATGGCAGAACCAAGATTTGAATGCCAACCTAGATCCTGTGCTCCTATCGTATTTATGCAGATGCTTCTGTCTTAGCTAGATTCTTATGATTAAAGATTGTGTTGTCTTCATCCTTGGCTATCCTTAGCAGTTAGCACAGTGCTTTATGACTTTGGGAATTCACAATAAATGTTTGCTGCATGGATGAATTGAGCATATAGAATAGTTTCACCGTATTTTAGTAGAATGTTTTGTTTTTTCAGAAGTGGTATGGGGTGGGAGGACATTTTGTGGCTTAGTGGGCTTTTCACTGTTTTTTTTTTTCTTCTTAAAAGATGGTGCATTTTATTTTTTTATTTTTATTTTTTTTTTAATTTTATTTATTTATGATAGGCACACAGTGAGAGAGAGAGAAGCAGAGACATAGGCAGAGGGAGAAGCAGGCTCCATGCACCGGGAGCCCGACGTGGGATTCGATCCCGGGTCTCCAGGATCGCGCCCCAGGCCAAAGGCAGGCGCCAAACCGCTGCGCCACCCAGGGATCCCGATGGTGCATTTTATAATTCAACTTAACTGTCTTCTCATTTTATACTTTTTATCTCCTAATCTCATTTTTCCCCTTGCTCCAGTTACTACCCATGTGCCCTTGATTCCAAATTCATCACCAGCCTGGATCTCTCTCCTGGGTACCAAACCTGTCTGTCTAGTTGTCTCTGTAGACGTCCTCTTGAATGCTTGACAGGCATTCAACTCTGTGTGTAAAACCAAACTCTTTTATCCCATAACTGTCTTTGTCCTGTGGGGTCATTTGATTCCTGCCCACCTTCATATTAGTCACCTATTCCTGCTGCTTCTTCCACTTAAAGTTCTCTAGATTTTGTCCTCTCATTTCATTCCTTAATGTTGCTGCCTTATTCGGACTCTTACTGTGTATCTTCTGTGAGAGGATTCCTGCTATTTTCTCTGCTATAATGTTTTGAGGAAGAGACTAACACCTTCCATATTATTTTAAAAGAATCTGTTTATCTCCTATGCTAGTCTGTGAACCTTTTAGGGGTAATGATGTTGGTTTTATTCCTTTTTTTTTTTTAAATCCTAGGTGCTTAGTCCAGTGATGGTATATGGTAGATTCTTGGTTAATGTTGGTAATGACAGTGGAACATGTTAAGTGAAGTGTTATATATATATATATATATATATATATATATATATATATATATATATATACACATATATTTATATTTCATTTCTATGGCAAATTCTGAGTGTTGGATAAGTTTATAATTTGTTCACTGCTAAATTATGCCTTTTTTCCCTCAGTGAATGAAATAATTAAAATTTAAATGGGATAATATATGTGAAGGGCTTAGCACACTGGCTGATACATGGTAAGTTCTAAATCGCTTTCTAGTATGGGTGGCTAAATAGAAGCTTTTTGTAAGTAATATTTCAAAATAAAAGTTGATACATGTTTTACTTACCTATTTTCACAAAACTTGTTTTAGGTTTTTACTTATTTTCCAGTGCTAGAATGAATCATTAATTAGAATTTTAATTGCTCTTAGAGATGGAAAATGAAGCAGTATTATCTTCAGAGTGTGTTTTTGTTTTTTTTTCATTGATGTTTATCTTAAAATATTTTTTTTCCAAGGTCACATAATGTGTTTACACTTACTCTGTCCAGACGTACTTCTCTTCTTCACAAATTATCACTAGTTGTCCTTTAAATGTAATTAAGGTTATTTTATGCCTTTGAAGTTCTGTGATTATGTTAGGAAAAATTAGGAAGTTTTAGTTCAAGATTTAGGTTTCAGTTTTTGAAAAGTTCAGTGATCCTGGAATGTGTTATGTACCACCACTTAGGATACTATGGTTTTCTTCTTTAACAGTTACGTGTATAAGCAGGTAATGGTCACGTGTGTAGCTTTTTGATATACAGAACTGGGCTTGGTTCTGACTCTACCTCTTGGAAACTGTATGACTTTTGCCTATACCTATCTCCTAAGGTTGTAAGTATTAAAGGAGATAATGTATATAAAGCATAAAGTACAGTGTCTGACCTATAATAAGTGCTAATAAGAGCTATTTTTATTAGCCAGTATAGTATTCCACATGCCAACCTGGACATGTTATTATAATCTGGAAATCTGGATTATTAGTTACAATGTGAATTTGGATTAAATATGGATGAAACTGTGTTTCTCACAATTACATATGTGAAATCCTGATGTATACTACTTAAGTTCAAGTGTGTAAGGTTGGATCTCATCTTTCTTTAATGCCAGTGTTGTGAGGGGAATGCACTATTTTAGATTGACCTGTTCCTAATGTTTTTTTAAAATTGTAGTTTTGTGGTATATATAACAGATACATTTCTTATGATAAATATTTTTTGGAGGAAGGGTACACAATGGGTGTTTAAAGTATAATTATTTTAAAGTTAGAGGGAAACTGGGGCAAGAGATCCATAAGGAATAATTTCAAAATTATCATTTTTTTTCCTTTAATTCAAAGGTAATTCTTGGTAAGAAGTGTATTTTACAAGTGCATTTGAATTCATAAATTTTAACATTTACCAAGGAGAAAGAGACTCCAAAAATGTATTTGCAATTAGAGCAAAAGTCTTTACTAAAACCCAGAATTTCTTTTAGGATAAATGGAGATATTCACGATAATTGATGACTTTTCTTGCAAATATTTGATAATTGTGATAGCTACACATTGATACATAAATGGGAGATATTCACTTTATAATCAGTGAAAAGAATGAATAGATTTCTAACGAATTACTTTTTCTTATTTCTTCGTATATAGATTTATTCATTTATTCATCTACCATTTATTGAAGGCCTGTCATCTCCTAGGTGCTCTGCTTAGCATGAGGATGCAGAATTGAAAAAGCCCTGCCTCTGTCCTCATCTTAGTTAATTTATAGCGTGAGTGCCTGGGATATTATTTCCATTCAGAACAGGGATCACTGTAAACTTGATGATTCTTGTTTCCAGTCTTGTTTCTTTCCCATTTACCTTCTATCCCATTCTAGTTTTTTACTCCCATTCCACATGAAAAATCGATTTTCATTGGTAATATATTTGTTATTTTCTTCTTCCATCCAGTCTATCATTTTATAGTCATCATGATCTCTTGTCTCCTCCTGCTTCAGAGAAAGAGATATCAGACAGATACTTTATCTGGACTCTTTATCCTTCATTTCTTACCTTTTCTTGGACTTTGATTCATAAATTCCCCTTGGTTATCATCAGTTTCTCTTTACTAATTCCTTCCCCTTGGTCTGTAGATTTGCTTATTTTACTCATACACACTGAACAATATAAATATGCATTTTTTGAGTTGGTGAATAAAACAGCCAACCTTCTTTACCCCTGTTTTCCCCAAGCTTCTGCCCTCTATAATTTGCCATTATAGCCATACTCATACTGGAGAGAGTAGCCTACATTATCTATGTCAGTTTACCCAATTCTCATTTATTTCCCAACTTCTGTAATTTGACTTCTTATCACCATACTATTGAATTTCCCCTCCTAGTTACCAACTATCTGCCAAATATATTTGTTCCTTTTCTCTAGATTCTACTTGATTACTGCATTTGATACTGCTGACGAAAGGGGCTGACACCTTCGAGAATTTATTTGTTTGGCTTTCACAGCATTATTGTCTTAATTCTTCCCTCTTTCTCTGACCCTTTCAGTTTCCTCTCTCACTTTTCATATGATTCCATTTCCATACTTTCTGGTTTTTCTCCCTTATACAAACATGTCCTCCCTTTGTTTTCAAATACTGCTTCTTCATTGTCTCTTTTAAAATCCTTATTTTTAGTATTTTACTCAACATCTCCATTTGGTATTCTACAGATGTGTCAGATTAATTAATTAATTTTTTTCTTTATTCTCCATGATTTTATTTAAATTCAGGTCAGTTAACAATCAGTATAGTATTAATTTTAGGAGTAGAATTTAGTGATTCATTAATTACCTATAACACCCAGTGCTCATCATAACAAGTACCCTCCTTAATACCCATCATTCATTTAGCCCATGCCTCCATTCATTTCCGCTCCAGCAACCCTCAGTTTCTTCTCTCTAGTTTCTTATGGTTTGCCTCCCTCTCTGTTTTTATCTTATTTTATTTTTCTTCTCCTTTCCCTATGTTCATCTGTTTTATTTCTTTAATTTCACATTCAAGTGAGATCATACTGTATTAGTCTTTCTCTGACTGACTTATTTCACTTAGCACAATACATTCTAGTTCCATCCATGGTGTTGCAAATGGCAAGACTCCATTCTCTTTGATGGCCTAGTAATATTCCAACACACACACACACACACACACACACACACACCACCTCTTCTTTATCCATCCATCATCTCTTAGAGATTTGGGTTCTTTCCATACTCTAGCTATTGTTGATAGTGCTACTATAAACATTGAGGTGCATGTGCTCCTTCGAATCAGCATTTTTGTATCCTTTGGATAAATACCTAGTAGTGCAATTGCTGGGTCATAGAGTAGTTCTATTTTTAACTTTTTAAAAAAATTTTATTTATTTATTCATGACAGACACAGAGAGAGAGGCAGAGACACAGGGAGAGGGAGAAGCAGGCTCCATGCAGGGAACCTGATGTGGGACTTGATCCTTGGTCTCCAGGATCACACCCCAGGCTGAAGGTGGCACTAAACCACTGGGCCACTGGGGCTGCCCTATTTTTAACTTTTTGAGGAAACTCCATACTGTTTTCCAGAGTGGCTGCACCAGTTTGCATTCCTACCAACAGTGTAAGAGTGTTCCCCTTTCTCTGCATCCATGCCAACATCTGTTTCCTGAATTGTTAATTTTAGCCATTCTGCAGATATGTCAGATTTAAATGGTTGAAATGGAACATCTTTCTCTCTGAGCCTCTGTTCCTATATTCTTTAATAATTCACTTTTATGTTAACCATCACCCATTTCAGTTCCTTATCGATGTATAACAAAGTACTCTAAAGTTTGTGATATAAAGCAATAGCCATAATGTTCACAGATTCTGTGAGACAGGAATTTGGACACAACATAGCAGGGATGGCTAATCTTTATTCCACAGTGTTTGAAGCTTTACCAAGGAAGTCTCAAATGACTAGATCTGGAGGCTCTTCACTTGTATGCTTAATACTTGGATCGGAATGATTTGAAGGCTGAGCTCAGCTGGGAATGTTGATTGGAGTGCATTTTCATGGCCTTTCCATGTTACATGAGCTTCCTTACAGCATGGCAGCCTCAGCGTAGTCGTTTGACTTCTTACATAGTGGCTCAGGGCTCCAAGAGTTAATGTCCCAGGGAATAAGGAGGAAGCTGTATGGCCTCCTTTGACCTAACCTTAGTAGTCAGCCTAAATTCTGGATTGAAGTAGTCCTGTGCCTTCCCAGATTCAGGAGGAGGAAGCATTGACCTAGCTTCATGATGGGAGGGGTATCAAAAAGTACATGTCTGTGTTTTAAAACTACCATGCTAGATCTGCTGGTATCTTACTTGGATAACTTGATATTAACCTTGTGTTTCATTTCTCCAATCACACTCTGCTTTTGTGTATCAGTCACTAAGTGCTGGCCTTTTTAATTTGGAGAAATATCTCATTTTCTCCATTTTCATGAACCTTGGTAAGAATTTTACTATCTTTCACTTGAGAGTTTTCTGTAAACTCTTACTTGATCTACATAATCTCTCCCATCTTGAATTAAATAATAATTCCTCATATTGATTGTAGGATAATTTTTACTACATGCGGGTCTCTGTCCAAATTGCTTAGTTCTTCAAGGTTGACTCTACCTAAATTTCCACTCTATACTTGACTTTGTATTCTTTGCCTTCCTCAGCCACCTCTCTTCATCCTTCAGGTCTCATGTGTTGGCTATCATTTCCTATATGATGAAGTCTTCCTAGTGGCTTCAAATAATGTCATTTCTTCCTCTTTTGGTTCATATATTTATCTCCTGCCAGGATGGTAACTATAACTTCCATGAGGTCAGGGACTGTGTCTTAAATCATCTGCCACTATTCCCTGGCCCATCATACATATTTGTTAAATGCTTGTGAGGTTGATTGAAAACAGAGTACACTTGGGTGGAATTCTTCAAAGGTTTGATGGAGTCACTAGACTTTATTAAATGTCTGTTAAAGTTTTTAAGTAAGGGAGTTTACATTCTGCGCTTCAACAATTTTATCTCATTTAAAACATATATAACAAAACCCAAAAAACTTATATTTGAAATATTATTCTTGTATGTCAGAAAATTTAGGGAAGTGGGGCAAGTATTAGATTTAAAACAAGCTTTGATAAGATTAATGGCTAGGGGAATAAAGTTGAAATCAGAATAGTATTGTTTTCAGTTGTGGCATTTTAAAGTTTTAATTTTGGCCTTGAAATATCTCATGTTACAGATTTCATCACAGCCTATTTCTTTTTGGTCAGAACATGTGATAGTTCACTTTTGGCAGTTGCACTGTGTGAAAGGGCTAGGGTCAGCACTGCTGTGCAGAAACAGGTCACTGAGCACTCAGATGAAAGGGGAAAAACTTTTAAAGAGTCTTTATTTATTGTTGGTGTAATAAGACAAAACAATTATAAGCTTGAACCTCTCACCATGTTCTTGCTTCCTCCTTTGCCTCTCAAATGCTTTGCCAAATTAACCACATCAACCAATTTTATAGAAAACGGATTGCTGTTTTAAGTAGTTCTTTAGCTATTATTCTTAAGAAGCTTCTTCAGAAAGTCTCTCTCCTCTCTTCTCTTGTCTTCCAAAAGGACATAAGTTTCCTTTGTACTTTCATAAAAATCTTAAATGGTCACTTAAAGAGAACAGGCAGTATGTTCTACTTTAGTGCTTGGTAAAGTACAACTGCCTATTTTTCAACTGAGTTGGAAGGAAGAATTCTATCCTACTGTTGCTTTAAAAGATGATTTTATTACTGTCAGGACAGATAATAAGCTAGGATTTTCTAAGAGCAATAAATGACAAGTTGGTTTCCGCCTGTGGCTCTTAAACAATGTAACATTCTTAAATTAAGGTAGAAAAGTACTCAGGTAGTCTTTAAAAGCAGTCTAGATCCCCTGCATGGAGATAGGATTGCTCTCTGTTTAGATTTTTCCTGAATAGAATAAGACACACAATTTTCTCCAAACTCTGGAACAGCCTTTGCTCTGAAATCTGTTGGAATGTTATCTGGAGTGTGATGGGGCTCTTTGCCAGTCACCATGGAAACTGAACAGGCTCTATCTAGTTCTGTCCTTTGGGCTACTGGGGGTGGCTTAAATAAAAGATGACCAACATATCGAATCTTATTTTTTATATATATATTTTCTTTAAAAGTGATTAAAAATATAGCTTACTAAAGAGAGAATAGGCCACCTGTGTCATTTCTATTAGGCTATTTAAAATATTCTATGCAGTTGAAGAGTATTCTGGCCAAGAAACATGAATGAAAATTTTCATTTTGGTTGGGCATAATTCCATTGGTTTGTGAGTTTGTCTATTGGCTTTTGTGCTTATATATGCAACAGAATAGCAAATGCTAAATTTCCATTTACCTGCTCAGTGATGGAAGGGAACTTGTTATAGAAATGAAGACATGGGTATTATTTTATCATACCATTGCCAAATGAAATGGGGTTTAAATGATGATGGCAGAGATGTGAAAGTTAAAAGTGCCTGTGAGCAATTGAAATACTTAAGTATATTATAGATATTCAATAGTACGTCTTCCAAAATGACCAGTCTATCTAAAGTTAGGGAAGGCTTTATATTTATGGTGATTAGAAGTTTGAACCTAGCTAGCCTCTCTTATTTCCTTAGTGGGACTGGTGAACAGAAGAGGAAGATCTGAGCAGAAATTATCTGAGGAATTGCCTGATGCTGATAGAAGAGTCTTTTTTTTTTTTTTTAAATTAGCAAATTTAAAAAACTGAGGTAAAATTCACATTGACCAAGAGTTTTGTGTTATGGGACACACTGATTGCATTGTTCCACTTCAAGAATTTGTTCAATTTTCAAGGGGTATCTCTGATTAAAAAGGTATAGTGGGGGAACCTGGATGGTTCAGTCAGTTAAGGTCATGATCCCAGAGTTCTGGGATCAAACCCTTCATCAGGCTGTCTGCTCAGTAGGGAGCCTGCTACTCCCTCTCCCTCTGCCTGCTTGTGTTCTCTCTCTCTGTCAAATAAATAAAATCTTAAAAAAAAAGGCATAGTGGGAAATTGGGTGGTTGAGGGTTCCTGTTGGTTATTTCAAATAACATGATTTCCTTTAATGTCTAATAACATCTATTTGTATGAAATTAAAATGAAGGGTGTAATACTTAATGCTTTTACAAATATACTTTCATTTGTTCAAGTATATACTGAGTATTTACCATTTACTGGATACTTTTCTGAGTCCTGAAGATATAGTGGTAAAAAAGTCTAAGTTTCTGTTTTTTTCTAGTGTTTTTATGTTCTGAGTTTATATTCTAGTACAAGAAATATAATAGATACACATATACTTTTAGGTGGTAATAAGAGATGTGAAAGATTGTAAAGCAGTGTAAGGATGGAAGTGATGGAAGGTGTTTTTTTAGATGGGGTTGTCAGGAAGCGTCTTTCTTAAGACATTTGAATCGAGGTTTAAATGAATTGAGAAACTGGGCCACAGGAAAAGCAGAAGCCCTGAGGATGACTCAACTTGGCTTATTATAGAGAATAGCAGGAAAGTCAGTGTGACTAGAGTGGACCCAGGGAGCGGTAGTCAGGGATTTGTTACGCAAACCCTTATGAGCTATGGTGGAAATTTTGGATTCTTTTTCTAGAAATGATGTGGTGGATTTTTGACCAAGGCAGTGACATGATTGAATTTACTCTTTAAAAGGATGTGGCCATATTATAGAGTGTAGATATAAGGGAATAACAATAGAAGCAGGGAGACTTGCCTAGTTTAAGCTAAAGATGATAGCTTGGACTGTGATCCCCAATGGTGTAGTGGTATAGTGGTATTTAGGTTCTAAAAATATTTTGAGGATAGAGACAGGAGGATTTGCTGATGAATTGGATGTGGATGTTTAAGGAAATAGATGGTTTCTTGTTTTTTTGTTTTTTTATATAGTAAAATAATTTAATATTTTGACCATTTTTATATAGTTCATTGGCATTAAGTGCATTCACAGTGTTATACAACCATCACCACGATCCATCCCCAGAACTGTTTCATCATCCCAAACTGAAATTCTGTATCCATTAAATAGTGGAGTCCCTCTTTCCTCTATTCCCAGCCCATGGCATTTGTCATTCTACTTTTGTTCTCTATGAATTTGGCTACTCTAGGTATAACAAAACCATATAAACAGAATCATACAATATTTGTCATTTTGTGTCTGCTTCTTTCACTTAGCATAATGTTTTCAAGATTTATCCATGGTGTACCATGTATCAGAATTTCATTTCCTTTTTTTTTTTTTTAAAGATTTTATTTATTTATTCATAAGAGACACAGACAGAGGCAGAGACAGAGGCAGAGACAGAAGCAGGCTCCCTGCAGAGAGCCCAGTGCAGGACTTGATCCCAGGACCCCCGGATCAGGAACCTGAGCCAAAGGCGATACTCAACCACTGAGCCACACAGGTGTCCCCCAGAATTTCATTTCTTTTTTAGGTTTCTTGATTTTGGTTTAAGCAACTGTGAGAGAGTTTAAAAAATTGATATTTATAAAAAATGTTCTACTTGGTATAGCACATTGGTTTTAAGTGGTTGCCTTATTATTTTATTAGCCAATTCGCTTCCTTTCTTTGTCTTAAAATGGTAGTAAACTATGATATTTTAGGAGTTCTCTGAGGACTTAAAAAATTGTGTCAAGATGACGTGGGTATTGACAAGAGTGGTTATTTCCAAAAACTACATAGCATAGAAATTTTACCATGGTAGGGACAGTTGAAAATTAATAGATGACAGTGATAATAGGATAGAGGGGGCTTGTTTATGAATGGTGCATTTTTGTAAGCAAACACCAGCTGCACATGACTAAGAGTGGCTATTCATCCAGGGGAAGGACATTTTGAGGAAAATTGGTGTCTTGGTTTTTCTTTTCTTTCTTTAATAGCAGAGAGGCTTTTTAGTTAGACTGCTGGTCTCTTCTTTTCCAAAGGATTAGGTTTCAAAAGAAGGATCAGACCACTCTGGTGGGGGTGTGATGGGGTAGAGGACATATTTGGAATAAGAAGGATTTGCAACATCCTGGGGTAGAACTTTCCCTAGGTACCATGGTTCTTAGGCATTTGACCAAGTACTTAAGAACCAAATCTTAATATTACTTGTTTTTCTTCATTTAACGAGAATTGCTCAGCTTAATTAGCTCTCAGTTTTGTTCCTACAGTGGTCATACCACAGAGCTTGTGAATATCAATTCTTCTAAAAGAATTTTCCCTATTATAAATAATACATGTTTTGAGCATCAAATATTTGTAAAAGTAGTCTGGTAGTAGAAATTGTTTTTATAAGGGAGAAAAAAGGGGTTTGATTTCATGTTACCAAAGGATGTTATAAGTAATCAAAAGAAAAAGGAAAATTTGTGAATCTTGAAAGTCTATCAAATGTCATTTTTAAAAGAGGAAATTGAAGTCAGGAAAGAACAGATTTGCTTGGAAACAAGCCCTATAAATGGAACTTGAGTAGCTAACATCTGCCTTCGACAAAATCCCCTGCAAAGCTGCTACTTCTCCTTGTAGTCCTTGAGTTAGGGCTCTGATATTTTCATATTTGCCATGGAAATGATTGTGATAATATAAATGATGTTTTATTTTTATACATGATTAAATAGGAAAAATGGAAGCCAGCTGTTGTTGAAGTGCGTGTCTTATGAAACATTGCAGAGAATGCGACATAGGCAGTAATAAATCAAAGGTGGCAGAGAGGGTATTGCTGAGGGTCATGGAACAGATGGGATGGGACAGATAACCTATCTTGGTGACTCTTGGTTTTGGCTCTGGCAGAGTTGGATAGGTTAGCTAATTATATTACATGGCCTGTGGTTTTATGACTCAGTTTGTGAAACTGGAAAACCCGAGGCATTCCTCTACAGTGTGTTTATTAACTATCTGCTATATGTCTGTTCTATATAGTAGAAATTTTGGATAGAGTGGTGAACAAGACAGTCAACTTGTTTATTTACATCTGTGATAAGTGCCACAAAGAAGAAATCCCATTGTCAGGGGAGCATTTAACAGAATACTGGTCCTAACCTGAGGGTTGAGGGAGGACTTCCCAGAGGAAGTAATGGTAGCTGCTTTCCTACAAGCACCATTACTCTCTATCACATTAGTCTTTTTTAGTTAGTTTTACTTTTTTAAAGGTAATTCTTATTTGTCTTCTCCTTCTATGTCTCCTTCTCCTTCCTTTCTCCCAAGTGAAAATGAAAACTCCTGGAGAGCAAGGGCCTTTGTGCCAGGAAACCCTGATTGGAAAGAAGCATGGGTGGGGTGGTGTTATGAAGGAACTGAAAAGGCCAATGAGGTAGTTGTGAGTCATTGTGAGAGGGAGAGTAGTAACCTTAGTAACCTTGTCAAGAATTTTAGAATTTCCTAAATGGCAGTGGAAAGCAATTTTAAACAGTAGATAGACATGATCAGATTTGCTTTAAAGTTGCTTTACTGCCACATGGAGAATGGTGCGGGGGGGGGGGGATATTAGAGTAGGCACAGGAGACCAGTTTAGGCTGTTACACAAAGCTAAGCAGGAGAGCATGGTGATGTCTTAAACTAGGGTGTTGGCAGTGGAAATGGAAGTGGAGTTTTGGTAGGTCTTGACGATGGACTGGATATGGGAGAGGAAAGGAAGGATCAGCGACGACCTCCATTCCATGTTTCTTGATTGTTCAGCTGAATTGATATCAGATACATTTTCCCAACGCATTTGAAAAATCCTCCTCTTCAGATTTGGTATATAGTAGAATTGCCCCTGATTGTGAAAACTCAGTAAGTGTGTTGAACTTTTCCAGTCAACTTTTGGTCAGGATAGAAGAGCACAATAGTTGTTAGTCTATTATTTCACCTACTAATAAGTAATATGTAGCCTTGCTTAAGGTTTGCTAATTGTTATTATTGGATGGAGCTTTTAAAACTTTAAAAAATTAAAAAAAATTTTTTTTAATTGGAGTTCAATTTGCCAACATATAGCATAACATCCAGTGCTCATCCTGCCAAGTGCCACCCTCAGTGCCCATCACCCAGTCACCCCAACCCCCCGCCCACCTCCCTTTCCACTAACCCTTGTTCGTTTCCCAGTTAGGATTCTCTCATGTTCTGTCACCCTCACTGATATTTTCACTCATTTTCTCTCCTTTCCCCTTTATTCTCTTTCACTAATTTTTATATTCCCCAAATGAATGAGACCATATAATGTTTGTCCTTCTGCGATTGACTTATTTCACTCAGCATAATACCCTCCAGTTCCATCCACGTTGAAGCAAATGGTGGGTATTTGTCGTTTCTAATGACTGAGGAATATTCCATTATATACATAGACCACATCTTCTTTATCCATTCATCTTTTGATGGGCACAGAGGCTCCTTCCACAGTTTGGCTATTGTGGACATTGCTGCTATAAACATTGGGGTGTGGGTGTTCTGGCGTTTCACTGCATCTTTTTAATTTTAATTCCAGTATAGTTAACATACAGTGTTATATTGGTTTTAGATGTACAATATAATGATGCAGCAATTCTATACACTACTTAGGGCTCATTATGATAAGTGTACTCACACTTCACCAATCCTCCACCCCCCACCCCAGTAATCATCAGTTTGTCCTCTATAATTAAGAAATTGTTTCTTGGTTTTTCTCTCTGTTCCCCCCCCCCCTTTGGTCATTTGTTTTGTTTCTTAAATTCCACATAAAAGTGAAATCATACGGTTTTTGTTTTTCTCTGAGTTATTTTGCTTAGCATTTTACTCTAGCTCCATCCATGTTTTTGCAAATGGCAAGATTGCATTCTTTTTTTTATGGCTGAGTAATATTTGTGTGTGTGTGTTTGTGTGTGTGTGTGTGTTTCTTTATCCTTTTATCCATTGATGGACATTTGGGCTGCTTCCGTAATTTAGCTATTGTAAATAATGCTGCAGTAAACATGGGGTTGTATATATTCTTTCAAATTAATGTTTTTGTATTCTTTGGGTAAATCCCCAGCATTGTGATTACTGGTTTGTAGGGTAGTTCTGTTTTTAATTTTTTGAGGAACCTCCATACCGGTTTTCACAGTAGCTATACCAGTTTGCATTCCTGGAACCAACAGTGCAAGAGAGTTCCTTGTTGTTTACATTCTCATGAACACTTAACTGTTTTTGGTGTTTTTGATTTTAGCCATTCAGACAGGTGTGAGATGATATCTCATTGTTTTCATTTGCATTTCCCTGATGATGAGTGATGTTGAGTATCTTTTCATGTGCCTGTAGGCTATCTGCCTATCTTCTTTTGGAAAAATGTCTGTTTATATCTTCTGCCTGTTTTTTCTTTTTTTTTTTTTTTTTTTTTTGGTGTTGTGTAAGTTCTTTATATGTTTCAGATACTAATCTTTTGTTGGATATGTCATTTGCAAGTATTTTCTCCCAGTCAGTAGGTTGTCTTTTAGTGTTGTTGTTTCTTTTGCTGGGTAGAAGCTTTTTATTTTGATGTAGTCCCAATAGTTTGTTTTTGCTTTCGCTTCCCTTGCATCAGGGGACCTATATAGAAAAAAGTTGCATGACTGGTGTCAGAAAAATTACTGCCTGTGCTTTCTTCTAGGATTTTTATGGCTTCAGGTCTTATCTTTAGATCCTTAATCCATTTTGAGTTAATTTTTGTGTGTGGTAAAAGAGAGTGATCCAATTTCATTCTTTTGCATGTAGCTGTCCTGTTTTCCCAGCACCATTTCTTGAAGAGACTTTCTCATTTCATATTTTTGGCTCTTTTGTTGAAGATTAATTGGCTGTATATCATGGGTTTATTTCTGGGCTTTCTGGCTTGTTCTGTTGATATATATGTCTGTTTGTTGTGCCAGTATCACTGTTTTGGTTACTGCAGCTTTGTAGTATATAACTTGAAATCTGGAATTGTGATAACTCTAGCTTTGTTTTTCTTTTTCAAGATTGCTTTGGCTATTCAGAGTCTTTTGTGATTCCATGTGAATTTTAGGATTTTTTGTTCTAGTTCTGTGAAAATGCTATTGGTATTTTGATAGAGATTGCATTAAATCTAGATTCCTTTGAGTAGTATTGACATTGTAACAGTATTATTCTAATTCTATATTCTGTATTATTCTAATGCATAAGCATGAAATATCTTTCCATTTATTTGTGTTGTCTTCAGTTTCTTTCATCAGTGTTTTATAGTTTACAGAGAACAAGTCTTTTACCTTCTCGGTTAAGTTTATTCCTAGGTATTTTATTATTGTTGGTGCAATTATAAATGGAATCCTTTTTTTATTTCTTTGTTGCTTTATTATTAGTATTTAGAAATACAACAAACTTCTATACAATGATTTTGTATCCTGTGACCTAACTGAATTCATTTATCAGTTCTAGTAGTGTTTTGGTAGAATCTTTAGGGTTTTCTTTTTTTTTCCCCTAGGCTTTTTTTTAAAAATTTAATTTTATTTTTTATTTTTTTTTTTAATTTTTTTTTATTTATTTATGATAGTCACAGAGAGATAGAGAGAGAGGCAGAGACACAGGCAGAGGGAGAAGCAGGCTCCATGCACCGGGAGCCCGACGTGGGATTCGATCCCGGGTCTCCAGGATCGCGCCCTGGGCCAAAGGCAGGCGCCAAACCGCTGCGCCACCCAGGGATCCCAAAAATTTAATTTTAGTTAAATTAAGGTTTAGTTAACATATAGTTTAGTGTTGGTTTCAGGAGTAGAATTTAGTGATTCATCAATTACATACAACACACAGTGCTTATCACAAGTACCCTCCTTTAATACTCATCACCCATTTAGCCCATCCCCCTTCACTCCCCTCCCATCCAGCAACCCTCAGTTTGTTCTCTCTAGTTAAGAGTCTCTTATGGTTTGCCTCCCTCTCTGTTTTTGTCTTATTTTATTTTTCCTCTCCTTCCCTTATGTTCATCTGTCTTGTTTCTTAAATTCCACACTCGAATGAGATCATAGGGTATTTGTTTCTCTGACTGACTTATTTCACATTGTAGTTCCATCCTTGGTGTTGCAAATGGCAAGATTCCATTCTTTCTGATGGCTGAGTAATATTCTGTTACACACACCACCACCACCACCACCACCTCTTCTTTATCCATTCATCAACCCATAGACATTTGGGCTCTTTCCATACTCTAGCTATTGTTGATAGTGCTGCTATAAACATTGGGGTGCATGTGCTCCTATGAATCAGCATTTTTGTATCCTTTGGGTAGATACCTAGTAGTGTAATTGCTGGGTCATAGAGTAGTTCTATTTTTAACTTTTTGAGGAAATTCCATACTGTTTCCAGAGTGGCTGCGCCAGTATGCATTATGTGTAAGAGGGTTCCCCTTTCTATGTTTCCTTGCCAACATCTGTTGTTTACTGAGTTGTTAATTTTAGCCATTCTGAGAGGTATGAGGTGGTATCTCATTGTGGTTTTGATTTGAATTTCCCTGATGATTAGTGAAGTTCATTTTTTCATGTGTATTTTACCCACGTGTATGTCTTCTTTGGAGAAATGTATGTTCATGTCTTCTGCCCATTTCTTAATTGGATTATTTATTTTTTGGGTGTTGAGTTTGGTAAGTTCTTTATAGATTCTGGATACTAGCCTGTTATCAGATGTATCATTTGCAAGTATCTTCTCCCATTTTGTTGGTTGCCTTTTAGTTTTGTTGACTGTTTCCTTCACTGTGCAGAAACTTTTTATCTTGATGAGGTCCCAGTAACTCATTTTTGTTTTTGTTTCTTTTGCCTCCAGAGATATGTCTAGTAAGAAGTTGCTACAGCTGAGATCAAAGAGGTTGCTGCCTGTTTTCTCCTCTAGGATTTTGATATTTTCTACATTTAGGTATTTCATCCATTTTGAATTTATTTTTGTGTATGATCTAAGAAAGTGGTCCAGTTTCATTCTTTGCCTGTTGCTGTCCAGTTTCCCCAGCACCATTTGTTGAAGAGACTGTCTTTTTTCCATTGGATATTCTTTCCTGCTTTGTTGAAGATTAGTTGACTATTTAGTTGTGGATCCATTTCTGGGTTCTCTATTCTGTTCCATTGATCTTTGTGTCTGTTTTTGTGCCAGGACCATACTGTCTTGATTATAACTTTGTAATACAGCTTAAAGTCTGAGATTGTGATGCTTCCCACTTTGCTTTTCCTTTTCAACATTCCTTTGGCATTTCGTTTTTTTTTTTTTTTTCTGGTTCCATACAAATTTTTTAGGATTGTTTGTTCTAGCCCTGTGAAAAATGCTATTGGTATTTTTGGTAGGAATTGCACTGAGTGTGTAGATTGCTTTGGGTAGCGTAGACATTTTAACAATATTTGTTCTTCCAGTCCATGAGTGTGGAATATTTTTCCATTTCTTTGTGACTTCTTCAGTTTCTTTCATAAATGTTCTATAGTTTTCAGCACACAGATCTTTTACCTCTTTGCTTAGATTTATTCCTGGATATCTTACAGTTTTAGTTGCAATTATAAATGAGATTGAACCCTTGATTTCTCTTTCTGCTGCTTTATTATTGGTGTATAGAAGTACAACAGATTTCTGTATGTTGATTTTATATCCTGGACTTTGCTGAGTTCTTCTATCAGTTTTAGCAATTTTTTTGTGGAGTTCTTTGAGTTTTCTATATCGAGTATCATGTCATCTGCGAAGAGTGAAAGTTTGACTTCTTCCTTGGCGATTCGAATACCTTTTATTTCTTTTTTGTTGTCTGATTGCGGCGGCTGGACTTCCAGTACTATGTTGAACAACAGTGGTTGTCTAAAATCATTGTAGACATCTCTGTCGTGTTCTTGACCTTAGGGGAAAGGCGCTTAGTTTTTTCCCATTGAGGATGAAATTAGCTGTGGGTCTTTCATATATGGCCTTTATGATAGTTGAGGTATGTTCCTTTTATCCTTACTTCCTGGAGGGTTTTTATTAAGAAAGGAATTTTGTCAAATGCTTTTTCTGCATCTAGTGAGAGGATCTTTTGGTTCTTGTCCTTTCTGTTATTAATGTAGTGTATCATGGTGATTGTTTTGCAGATACTGAACCACCCCTCAAGCCCAGGAATAAATATCACTTGATCATAGTGAATCATCCTTTTAAAGTATTGTTGGATTCAGGTAGTATCTTGTTGAGGATTTTTGTATCCATGTTCATCAGGGATATTAGTAATTCTCCTTTTTGATGGGGTCTTTATTTGGTTTTAGAATCAAGGTAATGCTGGCCTTATAGATTGAGTTTAGAAGTTTTCCTTCTATTTCTATTTTTGGGAATAGTTTCAAAAGAATAGGTGTTAATTCTTCTTTAAGTGTTTGGTAGAATTCCTCTGAGAAACCATCTGGCCCTGGATTCTTGTTTGTTGGGAGATTTTTTGATTACTGATTCAATTTCTTTGCTGGTAATGGATCTGTTCAGATTTTCTGTTTTTTCTTGTTTCAGTTTTGGTAGCTTATATCTTTTAGGAATGTATCCATTTCTCCCAGATTGCCCAGTTTGTTGGCATATAATTGCTCATAGTATTCTCTTATAATTGTTTGCATTTCTGCGATATTGGTTGTGATCTCTCCTCTTTCATTCATGATTTTATTTATTTGGATTCTTTCTCTTTTCTTTTTGATAAGTCTGGAAAAGGGTTTATCAGTTTTGTTAATTCTTTCAAAGAACCAGCTCCTAGTTTCATTGATCTGTTCTACTGGTTTTTGTTTTTTGTTTTTTGTTTTTTAAAAAGGTTTTATTTATTTATTCATGAGAGATACACACACATAGAGAGAGAGGTAGAGACACAGGCAGAGGGAGAAGTAGGCTCCATGCAGGGAGCCCAACGTGGGACTTGACCCCGGGTCTCCAGGATCATGCCCTGGGTGGCAGTGCTAAACGCTGAGCCACCCAGGCTGCCCTAATCAGGAAATTAAATAAGAAATTTTAAAAATACATAAAAGCAAATAAAAACACGACAGTCTAAAACCTGTCTGGAAGGAAGGCAGTCATCAGAGGGAAGTATCTAGCAATATAGGCTCTTCTCAATGAGCAAGGAAACTCTGAAATACACAACCTAACCTTATACCTAAAGGAACTGAGAAAAAGAAGAGCAAATAAAATCTAAAACCAGCAAAAGGGAAATTATTAGGATCAGAGCAGAAATAAAAAAAAAAAACCGACCCCACAAAATCCTGATTTGTGACCCAGTATGTGATCTGTTTTGGAGAATGTTCCATGTGTGCTTGAAAAGAATGTGTATTCTACTGCTTTAGGATGAAATGCTTTGAATATATCTGTTAAATCCATCTGGTCCAGTGTATTCAAAGCCATTGTTTCCTTGTTGATCTGCTTTGATAATCTGTCCATTGCTGTGAGTGGGGTGTGAAAGTCCCCTATTATTATTGTATTATTATCAATGAGTTTCTTTAAATTGTTATTAATTGATTTATGTATTTGGGTGCTCCCAAGTTGAGGGCATCAATATTTACAATTGTTAGATCTTCTTGTTGGATAGACCCCTTTATTATGATAGAGTGCCATTCTTCATTTCTTATTATATTCTTTGGTTTAAAATCTAGTTTAAAAAAAAATAAATAAAATCTAGTTTATCTGATGTAAGTATGGCTACTCCAGCTTTATTTTGATGTCCATTAGCTTGATAGATGGCTTTCCACCCCCTCACTTTCAATCTTGTGGTGTTTTTGGGTCTAAAATGAGTCTTTTGTAAGCAGCATATCAATGGGCCTTGTTTTTTTTTAAATCCATTCTGATACCCTATGTCTTTTGTTTTTTGTATTTTTCTTTCTCTATGTCTTTTGATCCAGCATTTAGACCATTTGCACTCAGAGTAATTGTTGATATGAATATGGTACCATTATATTACCTATAAAGTCATTGTTCCTGTAGATTATCTCTACTCCTTTCTAGTCTTTGTTGCTTTTGGTCTCTCTTTCCTGCTCAAAAGGTCCTCTTTTGTATTTCTCCTACAGAGCTGTTTTAGTGTTCATGAATTCCTTTAGTTTTTGCTTATCTTGAAAACTCTCTCCTGTTCTGAATGACAGTCTTGCTGGATATAGTATTCTGGGCTGCATGTTTTCTCATTCAACACATTGACTATATCATGCCACTGTCTTCTGGCTTGCTGTGTTTCTGTGGACAGGTCTCTGCTAACCTTATGTGTCTACCCTTATAGGTTAAGGATATTTTGTCCCTAGCTGCTTTCACAATTCTCTCTTTTTCTTTATATTTTCCAAGTTTCCCTATGATATGTCTTGGTGTTGACCTGCTTTTGTTGATTTTTTGGTTAGTTTCCCTTGCTTCTTGGACTTGAATGGCTATATCCGTCTCTAGATTAGGGAAGTTCTTAGCTATAATTGTTCAAATAGACCTTCTGCCCTTCTTTTCTGTTCTTATTCTTCTGGGATTTCTCTTATATGGATATTATTGTGTTTTGTGGAATCTTTGAGTTCCATAAGTCTGTATTCATGATCTAGGAATTTTCCTCTTCTCAGCTTCATCATTTTCTGTAATTATCTTCCATATCACGGATGTGATTCTCTGCTTTTTCCATTCTCATTGTGATTACATCCAGTTGATTCTGCATCACAGTTATAGCATTTATTTTTGGCCTGACTAGTTTTCAGGTCTTTTATCTCTGCAGCCAGTTTCTCTCATGTCTCCTATGCTTCTTTCAAAACCCAGCTAGTATTCTTAGGACTGTTGTACTAAATTCGTTTTCAGATATATTGCTTGTATATCTGTTTTGAGCAAATGTCTGGCTATGATTTCTTTTTGATCTTTATTTTGGGGAGAATTCCTCCATTTTGTCATTATATATAGGTTTCTGTCTTTGCATGTTATGAAAGCTTGTTATGTTTCCTGCTCCTAAGAGTAATATTGTATTAAGAAGGGGTCCTACACTGTCCAGGGCTTGGCACTTTGGGAGGTGTTTCTGGTGTATGCTGTGTGCACTCTGCTGTTGCGTTTTGACTGCTCTTTCCCACAGGTCAGTCCTCTGCAGATTTCCTTCTGTCTTGCATTGGGGAGTATTTAGACCTTTAACTAGGTTTGCTTTGATTTGTTGGTGAAGATAGGGCTGATTAAAAAAAAGAAAAGCCTGATCAAAAAAAAGGAGAACAGGAAACAAGCCAACAAATGAACAAAAAACTATAAGCCTGATGTCAAAGAAAAAAAAAGAAAAGAAAAGATAAAAAAGAAAATATATTAAAAAAAAAAAAAAAAAAAGCCTGTTCTTATTTCCACCAGAACGAAAGCTGATGCTTTGGAGCACTCTATGATTGGTAGCCTTGATGCATGCAGAGGGCCTTTGTTAGTCTTCTGAGGGAGAGGCCTGCTGTACTGGCTCACAGTCAGACAAGCCCTTGTAAAGATGCCCCTGCTGGGTGCTGGGGGCAGGGTTTATGTAAGCGACTCCAACCTCTGCTGAGGTGCTGTTTCTCTCTGAAGTCCAGCTGTGCTGGTATGTGGCTGTGTGTATGTGTGTATAGTCTAAGATGGTGTCACCCCCTGTCCCTAAAGATGGGAACTTGTTCAAGAGGTCCTTACAGAAAAGCGAATAATCTCCTTTTCTGTGTCCTAGGCTTTCATCATGTCCCTGTCCTCAACATGTCTGTGCCTGGCTGTCAGCATGCGTGGTGCCACAGTTCTCCTGTTTTATCTCTGGTCAGTGGCTGGCATTCAAAACAACTAATCTTAAAGTACCCAGCAGCGCATGAATCCACTCCTTTCCTCTCGCGGAGAGCCTTGCAGTGCTACTCCTGGCACTGTTCTGCCCCAGAAAAGCAGTCACTCACTTTCACGAGTGCTTGTGCTATGTTGAAGTACAGCAAAAGCCTGCAACCAGATTATCTGCCCTCTGCATGTGCCTCTGTCCCCTGCTGTTGAATGGCCCCTCAGTACACCGGATGGGCCTTTTGTCCTTGGAGAGGCAAAATACCCTCTTCCAATATGCTCCAGGAAGGGGAACCTTCTCTTCGCATGTGACCTAGGAGATTCCCATTCCTTGGCTTCTTGTGCGAACTCTACTCCTTCATCTCTCTCCCTCTCACTCCCTCTATTCCTGATTTCACTTTTGAAAAGGGTTCCCACCCCTCTGAGGCACCACGACTTTTCTCTCTCTTAATTAACCTCTCTCAACCTCTCATCTGCCACTTTCTTTCCCTCCAATTGTACAGATTGTTTCCTTAGTCTTTAATTGATTTCCTAGTTGTTCAAAGTGATTTGATGTTGATTTAGCTGTGTTTGAAGGATGAGGCAAGTTCAGGGTCCCCACTACTACTCTGTCATCTTCACTCCTCCTTCTTTAGGGTTTTCTATAGTATGTTATCTGCAAATAATGAAAGTTTTACTACTTTCTTACCAATTTGGATGTCCTTTATTGCTTTTCTGATTGCTGTGGCTAAGACTTACAGTACTATGGTGAATTAAAGTGGTGAGAGTGGACATTCTTGTTTTATATTTATTTTATTATTTTTTTCTTTTTTAAAGATTTTATTTATTTATTTATTCATGAGAGACACACACAGAGAGAGGCAGAGACACAGGCAGAGGGAGAAGCAGGCTCCATGCAGGGAGCCCAACACGGGACTCAATCCTGGGTCCCCAAAATCAGGCCCTGGGCTGAAGGTGGTGCTAAACCTCTGAGCCACCCAGGCTGCCCTGACATTCTTGTTTTATTCCTGATATTAGGGGAAAAGCTTTCAGTTTTTTTAACCTTTGAATATAATGTTAGCTGTGGGTTTTTCACATATGGACTTTATCATGTTGAAGTATGTTCCCTCTACTGCTATTTTGGAGAGTTTTTTTAAGTCATAAATGGATGTTTTACTTTGTTAAATGCTTTTTCTGCATCTATTGAAATAATCATATAGTTTTTATTTTCTCCTATTGATATGATGTATCACATTGATAGATTAACCACCCTTGTGTTGCAGGGATAAATCCCACTTGATCATGGTGAATGATTTTTTAAAATGTATTGTTGGATTTGGTTTGCTGGTATTTTATTGAGGATTTTTGCATCTGTCTTCATCAGGGATAGTGGCCTGTAGTTTCTCTTTTTTTTGTAGTGTCTATCTGATTTTGGTATCAGGGTAATGCAGTCCTTGTATAATGAATTTGGAAATTTTTTTCCTCTTCTATTTTTGGAATAGTTTGAGAAGAATAGGTGTTAACTCTTCTTTAAAGGTTTGGTAGAATTCATCCGTGAAGCCATCTGATCCTGGGCTTTTGCTTTTTGGGAATTTTTTGATGACTGATTAAGTTTCAGTACTGGTAATTGGTCTATTCACATTTTCTATTTCTTCTTGATTCAGTTTTAGAAGGTCATATGCTTCTAGGAATGATCCATTTCTTGGTTATCCAATTTGTTGGCACATACTTTTTCATAATATTATCTTATGATTGTTTGTATTTCTGTGGTGGTATTGTTATTTCTTCTCTTACATTTCTCATTTTGTTCAGTCATCTTTTTTTTTTTTTTCTTTTTTGATGAGTCTAGCTAAAGATTTATCACTTTTGTTGATCATTTAGTGCACCAGCTTCTGGTTTTGTTGATCTGTTCTTTTCTGTTTTTAGTTTCTATTTCATTTATTTTTGCTCTAATCTTTATTATTTCTTTCCTTCTACTGGTTTTGGGGTTTGTTTTTTTCTTTTCTAGCTCCTTAGGTGTCAGGTTAGGTATTTGAGGTTTTTTGCTTTTTGAGGTAGGCCTATATTGTAGCTTTTGCTGCATCCCAAGGATTTTGGACTATTGTATTTTTCATTCCTACCAATTTTTTTAATAGTTTGAGATAAAATTCACATACCATATAGTTCATCTGCCTGAAGTGTATAATTTAGTGGCTCCTAGTATACTCATAGAATTGCATCTATTACCATCAATTTTAGAACATTTTCATTACTTGAAAAAGAAACCTTGTATCCTTAGCCTCTGTTTCCCAATGTACCCTTAGTTCTAGGTAACTACTAATTTATTTTTTGTCTTTAGAGGTTTACCTGTTTGGATATTTCATATAAATGGAATCATACAACATACGGTCTTTTGTGACTGGCTTTTTTCAGTTAGCATTATGTTTTCAAGATGAATCCGTACTGTATATTTCAGTTCTTCATTTCTGTGTTTTGCTGATAATAGTCTGCTGTATGGATATACCACTTTTTATTTATCTGTTTCATCATTTGATGCAAATTTGGGTTGTTTCTACTTTTTGGCTATTATGAATAATGCTGCTATGAATATTCATTTATAAGTTTTTGTATGGACATAGACTTTCTGTTCTCTTGGGGATAGACCCAGCAGAGGAATGCTGGGGCATGTCACAGCTCTATGTTTAACCATTTGAAGGATTGCCAGAATATTTCTAAACTTTACATTTATACCACTTTACATTTCTTCTAGCAGTGATAGAAGATTCCCAATTTTCTAATATCCTTTTTGTCAATACTTTCTCTTTTTGATTATAGTTATACTTATGGATGTGAAGTGGTTTCCCATTGTGGTTTTGAATTGTGTTTTCCACTAGTTTTTCTAAAACTAAATGATAAAACTAAAACAATAATGAGATTAAAGCTGGGCAGTTTACTGGCTAACAGAATTTAAGAAGTCATTTTAATTATAAAAGAGTAGAGATGATTTGGCATATATGAGTAAGTATTTTAAGCATTTTGCAAGACTTTACCTTCTTTTTTTTGGTTCTTATTTAGCAATTAATAGCTAAAACATTTTATTTTGAATCTAAGTTCAAAAGGTTTTGAGGTTCCACAAAAAATAATCTTGACAAATACCCCAAAGATTTTTGTTACAGTTTTTCTTTCCCTTTAAAATACAGTGTCCATCCCTTTTGGCTCCTAAACAACATAGTTGAGGATGTTAAATAATTCTAACAAATTCAGTTGAATATTCCAAGGACCATTTTATATCAGACACTGTGTTTACTCATGGATGCTACCTTTACAAAGCTTCTAGTCTTTTGGGGAAGACAGATATACATATTTATTTACATATGAGGAAGAATGCAGCAAGCATAGCAGTTGGTGGGTATAAACAGTATGTTAATACCATAGTGGAGAGAAATTAATTCCAGTTTTGAGCAGAGGCAGTACTTTGGAAATTAGGTAGAATGTTGGCAGGTAGAAAAATAGCAGAAAAGAAGAAAATTCTATGTTGAGGAAATTTTGTGAGCAAGGTCATGGTAGGAGATAATTTTAAAGTGTTTGGATTGTAAGTAATCTGTATGGCTACAGTGTATGGTATACTGGGACCAGAGGGCTTATGGGGAATCCAATGGAGGTAGGCAAGGGATGGGAGGCAAGGGATGCTGTCACAATAGCCAAAGTGAGAGTTGACTTTTCAACTAAAATTGACTTAAAAATAGTTTTTTTTTTTTTAAAAATTTCATATAACAAGAAATGTGGAAGTTATAGAGTTGGTTAAAAGGCAGCCCAACTATATCAGGTAGCATTTCTGCGTTTCTCTTGGCTTAATCCTTATGGTCACAAGATGGCTGTCTCACTCAGTCATCAAGTGGAAGAAATAGAGTGTGCTTTCTTACTGTTTGTTGTTGTTGTTGTTGTTGTTGTTGTTGTTGTTGTTGTTAAGGAAGAAAACTTTCATCAGGCACTCTGAAGTTTCATTAACCAGGACTGGATCTCATGACTGTGATTTAGCTGCAAGAGAAAGTGGGAATCTGACATCTTCCACTTTAAAAGTGGGAGGTGAATTCTGCCTTTGAAAAGATGGGGGCGGAGTGGGGGGGGGAGCAGGGGTTTTCAGGGGGTTAGTAACCAGATAGTGTCTGCAGATGCTAATATTCTCTAGTTAGTAGTAAAAAAGACAAAGAACAAGACACATTTAAGAGACAGATTAGAAAAGGAGAGATTACAGACAACTCTAGGTTTTGGGGGTGAATGAAAAGATGGTGGTGCCATTTGCCAAAATGTATTTCACAATTTGAAATTGAATTGAGTCCTTACTCTATTAATAACATTTCTTGACCATAAGACTTGATGCTTAGGACCCTTTAGTCTCACTTTCTAATCACTAATAGAATGGAACAAGGAGGAGGCAGTGGAGGTAGCATGGTGGTTTTTTTAAGTGCTACTGCTAGGACCAGTGCCAGCTTGCAGCATAAGAATCACCTGGGGAGCTTGTTAAATCAGAATCTCTGGGAATTGATATTTTTAGGTCTGGGATTTGACCATCAATTTTGTTAACAAGATCCCCAGGTAATTCTGATACATAGCTAGGTTTGAAATATTTGGTAAGAAAAGTGTGGACTTTGGTTTCAGGCATACCTGAATTTGAATCCCAGCTCTTCACTTATTAACTGTGTTAACTTGGGCAAGGCACTCCTCAGAGGTGAGGCCCCTCACCTGTGAAATATGTAGTAATAATAATTATAATTATAAAGTAATATTAACATTACTTAATGATATACCACAGTCGCTAACTCAGAAAATTGCTCTATCCTGGGTAACCTGCTCTATCCATTCTATCCTGGGTAATCTGATGGGGCTGGACAAGCTGAAAGTATAGCTCCTGGGTGGATTTGCCAACACTGTTGCTGAAGAAACTCAGATAAACTTGTCACAAGAGAAGCCAGTCACTCAAGAGATGAGGATTTGGAAAAGAGAAAGGGAGAAACTTATTTCAGGTGTTGGCAGCCAGGATAGGTGGCAGGCTCAAGCCTTAACCACCTCTGCCGGCAAGATGGACATCTAGAGGCTCCGGGGGCTATTCCAAGAGAGCAGGCAGAGGTGCATGATCATGGCGGGGGTGGGGCGGCATCCATTTGTGTTCAGCCCACAGTTATGTACATGGGAAGAGCACGTGTGGTGTGTGGCTTAGGCATTCCATTGCTATCAGGGCTCTTCTGGTCTGGTGGTTGGAATGTTCTGGTCGTTGCACAATGTCTTGTCAATGCCTCAAAAAAATGCAGTTAGAAATAAGCACAATGGTTTTTAGTTAGATCAGGGGTTAAGCAGTCCTGCCTATTTCTGGTTTTAACTGTTGAGGTTTCTAGTGGAGGAACAGGGCTTGCTAACATTAATAGTTACTTTGTAGAGCTGTTGTAAAATATAGGGAAATATATGTAATATTTGTAGCATAATAACTGGCACATCGTAGATTCATTAACTCATTATATTTTTGTGTGTTAGTACTACACATTTGAATTAGCAAAAGAACACAGATTTCTGTACAGCTACAACAAAAAGCAGATGATAATAAATTGCTTCTCTTGGTGCTTAATAACCATCGTTATCAATAGCTGATTTCCTTTTGGCCCAGCCAGGTATCTTCCAGTCTTGAGCATATGAACCTTTGTTTATTTTCTTAACTGCATTTTTGGCTGCTTCTGTTCTGTGCAATCTATATCAGTATATAACTTAAAAATCAGCTAATACACCAAAAACGCTAAATCCAATTTCTGTGAAATATGTTACTTAATATTTAATAGAGGCTATTTTTCACAATGTTCTCATATAAAACTTGACACTAGACAAAATTCTTGCTCTTATAAAGCAAAAACAGTATCAATTCAGATGAAAGTAATAATTGCATATTAAAGATCATTTTGTTATTCTCGAAGCTTATATAGTTGCCTGGGTTAATAATGAGAATGTTGTTTTGGATGGTTGTCTTTGGAAAAACTACTTGCTGAGAATGAATGCTTATTTTTACAGTTTCAGTGCATAGAGGGGTCTTTGTGGAAGGGAGGGAAGGCACTAACATTGAGAACTACTTTGCACTAGGAATTTGACTTGTTTTGTTGGATAGAGACTGCATGTTGTAGTATTACCTGTGAATTCTGAAGGCCTGCTGCCTGAGTTTCTGTCCCAGTTCTGTACTTAAAGCTGCCTGACCTCAGGCAAGATACTAACCTTTCTGTGCCTGGGTTTTTTCATTGAAGATTATTATAAACCTGCTTCAAAAGGTTGTGGTGAGGATTAAATAAGCTAACCTAAAGTCTCTAGAAAGTGCCTGGCCTGTAGTACTGTATAATTGTTAGCTGTTCTTTAAATTTTATGAATTCACATTGCTCTGTAATTTCACAACATTCCTGTAAGGTTGGTGTCTTCTTAATCTTTATTTTACAGATAATAAACTGAAGTTCAATGAGGTTAGCAATTTATCTATAATCAACCACCCATTTATTTAGTGATGCAAATCCTAGATTGCTTCTTCATGCATTCTACTATGGCTTTTCTTTTTTCTTTAAGATTTTATCTATTTATTCATGAGAGACGGAGAGAGAGAGGGAGAGAGAGAGACAGGCAGAGAGACAGGCAGAGGGAGAAGCAGGCTCCATGCAGGGAGCCCAATGTGGGACTCGATCCCGGGACTCCAGGATCACGCCCTGGGCTGAAGGCAGGCGCTAAACCGCTGAGCCACCCAGGGATTCCCCTCTATTATAGTTTTAATATGTCAGTTATTTAAAAAATCCTAGAAATAGTGATCACTTATGTGATTCATATGGTATTAAGTAATGTTGATTTTCATTTATCAGAAAAACATCTTTGCTGCTTGGCAGTAGAATTAATAAATTAACAATTTTCGAACTTTGAATAGGGTGTTAATATTTTGAAAAAATCTGTTATTGATCTTTAAAATATCGCATCAAGAGGTAACATATTTAAAAATAGATACTACAACAGCTATTTGATTCAAATTAATTTGTAACTTTTATATAATATGCTATATAATTTTAAATATAATTATATATGTATAAGAATATAGCATATCTGTTAATTTGTAACATCACTTTTTTAGGTGATGATCATAATGGTACCTTGAGGGTTTTTCATAATTGTTTTTTCACTCATGATCTTGATGTTGTCTGTGATTAAATTATCTAAATCCCCAAGGTTCACACATTTTATAGAAAATAGAAACAATAATGTTTGCTAATGATAACCACTAACGCATATTAATAGTATTCTCTGACTTGAGACGTGTGTGTCTACTTCTGTAGTATCTTTTATAAGAATAATTCAGAGTACTGAGTAAGGAACTTAGCATCAAATGTTGAAATGAAAGATAAGAAAAAAAAGAAAGATAAGGCAATTTTAAAAAGTTAATTGTGTAACAAAGGAGTGGACATGTGTTAAATTAGATCCTAACGCCAGTCTTCTATTAGGAATTCTTCCTTATTTGCTCTTTCCCTTCCTTCATAAGCACACAGACAAAACACAGCACACTCACACACCAAGATAAAATAAAAATACTGTTTTATAAAATGATCTTCAGATAGGTAAAAAGCCTCAAACTGCTTTTCTTCTCTATTTTCTACATGGTTTCAGGAAGCTTTATGCATAACATGCTTTGAGATTTTCAATTAGAAGCAGTAGCAATTTTATTTTGAATAGTTTTAAGGAATCTATTGGCTGTGTGTTTCCTCCTCTGTACGCTTTGGCCTACCTTTTAAATTTCTTTTGGGAAAATGCAGCTTGCTGCCAGTAATTCATTCTCTCACTTTGTTCATGGAAGTTGCTGAATTTGATTATAAGTTAGAAAGAGAACTCTTACCCTAATTTTACATTTGGTATATTCTTCCTTACTTTCATTTCACATATAACATACTAGTGGCAAAACTGCTGCACATCCTTTAAATTTCAGGATCTGATTCTGTCCAATAAGAAGTTATCCAGATCTTTCTCATAGAACAATCTATTTTTTTCCTCTTATTCTCCTGTTTCCTCCCTAACGTGGCTCTCACCAGTTCATTTTACTTCTCTCAGTTTTTTTTTCTCAGTAAATTATTTCCCCCATCCTATCTCCTTGAGGAATTAAGGAGGGCCCTTAATCCTCAGTAGGGCAGTTAGAAGGGCCACTGAGCAGTGGGTATGTGAAGAAATGGGTTTCTAAACCAGCTGCTTGGCTCCTGTGATTTTGAGTCTGGAGGTTGGATCGAGTGCTCTGTTCACATCCAATTCCTGTGATTGCTGTATTGCTTTTCTTTGGAGGAGCTGTTTTCAGAATTGTAAATGCTTTTCCCTGCATTGCAGTTTTGCTAAGTACATTCTAAAGGAATTGATGTTGGTTTTCACTGCTTTTGCTGCAGTACTTTATCTGGTTTGGGAAAGGTTCTTGTTTGATCAGGTTTCTAGGTTGGTAGGCTTGGAGTTTGGTACAAAACTGATTGGTTGATGTCACAGATGATTTATTTTTAGGGGTTAGTGTAGAAGTATCGTTTTCTGCATTTTATGAATTACCATGCTGATAAGTAGGCTAATTTTTCTATTTGAAGACTTTACTAAGGGCATTAATACTTTCTTTCCCCTTGAATTATACAGGCCAAAGATTTAAGGTTTTTCTTTTCTTCTTTTCTTTTTTCTTTCTTTCTTTCTTTCTTTCTTTCTTTCTTTCTTTCTTTCTTTCTTTCTTCTTTCTCTTTCTTTCTTTCTCTTTCTTTTCTTGATTCTTTATTCATTTATTCATGAGAGACACAGAGAGAGAGAGGCAGAGACACAGGCAGGGGGAAAAGCAGGCTCCATGCAGGGAGTCCGACGTGGGTCTCGATCCCGGACCTCCAGGATCATGCCCCAGGCTGAAGGCGGTGCCAAACCGCTGAGCCACCCGGCCTGCCCCAGGTTTTTCTTTTCTTAATCTTAATTGTTTTTCCCCTGATTTACTGTCTCTGTTAATAGATGAAAATGTGGAATGTAAGGAAATTGCTTCTTGTTAAAAAAATATGTTACTTATAGGAGTGCTGGGTGGCTCAGTGAGTTAAATGTCTGCCTTCAGCTTAGGGCATGATCCCGGGATCCAGGGATTGAGCCCCACATCCTCTCTGAGCAGGGAGCCTTCCTCTCCTTTTCCCTCTGCTGCTCCCCCTGCTTGTGCTCTCTCACTGTCTCAAATAAATAAATAAAATCTTTTAAAAAAATAATGTTACTTATCTTGTTCTGGAAAGGAAAAAGAAGCACAACAAAAGTCTAGTGCAGCACTTTTATATTTGAAACTCTATTGAACCTAATCTTGTTAGTGAGCAGGTTTAAAAGTTTAAAAATTGCCCTCTTTTGAATGAGCCTTTTTATACCATGTTTGTGGCTTTTGTTTTTAAAGATTTATCTAGTGTATTTTTATCATATTTTTTTATAGTAGCCCACTATAGCCATTCTTTGCACTAGATTTTCTTTCTTGAGGTCCTGTTTTTCTGGACTTGAGATCAATAGAAAAATGAAGATGACATAGATTTTCATGGGGAAAAGTGATTAGGAATAGGTTGCAAAAATATGACTCTTTTTTCGACACCAGAGTATTTTTAGCCTTATATACATTATCTAATTTTATTTATTTTTATTTTTTATTTTTTATTTTTTTATTTATTTATGATAGTCACAGAGAGAGAGAGAGAGAGGCAGAGACACAGGCAGAGGGAGAAGCAGGCTCCATGCACCGGGAGCCCGATGTGGGATTCGATCCCGGGTCTCCAGGACCGTGCCCTGGGCCAAAGGCAGGCGCCAAACCGCTGCGCCACCCAGGGATCCCTACATTATCTAATTTTAAATCCTGTAAGTTAAAATGTTTGTATAGAAGTATTAGAGGAGGGACTTTTATGAACTCATAGAGTATTAAAACTTAAGAGGGACATTAGGGATCATATAGTAACCATCCTGATATTCTGCAGAGGAATAAGTGGAGGTTTGTTCATTCATTTGTTAGTTCATCCATCCATCCATCCATTCACTGAACAAATACTTATTTAATGTTTACTGTTTTAGGTGCTTTTGGATATCCCTACCCTTAAGGAGTTTACAATAAATAGATAATAAACATCATAAGTAAGCTAAAAAAGGTAGAAAGTGGTAAAAGTGATCTGGGATTGCAGTGTACTTAAGGGGTGAAAGTGGATTTGCGATTTAAAATACGGCTGGCTGCATTGAAAATATGATATTTGAGCAGAGTTAAAGGAGATGAATGAATGCATTTGTGACTCTCTGAGGGAAGACTATGTCGGGCAAAAGGAACAGCCAGTTTAAGGGCTAATAGGTAGGAGCATGTCTAGTTTTTTATTCAAGGAATAGTAAGAAGGCAATTGACTACTTGAGTAAGAAGTGGAGGGAATGATAGGTGATGAAATTAACAGCATTGGGAGATAGGGAGATGGGGAATTGGCTAGATGATGTGGAGTCTGGTGAATTGTTATAAGGCCTTTGGTTTTTGCATGAGTGAAATGAGGGAAGGAAGGGACATCATGAGGCTTTTGAGCACTCATGATCTGACTTATGTTTCAACTGAATCATTCTGACTTCACTGTTGAGGAGAGATGCCAGGGTAGGGTTGCTAGATTTAGAAAATTAAAATATAGGACACCCACTCAGTTACATTTGAATTTCAGATAAACAATGAATAATTTTTGTGTGTGTGTGTGTGTATATATATATATATATCTCATGCAGTATGTGACTATTCACCCATATGGCAGAATGTTAGCTACTCTTTTATATATACATATACTTTAAACTCTTCAGTGTTACTGCTGCTTACTATAAATTACCATTACCATGATACTGCTGGTTCCAAGGCTTGGGCCCTTAACAGCAAAATAAATTTTGTCTTACTCTTTCTTGTATTATCTGTATTACTGTTTTTTACATTGTGGTCATCCTATACTTCAGAGTGTTATAAATACAGTTTGTTGGACCCCAGCCTACCCCCCAAGAATTAGAATTTCTTGGGGTGGAACACAGTATCTCTATGACTGCACAGTCAGTGTTCTAGGTTCTAGGTATAGTAGAACAAAACATACAGAAATCCTTATGCTAATGGAATGAACATTCTACTGGGGAGACACAATAAACGAGACAAATAAGTAATTATATCGGATGTTAAATATTGGTCAGTGCTAAGAAGAAAGAATCCAGAAATGGAATGGGAAATGTCCAGTATAATGATGAAGGAATTGCATTTTTAGATAGGGTGGCCAGTGAAGGCTTCACTACATGGTGATGTTTGAGTCAAGACTTGAAGGAAGGAAGTAATGGAGAGAATCGAGTGGCTATCTTTGGGAACAGGATTCTAGACTGAAGTAACAACTGCAGAAGGCAGGTGCATGCCTAGTGTGCTTTATTTTAGATATTTTAAGGGGGCAGTGTCTGTGGAGTGGAGTGAAAAGGGGTAGAAGAGTAGAGGATGAGGTGAGAGAGATAAAAGGGAATGGCTGGTGATTGTTAGTGGTTAGGTTTTATTGTATTGGAGAGAGATTTGGATTCTAGGCCCAGCTCTGCCATTACCTCTGGATCTGTTTCTTTATCAATAAAAAGTGGACAGTGCCCTTGTTCTTCTTTCTTTACTGAACTTGAAGATTTAGACAGGCCTCTGATAAATAGTAGGAAATTGTTTTCTTGTCACCTTGTTTAACCATTCATTCTTGTCACAGATTCTTATTTAATCTTAGCTAATAGAGTTAAGAAACATATTTTTCTCTACCAGGAGATTGAAATTCTTATGAATGGCAGTTTGACTTAAAGCGAGGCAGGAAGAAAAGAAAGAGCCTTGACTCAACTCTAAATTCCAAATGCCTGTTCAAGATTAAGTGAAATGTAATGTGCAGGGAGTCATGGGATTCTTTTTTTTTTTTTTTTTTTAAAGATTTATTTATTCATGAGAGACACAGAGAGACAGAGAGGCAGAGACAGAGGCAGAGGGAGAAGCAGGCTCCATGCAGGGAACCTGACGCAGGACTCGATCCTGGGTCTCCAGGATCAGGCCCTGGGCTGAAGGCGGCGCTAAACCACTGAGCCATTGGGGCTGCCTGATTCTTAACTGGATACTTCCCTGGAAAGAATAACCTTTAGGTAGGTCTTAGTCTTAAATGAGTGTTTGCTCAGAAATAATTTGATGAGATCCTTCTGACGTTTTTTGGTGAGATCTATTAGCAGATGATAATGAAACAGTATAATCACTCTGAGTATATCTACCACCTTTTAGCTTTCACAGGGTAATATGAATTATAAAGAAACAAATCCCAAAATCTAAATAGTATTTTGTTGTTTGATCTATCTTATTTTATGTCATCTGGTAGACTTTGAGAACTTCAGGAGAATCAGAAAAAGAATATAATGTTGGATACCCACATATTAGGTTACGTTTATGATGTTGAATATTGAGCAATCATGCTTTATTATAGTTTATATTTATTTTTGCTAATATTTTATATGTTGTATATTTGGTGAGGCTTTTGTAGTGATTATTCTTTTAAGCCTGGCAAAATTAAATATAAGAAAAGTCCTAATAGAAGTTTTCTTGACTAAATACAATTATTTCAGGAGTAATGAGGTAGAAAGGATTCATAAAACTTAGCTAGATAGCCAGCTGCATTTATTTATTTATAGCCTTCTGTCTTGCTCATTTATGTTCTGACAGTATTAAACCATCTTTGAAAAAAAATTTTTTTTAAAGTTTTTATTTATTTATTCATGAGAGACAGAGTGAGAGAGAGAGGCAGAGACACAGGCAGAGGGAGAAGCGAGAAGCAGGCTCTATGCAGGGAGCCCGATGTGGGACTCGATCCTTGGACTCCAGGATCACGCCCTGAGCCGAAGGCAGACACTCAACCGCTGAGCCACCCAGGCATCCCCATCTTTGAAAATTTAAATTAAAAGACTATTATATACCTATAATAGGAGCCTATTTAAAAATAATGGAGTAAATTATGAAAAACAAATGAAGTTTATTTGGGACCTTTTGTACATTATTCAGTTCTAGAGGTGAAAATATGTTTAAGCTAATTTTTGTAGCTATGGTAATTTTACTGGTCCAGGAGCTATGCCAACTCTAAGTACAATACGTTTTAATTAATATAGGCTTGATGTTTTGTTTAATCGACACCAACTTTATTCATGATATATAAAATCTAATACATGTTTAGTTCCAGTGAAACAGCATGAAAAATGTGCTCTTTATTGTTTTTAAAAACTACCCGATTAAGTTATGGAAGTAATCTTTAATGAGATAGCTCCTCTGACATTAAAAGAGATGACTATGTCATACCTGCTCTTGGCAAAACCAAAATTAGATTGTTGGGTGATGGAATAACTTGGTCATGAAAAAGTTTATTCTCTAAATCAGAGTTGGCAAACTGTGACCTGTGTACCAAATCCTGCCTGTTTTTGTAAATAAAGGTTTATTGGAACACAGCCATGCTCATTCATGAACATATTGTTTGTGCTTTTGTGCTACAGTGGTAGTGTTGAGTAGTTGTGGATCATATGATTCACAATGCCTAAAATAGTACAGTTTGGCCCTTTAGTGAAAAATGTGCTGACCCTTGCCTCTATATCTAAGCCTTTTTTAGTCTGATCATGTTAAATAAAGTTCTAGTGGAGATTTATGAAGTTAGTATTTTTGTGTTTAATTTCTTATTCTGCTTCATTCTAAGATAGAATACTTATATATATAAAAATTTGAGTGGCAGTTTCCCAGCTTTCTCATCCATAGGTAGGCATAATACTACCTTGCAGGGTTGCTATGAGGAGTCAAGAAGAAATGTAAGTAAAATGTTTAGGGTGCGTGGCATCAAGAAGGAGTACAAGCAATGAGGAGGTATAATTAAAGGAAGTTTAGATGTTTATTTGGGTAGTTTAGGATGGCATGCTTTTTAAAAGCTTTCTTTCTTTCTTTTTTTTTTTTTCTTTTTCTTTCTAAAACTCTCAACTCTGATTTGTCCACAGAGCTGGCTATATAGAGGCCTAGTTTATCCAGGTTCTTAATAAACCATTGCTGAATAACCTTCCTCCATCTTTTCCTCCCTCCCTCCATTCCTGCCTTTGTCCTCTTGTCCTTTCTTTTACCTTATCTTCATACTTTCCTCTCTGTTTCCTTTTTGATATATGTAAGCCTTAGTACTAAATTTAGATCAGTGAGTAGTAACTACTACTACGGAGAGTATGCAGAGAACCTAACACATAGAAGAGTTTTTCTTATCTGTAGTTCCATTTTCTAGGAAACAGGAACTCTAAAATCTTGTAATCTCCCTCTCTTTATTCTTTTTTTTTTTTTTTTAAGAGAGTGTGAGCATGCAAGTGGCTGCTCCCTGTATATTAACAGCCATCTAGGTATGTGTAAAATCTGTTTTTTTACCACAGCAAATTTTAGGGCAGATCAGTTTTGTCTTGAACCTTGATGCCTTGATGCCAGCTTTAGACAGCATGGTTTTCTTCTGGGGACAGGGCAAATAGATGATAGATTCTCCTTAGCATTTGAGGGCACCTTGAAGATCTAGTGATACAAAAATTGACTCTAGTCCATTTGTTTGTAAGCACCCACTTGTTTCCTTGTTTCATGAAAACAAAATTAAAGCTAAATTATTTTACTTGATTTTATTTTTAGGAAATCAGTTCAAAACCTGGGACCTAGCCTTTTCAAGTTATTATAAAACCAACATTAATATAAATAACAAAAAAATCTTAGAATATTTTTGTTTTTATTGACATTTGTCATTTTGTGGTAGCTTTAAGTTTTTGTAAGTATCATGAGAAAAAAATATGGAAAAGAGGTGAAATTCTAGGACGTAAATATTAATGTAGGCAGCCTGGGTCCAAGGATCCAGAGTGGGGGGGATCCTCATGGGACGAGCCAACAGGATCCTTGACTTTGCCTAGGATAGAAATCAAACTCCTGGAGAAAGTAAAAGCAGAGTTTATTGAATAGTGTGAATGACAGAGAATAGCTGTTGGTCTGTCCGGGAAATTTGTAAAGGAAAATAGAATGAGTCTCAATGTTGCTTGGGGCTCAGGATTTTATATTGCAAAGAGATCTAGGGCATGTGTTCCTTTGGGAATCCAGGGTAGGGTCCCATCAAAGGCAAATGTCAGGTGAACAATAAGCTTATTTCATAAATTAGCAAAGGTAGCAGTATTGCTGCCAGTGTCAGCCGAGGTTTGTTCAAAGCTAATGTCCTGGAATATGTTTGGGATCTAGCTTTTCTTAGATGTTATCAGTTGTTTGGGGCCTAGGACAAAGCTCAGAGAATGATTAACTTTCGTTTCCCTTTAAGTGGGAACATAACTTCTTTGGCTTATTCAGAGACAAATATGGATTATGAGTAAATGGGGACTGCTAGAAAAATGGAACTTTTCTAGAATGGAGTCCCTTCAGCTTCTTTACTTCAATAGTAATAGCATTAGCAGACCCTTAGATGATAGTATGAACAATTATCTGCATTTCTTAAGGTTTTAATCTCCCTCACTTGAGAATCTTTTTATCTGTAGTAAATTTAATTCTGTATTAGTTTAACTAAATTATTTTGTTTATGGTTTAAAAAGAAGTTAAAAACAGGTCAGAATTTCTCATTGAAAGTTCCTCCTTTTTTAAAGCTAATACTTAAATGCATTAAACCTAAATTTTATATGCTACCTTTCTGTTAAAGTGTTCTTCCTATTCTCTCATTTATTTTACAGTAAACTGAGATTTTGGTAGAGGAAGATTTTAATCCCTAGTCCTCTAAGGCTCCGTGAGTCACACAGGGACATTAAATGGTTTTCTTAGAACTGCAGTTTTAGTATAAAGTTAGAAACATAAATGTTGAATGTACTTTATTTTACGTATAATAGGAACCAGACAGCAAGGTTTAAAAAGTAATTTTGTGTCTGGAAATAGGCAGATAACATGGAAGATGAGGGATTATTTAATTAAAAAAATATTTTTTTGAGGGGTTAAGAATTTTATCTTGCCAGGAAAAAGAGAGGGAGGAGAATTCTAAGTTTCTGTGAAACATAGCTCAAAGACATAGTTAGTATTAACATTCTTTTTGCTTGTATATGGAAAAACCAGTAACAGATTGATTTAACCTATCAAAGGAGAAATAGGAGGGGCGAAGAAGAAAAAAAGAGACATATTTGGAAATAGTGAATTTTGTTTTCCTTTACTTGGCTATGTTGCTGATAAACTGGAAACTAGTAAAGAGAACAATCAGGATATTCTCCTCATGGGTAGGTTGACAGATCATCAATGAAAAACAGTTTTAGTTGTTTATGAATTCTTCAGAAGACCTTGGATGTTTAACTAGGACTTGAATGTAAGATTTGCCTTGTCTCTGTCTGCCATGGTCCTCATTAGCATTTCCGTGCTGAATCTGTGTCAGAATTTGTCACTTGCTTTATTACAGTCTTATTCCTATGATTTTTTTTTCATTTTGTAAGGCTGTTCCATTTTCCTGGGGGTTTTGCCATTGTAAGTCATCATTTAAACATTATGTGTAATTTGTTAGTCTTCAGATCAGAAAGGTCTCAGTCTATTAGAGACTATATGGGAGATCTGAACTGCAATGTGTAAAGCGTTTTCAGGGGGCTTCTCAGTTATCTAGAAGAAATTAGTAAACCAACAAAAAAGTGTTTATATTGTTTATGATCTTTTACCTTACTGTTGCTTTGGAAGTTTATGTTAGGATTTTGGAATATTTTGCAAATTTTCTTTTTTATAGTTAGATTTACTATCACTATGTATGTTATCTTTGACAGAGAGTGGAAACAATCTTACAGCAAATTCTGTTTCCTTACAGTCAAAGGCCGTTGGATTGCTAGATGTGGATGTGTATGGCCCTTCAGTTCCAAAAATGATGAATCTGAAAGGAAATCCAGAATTATCACAGAGTAAGTAAAGAAGAGAGAGACAGAGCAGCCCTGGTGGCTCAGCGGTTTAGTGCCGCCTTCAGCCCAGAGTGTGATCCTGGAGACCCAGGATCGAGTCCCATGTCAGGCTCCCTGCATGGAGCCTGCTTCTCCCTCTGCCTGTGTCTCTGCCTCTCTCTCTCTTTCTCTCTCTCTCTCTCTCTCTCTCTGTGTGTCTCCCATGAATGCATAAATAAAATCTTAAAAAAAAAAAGAGACACTATGATAATAGATATCCTTTTTAAATTACCTCCTGAATGTCAGGTGTTGTGCAATGTACCATGCATACCTTATCCACAGTGTAGTATAGTCCTTCTGAAATCAGATATGGAGCCAGACTGTCTGGGTTTGAACGCTAGCTCTCTCACTGACTGTGTGGCTTTAGGTGAATTATTTAATCTCTTTGTACCTCACCTCTGCCCCCCTATGTAAAATAAGGCTAACAATTACCAGGGTTGCTGTGAGAAATCACTCAATTAGAAATTGCTGTTAAGAAAAAAAAAAAAGAAAAGAAAAGAAAAGAAATTGCTGTTAAGGAGCCAGGGCACGGAAAAGAGGGGATGGAGAGTAAGTAGTTCCTTAGATTTGCCTGAGGGCGCAAGTGACTAGCTAGTTTTGCCCTTTTTCCTCCCACCTTGTATGTTGATGCCCCCAAAGCAAGTCTGTCCCCTCTCCCCTATCTCCACAGTCACCAGAGATGAGCACATTTCTGATGGTGAAATAGAGAAGTATTTGCCTACTCCCTCAGGAAGTTGGAGAACTTTCAAAAAGCTCAAGTTGCAAGACAGGCTGCCATGGGGGTTTCTAAACCTCCCTGATGTGCATCGGGAGGAGCATTCACACCATTCTGACAGCACCTTGATAATAGGCCTGTCATATTCGGCAGTGTATATGAGTCCTAAGGGTTGGGTTTTTGTTTTTGTTTTTTTCTTGTTTAAAGGAACCAAGGGACTTTGCAATTAATTGGACCCTGGAGCCTGGAGTAGAGGTTGGGAGCAATGCAGGGACAACTGGGTTGGAGAGAATCCCAATCCTTGGGGCTAGAGAGGAAGTTACACATATTCATATTATGAGGGATGGCTTTCTTCCTAGACTGATTGGAGGATATTAAGCTTTCTTCTGGTTTGAATTGGATACACTGCTGCTGCAGTCCTGATGGGCCTTCCTTGCTGATTTGGAGGGGTTGGCCTTTCTCATAGCCCTCAGAGGACAGGAATGGAACAACTCTTGGCCCTGTGTCTATCACAGGCATTGACAGGTTTTTGTGTAGGGGATTATAAAATCCTCTACCTCATAACAAAGTGACCCTGGGTGGACCAAAGCTCAAAGGGCTTTGCAAAATTTTAATATATTAAAACAAGAGGCTACTAGAAAACATTCTATTGTATATAAAACCTGAGCTTTTAAAATAAAAAACCTAAAACCAATAAAAAAAAAAGAAAAGAAATTGCTTGTAAGTGTAGTGCATTTGACACAATGCCTGGCACATAGTCAGTGATCATTATCATTATCTCTTCACATTAAATGTGTGGATGTATGGAAGTATTTGAATAGAAAGTATATATTTGTGTTAGAAGACATGAAAATTATTTTTTCTAATCCTATATATGTTGTATTTGTCTTAATGTATTTCTAAAAACCCCTCAAATACTAGTTTCTTTTTCCAGCCTTCACTGCTATCAATAGGACAGTAATTTTTTGAGTAAATCTTTAATATTTATCATGCTTGTTATTACACTTTCTTGCAAAATTATCAAATGTAAAACATTAAGAACAAGGAAATGCTGTGATCAAAAAATGAGGTATTGGAAAGGGATATCTGGCTGGCTCAGTTAGTAGAGCATGAAGCCTCATGTTGGGCCATGAAGACTACTTAAATACTAAAAATACTAAAAATAAAAAAAAGTATTGGGAAAACTTTTAACTTCTTGAAAATGGTTTTAAGTGAAATTAGTTTGTTAAAATTTATTTCAAATTATAGGGGTGCCTAATAAAAAAAGTTATAGGGATGCCTGAGTTAAATAGCTGACTTTTGATTTAGGTCCTGGGATCCAGCGCTGTGTCAGGCTTCATGTTCCATGGGGAGTCAGCTTAAAGATTCTCTCTCCCTCTCCCTCTGTCCCTCCTGTCACTCATGCTTATGCTCTCTCTCTCAAATAAGTAAATAAATCTTTAAAAAAATTATTTCAAATTGTAATAAGGGTATATAATTGAATAATTACTTTTCATTTCTTATTGGGCTTTTTATTTTCCATAGATCTAGGACAGAATGACTGTATTTACTGTAGGATTTTTGTTGGATTATCTGTGTAAATAATAGAAGTATTTTTTTGTTGTTGTTGTCATCAAATGTTAGTTAATTAGGCATTGTCTACTATCTAATGTACTTTTGTTTGTGCTTTAGTTGTTGGAGTCAATTGCAATGTTAAGTTCTGAATAATTATAGGAAATTTGAAGATGTAGTGATGATAAAATTGACCCTAGCAGTCTTACATTGTAAGCACTCAATTAGTTTTTCTTGTTTAATGAAAATAAAACTTAGAAAGTGAAGTTATTCTAGTTTCTTTCTTCTTTGTCCTTTTAGTGGAATGTATACTTAGTTTGTAAATATGTGACATATGCCAAGATGTCAAACTTCACAAAGAAGGAGTAATGAATTTGCGTACTTTAAATGATAGACTTACTATGTCTGTCTCTTGATTAAAGTAATGTGAAAACTGGTGCATGCAGCATACGAGTGATGGCAAAATGGAGCCCTTGGTGTCATTTTTTTCTTAAGCAGTCTGTTCAGTCTATGCCAATATACTTGAAGTGAACTTTATAATTTCTTTCTTCTTGTTTTACTGAAGCTGTAATCTTAAATTTGATGTTTGCAAATTGGCTGCCATTAAATAGGCTTTCTGGTAAAGATGAGATGCTGGAAATCTCAGAAAGCCTTAAAAGAATACTTCTTTTGTGTTGACAAGCTGATCTTAAGTCGCCCAAGAAATGAACTGAATGATTAAGGCATTCACTTAAAAGAATGTGAATTCTTAAAAGCCCAACTTGTAAATTATTTTTGGAATCTTAGGTAAGTCTGCCACCATTATACTAATTGGCATCATTTTGACATTTCTATATTTTAACATGTTAATTATCCTGTTGTATTCTCTATTGTAGAAAACAAAATGTAATATGAAATTATCTAATAAGGAAAAACTGTGAAAGATTTGTTTTTAGCAGGTCATAAATCTTTGTGTTTATAATTAGCACCTACTTCAAGACAAATGGGTATTCTGTGCTTCTTTCCCTTTTAGAGTTATATCAGAAAGCTATCATTAAGGTGTGTAGACTAGTAGTATGGTACATTTATAATGTGGCCATATCTTTTAGGGCTGTCTGTACTTCACATTTTTTTCTAGTCTAATTCTAGGTTAAAAAAGCACAAACTTTATTTCTTATTTCCTAATCTTCTGACCATTCCTAATGTTTTTCAAAATTATTGGCACATTTTCAGTATTTTCTCTCAGATGAGAAAAATTAAAAGAACTTGCTATTGTTAGATAGTGGAAGGATTAACTTGCAATTTTATTTTTAATACTCTATCTTAACTTATGTGTCTTGCAAATTTTTGCTTTTTAAAATAGACTTCATTATTGCTGATTCATAGTTACTTTAATAATTTACTGGGTACTTTAATAAAACATGTTTTTTTTCTTTTTTTACATGAGAACAGAGCTTTATTTTTATTTTTGATTAAGATATAATTCATATACCATAAATGTCACTATTTCTTTTTTCTTTTTTTGAGGTTAACAGAAAATAAAGCATTTAGGAAAGTAGTTTGGTGAAAGCAGGATGTAAAATGAGTTTTGAAGGTGGAAGATGTGGGGAATATACATATATGAATTGCAGACTATAGGAAAAGGCAAAAAGACGAAAAATAACACTATACTAAGAGGCATGAAAAGTTTTGACGGTCTAGATTTGGTGAGGCTAACTTAGAAGAAATTAGGTATGCTACCAAAAAAAGAAAGAAAGAAATGTGATCTTTTTCACTTCCCTTCTGGACCTCTACTCTAGATTTTGTGTATGTGATATGCATCTATACTGGGTAATGGACTGAAATGATATTTTGTTGTTAAAATTGGACAGACTTCGTACACCCATGTTCATAGCATTATTCACTGTTGTTATTATGAATTCACTATTCATTATTCCATTATGTGGAAGCTACTCAACATATCTCAGCAGATGAATAGATAAGCAAAACATGGTATATACGTAAAATGGAATGTTAATCAGTGTTAGAAAGGAAAGCAGGAGCTTCCCACTTGGTAAACACATGATTTGGAGAGAGTGATGTGCTTGGAGAGGTCATGAAGTTATCTGTTCTTCCTCATGTATCTTCCTATGTATCTCATCTCTCTGATTGTTTCGGAGTTATATCCATTTAATTTAATTTAATTTAATTTAATTTAATTTAATTTAATTTGTTTTCCAGCACCCATACCTCATCCTTTCCCTGCTTCCCAACACTGAGAGCTAACCAATAATATGAGTTATATTCTTTTATAATAAGCTGGTAATATGGTTGCAGGGATTAGGATGTGGACATCTTTGGAGGACCATCATTCTTCATATCATACCACCATTCGATCCCCTCCACTCAAGGTTTTTGCCACTGTCAACACAGTGATCATTCTGGACAATGTCTTCCATTGCACATCAGCAAGAATTTCTTCTTGCTATGAATCTAGGAGTGTAATATCCAGGTCATGAGTTTGTGAATGCTTACATTACTTTCCAAGATGTTTATATCACCTTATGCTCTGTTCGTTATATATGAGAGACACCATAGATCCACATCCTTTTTACATAGGACATAAGATGGTATCTCATTATTGTTAAAAAAAAAATAAGGAAAGTCTTGCAACATCTTTGCAACATGGATGAACCATGAAGACATAGTTCATCCTAGGTGAAATAAGCCAGTCACAAAAAAGACAAATGTTGTATGATTCCACTTATATGAAGTGCTTAGAATAGTCAGAATCATAGAGACAGAAAGTAGAGTGGTGGTTGCCAGGAACTGGAGGGAAGGGGAGAATGGGAATATATTGTTTAATAGGTGTACACTTTTAGTTTCACAAGATGAAAAAGGTTATAGAGATGGATAGTCATGATGGTTGGACAGCTTTATGAATCTATTTAATATCACTGAACTATAGGCTTAAAAAAAGATGGTAAATTTTGTTTTATATATTTTACTATAATGACAAAAATTGGGAAAAAAAGTTAAATAGATTTGCCCTGGCAATATTACCACAATATAGGATTTCTTCAATAGTGTCCATGGTATTGTCCATGGTATCACTGTATTGACACAGTGATTCTGTTTGTTCTTTAAAAGAGCAATCATCACTGGAGGAAAATAAAATAGTAATGTTTCATTGGGAGACTTAGTAATTTAGTTTTAAGCCTTCTCTACTTTCCAGTTTGGAAACTTCACTAGTCTACCAGATACTAGGAGTTGGAGCCTAAAATTTTATTTTCATCTCATGTAAAAAACTTATTACATTTAAAATCCTTAGTGTTATCATGACCAGTATTACCATTTGGAACATTACCAGCACTGTAAAGCTCTGTATGATGTGATCCCCACCTTCTCTCTACTTCCATAGTCCCAATTCCAACAAGCTTGCTTTGCTAATTCAGTGAACAATGAGTTTTATTTTCCATCACCATAAATGTCACCATTTCTAACATGTGAATGTTTACATTACTTTCCAAAATGTTTGACAGTGTTTGAGCCATGATGGAGAGGACAGTATTCAGCATGCCAGCTTTGGGACTTTGAGCAACCTGGAAAAAAAGGAAGGAACTAAGGAACTAGTAGGTCATTGTACACCACCATTCTTTCCTCTAACCATCTATATTGCCAAACTAAAATAGTGCATGGACACTAAAACAAAGATGTTACTTGTTACTGTTTTTCTGGAGGTTGGTATTATAATAGGTTAGGAGAAGTGGTGAATGAGGAAGCAGTGACAGTAAGGTTTTCATCTTATTCCCTGAGGTCTTTCAGTTAAGGAAAAGAAAGCAGAAATAGCAGCTTGCAGTTTCATTGGCTTTGAGATATCCCTAGCAGTATATAAACCACAGACTTTCTTTTGAAGTGGTAGAGTGAGTGCCTTGAACTGAGTTCTCCAGAAAACAGATTCCTGTGGATTGCTAATTTATTAGAAGTACAAACCCAGTCTGAGGAAGGAGACAAGGAGGAAGAGCTAATATGAAATTGTGCTATCAGATAGCTAACTGTCCCTTAATGTGACAGATTGCTTGACTGCCTGGGACTGTGTATGTGGGAGGAAAGGGGAAGAATTTATCTAATTATATCCATCTCCCATTGTCCAAAGCCTCACCTCAGTAGGTAGGAACTAACCTGCATTTCTGAGTTCTGTATGAGTGAGTCCCACCAGAGTCCTAAGGCATCCTATACTTTGGCATCAGGATGGTCATTTTTTTTTTTTTTTTGGAGGGGGGGAGGTGAAAGGCACATAGTATATAGGCCTGAAGTGAAGTACTTTCAGAGAGCCCCTGTGTGACATTGGTCAGAGCCCATGCAGAGCTGGTGGCTGGAATGAGAGTGAAGCTAAAAGGGCGTAGAGAGGTCATGTGGGACTTTCAATGCATGGGGATGGAGGTCGGGAGCTGAGCTCTTCTGTACCCAGACAGCTATTTCAGTGAATCCCTTATTGACTGATGCTAGGACATAATGGCAGGGAATCAAGAAATTGCAGGATTCTTTCCAATTTTGATATCCTGAATTCTTTTTTTTTTTGATATCCTGAATTCTTAAGAGAACATAAATTGATCCCTCTAATCTATTAAACCAGTACATTTCAAAGTTTATTTCTTGGGCAGCCCAGGTGGCTCAGCGGTTTAGCGCCACCGTCAGCCCAGGGCATGATCCTGGAGACCTGGGATCGAGTCCCACGTCGGGCTCCCTGCATGGAGCCTGCTTCTCCCACTGCCTGTATCTCTGCCTCTCTCTCTCTCTCTCTGTCTCTCTGTCTCTCATTAATAAATAAATAAAATCTTTAAAACAAAACAAAACAAAGTTTTATTTCTCAAGAGAGTGCATGCCTCAAAGGGATATTTGAGTAATATTTAGAAATTCAGTTTCATAGTTGTCTTTCATAAGATATGCACAGAAAATAAAATGGCTTTATCTGTTTTTAGTCATTTTATTTTTTCAATTTGATAATTTTTTATTTTTAAAAATATAACAGTATTATTTGTTGTAGTCATTCTGTTGTATATGTACATAACATATACTTTTTAACTTTAAAATATAAAATTTGATAGTATCAAACTCTAGATCTAAAAACTTGGTTTCTTTATGATTGAGGTTTTTTGGGGGACTTGTAATGCTTATCAGTTTTAAGTATAATAATATTGTGGGGATTGGGACTTGAGTATAAGGGCTAAGTTTTAACTGATGTTTGAGATAAAGACGGGTGCATCAGTAAGCCACTTTCTTATTTCAAACAACTGATTGCAAAATTTGATATTTCACATTGTACACTTGACCAAAGCCTCACAATAAGCAAGAATGTTCTGTCAGATTTGGGCAAGAATAGTAACTAAAATTGAGATAACAGTCTTGGTAATCTGAGTTTAGATGGCTGTGTTTGGATACAATATGGCTTTTTACTTATAAATGTTTATTACAGATTCCATAGCTGGAAAAAAATACACATGTACATGCATATGTACATACACACATATATTTAAGTAAAGCATCTTTTAAAATTGTTACTTGCAACCTAACACTGACTTAAAATAAAAGTGGTTGCTTTAGAAATAAATTATGCTTATTTTAAATCTAGTTTTAAAATGTGCTTATGTATTAAAAGTGAAATGTTAAAGGAAACATTATTTCCATTTACTTAGCACATGCTTATTGGGTATATCCTATAGTTAGTAGTTAGTAAGTATGAAAAATATTTGATTTGTTGGCTGTCAGATCAAATAAGGTTTGTTGCTCATTCTCTTGGAGCTTATAATATACTAGCCAGTGATCAAAGCATAATAAGCATAAGTAAATGCTATAATGGAAGGTAAGCATGCTTCTTTGTGAACTGAGATGGGGACTATAAGTCAAACTGGAAATTTAGAGAAGTCTTCTTGGAGGAATGATTTTTGAGCTAAATTTTAAAAAATAGATGAGCCAGGAGTTGGTGGTAAGGAGTTGAGGATTGAAAGTAAGGAGGAAATTCCAGGCAGAAGGAATATTATCATGTGTTAAAAGCCTACATAATGCAAATTGTTTGGTATGGCAGTAAGTGAAGAATCTCTGTGGGTTAGTTGCAAGAGTAAGATTGGGCCAAGAAAGATAGGTGATGATGGTCTTACCATAAATGCCTTTGTGCTTTCAGTTTGAGGAACTGATGTGAAACTCAGGCTGTGAGAAACTCTCATGAATTTTAGGTAGGGGAGTGATACTATCAGTTCTGTGTTCTAGGAAGTTCATTTTGGCAACATTGTGGAGGAAAGGTAATAGGACCAGATGTGGGGTAGGGCCAGTTGGGATGCTACTATAGTTATCCAGGTGAGATGTTATAAGGCCTGATTTAAGTATATGGCAGTAGAAATGGAGGAGAAGGGACCTAATTGAAAAATATTAAGGAGATTGAAATAATAGGATTTGGTAATTCATTGAATTTGAATGAGAAAGAGGTGTCTACGATGGCTCCTGGAATTCTGGATTGAGTGATTGTGTAGATAAATGTGTCATTTATCAAGATAGAGCAGAGAAGGAAAAGGAATAAATGTAAGGAAAGCAGTAATGAGTTAAGGTTTATTGAATTTGATGTCCAAAGAGAGTTAGGCAACAGGTGATTGGAATATATTGTGTTCAGGAGAGAGGTTTGGGTTAACAGTACAGATTTGGGAGTTAGCAGTGTGTGTGCGTGCATGTGTGCATGTGTGTATATTTGAAGTTGCTAGTTTAGATCACTGATTTTCAACCTGGAGTGATTTTCTTCCCTCAGGAGACATTTGACAATGAATAGAGATTTTTGATTGTTACAGTTGAGGGATCTTGTGGGTAGAGGCCAGAGATGCTGCTAGACATCCTGCAATGCACAAGGCATCCCCTTACAACAAATTATTACCTGGTCCAAAATGTCAGTTAGGTTGTGGTTGAGAAATTCTGACTTAGCTATGATAGCCCAAAAGAGTTATAGAGAGAGTCAAGTGTAGGACTGAGGATAGAATTTGATAGGATAGAACCCAAAGGGATCAGGGAAAGACTGAGAAGAGCTGACCAGAGAAGTAGAGAGAAGACAAGGAAAATATGAACATTAGAAGCCAAGAGGAAGTTTTAGGAGGAAGTAACAAATATTTTCAGAGTGGCTAAATAAGTTAATAATTGAAAATTATATTTTAAGTTTAATAGTATGTTACAACCACTATTTTGAAGATATCTCAGTACAACTTGTGCTATACTTCTTGAAGAAGTATATTTTATAAAATATATATGACCCTTGGGAAATCAGTCATTTGGGAATCTGTTATTGAACATGTCTATAAAGGTACTGTGCTATGTTCTAGGAAATAAAGACAAGTAAGTTGAAAACTCTGTACTTAAGTTTGCAGTCCAGTGAGGGAGATGGAAAATGTCAGCACACTAAGTACTCTGGGAAGGTATGAACAGAGGACCATGGAAACAGAAGAACTTGTAATCTTTCTGTGATGCAGTCCAGCCAACCCTGGATCTGATAAGGCTTTCAACTATAAAGCATGAAAAAGAGCAAGAGACTTGGTCATATTAAAAAGAGAGAGAGAAATTATGTTTACCTTTAAATTTTGTTTTAAATTTTCATATTAAACAAAAAATGAACATTTAAACTATGGGTGATATATTCCATCTGTCATGAACAAAATACATATATGGGATGTTTTATTTATAAATCAGTTTAATCTATCATCCTTCTACTACTACTTCTACCCCAAAATGGTCTTTTATCTTCAGTACCTGAGGCCTGCCTTGTCTGCTCTATAACCTTCCTCCGTCCTCTCTATTGACTTTTGTTTCTTTGTAATTTCAGATAGAGACTGGAAATGGTAGTAGTGACAGGAGGCTGTGGAGAGTTGAAGGTTGTCTGGAGAATCTGTCGGTTTGTCCTGGTATCAGATTGTCCTCTTACAGGTCTCTTTCCTCCAAAACAATAACTGTCTACCACCTAATTCCAGGTTTGACCTGAGGTAGAGAGTGGGACTTTTTTCTCATAAACTTGAATGTTTTCAGGGTTCCTACTTTAGATACAAATCTTTTTACTCTATTCATCTTCAACTTCTCAGTGTTCCATTATAGCATAATATAGTAGTTCTCAAACTTTTTTGGCCTCTGGAGACTCTTAAGCTCTTAAAAATATCCCACACTGCTTTTGTTAATGTAGGTTATATTTACCAAGTTAGAAATTAAAACTGAGAAATTAAAAACATTTATTAATTCATTAAAAATTACAAACTCACAAACTTGTTAACATAAGTAACATTATTATGTATTCTGAAGTAAAAAATTAGCAAGATGTAATGGAATTGTTTTACATTTTTGTAAATCATTTTAATGTCAGGCATAATAGGAGACTGCTAGATTTTCATATCTACTTTGGCATTGCATTCAGTCTGTTGCAATATGTTGTTTTGGCTGAGGTATTTGAGGAAAATATAACCTCACATAGACATGTAGTTGGAGAAAGGAAGGATATTTTACTAGTTATTTCAAGTAACTATTGGATTCTCTTCTTTGATATTATACCACAATTTTGATAAGTGGTGGCTTCTTAGAGATTAGTTGCAGTATGGAATCTGAGACTGTATCAGCGAACTTTTCATAGTCTGTTATATTAAAATCTTTGGTCTATTTTAGACTTTGAGTTGGATTTTATAACATCATGCATTGTCATTTAGAAAATATTAGTTCACTGATTTATGCTGGTCTTCCAGTTGTTTACATGTTTCATTATATAATATAAACAATCCATTTATTAGTACTATATTATTGTGTATTATCAGACGGTTCTCTAAGTATCAGAAGTTATTAAACTCATGGTGGGGGATCCCTGGGTGGCGCAGCGGTTTAGCGCCTGCCTTTGGCCCAGGGCGCGATCCTGGAGACCCGGGATCGATTCCCACGTCGGGCTCCCGGTGCATGGAGCCTGTTTCTCCCTCTGCCTGTGTCTCTGCCTCTCTCTCTCTCTCTCACTGTGTGCCTATCATAAATAAATAAAATAAAATAAAATAAAATTTAAACTCATGGTGACCAGATAAAGGTTTTTTCAGAAAATCTAATTTTACATGAAAGTTTAATTTTGTCATAGAAACAAATATTGTCAATTGGATGATGTGAAGTGACAGGCTCATTTCATTTTGTATACTAAATATCCAAATCTGAGCACCCATCATTTTGAAGAAATGATGTTCTATGAAAAAATATATCTTGTTTAGCTTACAACTCAGTTACATAAGTGCTTTCCCTTGAGAGCCATTGTAATGTAATACAGTATACAGCAGAGGTGCTTTATGTGTACTTCTCATTTGTCACACAGAATGTTTAAAAAGACATGTACTCAAGGGTTAGGATTTGATAAATACTTGTCGCCACTTCATCGAGACATTCTTCAGTGAAACTGGCATTTATTTTTAGTGTTGTATGTGGTGGTGAATATGGTGACTATAAAATAGGGTTTGGTTCTGCCACTGCCTTGTTTTTTACTAAGGTGCTGATAGTCTTGCCTACTATTGTTTTTGGACCATCTGTCCAAAGGATAGAGGTCCTTTGTGAAAGACAAAGGTCCTTTGTGAAGTTGTGAAAGACAACTTCAGTTAAAAGCCAATCATATCTTAATATTTTTATGAAAATAGTTTTACCCCTTTGGATTATCTGAAAGGTTCTTGGGATCTCCAGAGGACCAGTAACACTTGAAAACTACTGGTTTAATGGAAAGTTCTTCAACCAGAAGTCAGAAGTCTTACTTTGTAGTTTAGTAATTCTTATTATCGCTTTCATGAAATTTTTGGCCTCATTTTTCCCCTTACTTAAAAAAAATAATGTAGAAATGAATGCTTTAAAGTTTATGTCTGAAGTCTGGAAATAATAATTTAGATGTGGCACTTTGTAAACAAGTCCCTTAGAGATTTGAATTAGTTCTTTTCTCTCCATTTATTTTGTTTACTCTACTGGTGTTAAGGTACCTAGAGCTGATAACCTGTTTCTGAAAAACTTCTAAATAATTTTTTAAAAATGTAATGTTTGAATATGATTATCCTCAACACAGACACTGCATTCATGTTGGAATCTGGATTGTAAGATACAAAAGTTGTCCTCAAGCTGCTTGTACCTGATTAATAAGACACTCAGAAATAGCAATATAATGTACTTTAATGTACATTATATACATTTATAATGTACTCAGTCACATAATTGATTTAAATGATATATAGGAGACCAGTGAGAGGGTAAGATTGAGGGCAGGGGAGGTAGAGAATGGCTCCATGATGATGATAGAATTAAATCATATCTTAATGGAAATGGGGAAATGATATGTGCCAATATACAAAGAGAACATGTCATACTTCTTTTTTCCTTTTCAAACTCTATTCATTCCTTTTTCCCTTTAATATTCTCTCTTCCCTTTCTGTGGTTTGGGACATAGTTTTTCATGTACTCCTTTTGTACTCCTTTTCTTTGGACTATTCTGAGGCCTGTCATTTGTGCTTCTGCTAAGACAGTGTGATGTGATGGAAAGAGGAAAGATCTTGGCCTTTATATATATATATATATATATATATATATATATATATATATATATATATATATAATTTATTTATGAGAGAGAGAGGGGGGAGAGAGAGAGAGAGAGAGAGGCAGAGACACAGGCAGAGGGAGAAGCAGGCCCTGCGCAGGGAGCCTGATGTGAGACTCAATCCTGGGACCCCAGGATCATGCCCTGGGCCAAAGGCAGGTGCTAAACTGCTGAGCCACTCAGGGATCCCCAGATCTTGGGCTTTGGTTTAGATTGACTCAACCCCCAATTCCCATGGCACTACTTACTGCTGTGTACTGGTGGGCAAATTCCACAACATTGAAGGCAGTATGAAAAAGAAGTGAGATAATAAATTTAAGCGTTTTTAGTAAATGTTAACTGCTTATCCCCATTATTACAAGTGGTTGATAGTAACACAGGATGCATTAATTGAGTTGATAGCATGGTTTGATGAAATTTATTTCTTAGACTCCGCAAAAGACTTATTACAAGGCAGTCAATAAGATACAGTAGGGTTTTAGAATCTGAGAGACTTGCAGTCAGATCCTGACTATAACTTATTACCTTTGTGTACTTTGGACAAGTTGTGTTAAACTCTCATAGCCTTGGTTTATTTATATAATGAATGGGAATGGTTTTGGGAAGATATTGGTAGAGTCTCCCTAAGTATTTCTTTCTTTCTTTCTAGTATTGGATATGATTTTGTTCAGCCTCAACTGTCATGAATATCTTGACACACTCTATCCACTTCAAGGTGAGGGGAGGGAACATATCCGGATCTGGAAGGAGACAGTCCTGTAGGGATGTCTTCTCGGGAGGAGCAGTGAGATTCACTGGAGGGACCCAGCCAGCCCAAGACACCGCACCCCACCCCCGCCGAGAGGAAAACCAGGAAATGAAATACCCTGATCTCCCTCTCCTTCCTCTTTCTGCTCTGCTTTTGATGTAGTGATGTAGTCCATATGGGGATCCCTAATTCTGAGGACAGGGTGAACTGGAAGGACGAATGACAGATGATCAAGAAGGACAGGCTTATAGTAGTTGCCTGGCCTTTTCCTTCAGAAGCAGAGGTGTTTGTTTCAAGACACAAACTCAGGATTTGAAACGAGAGAAAATCCATCTTATAGATTGTCATCTGCTTGCCTTTCTATATGTATATAGTTACTCCTAACTAGTGTTCTGTGTGTGCACTGAAGAATTGATGAAAGCAGGGAGGAAGAAATAATGTTACGTTATCTAGATTCCATTAAGTTCATCAGCAAATTTATGTTACAGGTAAGGAGGGTAATAAAATAATAAAGTTTGCCCAGAGTGGTAGGCCAGAATCTAGATACTCCGTAACCCACAATGTATTTGTGTGTAAGAAAATTACCAGAGGAAAAGAGAAGGAAATATTTTGATGTATATCAAAGTAGTTTATTCAACTCTGAAACATGGTAGTGGTGATTATTTATATGTAACCTATATTTACATGTCAGCTGTATGTTCCATGCCTTCTACTTTTAACTTATTAATAGACATAGATAGATAATTAATTCAGTCTTTCTGTAAGTCATTAAAAGGAACCTTGGTGGAAATGAGGCATTCCTTATTATAAACAGAGACCGAGAACATTTAATTACTGACAAATTAGGAACATGAATTAAAATGGCTGCTGTTCTCTAGCGTAAGCTGTATTTGAAACTCTTGGTTTGTGGTATTATAAAATTACGGAATCCACAGAAGTGTGATAGATGATGATCTGCCTAAACAGTTCCAGTAAGGGAGATTTTGCTGTGTCATGACAGGTCTATTTAATGTTATTATTCTGAATAAAAATCTGCCTCATAACTTTGACATACTTTTACTAGTTCTGTCCTCATGAGAACCACCTAATCTATTTTCTTTTGATAACTTGTGAAATATTTGTATACCATGATCACAGCCTTACGTTTTTTCTCAGCTATGCAATTTCCAGCCTTCAGCTTTTTCTCATATATTAATGCAGTTTCGAGTATGCTGACCATTCTAGTTATTTTTCTGGCCATGGGTCATGTCAGTATGCCTCTTAAATGAAGTTGCCCAAGTTGAATATTATTTCTTGGCATATTCTGAAGTGTTGTAGTGAATACATTTTTAATTACCTAGTACAAAATGGAGAGCAATGCAATAAAGGTGAAAAGGGATAAAATCAGTTCTTCACACTTTACTTTTTTTATGGTATGCTTACTTAACTCCCATAGTTATGGAAGTAAGTAAGGAAACATCTAGGTTCATCAGATTCCCTTAATCTCTTATTTCCCTATTGCTTGTCTGTGATCCCCCCGCCCCCCCCCCCCCATCTAAATTCCTTAGTTCTAAGGAGTAGACAAACTGCATTCACTGTAAGATACTTGAATGTATACATTGACACTTCATTTAGGCTTACTCATTATCAAGAGCCCTCAAAGTTTTGGTAATTTGACTTTGTGATGTTTATGTTCCTTGTTTGCTATCTAGTTCATGCTGGTCCTTGAAAACATGGACAGTTTCTTGACCTTACTAGGATATCTGATCACCCTTTGAAAAGATTACCTTCAACCTTTTAGGGCTAATGACTGTATAAGTAGCCAGCCATGGAAGTTAAGTAATAAATAATGGTGGGCATGTAAGATTCTGTTTTATAGTCATAATTTATCCCATACCTAATTGTTGGTTATTTTGTAAAATGTTCTCTTGAGAACAGCAGTAAACTACAAAGTAATTTCTCTGTTGCATCTTTCCTGTCAATAAAAAGAATGTAGCATTGTGGCATTGAGTCAGATGAGAAAGATAAGAGAAAAAGCAAAATCTAATCAGTCAGTAAAGATATTAGTTGAATTTGAGTATAGTGTACAAAATACCACCAGCTTAAAGCAGGCAATTAAATGTTGTGTTAGGAGGCTGCTTAAAAAATTTGAAGGAATGTATAATATATTGAGATGCAGGAAAAGTAATGGGCCTGAAAATTCCTGGTAACGTAAGAAGAAATTTGGCATGCTAGACAGGTAGAGCTCTCCTAGAAGGAGCCCCTAGGTCCTGTGATCCTTTCTTGATTCTCTGATGATCACTATCCCTAAACCATATCTTGGTAAACATGCTACCTTTAGTTATGAAACAAATCTATCATTAATAGTTTTGTATTAAGTTTAGGAAGAAGTTTTATAATCATTGTAATAATATATATCTGTGTTTTTAAAGGTGCTTTTAATGTTTAAGAAAATCAAACATACTAGAGAATCTGAGACATTAACTATGATTTTAAATGATTTTAAATTTTGAAATGTTTAATTGATACTATATACTAAGCATATAGTAGATGCTCAGTAAGTATGTTGAATGAGTGAAGGGATAGAATTCTAAGCAATTAGTGTTTATTAAAAATAATATTTTATTTAAAAATATTTAAAATAAAATTAATTTTTAAAGAATGGTAATTTATGTTTAGCCTTAGTTAGGGTTACACCTATTTTATAAGGTAATGAATTTAATCCTAGATGGCACAGAGTGGAGTTTTGAAAGCACTATTTTAGAAGTACTTGAGTGGTAGCCAGAATCACAAAACTATCTGACATTGCAGTATTTCATTACGTTTCTGTGCAGTGTCCAGTTTACTGTGGGGTCACAGACATTAGTGACTGTACTTGCTATTACTTCTTTCCTTTGATTTCTTGTATATATACTCTGATATATGGACTATTTGTTTGAGCCACCAAACCCTTGGTATAACTAAATGGGTAATGTAGTAAGGCTTTTATTGTGTATACAAAATATTTATGGAAGAGAGTTGGCCCCTAAGTATTTGTAAATTTACTTTATGTTTTTTATATTTTTATCATAATTTATTTATATTCCACAGCTGTGTCTTTTTATTACATTGTTTTTGTTATGTTAGATCAATTTTTTCAGTAGTCTTCTTAAAATAGCTTTTCATTTCTAGGCTTTGTATCTTTTCCTTTCCTCTTAAAACAAGTTGAGTCTATGAAAGTCTTTTAACCATCCTGGTATAAAGTCCACACAGAAGTCAGTGTTTTGTCTTTGTAGTACACCTGGTTATTTTCTCTATTCTGTTTATGTTCTTAATTGGGACTTTTATAATGACAGTCATCATTTTGTCTTCATTTTTTTTAACGATTATTTCTTTATTTGAGAGAAATAGTGTGCTCATACACATGCCTCCGTGGGGGGCGGGGGGTGGAGAAGCAGAGGGAAAGCATCTTCAAACAGATGCCCTGCTGAGTGTGGAGCCCAGATGCAGATGCAGATGTGTGGCTCAAGCCCTTCACTTGTGAGATCATTACCTGAGCTAAACCAAGAGTCAGCTGCTTATCTGACTGAGCTATCCAGGTGCCCCTTGTCTTTATTTTTTTGTGTTTAGAATTTTTTTTTTCTTTGCTTCACAGTATATACACAGTAACAGGTGTTCTAGTTACTCTTAGAAGTGCAGTTTTGTGTTAAGGCCTTGTCATATGGCTAAGATATCTTTTTCTAGTCCCACTATTTCACTCCTGTTTTGCTGCTAAATGCTCTTTTTTTTTTTTTTTTTTTTTTTGTCACTGTGTTATGGGCATGCATTTTTAGTATGTTTCAAATCCCTGCTCCGGAACCCTTTTTATTTACAGTTAACTATTGCTGTTTAAAAAGGAATTTGTTGGGACATCTGGGTGGCTCAGCAGTTGAGCATGTGCCTTCGGCACAGGGTGTGATCCCAGAGTACTGGTATCGAGTCCCACATCGGGCTCCCTGCATGGAGCCTGCTTCTCCCTCTGCCTGTGTCTCTGCCTCTCTCTCTCTCTCTCTCTCTCTCTCTGTGTTTCTCATGAGTAAATAAATAGAATCTTCAAAAAAAAAATAAAATAAAAAGGAATTTGAGATTTTTAAGAAGCCAAGAGAGCTAAGAGAATAAAACCAATCTTACTTGGAATATAAATTAGATAAGAACACTGGAAATGTCACCATATCAACAGAAAAATTGTGGAGATTACAGAAATTTAGTTAAAAGTTATATCAAAATAACCAAAAACAGTCAACTGTAATGCTATAGCTAGTAATCCTAAGAACTTGCAATTGACTTAAAACATAATTCACATTACTTATGGAATAACTTGGTGTATTGTGCTCTGAAGCACTGTTAAATCGTTTCATGGAACTTGTCTGGGTGTCTTCAAGCATTAGAAGGAAAATCTATACTAGCTAACTATCCAACTGTGCGTTATCTTCTGATCTCATGTATTTGCATGATCTTAAGCCTCCTGCTTCTTTGGATATGTGTGTGGAAAAAATATGAAACTTAAACATATGTAAATAATATGGAACTTACTGCTTTTGTTGCTGCTGGCCGTTTAACTTTGGGCAGCTTAGTTTAGTTTTCTGATCTTAAACTACTTCATATGAAGTATGACATTTGAAGAATCTATATGTCATATAAAAACAACTTGTTCACAGCTAATAAGTGGCTAATTTCTGATAATTAATAATATTTTACTGCATTACAAATGCCTAGATGACCAAATATAGGGTGTGCAGGTTTCCTTCAGTATCTATTTACTTTTGACTATTGAGCTATTTAGAAAATTGTTTTGGTTATTATATAACCATAGGCTTTGAACACCAGTTATACTAAGTAAGGGGAATGTGATATTTAGTTGGGGAAGTGGGTTAGAGCCATAAAAAAATAATCATACAGGATAACATTTGTTAAGTGTTAGATCCTAGAGAAGATCAGAAAAGGAAATGATTATGGAGAGCTGGTTTGGAGGCTGCAGTGGAAGAAAGGGATAAAGCAGGGAGGAGGTTGGGGATAGGCTTCCACTTTTCTTTCCAACTGTAAAATGGAGATAGTACTTGCCTCATAGGATTGTTGTTAGGATTCGGTGAAATACGGTATCTGTAAAGTATCTTCTGCAGTGGCTCATGACATAAAATGTAACTCCTATTGTGTTACTCTTCTAGTGAACATAAGTGGTTCATTCTGCCATCTTTAAAATTTTTCCTTCCCAGATGCCTGACTACTCCTTTAACTCAGAGATCATGCATAGTTTTCATCTTAAATATCAACTGGTAGCCTGGAACATTGTTCTGAGTCCATTAACTGGTTTCAGCAGGAAAGAATGTGATCAGTTAGTGATTAGTTAGTGATAACTTATGATGCCAAGGCAGGTATAAAGAGCTGGAGGCCAGGAAGGGTGGTATGTGGTTTGTGGAAGTAGGAGCATGTAAATCACGTATTTATCATCTTTACTTAAAGTTCCATTATCACCTAGATTTTCTTTCATTTCTTCCTGTTACACTCAACAATATAAATCAGATTTTCAGAGGTAGTGTGTCAAGTTTATTATCTATACTTCTAGTTACTCAGTAAGTAATTTGCCGAGTGATTAAGTAAATGAATAAAATTTTAGCCTCATAGTAGACAAGAGTCTAAGTTACCACTTCTGCTCTAAAATATCCCTTATTTAGTCTCCCGTGTGTGTGTGTGTGTGTATTTATTTATTTTTTGTGAGAGAAGGTGCACACCAGCAGGGGGAGGAGACAGAGGGGGAGAGAGAATCTTAAGCAGGCTCCACACCCCACATGGGGTTTGATCTCATAACCCTGAAATCATGACCTGAGCTGGAACTAAGAGCCACCCAGGTGCCCCCCTTCCGTTTATAATCTACTGAGCATATTCCATTTAAAAATACTTGTATTTCCTACAAAGCTTAAGCTCTCAAGACTGGTGCACTTGTTTCATGTCCTTTTCCTAATGGAAATCACCCACATGAGAAAAGGAGAATTTTGTTTAAGGAAGGAATGAATTGGAAAAGAAAGGGACAGTTCCTTTTCCTGGGAAAGGAAAGGAAAGGTTGGATGTTAAGAAAGATACCTGAATGGCTTTCAATTTTGAGATGAATGGATGCCTATGAGGTTCCAAGTTGGTTCAAAAGGTAAAGTATGCTGAAGATAAATGAAAAAAAATTATAAAGGACTTTATTTATTTATTTATTTATTTATTTATTTATTTATTTATTTATTTATTTAAGAGAGTGAGAACAGGGGGAGAGGGAAGGGGGGAAGGAGAGAATCTTCAAGCAGACTCTACACTGAGTGTGAAGCCCAGCACAGGGCTTTATCCCAGGACCCTGAAATCATGACCTGAGCTGAAACCAAGAACCAGTCACTTAACCAACAGCCACGCAGGCACCCTGATAAATGAAATTTTATTCTATTTTATTTTCCAATAAATGAAATTTTAATATTAAAAGTGATAGGTATAAAATGGTAAAAACATTGAAGAATTTTCTTTATGGTCTTTCCTCTCCCTACTCTAATATTCTAGATATCCTTCCTTTCCACTACTAGATACAATTTTTTTAAATTTTTTAATTAATTAATTAATTTTATTTTTAATTTAATTTAATTTATTTTATTTTTAATTTTTTTATTGGAGTTCAGTTTGCCAACATATAGCATATCACCCAGTGCTCATCCTGTCAAGTGCCCCCCTCAGTGCCTGTCACCCAGTCACCCCAACCCCCCACCCACCTCCCTTTCCACTACCCCTGTTTGATTCCCAGAGTTAGGAGTCTCTCATGTTCTGTCTCCCTCAGTGGTATTTCCCACTCATTTTGTCTCCTTTCCCCTTTATTCCCTTTCACTATTTTTTATATTCCCCAAATGAATGAGACCATATAATGTTTGTCCTTCTCCGATTGACTTATTTCACTTAGCATAATACCCTCCAGTTCCATCCAGCGTTGGTGCCCATCGAAAGATGAATGGATAAAGAAGCTGTGGTATGTGTATACAATAGAATATTACTCAGCCACTAGAAATGACCAATACCCACCATTTGCTTCGATGTGGATACAGTTTTATTATACTGCCTTTAGGTTGTCCAGGTTGGCATTTGAATTTCGATATACTCCATTTTCCTGTCTTTACTCAACTTTCTCTAAATCCTTTTCTTCCAGGTAAACAAGTAGGGTATTTTAAACCTTTACTGGGTACTAAGTTGGTGGAACTACTTTGTTAAACCCAGCCACTTGAAGTTCTCCGGAAAGAATAGTAGCAGATTCAGCTTCTTTCTTGCATCTGATATCTCATAAAAAAGGATCTCGGTTTTAGAAAGAAAAGAAGGAATAGGAAAGTAGAGGGTGAGAAAGTGAAATTGTTAACTTTGTACTGGATATCCTTTCCTACTTTCTGGAGGTTCTTGTACCTTTGAATTTCTTGTCATGAATATGTACATAAAACCTTGTTTTTATAAAACTACTTTCTTTATCTACTTTATCTTAAATATTTTTAAAATTCATGAAATGAGGATGTATATTCTCTGTCCTCATTTAAAAAAATTGGATTTAATGCCTTTATTGTATGATTTCAACTTAGAATTTTTTTAGACATATATTCCTGAACCTTGGTGTTCAGTATATTTAAAACTCTTCTTTGATTTCTGGAGCCAGGGAACAGAGTAGTAAGTACAGAGATTTTTCCGGCATATTGCTAATACCAGATAAGTGTGAATGTCTACTACTTAGGTGAGGTGTAGAGATTACCTAAAAATAAAAAAATATAAAATATAAAAAATATTTAAAAAGTAAGAATGTGTTATTCAAAAGACACCAAAGAGTTCAGCAGAAGCTTGTTCAAGATAATAAACATGAATGCCTTGTACATTTGATTAATGTATTTTATATTTATACAATTGGAAAGTAGTTTAGGAACAGATTACTAGATAATACATAGAAAATGAAGGAAACACATAAATGCACCACAAAGGTCTTCCTACCACCAATTCAGGGAGACAAAGGAAAAATAATCATATTGTATGCTACATTGCTCAGCTGTTAATAACATTTATGTGATGATCTAATAAAAATGTATAATTACATTGAGAGAATGAGTGCATGAAAAGTGTGCCCGTGTTCATGAAAAAGAACTATATCCTATAATATTCTATGAGATTACTAGAAACTGTGAAACTTTGAATAAGGTTCACAGATTAATTAATCATACTATTTCATTAATTTCCTGCTTGTAGTAATTGTACTATGGTTATGGAAGATGGTAACATTAGGGAAAGCTAGGTAAATGGCATATGAGGACTCTGTACTGTTTTTATAACTTTCTGTAAGCCTAAGATTAATTCAAAAAAGAAGTTAAAAAAATCAGTCGAGTTGAGATTTGTTGGCTCTAGGGAGTAAGACATGGGAAAGGGTTGAGGATACTGACTTTCGGTAACAATTTTATAGTACAACTTGACTATTTTCTTAAAAATTGTTTTATTTGGGATACCTGGGTGGCTCAGTGGTTGGGCGCCTACCTTCGGCTCAGGTCATGATCCTGGGATCCGGGATTGAGTCCCACATCAGGCTCCCTGCAAGGAGCCTGCTTCTCCTTCTGCCTATGTCTCTGCCTCTCTTCCTCAGTCTGTGTCTCTCATGAATAAACAAATAAATCTTTTAAAAATTGTTTTATTTGAGGGGTACCTGAGTACCTGGGTGGCTCAGTGATTGAGTGTATGCCTTTGACTTGGGGATCTTGGGATAGAACCTGCTTCTCCCTCAGCCTCTGTCTGGCTCTCAGCGTGTGTCTATCATAAATACATAAAGTCTTTAAAAAATTGTTTTATTTAAGTTCAGTTTAATAATGTGTTATTAGTTTCAGAGGTAGAATTTAGTGCTTCAGTTGAATATATAGCACCCAGTGTGCATTACACCAAGTGTCCACCTTTATGCCCATCACCCAGTTACCCCATCCCCCCACTTGCCTCTCCTCTAGTAACCCTCAGTTTGTTTCCTACAGTTAAGAGTTTCTTATGGTTTGCCTCCCTCTCTATTTTAATTTTATTTTATTTTTCCTTCCCTTCCGCTATGTTCATCTGTTTTGTTTCTTAAATTCCACATATGAGTGAGGTCCTGTGTTGTCTTTCTCTGACTGACTTATTTTGCTTAGCATAATACCCTCTAGCTCTATCCATGTCATAGCAAATGGCAAGATTTCATTCTTTTTGATAGCTGAGTGATATTCTGTTATATATGTGTTTTATATATGTGTGTGTGTATGTGTGTGTGTGTATACACCACATCTTTATTCATCTGTCAGTGATCATCTGGGCTCTTTCCATATTTTGGCTATTATGGACATTGCTGCTGTAAACATTGGAGTTCCTTTTCCCCTTCAAATCACTATGTTTGTATCCTTTGGATAAATACTTAGTAGTGTAGTTCCTGGGTTGTAGGGTAAGAACTTGACTCTTTAATCTGTATGCATATAAAGTTGAAGAATATAGAAGTAAAAAAGTCCAGAGCACAATAAAGAAAGGTTATTTCTCTGAAATTTTAAGTTGGGAAAGAACTGACATATTAACTATGCCCATATGTCTTATCTACAGTTCTCAATTTCAGTCTCTTTAAGGAGAAACATTTATGGAATCTGACTACATAATCCTGCTAGATTTTTATGATCTGTCCTAATACTAGTCCAAATTGCATGAAATATCTAGAAGGTTTTTATTATACTTTGTTATGGTGGAGAAGTAGAATATAATAGAAGAATGAATGGGAATATGGTTGCACAGATAGTTTGATAAAATAAACTATATTTTATAGTAGTATAAACTTGTTAGTTAATTGTTTAAGTGTAAATTTTTTTTTTTTACTTAGACATAATCAGTAGATTGTTTTTCCCTTGAGATTAATGCAACTTCTTGCCTCATATTACAAAGTAGAGTTTAAAATAATTTTTTTATTGTGGTAAAATACCCATAACATAAAATTTACCATGATAACCATTTTTAAGTATATAAGTCAGTGACATTACATTCATAATGTTGTACAACCATCACCACCATCCATCTCTATAGCTCTTTTTGTCTTGTAAAACTGAAACTTCATATCCTTCAAACAGTAACTCCCCATTGCTCTCACTATGTGTCCCTGGCAACTGCCATTCTCCTTTTTGTCTGTATGATTTTTACTACTTTAAGTACTTCGTATAAGGAGAATAATACTGTATTTCTCTTTTTGTGACTAGCACTTAGCATAATGTCCTCATTATTCATCCATGTTGTAGCATATGTCAGAATTTCTTTCATTTTTAAGATTGAATAATATTCCATTGTCTATGTTTCATTTTTTGTTGTTTTTGTTGAGTTTTAAGATTTAATATATTCTGGATATGAATTCCTTATAAGATATATGATTTACAGATGTTTTCTCTCATTCTGTGGCATACTTTTTTACTTACTGTCTTTGATACACATTTAAAATTTTTCGTGAAGTCCTATTTTTCTAGTACTTTTGTTTCTTGTGCTTTTGATGTCATATCCAAGAAACATTGCTAAGTCCACTGACGTGAAGCATTCTATGTTTTCTTCTAAGAGTTTTATAGTTTTAGCTCTTACATTTAGGTCTTTGATCCATTTTGCCTTTTTTTTTTGGATCAATTTTGACTTAATTTTTCTATATGTAAGGGTCTAACTTCGTTCTTTTGCATGTGGACATCCAGTTTTCTCAGCACCAGTTTTTGAAAAGACTGTCCTTACCCCACTGAATGGCCTTGGCTTCCCATCAAAAAAGTGTTTGACTGTATATGTGATGGTTTTATTTCTAGGTTTTTTGTTCTATTCCATTGGTCCCTTTATCTGTCTTTATGTTGGTATCTCACTGATTTGCTTACTGTAGCATTGTAATAAATTTTGAAATCAGGAGATGTGAATCCTCCAACTTTGTTCTTCTTTTCTAGATTGGTTTGCCTGTTTGGAATCCCCTGAGATTCCATATGAATTTTAGGACGGATTTTTTTATTTCTGCAAAAAATGTCATTGGAATTTTGATAGGGTTGCATTGAATCAGTAGATTGCTTTGGGCAGTATTGAGAATATTAAGTCTTCCAGTCAGTGAACATGGTATGTGTTTCCTTTTATTTATGTCTTCTTTGACTTTTTCAGCAATATTTTGAGGTTTTCATTGTACAAGTCTTTGGCCTCCTTTGTTACCTTAATTCCTAAGTGTTTGATTCTTTTTGATGCTCTTATAAATGGGAATGTTTTCATAATTTTCTTTTCAGATTGTTTATTATTAGTTTATAGAAATTCAATGGATTTTTTTGTGTTGCCTTTATATTCTGCTACTTTGCTGAGTTCATTTATTAGCTCTAATAGTTTTTTTTTGTGGAATCTTTAGGGTTTTCCATAAGATAATATCATCTGCAAACAGAGAAAATTGAATTCTTCCTTTCCAATTTGGATACTGTTCATTTCTTTTTCTTATCTAATTGCTCTGGCTCTTTCAGTATTATGTTGAATAGAAGTGGCAGAAGTGGGCATCCTCGTCTTGTTCCTGATCTTAGAGGAAAAACTTTATCTTTTACCATTGAGTCTGATGTTTGCTATGAGTCTTTCATATACTGCTTTTATTATGTCGAAATACAAAATAGAATTTTTCTATTCTTGGATTTTTTATACTTTACAAATTCTTCAAGTAAGGACAAAAGAAGAAATACAGAGAACTTATTAGATGCCTATGTGCATATTTGTATGTGTACTTGTCATATATATGCATAATATGTATGTAGTTTTTATTATTTATATATGAATAACATTGGTGGATAAATTACTTATTTTTTAGAAACACTTGAAAATTATATATAGTTTCTTTTTTTTTGAAAGATAATTATTTGAGAGAGAGAGTGAGAGATAAAGAGAGGAAGCACAAGTGAGGGAGAGGGTCAGAGGGAAAGGGAGAAGTAGGCTTCCTGCTTAGTAGGGTCCTGGGATCATGACTTGAGCCAAAGACAGACAGTTAATTGACTGGGCCACCCAGATGCCCCTAGATGGATTGCTTTTTAATCAAGCTATATTCCAACTATTTGTAGGTATTGGAACTATTGGTTGTATGATTGGTATAATATTTAAACTGTTGCAGATTGAGGTGAATCAGTTGAAAATTAAAGAGCAACATATGAGTAGCCATTTATATTTTTAATTTGACACTTTTTTGAGTTAATTTGACACTTTTTGATAAGAAAATAGGTCAGTATGTTTATATATGTATATTTTTTGTTTTAATTTCAGACAACCTAATGAGACCTCTTTTGAATTATGGTATTGCTTGGTAAGTATATCTTTTTTACTTTATGCTACTTTTCAGAGTAATATTGATTAATATATGTAAATTAGTTATATTTTTGGTTTACTGTTACAGTATGTCTATGGGCTTCTTGATTGAAGAGACTGCACCAGTTGTTTGGAGAGGCCTTATGGTAATGTCAGCCATTGAGAAACTGTTGAGGCAGGTAAGAAAATTGCATTGAATATCATTTTATTATTGGCACACTGTGGTTATTGCACTTGCTGATTGGGGAGTTGTTAAAATTTGCAGTCAGGTTTGAGATGTTTTGCAAAAGAATCCAGCTGATAGACTGAGTATATAAGGACTTACTTATATGGCGCCAAGACCAATTTCACTGGTCTGTGATTTAATCTTCCCCATTGTTTCTAGTTAAAATCCTAATGTCTTATTTTATATTGTTCTTTTGCCTTGTTTCATCTGCGGTGAGATCAAGAAATTTATTTTATAAGTAATCTGCCGTCTTTAAATTTATGATGAATCTCATTATGGCCAATATTGAGTTATAAGGGCAGTGTAGATGTTCTTGGGGTATAGAAAAAATTCTATAAATCATGCTCATTTTAAAATTGCTTTAGAACAAAATGATTTTTTTTTATTTTGAGTACATCTGGCTCTATATTTATGTATATAATATCTTTCCAATCAACTTACATTTATCCTTAAGGAAGAGAACAGTTGATTGGGTAACCTAAAAATATCAGATGGGCTATATGTTATTTATGGAAACAACTTTGATTTTTTTTCTAGTAGATGTGAATATATAGTTAATTATGTTCTAGGTAAATATTATAAGTAATTTGGATTTTCTCCACTATTTACAGCAATTACCACTTATTTATTCAGATTTCACTTTGGGTCAGGCACCATGTCATTGGTTGACAATTCTAATCATAGATATTCCTGTATTCATTTCTAATTGCAAGAGTTGGTAGATGAAATATGTCTTGAATTCTTCTTTTTTTGATTGTCACATCTTGTCTTTCTTCTGCTACTTGAGTTCTAATAAATGTGCTCTTTGATCTCTGGTCCCAGAATCCTCCTCCTTTCCTAGTGCATTCAAGTCTTGCTGTATTACCTCCTCTTTTATATTTCAGTTATACTCCCAACAATACCTCTTCTTTACCAATTCCTTTGTGACCTTAATCTTTATCCTTTATTTGTGTGGATTAACTCAGCCTCTATTTTTTTTAAGGAAATTATAAAACAGTCTTTATTCAGCTTATATTTAAAGTTAGAGTCAATAGAAATTTAGGAACAGAAAAGAAAAATTCTGATTTTTGTTATCAGAATATTTTAAATGCTAATTTTTCCCCTCCTCTATTAGTGTTGTAATTCTCAACAGGAAATGATTCAGATTTTCACCTAAGCCTTATGGATGGCCACAAGAAGATGAAAATACTTCTGCTTTCCACAGTGAACAAAGACTTAGAGATCCAAATCAGTGATAAGAGACACATAGATAAGCCAAGTGTTGGTGCTCTCCTCTGAGTGATGCAGGATCCTGCCTCTAAGTGTCCTTTTTAAGTAATAAGATCCACTTGAGCCTCAGATTGCAACAGGTGGTGAAAACATCTCTGCAAAGGAGCCCCTGAAGGTGAAAGAGAGAGATAGGTGTGCACATGCCCTCAGGAGAGGGGCAAAGGGAATGTCTCACGGTAGAATTGAGAGTAAACCTGACAGTGCAAATCGATTATGATGCAAAAAATTTGCACCTGAAACTTAGATTTAGTAACTGTTTTTATAAATGAAGAAAACTTTATGAGACCAGAAGTGAAAGATCAAAAGTCTGAAGGAACCAGAATATATTGTTTTTTCATTGTGTGAGATACTGGGGAAGAGAGGAAGCATAGGATCCCATTCCATAGTCTCAGCTAATATCCCTCCAATAACCCAGCCTTTTTATCTACTGCTGAATACTGTCAGAGAATATAGAATAATTGTGTTAATTGCTGGCATTATACATTTTTGGTCTCTGAATTCAGCTACCTCTCTTCACTTCAGTCATCTGACATTATTCATGTTTACCTCAATATTCATCAAATGCTAAGTTTAAAAAATATTTATGGAATTTGATAGTCTGGCAGAGAACCTAGTGGAGATTTGGATATTTGGCTCTCTGGCACATAAATCATAAAAAATCAATTTACTCTGATAAGTGAAAGTATGTTTTTAGCAAACATGCTATAAAATATCAGATAAAAGATGGGGTGAGAAAATGACTCCATAACTTATTTTATTGGGATACTCTAGATATCCTCTAAGATATTAGGTCATTACATATTTATCTTACAGTCTTTTGAAAAGTTACTGTTATCGTTTCTGCATTTTAATTGTAACTGAAAAGCTGATATTTTTGGATTACACTATGACCGGTACTGATCATCTCAACTGCTAATTCAGGAGTGTTTTGGTTTTGTTTTTTGCTTTGCTTTAGAAAGCAGTTTTTGGTAAGTTTAACATCCTTTGTGAAAGTTTAGTAGCTGGATAGATGTTCTGTACAGCATTGGGTTGTGGAGGCTACCTGATTCATTGGCTGCTGAAAAAAATTAAGTGTAATATCCATACAGAAGAATGTACAAGTCAGAAGTCTACAGATAGATGGATTATCCCAAAGTGAAAATTCCTATATAATTTTTCAAGACATGATAAATAGAATATTAGTATTCTAGAAGTTCCTTTCATGTCTCTTTCTAGTTGCTGTTTTGAGGAGAAGATAAGTACTTGTGGTCAGTCTGCCATCTGAACTGAAAGTCTGGTTTAAAGTTTTTTTCCTTTGTCTCATGATATTTTATTGAGTTAAATTTATACGTGCTATGCGATGCGAGATCTTATGTGTATGGTTTAGTAATTTTTGATAAATGTATATTCCTGTGTAACCACACCCCAATCAAGATAGAGAACATTTCCAGCCACTACAACATTTCCTTGGGTTTCCTCCTCCACTCATAGACCATCACAGTTGTGATTTCTAAGATCATAAGTGAGTTTTGTTTTGTTCTTATACTTCATATAAATGGAACCCTACAGACTATATAGCCTTTGATGTCTGGTTTCTTTCTCTTAGCCTAATGCTTTTGAACACCATCCTTGTTGTTGCATATATAAGTAGTTGAGTCGTTTTTATTGCTGAGTAGTATTTCCATCACATGAATACAATCAAATAATGTTTGTTCTTTTGTTGATGGACATTTGGATAGACACCAGTTTTTTGGCTATTATGAATAACCCTGCTATAAATACTTGTACAGGTGTTCATAAGACTTACAGTTGCTTCACATTTTGTCAGCATTTGGTGTTGTCAGTCTCTTCACTAGTGGGTATAAAATGATACCTTCCCACTGTTTTAGTTTGTGCTTTCCTGATGATCATTGATGTTTAGCTCCTTTTCATGTGCATATTAGATATCTCTGTATCTTCCATTATCAAGTGACTGTTCAAGTCTTTTACTCATTTTTTTTTTAATTGGCTCATTTTTCTTCTTGTAATCAAGTTGCAGAGTTTAAATATACTCTGGCTATGAGTCCATTGTCAGATATATGTATTGGGCATATTTCTTCTAGTCTCTGTAGCTTGCCTTTTGATTAACTGATGTTTTAAATTTTCATGAAATCCAATTTATCGAAAAAAAAATTTTTTTAATGCTGAGTGCTTTTTGTGTCCTAAGAAATGTTTGCCTGTATACCCCAAGGTAACAAAGATATTCTTATATACTTTTCCTCAACACTTTATAGTTTTGGCCTGCACATCTTGAATTAAATTTTGTGTGGGAAGTGAGATAAGGGTTTATATTTTTTCACAGCTGTGGTATAATAGCAAATATATTTGTTCTTTGTCCCTGAGTCCTGGTGCAAAGCTCCTAAAAACTCTTGGGATGTCCTGAGTGATGGAGTATCTTTTGTGATTCATGAGGAACCCCTTTTTGAGCACACTGAGTTCATGCTAGTAAGGTGACTTAGGATGGGGGCCCCTGGATAGTCTCTCAGGATGGGGCTGATCACCAGAAAGACCAATTGTTTAGAGGGTTAGAACTTTCAGCCCCACCCACTAGCCTTTGGGAAAGGAATGGAGGGTGGGGTGCATATTAAACTCTGAAAACTGTTAATGAGCTGCTGATTGGTGGTGGGTTGTGTTCTGTGGGGACAGAAGCTCCTATGCAGAGGGCCTTTTTGGACCTTGCCCTTTTATCTTTTCATCTAGCTATTTATATCCTTTCTAATACCCTTTATCATAAACTAGTCATCATAAGTAAATGTGTCTCTGAGTTCTGTGAGTTGCTCTAGCAAATTAATCAAACCTGAAGGAGAGGGTCATGGAAACCTCTGATTTATAGCTAGTCAGTCCAGAAGCACAGGTAATAACTTGGACTTGTGATTGGTGTCTGATTGGTGGGAGTAGTCTGGTGAGACTAAGCCCTTAATTAACTTGTGGAATCTGATGCTGTATACTGGTAGATAGTGTCGGAATCAAACTAAATGCTTGGTGGAGGGGAAAACAAATAGTAGTTTATCTAGTTCTAGCACCGTTTGTTTAAAAGACTTCCTTTCCCCCCTAGAAATCTTAAAGTCAGAAAGGGTGAGGCTTCCAACTTTTTTTTTTTTTCAGAATTGTATTAGCTACATTAGGGTCTTTTCCGTTTCTGTATAAATTTTAGATTCAGCTTGTCAATTTGTACAGAAAAGCATGTTTGTATTTTCATTAAGATGTTACTGAATATATTAGATCAATATTTTGTGAATCAAGATTCTGACAACATTGAGGCTTCTAATCCATTAGCATGGTATGTTTCTATACTTATTTAGATTTTCTTTAATTTCTTGGAGTAATATATAGTTTCTAGTGTATTGGTCTTGTACTTTTGTTAAATTTATTCTAAGTATTTTATATCTGAGATGATTTTGGAATTGTCTTTTGTTTTTTTTATTTTTTTTTGTTTTTTTTTTGGAATTGTCTTTTGTATTTAATTTCAAGTTGTTTGCTGTTAGGACATAGAATATACACTATCTTTGTATAATAACCTTGTGTTATGTGACTTTGCTAAATTTGTTTTTAAAGTGGTCATTTAGTAGCTTTCTTGGTACTTTATATGCACATGATTATGTTATCTGCAAGTAAAACAGCTTCACTGCTTCCTTTCCAGTCTATTTCTTTCATTTCATTTTCTTGCTTTCTTACTGCACTACCTAGTACCACAAGTACCGCGTTGAACAGAAAAGAGGAGAGCAGACATCCTTGTCTTCATCTGAATTTGTAGGGTAGAGGAACAATAAGTATTTCATCTTTAAGAATGATAGTAGGTTTTCACTGATGCACTCTCTCTTTCCTGTCTCTTTGTTTACTAAGAGTTTTTATTGTGAATGGGCATTGAATTTTTTCAAATGCTTTTTCTTCCTCATTTACTGAAATGATGATGTTACTTTTTTTCTTTTATTTTATGGATGTAGTGTTTTACATTGCTTTTCTGTGTCAGACCAACCTTATATTCTTGGGATAGATTAATCTTATTTTAATTATAATAAGTAATATTGTAATTACTTCTAATATATTGCTAGATTAAAATTTGCTAATATTTTATTAAGGAGTTTAAGGAGTTTTATTAAGGAGTTTTAGATCAGTATTTGTAAGGAATATTAATAGTTTAATGTTAATTAATATTAATAGTTCCTATTCTTTTTTTCCTGTAATATCTTTTTCTGGTATTGTATGGGAGCTATCTTGCCCTTGTAAAATAAATTTGGAAGTACTTTCCTCCTCTTATCTTTTGTGAAAGTGTCGGTATAAAATTATTAGCTTTGGTGTAATGTTTTGTATTTAGTGGAATTTATCAAGGAAATCTGGGACTGGAGTGTTTGTTTTTTTCTCCTTGATTGAGGGAGCAGGTTTCTGAGGATTAATTCTATTCAGACTTTTAATTTCATCTTCTTTTGGTTTTGTTGTGTTTTATAGGAGTTTATTATTTCACCTGAGTTACAGAACATATACATAAGATTGTTCACAATGCCTGCAGCCTTTTAATTTTTATTTATTTATTTAGCCTACTGCTTTTTGAAATAGAATATGAGATGCAGTGTATATGAGATGCAGTGTTTCCTCTTCCTAGTATTGGTAATTTGTTTTTGCTAGGGTTTATCAATTTTATTATTTTTTTCCAAGAATCAAATTTTAGCCTTTAAAATGTTCTCTATTTTATTTTTGTTTCCTATTTCATTGTTTTCTGCTATTTCTACTTTCTTCCTTCTTAAAGTTTTAGGCTTAATTTGCTCTTCTTTTTTCTACCCTCATAAGTTAGAAACTTAGAAAATTGATTTTAAATATTTCTTTTTTTTTTTTTTTTTGGTATAAGCAGTTGTGACTGTAAATTATCTTTAGTCATTTCTTAGAATCCTGCAAATTCTGATGTGTTGTGTTTTCATTGTCATTCATTTCAAAATAAATAATTTCTAATTTCCTTTTTAAAATTTTTGTAGTGTGTTTAATTCCTAACATTTGGGGATCCTTTTAATAACATTGGTATTTATTTCTAGTATAATTTTGTTCTGATTAGAGAATTTACTCCGTAAAATGTTATTTATTTATTTATTTATTTATTTATTTATTTATTTATTTATGATAGTCAGAGAGAGAGAGAGAGAGAGAGGCAGAGACACAGGCAGAGGGAGAAGCAGGCTCCATGCACCGGGAGCCTGATGTGGGATTCGATCCCGGGTCTCCAGGATCGCGCCCTGGGCCAAAGGCAGGCGCCAAACCGCTGCGCCACCCATGGATCCCCCGTAAAATGTTAATCTTTAAAATTTTTTTGAGACTTCCTGGACTAGCACGTGGTCTTTGTAATTGTTCCATATGCCTTTAGAAAGAAATTGTATTTTGCAGCTCTTGTGATTAATATTCTGTTAATTACACTTAGGTCAAGTCGACTGTATTGTTCAATTCATTAATATCTTTACTGACTTCTTATCTAGTTACTCTGTCATCTACTGAAAGAGGATGGTTAAAATCTTCAACTCTGATTCTGGATTTTCTTCTATTTGGTTTTCACTTCATATATTTTGAATCTCTAAACACGCATTTAGACTTGTTATATCTTCCTGGTGAATTGCTCTTTTATTGTTGTGAAATCTTTCTCTTTATCGGTGATAAACTCTCATCTTTATCTGATGCTAATATAGCAACATTAGTTGTCTTACACATACCATTTCCATAGAATATTTTTTTTATCCTTTTAACCTTCTGTTTCATTATATTTAAAGTGGATTATTTTGTAGACAGCATTTAGTTGTAGTATCTTGATGATATTATCCAGCCTGAGAATCTTTGGCTTTTAATTAGAGTGCTTAGTCCATTTACACTTGCTGTAATTATTGATATGGCTTGTTTTAAGTCTACCATTTTAACTTTTTTTCTCATTTATTTCATCTATTTTTTCTTCCTGTTTTTTTGTATGTATTCCTTTGCATAAATGAAATATTTCTTTAATTCTGTTTGAATTCTTTAGTTGACTTTTAAAAAAGATTTATTTACTTGTTTTAGAGAGAAAGAGAGCACACGTGTATGCACGTGTGCACAGGGAGTAGGAGGAGGGGCAGAGGGAGAGGGAGAGAGAGAATCTCCAGCAGACTCCTAGCTAAGTGAGGAGCCCAATGTGGGGCTTGATCCTGCAACCCTGAGATCATGATCCAAGGCAAAATCAAGAGTTGGATGCTTAACTGACTGAGCCACCCAGGTACCCCACTTCTATTGACTTTACCTATACCTCTTTTTAAAAATATTTTTAATTTTTTATGTAAATTTGGTTAATTAACTTATAATGTATTATTAGTTTCAGAAGTAGAGGTCATTGATTCATCAGTCTTATATAATACTCTGTGCTCATTACATCACATGCCCTCCTTAATGTCCATCACCCAATTACCCCATCTCCCCATCTCTCCTCCCCTCCAGTGACTCTCAGTTTGTTTCCTATGATTGAGAGTCTCTTATGGTTTGTCTTCCTCTCTGATTTTGTCTTTTATTATTTTCCTCTCTTCTCCTATAATCCTCTGTTTTGTTTCTTAAATTCCACATATAAGTGAGACCATACGATAATTGTTTTTCTCTGACTTATTTTACTTATCATAAATCCCATCCATGTCGTTGCAAATGGCAAGATTTCTTTTTTTTTTTTTTTGATGGATGAGAGTATTCCATTGTATATATGTATATATCACATCTTCTTTATCCATTTATCTGTCGATGGACATCTGAATTCTTTCCATAGTCTGGCTATTATGGACATTGTTGCTATAAACATTGGGGTGCAGGTGCCCCTTCAGATCACTCCATATGTATCCTTAGGGAAAATCCCTAGTAGTGAAATTGCTGGGTCATAGAGTAGCTCTATTTTTGACTTTTTGAGGAAACTTCATACTGTTTTCCAGAGTGGCTACACCAGCTTGTATTTCCACCCACAGTGTCGGAGGATTCCCCTTTCTCTGTATCCTCGCCAGCATCTGTTGATTTCTGACTTGTTAATTTTAGCCATATTGACTGGTGTGAGGTGGTATCTCTTTGTGGTTTTGATTTGTATTTCCCTGATGATAAGTGACGTTGAACATTTTTGTTCATGTGTCTGTTGGCCATTTGTATGTCTTTGGAGAAATGTCTGTTCATGTCTTCTGCCCATTTCTTGATTGGATTATTTGTTCTCTGGGTGTTGATTTTGGTGAATTCTTCATAAATTTTGGATAGTAGTCCTTTATCTGATATGCCATTTGCAAATATCTTCTCCCATTCTGTCTGTTGTCTTTTGGTTTTGTCAACTATTTCATTTGCTGTGCAAAAGCTTTTTATCTTGATGAAATCCCAATAGTTAAGGTTTTGCCTTTGTTTCCCTTGCCTTTGGAGACATATCCAACAAGAAATTGTTGCGGCCAGGTCACACAAAGGTTCTGCCTGTGTTCTCCTCTAGGATTTTGATAGGTTTCTGTCTCACATTTACGTCTCTCATCCATTTTGAGTCTTTTTGTGTATGGTATAAGGAAATGGTCCAGTTTCATTCTTCTGCATGTGGCTGTCCAATTTTCCCAGCACCATTTGTTGAAGAGACTGTCTTTTTTCCATCGGATATTCTTTCCTGCTTTGTTGAATATTAGTTGACCATAGAGTTGAGGGTCCATTTCTGGCTTCTCTTCCATTGATCTAATGTGTCTGTTTTTATGCCAATATCATACTGTCTTATTGGTTACAGCTTTGTAATTGAGCTTGAAGTCCAGAATTGTGATGCCAACAGTTTTGGTTTTCTTTTTCAACATCCCTTTGGCTATTTGGGATCTTTTCTGGTTCCATAACAAATTTTAGGATTATCGTTCCAACTCTGTGAAATAAGTTGATTGTACTTTGATAGGGATTGCATTGAATGTATAGATTGCTCTAGGTAGCATGGATATTTTAACAATATTTCTTGTTCCAATCTATGAGCATGGAACATTTTTCCATTTCTTTGTGTCTTCCTCCATTTCTTTCATGTATATTTTATGGTTTTTTGAATGTACAGATCCTTCACTTCTTTGGTTAGGTTTATTCCTAGGTATCTTATGGTTTTGGGTGCAATTATAAGTGGGATGGACTCCTTAATTTCTCTTTCTTCAGTCTCATTGTTAGTGTGTAGAAACGGATTTCTGTGCACTGATTTTATACCCTGCCATTTTGCTGAATTCCTGTATGAATTCTAGCAGTTTTGACGTGGAGTCTTTTGGGTTTTCCATGAAGAATATCATGTCATCTACAGAGAGTGAGAGTTTGACAACTTCTTTGGTGATTTGGATCTTTTTGTTGTCTGATTGCTGAGGCTAGGACTTCTAGTACTATATTGAATAGCAGTGGTGATAGTGGATATCCTTGTCGTGTTCCTGACCTAGGGAAAAAGCTCTCAATTTTTCCCCACTGAAAATGATATTCACTGTGGGCTTTTTATATATGTGCCTTTTATGATATTGAGGTATGTTTTCTCTATCTCTACACTTTGAAGAGTTTTCAGGAAGAAAGGATGCTGTACTTTGTCAAATGTTTTTTCTACATCTATTGAGAGGATCATATGGTTCTTGTCCTTTCTTTTATTATTGTAGTATATCACATTGATTGATTTGAGGATGTTGAACCACCCTTACAGACCAGGAATAAATCCCACTTTGTTGTGATAAATAATCCTTTTAATGTACTATTGGATCTTATTTAACCATACCTTTTCATATTATTATTCTGTGGCTACTTAGGAATTATAATAAACTTTCTTAACTTTTCACATTGTTTTTAAGCTTTATATTGTGCTTCTTGATATAAAATTTTTTCAAGGTATTTTATTTTATTTATTTTATTTTTCTTTTTATTTTAATTCTGATGTTAATATACAGTGGTATTTTCTGGTATAAAATATAGTGATTCAATAATTCTGTACTTCACTCAATGCTCATTAAGATATTGTACTCTTAATCCCTATCATCTATTTCTCTCTCTCATTTCCCTTTGTTCATTTGTTTTGTTTCTTAAATCCCACATATGAGTGAAATCATATGGTGTTTGTCTTTCTCTGACAGACTTTATTTGGCATTTTACTCTCCAGCTCCATCCCTCTTGTTGCAAATGGCAAGATTTCATTCTTTTCTTTTTTTTTTTTTTTTCTGAATTGTATATATACACAACATTTTCTTAACCATTCGTCTATTCATAAACACTTGGGCTGCTTCCATAATTTGGCTGTTGTAAATAATGCTGCAGTAAATATAGGGGTGCATATATGCTTTTGAATTAGTGTTTTATATTCTGTGGGTAAATATCCAGTAGTACAGTTACTAAATCACATGATAATTCTATTTTAAGTTTTTGAGGAATCTCCATACTGTTTTCCACAGTGGTTCCACCAGTTTGCATCTCACCAGTAGTCCACGAGGATTTCTTATTCTCATACCTTTGCCAACACTTATTGTTTCTTGTGTTCTTGATTATACCCATTCTGACAGGTGTGAGATGATATCTCATTGTGATTCGGATTTGCATTTCCCTGATGATAAGTCTTATTGAACATTTTTTTCATATGTCCATGGTCATCTGTGTGTTTTCTTTGGAGTAATGTGTGTTCATGTCTTCTGCCCATTTTTTCATTGGGTTTTTTGTGGGTGATTTTGTGTGTGTGTGTGTGTGTGTGTGTGTGTGTGTGTGTGTGTGTGTGTGTTGAGTTTGCTAAGTTCTTTATATATTTTGGATACTAACCCTTTATCAGATATGTCACTTGCAAATATCTTCTCCCATTCAATATGTTGTCATTTAGTGTTGTTGATTGTTTCCTTTGTTGAGGAGAAGGTTGTTGTTTTTTTAAAGATTTTGTTTATTTATTTATTTGAGAGAGAGAGAGCAAGAATGAGCAGGGGGAAGCATGGAGGGAGAAGCAGACTCCCCACTGAGTGAGAGTCTGACGTGGCTTTCAATCTCAAGACCCTGAGATCATGACCTGAGCCGAAGGCAGCTGTCTAAACTGACTGAGCCACCCAGGTACCCCTGTTGTACAGAAGCTTACTATTTTGATGTAGTCCCAATAGTTTGTTTTTGTTATTTCCCTTGCCTCAGGGAACCTACCTGGAAAAAAGTTGCTATGGCCGATGTCAGAGAAATTACTGCCTGAATTCTCTTCCTGGATTTTTATGGTTTCATATCTCATGTTTAGATACTTAATTTGAAAAAAAAAAAGATACTTAATTTGTTTTGAGTTTATTTTTGTGTATGGTGTAAGAAAGTGGTCCAGTTACATTCTTTTGCGTGTAGCTGTCCTGTTTTCCCAGCATCATTTGTTGAAGAGACTGTCTTTCTCTCATTGAATATTCTTACCTTCTTTGTCAAAGATTAATTCACCATATAATTGTGGGTTTATTTCTGGGCTTTCTATTCTGTTTTATTGATATATGTGTCCTTTTTGTGCCATTATTGTACCATTTTGATTACTACAGCTTTATAGTATAATTTGAAATTGTGATAACTCTAGCTTTGTTTTTCTTTTTTCAAGATTGCTTTGGCTATTCAGGGTCTCTTGTGATTCCATACAAATTTTAGGATTATTTATTCTAGTTCTGTGAAAAATGCTGTTGATATTTTGATAGGGATTGCATTAAGTGTAGATTCCTTTGAGTAGTATGGACATTGTAACAGTGTTATTCTAATTCTGTATTCTATATATTATTCTAATGCATGAGCATGAAATGTCTTTCCATTTATTTGTATTGTCCTCAGTTTCTTTCATCAGTATTTTACAGGTTACAGAGTACAAGTCTTTTACCTTCTTGGTTAAGTTTATTCCTAGGTATTTTATTATTTTTGGTGCAATTATAAATGGAATTGATTTCTCTTTCTGTTGCATCATTATCAAATACAACAAACTTCTGTACAATGACTTTATATCCTGTGACCTTACTGAATTCATTTATCAGTTCAAGTGGTTTTTTGGTGGAGTCTTTGGGGTTTTCTAGAGTATCCTGTCATCTGCAAATTATGAAAACTTTACTTATTCCTTACCAAGCTGAGTGTCTTTTATTTTTTTCTCTTGTCTGATTCTTGTAGCTAGCACTTTCAGTACTGTGTTAAGTGAAAGTGGTGAGAATGGAAGTTCTTATCTTGTCCCTGACCTTAGAGGGAAAGCTCTCAGTTTTTCCCTATTGAGTATGATAGTAGCTGTGGGTTTTTCATGTATGGCCTTCATAATATTGAGGTATGTTCCTTCCAAATCTTCTTTATTTTGAGGTTTATCATGAATGGATGTACTTTGTCAGATGCTTTTTCTGCATCTATTGAAATGATCATACGATTTTTGTTTTTTCTCTTACTGATGTGATATATCATGTTGATTGATTTGCAGATATTGAACCATGTATCACAGGAAGAAGTCCCACTTGATTGTGGTGTACTTCATATAAAAATAATTATAACAGCATAGTTCACTTAATCACCTTCCATTCTTTGTGTATTATTGTGATTTATTTTTTTTATTTTTAGGGAGAAAGAAAACAAGCTCAGGGGAGGGGACAGTCAAAAGGAGAGGGAGGAAGAGAATCCGAAGCAGGCTCTACACCCAGCACAGAGACTGTGACCTGAGCCAAAATCAAGAGTCAGAGGTTGAACCATTGAGCCACCAGATATCCATTTTGTGATGTATTTTAAATATATGTACATTATTGGGGCACCTGGGTGGCTTAGTTCAGTTAAGTGTCTGCCTTTGGCTCAGGTCATGATCCCAGCATCCTGGGATTGAGCCCAAGTTGGGCTGCTCACTCAGCAGGGAGTCTCCTTTTCTCTCTGCCCTTCCCCTGCTCATGTGTTCACTCTCTCTTTTCTCTCTTTCTCTCTCAAATAAATAAATAAAATCTTTAAAAAAAGATTACAATAGACTGTTTCCTTAGTTTCTCTGAAGAATGACTGTTTAAATAAACTGATAACACTCTATTTTGAGATTTATAATGTACCTATATCTATTTTTTTTAAAGATTTTGCTTACTGAAGCTCCGGGGTGGCATTTTAAGAAAAAAGATTTTATTTGTTTATTTGAGAGAGACAGAGATAACAACACAGATAGCAAGAGAGCACAAGTGGGGAGTAGAGTGAGAAGCAGAGAGCCCAATATGGGGCTTGGTCCCAGGACCCTGGAATCATAACCTGAGCTGAAGGCTATTGCTTAACCAATTGAGCCACGCAGGTACCCCAGTAAATAAAACCTTTAAAAAATATATATAAATATATATATAATAAATCTCACAATTCGGTGTTACCGACTTATTTAAATAGTCATTCTTTAAAGAAACTAAAGAAATAGTCTATTGTAATTACCCCCATAATTTGCTGTATCTGTGCTTTTCATTTCTTTAGATCTGAGTTTCTATGTCACTCTTCTTTATCCTGAAGAACTTTGCTTAGTCTCTTTTGTGGGTCTGCTGGTGACGAATTTTCTCAACTTTCATTTATTGCGTATGTTTTTATTTTCTCTTCCTCCGTTCACTATATATAGAATTCTGTGTTGGCAATTTTTCTTCAATTCTTTCTTTCTTTCTTCAATTCTTTCTTTCTTTCTTTCTTTCTTTCTTTCTTTCTTTCTTTCTTTCTTTCTTTCTTTCTTTCCTCTTTCTTTCTTTCATTTATTCATGACAGAGAGAGAGAGAGAGAGAGAGAGAGGCAGAGACACAGGCAGAGGGAGAGGAAGAGGGAGAGAAGCAGGCTCCATGCAGGGAGCCCGACATGGGACTCGATCCTGGGTTTCCAGAATCACACCCCCGGCCAAAGGCAGCGCCAGACTGCTGGGCCACCAGGGCTGCCCTTTCTTTAAAGGTCTTATTCTGGGCAGCCCAGGTGGATCAGTGGTTTAGTGTCGCCTTCAGTCCAGGGTCTGATCCTGGCGACCTGGGATCGAGTCCTGCGTCGGGCTCCCTGCATGGAGCCTGCTTCTCCCTCTGCCTGTGTCTCTGCCTCTCTCTCTCTCTGTGTGTCTCTCATGAATAAATAAATAAAATCTTTAAAAATAATAAAATAAATTAAAAATAAAATAAAATAAAGGTCCTGTTCCATCCTTCTGCCTTTCATTATTTCCAGTGGGAAATCTGTAATTATTTTTATAATTTTTCCCTATGCTTAATATCTTTTTTTCTGGCAGCTTGCATAATTTTCTTTATTTATCTTTGAGGTCATTTTCTCTGTTACCACTTAAATGTTGATGTTCTCCAGAAATATACCCATAGCTCAGTAGCTAAGGGCATGGACTCTGGAGCCACATCTGCCTGAATCCAATCTCAGTGGCACATCTAATTAGCTGTATGCCCTTGGGCAAAAACCTCTCTGGGCTATAGTTTCCTTAAGTATAAAATAGGGCTTATGTTAGTTATGGCTTTTGTGAAGATTAAAGGAGTTAATATGTGTAATATGCTTAAAAAGCATATTAAGTAACTATAAATGTGCCCCGTTTCGATTGTATTTTATCATTCATAACACATATTAGTTTTTTTGTGTGTGATTTAACTTTTTTCTAATCAGGATGTATCTAATAGTGATGGCTTCTTTATTCCTGGCTTTTCTCAGAGTCTTTCCCAGAGGTTTTGTGTTTCTTCAGTAACCTGGGGCACTTTCAACCTGAGGCAACTTTAAATAGACTTCTCTGTTATAGGTTTTTGGGACCACAATGGTGGTATGAATTCAGTTGGAAATCTGCATGGTTAACAACTTGTGATTGATCTTCTTAAGGAGGTGTTTTTCTGCCTTATGCCAGTACATTGAGAGATGTATATTTCCTTGAAATGTATTTCTGAATTGTAGATTTGTGTTTCATTTTTCTTTAGTTTAAGAGAGAATAGTCTTTTGGGGTCCCAGCTGTATATAGGATTCTTTTTTTTTAAATTTTTTAAAATTTTTATTTATTTATGATAGTCACAGAGAGAGAGAGAGAGAGAGAGGCAGAGACACAGGCAGAGGGAGAAACAGGCTCCATGCACTGGGAGCCCGATGTGGGATTCAATCCCGGGTCTCCAGGATCGCGCCCTGGGCCAAAGGCAGGCGCCAAACCACTGCGCCACTCAGGGTTCCCTATAGGATTCTTATAATAGGTTCCTCCTCATCTTAGATGTTTTTTTCCTCTTTCAGTGCTACATAAAATAATGATACATCATATAGTCATTGTGGTATTAGATTTAATATTAGGTATCATCAATTTACTATCACCATCATCCTCCCTGAGACATCTCTTCTACTTTCATGGCTTCAGTTATATTAATTATTGCAAGAGAAAAGTAATGGGGTTGAGGACATCCATTTGATTGACATTCCTAGTTTGGAGTAGATGATTTTTTGGGAATTAAAGGAATTTGTAAAAAGGAAAAGACGTAGTTCAAGAAGTATGAAAACAATTAAGGATACTAGTGTCATGAAAATTAAATAGAGCAATGGTTCTCCAACATATCTATAAGAATCATCTGGGAATCCTTTTTTTTTTTTTTAAGATTTTATTTATTTATTTGAAAGAGAAAATGAGAGGGAAAGTGCACAGAGGGAGAGGGAGAAGCAGACTCCCACTGAGCAGAAAGCCTGATGTGGAACTTGATCCCAAAACCCTGAGATCATGATCCAAGCTGAAGGCAGATGCCTAACCAACTGAGCCACTGAAGCACCTCAAATCTTCTGGGAATCTTAAAAATTTCAGTTTTCAGGTCACACTCTAGACTGGTTTATTCATGAATTCTTGGTATGTAACCCAGGCATCAGCATTTTGGGAGTTCATCTGATACCATTGTATAGACAAATTTGGGAGCCATTGGTTTGCAAAGTTTTAAGAATGATAGGTCAGTGAGAATGAGGCCTGACAACGGACAAGGAGATAATAGATGTTAGGTGGTTACTTGTAATCCTTTAGTAGAATAGTGAATGAAGAAAAGTCATATTTTAGGAGTTTAAGAAGGGTTATTTACAGCAAGACCATGGTGGTAGAAGTATATTCTGTTTTTTAGATAAAATTGGCCATGCAGAGGTTTGGGAGATGTGGAAAAGGAAAGGAAAATAAGATAAAGGCCTAAGGAGGAATGGTATAAAATGAAAGCCCTTTTCATTTGCTTTCCAAAAGAGGCAGCCATACCTTTTCCAAGGCAGAGGATACAGTGAAGAGGGACTGAAGATTCTAGAACATGAGAGGATTACTGGAAGAGTCCTATGAAAGAGTGAAAGGGGATAGGATTAAAAATTTGTGTAAATGAATTATTTTTGGAAAATAAGCACTAAAAATACAAAAGTTCTATTTCCTTGATCTTTTCAGTGGAAGAAAAAAGAAAGTTTACTTAATAGAGCAAATTTGATCTGCAAATTTCAGTATTCATAAAAATTATCTGGGGAGCTAATTGAAAATTTAGTTGAAGATCTTCCTTTAGTAAATCCAGGGGAGTCAAGGAGTTTGTGTTTTTAATAGATGATCCCAGATGACTTACTAATGTTAGCCTTTGTAAAAGGTCAGACTTAGGGATACAACAGTCCAGAGGGGTAGTGCTTTTTAACTGCTTTTAGAATTAAAAAAGAAAGAGAGAGATGAAGAGATGAATGATAGGATCCCTGTGTTGTGGTAAAGGCCCACTGATGTTGATTTTTTAGTTTTGCTAAGTTTTTGTAATTGTCTAGCAAATCTCTGAAATCTGAAAGCTGACATGGGCAAACTTGTGGTTGGATTCAGGATTAGCATGACAGAAAGTCCAAAGGGGAAAATTACTTAGGGCATTTAATGAGAGAAACATTGAAGTCAGGGCCTGATTTCTAGGCAGACAGGTAGTGAGGAGGAATTGGGAGGCTGCATAAAACTGGAGTGATTGAATAATAGAAAATCACCTGTGATGGGAAGAAGTGATTCAGTAGCTGTGGGAAGAACAGGTGTAAAAAGTGACAGATAAATTGATTTTATTCAGAGAAGGGACTTTAGAAATTAGTCTAATTTTTTTTTGTTCAGATGGAATTGGGAAATGAGATATTATTGAGGGAAGGCAGCTTTGTATTCAAGTGAAAAAAATGTCAAGTATCAAAGTATCTCATGGTGGAGTGATGATAGTAGGGTTGCCAGAAAAAAATTCAGGATATACCCAAATAACTTGAATATTATTAGATACACAATGAATTATTTTTGGTATGGGTATGTCCCAAATATTGGTTGAGACAAACACTAAAAAGTTACTTGTGTATCTGATATTGCAACTTAACTGAATGAGGGTCTTCTACATTTATTTTTTTAATTTTTAATTTTAATTTTTTATTTATTCACTCATGAGAGACACAGACACACACAGAGAGAGAGAGAGAGAGAGAGAGAGAGAGAGAGAGAGAGAGGCAGAGACACAGGCAGAGGGAGAAGCAGGCTCCATGCAGGGAGCCAGGATCAGGCCCTGGGTCTCCAGGATCAGGCCCTGGGCTGAAGGTGGTGCTAAACCGCTGAACCACCTGGGCTTCCCGGTCTTCTACATTTATATGTTAAATCTGGCAACCCTAAGTGGAAGTGAGACACACAGGAAGTTGTCTAAGAGTCCGGTTGGGAGAAAGTAGGCATTGTGGTGAAGTGGAGCTTAGCTGTCTGACCGTCAAAGTATGAAGTAATTAATGTCAAGGGAACATTGGAGAGTGGCAGGTGTAAGTAATCAAAAGAGGTGCCCATTGGAATGGGAGGTGAGACAAAGAATTATATTGGGAGAGGGGAACCCTACTGGGACCATTCTTTGTAATTTGGTGAAGGAAGATATTTTGTCAACTTCTTTTACCAACATCTGGAGCTTCTTCTAGAGGATAACTTACTTTTCTACGTACAGAATTAGTGGTATAGGGAGTCTCGGTTTCAGTTTGCGAGTGTCTAGTAATTTATCTGCATAATTTTACTCTACCTCCTTTTAACCTCATTTGCTTGAAAGGGAAAAGATTGATGAATAAATATGTTATATGCTCACGAATGTTTTTTTGGGTTGCATCATGTTTCATGAAAGCATGTCAGTTTATAAAAACAGAAGTTAAATTTTCTGATCAATTATGATAATAACTAGGCAGATAAACGTTAGAAAGTCATTTTGAGTACTGGATTTATCAGTATGTCTTCCTTTTTATTCTCCTGAGTTTTGAAACAATTTCCTTTTATTTTCCATTTTGACTTTAAATAATGAAAGACATAGATGTGTAATACATTTCATTCAATGAATAATGTTTTAAATTGAGTAGGATTTTTTTTCTCCTAAGTTGTGCTCAACATACATATCATTAGTTTAACTCAAACGAGGAAGTCTTATTTTAGAATCTTTGAGTTTGAAAATGTGGGATATTGGGAAAAAGTAATTTTAGTTATTAGAAGGAGAGCTATGGAAAGAAAAGCTTCAAAGGCTGGTCTGGTGTCAGCTCCTGCTGTGGTCACAGTGTAAACCCGGGAGAGCAGGGATTTTGGCAGCAGTTTCAGTGCTTTTTTAGTTCAATCTCCAGTATCCCCAAATGTGATGCAGATGCCAGTTTTCTTCTCTAGGGTTCTGATAATGGCATATAATGAGTTGGTTGTTTCCTAGCAACTAAAGAAGCGGTTTTCCTTTAGCTGATCCTGCAGTAGGAATGAGACATTTTCCCTTGATAGATGGTATTAGTGATTTCCCTGACAATGGAATTTCACTTCTGAATAAGGAATGTTCTCAGCCTTTGGTTTCCTAAAGAATTTTGCTTTTGAGTGTGGGCTAAGCTCTGCTTAATCCTGTATAAAGTGAAAAAAAAGATTTGAGCTTCCTAAGCACCTCTCATGGGAAGAGCCAAAGGAGTTTGATACATCATTTTTCAAATGGCAAGTGATTATACAAGAAGCTATAATAAGTGTATTTTTCCCAGTGTTTAGGTAATCAACAACCAATTTTTTTTCTGTATTTGATGTTTGAGGTAACAGATTTATTAAGTATTGGCCAAAGTGTTGTAGAAAAAATATATATGAAATTTTATTACCATTACTATTTCAATATAAAGTCAGCATAACACAGTTCTGTTTTATAACCTATAACCCACTTGATTTCAATGAGTATTCAATACAAAAATGCTATTGTACCTATTATCATTATTACTTTAAAATAAACTGTTGAACAGTTCAGTTTTTAAATATTAGTAGTTGTAAGGTATCTGTACTTAACTGAATTCTATCTAAATCCTTATTTGGCAGTACTACTAAATCCAGAGATCTTCTGATGCATAAGATAAATGGAGGCATGAGAAAATTACTTCCAATGACTTTCTTTTAGTCATTCATAGTTTAAACAATTTCTAAAGAAATTATATGTTTTTCTCTTTTGAAATAACATAACTGATATAAATTACCTTTCTCATCGAGATTTATAATAGTATATTAAATTTCAGAGGTTCCCAGATGCTTAGGCAAAGAGATAAAATATTAAATGATGTTCTTAAGATAATTAAGTTAACTATATCTAAATATACCAAAGAAATTTATTACCTTGCATGAAAAGGTTCATAGACTATGCATTAACTATATAGATGAAGTTATTGAATGTCTTCATTGTCAGTTATAGGCATCTCGCCTTCTTATTCATTGCTCCCTATGAGTCTTGTTTGCATCATCAGATACTTAGCAGGTCTCATATTTAAAAATGTTTAATAAGTAAACTACTTAATTAGACCTTCATGAAGCATTAAGGAATAAAGAACATTTATTTAAAAAAAAAAACTCTTTTAAACACACACGAAACGTGTAAGTCAATTATTGCTCTTAGATTTCTTAGGAACCGTCGTCTATAGATAAAGAGTCAAGTATGTTAAGACTCTCTCCTTTCCCCCTTTAAAACTTCCTTTCCCATTGAAGGAGGAAATAGAGATATAACTAAAGCCCAGTTCTTTGAAATATTTTTTATGAGGCAGTATTATCTAGTAAATAGCTCAGTTTGATTAATCTAGCTTGATCACCATGCATTCATTCATTCATTTAACAATTTATGAGCTGGCATCAGATAATTACTGCTGTACTTTTAAAATGTCATTGGGCTTTTTGTCATCTTCAGCAGCAGACATTTAGCAATTATATACTATGGAGCATTGGTTAGATGGTGAGGACATAAGGATATATAAGCCATAGTTCAAAATTGTAAAATGAAGCTTTTAGTTACAGACCTACTCTTGACTTGTAGTCATAAGCAAGATGTTTAGATATGTTAGAAATTTTGATGATTCTCAGATACTGTTTAACAATATTTTATATCAGGCAGTAAAAGTTGGAACTTTGAGATAAAGGCTGAGCATCACATAGTGTTGACCATTCAGGTTGGTGGTATTGGTATAGGATACCAGGTTTCCTGGATCCATTAGGTTCCATGCCATAGACAGAAACATGTCAGCAGTGAAAGAGAGCAAGTTCTGAGGAATTAGACACAACTTATGAATATTAATTGGTTATTTCTTCTTATTAAAATGCTCTTCTTTTTTCCAGTAATCAGAGATGATCTACATGAGTACATCCAACTCACCGTGATGACTGAGTACTTACATATGCATCTTTTGATATTGTAATACACTTTTTTCACATGTTGCTGATGTACTTATCTAAGAGAAAAAACTATTACAGTTTTTTAGACTGGGACCATTTGTCCCCAGCTCCCTACCCCCAGTCCTTATGCCAAGGGTCTCAAGAGTTAGTGTAGGTCTGGTCAGTGTTATTATTAATTTTCTCTTCTGTTCTGTTCCTATTAGCACAGGTGTAAATGACCTTAGTGACCTGAAGGTTTAAGTGGGTAATTTTATTTAAAACAAAACAAAACCAACAAAACAAAGCAATGAAAGAGTTTTTAAAAAGGAGAGTTACTGCTCTTCATTGTCAACAATTGATTCTCCTTTCTTACTTGGTGTAGTTTTAGATTTGAGCAATTTGTAAGGCTGGGAGGGCCATGACTCTTGGAACTTCTTTTCTAACCTGACACCCAGGGAAAGCCTCCTGCTAGAGCCTTCTGATTATATATAGCCCAAACTATCTTCTGCTCTACAAGAGTGATCGGCCTTCTTGGTTCAGCCCTAGTCCTGGTACCTTTGGAAGATGAAGGTATTTTTTTGATCATGAATTCCTTGAATTTCTTCCTTATGTTTTAGGCCTTTCTGTTACATCTTGCTCTTTTCTGGATGCAGGAACTAGCATGTCCCCTCTTCTCCCATTTGGTATATCATTAGCTATTCACACTAGCCCTCTGCTTTGGCAAGGTTAGGCTTCTTTACCTATTTAGTCACATGTCCTCCTTACCCAGAACTTTTTAATATGATATTGGGTTTCTCATCTCTGATCTTTCTCTTTCTTCCCAGTTCACAGGTTTTGTTTACTTTGGATGGTTCTTTTCATCTGAGTGGAAAAAAAAAAACAAACTTCTCAGCTCATTTGTAGGCTAACCCATGCTCTAAGAATGATTGAAGCTGTGGACTAAGATTACCAGTTTTACTTCCCTGTTATTGTCTCAAGTGCTTCCTTAGGAGAGATGGGACCTTGCCCTGATTTTGTCCCTTCATATTAATTTTCATTCTCAGCAGTGAGCATAGCGAATCAGGAGTCTTACTTGTAGAACATAGAATGGGGTATAACAACAGATTTCAAATGGGGTATAACAACAGATTTCATTTATGATTGCTCTGGCAACTAAATAAAGAAGTAGGGACAATTAGAAAACCAGAGCCTCTGGTTTAACTCTAAGCCTGAATCTGAAAAGAGAGCAGGAAAGGAAGTAACAAGTCAGGAAAGGAAGTAACAAGAAAGAGAAAGAATAGACAGGTATCTGGAAATTCAAGTCATCCTTGTGATTTAAACTTGGCCAATGTTTCATTGATAAAGCAAAGATACTTGAGTATTCTTTTGTGCGTGATAACACAGAGAAATTCTTCCCATTTCCTTCTTTGTGTATCTACCAGAGAGAACTATCTACCAGAGGAAAGTAATAAAGGTCCTGGGATAGTTCATCTAAGTAGGCTCAAACGGTTAGCTCTGACACAAATGGGAAGAATGCTGACTTGTTTATAAGAGAACTGATAAAATGGACTGTCTCATTTAATTCAAGTCAGCAATCTAAATTAGTGCAAAAGGAAGTACTAACAGAAAAATGTGCCAAGTCAGTGAAATACATTGATCAAAAGGGAATAAAAGGATGATAGATGCAATTCATTAGCAAAAACTGGTAAGTCAAAAATAATTTGCCTTTGAAAATGAATAAATAAAAAGACCAGTTTCCAAACCCTTATAATACCTACCTTGAACACTTTAGAATTCCTGTCTTTTTCACTCTTTTGTTTTACTGATACAGACTTTAAAGAATAACCTACCTAGAGTCTAGGATAAGAGTAATTCTAAAAGAAGGGCCTTGTTTTCTATAGTCATGGTTAAGGAGCCTTAATTAAGGTCACATAAAATTACTTATTGGGCCCTTATGAGAGATTCTTAGAGCTGTAGTCTCCTTCAGTTGGGCAAGGGTTACCCTGTCTCTTCAGGAACAGATGGGGAATCATAGCAGCCTGCCAGAGCCATTCAAATTCCACAAAAGTTTGAACAGATCCCAAGCAGGTTATGAGGGAGATTTTTGGATACTAACTGAGGACTTCATAAGATTATAACCCATTATTATTTAGCCAGATAATATATTTAATTGATTTTAAGATACATATATTTCAGATTTTAATATCTCTGAAACTGGAGTATGTTTTATAGTCAGCAACATCTTTTTTTTTTTTAATTAACTTTTATTGGTGTTCAATTTACCAACATACAGAAAAACACCCAGTGCTCATCCCGTCAAGTGTCCACCTCAGTGCCCGTCACCCATTCGCCTCCAACACCCGCCCTCCTCCCCTTCCACCACCCCTAGTTCATTTCCCCGAGTTAGGAGTCTTTATGTTCTGTCTCCCTTCCTGATATTTCCCAACATTTCTTTTCCCTTCCTTTATATTCCCTTTCACTATTATTCATATTCCCCAAATGAATGAGAACATACACTGTTTGTCCTTCTCCGATTGACTTATTTCACTCAGCATAATACCCTCCAGTTCCATCCACGTTGAAGCAAACGGTGGGTATTTGTCGTTTCTAATTGCTGAGTAATATTCCATTGTATACATAAACCACATCTTCTTTATCCATTCATCTTTCGATGGACACCGAGGCTCCTTCCACAGTTTGGCTATTGTGGCCATTGCTGCTAGAAACATCGGGGTGCAGGTGTCCCGACGTTTCATTGCATCTGAATCTTTGGGGTAAATCCCCAACAGTGCAATTGCTGGATCGTAGGGCAGGTCTATTTTTAACTCTTTGAGGAACCTCCACACAGTTTTCCAGAGTGGCTGCACCAGTTCACAGTCCCACCAACAGTGTAAGAGGGTTCCCTTTTCTCCGCATCCTCTCCAACATTTGTTTCCTGCCTTGTTAATTTTCCCCATTCTCACTGGTGTGAGGTGGTATCTCATTGTGGTTTTGATTTGTATTTCCCTGATGGCAAGTGATGCAGAGCATTTTCTCATGTGCTTGTTGGCCATGTCCATGTCTTCCTCTGTGAGATTTCTCTTCATGTCTTTTGCCCATTTCATGATTGGATTGTTTGTTTCTTTGGTGTTGAGTTTAATAAGTTCTTTATAGATTTTGGAAACTAGCCCTTTATCTGATATGTCATTTGCAAATATCTTCTCCCATTCTGTAGGTTGTCTTTTAGTTTTGTTGACTGTATCCTTTGCTGTGCAAAAGCTTCTTATCTTGATGAAGTCCCAATAGTTCATTTTTGCTTTTGTTTCTTTTGCCTTTGTGGATGTATCTTGCAAGAAGTTACTGTGGCCAAGTTCAAAAAGGGTGTTGCCTGTGTTCTCCTCTAGGATTTTGATGGAATCTTGTCTCACATTTAGATCTCTCATCCATTTTGAGTTTATCTTTGTGTATGGTGAAAGAGAGTGGTCCAGTTTCATTCTTCTGCATGTGGATGTCCAATTTTCCCAGCACCATTTATTGAAGAGACTGTCTTTCTTCCAATGGATAGTCTTTCCTCCTTTATCGAATATTAGATGACCGTACATTTCAGGGTCCACTTCTGGGTTCTCTATTCTGTTCCATTTTTCTATGTGTCTGTTTTTGTGCCAGTACCACACTGTCTTGATGACCACAGCTTTGTAATACAACCTGAAATCTGGCATTGTGATGCCCCCAGCTATGGTTTTCTTTTTTAAAATTCCCCTGGCTATTCGGGGTCTTTTCTGATTCCACACAAATCTTAAAATAATTTGTTCTAACTCTCTGAAGAAAGTCCATGGTATTTTGATAGGGATTGCATTAAACGTATAAATTGCCCTGGGTAACATTGACATTTTTACAATATTAATTCTGCCAATCCATGAGCATGGAATATTTTTCCATCTCTTTGTGTCTTCCTCAGTTTCTTTCAGAAGTGTTCTATAGTTTTTAGGGTATAGATCTTTTACCTCTTTGGTTAGGTTTATTCCTAGGTATCTTATGCTTTTGGGTGCAATTGTAAATGGGATTGACTCCTTAATTTCTCTTTCTTCAGTCTCATTGTTAGTGTATAGAAATGCCATTGATTTCTGGGCATTGATTTTGTATCCTGCCACGCTACCAAATTGCTGTATGAGTTCTAGCAATCTTGGGGTGGAGGCTTTTGGGTTTTCTATGTAGAGTATCATGTCATCGGCGAAGAGGGAGAGTTTGACTTCTTCTTTGCCAATTTGAATGCCTTTAACGTCTTTTTGTTGTCTGATTGCTGAGGCGAGGACTTCCAGAACTATGTTGAACAGCAGTGGTAAGAGTGGACATCCCTGTCTTGTTCCTGATCTTAGGGGAAAGGCTCCCAGTGCTTCCCCATTGAGAATGATATTTGCTGTGGGCTTTTTGTAGATGGCTTTTAAGATGTCGAGGAAAGTTCCCTCTATCCCAACACTCTGAAGGGTTTTGATCAGGAATGGATGCTGTATTTTGTCAAATGCTTTCTCTGCATCTAATGAGAGTATCATATGGTTCTTGGTTTTTCTCTTGCTGATATGATGAATCACATTGATGGTTTTACGAGTGTTGAACCAGCCTTGTGTCCCAGGGATAAATCCTACTTGGTCATGGTGAATAATTTTCTTAATGTGTTGTTGGATCCTATTGGCTAGTATCTTGTTGAGAATTTTTGCATCCATGTTCATCAGGGATATTGGTCTGTAATTCTCCTTTTTGGTAGGATCTTTGTCTGGTTTCGGAATTAAGGTGATGCTGGCCTCATAGAACGAATTTGGAAGTACTCCGTCTCTTTCTATCTTTCCAAACAGCTTTAGTAGAATAGGTATGATTTCTTCTTTAAACGTTTGATAGAATTCCCCTGGGAAGCCATCTGGCCCTGGACTCTTGTGTCTTGGGAGGTTTTTGATGACTGCTTCAATTTCCTCCCTGGTTATTGGCCTGTTCAGGTTTTCTATTTCTTCCTGCTCCAGTTTTGGTAGTTTGTGGCTTTCCAGGAATGCGTCCATTTCTTCTAGATTTCCTAATTTATTGGCGTACAGCTGTTCATAATATGTTTTTAAAATCGTTTGTATTTCCTTGGTGTTGGTAGTGATGTCCCCTTTCTCATTCATGATTTTATTAATTTGAGTCTTCTCTCTCTTCTTTTTAATAAGGTTGGCTAATGGTTTATCTATCTTATTAATTCTTTCACAGAACCAACTCCTGGTTCTGTTGTTCTGTTCCACAGTTCTTTTGGTCTCGATATCATTGAGTTCTGCTCGAATTTTAATTAACTGTCTTCTTCTGCTGGGGGTGGGGTCTATTTGTTGCTTTTTCTCTAGTTCCTTTATGTGTAAGGTGAGCTTTTGAATTTGAGATCTTTCCAGTTTTTGAATGGATGCTTGTATTGCGATGTATTTCCCCCTCAGGACTGCTTTTGCTGCATCCCAAAGATTTTGAACGGTTGTATCTTCATTCTCATTAGTTTCCATGAATCTTTTTAATTCTTCCTTAATTTCCTGGTTGACCTTTTCATCTTTTAGCAGGATGGTCCTTAACCTCCACGTGTCTGTGGTCCTTCCAAACTTCTTGTTGTGATTAAGTTCTAATTTCAAGGCATTATGGGTGAGAATATACAGGGGACTATCCCGATCTTTTGGTATCGGTTCAGACCCGATTTGTGACCCAGTATGTGGTCTGTTCTGGAGAAAGTTCCATGTGCACTTGAGAAGAATGTGTATTCAGTTGAGTTTGGATGTAAAGTTCTGTAGATATCTGTGAAATCCATCTGGTCCAGTGTATCATTTAAAGCTCTTGTTTCTTTGGAGATGTTGTGCTTAGAAGACCTATCCAGGGTAGAAAGAGCTAGATTGAAGTCACCAAGTATAAGTGTATTATTATCAAGGTATTTCTTGAGTTTGGTTATTAATTGGTTTAAATATTTGGCAGCTCCCACATTCGGGGCATATATATTGAGGATTGTTAAGTCCTCTTGTTGGATAGATCCTTTGAGTATGAGATAGTGTCCCTCTTCATCTCTCACTATAGTCTTTGGGGTAAATTTTAATTTATCTGATATAAGGATGGCAACCCCTGCTTTCTTTTGAGGACCATTTGAATGGTAAATGGTTCTCCAACCTTTTATTTTCAGGTTGTAGGTGTCCTTCTGTCTAAAATGAGTCTCTTGTAGACAGCAAATAGATGGGTCCTGCTTTTTTATCCAGTCTGAAACCCTGCGCCTTTTGATGGGGTCATTAAGCCCATTCACGTTCAGAGTTACTATTGATAGATATGAGTTTAGTGTCATCATATCTATTCAGTCCTTGTTTTTGTGGATTGTTCCACTGAACTTCTTCTTAAAGGGGAATTTTAAGAGTCCCCCTTAAAATTTCTTGCAGAGCTGGTTTGGAGATTACATATTCTTTCAGTTCCTGCCTGTCTTGGAAGCTCTTTATCTCTCCTTCCATTTTGAATGAAAGCCTTGCTGGATAAAGTATTCTTGGTTGCATGTTCTTTTGATTTAGGACTCTGAATATATCCTGCCAGCCCTTTCTGGCTTGCCAGGTCTCTGTGGAGAGGTCTGCTGTTACCCTAATATTCCTCCCCATAAAAGTCAGGGACTTTTTTTCTCTTGCTGCTTTAAGGATCTTCTCCTTATCTTTGGAATTTGCAAGCTTCACTATTAAATGTCGAGGTGTTGAACGGTTTTTGTTGATTTTAGGGGGGGATCTCTCTATTTCCCGGATCTGAATGCCTGTTTCCCTTCCCAGATTAGGAAAGTTTTCAGCTAACATTTGTTCAAATACATATTCTGGCCCTCTGTCCCTTTCGGCGCCCTCGGGTACCCCAATTAAACGTAGGTTTTTCTTCCTCAGGCTGTCATTTATTTCCCTTAATCTATCCTCATGATCTTTTAATTGCATGTCTCTTTTTTCCTCAGTTTCCCTCTTTGCCATCAACTTGTCTTCTATGTCACTCACTCGTTCTTCCACCTCGTTAACCCTCGTCGTTAGGACTTCTAGCTTGGATTGCATCTCATTTAATTGATTTTTAATTTCTGCCTGATTGGATCTAAATTCTGCAGTCATGAAGTCTCTTGAGTCCTTTATGGTTTTTTCTAGAGCCACCAGTAGCTGTAAAATAGTGCTTCTGAATTGGCTTTCTGACATTGAATTGTAATCCATATTTTGTAACTCCGTGGGAGAGTGGGCTGTTTCTGATTCTTTTTTTTGAGGTGAGGTTTTCCTTCTAGTCATTTTGCTCAGTGCAGAGTGGCCAAAAACAAGTTGTATTGGGAAAAGGAGAAAAAGAGAGAGAAGGAAAGAAAAGAGAAAAAGAAAAAAGAGAAAGAAGAAAAAAAAGGGGAAAAAGAGAAGAAAAAGAAAGAAAAAGAAAGAAAGGAGAAAAAAGTGGAAAAAAAAGGGGGGTCGGGGGAAGCAATCAGAAATCAAGAAGGCAGAGAGAAAAAAAAAAGCACAAAACAAAAACAAAAACAAAAACAAAAACAAAAAACAAAAACAAAAAAAAAAAACACGGGGGAGTATCTTCCGATTCTGTGTACTTTAAGTCCCTTGACTTCCCTTGGAACTGGTCCGTGTCGCTGGTCTTCTGGGGGAGGGGCCTGCTGTGCCGATTCTCAGGTGTTAGCACTTGGGGGAGCTGCTCTGCCCCTGCCTGGTGCAGGGCTCGGTGGGGGTTGTTCACCCCGTGAGGCCCCGGGAGGAAGCCACAGTGGCGGGGGCAGCTCTGGGACCCTGGAGTCAGCCCCCGCAGTAACTCCGGGGCTCTCCGTCTGCAGGGCCTGGAGGCTCCGGGGCGGGGCCGCTGATCTGCTCAGTTCCAGGCAGGAGCGTCCTTGCTGTCCTGGGCCCTCCCGGCCTCTGCCTGTCCCGGGGGAGGCCGGATCCTGGGCTGTGTCCCGGCGCCCTGTGCTCTGGGGCCTGCGCTGTTGGATTCGCGCTCCCGCCCCGCAGCCCCCTCCGCGGAGCCGCCGCCCGAGCCCCTCCGAGCTGTTCCCGGAGCCGCGCAGCCCCCTCCGCACGGAGCTTCTTCCTCTGCCCGAGCCGCCGCCGCTGAGCTGCTCCCGGAGCCGCGCAGCCCCCCCCGCGGAGCCGCCGCCCGAGCCCCTCCGAGCTGTTCCCGGAGCCCCGCAGCCCCCTCCGCGGAGCCGCCGCCCGAGCCCCTCCGAGCTGCTCCGGGTCCCGCCGAGCGCTGCAGCCCTTAGGGAGCTCGGCGCATCTCCCGGGGCGCAGTTCCTCTGTTACTGTCCCCGGGAGCCCGAGGGCGTCCCCGCCTTTCTGGGGATCCTGCTCCAATTCCCCGGGAGGCCTTTCCGCGGGGAAGGTTGGTGCAGCTCTTGCTCCTCCGGGACGGGGCTCTCCTGTCCTGGGGACACTCGCCCCGGCCTCAGCCCGGCTCCTCCGGGCCCCTCCCCCTTGGAGGCCTTTTGTTTCTTTATTTCTTTTTTCCCGTCTTCCTACCTTGATAGAAGCGCGAATTCTTCTCACTGGAGCGTTCCAGCTGGTCTCTCTTTAAATCTCAGGCCGAATTCGTAGATTTTCAGGATGATTGGATGGTTTTCTAGGTAATTTGTTGAGGACCGGTGACTTGGAGACCCTGCTCTGCCGCCATCTTGCCCCTAGTCAGCAACATCTTGGCATCATATCAGTTTAATAACTTTTTCTCTTTGTTGGTGTATAAAATAATGGTATATTTTATAGTAAAATAATGTTATATTTTATAATCTGTGGTATTTTCTGTTTGATGAGATGCAGTGATTATTTTTGTTGTGATTGCTTTAATGCTGACTCGTTACTGTTCCAGTAATTTCAGTTAGACATTGTCAGCTATTGAAAGCTCAGGTAGTGAGTTCTTTTCAAATCATTTTTTCCCTTTGCAAACAAATGTATTTAGATGGAACACATATTGCATAGAGTAGACCAAATATGAGGTTAGAGAAGTGAGGTCTAACCTCACTTCTGACAGCAGTTACAATTTAGGGGTTTTCTTTTCTTTTTTTATTTTATTTTATTTTATTTTATTTTATTTTATTTTTTTATTTTATTTTATTTTATTTTATTTTATTTTATTTTATTTTATTTTATTTTATTTTATTTTATTTATTTGTGAGAGACACAGAGAAGAAGACAGAGACATAGGCAGTGGGAGAAGTAGGCTCCCCGTGAGGACCCTGATGCAGGACTAGATCCCAGGACTCCAGGATCACAACCTGAGCCAAAGGCAGGTGCTCAATCATTGAGCCACTCAGGTGCCCAATTTAGGATTTTCCAAGACCACCCTTTGGTTCACTAATTTGCTAGAAGGATTCACAGAACTCACCGAAAGGTCTATACTCATGTGTATGGTTATTACAGGGAAAAAAAAAACAGATTAAAATCAACCAAGGGAAGAAATACATAGGGCAGCAAATGCTGGGTAGTTACCAAATGCAGAGCATCCATTGTCTTCTTCCTGTGGAGTGAGGGTACATTACTTTAACTGGCATTGATATGTGATGTTATGCATAGAGTATTGCCACCTGAGGAAGCTCATCAGAGTCTTGGTTTTCAGAATTTTTACTGCAACTTTGTCATATTCAGAATTTTTACTGCAACTTTGTCATATGGTCATGATTGATTGTTTATGTAACTGATCTCTGTCTCTGGTCTATAGCTGCTCCAAGCATGACCCAAAGCCCCCTCACTAAATTACATTGTTATTGTGTGGGTAGCCCACGGCCTCAGGCAAAGACCTTAGAGATTACTTCCCAGAAGCTGATCAAAGGCCAATTTTTGGAGGGCCTTTTGGGCAGGGTTAAATTCTTTACCGTACAGATACAGTGTGAATAATATTGCTTTCCCCAATGAATCTATGTCTGAGACTAAATTTGGATATTAATCTAGTATATTGGAAAAACTGAGAATTTCTAAGTATTTTAACTAAAAATGGGAATTCCTGGAAAGTATAGTTGGTCTGGGCTGTGGAGTTTTCTAGCCAGAGAGATTGCTGAGATTGCTTTGGCTATTTTGAGGCCTACTAATTCTGTAATACCCCATGTTCCTGTCACTCTTAATAATTGCCCAAATATAAGCCTGCCGGGTCATCAAAAAAAAAAAAAAAATTCTCTTCTTTGTGCTGTTTAGGACTTCCTTTCTCCTAAACCTAAACTTTCCTTCCTCTTCTTCCCAAATTGTTGTTATGTGTTTTTTGAACTCCAGTTTATATTAAATTAATTCAACTTAATAACCTTAACTGAAAACTTCTCTATCTCCTTGCCTTCACTGAAAACTGCTATTCTTTGTAGACTGCTTTTCACAGTCTTCTTCTTAAGTGGATGTAGCTCATTCCTTTACTCTTGACTCATTGTCTACCCAAGGGTTGAGGGTGAGGTTTGGGATATTCCTAGGGCAGCTTCTGTTCTAGTACTCCTCCATAATTATATTCTTTCTGATAATCATGGTTATTAAAGGTAATCACCTTCTTTTCGTCTTTGATCTCCTTTTTTCATTTCTTAAAGACACTAACACTTCCTTTTCATTTTAGTTCTTGCTACCATCTTGTATGACTTCAGTCTCTATATAGACACTCCAGTTAACTCAGCCTTTCAATTTCTTTACTTTCTTAGTGTGAGTGCTCTCAACCTTTGTTCTACATCAGTCATTTGTCCTCATGGTACACCCTCAATCTTGTCCCCTGGTAAAATTCATTGTCTTCATCTTACCATATCTTCTCATCCTTTCTACCCTCTTATTATGCGCCTTAGGTTCCTCGGTTGTCCCACTCTGCCTGTCTTTTCATATCTTTCATTTCTTTCCTAACAGAGATACATATATGAGCTGTTATTGTACTACTTTGCTGAGAACTTCAGCTCTTTTGTACCCTTGTCTTTCCATTGTACCACCTACCTCAACTCCAGTCTAGAATGGATTCAACATTCTCCTTTTCTCTATTCTTCCTCTCAGGCTGCTGGGTGCTGCTAGAGAAGTCCTTATAAATGGCACTCTGAATTAATGATTTCTAACATTGAATCCTCTGTTGTCCAATAATTCCTAGGATGTTTTTTCTTGTTCTTTTTTCTCTCTCTTGCCTAGAAACCTGTTATCTTCATGGGGACTATTGAAAAATTTGCTTTGTTACTCTGAAGACCTCTATCCTTCCTTATACCTCCTCCTTGACTTTTTATTGTATGATCTGATTTTCTGCTTCACAAAGAAAATTAAATTTATGTGGTACAAACTCTTTCAGGTTCTGTGCAGCCCTCTTAAAAACTTATCTGCAGCTGAGCTCATTCTTGCCCTCTTCTTTTTTGTGTCTTTGCTTCTTTCTCTTTATTAACTCTTTCTCTTTATTAAGCATGCACACTTATACATACATGTGGCAGACAGTATTGACTGCAAATGTAAAAGTCATTTCCACCCTTATTTCCATTACTGGCTCAAAATAGAGCCTGGAAACTCAGTTTCTCAGCTTCTTTTATAGCTAAGAGTAGCCAGCCTTGTGACCTAGTTCTAACAAATGAGTTATGAAGGAAAGTCTGATTGGGGGTATGGAATTCTGAGTAAGGTGTTTTGCTTCTTACCAGAGGACCAACGTTTGTATTCCCCTTCTTTTTTTGGAAATATGTTGTGTGGACATGATGCCTGGCAGTGGTAGCCATTTTGTGGCAGAGCTTGGTCTGATGACATCACTGAGATTTTGACAAAACCCTGGAGGTGTCTACTTTCAGACCTTTTGGTAAAGGTCTAAATGTCCCAGTGGTTTAAGCATTGTTTGTTATGTTTTCTTTTACTTGTTGCTGGAAGCATCTTAACTTTACAATGCATGTTTCTCCTCTCAAAAAACAGGAATAAGCAACTCTGTTTTGACTCTATTAAATGCTAGTCTAATTTTCCTTCTCTCTTGTAGCCAAAATTCTTAAAAGAAATTTCTAAATCTGTCTCTTATTCTTATTCCCTTATCTACCATCTACTTCTGTTCTATTCATCTTTCCAGGCATTAGCTGGGGTCACCAGAGGTTTTTTTTTTTTTTTTTTTTTAATGCTTTGTGTACTTTTCAGTTCTTATTTTAATAAGAACTATAGTATTTGATCAGTTAACCTTAATCTTGAAATACTCTTCTTCATTAGTTTACATCATACTGTATTCTCCTATGCTGTGTACTTTTTGTCTTCTTTCTCATTCTACCTTGTAGTTTCTTTTTCCTTTATTCATTTTTAAAATATGAGCCCTCAGCACAGGTATAACTATCCCAGTTTTACAGGCCTAGAGACTGAGTGGCCTTAAGTCATATAATTAGTAGATGGTGCAGCCAACATTAGAAGAGAGTCTAAAGCCTGGACAATTCATCTCTTGGAATCTCCTCTGATCTTGTGCTTTCCTTGGGCAATGTCATTCAGTCCTGAAACCTGGCTACATATGTTCATCCCCCAGCTTTCTCCTGAGCTAGTTACTTATCACATATGCAACTGCCTACTGGGTATTCTGCTTCACAGCCCTATGGATACCTCGAAGTCTGGAAGTCCAGATTAGAACTCTTCATTCGTTGTCCTGTACACATATGACCTTCCTCCTGCCTTCCTTGTGACAGAGACTGATGGGCATTATCATCCATGTAAGCTGTTAAGGCCGAAAGCTTGAGTGTTATCCTTGACTCATCCTTCAGTTTCTACCACTGCTCATATTCACTGTGTCCTGTTCTCTCATCTCTGCTATGCCCCTCCCACCGTGCAGTCCCCTTTATCTCTTCCCCCCAGGAAAGCTGTAACAGACTCCATATCTCTCTCTCTGTATAATCTGAAATAGACTGACTAATCTTTCTTAAATGCAGATCACATCATGTTACTTTCCTGATTTAGACTCTGTAGTGACAACTCGTTTTCTGGACAAAAGTTCAAAACCTAATTTGGGAAATAAGGCCCTTCTTGATCTGATCACAGTTTACTCCCTCACTTCCACTCTCTGTTCCAGCTGTCCTAAATTATTTGCTATTCCTGGATTCATCTTGCACTTTCTTGCCCCTAGGACTTCCCTCATGCTCTTATTTTGTGCCACTGTTCTCTTTTCTGTAACTCCATCTTGTCCTTCAGGTTTTGCTTAGATGTCACCTCCTCTGAGAAAGCCTTCTGTGATAAGCCTCCCCCCCAACCCCAACAGCTCTTGTTATGTTTGCAGTGCCTTGAAAGGACCACCCACTATTGTCTCAGGGCCTTTGTACATGCTGCTTCCTCTGCCTCTGTCCCTTCCCTGATCCCTGTTGCTGTTCATTCAGATAATGCTCAGTGGTAGTCCTACATTTTCCCCCCATCACAGCTAAGAAATTCTTTTGTTCATTTTGTGAAATTTGAAATAATTCTGTTGCATTCCTAGGAATTTAAAATATTGAATAGTTTGCTTTTAATTTGTGTCTCCTTCTCCCTTAATCCAAACCCTCAAAAACAAAATAGAAACCTAAGTCTGTTCTTCAGCTTTATGCTTCTACAAGCAAGCTGACATTGCCTAACTTGAGAATCGATTATGTGCCAGAAGTCAGCTGATGCTGTTTGGAAAAAAAAAAAAAAAGAAAGAAAAAAAAAGGCATTTGCAGCTTTCAGCTCTAGCCACTGAACTTGACAAGTTCTGACATCTCTTCTCTTGGCTGCCTCTTACTTCTTTTTCTGTTTCCATGGAAATGGACATCAGATCAGAGAAACATAGTAAGATACTGGTGGCTAATTGCTATTGCAGATTTCTGAATTCTCTTTGTTTGTGGAGTGATTATTTCAGTGACTCTTGCCCACTCTGCAGTATGTGGTAGTTAGCCAAAATATCTAAGATAGTTTCTGGATTTGAAAGCCAAATGATGTTTCCCAAGAGTCACTAACTAGTATCCTAAAATGTATTTCAGCTCTTAGAGAAAATGTATTTTAATTTAAGAAATGTAATCTTGTCAGAATAGAGCACTAGATTTCAAACCAGGAGATCTGGCCCTAGTGCCAGACCTGCTGTTGTCTCACTGTTTGACCTTAGTCAGTTTTGTTATATTTATTGAATGAACCCATTGCTGCTATTTAGCCCTGTGGCTTATTTACAAGGGTCCCAGAGAAAAGACTGCCTCTCTACCAGGATGCTTTAATAGAAAACATAGGAATAAAATATGCAATTAATTTTAGTTAAGGAAATCAAACCAAGCTTCTAGACATCTAAAATGGAAAAATGCTTTTAATTCCAGCTCTATTTCTGTAAAATGGTTAGAATAAGGCTTGTCATATAGCTAGAAATGTTAGCTTGAGATTCTCTTTTTAATGTATGTGTTTTCTTTAGGACACATGCATTCTATCCTATAGCAAAGTAAAGTGATTAAATTTATAGTTGAAAAATTCTGTTCATTTCCTGTTTAATGAAGAAAGTTATTACATTGCTTATCTAATTTGTATTTTATTCACATCCAGGATGTAGGAGGATTTGCCACAGCCATATGCCTCTATAGTAGGCTAATCTATGCCAGGTCAGGATTTCCTTGTAAATCTAAATTTAGAACTTGGAAAGCTAGGTTTTGTTAAGTGCAAAAAGGGACTGCCATGAACATATAAAAGAGATTAGTATTGCTGAGCCACTTCTTCAGCATATAGTGTCTGCTTTATATCAAATGAACTTGAGTAATTGAAATTGAGTATGAGCAGAATAAATCTCTTTTTGCATGACTACACAGAATAAAATACAAGTTTATACCAAAGTCCCACTTGTAGTTACATGTGTACAGATATTACATGAAAAGACATTATTAATAAATTAAATGGGGAGTAATCCATTTTATACTGTGTAATTGTGGTAATTTTTTGAAAAGTTAAAAAACCCTTCTTTATTTAATTTGCAGTGAATTTAGTCTCCCAAAAGGAACTTGCAGTAGAATTGAGGTCTGGTAGTGTCAGACACAGTTGCTGATTGTGTAATCTACCACAGGCCCCAGTACTTAAGATACAGTGCTTTTGAACAAATGTTTAAGTAAAAAATAGTCTATAGGTGTTGTAGATAAGCAGAAAAAAATGTTCAAGAAAGAAATTATAATTCCCCACTACCCTGTTATCAAAGTAAGCCTCTTGACTTTTTGGCATTTTCTTTCACTTAGAAAAACTCTACCAATATATAAGACAAAATTGGAAAAAAAATTGGGATAATGCTGTATGTGCTGCTTTTTAGGACGTCACTTACCATATCCTGAACATTTTATGCTGGTATCATATAGTCTTTAAAAATGATTTTGGGGCACTACGTGGCTCAGTCAGTTGAGCATCTGACTCTTGATTTCAGCTCAGGTCATGATCTCAGAGTCATGAGATTGAGCCCTGTGTGGGGCTCCCCACTCAGTGGGAAGTCTCCTTGAGATGCTCTTCCTTTCCCCCATGCCCCCAACCCCTGTTCTCAAATGTGCTATCTCTCAAATAAATAGATAGATCTTAAAAAAAATAAGTGTTTAAAATGATTTTTAGAAATACATAATATGCTATCACAAATGATTCCATAATTTATTTAACTTTTCTTATAAACTTCTTTGAACAGGAGCCTATAAACTTTCTATATCCCTTCAGTTGATGTAGAAAGTGCCTAAATTATCTGATTTTCCTGGCTGGTACCTCAGAAGTTTTTATTTTGTTTTATTCTTGTCTGCCATATCTCATACTTCTCTAAACCTTACTAATTTTATCTCCAAAGAGCCTCTTGAATTCATTCTTTCATCTCCATTCTCACTGTGATTGCAGTTGTTGCATCTTCATCATCTAAGTTGGATTATTGCAGTAGTCTCCTATCTAACTGATCTTTTCTACTGCTGGTTTCTTTCAATGTATTACTTATGGCCAAAATTGTCTTTCTAAGGCATAGATATGGTCATGTATTACTTAGCTTTAAAATCTTTGATATTTTCATCACTGTTTGCTGCATAAAGTTTAACTTCTTAGCCTAATATTCAAGGGCATTCATATTTTAATGCTGTCTAACCCTTTAACCTCATTTCTCTCTGCTTTCCACATTCAGCATATCACAGGCAGCCTTTGCTGATTACATTAAGGTTCTCATAGCCCTTCATGTACTTTGGCCTCTTTCCATTTCCTGTGTACTATTCCTCATCCCTGGTAATTCCGTGCTCCCTTCTTTCAAGACGTCAGCTCATATATTACCGATTCTGTAAAGCTCTGCTGTCCAGTACAGTAACCACTATTTACATGTGGCTATTAAAATTAATTAAAAAATAGGATCCCTGGGTGGCGCAGCGGTTTAGCGCCTGCCTTTGGCCCAGGGCGCGATCCTGGAGACCCGGGATCAAATCCCACATCAGGCTCCTGGTGCATGGAGCCTGCTTCTCCCTCTGCCTGTGTCTCTGCCCCTCTCTCTCTCTCTCTCTCTCTGTGACTATAATACATAAATAAAAAAAAAAAATAAAAATAAATAAAAAAAATAATTAAAAAATAGAATTCAGCTCCTCAGTCATATTGCCACATTTTAAGTGTGCAATAGCTAGTAGTTAGTGGCTATTGTATTGGGCAGCACATGTTAAAGAACATTTTCCTCATTGCAGAAACTTCTGTTGGACAGGACTGTACAAAGCCTTTTCTAAAATAATTGATTTTCTCCTCAGAACTTCTATAACCTTTAAGATTAACTATTTTAAAAAGCTGTTGAATTCCTTTATGGGTAGGAAGGGACCAAGCCTTGTTCTTTTCATCTCTAGCATCTAGAATAGTGCTTGGCATATAGTTGAATTTCAAGATGTGTTGACTGAATGAACAAATGAGTAAAAAAAAAATGACATGATTTTCAGAAATCATATGAATTAGGACAATTTTAGGGGTCTTTCAAGTATAGAGAAATGCTGATTCCCTTTTGTAAAAATGCATGGTTATCAGTTTCACTTCATTGGTGCCTCACAAAACCTTAGATAGATTTCTCAGTTTCTCTAATTCTTTTATCATGGAAACATTGGGGAATTAGATATATTTCTCCCCATACAGTTTAATGTAAGGCCAACATTTACTGACTCTATGCCAGATATTGTGGACCTTACATAAAAGTGTAAAGCAGTTTCAGTAAATTCTGCACTATTGCTTGAGTTTATATTCCATGAGCTGAGAGAGCAGACATTAGTTTGTGCATGGAATTCTCACCTCCTTAATTTTATTTCTCTTTTATAATATTTTGATGAGGCACTCTTTTTTTCTGTTTTGCAGATAAGGAAGCAAGCATAGAGAGAAGCTAAGTAGTTTGCATAAGGTCACATATAGCCATGAAGGAACTTTTTATTACACCTCAGCTACCTCTCATTTGAACTGTTAATACATTCACTGCCTCTGGGTAGCTTTGGTGATTTATATATTTTTTAATTGTTCATGGCCAGAGTTTGTGTCTCTTAGTTTCTGATTTTAAGAAAAACCAACAGCCTGAAAAAAATATTAAAGAAAGAAATTATAGTGGCTTCCTGTTAACATTTTGTGATTGACTGCTATGGTCTGGTATCATGCCTGGGCTAATAGGATCTAACCAGATCAGGTTAAAGGAGTAACCATAAATTCTGTAAGGAGTAGAATTCCAGAAGCCTTTTGGAGGCATTTAACTACTTTATGAATTGCAATTATGTCATGCCTCTGGCTATCTAGCTAGTTTTCAAAAATACTTCCCAAAACTCAACATCAACATTTAAAAAATTACACAGTACAGTGCCTGGCACAAAGTTAGCTTTCAGTGATGGTTTGTTTAATGAATGTATGACAAATAACAGAAATACTGGTAATTGGTAGTCATAATAGCTAACATTGTTTGAATGTGTTCTCTTTGCCCAGAATTGTGCTAAGCTCTTTACTTGCATTATTTCACTTCATTCATTCACGGTTGAACACCTACAATATGATATAGGCACCATGCTTGGTGATGGAGATTTGGTGGTAAAACAAAGACCTTGCTCTCATGGATCATTCTTTTTGGTGGAGATACAGGAATAAACACATAAGTAAAAACCTAATATAATATTGGTTAGTGATCATTGCTATGGAAAAAAAATAGGTAATGATCAGGGAAAGCTTATCTGAGAAGGTGATGTTTCAAGCAGACTGGAATGGAAGGAAAGAGAATGAGTCATCCAAGGTATTTGGGATTAGAACATTTATAGTGGAGGGAACAAGTAAGTGTAAAAGTGAGCAAGGAAGCTAGGACTAGATCATCTAGGATCTTACAGGCTTTGGTGAGGATTTTGAATTTTATTCCACGTATGATGAAAGCCCTTGGAGGTTTTTGGGGAGTGGAGTTCTACAATCTGGTTTGTTTTGAAAGGATCACTTTGGCAGCTTGTATAGAGAACAGAAAATGGGAAGCGGGAAGAAAGGGGTGAGAAGAATGGAAGTAGTTACAGAACTCCAACAATCCTATGAGATAGATTTTATTTCCTCCTCCAGTTTTAGGTTAGAATACCAGAGGTCCAGAGAATCGAAGAGGCTGTTCATTTCTACAAATCTAGTCTGTGTCTGTTTTATATAATCTGTGCTATTACGTTATACTGCTTGACTTCCATGAATGACTTTTAAGAATTTTTGGTGTGGTATATTAATCCAGTATAGCTAATATGTATATAAATTTCCACCAAATGTTGTCTTTTTTAGTGAGATTTTTTCTTTTTTTTTTTTTAATTAAAAAAAAATTTTTTTTATTTATTTATGATAGTCACATAGAGAGAGAGAGAGAGAGAGAGAGAGAGAGAGAGGCAGAGACATAGGCAGAGGGAGAAGCAGGCTCCATGCACCGGGAACCCGATGTGGGATTCGATCCCGGGTCTCCAGGATCGCGCCCTGGGCCAAAGGCAGGCGCCAAACCGCTGCGCCACCCAGGGATCCCTAGTGAGATTTTTTTCTTAATAGATAGCATTGTGAAAGCATATATTACATAGAATTTGTTAATCCTATTATATTCGTTAATTGTTACTCATACCAGAATGAATGAGGAATAGATAGCTACCATTTGTCTATCAGTTCTGAGAGCTCTCTCTTACCTGTATCTATATGGAGAATTGCATAGGTAGGACAAAAATACGTACATTCTGTTTTTATTTTAATTCCGGTATAGTTAACATACAGTGTTATATTAGTTACAAGTGTATAATAGAATGATTCAACAATTCTATACATTGCTTAGTGCCCATCATGAGAAGTATACAAGAATATATGTATTCTTATTAAAAGGCACTCATTAGAATGCTTTTTTACTAGAACAAGTTTCTTCTTTATGTAAACATAAACTATGAGATTTAGCTTCACTAATCAGTGAAACTGATTCATGGAAACAATGAAAACTCAATGATTGGATTAAAATAGGAAAACCAACACAATTTTTAAGTAACATGGTATGGCAAAAAGAACATGGACTTAGGGCAAGAATATAATCTTTGCAAAATTTCTTTAATCTTTCTGAACCTATTTCTTCATCTGAAGTGAAGATAGTATTATCTACTTCATTGGACTGATGTGATAATGCATCTACAATGTCAACTATATTGCTTTGTACATAGGGTTAGTAAATGTTACATTCCTATTAAAATCAGTATTGTGGGTTCAGGAAAGATTGTTCAAAAACATTAGAAATTGCCAATTAATAGCCTAAATTCTTATAAAACCTTAATATTTTTACTCCTTTGCCTCCTATCTTAAGACTCATGTCCTATGAAAGTCTGCTAGAGATAACTGGTGGAATTATTTTAGCCTATAGGAGACAAAATTCAGAGATGCAGGATAGCTGTCTTTAAATCTGTAAACGGTTGTCATATGGAACAGGGATTTTTTATTTTTTATGACTCAATAGAGCAGAACTATGATCAGAGGGTGAAAACCAGGAAAGGTTATTTTGTCTCATTAAAATAAAGACATTACCGAAAGTAGAATTAATGCTTTATCAGTAGGAACTGTTTGCACATAGCTGCATCAGTTTTCCAGAATGTGTCAGCCACTGAAGTTTTTTTTACTTAGTTTGAAGATTTCTTCACCTAAGAATCACTAGAATATAAGCTACATCAAAGTAGAGATCTCGTCGGGCAGCCCCCGTGGCTCAGCGGTTTAGGGCCACCTTTGGTCCAGGTTGTGATCCTGGAGACCTGGGATCAAGTCCCACGTCATCTTCTCCCTCTGCCTGTGTCTCTGCCCTCCCCCCTCTGTCTCTCATGAATAAATAAATAAAATCTTAAAAAAAAAAAAGTAGAGATCTTGTCTTTCTTGGCCACTAAAGTATTTTCAGTGCCTAATTATTTGCTGAATGAGTGAATGAGTCAGTTATTCATAGAACTGCATCCTTCACGCTTCTTTGCCTTCAGTTCAGTTCTAATTTTTGGTTGATGGTTTGACTATATATTTGTGTTAAAGATGAGGATATAGGGAATTGCTGCTTGGTAAGACAAAGGAGTTAGTGGAAGATTTCTCAGCAGTGACAGTAACTCTATTGATATTTTGGGTCAGGTGATTGTTTAGAGAGGGACTATCCTTTATATTATAGAATTTTTAGCAGCATCTCTGGCTGCTAAATACTCATCATGTGCCAGTAGTCCTCCTCCTCTCACTCATGACAATGTAAAATGTTTCCAGACATTGACAAACATCCCTTGGGGAGCAGATTGTCCCTTGTTGGGAACTACTGAGTTAGCAAATAACCCACTAGAACATACCCGTGCAAAAGACAAATCCAGGGAGATCCTTCTGCATGCTAGATGGGATGATGCCTGCTTGTTTAATAAAACCAGTTAGGTCTTCATATTTTTTTAAAAAAGGAAAAATCCAATATTTTCATTATATGAAGTTATAGAAAATGGTGTTTGTCATTTAAGAAAGCTCATTGCAAATATTTGTTTATTTATTATTTATTTATTTATTATTTTAAGATTTTATTTATTAATTCATGAGACACACACACACACACACACACACACACAGAGGCAGAGACACAGGCAGAGGGAGAAGCAGGCTCCATGCAGGGAACCTGACGCGGGACTTGATCCCGGGACTCCAGGATCACGCCCTGGGCCGAAGGCAGGCACTAAACTGCTGAGCCACCCAGGGATCCCCTCATTGCAAATTTTTAATACATCAATACATTGATTTATTGAGATGTATGTTGAGGCCTGTATGTAGCTTTATAATGAAGAAGTTGTCTGTGTAATGCTCCTGCATTCCTACTTTGCTTTGAAATGTGAAGTTGATTCTTTAGTTTCAGCGTCTCAGTAAAGAAAGGCTCACTATATTTCTTTGATGGTAGTAGAATTATTTATGTTTTTAGCTCCAAATTGTTTTGGCAACCATTATATGGCCAGTACAGATGTGGAGAGTTCAAAAGTAGGGGTTGTTGGAGATGGTGGCTTGAACAATCAAAGACTGCATGAAGTGTGAGTAGAAAGGTAGCAACAGCAGAAAGCTGAGCCCTGATCAAAGATTCTAGAGGGAGGAATACTAACTTTTTTTTTTTTGGTTATATATATTTAAAAATTTATGTTTTGGTCTTTGTTTAAGACTATGATCATCTCATGATAGATATGGTTTCATAAGTAATTATGGTATAAACCATTCATATTGGAAATCAATTATTTTTAGGCCTTACTGAGTTACTTTTTTACTTCTCTCCCTAGTATTTGTGTTGATACTTCCTATTGTTTAAATCTTCTAGAAGGCAAGTTCTAATAAATCTTTACTTGCATTATATTTTAACTCAGTGTATTTTCTTGTCACATCACACTTTCTTTACAACATATTTTACCAAACTATTCATGGTCTTGATTTAATTATGAGGTAGACATTGTTGCATTTTAATGTATAACGCTTGCATATGTATTGTGATGTAGTCATTTCTAAAATACACTACACTCACTAGGCATTATTATAAAGAAACCATCTGTCAGCATTTCCATTATAAACCCTAATTTATTTTTAAGGAGTTTCTGACTTGTCTATTATTAAATTGCTTTGGGCTGAAACCTAGTATAGAAGTTGTCAGCTGAAATTCAAGTTTTGTTATATTATAAAGGGAAAATTGAAGCTAGTATTTTTGACTACTTTGCATCACAGCATTTAAAACACTGCTATTTTTAGTGGATTCAGGTGCTTTTTACTTGATATTTATTTCTCATTAACTTAAGTGAGAAATGGAAACTGGCAGCCTTTTAAGTGGGCTTGTTTCTTTTTCTGTGTTGTGTTGTAAAATTTTTGATTTATTTGAAAAGTATTTACTGAGTAGATGCATTAAGTATTTTGTTAGAACTACCTTAGAACATGAAAGTATCTTTATAAAGCCCATACAATCAAATTCAGGTTTACTGGGAACGGAGAAAGTTGCAAAAGCATTAGCTATAATAGATTCTGGAGTTTGCTGTATGCTTGCAAAAGTGAGTAACTTTTTAATGATCAAGAATTGAGATTTTTACTCTCCTTTGGAATTCGCAAGTGGTATTATTTTGCAGTCAGTAACCTGGTTGATTTCTGCTCCTCCCTATTTTTTATGAGATATTATTGTTGCTTTGAGTAGATGTTTGTATAATATCGTTCTTTCAAATTGCTTTTAAATACTTGAAAGCCCAAAGTATGACTTATTTATCATCTGATTTTGAACTTGAGATTTTAGTGGCCTCTGAAACTGATTACCTGTATAAAAGGTCAGCTTTAGTTAATGTAAACTTTATAAAAAATTAAAAGCATTAAAGAGTTTATCAAAAATTGAGTTTATTCACTTATAATTATTCAACAAGTACATATATCTTACTGTATGCAGAACATATAATGATGAGCAAATCAGGCACAGTCCATTCCTCTTTGCATAATCTAGTAAGGGAATTAGATAATAAGCAAATAAAAAATAAAAGTAAAAAAGGACCAATTTATTTCAGTGAAGTTTGTATTCCAAATCTCTTACCTATTTATAAATGATCCATAACACAGAAACCTATATTTAAATGTACAAGTTTTTTGTTATTGGAACATAAAGATGAAAGCATCATATTACTTAACTTACATCTAAACTCTTATTATTTCTAGGGCAGCCCGGGTGGCTCAGTGGTTTAGCGCCGCCTTCAGCCCAGGGCCTGATCCTGGAGACCCGGAATCGAGTCCCATGTCAGGCTCTCTGCATGGAGCCTGCTTCTCCTTCTGCCTGTGTCTCTGCCTCTGTCTCTCTCTGGTCTCTCATGAATAAATACAATCTTAAAAAAAAATTAAACTCTTATTATTTCTAAACAAATGGAACCTTTTTGCTTGTGTGTATATTTTAATTAGTAATTGCTATTGTCTAGGAAATTCATTTTGTGTATTTTTCCAGTATTTGCCCATCTGAACAGTATTATTTATTGTAATAGCTTTTCAATAGAATTTCTAGGTAGGGACACCTGGGTAGTTCAGTTGGTTGAGCGTCCAACTTCTGATTTCATCTCAGGTCAGGATCTTGGAGTCATGACAGTAAGTTCTGTGTTAGGCTCTGTGATCAGCAGGAAGTCTGCTTGAGATTCTCTCTCTCTCTCTCCTCCTCCCTCTGTTCCTCCTCCTGCTTGCACTCTCTCTCTCTAAAATAAATAAATCTTAAAAATCTTTAAAAAAAGAATTTCTAGATAGGTGGTCCTTTCTTTCATAATGTTTATATTTCTTAATTGATTGTCTAGCATCCCTAGTTAAATTCTAAATAATAATAGTGTCAGTAGTCATCCTGTCTCACATATATTGACGGCAATATTTCTCCTCTTTCACTAGTATGTAGGTTTTGCTGCGTGTTTAGTGTCAGTAGTCATCCTGTCTCACATATATTGACGGCAATATTTCTCCTCTTTCACTAGTATGTAGGGTTTGCTGCGTGTTTTTTTTTATCAAGTTAAGGACATTTCCTTTTATTCTTAGTTTATATAGATTTAATGATTTAGAACAAGATTCTGTTTATATGATGGCAGTCTAGGTAATTTGGACTAACTCCTGCTAGAGACAACTAAAGAAGCTGGGAAAAATATGAAACATAAGTTCTTAGAAGAATCTGGGAGAGGATGAATAACCCCATTTTCTCAAAAGTACTTTTCTTTCCTAAGTATATTTATTGATCAGAGCTTACCAGCTTCGAAACTGATTTCTGCTTTCAGGTGTTTCACAAAACTGAGGGATATAAGTAAAAACTGAATGTAGTCTGCTAAGAGCCATCTGCCCTTACTCTGAGCTGGAACTGCAAAATACTGGTCCCTCAGAGTAGGAGTGAATTGATGATAATTTACCCTCCTAAAAACTTGCAACACAACTTTTAAACATCTGCTAGATCAGGGAATTTTGAGTCTAGAACTTGGGTTGTAATGGTCTTGGATTGATAGAGAAGTAAGTAAATGATGAAGAGCATGATATCCAATGTATCAGGTTATTTTTTTGAAATAATTTTTTTCAATTACATTGTCCAAAATGCAAGCAAAATAATCAGGCATAAAAGGAGAAAAAGCATACGAGTAAGAATAATTAGCAGATATAACAGAAAATAGAAACAACTAAGCTTGCTACATTCAAAGAAATAAAGCCCAGAATGAAAATTCCACAAGGACCTGGAAGCTAGAAAAAATTACCTAGCAGATTTGAAAAATTTGAAAAAGAACTAGATAATTCTAAAACTGAAAAAATAGTATTTAAAACTTCATCTTTAATTTTAACATCAGATTAGATAAAACTGAAAAGAGAATTAATGAACCAGAAGATAAATTGAAGAAACAATCCATAGTGAAATGAATGTGAGAAATGGAAAATACAAAGAAGATAAGAGACATAGACATTCAACACAGATAACAGGAAATTGAGAGCCACCTTGAATTCAAAATTCCATACTTAGTATATATAATAAGTTTGACTTAGATACATTAGTTTTTTTTGTGCCTATGGATTTTATCATTACTTCTAAAATGGATACTATTATGCTAATGCAATTTTCACTTACTTTAGTCCATGGAGTGCTCATTTTTTTTGCTATAACTTCTCCCTCCCTCTATTCAATCATTTAACAAAAACATTTACTAAGTACTAATGTCAGTACTAAGTACTGACACTTAGGTGTCAGGAATGGAATCAAAGAACACTTTGCTCATGAGATGCTCAAAGAGTACTTTCAGGTCTCAATGTGGATAGCTGAGAGACTGATTCCTGGAAATGCCCTATGCTCTGAAACCCAGAGTCAAATACTCAGCACTGTGGCAACTATCCATTGTTGTAACATTCAGGAATGGCACTACCTCCTTTTTGAGACCTTCTTAGAAAAAACTTAGAAAAAAATATCACTGGTAGATAATCTGAGTCTTAATTTAGTCAGATTCATAATATAAATTAAGGATGGGATTTGAAATTCAAGCTGATTCCAGATTTCTGGTTGTTTGTATTGAAAGGAAGCTGAACCCCAGTTGTAGTTCTTTTATTACTTATGCTGACTTTATTTCATTCCTTATTTAACTTTCTCATTTTAAAAAGTTGGATTAGGCTCTGTGCAACTCATTTAATTATTCTATATTTCAGATTCTTCCTATCAAAAACAGATAGCACCTTCTTCACATACTCTCAAAGCTTTACTGTGTTTAAAAACTTGAAGTACAGATGACCCTTGAACAACATGGTTTAAACTGCATGGTTCTGCTTATACGTGGATTTTTTTTTCTAATAAATGCAGTACTGTAAATGTATTTTCTTGACCTTATGATTTGTCTAAAACTCTTAATAAAACTCATTGGATTTGTTTGTTTGTTTGTTTGTTTGTTTGTTTGTTTTGATTGCCACTCTAGATTCTTCTGGCTTTGTTTCCAGGTTTCTGCTTCAGCTTTTAAGGCCTTTTATCCCCCCCCCTACTTTCTCAGCTTTTGTGCATCCTGGAAAACCTAAATGCACAGAGCCTTTTTGGTCACCAGCAGTGGTGGGCTTTTCAGTAGTACAGAGGGGAAAGGTACACTCAATCTCCAGCTCCTTGCATGTCTTCTCAAAGACATTATAGTTGAGCATGTTTTTCCTCTGATCGATGCTCGTTGGTGGATAGTGTTTGTGGGCTTGTTCTTTCAATATTTGTGCATGTGTCCTTTATAATTGCAGAGCTTGACAGTTAAAGGCAACAATTCGAGCCACCAGGGAAATGGTGTTCTCACATACTCTCACATACTTTGCCACGATCTTGTTCAATAACTGCCCTTGCTCAGTTTTTAGCTACTTCTTCTCATTGGCCATTTCCAAAGACAAAAGTCTTTTTATGACATCCTCAACCTTCTAAATTCCAGTGTAGAAAGGGGTGGATCACCATCTTTACTGGGCCAGACTGGTTTCCAGAAGGCATGTCTAAAAATGATCAGGAGGATGACACCACAAGGAGGTGAGGGAAGGGCCCACTGGTCAGAGGGAGGTGTGGGCACTCCTGGTACCAACTGGGTTACAAGGGCACCACCATACTGGCTCAGGCTCCACCAATTAAAAGTTCTATATGATTTTCTTAATATTTTCCTTTCTTTAGCTTACTTTAAGAATACAGTATACAATACATATACAAAATATATGTTAGTCAACTGTTCATATTATCAGTAAAACTTCTAGTCAGCAGTAGACTATTTGTAGTTAAATTTTTATGGAGTCAAAAGTTACACATGGATTTTTGACTGTATGGAGGATGGGTGTCCCTCATTTCCACATTGTTCAAGGGTTAGCTGTATATTGCAAATTCTAAAAAACTGAGGAATGAGAGTTATCAAGCCCTTCGTTTGACACTAATGGTAATGATTTTTAAACATTTGTTTTAGATTTTTATTTATTTGAGAGAGAGAGAGAGAGAAAGAGTACATGAGTGGGGAGGAATAGAGAGAGAAACAGACTCCTCTGCTGAGCAAGAAGCCCAATTCAGGTCTTGATCCTGGAACTCCAGAATCGTGACCTGAGCCAAAGACAGATGTTAACTGACGTAGCCACCCAGGCACCCCTTAAACATTTTTTAATTGCTTAATTTAATGAACTGCATTAATTTTTGGTATTCAACAAATTTTATAGTTTTAGGATCATATTCCTTTAATGCACTGCTGGATTAAGTGTACCAGTTTTTAAATGTAGGATTACAATAATTTTTTTTTTTTGGAGTATTAGTTTCCTTATTGGAAGAATTCTTCCTCAAAACTCTCTGCATCAAATGCCTTTTGGGGAGTTAACTTTAAATAGAGCAGGGAGTAAGTTTTATTTAAATAAAAAATGAATTTATTCAAGAGTAGCAGAGGAATTGCAATTCAGGACAAGCAAGCTATAGTGAACCATAGCCAGGTTCAAAGAGACAATGGAAAGATCAGCTTTTATTAGGTTTTAGGAGGAAATTGGGGAAAGTTGTTTAAACAAAGGTTTATTGATGAAAAACAAGAGTTTGAGGTAGTGATAGTTTCTCATTGGCTGCAGTCAGTGGTTAGTATGTTGTTGCTAGGGCAGGGAGGGGTCTTCCTTCCTTAAAGGCAGGAGATAAAATTACTGTGTGAAAACCATACTTCTTTGTTCCAATAATTCTTTTTTTTTTTTTTTTTGGTTCCAATAATTCTTAACTTCCTTCTTCCTGCTGGTTATGTAGGCTACAATGGATGGTACATGCACAAAAGCTCTTTCTTCAGGGCTTCCCAACTCCATTTTTTTTTTTTTTTTTATGATAGTCACACACAGAGAGAGAGAGGCAGAGACACAGGCAGAGGGAGAAGCAGGCTCCATGCACCAGGAGCCCGACGTGGGACTCGATCCCGGGTCCCCAGGATCGCGCCCTGGGCCAAAGGCAGGCGCTAAACCGCTGCACCACCCAGGGATCCCCCCAACTCCATTTTAAATGAGATTTCCTTTATTTATTTTCACAGGTTTATGAATTGATCTTTGACTGTTTTCTATTTTCTTGTATTATTTATTTATTCATTCAGGTTTTCTACCTCTTCTTGTGTCAGTTTTATTAATTTCTAGTTTCTTAGGAAATGATCCATTTTATGTAGTTTGAAAATTTTATTGGTATGTTGTACTTATATTCTATTACAACATTAAAACTTTCTTTCATAGCTGTTAAATCCCTTTTCTTATTTCTAACGTTTTTGTAATGAGGTTTGTCAGAATGTTATTTTGTTTTACTGGTCTTTTTTGAGAAAAAAAGCTTCTGGTTTTTTTGTTTTCAAAGATTTTAGTAATTTATTCATGAGAGACACAGAGAGGGAGAGAGGCAGATACATGGGCAAAGGGTGAAGCAGGCTCCCTGCAGGAAGCCCGATGTGGGAATCGATCCTGGAACCCCAGGATCACACCCTAGGCTGAAGGCAGATGCTCAACTGCTTAGCCACCCAGGCATCCCAGCTTCTGGTTTTATTGACAAAATTTGTAGGTTGGTTGTATTTATTTTATTGAAGTATACTTGACATATAATAAGATGCCAGAATAAGTGAACACTTTGGTGAATTTTGGATATTGGGTACATCCATGTATTCAATATCCAAAATGAAAGAGCATTTCCATAACAACAGAAACTTCCCTAGTATTCCTTTTCAGTTCTCTCCCTACCCCTGAAGACAATCACTTTCTGAATTTTTTAAATCACAGATTAGTTTTGCCTTTGTTCAATATAAAGTTTTTGAGATTTGTAAATGCCATGCGTATTAGTAAACTGGTCTTTTTTATTGCTGAGTAATGTTTCATTATATGAATGTGCCACAACTTGTTTATTTACTGTCTTGTTGATGGACAAGTGATGGACAGTTGGATTGTCTGTTTTTCTTGTGTGTGGTTATTATGAATAAAGCTGCTATTAAAAACATTCTATACTAGTCCTCTCCAGTATGGGTTTCCATTTGCTTTACAATCTTGTCAGTAGTTGATATTGTCATTCTTTTTGATTTTAGCCATTCTGTAAAGAATATAGGAATATCTTATGTTTTACATTTGCATCTTACAGACTTCTAAAGAATACCCAAAATACCATTATTACATTGAAAATAATCAGCAAAAACCCCTTAATATTGTCAAATATTTAGTCTGTGTTTAAATTTTCTCAATGGTTTTATGAAGTTTTTTTTACATTTTGTTCAAGCCTATACCCAAATAAATAAATTGCAACTGGTTCATATGTTTCTAACATCTTTTAAAATCTGTATTAGGTTTCAACTGGAGAAGTAAACCAGGATATATATTTTTAAAGATTTTTATTTAATATATTTACAATATATTGGCTCATGAACCACATGGGTCCACTTATACATGGTGTTTTTTTTTTGTAAATACAGTACAGTACTAAATTTTCTCTTCCTCATGATTTTCTTAATACAATTTTTTTCTCTAGCGTACTTTATTGTGAGAATGCATTATATAACATACAAAATATGTGTTAATTGACTGTTTATGTTATCATTAAGGCTTCCAAACAGTGGTAGCTATTAGTAGTTACATTTTGGGGAGTCACAAATTATATGTGGATTTTTGGCTGCGTGGGTAAAGGAGTCATTGCGCTTAACCTCCACATTGTCCATGTGTGGATGGATGGATGGATAGACAGACAGACAGACATGTGAGTATGTGGTGGGATCTGTTTTTGGATTCTTTATTCTGTTATCTGCCTCACACCAATGCTGTGTGTTCTTGAGTGCTGTGATATAAAACTTCTAGATTTGTTTTCTTTTTAGATTGTTTTGGGAATTTTAGATCACGTGCAGTTCCATAGAAATTTTAGAATTAGCCTGTCAAAATCTTCAAAATAAACATTTGCTGGAATTTTGCTAGGGATTGTGTGGAATCTCTAGCTCAGTTTGGATTGAATTGCTAACATAATGACATTGAATCTTCTAGTCTTCTAAACATCATATGCCTTGTCATTTATTTAGGTTTGTAAAAAAATTTTGGTAGTATTTTGTAGTTTAGTAAACTTGCATTTCTTGCATTTGTTAGACTTTAAAAATATTTAAAACAATAATTTTGTTTTTAAATTCATTTAATTTCATTCTGCCAGTATATAGAAACACAATCCAGTTTCATATATTGATCTTGCATCTTACTACATAACTAAATTATTTAACCTGGTAACTTTTGTATATTTCATACAGTCTTCTGCATACATTTGTGTCATCTAGGAATAAAGAATCTTGGTCAGAAAAGCATATTACTTGTGTATATTTCACTTGTGTGATAAATATCTGAAGCATGCTTCACAAACTGCTACAGGGGCACATAAAACATCCTCTCAGCAAATAGAAACTCATTACAATAGCTGTACTTTTTAAAGTGAGTATAGAGGCACCTGGGTAGCTCAGTGGCGTCTGCCTTTAGCTCAGGTCATGATCCTGGGGTCCTAGGATCAAGTTCTGCATCGGGTTCTATAGGGAACCTGCTTCTCCCTTTGCCTGTCTCTATGTTTCTCATGAATAAATAAATAAAATCTTAAAAAAAATAAAGTGAGAATATATAATTCAATCTTCCAGCTTTTCTCATTGTTAGAAATTCAATATTTATGGCTTTTGTTTCTTTTTCTTGTTGTAATACACTAAGATTTTCCAGTACATCATAGAATAGAAATGATGAGAATGGATTTCTTCACCTTGTTCCTGATCTTTGGGGAAAAGCATTTAGTATCTCACCATTAAATATATTGTTAGTTGTACTTTTTTCATAGATACTATCCATCTGCTTCAGATAGTTCTGTTCGTACTTGGCTGAAAAGTTATTAATAACGGGTATTTGATGCTTTTTCTGCATTTGTTGAGATGATCAAATAGTTTTTCTTTATTCTGCCAATTGATAAACTATGTTGGCTTTTGTAAATTAAACCAACCTTGTATTCCTGAGATTAAATCCTGCTTTGTCATGATGTATTTCACTTTTATATTTTGTTGGATTTCTTTTTCTAATACTTAAAGGGTTTTCTTTCAGCGCTCATGAAGGATGCTGGTCTATAATTCTCTTCTGTTAGATATAGTTTTGTAATGGTTTACTGTCAAGGTTAAATCTCCAGCTTTTGGTTTGTAGAGCATAAATTTCTTCAGTTTTAAATTACTTTCCTCTTCTGTTTTCTCAAGGTTTATTATTATTTTCTAAATTTTTAATCGAATATCATTTTGAATCACAAATATAGTATAAATATTTCTCTGACTATTGCTTTGGCTACCACATTTTATTTATTTTTTAAAAAATATTTATTTATTTATTCATGAGAGACACAGAGAGAGAGGCAGAGACACAGGCAGAGGGAGAAGCAGGCTCCTCGCAGGGAGCCCTACGCGGGACTCAATCCTTGATCCTGGGATCACCCCCTGAGCCGAAGATAGGTGCTCAACCGCTGAGCCACCCAAGCATCCCAAGCTACCACATTTTAAATAGATGTTGGATTTTATTTATAATAGAGGGATATGAAATGTTGCAGCAGGAATACCATGTACTTCAGTCACAGATAGGTTCTAAGAATGATTTTGTATCTATGCAGTGTTTCTACTAGCTGCCTGTCTTCTTCTTCTTTTCTTTTTCTTTTTTCTGCCTGTCTTCCGTGAATGCAGTATTGTCTCTAAATCTGGCCATTGACCTCCAGATTATAGGCAAGAATATGAGTCGGGGTAATCTGATGACATTTTATAGTCAGGCAACTCACAGTTTTTGCTACTGACATTTTAGACTGGGTGATATTTTTTATTGGGGGAGCATAGGGCTGGCTTGGGCACTGGAAGAGCATCTGACATCTGTCTGTTAAATGTCCATAGCAGCCTCCTTTGTGACAATTAAAATTTTCTCTAGACATTACCAATGTCCTGTGGTGGGGATGAGGTCAAAATTGTACCTGGTTAAGAACTATTGCTCAGGTCAGTTTCTTTGTTTCATTTTGTTATTGCTGTAGAGCTAGCTTTCCATGCAGAATGAATACAAGGCAAAGGCAGCTATTTCAAACAGCAGGAAAATTATGGAATATATGCTGTGACTTCTACCTTGTTTGCTTTCACAAATGTTATATGAACCAGGGACTAAGAGCATTTGAATGTATGGTTCGAGACTGGGAGAACAGTATCTCTCTAGTCTGTGCCTTTTCTTTAGATGTCTCCTACTAATTCTTTTAACTGAGAAGCAGAACTGCTTCCTTGGTTTTAAAACTAGAGTAAGTATCCATTCATAATCTTCAACAGTCAGACAAGTATAACACTTGTTTATATTTCACCTGTGTGATGAATATGTGAAGTCTGCTTTACAAACTGTTACAGTGGCAGGTAAAACCTCCTTTTAAAAAATGGTGACACCATTATGATACGTGTGTATTTCAGAGTGAGTATATATGACTCAATCTTCCCAACTTTTCCTCATTACTAGAAATTTCGTGTTGTGTTTGCCCTCCCCATTATAAGTATTTGTGTGAAAAATATTTTCTGTATATGGCAGAGACTTTCTTTTATGAATATAAATATATGTATGTATAAAAAGCCATATTACTTCCCCAAAGGACTGGGCAAGCCATTTGTGATGTTACTTTTCCCTTCAGATTTTTTTTGACACTTATTTTTGCCTTTTTTCCAACTCCCTAACTTTAAAATCACCATTTTAAAACTATTTAACAGTGAAGTGTATAGGATGCACTAGTATTAATATATTATACACATCTGCATAACTGCTATCCAGATCAAGATCTAGAACATTTTTAATTCCCCATGGTGTACCCTCTTGTGCCTTTCCACTCAGTGCTTACTTTAGAGGTAACTAGTATATGATTGACTGTTATTTATTTATACGTGCATGTTTATTTTTTAGCGTTATAATTGACAAATAGAATTGTATATTTGAAGTGCACAACGTGATGAGGTGGCATACATATACTTTTAAATGTTTATTACAAGCAGGTTAGTTAATGCATTGCCCTACATAGTTAAGAATTCTTTATTTTGCGTGTGGCGAGAACCTGAGGTCTACTTTAGTATATTACTTTCTTAAATATAAGTTTTACTTGTCCTTAAACTTCATGTAATAGAATCTTCTATGTTTTACTTTTTTCTTTTGACATAATGCTGTGAGACCCATCCATGTTTTTACATGAATTCTTGTTGTTTTCTTCATTTTCAGCTTTTTTTGAGGCAAATTGATAAATAGAATTAAAATGTTTACAGTGTACAGCATGATAGTTTGATATGTATATACATTGTGAAAGAATTCCCACCAAGTTAATTAACATATCCATCACCTCACATATTTCTGTGTGTGCACCCATAAGTTCTTCCTTAGCAAATCTCAATGATACAATATTATCAATAGTAGTCACCATGTTATACATTACATCTCAGACCTTATTTATCATGTAACTGAAAGTTTGGATACTTTTACTGCCCTTTCCCTATTTTCTCTATCCCTCTGCCCCTAGTAACCACCATTCTACTCTGTTTTATTAATTCATCTTTTTTTCCCCAAAGATTTCCACATAAAAGTGATAGTAGTTCTGTTTTTAATGTCTTGAGGAACCTTCATACTGTTTTCCATAATGTCTATACCAATTTACATTTCTACCAACATTTTATAAGATTTCCCTTTACTCCACATCCTTGCCAGCATTTATCTTTTATCTTTTGTATAATAAACATCTTGACAGGTGGAAGTGATATCTCGTTGTAGTTTTGATTTGCATTTCCTTGGTAATAGTGATGTTGAGTGCCTTTTCATGTACCTATTGCCTATTAGTATATCTTCTTTGGAAAAGTGTTGAAGCCCTTTTCCCATTTTATTTAAGTAATTTATTTATTTTAAGATTTATTTGAGAGAGAGAGAAAGCGAGGAGAGAAAGGGGCAGAGGTAGAGAAACTTCAAGAAGATGTCTGCTGAGCATGAAGCCTGACACGGGACTCCATCTCCTAACTCATGAGATCATGACCTGATCCAAAACCAAGAGCCCGAGCAGACTTGATCCAAAACCAAGATCGAGCACTCGATCCCGGACCCCAGATTACACCTGAGCTAAAGGCAGATGCTCAACCAACTGAGCCACCTCTTTTTTTTTTTTTTAAAGATTTATCCTTTGTCTATTTTTAAATGAGGGTTGTGGGTTTTTGTTTTTGTTTTTGTTTTTGCTATTGAATTATATGTGTGTGTATTAACCCCTTTAGGGGTTAGATATTAACCCCTTTGTCAGATGTGTGGTTTATAAATATTTTTTACCATTCTATAGGTTGCATTTTTGTTTTGTTGATGATTTCCCTTGCTGAGCAGAAGTGTTTTGGGATGTCTGGGTGGCTCAGTGGTTGAGCACCTTTAGCTCAAGGTGTAATCTGAGGTCCGGGATTGAGTCCCACATCGGGCTCCCTAGGGGGAGCCTGATTCTGCCTCTGCCTCTGTGTCTCTGCCTCTCTCTCTCCCTGTCTCTCATGAATAAATAAATAATTTTTTTTTTTAAAAAGTGTTTTAGTTTGATGTAGTCCCACTTGTTTACTTTTGTTTTTGTTTCCTCTGCTTTTGGTGTCACATCCAAAAAAATCATTGCCAAGACTGACTTGAGGAGTTTACCCCCTGTTTTCTTCTAGTAGTTTTATAGTTTCAAGTCTACTTTCAATTATTTAATACAGTTTGAGTTGATTTTTGTATATGGTGTAAGATAGAGGCCCCACTTCATTCTTTTGTATGTGGCTTTCCAGTTTTTCCAGCACCGTTTATTAAAGACACTATCTTTTCCCTGTTGTATATTCGTCTCCTTTGATTCTTTTGTAAGATTTTATTTATTTATTCATGAGAGACATACTCTGGGACTCTGGGATCACACCCTGAGCTAAAGGCAGACCCTCAACCACTGAGCCACTCAGGCATCCCACTTGTCTCCTTTATTGAAAATTTATGGACATATATACTTGAATTTTTTCCTGGCCTCTATTTTGTTCCACTAATCTATGCATCTGTTTTTTGCCAATGTCATACTGTTTTGATAACTTTAACTTGATAGTACAGTTTGAAATCAGGAGGTATGATGCCTTTAGCTTTGTTCTTTTTTTCTTGAGATTGCTTTGGCTATTCAGGGTCTTTATGGTTTTATACAAATTTTAGGATTGTTTATTCTATTTCTTGGACCCCTAAAACATAGTACACTATATGTTAACTAATTAGAATTTAAATAAAATCTTGAAAGAAAAAAAATACCATTGGAATATGTTTTTAAATTTTTATTATTGAAGTGTAGTTGACATACAATGTTATATTAGTTTCAAGTGTACAACATGATGATTCAGTAATTCTATACATTATGCAGTACTTAACACTATAAGTGTAGTTACCATCTGTCACGGTATACACATCATACAGTGTAATGACTATATTCCCTGTGCTGTACTTTTCATCCCTGTGACTTATTTTAAGTGTTTACTTCTTAATCCCTTTTACCTGCTTTAGCCTATCTTTCCACTACTCTTCCTTCTGGCAACAACCAGTTCTCTGTATTTGTACATCTGTTTCTGTTTATTTTGTTTGTTTGTTCATTTGTTTTTAGATTCTACATGTAAATGAAACCATATCACCGAATGACTTTCTGGATTTCACTCAGAAGGAACTGCCTTGTGTGTTGCTATACACTTGGTGTGCTGATGGCAGGCAGGAAGTTCAGGAGCCTTCAATGTTTCCAGATCTGTCTGGTGGTTCCTTTGTTCTTTTTGTTGCTATATAGTATTCCACAATATATCCTTTCTCTTTGCTATTTGGATTGTTTTTAGTTTGGGGCTATTATGAGTAATGCCGCTATACACATTCTTATGCATGCTTTATGGTATACAGATGCATTAATTTCATTTTGGTGTATATTTAGATATGAGATTGCTGGGTTTTGGAGTGAATATAGGTTAAATTTTAGTTTTTTTTCTGCCAAGGGATTTTACAGAGTAGTTGTTTCAGTTTAATCTCCAACCTTTAATATAGGGGAGTTCTAGCTGTTCTACATCCTTGTCAACACTTGGTATGATTTCTCTCTTTGCAATTCTCTTGGATATGTTGTGGTATCTCATTGTGGCTTTAATATTCATTTCCTCATTGAGGAAATGAAACTCTTTGGCTCTTTGTATCTCCTTTTTTATGAAGGATCTATTTATGTTTTCTGTCCATTTTTAAATTGCATTGTTTGTCTCTTACTAATAGGAATTCATTATATATTTTGCATATGAGCCCTTTGTTAGATGTATTGCAATAATCTCTTAATCTGTGCTTGTATCTTTACTTCTTTAGTAGTGACTTTTGATATAAAATATTTTGATAAAGTATAATTTATCAAATGTTTTTCTTGTATATTTACATATTATTTAAGAAATTTCTCCTACCCTACTCACAAAAATATTCTTCTGTATTTTCTTCTGGAAGCTTAGTTATTTCAGCTTTCACATTTAGGTCTATGATCCCTCTCAAATTAATATTTAATATGGTGTGAAATAAGAGTGAAGTTAATTATATTTTTTTTTTTTCAAGATTTAATTTATTTATTCATGAGAGATAGAGAGAGAGAGGCAGAGACATAGGCAGAGGGAGAAACAGGCTTCCAGCAGGGAGTCTGATGTAGGACTTGATCCCCAGACCGGGATCACACCCTGGGCCAAAGGCAGACACTCAACCGCTGAGCCACCCAGGTGACCCTAATTATATTTTTCATATGGATATCCAGTTGTTCCAATACTTAATTATAGTGGCACTTTGGTTGTAAATCAAGTGACCGTATATATTATCACTACCCTCAGATTTGACAGTGATCTCCATATGTATCCTACTTATATATCTTTTCATTAGGGTATATACGCAGGACTACAATAATGACTAAAATTTTCTGGTCTTGCTAGTTGAACTTAATAGTTGAATTACTTCTTTCTTTCTTAATAGAAAAGAGTATAGGCAGTTTGAACCCATACCCTTCTATCTCTGACCTTTCTGTTTCATTTATTTTTTTTTCTTTGAAATTGTTCATTTTTCATTTGGAAGCTCACTTTTTACTTAATAAATAAAAATAATTGTTCACTGCTGGCCTTCTATAAATTTTGCATGGTTACTTTTATATTTAAATACAAAACTTGAGAATTTGAGTGTTTTTAAGTTTTTTTTTTTAATTTTTTATTTATTTATGATAGTCACACACACACAGAGAGAGAGAGAGAGGCAGAGACACAGGCAGAGGGAGAAGCAGGCACCATGCACCGGGAGCCCGACGTGGGACTCGATCCCGGGTCTCCAGGATCGCGCCCTGGGCCAAAGGCAGGCGCCAGACCTCTGCGCCACCCAGGGATCCCTGTTTTTAAGTTTTCAATACTCACATATTTTGAACAAGGTATTTGATATGCTCAGTTTCACCTAAATTACCGTGATTTGTTTTACCTCCAGGTTATATATGTCACAAATGCAACAGGAACTTAATTACTCAGGAAAAAATAATTTGAAAATAAAATTATTTGAAGAACTGAGATAAGAGATGGCCAGTTGGATGGTTTGTTCAGTCATTGGGTGTTTTTTTCACCAGAGGCTACAACCTTACAGAGCTTGTGATAAGGGATTTTGTCATGTGAGTTTTGCTTTTTTATAGACTAAATTTTGTGAGCTTGATTCTCAGATTCAGATGATTGGGATGAGCTCTCATCAGTTCCTTGTCTTCCCACTCTTGTTTTAATTTTATACTCTGTTATTTGGTATGCTTCTAGGTACTTTGAGGAATATATTTAAATAGCTCTCCATGTATTTTCTTTCTGCCAAGAAGGTAATGATAATCTGGACAGCCCAAGGCAAGAATGTGTCACCTGATGTCTGAGGAGAGGAATTACCTTCAAATTTTAATATTTCTGGTAACAAGGTATTTGTTAGTTGATTAGTTGATTGGGAGTAAGGCTTTTCTAATTTCCTTTTTTAATTTTTATTTATTTATTTATTTATTTTAAAGAATTTTATTATTTTTATTTATGTTAGTCACAGAGAGAGAGAGAGAGAGAGGCAGAGACACAGGCAGAGGGAGGAGAAGCAGGCTCCATGCACCGGGAACCCGACGTGGGATTCGATCCCGGGTCTCCAGGATCGCGCCCTGGGCCAAAGGCAGGCGCTAAACCACTGCACCACCCAGGGATCCCCCAATTTCCTTTTTTTAAAAAAACATTTTATTTATTTATTCATGAGAGACACACACAGAGAGAGAGGCAGAGACACAGGCAGAGGGAGAAGCAGGCTCCATGCAGAGAGCTCGACGTGGGACTCAATCCTGGGTCTCCAGGATCATGCCCTGGGCTGAAGGCCGCGCTAAACAGCTGAGCCACCTGGGCTGCCCTGGTTTTTCTAATTTCCTATGTGAAGAAGTGTCTTAAAATTAACTATGCTTTCCAGTTTTTTGTTGTGATTTATGAATTTTCAGATTTGTGTTTTGTTATGTAGGTATATCCATTCCTGGTCTCAGAAAGTAAAGTTTCAGGGAGAAAGTGAGGGGAAACTCTGTTATATAATATTTGGTCATTTATGTTCATTTTTAAAACTTCGGCGGTTAGGCAAAGAATATTTCCATGGAGCTGATATGTTAACAAGATTGGGTAGATATCCATAGAATTTTTTAAAATAAGTTGGTCGAGAAATTAGATTAGAGAAAGAGATGTACAAGAGTGTACATATCAGTGGACCGTATAGGAAGTACCACCAAGAATTTAGACCAGTCCTCATTACCTATCAAGAGCTTTGGCATTTGGCTTGCATTCTTTCCACAGTGACTTAGGACATCATCCTGGGTCATCTGTTTTAATTCTTCCATCTCAACTTCTATAAATTTTATTCTGACTCCATTCTCTTTCAGCAATCCTTTCACATAGTCTTTTGTTACTATGAGAACTTTTATACCTCTGAATATTATATTTCATTGTCCTACTCTGACTTTAACCTTCTAGCTTTCTCACTCCCTAACTTAATACACCTTGTTCTCTGTTTAATCTCACCAAGACCTTTAAATCTTGACATCTTTACTTTCTCTATCAGTCCTTTCTTTGCTGAACCTGAAGTTCATCATCACTCTTTAGAAGATTTTCTCACCATTGTCCTCTTTGTCTTTCAGATGCCCATCCCTGTATCAGAATTGCAGTTTCTATGTTTCCATGGTCAGGTTGCTGAATCTACCCGAAGGAAATGACATATTTTCCAGATTGTTGCCATTTCGTATTTATGGTACCCATATTCATCCGGGCTCTTAATGTTGCTGTTTTGTTTCCTCTTTTTTCTTTTTCCTTCTCTTTTTTCTTCTTTTTCTTTTCCTTTTCCTTCTAAGAATGTATTTTTACGTAATCTCTACACTTAACATGGGGCTCAGCCCCTTAGCTCTGAGATCAAAAGTTGCATATTCCACTGACTGAGCCGGCCAGGCACCCTCAGTGCTGCTCTTTAATGATCCAAAGATTTCCTGCCTGAGGAAGGAATTCTTTTGCCTGGGCCTACAAAGTTTAGAGAAAAACACCTTGAAGAACTGGAAAAGGATTTTTTTGTGAGAGCCCATATAGGAATAAGGATAGAGTTTTCCTGAAAGGAGACACTCTTGTTTGGTGTGTCAGAGTAGTTAACAAATACAAGAACCTAGACTCCTCAAATGCCTCTGCAATACTGTTCCTCAGGGTGTCCAGAGTATCAAGAGTGAGAATGGCAGAAAACTAAGTTTCCCCCCACCCACCTCAACACTTGCCTGCATATCTGCACCAGTTCTCAATTCCTGGTTCCTTTTCTTATTAAGAGCTCAATTTTTGTTTTCGTAATCTCCTATCTTCCTCATTTCTCCAATATCTTCCAGTGGTTGATAACCTCCTTTCATTGCTTTGACATTAAAAATGGGAAAAAGGTATGAGAAAGAAAAGTTAGAAAAGTCATTGTCTTAAGTTTAGTAAGACTACGTACTTAAGTGAGAATTTCTGCATACAGAACAGAATGCCTTCTCATCCTAAAATCTAATTTATACATATCTTATTGATCACAGTAATATTTCCATAAGTGTATAGAAATTGTTAAAGTATAATTGACATAATTTAAGGTGTGTGTTTGGAAATTATAAGCTATTGTGAAAATATGCTGAATAAAGTAATGTGAAAATCTCTCTCTCCAGAGAGGCCTATGGCCTAAGTAATTAGTTGTGGATGGTTTATGTGGCTCTTGTACAAGCATGTGACTCTAAATACAGGTTATGTTAATATCTTCTTTCAGTCAGCTCCTTTGTTTCAATTTTGAATTTACTATGCAATTTAAGAATATGAAATACTTCCGATGAGTGAATATCCTGTTTCATTGATGGTGTAATGTCTGGTTTGCTTGGAAGGTGTATACCTCATGATAATACATTGCTGTCTTGGTACTAATCAGCCTGAAACGGCAAGAACAGTTTTCTTCAGGACCAGATAATCCTTGAAATTCTGGGTCTGCATTATCTCTAACTCATTTAAAGTAATTAAAGTGACATTCTAACCAACTCTTTATAAACTATATTACACTAGTTTTTATAGTTGAGTGTAGGACAAAGTGTTTTTGAGAGGAGGTCAAAGAAATAGCAATGAGAAAGGTTAAGGGAATGAAAATATGTGCTTTGCTATTGTCAGGCTAAGCCATAGCTCTATTTCTCACCTCATATGCAGGGTAAGGATAGTATATTAGAAGATTGGTGGAGAAACAAACTGTCATTTATTTTGGGGATTGCTTAGCATCTAGATAGGGAGAATGAGAAAGGAGAAATAGGGAAAATTTTATCAAGGGTACAGGAAGGCAGTGGGAATGAAGTGGAAATGAGAATAAAAATGTGCTATTTTGTATGGAGAATGTAGATTAGCAAAAGAATTTAAGGCTAAGAGTCGGTCAGTCTTATGTCATATATATAAATATAAAGGATCTATTTTGTATTACAGAGAATGTTAATAGATAAAGTGTTTGATGTTTGTACATTCTGTGTTTAAACAAACGATTTGGAAATCTTCTGACTATGCACTTTTGAATAATTGATATTCAGAATACATTTTGTTATCTATGAAGATGTTTGGTGGAGCTGATTTGCATTAAAACATTCTTGATTCTCAGTAAGAGAAATACACAGATGCACAAAACAGTTAATTATCTTTCTTTTAAAATAAATGTCAAGAGAAACATTTAAAAGTAAGATAAAATATAGTGCTTAAAGAAAATTCCATCTCAGAATTCAAAATATTTTATAATTATACACAGGGTAATGTAATTTTATATATTTTAATGTATATGTTAAAGATCTTATGGAATCTTTTTTTAAAAAAATTCTTCAGACATAATTGCTTTTTCAAATGAACTCAGACTTCTTTCTTTCGTTTCCTATAGGTCTAGGATATCTATTAAAATATTTGATCTGTATTTGTAATATTTAGAATTTATTTGTGTTTATCTTATTTTCTCACTTTGTAGTTTTGTTTTTTAAAGATTTTTTTATTTATTCATGATAGACAGAGAGAGAGAGAGAGAGAGAGGGGCAGAGAGAGGCAGAGACACAGGCAGAGGGAGAAGCAGGCTCCATGCCGGACCCCGATCAAGTCCCGGGACTTGGGATCGCGCCCTGGGCCAAAGGCAGGCGCTAAACCCCTGAGCCACCCAGGGTTTTTTAGCTGGCAGAAGTACTTCTTTTGCTTTGAGTAGTTCAGTAGAGTCCAATTAACAGGGGCAGTGTTGATGTAGGGTAATGTAACCCAGAGCTATCATTGCATATTAAAAGGACATTGTGTCCTAGAACCCAGTTACTATTAAATAAGGTATACTTATACATAAGTATAGTTATAAGACCTAATGGAGATGAGTAGCATTTGTTTAGCTGTTACCCATAAGTATAATACATATAAAAATGATTCATTTGTCATTGTTATCTTACCAGTTAATAAGATATTTTGTAAATAAATATTATCAAAATAGGGTAACATGAAATTTTTCTATGCAGAGATGATCTGATATTCATTTTGAATATGAAAATATAAGTATTATGTCTTTAGAAACCTTGTCATTCAGAAAGTCATGTTAACTGTTTTTATTGCTGTTAATAATAGGTTGAGGTTAGGCTCCTTCTGGTTGTAAACCTTCCATATTCTCCCTTTTACTTTGTAGTGAGAGACAAGGGACCCAACAGGACAATTAAAATGATTAGTACTTACTTAGAAATGGGAGAATGGAAAATTAGCTTCTAATAGATGAATTGGAGGTCCCATCTTCCTCCAAAATTAATTGGCTAGTAACAACTAGCTGGTTAATGTTTTTAAGCTGTTTTTCTAATTTTCCTGTACCCCAGCTGTTTGTATATCCATTGTATTTGTAGAGATCTGTTAGCTGATGTGAGAGATTGAGAATCAGTCTGAGTTAAAATGATATTTATTACTGGAGTGCTTGGGTGGCTCAGTTAAGCATCTGCCTTCAGCTCAGGTCATGATCTCAGGGAGTCTGCTTCTCTCTCTCTCTCTCTGCCCCTCTCTCCATTTGCACACGCTCTCTCTCTCTCTCAAATAAATAAAGTCTTTAAAAAAATAATATTTAGGGGATCCCTGGGTGGCGCAGCGGTTTGGCGCCTGCCTTTGGCCCAGGGCGTGATCCTGGAGACCCGGGGTCGAGTCCCACGTCGGGCTCCCGGTGCATGGAGCCTGCTTCTCCCTCTGCCTGTGTCTCTGCCTCTCTCTCTCTCTCTCTCTCTCTCTCTCTGTATGACTATCATAAATAAATAAAAAAAATTAAAAAAAACCCTTTAAAAAATAATATTTATTACTATCTTAAAATTCTTTACCCAGTATTGTTTCTTGGCCTTTTGGCTAAGATAAAGTGTAAAACTTTTTACCTACCATATCCTTTGTTAATATATTTGAGGGAAAAGATGAAAAAATTAATTTTCTAAGAAGGAAAGTAGAAATTTATCTTATTTGTGTTATTTCATTCTTGGGGAAAAAAGAATTATTATTGAAAAATATCATAAAACTATTTTATTTCTACTTCCTGAAATTTTTAATTATTTTCAGTCAGGATATAGAAAAAGAAAACAGTATAAGGCTTTGGTAAACATTTACTTAATTTTCCATTACCTAGATGATTTTTTCCCCCCTAAATCTGCTCCTCCTTTAGTGTTTCCCATAAACCAAGAATCTTCGATTGAAACCCTGGGACTTGTTCTTGATTTTTTTTTTTTCCTTACCACGTATATATAATCTATCAACTAAGTCCTCTGGACTTTACATTCCAAACATGTCTTTAATCTATCTGCTTCTCTTCATCTTCTCTACCATCCTAGTATAACCATTATCATTTATTTAGACGACTGCAAGAGCCTCATAAGTGGTGTCTATGCTTTCACTCTTGCTTTCTTATATACCACTGGATTATCCTGACAGTATTTGGAATGATCTTTAAAAACTTCCCTGCTAATAAAACTAACCAGTATACTAAGCAGCCAATTTATTATTTGATAAACTTGAAAATAAAGAGAATCAAGTATTTATCCTTTTCTTACACTGTGGAGCATATGGTTGACAAAGGAGGTTTTTCCTTTACTGAAAAAGGAAACTGAAGTATTTCAGTTGATAGGTAAAGAAGGAATTATAGAATTATAATATCAATATTTTATACCCTTCTCATTAAGTATTATAGTAGGATAATTATTGCTAACTGCTAATATATGCATGTAGAGAGAACATATTATATGCCTCCCAGTTGGAGTACATAACATGAACTATGGAGTAGTTTTGCTAGAAATTTGAACTTGAGTCTGGTTAAACATTCAGATCTACCTATCAGTTTATAGGAAATACAGAAGACAGAGGAACATGTTAAATGACACTATAAGGATACCATCAGGAAATCTGGAGTGTGGAAAATCCTATAGGACAAATAACCCAGTTTTTTTTTTCCAACAAATTGTAAGAAGAAAAAAGTGAAGGAATCATAATCTATAGATAAAAGACCAAGAAACTTATTATTTGCAACATCTGGACCTTATTTGGGTTTGATTTGAACTAGTGAGCTTTAGAAAAAGTTAATACACAGGAAAATTTGGACACTGGCTAGGGAGTTGGTAATTTTAATGAATTATTCTTGAACATAAAGATTTAATGATAGTAATGTTGATAGGGGTTATATTTGCAAGAAGAGTCCTTATCTTTTAGTGATATATAGTAAAATGTATACGATGAAATGTATATGATGAAATGATACAATATCTGAGGAATAGGTAAGAATGAGTAAAGGTACAAATTAAACAAGATTGGCCACGAATTGATAATTGTTGAAACTGAATGATAAATATATATGGATCTATTTTGCTCCGTTCTCTTTTTTCATACACATTTAAACTTCCTATAATTAAATTTAAAACAAAAAGCCTTTGAACTTAGACTCTAATTCAAACTCTTTATTTTAACAGATTCTACCCAATCTGACCTCTACTTAGCCCATATCTAGCGTGTTCACCTTTGCTCACATTACATTTGTTTTTTTCCTTTTCCTCAGATACCCCAAATTCATTCCTACCTTAGAGCCTTTGAACTTGATCTTCTATCTGGACCCTTCGTCCCCTAGATCATCAGTGTCTGTCCCCTGTTGGCATTCAGGTCTCATTTTATTTTTATTTTTTCAGGCTTCATTTTAATGTCATCCTAGAACAGCTACCTGTGACAATCATTTAATCTAGTTTTATTTTCATTGGAGCACTTACCCTGATTTGACATTTTCTTTTGTATTTATTTGTTTATTCATTGTTTCCACCCATTAGAGTATAAACTACAGGTGGGTGGTAGTCAAGTAAGACTTGACTCTCTTGTTCACTTTTAAATTTCCAGGACTTTACCAACAAATAGATGGCAAATATGATTGGTGCTCAATAAATGTTTTTTTTGAGGGCAGCCCAAGTGGCTCAGTGGTTTAGTGCCACCTTCAGCCCAGGCATGATCCTGGAGTCCCAGGATTGAGTCCCACATCAGGCTCCCTGCATGGGGCCTGCTTCTCCCTCTGCCTGTCTCTGCCTCTCTCTCTCTCTTTCTTTCTCTCTCTCTCTCTTATGAATAAATAAAAAAATCTTTAAAAAAATAAAAAAATAAATATTTTAGGGTGAATCAATTAAATGTTTATGAAGCTGTTGAATGCTAAGAAAATTAACATTATTAATCTTTTACTTTTAGAATATCAACAGTATATAGTATTGTTGCCTAGTGAAAGTATTTAAAATTCAACTGGCATTTTCATTTATAAGTGTTTTCAAAGGCTCATGTGCAAGAGAATTAGCTTTGTAGCAAAGCTTCAGAAAGATTTTTGAAAATTCACAAAATGTCAAATTTTCTGTTAGCATTTGTTTAAAAATATTTGTATTTTGGGTAATGTCACATTTTGTCTAAGAGCTGTTTTTTGTATCTACATAAGTAGAGGTTAAAATTTGTGATATGTGTTTATATATGTGATATGAAAATTTGGCATACATTTCTTGGTTCATGTGAATGATAATGAAACACTTATAATTATATCTTCCATCAAGAAGGCACTGAGAATTACTTTATAGATAAATGCATTAGAGGAGATGAAACTGTAAAATTATTGAGATCTTCTCTTTATAGAAAAAAAAACATAGAAGGGGCACCTGGGTGGCTCAGTTGGTTAAACATCTGACTCTTGATTTTGTCTCACGTCATGATCTTGAGATCATGAGATTGAGCCCACATTGGGCTCCATGATCAGCACAGTGTCTACTTGATATTCTCTCTCTCCTTTTGCCTCCTTCCCTCCCCCTCTTCAGCTCTCTCTTGGTCTCTCTCTAAAATAAGTAAATAAAATCTTTAAAACAAAACAAAACGAAAAACCCCCAAAGAAATAATATATTTGTTTTCAAATATATGTATGTAAGATATATAAACAAATATATGTATGTATGATATATAAATACATAAATAAATCTAAGTAAGTATTGTCATTCAACATAATGGCTTTTGGGAAGTTGTTTATAATGTTTATTAGAATAAAATGATGTGTTTCACTGACAAAATAATTTTCCTATAATATTTATTAGAGATACATATGTGATGCAGGCTGGTGGATTCCCTCCATGTGTCCTCAGGAAGCTTTCTCTCCACAGCACAGTATGTGCTGCATAGTTGGGCTCATTTGGGCCATGGCAGAGGTTGTTCCTTTCATCATTATCCATGTAGCATATGGGAATTGTAGATCATGGCCTTTCCACCAGAAATATGCCATTATCTGCTTCTCTTCTTCACTGTATTCTATTAAATGGTACAAATCTGGGAACTTCTTCAGATTTGGCTCTGTGCCAAGACGCATTTTATTTTAAGTGGATTTGCTTGTTTGTTCTTTTACTCATTTCCTCATTTAAGTCTGTTTTCAACACAGGTTTATTGTGGCTTGTCATGTGGAAAACACGAGCTTAGAGATTGTAAGGAATTATAGAGATTGAACAAAGCATAATATATTTACTCCAGGGCTATTTCCTTTGGTAGTTTCCCTTTTGGAACTTCTCTTCTGGAATTGCCTTTAGAATGAATCTCTAAGTTATTTATATGCCCACACATTTATCTTAGTTTAGGAGGAGTCAGAGAAAATGAGCCTTTCCTCAGAGTCTCCCAGGAACAGAAGGGTGAGAAGAAAGAATATCACTAGGCCCCGGATGAACCCAATGCTGGAGTCTCAGGGGCCTAGTTTTCTACCAAGGAAAAGTGCTGATTTTTCTTGTCATGGTCCCAGCTTTGCTCCTCTGCTCAGCCTCTAGTTTTTAGAAGTGCAGTTCCCAGAATGCCCCCTTCCTTTAGTTCCCTAACATTTCCACTTAGGGAAGAAAACTGCTTACCCTCTTGTGTTAGGATCCCAGAGGCATTGTCATCTTGCTGGATGGTGAAATGAGATCTCTCTAGTACCTTGCCATTTGATTTCTTTCTGTTGCGCTAGAACCTGAAGATTGAGGAGTCTCAGATCTCTCAAGATGTTTGAGCCCTGGCTGGCCATAGGGCTTTCTGTGAGCTGTCTTGTTTCCTCCTTGGAAAACACTTGCTTGAATAGGAGCTCAGTCTGGCTTCAGTGTGTCATCTGGAATAACTGGGTGTTTGGAGGCAAGTCCAATTCAAATGAAGGTGCCTCTGAGGTTATAACAGGCCCTCGGGGAAGATTTGATTTGTGGGCTTCTGTCTCACAGACTTTATTCAGCTGTTTTACCAGAGGGCTTGGGGGAGGGGGTGGTCTCCACTACTAGTCTTCATGGTATCCATGCATGGATTTGAATCCATGGATGCATGGATTTGAATCCTGGGCCTGAATAGGACTTTTGAGGTGCTCCTCTGTGGGTAGGTTGGGCTGTGGGGTTTGCATCTGGATGAGGGTGCACAGGATGCCTGCCTAAGTGTATGAAGATCTGCCATCCCAGCCAGATGCTTGTGCTGTGGAGGCTGCACTGAAGTGACTGGGATGCTCTTGGGTGAGCCCATCTCAACCAGGAGGAATACTGTGGGGCCAGGTCCAGCCTGGGTGAGGAGAGGATACTGGACTGCACTTCTGTCTTTGCGTACATAACAACTCCAGTTTGTTGGTTGATGATTTAGCTATTGTCTCATTAAAGGATATTGCTGTTTGAGCCATTTCTTCTTCATTTTGAAAAATATTGTACTGAGCATCTTTATATATGAGATAGTACTGTTTTTGGATATATGGTTTGTGTTTATTAACCTGTTAAAGCACAGATTATGGTACACATAGATGTGTGTGGAGGCTAAGTGAACCAAATTCTTGTCTTTGCTAGTTTGATGTTCTCCTAGGTGCCTTTACATTGTACCAAGTTTTTTGAGAGCCAGTTTCTCTTCTTTACTTCCTTTCTCCCTCCCTCCATCCCACTTCCCTCCCTCCCTCCCTTCCTTCCTTTCTTCCTTCCTCCCTTTTTAGTGAGAATATTTAAGTTCTACTCTCTTAGCAAATTTCAATTACACAGTACAGTGTTACCAACTATGATCACCATGTTTCACAATAGTTCCTCATACCTTATTCATTTTATAGCTGAAAGTTTTTATCCTTTTAATAACCACTCCTTATTTCCCCCACATTCCAGCCTCTCACAACTACTTTACTACTGTTTCTCTGAGTTTGACTATTTTCAAATTTTACATATACGATACCATACAATATTTGTCGTTCTCTGTGTGACTTATTTTCACTTAGCAGAATACCCTCAAGATCCATCCATTTGTCACAAATGGCAGGGTGTTCTTGTTTCTCATGGCTGAGTAGTATTTTATTGCGCATATATATATATATATATATTTGTTTATTGACAGATATTTAGGTTGACCTGGCTCTTGTGAATAATGTTGCAGTAAACATGGAAGTGCAGATATCTCTTTGATACCCTGTTTTCATTTTCTTTGGAAAATATATACCCAGAAGTGGGATTGCTGGATCATATGGTAATTCTATTTTTAGTACATGAACTTTTTGGCCATTTATTATGTCTTGTTTGGAAAAATATCTTTTCAGTACTTCTGTCCAGTTTTTAATTGGATTGTTTTTGCTGTTGAGTTATATGAGCCCTTTATATATTTTGGATAGTAACCCCTTATCAGAGATGACTATCAGATATTTTCTCCCATTCAATAGGTTGTCTTTTCATTTTGTTGATTGTTTTCTTTGCTGTGAAGAAGCTTTTTATTTTTTACTTTTTTTTAGAGAGAGACAGAGGGCATGGAATGGGGTAGGGGGCAGTGGAAGAGGGAGAGAGTCTTAAGCACGCTCTTTGCCCAGCATGGACCCAAAGCTGAGGCTTTCCCAACCTTGAGATCATGACCTGAGCTGAAATCAAGAGTTGGAGGCTTAACCAACTGAGCCACCCAGGTACTTCTGTGCAGAAGCTTTTTAATTTGATGTACTCCTACTTGTTTATTTTTGCCTTTGTTTCCTTTGCATTTGGTGTTAAATACAGACAGTGTCAATGCGCTTAATACCCCTGTTTTCTTCTAGGAGTTTTACAGTTTCAGATCTATTTTCAATTCTTTAATCTATCTTAAATTGACTCTAAGATAGTGGTCTAGGTTCATTCTTCTTCATGTGGCCATCCAGTTTTCCCAGCACCTTTTACTAAAGAAACTATCCTTTCCCTATTGTTTATTCTTGGGGAACCAGTTTCTTGCTTTGCTTTCTTTTCTTTTTTCTTTTTGACAAACATATCAGAAAGTTTAGTCATCCTATAATTACCAAGAATAAAATTGAATTGTTGCCATAGTTTTTTTTGGAGAACAGAGACTCTGTGTTTTCAAAATAAAGGGTGAAAGTATTTTGTTTGTTTGTTTGTTTTTTAATTTTATTTATTTATTTATTTATTTATTTATTTATTTATTTATTTATGATAGTCACACACAGAGAGAGAGAGAGAGAGAGAGAGGCAGAGACACAGGCAGAGGGAGAAGCAGGCTCCATGCACCGGGAGCCCGATGTGGGATTCGATCCCGGGTCTCCAGGATCGCGCCCTGGGCCAAAGGCAGGCGCCAAACCGCTGCGCCACCCAGGGATCCCAGGGTGAAAGTATTTTGTAAAAGTGTTTTCTAAGTATATTAGAACATAAGTTATACATAGGCCTTTAGGCAAAGATAATTGCTTAATATTTCATGTTTAAGGAAGTTTCTAACTTAACTGAACTCTGAATGGTTCTTAAGATGTGACAGGACCTATGGAATTGAGTATAAAAAATCTTTGAGTGAGTAGTTCTTGAAAGAGTCAGACACCTTACTTTTAGCTTTATTAGTAGTTGGTTTTTCCTTCAGTTTGATGGCCATCAGTAGACAAGGCTGCTTCTCCTATGGTGGCCATACCTATAGCACCTCCTAGTGTGGAACCCAGAGCCTGCAAACCACCCAATAACTGTCAGTGTTGATTTTGAGTGCTTTGTTTTTCTGTGAATGATATGTCAGATGACAGATTTTAATGGTTTCCTTTGTTTTGAAAAGAAGAGGACAAATTTAGAGTATTGATGGAAGTTTATGTGCAGAACTTTTTTACCACAGTTATTTGGTAATTTAAATGCAACCAAATTCAGTTTTTACAGATGTGTTGATTGTGTATAGGAACATCTGTGACCTACACTGCTAATGGGTGTGGATAGCTCTCCACGAAGGCAAGAATATCAGTCAATATTTTATTTTTACTGCAAAACATTTTTGCATTTGAACGTCTGATTTTGGAACGCATGATTTTTTGGTTTATAGATATTTGCTGCTGAGCTTAGTTTATATATATAGTGTTTGGCTAGATATCTGTCACAAGCTTAAGATGATTGCTGATTGAAAGAATCTAGCTGAGGAATGTTTAACTGGTTATTCTTGAGTTTCCTTCATGAATCACTTATGTAGCTCCCCTTCACAAAACCATGAAATTTATACTATGAGTTTTCATCAAGAGTCTGTGTAAGAAACATCTACATCTGTACTCCTTTTGGAGAATGGTGGAAGAGGAATAGACAGGATAGAGGTAACATTGAAAGGCAGTACATTATATGAAAGGAATATGGGCTCTGGTGTCAGAGGTTAGTAATTCTGGTGGTGGGAGTATGTAGAAAGTCTCTAATTTTCTCTGTGTTTTCCAACAAAATAAGACATTTACTAGATCAATATGTTCCTGGCATTTTGGTTGGCCTGAATGTACAAAAGTAAGACTTGTCCTCTGCCCTTAAAAGACTGATTCAATATTTTAATAATAAGACAGCAGCATGACCCTATTGCTAATCCACATTTTGTTCAGTTTTTTTTCTTTTGTATCCAAGATTTAGCTTTAGTTTTCTCATTGTAGGGTGTGTGTGTGTGTGTGTGTGTGTGTGTGTGTGTGTGTATGCACACGTCCCCCCACCCCCTGTTTTTTCATGTATTGGCTGGGGAATTGAGAGAAAGAGAAGGGGTAGTGATTGATTGATTGATTCAAGCCATTAGCTAACATATGTTGGCAATCTATATATATTTCTTTGCTCTGATTTATTGTCCTATACATTAATATTTCAGAATTACTGAGAGTATACTTGATTCAAGGAGTTAATTGTGTATATCTTCTTTGCTGGTACCAAAATAGCTTGGTTAGAACTTCAGCCTTTAATTTTGTTTGTTTATTCATAACTAGTTGACTATTTTATTATTTTTTTTTAAAGATTTATTTAGAGGAGAGAGAGCAAGCATGCACACATGAGTGGAGGGAGGGGCAGAGGGAGAGAGAAGGAGAAAGAGAATCTCCAACAGACTCCATGTTGAATGTGGAGCCTGATGCAGAGCTTTGTCTCACGACCATGAGATCATGACCTGAGCCAAAACCAGGAGTCACTTAACTGATTGAACCAACCCTCTAGTTTACTGTTTTAAACATAAGACTCAAGCATTGGACTGTTTTGATGCAATTCTGCAAAAGTGTGCATTCATCATATGAAATAAAATTATTTCTTCTACTGGAAGAGAAAAAGAATTATATTAAAATGTGACTTAAAAATCATAGTCTGGGTACAGGTGGGTGGCTTAGTGGTTGAGCGTCTGCCTTCAGTGGTTGAGCGTCTGCCTTCAGTGCGATCCTGGAGTCCCGGGATCAAGTCTCACATCGGTCTCCCTGCATGGAGCCTACTTCTCTCTCTGCCTGTGTCTCTGCCTCTCTCTCTCTCTCTCTGCCTCTCATGAATAAATAAAGATAATATTTTTAAAAAGTCAGTCTTATTAATATTAGTCTAATTGATAATAAAGATTTTTAATCTGGCAGCTATGATATTTGGAATAAAAATGACTTCTCTGGACATTGGTACTGAAAGTGAGGCTGAGAAAATATGTTCCAAATAGTCTATATTTATTATTATTATCTTATTTGAGAAACCATAGCTTACAAAGTAGCTAGTTTATATATAGAACATGGGTTTGTGTTGAGTCTCATTATGATCCAATTATTTTTCTTCTGTTTCATGGCATGGCTATGGCCCCTACACTAGCCTACATTCTGTTATGTATGTGCCACTAGAGGGAGGGATAGATCAGGGAAAATTGGAGTACAAGTCCTATTGATCCATAGGTTTTTGGCATAATTTTTGTTTGAGAAGGTTATGATGATACTTACCTAAGTAATATTACTCTTCTAGTTGTATAGAGAGCAAAGTGAGGTCTAGAAAGATGACTTTCATGAAGATTACAAGTAATGTACTAAGTGTTTTGTTTATTGTCTTATTTTCCCAGCTTCATGAGGGCAGGAACTTCAGATGTTTTGTTCATTGCTATATTCTCAGTGTCTAGAATGGTGGTTGGCACATGTAAATGTTGGTATTAGTTTCTATGTAATTAAACTTTGTAATGATTATCCTCTGTACCCACTTATGTACAGTCTGGCTTTAAGCATGTACATTAATGTGTGATCTGTAATATTAAAATAAATATGAACACACTAGATACCTCTTCAGGCAAGAACAACTTCTAGATACATTGCCACGTTCACTTGCTCTTCGGGGTACAAGACTATTGTGAACAAGCCTAGTTATAATGACCAATGTGCTTAAATGAGAATGAAGGAACAGCTGCTCATTTAATGGTCTTTTAATGAGATGCATAAAATTCAGTCCATTTTTCTATTTCTTTGCAATTTCATGATCTCAGGTTTCTTAGATGTCTTTTGGGTACTTCTGAAGTAATTATGTAGTTTAGGAAGTTGGAAATTGCTGAAGTTGATGTGGTGGGAATTAGGTGGTTTTATGTGTTTATTTTTTACCCAGTCTTCAAATCTGTTTCCCATATATTATCTGTATCACCTCCATCTCTATTCTCATAGATGTATATATTCCTTAATCTTTCTCAAAATCCTTTTTGTTAAAAGTAGTTATAGTTAAAACCTGCTGCATTATTTAGTTTTTTTTTTCTTTTTTTTTTTTGCATTATTTAGTTTTTATTAGGAAGTCACTTATAACAGTAAATGTATTGTTTTTTCTTTAGTTTTGTGGATGATTGGTCTACTTGTAAGCTTGAACAAGGTACACGTCACTAAAATGTAGAAATCTAAGTAATACATTCAACCAACATGTGTGACTTCTGCTTACTTCTTAGCCCTTATTTTTAGTCATTTACATATTTTTAAATTATATTCTGATTGAATATTTTCATGCTTAGTTTTACTCATGAGAAATTTCCCTTTAATTTGCAAAAAGCCATTTAACTTTGCTTGTGTCATGTAGGCATATGGCAAAGATATATTTAAGTTACTTGTTTCGATCATTTTGGAATGTGGTGACCTCAAAAATGGGCAAATATTTTCTTAGCATTTGGTTAGAAGAATAAATGTGGTATGCTAATTGAGAGAAAATTTAATTTTGACTTATATGACAGGACAGGCTTGTATTTGTTTTTGTTTTCAGGCTTGTATTTGAAGTGATTTTTTCAGTGTTAATATTATGGCTTGATTACCTAGTGCCTTTTTTTAAAAATCCATGATCACATTTCCTTTTTGGATAAAAACTCCTATAAAGCAGACAACGGTTGTTTTTGTTATCCCTATTTTGCAGAGTGAGTTTTGGGCAAGTCATTTGACTCCTGAGAGTTTCAGTTCTTTATCTGTAAAATAAGAATATTGGGGAGGATAATCTCTGAGGTCCTTTTGAGCTCTGCAGTTCTCTGTTTATACCATTGTAAAATGAGGGAATGGAAACACAGACGAGTTAAATAATGTTTGTTCAAATAAGTGCAAATAATGAATTAATAATGAAATCTTCACATCTGACTTTCTGATATACTATGAATTGACACTTTCACACAGTCCTTATGCCTATTACTGAAGTTTTGCTTACTTCTTATTGAAAATTCAGCAGTTTATAAAAATTATGCTATAGATTTAATATTTTTTAAAAACTCAAGTATATTTATACTATAATTTCAAGTTAAATTTATATAGTTTAGTAGGTGCTCATTCATATTTTTAAAAGGAGAAGGTCTTATAAATATCAATTCCCATAGCAACTAAAGACAAGTCAGAAAAGCATATCTGAAATTTTGTAGTATGGTATAATAAGTAGGTCAGAAGTAGAGTAGTCTCACCTGTAGCAAAAGAAATAAATAGAAAAGATACTTTTTTATTTTTTTTATTTTTATTTTTATTTTTTTAAATTAATTTTTATTGGTGTTCAATTTACCAACATACAGAAAAACACCCAGTGCTCATCCCGTCAAGTGTCCGCCTCAGTGCCCGTCACCCATTCCCCTCCACCCCCCGCCCTCCTCCCCTTCCACCACCCCTAGTTCGTTTCCCCGAGTTAGGAGTCTTTATGTTCTGTCTCCCTTCCTGATATTTCCCAACATTTCTTTTCCCTTCCTTTATATTCCCTTTCACTATTATTTATATTCCCCAAATGAATGAGAACATATAATGTTTGTCCTTCTCCAATTGACTTACTTCACTCAGCATAATACCCTCCAGTTCCATCCACGTTGAAGCAAATGGTGGGTATTTGTCGTTTCTAATTGCTGAGTAATATTCCATTGTATACATAAACCACATCTTGAAAAGATATTTTTAAAAAGGATTTTTAAAATATTTTTACTTGAGAGAGAGAGAGCAAATGAGTGATAGAGAACATGAGTGGGGGGAAAGGGCAGAAGAAGGGAGAAACAGACTCCCCACTGAGCAGGGAGTCTGATGTGGGGCTCCACCCCAGGATCATGACCTGAACTGAAAGCAGACACTTAACTGACTGAGCCACCCAGGCACCCCAGAAATATTCTTTAAAAATTTTTTTTATTATAATTGACATACAATGTTATGTACATTACTTTTAGGTGTACAACATAGTAATTCAATAAATTTATACATTATGCTATGTTCACAAGTATAGTTACCATCTGTCTTTATGCATCATATTACTTATTATTGACTATATTCTTTATGCTATGCTTTTTATTTCCATGACTTATTTATTCCATAACTGGAAACCTGTAACCCCCAGCCCCTTTACCTATTTTGCTCAGCCCTCCACCTTCCTCCCCTCTGTCAATCATTTGTTCCCTGTATTTATAAGTCTGATTCTGTTTTTTGTCTGTTTATTCATTTGTTTTTATTTTTGTATTTTATTTTGGTTTTGTTTTTGGATTCCACATATGAGTGAGATCATATGGTATTTGTGATTCTCAGTCTGACTTATTTCACTTAACATTAATACCCTCTAGGCCCATCCATGTTGTCTCAAATGGTACAATATCTTTTTTTTTTTTTTCTAGCTGCACAATATTGTCTTCTTTATCTGTTTGTCTATCAGTGGACAGGAAAGGTTCTTAAGTGACAATTTTCTTCCATCCTTTTCTTGATCCAAAATTTGTATTTGAATGTTTGATAAGCATTGGAATGATTTGAGCTTTCTTTTGTTGGCTGAGTATATATATCCCTTTCATGACTGTTTATTGAAAGACGTTTTATATTAGTTGGAAATTATAAATTATATTTTATAATTATATATTATATAAATTATTATATATTATATTTATATATAATATATATTTATATATTATATCAATTATTATATATAATATATAATAATATATTTATTATATTTTATAATTATATATTATATATAATTATATATTATATTTTATAATATATATTTTATAATTATATATAATTATAAATTATATATTATAAATTTATATTAGTTGAGATTAGACTTCTCAACCTTTAAGGGTTTGTGATTGAATTCCTTCCTATTCCTCACCTCAGTGGCAGTCCCTTCAATAACTTTTCAGGATTATATCAATCTTGCAAATTATGACATTTCATATAGATATAACACATTAATTTCTAGATGAGCTAGGATGAGGCATTTTAAGATGGCAGTCAGAGTAGATTGTAGTTCAATACAAATTTAAATATAAGTTCTTTGAAAAATTCTAAAAAAAAGCTAAATTTTTGAAAGGAAATCTGATCACTCTATAAAATTTATTCAATATACCAAATCAACTTTTAGGTTTTTTTTATTTAAGGATTTTATTTATTTATTCGTGAGAGAGAGAGAGAGAGAGAGAGAGGCAGAGACACAGGCAGAGGGAGAAGCAGGCTCCATGCAGGGAGCTGGACATGAGACTGGATCCCGGGTCTCCAGGATCACGCCTTGGGCGGAAGGCGGCGCTATACCGCTGAGCCACCTGTGCTGCCCAACTTTTAGTTTTTTTGTTTTAACATAAAGTACCCCCATTTTGGAAAATAAAGGAGCTTGTTTTACTTTGGTGCTTTTGTATAAAAATAGCTTTTATTCAGTTTTTCCTGTAAAATTCCTCACAAATATTTTTCAGTTGACACAAGGAAATCATAGTCACACTTTTGTTTTTTAGGTAGTTGGAAAGAAAGTGATCATCTTATCTAAAATACTTTATTTTACACTTGAGAAAACGGAGGTCCGGTGAGGTTAATTCTCTGACCCATGGTTATATAGCTAATTGTGACAATAATGATTGGAATTTAGATATGCAATTTCTGAGTAAAACTCTTCTATTTGATGAATAGGTATCTGGATTCTTGTCTGTATTCAGCTAGAGTCATAGTCTAGATTTTTGCCAAGCTCTCTTTTTCCTGTGCTGTTTTTATATTTAAAAAAAACAACAACAACAGTAATTTCTGAACCAGAATTTAAAATCCAAAAGCTGCATTATAATAGCTCACACTTAAAATGTAACGGCATATGGAATTATAGTTTCTCACAGTTGGTTTCCTATTTGATATGATTTAGATCTTTAAATTTTTAGAATAAAATCTGAGCCAGTTTCAAAAATATTATGTTCAAAAGCTATAGATATTTAAAAAAATCTTTAAGGTATTTATTTTCTGTTCTTAGTCTTTATAAGTTATTTACTTTGATTAAAATAATAATTCCAGATAATTCTTTTGTATAAGTGGTTGGTAGAATTATGGTTATTGATTTAAAACAAAACCAGAATCTAATAGTAGATTATTGAAAACTAAAATATTCTTTAACAGCACAAAGTCAGGAAATTGACAGTTAACATTTCCATGGTTACCAGCACTCTTGCTCTGTAATATAAAAGACTTTTAAAGGATCATATAAGGAAAGAATACCAACTATGACATACCATAAAAAATTCTCAGAAGTAAAAGAAACATTATAATTAACCAGAAAAGGGAAAAAATAAGGGAAGTGAATGAATTCTTCTATTTCTTATTTATATTATCTAAGTAAATAATTTTCTCTGGGTCTGTAGACCCAGAGATTTTATTTTAGACTGAAAAAGTAATATAGTAAAGCTCATATGTTCTTGTGCTAATGAAGTTTGCTAGCAGAACTCTTCAGGGGATTGGAGAAGAGTGATGGTACACTCCATATTCTGGGAGATTGGGAATATGACTTGAGTCACACAGACCAAGATTTATATCACTGCTCCACCATTTACCAACAGCCTGACCTTGGGCAACTTCCTTAACTTCTCTAGTTCTCAGTATTCTTATCTGTAAAATAGTGACCATAATGCCTGTTTTACAATGTGATATAATCATGTATATAAAAAGTGTTTAGTGCCTACCTTAACACTAAACAGTTCTTTTCTTCCTGCTCTCCTTTACCTGTTACCTGTGGACCCACTCTCTACCTCTTCCCTCTCCACTAGTCCTATTCCACCTGATGGACCTAAAGCCCTAAAGCTCTAAAGTAAGACTTCATATGGCAGGTAGCTAGAACTAAATAAATGGCAACTTGGCCAGCTCTTCACATCATTCCTCGCTGGTGCGATTGGGTAGGCTGGTCTCCTGGAGCAAGTATCCCTTAAGTTCTGTAATATCCTTAATAGCATTAGAACCCTTGGACAATGAATGTGGATTCTCTTAGTGAGGCTCCATTTAGCCTTTATGACAGCTATAACCCTGCTTCTTCAGGACCCTGAATTCTCCCCAATACAATATTTTTTTTCCTAAGGATATTCTTTTAAAGAATATTATAGTTTTATAGTTTTCCATATTAAAGAAAGCACTACATGTCTAAATGTATAGGCTGACCTGGGAATTGGATAATCTTTTAAATTTTAGTTCAGAAATTAGATACAGAGTTACCAAAGATTGATCCCTATATCAACTTTTAGATGAGAAGTCCTCTGTGAATTGAGGCTATCTCCAGATTGTCAGGGCCAGTCTACCTCTGCTAGAACAACTGAGGAAACGGGAGATGATGATAAAGGGAAAAATAAAGAGTAGAGTTTCTCTTCTTTTCGCTCTCAGAACATTACTATCACTTGGGTTGGTAGTACCTTTGGAGGAATTTATTCAGGGTTCCCACCCCGGCCCCACGCACATACATACATACTTCTTCCTATAGAAAGTAACATATTTGAAAATGGACTAGAGAACTTTATCATCTCAAAGATGAGTATATCAGAGAAAATATATCATTATAACTTGAATAATTTGTTCTCATTTTATAATTGGGTCACTGTCTCATCAAACAGTCTTCATGGTTAAATTTATTATATTTTGTCTTATCATTTCTTTCCACAATTCAGTAAACCAGCAACTTGAGTAGAAATCTTTTGCTATTCAAATTGTATATTTATATATAAATAATTTCACTTTTGTAGCATTCTTCTTGTAACCAAAATAAAATATTGTATGATTTGATGAATAGGCCACTAGGCAGAGCAAAAATACAGTTCACATTTAAAGAGAACCACTTTATGTTCTGTTTTAGATTTATATTGTATATAAAAAATGTCTCACATGGCAAAATTTTAATTTTAGCAGTATAAAGTTGTAAGGGGCAACTTGACTTATAGAAGCACTCAGTGGATGTTGATGGAACACTGGCTAGGCATTAGGGAGGAGTCTAGATGTGGAGAGGGAGTCCAGAGATTAATAAATAGACTCTTTCTTACATTGAAGTTGGGCGGATAGTTACATATAAAAAAAAAATAAGTACCCTAGAATATTTAGAACTCAAAGACCCATTAAAAACCTGGAAGTTAGTTGAATTGAAAATCCTAGGAGCTTGGTAATTTGCCTGTCAAATTTGTCAATGGGCTTGGGACAAAGTTAGCTGCATCTCCTCATAGTGGCATGGTTTTATGTCTGGGATTCCAAGCAAAGCACAAGCACTGTTCTGTTTGCTATTTGGGTAGGACTGTGCCTAACTAGAGTTGGAGGACCAGGAAATCAGAGACAGATGGCAGAACGTAGCTATAGGACAGAAGTAGCAACAGATAAATGGCCAGAATCAGACCCAGGGACACTACCTTGATATCTACTAATTATGAATTAAAGGCATAAGAGTCAAAACCAACTCTTCAGTCAATAATTAAGAATAAACTGGAATGAAAGAGGCAGTATCTTAGGCCCAACTCAACTTCCTTTAAGAATTGGCCTTATCACTGATGGAACAAGCACCATTTCTCCTGTTTCATGATTTCTCTATTTATTCTTTAGTTACCCCTTTTTCTTGCCTTTAGGAGTTTAATTCTTCTTGGCTACTACTTTGCCTCCAGCAGGCTGTAGCTCTGCCTCTTTCTTGGCAGTGATTTTCTTCTTGATTCCACAGGCCCAGGACCTACCCCACTGATGTTATTTTCATCTGGCTCATATTGGCCTTGCTAGGAGACCTAAGGTTTCTGGGACTCTTTACCTTTGCTTTGGAGAAGCATATATTGACCCTATATGCTTAAATGTGGCCTGTGTAGTGATGCTGATGGAAACTGCTACCCTAGAGACTAACTGTGATAAACTACTTGAGCCAGCTGTGAAGCGAAAAATGGAATGCATCTCTGGGCCTTTCTTTTCACACTTACAGCTCAGCCTGCCTGCACTTGTGCTCCCAGTATCCTCTAGAGTGAGGCCTGACTGCTGCTGCTTTAGTCAGCTTATTAACAGGAGTGTCCATGGAAGAAAGTGGCCCATGTTCTTTTCCCATACATAGCACCACATCTTCATAACTAATGTCCTGGAAAAGATAACTTATTTTGTCTGCCTAGATAGAAGATACACTTTTATCTCCTCCGAAAGAAGGGATTTGCCTTCATTTAGTTTTTTAGTTACTTTCAAATTATTGGGCATTATTTTGAACATAAAATATAAACTATTATTTGGAGAAGGACTATCAGCCTAAAATGACCCAATCGGTGCTAGTTGGGAGTAGTTTCCCTTCATAAGGTTGACCAAAAATAAATAAATAGATAAATAAAAATAACACAGATTTAGTAATTATTCCTGGTGGCATAACTTTCAAGTTTTGGATATCTTTAGAAGCAAAGTGAAAGAGCAATAAAAGAAAGACAGTTGCTTAAATGGTGATGTTATAGCAATTCACAAATGCATATGTGTCTATAGGACAGATGAAAAAACAATGTTCTAATGTTATTTAAATGGCTTTGGACAAAAGCTCAGTTACTGTATTATATTTGGATACCAAAAATCCTATTATCTCAAACCCTTTAGAGGAAAATAAAGGTTATATGTTACGTGTAAAAAAAAAAAAAGTACTGCACAGAGCCTCTCTCAACACACTCTGGTCTGAATTCTTCCCCTGGATCTGTACCTCATCCCATCTTTCTAACCAGTGGCATTTGTTTTTGATCCTCCCTTTATGCTGTTGTATATTCCCCTTCAGATTACTTGTTAAAGGTTTTATTTATTTATTTATTATGTATTTATTATTTATTTGAGAGAGAGAAAGAGAGAAATGGAGCACATGAGCATGAGCAGGGAGAGGAGCAGAGGGGGATGGAGAGGCAGTGGAAAGAATCTCTAGCAAGCTTATTGCTGAGCCGCATGTGGAGCTCAATCCCATGACCCTGAATGAGATCATAACCTGAGCCAAAACTGAGTGTCAGAAGCCTTACCAACTGAGACACCCAGGCACCTTCCACTTCAGATTTGATGCACATGTTTGACTTCCTAACTATATTAGTGAATTCTCTGCTGTAGTGCTGTCTCTTTATCCACAGAGCATCTCTGAACTACCTTGGTAACTCTACTTCTAGATGGATTTAGTCTGTCCTGATGGGATCCTTATAGTGTGGAGATTGAGAGGGTTTTACCAGAGGTGAGGTTACCATGACACTAATGAAGTTTAAACTCCAGATTCTGTGCTCACATGGGTTCCTGTGATGTCGTGGGAGTTGTAGAATGTTCCAGGTGGAAAAAGGAAACAAGCTGCAGTCAAGCAGCATTTCAATGTAAGCATTTATGTTATTCAAGAGATCTCAGAGAAAGGAACTTGAATCTCTAAAGCTCCAGCATTTTAGGGTGATTTCTTTTCACAGTCTAAATTAATATTTACTTGTTTTAATATTTACTTTTTGTGCCTAATTTTGCCTTCATAATTTTGTATTCTTATTTTTAGAAAGGATCACACAAATTGTATATGCTTCTGGCCACATAAAATCCCAGTGGGATCTATCACTGGTTTTTACTAAATGAGGACCCTGGGTGTTTTGCTAGTCCTTATTTATCTGCACTATTTATAAGAATAAACAAACACTAAGTAGAATCTAGAGAATATCCAAATCACTCTAAAATCAATGCTTTACTGACTCTTTTACAAAAGATCTGTAACTTGCTGGCAGCCAGTATATTTCAGTGTTAATATTAGTGAATGCTGTAAGACTGGAACTCAGATACTGACTTTAGTTCATTTTAAGTCAGCAGGCTTTTGTGGAATGCCTACTGTGTGTGATCAAGGTGCTGGGCCAGAACCATTTTTTAGTTTAAATGCAATTTAAGAGTCATTTGAAATTGTCTTAACAGTGAAGTATTTTTAGTTCCTTGGAAACCTAATAGCAGTTCTCTTTAAATAAATAAGAAATTGGAGCCAATGTGATAAATATGATTAAATGCCAGGGAACAACAATGATAAATTGTTGGCAGCAATCCTTTGATGTTCTCTGAAACAAAGAGACTTGTCAGTATGCCAGTGCTAGGAGTTTCAGTGCAGAGGATACAAAATGAAAAGTATCCTTGATCTTTTCTGTAGATAGTTTCATAGATGATGGCCCTGGGTAAGTTTGGGGTAACTATTTTTCAAACCAAGGAACCCTAAATTGAAAATGAACTGCTTTATGTTCATCATTTCATCATTCTTTTAAAATGTGTCATTCAATCAGTATCAAATACTTGTGTTTGAGAAATATCATAAAATTCCTAAAAGACAAGTTAATATATAATGTCAGGTACTGATAAGTGTTTGAAAAAAGAAAAAAAAAAAACAAAGAGAAGGAGAGAGATTGATGGTGGGAGGTGGGATGCTATTTTAGAAATGCTATACTGACTTCCTAGCTATTGCTCAAATTTGCCAAGCATATCCCCATTGGTTAGAACCTTTCTCGCACTTGCTGTTGCTTCTTCCTGGAGAGCTTTGTTTCCTTCAGATGACTGCTGCAGTTATTTTTTGACTTCACTCAGTTTAAAGTAGTACCTTCTACCGTGCTATTCTTTTTCCTTACTCTACAAATATCCTTTACCATTTGACTTTGGGAATCAAAGAGATTAAAAGAAATTCTTGGGGCACTAGGGTGGTTCAGTCAGTTAAGCATCTGCCTTCGGTTCAGGTCATGATCTCAGGATTTTGGAAATGAACCCCCATGTCAGCCCCTCCACTCAGCAGGAAGTCTGCTTATCCGTCTGTCTCTCTCAAATAAAATCCTAAAAAAAAAAAAAAGAAATTCTTTGATAAATCCTTTGCTATTTGAACTCTTACTACTTGCTCTCAGAAATTCAAAAATTGAAGAGATTTTTAAAATATCTCTTGCTATTATTTGACCTAGATATCTGAATTAGGAACCAAGTAATTTGTATAGCAAAGGATACTTGTTTTCTTCATAGCCCTTTTTACACTCTGATTTGTCTTACTATCTGTTTGTCTGCCTAACGCTAAAATATTAGTTCCACAGTGGCTGGGAAGGGCTGGGACTTTGTTTTGTCCACTGATCTATCCCCATCACCTGGAACAGTGCCTAGTACTTAATCAGTTATCAATAAATATGTGTTGAATATATGTGTTAATAGGTGGATAAATAATTGCTCTTTAGCTATGTTGATCTTCTTTCACTTGCTTACTTTACTAAACTCTTTCCTTTGCAAAAGTTATTTCATTATTTGCTTACTCTGTCTCCTCCTATATTATAAATTCTGTGAGGCTAAGGACCATGGTACCATTTAATTATCAATACCTAGCTCGATGCTTAATATGTAGGAGACACTAAAACATTCTACAAGTGAATGAATGAATGAACAATTAGGAAAAGTGCCTACTAGGAACACCATATCTAATCTAATGGGAATGAGGGGAAGTGAATTTCAAGCTGGATTATGAAGCATGAGGATGAATTAGCAGATGAAGAAGACCAGACAGAATGTTCTAGAGCTTAAGCTCAGACTTTATCCTAAAAGCAATAGAATAATTCTAAACAAAAAAGTGACACTATTAGACTTGTATTTTAGAGGAGACCTTTTCCAGTAGTGTTAGGAACAAATGGGATGGGCAGTGTCAGAGCAGAGATTGGTTGGAAGGCTTTAGTGATAGATGCCTGTGATCTCCATTGGGTTCTCAGCAATGAGAAAAGAGAGAAGTAGATATATGCTTTTTAGAAGGCAAAATAAGTGACCAAGGCTAGTGAGGGTAAGGGAAGTGTTAAAGATGATTCCAAGCTTCCACTTTAGGCAAATGAGAAGATCATAGGGGTATTCGCTGAAACTGTGTACTCAGAGGGAGGAGCCATCCAAGGACTAAAGAGTGTGAGGAACCCTTAAGACCTGTCTAAATTGAGGCTGAGCCTTAAGAACTTGGTAACATAGCTGATATTTTCTAGGTATAGATACTTAGAAAGGTGCCTGGAAAGAAATAATAAAAATATTAATAGTGTTGGAAGTCTAGTTATGTTTCTGAATTTTTCTTCATACATTTCGGTTTTCATTATTAGTGTGTTTTAAGAAGGAAAAATAATAAACTTTAAAAAGTTATATTAGGATCTGCCATAGAAAATGCTGTACCGAAAAACCAAAGAGCACAGAACTGAGGCCTTCCTAGGTATAGGCTATCCCCAACGAAAATAAATTATTGGTCCTGAATAGAAGAAGCCCACTGTGGAATAGGTTCACCTTTGTGTGTGTGTGTGTGTGTGTGTGTGTGTGTGTGTGTTGGAGGGTGGGGCAAGAGAGGAGGGTTCATTTGGAAATTTAACCTTTTCATTCTTAGGTCTGTTAAAGCCAGGAAGTCTCTTACTCATTCGCTTATTCTTAGCCTTCAGCACAATCCCTGACACTTAGTGTAATGGCTTAAGTGAAAGCTGTTACTTTGGATTTGTTATTAATACATTCGTTTTTATTTGTATCACTATTCACTGTAATGTCATACAATGATATTTGTGTCATCTTGGTTTTTAGGTAGATTGGGGTCCACTTGACTATTTAGTTGTTGACACGCCACCAGGAACTGGAGATGTGCAGTTATCCATCTCACAGAATATTCCCATTTCAGGTAATCTTAAACTTTAAACTAATTTGTGCTGTCTTTGGTGTTTTGCTATTCCCATACAGAAAAAGAAACTCTGTGATAGGCAAACATTTTTATGTCTTCAAAACAGTCATTTATAAATTTTTCTTTAGAGATCAGATTCATAAATTGAATTTTTCAAAATATTACCAAAATGACTGTGTTTACAAAAACATAAAGACACTTTGAAAAGGAGGTGATATAAATCTGTATTCTAGAAAAACAATAACAAATATTGTTTAGGTATAACGTGGCTGTTTGGTTCATAGCTGTCCTGCAGTGACAGCATAGTAGCACTCAGCAAATATTTATTGAGCAAATACTGAATATAAATAAATATAAGGAAAGTTTGGCTTTTTTGGTGTATGCAAGTATGGGAAAATTTATATTCAGCTAATTATTTAGTGTTAACCTTAAGAGGGCAATAGCATATTAGCTTACATCAACTATACAATATCTCATTATGATAGTAGCTATCTTGTCTATGGTAGAGAATTTAAATATAAGTAGTTGGCTTTTATGTTGAATCTGTTTCCAAGGATTTTCCTAAATTCCAGTGGAGAAATAATTGTAAATCTCTCTTATACATAAGGGCGTTAGGAAATAATTGAATTTTAGAATGTCATTAGAAATCAGTTATGTATTGGTAATAAATAACCAAGAAATATTACTGACATTTAATCACCAAAAGGTTTAGAATCTAGATTTTTGATAAGTCATACACATTGGTTGGAAATATCAACATAGCATCATTAAAATGAATTTTTTTGAGATTGCCCCAAAGGGCAGTAACATGAATATTTTTGATATTTAAATATATTTGCTACCTTACTGAGTCAGAGACTCTTTCTTTGGTGAAGCAATCTAGACAATATGAGATGGGAGTAAAGTGAAGTGGCACAGGAAAATAGTTGGATACATCTGTTTTGTAATCAGTGTACTAGATAGTCTGTTCTTGGTATTTTTAAGTATTTATGGGACTTATGTATTTCTGAATCTTAGGAATACTTGCTAGATGTTTATTGAATAAAATGTGCTCCTGGCATCTTGAAATGCCTGTTGCCGACTTCCAAAATGTTTATATTATTTATATGGATAATTCATTGATACAGTTGGGCTAAATTATCATGTATTCCCTGAATTGTGATTTGGTACCTTGAAAAGTTTAATTTACTTCACACAGATAAACTGATAGCCGCAAGCAATTTACCTTTGTTTACTCAGATAACAGCCCCTCTATTTGTATAGGATTTATGATTATATCACCCTATTTTTATTTGTACTTAAAACCAACAATATGTAGATTGAGGTTAAGATTTGCTTCTCCTTTGAAGATTTCTTTCTTATATGCTAAAATTTAACCAGTAATATTTCTTTATTCCTTTACTTTGATGAAGAGTCTGCCCTAAATAAATAAGTCATTAATATCATATGGTAATAAAAAGCAGTATTTTTTTGTTGTAGTGATGGTAAAACATGACATAAAGTAATATTGAGTACATGCATATTGTTGTGCAGCCATCACCACAATACAACTCCAGAACTTTTTCATTTTCTCAGACTGAAACTCTGTATCTGTTAAACAGTGACTCTTCATTTCCTCCTTTCCCTAAACTCTGGTAACCACCATTCTTTCAGAAGCAGTATTTTTTATGTTAAGATGAGGAAATGAATGAGAAAAATATATGAGGAAATATATTTTGAAGAATAGGTAAATTTTTATGTATCTACTATTTACTTTATTAATAAAATTTTAAATCAATAAATATTTATGCATATAAAGATAGATGCTAAGCTCTGTAGAGGATCCAAGGATAGTTAAATCACAAATGTTTTCCCTAGACCAGAGTTCTGTACCTTTTTTGATACTCAGAACTTTTTTGAGATTTAATTAATATATGGATTCTCTCCAGGAAGATGTATTTGTATTTACAGAAACACTATTTTAATGTGCATTTTAGGAGATTCACAGTTCTTAGGTTAAAAGCCCCAGCTCTAGAAGATAGAGCCAAGGGGAAGGGCACAGGGAACAAGTGGCTGCTAAAAAAAGAACTACAATTCAGTGTGAAAACCTGCTGTATGAGAGGTCTAATAAACCCCATGATATCAGAGATCACAGGACGAAGAGATCATGGATTTGAGGGGAATTGTAAAACACTTAATAGAGATGAGTTTTTAAAGAATAAATATGAGGGTACCTGGGTAGTTCAGTTGGCTAAGTATCTGGCTCTTAATTTCAGCTCAGGTCATGATCTCAGAGTCGCGAATTGAGCCCCATATTGGGCCTCCATGCTGGGCATGGAGTCTGCTTAAGATTCTCTCTCCTCTCCCTTTGCCTCTCCCTTAAATACTCTCTTTCTGTCTCTTAAAAAAAAAAAAAAATATATATATATATATATATAGCACCATACCTTGTTTGCTTTGCATTTTTTCAGCCTAAGGGGAAGAAATAAAAAAAATGAAACTTTGGGTGTTTATATAATTCTGTTATAGAAACATAACATTTATTTTACTTCCCAAGTCTGATCCATTAAAAAAAATAGAGCCAAGTGCCAGAAAAATGTTTTTGAAAATTCATAAATTTAGTGATTTCTGGACTGTGGAAGTAAAGTTATGATTTATCAGTATTTTCTAAATTTTCTTGAATGAGCATGTATATATTTATAATTTAAAAACTAAATAGAAAGCATTGATTCTTTAAGGACAGATTTCTGTATAAATTGGTACCATGATAATTACCCATTATTAATAAACTGGCATTTAAGGACAGTATCTCATATATTAATTTTTATATTTAATTATCACAGATATTATCCTTATTTTCTTATATCTTTGAAGAGTTAAGCAGCTTTCCCAAGGTCACACTGTTACAGTAGTTCATAGCTGAGGCTTATATCAGTTCTGATTGAGTTTAAAGCCCATGCTTTCGGGGATCTGTGGGTGGCGCAGCGGTTTAGCGCCTGCCTTTGGCCCAGGGCGCGATCCTGAAGACCCGGGATCAAATCCCACGTCGGGCTCCCGGTGCATGGAGCCTGCTTCTCCCTCTGCCTATGTCTCTGCCTCTCTCTCTCTCTCTCTCTCTCTATCATAAATAAATAAAAATTTTTTTTTTAAAAAGCTCATGCTTTCAACCTCTACATAAAGCTATTCTAACACAAAGCCCAACAGCATTTGACTCACTTATTTTCTGAGTTTAGTTCTAATTCACTCAAACTCGTTAGATTGAAATTATTCTGATCTAGATGATTTCTGATAAAAATAAATTTATTCATGAATATGCCTAAATCTGGGACACCTGGGTGGCTCAGTAGTTGAGCGTCAGCCTTTGGCTCAGGGCGTAATCCTGGATTCCCAGGTTCAAATCCCACATTGGGCTCCTTGCATGGAGCCTGCTTCTCCCTCTGCCTGTGTCCCTGCTTCTCTCTCTCTGTGTCTCTCGTGAATAAATAAATAAATAAATTTTTAAAAAATATATGCTTAAACCTGTACACCCCTATATAAGTGTCCAACCAACAGTCTGTGCTAGTGTTTACTATGTTTAGTCTTGTTTCTGTTTTGATTCCTGAGAGATTGCTTTGGGCTTCTTTGACTCATATATTCAAGGGAAGATCTGGAGATACTAGAAGCAGTCTCCTTTGACCTTTAGGAGTAGAACTCCAAATGATTCTTGGAAAGACCATTGTCATCTTTGGGCTAATCATACTGGTCTTGGACAGTTGGCTAGTTTCCAGGTACACTGGCTCCCAATACAGAATTGTAGCTGTCAGTGTTAGTACATTCGTACTCTCAGTTATTATGTCAGTATTAAAATTAGCAGCAATGAAAAGACTAGATTTTCTACACTGAACATCTCTTAATTTTAAACTTAGAAAAAAAATCCAGCAATAAAAGTATCCTACCAAAATGATGTGTGTGTGTGGGGGGGGGGGGGGGGGGGGGATTGTGTGTGCATGGCGTGCCCATGTGTATTATAAAGGCTTAGTTCCTGAGGTTTGGTTTTATTCAGGCCAATGTCATTTTAGTCAGTATTTCTGAAGAAATAAAAATTGAGCTCTCTCCCAGGAAGGGTACTGACCAAGGAGTTGCTGAACTTGCTTGAATCATGGCTTTCATCAATTTATATTATCTGGAACAGCCTATCAGATTCATATCAGCCTTTCTAAGCCTAAATGAATGATCTCTAGTTACGAACCTAATTTTCCTTTCCTCTTAACTTGACTTTAGAACTCTCAAGATATTCTGTTCTACCTTTTCTTATGTCCTATATCCCATAAACCATATAAGCTTTTTAGACTCCCATTTGAGCCCCCCTGTGATTTGACTTCCCTCGCCTTCCCCCTAAACTCCTGCACATAATCTGGAATCCCCTCCTCAAACCCTTAGGTGCTTACTGCCCCCTCCATCTTCCCTTTACTTTCCAAAGTTTCTGTCTTTATATGCATTTCACCCTTACTTAGACTATCTTTTTTCTCTAATCAGTGGGTACCCAAATCCTGCATACCCTTTATTTCAAATGTCTATTTTCTGTCATCTTCCTCAAATCCCTAGTTGAGAATCATTTCTCCTCTTTTGGAATTCACATAGCGTTTCATTCAGACCACTCTTAACAGCACTCCTTATGTTCTCCCTTTACAGCCTGCAAAACTATTTTCTTACCAGACTGTTACTCCCTGGAGGGCTAAGGATTTGTTTAATTCATCCTTGTATTTCTCACAGTGCCAAACTCCATGCCTTCCTGTAACCATTCAGGAAATGTTGAATCAGTGAATGAGTTTTATCTATGTGTCCATATTATCTTCTCAACTAGGATGTAAGTTACATGAATGCAAGAACTTTTTCCTATTTATCATGATATTTCTTAGAGTACCTTGGACAGTGGCTTATGCAATTAATATTGATTGAATAAATAACAAAGCTAGTTGACTAGTTATCACTGTTTATATAAAGAAATTTGTGCCTCCTTGTTTTCTTACCATCTACTAACTCATTCCTGTGATCTCCTCCACCCTAAATGCTTTTGCCCAGGTGTTTTTACTGTATAAGTTTTAAAAAGTATTTATTAAAAACACACATTTTATTTCACTCTCCCTTTGAGGGAAAAATACTTTCATTTTAGGGGTTTATTTATGCTATCCATTTTCCTGTTCTGTATATCATGTCCTTGTGGTTAGATGATACCTTTTAGTATTAACTTTGTTTTGGTGTCTGGGAAATAATGTGCATGTGGACACTTGCTATTTGGTTACATACAGACTCCACCAAGTGATTAGAGAGAATCACTAGCATTGCTCCATTGTAAGACAATAATAAATTTTCTCATTTACTTCTAGGGATGCTACGCAAAGTGCTTAACTCACTCTCTATTTATTCTTACCTGTGGAATACCTGTCTACCCCACAGACTTGTAAGGATCAAATAAAGGATCATGTAAAACCTCTATCTAAATGTATTATATTTTTTTAGAAACTACTTTGAGTTTTTTGGTGAGGTTTTGGTGGTGATATGTCGTCAATTAGAAAGAGCCTTTGTATCAACTTTGCATATATCCAAGGCATGTTGAGAATGAAGTGAAATGCTTTGTATTTGGAAAGGGACCTCCTTTTGGAAAATTTATGGAGGCAGACCTGTATAAACAAAACAATCCTTTTTCTGAATGCTAATTAGCAGCTCTTTGTGTGTGTTACATTTTTTTGTTCCATTAAATGGATGACAAGCTCATAAGAAGAAACTTTAAAGAAAAAAAATCATCCTTTTATATGTGTTAAAAGTGTTGTGTACCAACAATAGTAATAAATATGTTGATAGCAGTATTAGTGGCTAATGATTTAAATTTGAGCATACATGGGCTATTGAATCATTACATGCTACAAATAGCTAGTAGTTGTAGTAATTGCTAGTGGGAAAAGGACAAGATAAAGGATGGGAAATAACCAATTATAGTCTTTGGATTTGCTCTTGTTGAACTTGCCAAGGAACAGAGGCAGAGTTATCAGTGCTGGTTTTATTTTTCTTACTCTTCCCCCCCCCCCCCCCCCCCCCGCCAGTGATACAGTTTGCTGAGTTTTTGCTTGTTGCTTGTTAAGCTTTTAAATTAGTTGTTGCCATATACTGAGTCAGGTAAATCCTGGGATTGACTTCTGGGTTTTTTAAGACATAGCAGTGAGCTCTTGGGAATTTTTGAACACTTATCTGCTCTTCCATAATGGAAGAGGATTAATATTTATTTGAGGAACATTATGGGTACCTTGAATATTTTGAAAATATATGCACTGTGCTGGTATTTGAATTCTAATAGATGTTAGTTAAATTTTTTTCTCTCCTCCTTTGCCTTAACTAAAGTCCTCTGTATGACTATATAGACTATCTGATTTTGACTTTAACTCTTAGAATATGAAGAGTCAGTGCTTTTTCATGAGACTGGAGAATTTTAGTAAGTTATTTGTATTAAGATGCTATATTAGTCAGGGTCCTGGCAGGAAATAGATGACATACCTTAAAAGGAATTAACAGAATGAAGTTAGTGAGGGGGCTGGTAATAGAGAGATGGCAGCATTAAGGAAACCAGCAAGAGAGGGTGAAGTACCTACAAACTAGTGGTGTAGGAAGTTATTACTGTCCCTTCTGCCTAACGGGGCCTGGGAATGAACTGTGGCAGTAGAACCTGGTGACCGCTAGAGCCATATAAAGGGTCTGCCATTTGGGAATGGTGGCCACAGAGGAACTTAGCCAAGGCCAGAATGGTTGCAAGTTAGGGAGTGAGTGGTGTACGAGGTAGGTAATAATCCTGCAGCCTCTTTTTCCTCTCAGAGTCTCATATCCTGCAGGTACTTCCTACTGGCAGATCTCCATTGAAAGCCAGTAAGAAAACTCAGGTGGTTTAGTCCACAGAGATCGGCTACCCAGGCATTGATCAGCATAGAGAGGGGTGGAAAATGAAGCAGAGCTTGGTCGGGGGAAGGAAGTGAAGTGCAGCAAGTGGAAAATAACTAAAACAGCTTCTTTTCTTCTTCTGGTCCTCATTATAATTGTGAATTAGTAACTTGCAGTAGCTGAAATACAAAGCAAAGACCTGTGCCCTCTACAAGTTTGCGAGCTAATACAGATAACAGTAGTAGTACAGTCAAAGTAGTGAAAATCCATACTATCACAAGGCAAAATTGTACTGTCATCAAATTTATGAACAGAAAATTTATTTGTAGATAAGTAATGAAATAAGTACATTTTGTATAGTGTGGAGTAATGGATGGAAGAATTTATTTTGATAGGATAGAGTTATGAAAAAAGTTGCCCTTTGTTAAGTAAAATTGATATAGGAGTGAAACTTGGAAACTATTTTTCTGATAGAAGGGACAAAGATTGAGCAGTTGAGAGGGGAGCCATCATGATCCCTTCTTTGTTTTCTCTCTTTTTCTTTCAGGGAAGGGCAGAAATGGAACAGAAAACAGTCTTAGTGTGGGTCCTGCTTTGATTCCTTTCTCCTAGAGAAGGAGTTACTGTATATGGTAGAGTAGTCAGCTAGATGATATGCTGAATATGGACTCCAAGAGAAGCTACACTAGCAGACTGGTATTACGTTACAAAAATGAGGTGATGCCCTTTCTTCCTGTCTATGACACTTTCTGTCTGGACCCTGTGGTTAGAAGGAAAGCCAGAGGCCTTTTTGCCTCTAATTCATTTAAATGAGTCGAGGTAGGAATTTGAAATTATGCCACTTGAATATTTCAGTCATTGTTTAAAATGAAAAGCATTTATTGCTTGTGAAAGGCATTGGGCCTATTGCTACAGTAACTGAACTCTATTCATTCATCAAAGATACAGGAGGAAAAGCTGTACAATTCCACACTAGTGTTTTCCCCTCCACCAGCAGTTTATTTGGCCTAATCAGTTATCTCTTTTCAGGTAATACTCTTTGATTGCTAATTTGGACAGTAGTTTTGATAGTATGAAAACCTACTGGGTTTTGAAGGATCAGAAGCTTATTGTTGCTATTATTGAATAAGTGAATTACCTTAGGCCATCCTTTGAAATAGTTACCTTGTTATCTGGAATTTTCTCTCTCAAAACAAAAGGAACATAGTGGTTTCACTTAGATAACCTAAATGAAGTCTTTAATTTTTTTTTGAGTAGCTATTTTTTCCCCTTAGAATTGTTTTGAAATTTAAAAGAGTAATTTTTTAAAGATACAGTACTAATCCTTTGGAAAACCATTGATAACTCAAAGAAAAACATTTGGCTATTTTGGATTTTAGTGCTTTGTTTCCCCTACAGTTTTATAGTTTACAATGACCTCAAACTGTAAAGCTAGAAACATTCTGATACTTTAAAGATAGAAGACTTAGGTCATAGCTATTCCTAGTATTCAAAGATACTAAATCTTCATTTATGTTTTCAACTTGCAGAATGGAACTTTGAAGGAGACTGTCAATTTTGGACGACTTCCATATGTACTGTGTTTCTATGCAAAAACTAGGCAGCATTATAATTAACGGCTTTTTGGCAAGAATTGCATTGTGTAGAAAAGAATTATTGTTTTATTTATCAAATTATAAAAATTCTTTTCAGAATAAATTTGTCTTATTATATAAATTGTAGCCAGGTGTTAAAGGCTAGAAACTGTATTCCTCGGTTTTATCACTTAGGGCATTCCTGGTACTCAGTCTGAAACTTCAGTCTTTGTTACATTGGGAATCAAATTATAAAACTAAATATAATATCACTGGTTAATGAACAACAGTATTTTCTAATCCAAATTTTAAAGAAATAAGCTTTTTGGGCTCTTGTATTTGAGTTACTGTATTTTATATGTTGAATTTATAGCAATTAACAAATTGATTATTTGTTTTAATCAATTAACAAGTTTAAAGAAATAGCCTGAGAATTAACAAATTCTGAACTGTGACATGGAAAGACCCAGGATTTTTTTTTTTTAAGACCCAGGATTCTAAAACCTTTTTCAAATGATTCTTATATAATCAGCTTTCAGAATCACTTTGTTTCTACCAACCTATCTGACATTTGAATTCCTTGATCATTTAGCTTATGTTTGAATGGGAAGTAGTTCATTCAGTTTCATTGTTTGAGAATTTCTGGGCACTTATTTCATGATATATGCCTGACAGCTAAAATTCCTTAATGTCTTAAAATTCAGTGACTAGTATAATGGCCAATGGGTAGTCAGATTCATATTAAAAACTACTTTAAATTCATTAAGCACTTGTATGTAGAAAAGTACAAGTCCCACAGTCTGTCATTTAAAAATTTTTGCTCTTGATCATAGATTTTAGAAATTTGATCTGAATCAGAAGTTTAGCTCTGAAGAATGTTTTCACATCTTAAGTATGATAGTATTTGGAAATGTAGTAAACTTTTTCCATATAAAATCTCAGTCTCTATTTCCTAAGACATACCTGGTTAACTAAAGTTAGGGTAGTCAGGGAGTAGTAATTCTTCTCTCTGGAGTTCATATTAGAGAAAGAATATATATAAAAGGAATGTGTTTCATTATTAAACAAAACGGCCTTTGGTGGTGACTCACTGTGAGCCTAGGCAGGTTGAGCTATATATGCATCTAACAGAATTTGAAATGCAAAATATTAAATCTAAGAATACAACATGAACAGACTCTCATAGAAGAGCAAAAGAGCTTTCTTTCTGAGTTGTAGAGACATAGGTATACTACAAGTAGGCTCCCCAAGGTGTTTACTGATCAACATTAAAGATGGAATCAAGACTGCAAAGAAGCAAGTATTTTAACTTTACTGGAAACATCAGAGGTGAGAGGAGGAAGAGAATAAGAGAGCAAGCAAGCATGAGTGAAGAATATGAGCTATTTGTTTCCAGCTCAAGCTCTTTAAAATCTCTGAAAGTCTCACTTGTCCTGAGTGGTTCCTTGGTAACCAGCCGTCTGGATAGCCCTGGTGAATTCTTTATCAGCATCATTAAGGTGAAGTGATTAGAAGCCCATTACCTGTTAACTCCATTATTGAAGAGCCAGTCTTTGTCCCTAAGTAGCAGATACACATCTAGATTCCTTTGACAAACTTGAATTCTCATTAAAGTTCCAGAGTACACACTCTTTCTCTCACTAGTGAATTTGAAATACTGTGGTTTCCACTAATTATTGTGTTTGTATAATTTTTGTTAGCCATTGACAAATTTCCTGTACCGTAATTCATTTCTAAAGTGAAAATAATGATTGATCTTTAAATTAATAAACATATCCCTTTTGTGACTATAGTCAGTTCTCTGTTGGAATGGTGCAAAGAGTCCAAAACTATGACTCATGTAAGAATTATTTATATTTTCTGTTGAAACACAGTCTGAGGGTACATTTGAGATAGATTTACCTTTTAAAATATTTAGTTTTACTTAGTCATATACTAATATTAGTGGACATTCCTTCATCTTATAGCAAATAATTTTTATAATTAAGGAAATTTCAGGGCTACAGAGGAGAAAGACAGGAAGAACTAAAAAATACCAAAACCAATCTATATTGTATAGTTAATAAACAATGATACATTTGGTATTTATTTATGTTAAGCTAGCAGAAGTTGAATGATTATTTTACTGCAAGTCTCTTTAAATCTAGGAGAATCAGCAGCACTTTTTATTAGAGTACTATGAACATTAAGAAGAGCAGTTAATTTGAGGCACGTGGGTGGCTCAGTTGGATAAGCATCCAACTCTTGATTTCATGAGTTGATTTCAGCCCAGGTCATGAGTTCAAGCCCCACACTGAGCTCTGTACTGGGCATGGAGCCTACTTTTTAAAAAGAGAAAATAGCAGTTAATTTGTTCTTTTAAGTCTTAGTTGACTTTACATTGATGTACTCAAGAGTTGTAAGGTATGGAGTTACTCATCTAGATATAATTATGAGCAGTTTTTGTTGCACATAGTAGTTTCCTACACTGAAATTCTCAATCAGGCATGGGAATTAGTTCCAATTTATGCCCTGAGATGCACAATGGCATAGTTGAGTAGTTCCACACTGGTGTAATTATGATCAGCCTAACATCTGGAATAATCAGTTTTAAATGTTTAACTACTCTGAACTCTGAACCAAATTCATATATGCAGTTATAGAACTTATTTTTAATAGTCAAGAGAATTAGCAATTAAAACAATACTCTAAATAAGTATTGTTTAGAATGTTTACATATTTGCCAGAATCTGCCAGATAATATTTTAGTAAATCTCCATTGATAAAAAGCCTTTTAAAAAGATTACAACTTGGAAAATAACGTTTAAAAATATTGTTTAATTGTTTGGACTTGGGCATTTATTTTCTATCAAATTATCCCTGGAATTCTTGAGATACTATTCTTTTATAATACTATGTTTTACCCCTAGAAAATATTCTTATTTATTGCAAATTGAAAATTCTCTTTGTCGCACTAGCATTCTTTGTGATCAGTAGAGGGAGCACAAGTTTCCGAACTAACCCTCCATCAGAAAACTAAAGTGACATCATCAGTGATGGTATTAAAGGGGAAAAATTTGAGTTAGTTTATATTTATTCATGCCCTGATAAAAATGAAAATTTATTAGGTAGATAGCCAAAAATAATAAAGATAAATGTAATAGCAGATTTGGAAACTATGTTTTAAGAAAAGAGATACAGTAACAAGAAAAAGCTTGATATAATTCTTTTAAAATTTAAAACTCTAGATTATAATGTATAGATTGATTAATAATGATTTAATTTTAATGGAGGTTTTGTTTTATTTCTTTATACATGCTAAAGGTCATTGTAGGGCTGTCTCAAATGGTTACTTATTTGATGTATTAAAATTTGGTATGACAAAAGAAGTAGTGATTTCTGTGTGGGCTAGTTATGTTTTTGTATTCTTTAAAGAAGGCTAGAAAATTTTTCTCAGAATAGTCCTAAAGACTGATTACATTGTGATTAAGAATTTAATTATTTAAGAACATGTACTTCAGCAAAAGAACTCTTACACGAAAAAATCTTTTTAAAAAAATATTTTATGTATTTGAGAGTGAGAGAGAGAGAGCACCCATGTGCAAGCATGAGGGGTGATAGGTGGAAGGGAGAGGGAGAAGCAGGCTCCCCACTGAGCAGAGAGTCTGATGGGGTTCTATCCCAGAACCCCAGGATCATGACCTGAGCCAAAGGCTGACACTTAACCATCTGAGCCACCCCAGGCTACTCCCCAAAAATCTTTTATAAATGTGGCTGGTAGTTCTAATGGGATGTTTACATTTTGTAAGCATTTGATGATAGAAAATGATCAGTGTCCTTGTCAAAAAGTTGTTATTAATTGATTTATGAATGATGCTATTTAGATTACAAAGAAACTCAGATGATATAGATGCTTACTTGTGATACTATGTTAGGGTTAAGTACAGCAAAAACCAAGGTACTTCAGCCTTCTCTCTAGGGTCTTATAGCTATCAAAATAATATTGCCAAACATTTTTGTAACATTTATACATTTTTTTAATGGAACATCTCTTTGAGTTAAATAGGAACAATGGATATTGGTGCATTTAACAGAAGAGTTCTGTATAATACATCTTGAGATGTATTGAGATTTAGTGAGCTATTCAAGGTTACATAGTTACAAAAACATAGTAAACATAGCCAGAATTCAGAGCTCTTAACTGCTAGTTCAAGGAGTTACCAACTAAGAACTCATGTAACAGTAGTCCAGGATAGATGATTTGAAAATATAAGAAATTGTTATTTTTTGTTAAGTGCCTATTTTGTGTGTGACATTGTGTCTGTTTTATTTGAGTAACAAATGAGGAAAATCATAACTGCCCATGAAATTATATCATATAGTGGTAATACAAATAGTAAACAAAGGCTATTTAAAATAATAAAATGATTGTATCATGTGAAAGCTGAAAGTGCTTTTTAGGGCTAATGCAATAGAAAACCCCCTGTATACTGTTATATAATTAAGAGAGAATTTGGTAGAATAGCCAAGGAGGTTTTATTTACATGTGAAGAGAGTGGCTCTGAGATTGAACAGTCATTATTCTTAGAGTAGGGTAGCATTTCACATTCACTTAAATAGGTTTACTGAGTAGTCAGGATGAACAGGAGTGGTTTTGGAAACTATAGTTTAGAAGCAGTGCTAAAGCATATAATCTGAGCTAGCTGAGACCTTGGAGACTATCTAGTCTTTGCATTAACTTTGTAGCTAAGGAAACTGAGACCTAGAGTGATTCTGAGTTACTTGCTGGAGGTCAATCACACAGCTAGATGGGCACAGAACTGGAATCCGATTCCTTCCAAATGCCTAGATATGAAAAAGCAGTGAAATAGATTGATAACAGAACCTAGAAGGTGGCAAATTGTGGATGTATATTAGCTCTGTGGAGTAGAATCGAGTATAATTTTTTTCAAAGATGTGATTTCCATCAATCTTTGAAAGACAGGAAAGTAAACAGTCAACTAGTTTTTGGTTCCTTGGGCAGAGCAAATAGAAATAGAAGGTTGTGGTGACCCGTGAAACAGTTTGAAAAGTAGGGTGAGCTGCCTGGTGGTACATATAAAAGTGACTTTTCCAGCAACTTCTAAGACATGTTATTAATAGCAGTAATAAAATAATGTGATAATATGAGCAACAACAACATCAGCTACCTTTTACTGAATGTTTACCCTGTGTCTAGGCATCATGTCAAGCACCTTACATACATTAGTTTCATTTAATTGTTTCTGAGATTTAGTTTCCTCATCTATAAAGTGGCATAGTAACAGCAACCTCAGAGAGATTATTGCCCTAGTAACATAGGAAGTTGGCTATGGAATGAAAATTTGATTTCTGATTCTGTTGGAATTCTAAAGCTAGTGTTTCTCAAACTTGAGTAATGAATAGGCCCTCCTTCTAAAGGAAAAATAATCTGCCCCATACCCCATATTGACTTACTCTTATTATAAGACTACTTAGCTAGGTGTAAATATAAATTCCTTAAACTTATAGGTCTTATGTAATTTTTTAAAAACTAAAAATTTTAGAGGAAATACAAGCAAAACTTAAAAAAATCAATACAATTCAAATTAATGATATTAATTTAATGTGAAAGATGAAGTGTTTTTTTGCTGAAATGAAAATATTGATTGCAAGATGAATTTGTAGCTAGCTCCTATGGCACAGGTTCTTTTAAATTTGGCATGCCTATATTGCCATGTGCTTTGTGATGACTTGGTTTCCCTGCCACTTGTCTTTATTTGGACTGCTTCAAAATGCCCCTTCAGCTATACTTTGTAGTATCATTTGACCTTCATTTGGAGCAGTCCATTATTTATTGTTGATCCTACATCTGTTTCCATTAGTTGTGATGAAATACTACCTTTTAGTGCCAGTTTAATAGTTTGGAGCTCTGAAATGTCATGTCAGTGTATATTTAGCTAGAAGATGATGGTTATCTAGGTAATGTAGGATAGGTTTATATTAATTATTTTTCAGGTTATCTAGAAAAACCCACAAAATTTAGGAAATCACAAACTGCAGATCATAACCAGCCCTCTGATATTTCCATTTAAAAATTTACACTGCACTTTCTCTCAAAATGCTATATCATAGGACCATCTGGTTTCTGCAGGGTCATAGTGGAGACCCAGGAAAGCATCTATCTTCACCTACCTTTGTTGCTGCCTTCATTTAGGCCACCACTATTTTCTATCTCAGTTTCTACCACAGCCTCTAGTTTTACCCCCACCAAACTGTACTTTATGGTGCATTCTGTACTAGTGAGTTTCTATAATATAGATTTTTAGGACTCAGCTCAGGAATCACACCTTTCTGAAACCTTTCCCCTATTGTTTCTCCTTGTCTCCTGCTTTTTCACTCCATCCATTATCACCTTCACCATTCTGACCCCTAAAATGAGTTAGTTATCTTTCCTTTATTTCTCCTTTTTAATTCCATAATATTGAAGAGGCATACTTCTGTTACAATGCTTAGCACATTGTGTTGTAATCTTTAATTTTTTTTGGATTTTCCAAGTAGATTATTAGCTTCTTGAAAGCAGAGCTTACCTTGTGCATCTTCTAACTAGCACATTATCTGAATAGGAAGAAAGTCTTGATGACATAGCTGTGATCTTGAATCATTGGTCAGTCAGTTGTTATTTTAGAAGTGAGGAGTCAAAAATAGACAAGAACAAAGTAGACATTTCCTCATCTTTCCCATTCATGTATGTAAAATTTGTACAAATGACCTAAATAGTTAATGTAGTAGTAGGCTCTTTTAGCATGTAAGCAATATAATTTTGGAAGTAATCTTTCCATAAAGAATTAAATGATGGTGTCATTTCTATTGGTTAGGTGCTGTGATCGTCTCTACGCCCCAGGACATTGCATTGGTGGACGCACATAAGGGTGCTGAGATGTTTCGGAAAGTCCATGTGCCTGTAAGCATTTACAGCTTCATTGTTACAATATAGAACACTCTAACTGAAGAAGCAAGTCATGGAGAAATACAGTCCAAATCTTAATTTATTTCTGTGCAGAAACCTATATGAAAACACTACTTCATCTTTATGGTTACTTTAACAACACACATATAGGTGCTAATGTGTATATGTTATATTAATCAAGAAAAATTCTAACTGCATTAAAATATTTTTTTAAAGAATTCTAAAACATCAGGTATGAGTTCTATGACCAAGTACTATCTCTCCAAATACTTGGAGATATTACCAACAGAAAACCCCCCAATGAGTGTTTAGGTGGAGGTACTAAAATAGAGCACTGATAGGAAGACAAGGTGAAAAAGATGACTTTTTCCCTCTGTCTCCAATTTAAGTCATTTGTAGCTCACCATCTTCTAAAAAGTATCTAAGGATTTTCTACACCATATGACGAAATAAAATAAATCTAAAATGTAGTAATATTAAGAAAAAGGATAATTAAAATCAGAATGAGAAGCAAATCTGTAAACAAACTACATGCCATTAAGGAACTTAAATAGATGCTAGAAGTAATCCATGAATTTTTTAGCAATCACATAGAGCCTTTATAAAACTGTCCATTTCCATGAGATTAGAAAGAACATGATATTCAAGAGAAGGAGAACTGAGACCAGAGAGGCATAAATCTCCCCTAGGTTCTTAGAAAAGACTGTTTATATAAATGAACACACTGATTGACTTTTTTTAAAACTATAAGTAGAGGGTTCATCCTCCTAGCCTGCATCAGCAAAAGCAAGCGGACTTATGCCAGAGTACAGTTTAGAACAAGCATTTTTGTACAAAGCCAATGTGATGCCTCCATCCATATGATTATCTAGTGGCTTTGCTTAATTCAGGGATAGATTTTAGAGTTTATAGAGCAGAGTTTTTTAGGCTTCAGCCCATAAATTAGCTTCAGGAATCTCATGATTCTTTCTGCTTCCACCCCTCCCCCACTCCCAAATCATATGTTCACTTGAGTTTGTTTTAATATGGAGAGAATTCATAACTTTCATTGAATTCTTCAATGAAACTAACACAGTATAAGATCCAGTGATGTACTAGCATGAATGGGCTCTTTCACAAATATTTTTCTCCCAGGGGAGCACATCTGAAAAGTATAAAATAATAGAGTAGTGGAGTTGAGATGATCCTCTTTGACAAGTACCTCTTCTCCCTTGCCAGTTAATGCAGAACTGTATGCATTAACAAGCTGTGGAGCTCTGGACTGGGTCCAGATTGTCTTAGGAAAATTGAGGAGCCTAATAAGGATGATCTGAGGGTATTCCCACAATCAGAAATATTTAAGGCCTATCTTTATATATGGATAAATGAATGATAAAACCCCCATGGTATTATATGTTGTGAATTTTAGCTTGGAAAATTTTGAAAGCAGTGGTAATCAAGTGCACACCTCAGAAAAATGTCTCATTAAAGCACATAGTTTGCAGGACGCCTGGGTAGCTCAGTCAGTTCAGCTCAGGTCATGATCCTAGAGTCTGGAGATTGAGCCCCACATCGGACTCCCTGCTCAGCAGGGAGTCTGCTTCTCTCTCTGTCTCTCCCTCCTGCTTGTGTTCACTCTCTCACTCGCTCACTCACTCTCTCTCAAATAAGTAAATAAATAAAATTAAATAAATAAAATCTTCAAAGCACATAGTTTGAGCAATTATGGCCTCCAAAATAAACTAGGTACAAGTAATACTTACCCACCCAAATAACTAAGTAAGAATACTTACATGGGATTTTAAAATATAAATCAGCAAAAAAGTAAGAGAGACGTCTATCTACCAAAAATTATGAGAGCAAGTAATATATAATCCTTCTTTCTAGCAGAAATTAGGTGACAGAGCCAGTGGTCTGTTCCTGCCACTTCAAAGTTAATCGTCATCCTATCAGTATACAAACAAGTGAATGCTTAAGTTCTCATTCTGTAAGATGAGGGTAAGAGGTATATGTCCAGTTTACTTTAAAGTATCATGAAATTATTGAGGAAAAGTTTTTTAAAAAGCAGAAACCAACATTTTTTTATTTCCCATTCTGTAAATTATCATTTTGCTCACCAAGAGACTATTTTAACGAATGCTGTCACTTGATGTGACTATGGCTATGGGGCGGGTTTTACATGCACTTTGCTAGTTGGGGGTCTAATGACCATAGATGGCAAATTCAGCCATGCACCTTTTTAGTCTCTAGGTTATTTTCATTTACCTGCAGCACCTGATAGGTACTGCCATCTAAGTAAAGAGGCAATCTTATAATTGTTCTGACAGATTTTTCTCTACACTTTAGGACAAAGGGACAAAAGGTGAGACAGAGACTCCTATGGAATATAACAGTGGGAAAGAGGGATGGTCACTAGGTGGGTGCCACTGAAAATGAAAGTTGAAGATACCAGCAAGGAAATACAGTGAGGAAATATTTCAAGTGAAGGATCTTGGGCTGCATAAAGCTCATAGACTAGTGCAAGATTAGTTTTGGAATGAAAGAGCTGTTTGTGATCCAGAAAGTTAATGTTGAAGTTTAAGTTTGCACCAGAATGTGATTGGTCATGGGTGTGTGGGGCTGAAGTGGAATAGAAGTAAAAGTCATTGGAAATGCATAATCCCTCCAAATTCGTTCTTTTGACATCATCCTGTATCCTTATTATAACCCTCTTTTTTTCACTCCTATGTTTCAATTATTTGCTCTCTAAACAGCAAAAATTTTTAAAGGAGGTAGAATATCTTAATCATCTCTTAAGCCTGCAGAACAAGATCGGTGCTCAGTAATCTTTGCAAGTGAATGAGAGAACTTTCCAACAATGAGCTCTAGAAACAAGTGGACAGCCATGGTACAGCTAGCTACATTGTAAAGGGAATCCTGGCTATAAGTAGGATGTGGATTTGATGACCTCTGAGATCCTTCTGACACTTAAGAGCCTTGGAATCTAAGTGAAGGCAAAGCATTTGAAATTAGAAAGTGTTCCATAAATGCAAAGGAGTAATTTATGCTTTGTTGATGCCATTTATATTTCATTTTTTTCCTAGTTTTTAGTCTTGCTTTCTGTTTTTTCCCCTTTTGAAGTGCATTAGTTCCCATGGAAACAATGATGTCATTGGAATTCATTGGTATGGACAGAGTTTAGTAATATCTACAAGAATATTTTGAAGTTAATTTAAATGGTTTCCTAAAATTCAAGGCTTGTGGGACCTGGGTGGCTCAGTCGGTTAAATGTCTTGCCTTCTGCTCAGGTCAAGATCCGGGTGTCCCGGAATCAGACCTCCTCATCCATCATCAGGCTTCCTGCTCATCCAGGGAGCCTTCTTCTCCCTCGGCCCTTCTCCCTGCTCATGCACTCTCTCTCACTCACTTTCTCTCTCTCAAATAAATAAATAAAATCTAAATAAATAAGTAAATAAATAAATAAAACTTAAGGCATGGTTAGGGGAAGGAGAAGAAGAGATGAACTATTAAATTCTTTGTTCTCTGCCTGAAATCATATCAGCTCTGCCAAATCCTTGATTATCTCAGTGTTTACAGACTGTTTTTTTTTAAATAATAATTTTTTTTCAATCTTACACATTTTGAACTTGAGTACTTTTTGCATTGTCACTCTTAACCATTTTTATTGCTTCTTCTTCAAAGGAGGCCCAGGCACCTCAACTTGGAGTCCTTCTACCATTTGAACTTAGAGTTTCAGGGATTTCACTATCCAGCCCCAACTTCTTGGGCAATCTCCTTCTCAGTTCCTGAAAAGTGTATTAAAGTATATTTCCCCTCTTACAGCATCTATACATAGGGATCCATTAGTTAATTTTAATTCAATAAGTAGTTAATTTTACAAATATATATTTACTCCTATTGAGTGCCTTCCATAAGCAAAGTACTGTGATAAGTTTCTCTTATTAATTAGAAGAAAAAAAAAGAAGGATAAAGGTTTTTGTTTTTGTTTTTGTTTTGCCAAATACCTTATCATCCTATAGACTGGCTCCATTATGGTCAAGGGGCCCTGATTTCTGAAGAACATGAGGACGCTTTCTTCTTTGTGCTAGTAAGTAGGGCTGTCATGGAAAAGTCATGATTTTTTTCACATCCCTGTTATTTTGTATATATAGTCCCTTTTCTGATAAACCATCATTAGCTTGGGAACTCATATTCACATTTCAAATCCCTGCTCAGCATTACTTTTTCTAGGAAGCTTTTATCAGACTCCCGGAAAAGGTTAATCTTTCTCTGAACTACTTGAACATATGTCTGGCTTGGCCCTTATCCCACTATAGTTTACCTGTCAGTCTCCACAGAAGAAGAATCCTGGAGGGTAAGAAAACATGCTTTAAATATTCTTAAATGCTCAGTTACCTGGTATATAGCAGGCATATAAGTACCTATTATATAGACATTTGACCTGGTATATAATGGCAGCCACAATCTGCTGTTGTCTTTATCCCCAGCTCATAGGCCACTCTGCCTTGCATTCTCTCTGCCACAGTGAAACTGGTCATGTTCCACTTATTTTAGACTTCCACAGAATTTCTTTCTTCATGGCCTTGAGCATGCTGTTTCTCCACATGAGATCCCTTTACCTTCATTTTTCACTTGGTAGCTCCTTTTTATCCTTTGGTACTTAGATTGAGTGATTGTTTCTCTGGGAGACTGCCCTGTCCCTGTTAACTAGGTGAGCTTGTTCTGGTGCATAATCAAGTAAGACTCTAATTCCCCTTTTGTAGCTGTTTTCATATTTGTCAGTACTTTTCACATTTGTGCATGCCATGCTATAAGCTTTGAGTGAAGGGACCCCTTACCTCCCTCTGTGCCAAGAACATACAGCTGCTCACTAAATAAATACAGAATGAATGAATGGAGTAGGATTTCCATAGGCATATCCAGAGACTTGAGTAGGGACAGAATTTAGTCTAAAAAGAATCAGGAAATCACAAGTTGTGTTCAGGGTTGTTCAGTTTGTCTATAGTTGAAGTAATATGCTTTGGCGTAGCTCTGCTAGGCCCAGATTTGGTAGAGTTTTAACCACTGAGCTAAGGATTTGGACTTTCTTCTTGAGATTTAGAGGAGTCCATAAATAATGTTGGTTGAGAAATAGACTTAATTAGAATGGAGCTTTAAAAATATTTAATTTGGTGGAAATTAATAGAAAGGGCAGGAGCCGGGAGAGTGAAAACATTAAGGAAGCATTTGCAATGCTCAGAGTTATTCACACTGCAGGTTGTGACCCACCAATGAGTCATGAAACCAATACAGTGAGCAATGAAACCCTGTAAACAATACAGGGTAAATTACTCTCAGGAAGACAAAGTATTGCTTTATAAAGATTTGGTCTCAGTTATACATACATAAAGGGGGCTTTTGTGTTGGATCAAGATTTAAAATATTTCTCTTATGGTAAGACAGTTTTAATAATTTGGAATAACACTGGTGTAGGTGATAGGGAATAGGGATCTGACAGCATTGAAAATGGAAAAGGAAATAAATATAGTTGACATTTTGAAGGAAGAATTGACAGGCTTGGCAATTGATTACATAGGGTAGGGGTGGTTAGAAAAAAAATGACAAAAATCTAAGGGATTTCGAGAGTTAGGCTGCCATTGATAAATCTACCAGGTGCTAGTTTTTTGCTCAGGTTGACAATGAGTAGAAATAAGAGGTTAGATCCTCAATCACAAATCCCTGCCATTCTCTATGAGGATTATGATTTAAAACTGTTTGGCAAGGAAGAGACTGGTAGAGAAAATGATTTTGTGTTGGCCTTTTTAGTACTATTCACATCACATGATGTATGTGACCATCTCCTCACAGAAACAGATTTATTAATCTGTATATTTGTAGCCTTTTTTTTTTAGATTTTATTTATTTATTCATAGAAACACAGAGAGAGAATGAGAGGCAGAAACACAGGCAGAGGGAGAAGCAGGCTCCATGCAGAGAGCCTGATGTGGACTCGATCCAGGGTTTCCAGGATCACGCCCCAGGCTGCAGGCGGCACTAAACCGCTGCGCCACCAGGGCTGCCCTATTTGTAGCCTTTTATACCCAGATTCATCTTTTTAGCACTGAGAGAGCTATATTCTTTAGTAAGTATATAACCTCTCTTATGGTTGCAAATTAAATTACTTCAGAAATTTTATAATAATTTTTTAAGCAATAGGGTGCTACTGGCACAAGCATTCTTACGTAGTGGTGAAGAGAGTAAGTTCAGGAGTCTGAAGGCTAGAGTTCAAATCCTAGCTCTGTCACTTGGTAGCTGTATAACCTAAGCAAGTTACTTAATTCATAAGGTAGAAATTACATTGCTGTTTCCCTCATATGGTTGAGGTGAGAAATAAATGAGATAATGCCCACAAAGGGCTTAGTAGCACAGTGTTTGGCACAAACTGAATAACCAATAATGTCAATGTAATTAATGTTGCTTATTATAAACTTTTAGAATATTGTGAAACAGATAAATTTATAATTTATAGATATTTATGTATTTGGCCTACATATTTTGACTAGTCCATATTTGCTAAAAAGAATTTTAACAAGAGGAGCACCTGGATGGCTCAGTGGTTGAGCATCTGCCTTTTGCTCTGGTCATGATCCTGGGATCCTGGGATTGAGTCCCATATTGGGCTCCCTGCATGGGGCCTGCTTCTCCCTCTGCCTGTGTCTCTGCCTCTCTCTCTGTTTCTCTCATGAATAAATAAATAAAATCTTAAAAAAAAAGAATTTTAACAAGAAATTGTTAAAAATGTAGATGAATATTGTGAGATTTCCTTGAGTACTTTACTTGAGCCTAAACCATTCTCTTAATATAGATTAAATTGCTAAGTATATAGAATCTAAAATTATATAAAATATGCATTATTTAATATAGTTAATTGCTGTCACAAGTAAATCTCAAAATACATAATGATGTAAATGGAATAGCAGTTTATTTCTTGCTCATGTAATAGTATTCATAGATGAACAAGTGAGCAGGGTGATCTTCCAGGAAGTTACTTAGGCCACTGTAGTCTCTGCCATATTCACATGTGAGTATCAGCCCACCTTTGGGGCCATCCTCATTTGAGCCAGCCAGAAGGAAAAACACAGCACAGAGGCATGCATGTGGAGATTTTTATGAACCAAACATACATACATCTCTGTTCACACTTCACCTAAACTCAGTTGTATGGTCATATGTCACATTTCTCAAGGAGCCCAAGAAATGTAGGTTAGCTATGTGCCAAGGAAGATGAGACCGTGGACTTAGGTCAACAGCTGCATGTCTGCTACAGCTGATCTGGAAACAAAAGTATAGATTAAAGCCTAATGCTAGTCACTGAACTTACTTTTTTTTTTTTTTTCTGTGTAAATAATTCTGAAAATTCTGTAACTGTTTTAGCCTTGCAAGTATTTTAAAAAAGGAAATAGGAATCTTGTTCTTCCTGTGGTTTACTTTTCCTGCTGGTTAAAAACAAAAAAAGTAAAAGAAAAAGATACTACTGTTGTGTGGAGCTTTTAAATATTTATTTATAAAGGGTTAATCATTATATTTTCTTCTAAGAAAAGTTAGGTGATCTTAGAACCTAAAATAGAGGATTCTTATCAATGTTTTCTTTCCATGTTCCATTGCTTTTCATTTTCATTGTCACAGACTGTAATGTTCTGAGCAATGAGCATCAGAGTTGTGGTTTATTATTTTTCTGACAGAGTAGCCATTTATTGTAGTTTAGTTAACCATTTTGACTCAGAGTTCCCTATCTTCACCCCTGAATGTCTTCAAAACCCAAGTATTCATGATACCTGTCTTAGAGCTGTTTTAGCATCTGTCTGGTTTGTCTCTTAGACCCCAAAAGTCCTACTATATGTAATACGTCAAGCTGACCTACCTTAAAAAACAATTTAGAAAAAGATGATCTTACATGAAAATTGAGGCAAGTGACATATTTATTTTCTCCTTTCTTCCTTGAGCATAGTTTTTCCTCTGTGATTATCAACCAGTCTCATTTGGTTCTCTGGGAAGTTTCATACCTTTGATGTATTTGAAGAATCTTTCATTTTTGGCTATAGAGGCCTTATGAAGTCCTGTTTGAATTCTTTCTAGGAACACACTAATTAGTTTGCCCATGACATCACATGTGGCTTCCTACTTCACAATTGGTTAGCTTTTCCACTTTTAGAAAAGTGGCTTTTCTTTATAAAACTGAGTAGCATGCTGCATCTTGGCCATAATTACATCTCAGAGACCAATTTGTATGCTCAGGTGTGTCTTTCCTTGGAATCTCTCATAAGTCTATGAATGCTTTTAACTAGAATGCAGTTCTATTTACATGAATTACATGCGATTTACATGAATTAAAGTAATATAACCCTAACAACTCTGTGGGATAGATAACATTGTTTTTCTCATTTTACAGATGAGGAAACTGTAGTATAGAGATTAAATAACTCACATAAGGTCACCTATCTGTTTAGTGGGCATCTGGGCTCCTATCCCAAGCAGTTTGCTTTCCAGAGCCTACATTTTAACTGCTGTTTCTGTAGATTATCCAAAACTGAGTAGTCCAGAATTTAGTAATGTGAACACAGTAGAATATACCACATGGTGATAATTTTTAGGGAACAAGAGGAGTCTCCATTAAATTTGCTTACCGTTGGGGTTCTGATTGTCCAGGTGGGCAAGTGAAACAGGAAATGGGTGTATTGAAAAATGAGGAGTTAAGGGGCCATAGGTTCAGGTGTAGTCAAGAGAAGTATAATGAAGTGTTTTGGGGAAGTGGAGCTCCATAACCAGGGGAAGGAAGTGAAGTCTAAAGCCTTGATTGCTGCAGTTAGTGTGAAGATGGTTCAAATTAGGCCTTCCCTTATAACTGTGCTCTTAATTACTATGCTAAACCCCTCTACTAACCCATATTGACTCACTGTTTCGGGCCACCTAATTCCCATGAACAAAATCCTTGAGTCCTTTTACTTGTCATCTTGTTTAGTGACTTCCACATACAAACCAGTGACCTAGCCAGTTTGAATTGTGGCTATGTTTTATACTAACTGCGATCTTGAGCAAATAATATAGCTTCAGTGTTTTGTGAACCATCTCAAAGGTCATTAGGGCAGTTAAATAAGATTATATATACTGTACTTAGCATAGATAGACCTTAGCACCAAGTACTGTAAAGGGTGGCTCTGAATGTTATTGTTTTAGTGGTAGATTTTAGGGGTCATAATTATGAAATCATCATTCGTTGTAAACCGTCATTTCAGGATTCAAGACATAAAGAAGTGAAGCTGCACCTCATGGACCCACAGCTGTTTAGTTGGTCCCTGAGAGGAATATGAACGCAGGTTTCCCCATTCATTGTTTTTTTTCCATGCCAGACTACTTCTTCTGAAAGAGAAAACAGAAACACCCATCTCAGTTTTAAAAATTACAATATTTGGGGGCACCTGGCTTGCAGTCAATTTACGCATCTGACTCTTGATTTCAGCTCAGGTGGTGATTCAGTCATGGCATCCAGCTCCACCTTAGACTCCACAGTGCATAGTGTGCTTCGGACTTTTCTCACTCTCTCCCTCTGTCCCTTCCCGCTGCACTCACTTACACTTGCACATGCTCTCTAAAATAAATGAAAATAAATCTTTAAAAAAATTATAGTATTTGGACACTTGCTTCAAGGAATATACTGGAAACGGGTTCAAGGCTAATGGAGAACTGAATAACATTTAAGAATCTAATCTATTTCTGTTATTATTCATTTTCTATTTAACAATTTCTCCTCATTTTTTTCTTAAATCATAGTTTTAGTCCTTGTGACAAATTCCAACCAACAAGAATTTAACCTTGAGAAATTGAATTATATAGTAATCTGAAAATCTTGCTTGTTACTTACCTGAATCTGGATTTAAATGCCAAGAAGAAATTAAAATTGGGGCCTTTTGAGCTTGCATAATTCAATTCAGTTGGACACAAAAATCCAATATTTCAGAGCAATGTTGATATTTCAAGAGAGTCAATTTTTTTAAAGTTAATAAAAGAAGTACCTTTCTGAGCCAATGATGGATTGGAATAACGTAAAAATAACATGTAAAAGGTTTGTGGTGGCTGATGTTAAGTAGGCATTTGGCATTTACATTCTTTGAGTAAAATAGCTGAAGTAAAAAGAGATAAGGATCTTTTTTTTTGAGATAAGGATCTTATACATGTTTTCCTCTTTAAAAAATTTTTTTTAGTTTCGTTGAAACAAAAAAGGATCTTATATTTTGATGAGACATTAAAAAATGATTGAGCATGCTTACAGCTGCATCTCAATAGTATTATGTAAATTAGGCTCTGGCAAAGCATCTGTTTTCTAATGTTTCTACTATCAAAGATATACAAAATAGCTCTATAATAAACAAACAGCTTAACAACACATAAAGTATTCACACAGCATAAAACATTTGGGAGGGGACATGTGGACATGGTCACGTGGACATGAACTCTTTCATATTTAAGAAAATTTTTATGAATAAAACTGCCATATGGATATTCTGATGTTAGTTCTTATTATTGGCTCCTATTCAAAACTCATTGATTACAGAACACTTTTAAAACTATAGTATTGATTATAGAACTCTTTTAAAAACTAGTATAGTGTTTTCTAATCTTTTTAATACTCAAGGTTCTCTTCTAAACTTTCTTCCAGCTAACCCTATGGTTTGAAAAAGTTGTCTGACACATACTCTGCATAATTTAATAATGTGTTTTCTTTTCTAATTAATCAAATAAATATATGTATGTTAATCACACTCAGTTGATATTTCAACTAAAAGCAGAGACTTGACAGTTTATCTTTCCTATATAGTCTTGAAGGTAAATGTTTCTTCAATTTTTAAAAGTACTCATAAATCACTGGCCCTCATAAATGTTTTTGTGCATCTTTAGGACCTTGAAACAGCATTAAATAAGGCAATCACCAAAATTAGTTCTATAGTCACACTTCAATTGTCTACAAAGTGCTGTCTAATAGAAAGGAAATGCAATTCACAAACTGATTTAAAAATTTTTAGGGATGCCTGAGTGGCTCAGCAGTTGAGCACCTGCCCCTGGCTCAGGGCGTGATCCATGGTCTCCCTGCCTTGAGCTTGCTTCTCCCTCTGCCTATGTCTCTGCCTTTCTGTCTCTGCCTTTCTCTCTCTGTGTCTTTCATGAATAAATAAATAAAAATCTTTTAAAAAAATTTGACTATCCATATTTTAAAATGTAGAAAAAAAGATGACCTTAATTTTAATAATATACTTAATATATTAGGGGATCTCTGGGTGGCTCAGTGGTCGAGCATCTGCCTTTGGCCCAGGGCATGATCCTGGAGTCCCGGGATTGGGTCCCACATCAGGCTCCCTGCATGGAGCCTGCTTCTCCCTCTGCCTGTGTCTCTGCCTCTCTCTCTCTCTGTATCCCTCATGAATAAATAAATAAAATCTTTTAAAAATATTATTTTAGTACAAAATCATTAGCAAAGTTAATCATTCAACAAAATAATTATATTAAAAACACTAGGAATTCTTAAAATTCAATTAAAAAACACATAATCAATGGAAAAATAGACAAAGAGAACTGACCACGTTATGGAGAAGATTATACAGATGACCAATAAATATGTTAAAATATGCTCGACTTCATTAGTAATTATGGTAATGCAATTTAAAGCCACAGTGCAGAGGGGACATGGGCCTAGTATCAGGAAGAAAGAGGACAAACTGAAATACATCTGCATTCCTGCAAGTTTCTTTCCCCACTTGTAACCAAAGTAAACTGTAGAGTATAATACCCATAGCTTCACTTCCCCCTCCCAAATCTCATGTCACTTTACTTTTAGGGAACTTTAACAGGGAATAATAAAGGAAGGAAGATTCGGGGGCAGCCTGGGTGGCTCAGTGGTTTAGCGCTGCCTTCAGTCCAGGGTGTGATCTTGGAGACCCAGGATCGAGTCCCACGTCGGGCTCCCTGCATGGAGCCCGCTTCTCCCTCTGCCTGAGTCTGTGTCTCTCATGAATAAATACATAAAATCTTTCTAAATAAATAAATAAATGAAGGAAGGAAGGAAGGAAGGAAGGAAGGAAGGAGGGAAGGAAGGAAGGAAGGAAGATTCTAGGAAATTTAGTTCCCAGTATAAATAGATTGATGGTCTGAACAGTCTAGCACAATGAGATACCACTACTTGCTCACCAAACTTTCTAAAATAAGAGACTGATGATACCAAATGTTGGTGAAGCATGGCACAGCTCGAATTCTCATACATTGCTCATGCAAGTATAAATTGGTAAACTTTATTGGAAAGCTTCTTAGCATTTTCTTAAAGTTAAATATGCACAACCTAAATATTCAGCGAGAGAGAGAGAGAGAGAGAGAGAGAGAGAAACATATGTAAAAACATTCATAGAAGTATTATTTATAATGGTTTCTCCAAAGTGGAACCCAAATTTTAACACCATAGATCAGTTTTGCTTGTTTATAAATTTTTTGTAAATGGAATAATAAGTATATACTTTGTGTTGCTTATTTTGCTTAAAATTATGTTTGAGAGATTCATTCCTACTGTTGATTGTAGCTAAAGTTTTTTCATTTTCATTATTGTGTAGCATTCCATCATGTGAATATGCCACAATTTATTTGTCTATTTCACTCTTGATGGTCTTTGGGTCAGTTTCTATTTGGGGATAATTAGTGTTGTTTATGGATACTTTTGTACATGTCTTTTGTGGAATATTATGTTTGCATTTCTTTTAATATATAGCTGAGAGCAGAATTATTGTGCCATAGTATAAATTGAACATATATCCATTTAATTACATTAACTGCCAGTTTTCCAAAATGGTTGTATCAATTTAAAATGATTGTACCGGTTTACACTCAGCTGAAACTGGGAGTTTTACTTGCTCTCTGTCCTCACCAAGATTTGGTATTTGTTGTTTTTGTTGTCGTTGTTATAATTGTGTGGACATTCATTTGTTCTAATCAGTTCTTAAACATAAATGTGTGGTATCTCATTGTGATTCTGTTTTGCATTCCTCTGATGATTAGTGAAGTTGAAAACTTTTTTCTCAAGTTTGTTGGTCTTTGGATATCCTCTTTTAAGGAATGCCTGTTAGGTCTTGCCTATTTTTAAATTTCTGATGTTCTCTTACTGGTTTATGGAATTCTTCACATATTCCAGATAAAAGCCCTTTGTTGTGGATGTGTATTGTAAATACCATCTCCGATTTTTAGCTTTCCTTTTCACTCTCTTGGGTCTTCCAATTGTTATTAATTTTAATGTAGTCCAGTGTAACAAAATAATTTTTATTTATGTTTTTATTTCTTTGTGTCCTGCTAGAAAAATCTCACATCACTCACACCATACCTCACCCATGTTGGTCTTTCAATTCCTTAAAGGAGACTTGTGCTCCCTACTTCTGTCTCTCTCTTTTTTTTTTTCTTGTTTTTACCTGCTGATTCTTTAACTTTTAGGTCACATATTTCCTCAAGGCACTCCTCTGTGACTTTCAGGGTAGATGTAGTCCTCTCTGTTCTGTGCTCTCATAATCCTCTGTGCTTTGTTTCCAGAGAAACTCTTGCATTTTTAAAGTAGATTTTTGTTCTATTACTTATTCAGTCTGTTTCTCTAATTAGTGTGCAAGCTTCAGGAGGGCAAGGATCAAGTCTGTTTGCTTACCACTGTATCCTACTCCTTTTGCTTAGCTCAGTTACTGGCATATAATAGGAACTCATTAAATACTGAGTTTGCTTACAGTTTTATGTTGGTGACATTTTGCAGTCTATATAGAGAACATGTCTGAGATTAAAAAATTTTTTTTTAAGATTTTATTTATTTATTCATGAGAGACACAGAGTGAGAGGCAGACTTAGGCAGAGGGAGAAGCAGGCTTCCTGCAGGGAGCCCAATGTAGGACTCAATCCCAGGACCCCGGGATCATGCCCTGAGCTAAAGGCAGACGCTCAAACTGAGCCATCCAGGCATTACCATGTCTGAGACATTTATATAAGCCATGGAAAACAATAATAAGATATTGATAATAAGTTAATCATATATGTTGAAAATACATTATGCTCCATACCTTTCTATGTCTTTGGGAGTCTAAGAAATTCTGGAATAGGGATGCTTTTCCTGTTTTCTCTGAATTAGAATATACCCTCACCTAGATTTTCACAATATTTAAGTGTTTTTCCTTTTCCCATTTCTTGAGTGATTTTCTTTTTTTAAGATTTTATTTTTTTATTCACGAGAGACACACACACACACAGAGACAGAGTCATTGGCAGAGGGAGAAGCAGGCTCCATGCAGGGAGCCCAATGCGGGACTGGATCCCGGGGTTCTAGGATCACGCCCTGAGCGGGAGGCAAATGCTTAATCACTGAGCCACTTAGGCGTCCCTCTTGAGTGATATTTTTATGTGTAAGTTGAAAGCTCTACGGTGAAGAAAATATATCACATTTAACATAAATGGCAGTAAAACTTGACCAAGCCATGGGTGTATGATATAGACATGCTGAATAAACAAATAAGGTATGTGATCTTTAGCTGTGTTTTCTTCTGGCTTTTTGGAGATACTGTTGAATTACCAAAGTACAATATGATTTATTTTTATAATACTTCGCATCAGCAAAAAAGCATATATTAGATGCTTGGAAAATGCTTAGCTACAAATTTATGTCCCTCACAATTTGTCTTCATTTGCATATGTTCTGGGAAATTTTAGTCTGTTCTATTTCTCTTTTCAGAAAAAATAAATTTCATCACTTTCATGTATGTATGTTTCATTGTGGACTGTCAGTGCCATTCTTCATTTAAAATGAAAATGTTCTGATAGAGATACCTCCTATAATGATGATCTTTTTGGTGGAATTGATGGGATGATATAGACATGTTATCTCTAGGCCTCTGATAATTGTATTTCTTATTTTTATTCTAGAAGAGATGCACTGCTTTCCATTAATAAGAAAATAGGATTAAAAGAAACATGAATAAGGATTATATTTGCAGAGCCTGTTTATTCAGCAGATGTTCATAAAGTACCTACTTTGTGCCAGAAGCTAGGGAAACTCAGAAATAGATGGACACTTTCTATAAGACTTGAAATTTTTGTTTCAAGTGGTAACATTCTGATAAGAGCTGAGTTTTAGTTTAGTTTTTAGTTTTAGTTTTTACTAGCTGTGTCCTTTATCCCAGCTATGGAATGGGGATGATAAAAGACCCATCTCGTAAAGCTTTTGATAGGAGTGAATAAGATAGTTCATTTAAAACACTTACCCCAGTGCCTGGTATATAATAAGAAGCACTCAGTGTTTGTTAGCTGTCATTTACTATGAGACTTCGTAACACAATAGCCTCTTAACAATTTATTTTCCTGTGTTTGTTTCTGTTTATTTTTTCTGTATTGCTATCAGAGCTAAATTTCTAAAATAGATCTGATTGTGTAACATTACCTCTTGAGACCATCTTTTCAACTTTAAAACCTTTTGTGGTTTTCTGTTGTCACAAGAATAAGTCATGAATGGCATTTAGTACCTTACCATCTGACGCTGACCTCCTTATCAAATGAGCTTCTGCCTTGGCCCCCCATTAGTGTGCAGCCCTAATAGTCCGTGTACAATTATATTTAACTGCCTTGGCTTGTGTTCCTCTTTCCGCCTAGAATTCCTGCTATAGGCTTTAACCCTTCTTCTCACCCTCAACTCGAAGAAGCAATTCTGGGTAATATGGGCAGCCTAGAGATAACCTCTTATTCTTCCCAGACAGAATTTTTTTGATCCCTGTCATTTCTTTATCTTTAGCATTTATCACATTATTAAAGTTAATTACATGTGTCTCGCTCTTCCACTAGCTTGTGAGTTCCCCTTAGAGCAGAGACCATAACTTATTCATCATTGTATCACTAGAACCCAGTAGGCACTCAGTAAAAACTTGTTGAAATAATGGATTGAGATTTGGTTTTAACTTTGTTTTAATTTCAGTGTTTCTTGTTATTCTAGGTTTTGGGCCTTATCCAAAATATGAGTGTTTTCCAGTGTCCAAAATGTAAACACAGAACTCATATTTTTGGTGCTGATGGTGCAAGAAGACTAGCACAGACCCTTGATCTTGATATTCTAGGTAAAACCATAAGATATTCCTTTGCAGAGAAAATGGCAGAAGGGAAGATGGGGATAAGGCATGATGATGAAGAGTGTCTCAGAAAATGATGATTGTCTTCAGTTTTGTATTTTAAATTAAGATAGTGTAGGGAGTTGTACATGTTAACCTTTCTTTGCTTTTTATAATATTTCACTAGTGGAAAGCTTTTGAAGAGGAGACCTATTCTGCCAATTATAACTTTTACTGTAGGTAAAAACTGCCAATAACTTGAATTTGAGAAGAGTTTCATGGTCTGATTACTGTAATTTAAGTCCTTATTTTAAATAATGGTTGTCTGTTTGCTTAGTTGGGAGCACATATCTCAGTATAAACAGATACGTGAAAACACCTGGTTAATATGTTGTAGCAACCTTTGAAAGTGTCAGTTCTTGGTACATATGAAAAAAATGCCTTGCTCTAGAAAAATAATATTCTTTTTTCTGTAATTTTTTATATATTTTTGCCATGTCTTTGAGCTATGACACCTGAAATTTATATTGTGTATACTGTTCACATTACTGAACTGAAGGATTAATTAGTGTTATGAGAAGTAAAATGTGGTGAGTGAGCAAAACACAGATTTTAGATAAAACATAATTTTTGAAAAATCCACAGGCAACTTAATGGACATTTTAGGAAACATGTGTTGGTATTTTCCCTATGAATGAGTTTCTGTTCTGGGCAAAGGCAGATGTTAAAAGCTGAATAGGGAGGAATAGAGTGAATTATTAGTTTTAGGTAGTTAACAATTAAGATCCCTTAGAGATCAAGGAATTTTAAAACATTATTATAATTAAATTTCTAAAAGTTGATGTTAAATGCATTATTGTTATTATGCATTTGCACTATAGCAGCCACCACACCAGGTGAATACTAATGATATATTTTGATACATTGCTATAATTATAGCCACTAATTATATTCTGCAACTGTTTTTTGTTTAACTAACCTAGAAAGTTCAATTTCCCAAATATGCATAGCAACAACAGATTGACATTCACTTCTATAATAAAGTAAATGTATAATTATAATGGCATTATTGAATTATGCTGACAATATTATAATTCCCTGATTTATAAATGGATGGTATGATATTGCAAATAACTTATTTAGAATTTGAAATATATCTCCTGGAGAAACAATCTCACATATGGAAGTTACATTTTAGCCAACAGCTCACAAATGTATAGTTACTTTAAAAATGTGTCAGAAACAGATTATAGATCACAAGAAATGGGTAGTGCCTGTAGATTGCTGTAACTAACAGTGTTTTTTTTTTTTTTTTTAATTTTTTTTTTTGTAACTAACAGTGTTATGGGAAAAATAATTCAGAGTTTCAACTCAGGGCACGTCTCCTCTTTTTAATGTAGTCATGGGGTCCTGTGAGACCTCCCATGACCTGAAGCAGGGGCTCCAATAACAAAGAAGTTGGAGTCAGGAAGGAGGATCTGAAATCAGAGTAAGAGCTTCCCAGTTATGGCCTCCTGGCTGGTTGAACTCCCTAGGAAGTCTTATATGTCCATTACTGACTCCCTGGCTGTCTCTTAATTTATTTTCATCCATTTGGCTATGTTAAATAATTATTTGATAAAATGGCTCTCAGAACTTTCTCCATATTACCTATAGACACAGATTGTATGTAGTAGTTATGTCTCTGAAATACGCCCTTGCTTCCTTCAGACCTAGCCCCTCAGAGATACTTTTCAAGTCCAGGCAGCACTTTACCCACTCTCCATACCATTACTCCTTTTTATCCTTCTCTGTCATACAGCTGTTAGCCCATTACCACCCTTACTATGGTGTGCCACCTATTTTCTAAAAAGGTTTTCCTTTTTCTCGATCAGCTTTTCTGTGCTTTTATATATAGGATTAGGAGTCTCTAGAAGGCAGAAACTATATTGGTAGGTGGCTATGGAAAGGAGAAGGTTTTGCTTTTTTTTCTTCCATTACTGCAGTAGAAATTAAAGCATTCAGGATTCCTTACTATAATAGCATAAATCAAAGAAAAACCTTTATAGGTTTCTAAGAATTCTCTTTAACATATTTTCCCTTACTCCTGTGACAGTTTCTTATAGTCTTAAGTTGATCTATAGAATAGATCCTAAAATTTTTTTTTATTTATTTATGATAGTCACAGAGAGAGAGAGAGAGAGAGGGCAGTTTACTGAAAAGCTAATCTTAATTTTTTTTTTTTAAGATTTGTGTATTTATTCATGAGAGACATAGAGAGTCAGAGACACAGGCAAAGGGAGAAGCAGGCTCCCTTCAGGGGAGCCTAATGCTGGACTTGATCCCAGGACTCTGGGATCATGACCTGAGCCAAAGGCAGATGCTCAACCACTGAGCCACCCAGGCACCCCAAAAGCTAATCTTTAAATGACTACTGAGATATCCAGGTATTTTGTCAGTTGGCTATTGAACCTTTAGAAAAGATTTAAAGAATTGATTAAAATCCCCAAATTTGCTGACAAGAGGAGATTGAAATATGTTCCTCTATGTACTTTATAATGTAACTTGTAATAGGTTTGTAATTTTGTAACATATACTTCTGCTTTATTTACATGACTTATTTCTATAAACCCATACATACACACATTCAGTAACCGTTGCATGAATTTGAAGTGGTTCTAAGAATGCTCAGTACTATGATAAATCAACTCTCCTACCTATGACTCCATTTACTGCATTTTAAGTCTTAACCTTTTGAAAGGTTTCATTTGTGAAGGGATGGTGGAGTCAATTGGATGACAGATCAGAGCACTTTTCCCCTAAATTCTACCACCTAATAGTAACACATTCTCAGGAAAGACACACAATCTTTCCAACCTCCTGTCTAAATAGTGGAGGTTCTTAAATACTTCCTGAGATCTCATCAAAGTTTACAAGTTATATGTAATGCTATATTGACACCTAATAAAACTGAGGCGCCTGAGTGGCCTAGTCAGTTAAGTATCAACCTTCTGCTCAGATCATGATCTCCGGCTTGGGATCGAGTCCCACGTTAGGTTCCCAGCTCATCCAGGTGTTGTCTTCTCCCTCTGCCCCTCCACCCTGCCTGTGTGCATACGCTCGCTCTCTCTCTCAGATGAATAAATATAATCTTTTAAAAAATTAAAGAGAAATAGTTCTGTCTGATAGAGAGGCAGGAGATAACATATCTGCCTTACTTTTCAGAAGTTCTCTTAGCTCACTCATCTGCCAACATCAGGAAGATAATTTTATTATACTTTTTTTTTGGACAACTTTGTCTCCTCATCTTTTCCTCTTCATTTTCCTGTTGTTATTTGGTATGATATTTTTATGTCAGGAATTATAGGGAGAAATAATTTTACAAATATCTTCCAAGCCATTTCTTGCTGGAAGACCTCCAGCAAAGAATAAATCAGGGGCCTTATCCCTTGATTGGCTGCCACATAGCTTTCATATGTACATATACAATCACTGAACTGCCCTCAATGGAATATATTACCCCTAATTTTTATTTGAAATTCCTTTTTTAGAGATTTAACCACTTGAGGATAGTCATAATTCAAGTTGATTTGAATGAATTTAATTGATATTTTAGGGTTTTTTCTGAAGTTCAAATAGTGAAAATCCAAATGCCTATATAAATTTTTGTAGTATTAATGGATGTCTGGTGGACTCTTTTAGGAGACATTCCCTTACATCTTAATATAAGGGAAACTTCAGATACAGGCCAGCCGATTGTGTTTTCACAGCCTGAAAGTGATGAGGTAAGTGATGTTTGTAAATATGTATTTTTGTATCTTTAAAAGTAAAGATATTTACTTTTTGATACTTAGAAAATTGGGAAGATCAAGTTCATTTGCAGTGCGTGTGTTAAACAAAGATTAGTTAACTTATTTAAAGCATCCTTAAATAACTATTTTATATGGTAAGCATATCAGTGCTATCTCTGAATTATCAGCTGAATAGATAAACCTATGAAAACCTAGCCAGTTTTCACATGAAGAACACAAACAATGAGTGTTTGTAAAATTCCTATTTTCCTGGCTAGCCATACCTAACTGCCCCAGGTTACCATATTTCAGTATTAGAAGTTCAGCTGATTATTAGGAAAAGGGAAACTAATGTAAAGAAGTATTGAGTTGGAGGTGCCTGGGTGGCACAGTCAGTTGACAGTCTGACTCTTGGTTCAGGTTAAGTTGTGATTCAGGGTCATGAGATCCAGCCCTACATTGGGCTCTACACTGAGTACAGAGTCTGCTTGAAATTTTCTCTCCCTCCTCTTTGACCCCTCCCACTCATGCTCTTTCTCTTTCTAAAATATATAAATAAATATTTTTTTAAAGTATTGAGTTGGATATAGGGAAATTGTTATAATGCTTTAGAGATGGGATTTTCACTACATTTATTTTAATAACTATGATTGAGGAGGTAAGGTCGAAAACTAGTTGGGTTTCATTAGCCAATGTCATTGGGGATGCAGTTGACTGATTTTCAAGATTGCTGAAGCTTTACAACTTCAAGAATAAAATCTTTTATTTTACTTTCTTTTTTAGATAGTAATAAAATCAATCATGTATATGTCTTTTGTCCTAAGTAGCACTTGCTATGTAAGCTAGAAGCTCAGCTATCATCTGAGTGCATCAGTTTTGATGTAGTTTTGTGCTCCTTGGCCGAAAAGCCCCAGTCAGCCTTCTAATAGTTATTCCTTTTTGTTCTTCCTTAGCTAATGGATATATTTTTTAGTACCATTATTTTGGCTATCTATAACTAGTACTACTACTCTCATTCTTTCTTTTCTTTAATCTTACGTGAACTGGACAATAAAAGAGCCAAGCTTAGTTAGAGCTGTAAAAAAAAAAAAAAAAAAAAAAAAAAGTAAGGGTAAATCGACAGTCAGGAATCTTGGATAAATAAAGTATTTCATTTTGAGTTCTTTCTTTCAAGGGGCCCAAGTTCTTTTAGCCTTTCTTAAGAGTAGTTACAGTATAGGTGATTGAGTTGTTGGGGATATGATCTCTGAGAAAATAGAGTATAGTATGTAGCATATCGTTGTGTTTCTTTTTTCTGTGTTTTAGGTAGTAAGGTAGTAAGTAAGTAATGTTAAATTTCCTTTTCAATCTTTTCTTAGAAATCTTTCAGATAAGCAAAAACAAGTTATTACTCTCATAATTTATGTCTAGCAACCTAGCTACCATAGGAGTACTTTATGTTATGCAGTGGATGAAAATTCTATGAAAATAAAGTGTATTTTAATTACACACTTTTAGATGTCTCCTGAGAATAGACTAAAAACATTCTATGGTGGTTTCTAGTGACTAAGAATAATTACGTACTAGATTATATCAATTACAAGTTTAGATTTTTTAAGTATTTTCTCCACCTATCCATTATCTTAATTTTTGGAGTTAATTGTTTTTTAAAATATCATTTACATTTACATAAACATTTGACCTATCATTTCACTGTTGCTGGCTGAATGAGAACAGCCTAACCCGTTATAGTTTGTGCTAGATTTGATTTGGTGAGGTCTTGGCAAAAGTAGTGAGAATTTCGTGTACCAGATTGCCAACCTTAAACTGAAGACTTCTGAGCAATTTTAAGATTTAGACATGGCCATGAAAAGGGGGGAAAAATAGTGCCTTGTATTTATTCTGTTTCCATGGAAATTATTACTTCCGACTCTTAGATTGCAGACATTCATTAAATATCCTCCTAATAATAATAGCAATTACAGTGTACCAGACACTGCCAGACATTTTACTTACATAATTTCTGTGCTCACAACTTAGTACAATGTATAAAAGTCCCCATTTTACAGTTGAGGAAACTGAGGTTCAGAGAAGTTAATTTTCCCAAGGTTACAGAACTGAATAGTAAAATGTGATTAATAGACAAGTCTTCCTTGCAAACATTGGCCTCCTTCCATTATATCACTCCAGGTCCTATACTAATAGCTATGCTTTCTTTAACTTGTTTTAAGAAGTAGTACAATACTTGGGTACGTTAAATACATTATCTTATTTGATTCCCATAACACATTTGTGAGACATATATAATAATTGTATGTATATGTATAAGATATGTATAATAATAATGTATAATAATAAAATACAACAATCTCCCATTTTTCAGATGAAGAAGCAGAGGTTTATTTAAAGAAAGGAACTATCCAGGATAGTGCTAGAGGCTATTTCCCCTCACAGCTGTGACACCATACTCTATTCATTCTCCTCCCAATGCAATACCTGCTTCCCTTCCTAATAAATTGCAGGATTAGCTCAGTGTCTATGATGTATATTTAGATTGGAATTTAGTTCACCTCCTGTTCGTATCGCAGTATCCTTCTGTTAACCCTTGTGATGAATCTTTCCTCTGATAGCCCCCTTCTCTTTTCCCCTATGAACACCAACGGAAATAGCTAGTAATAGCTCTCTCAGCGAATTCTGTTGTATTTGTGGAAGCTTAATGCCCATTCTACTTGTGTGTCTTCATTTAAAGAATAAAGTTTATACTTGCCAACATGGTAAACTTCTGCAAAAGTTAATGGGACTGAACCTTTAAAATTATTTGTTAATCATTAGCCCCTTAGATCAACACTTTTTATTGTTTGCTTTTAGGGGTTGACCTAAGGTAAAATTATTAATCAGTAAAGGTTTCATCTTCAGTTTTTTTTTTTAATGAAGTTTTCTTTTTCTTTCTTTTTTTAAAGATTTTATTTATTTATTCATGAAAGACAGAGAGAGAGAGGCAGAGACATAGGCAGAAGGAGAAGCAGGCTCCAGCATGGACCCCAGGATCATGCCCTGAGCCAAAGGCAGACCCTCAACCCTGAGCCACCCAGGCATCCCAAGCTTTTTGTTTTCTTTCTAACTCCACCTTCACCATCTCCATCACTCCCTCCTCCCAACACCAGATTCCAGGGCTGTCATTCTCTGTGCATCAGATCTTTTAAAATTGGACATTAGAGACTTCACTCTCCCAGTAACATTTAACTTTTGGAGGACACAAATGCTGCAGTGATTAATTTAAAATATGGTTCATGCTGAATTTAAGGCATCATCAGAAAAGATGGAAAGAGTTGCAGTACCAGTTAAAAAGCACCATCAAGCTGCTGCCTTCTCAGTCATTGGGCAAAACTTTCTGAACATGTGCACTGCTGACAAAAGGGGAATAATTGAAACTCCAAATATAGTAGTAGATAATAGCTAGAGAAGGCCACAGAAGAGGGGAGAGGAAGTAGACACTTAGGATTCAGAACTCTTAAATTCAATAGGATTGCCTCTTGTTTGTGTGATTATAATTGTAATTCAATTTTATCTACTTTTTGCCTTTGCTTTAGTTCAGGACACAAGTAATGGACCCATGATTGACTAATAATTTTCATCCTTTTGTTGCCAAATAAGAATGTTAATATTGACATACAGAAAGGTGTGCTATAAGTTATTCCTGGTAAAGACTTTCAAATATAAGTGGAAATTTTATTATCTTATAATTTCTAAATTATTACCATATAATCTTAATATGAAATCACTGTGTATGATAAAGTAGAACTTCAAATCTTTAAAAACAAAGGCAAAGGAAAAAAGTTCTCCATAAAACTGCTTGCACTTTGATTGCCGTCCATTTCCTTTAACTTGTTAATATAGAGTAAATAGGATCCAGCTATCTTAACCATGCTTCTGGATGGCCCAATAAAAAATCTCTGGTAGAAGTGTTATTCTATGTATATTTGAGGTGTTGAAAAAAGAGTATTAACAATTTGAGAAATATAAATCATTTTTGGGTATATGATACACATATTTGCCTTTTTGCTAGTTATGGATTAAATGAAAGGGAGGGATTTAGTTTACTATTTCCTCAGCCAGAAGTATCTATGAATACATGTTCATGTGAGCTTTTCAATGAGATTGTAAAGTACTTAAGGATATAATAGGAATAATAGCAGCCACTAATATTTACTTCTTTTGTACCAGTACGACACATACTTTATTATTACTTAATATTACCCCAAACTCTTTGAGGTAGATACTATTACTTCAGCCATTTTAGAGATGTGGAAATTGAGTCTTAGAAGGGTTAAGTAACTGGCTCAAGGCCTCATACTAATAAGTGATGGAGCTAAGTTTTAAACCATGCTTGTCCAACTTCAGAGCCCCAGGTCTTCACAAATGAGCTATTCTGGCTTCCTTTTATATTGTTACATCCTAGAAATTTCCCAAAACAGTGACTTGCACATGATAAAAATCAAAACGTATTTGTTGAAGTGATACTGCATTGGCTGAAAAAATTCAATCTCAACAGTTCTGTAGAAATCGAAACTGTGAAACTAAGCACTTTTAGTGATTTCTTAGCAAATGACAATCTAAGCATTACTTTGAGTGTGATATATTGAAAGTTTAAGCTTGGAGATAGTCCATTAAAAAGCAAAGGTTAAATGTAGCAAATTTGATTATTCTGGAATCATTCGGTATTTTGTGTAGTCTGCCAGGTTTATGTCTCTAATTTAACATAAGTAAGAATGTAAAGATGAGAGAATGATGGCCTTCTCTCAGCTTGCCTTAGTGAACTTTAAATTTTCATCACAATAATTTTAGGCTAAAATACTCAGAAAAGCTAATAGAGATAAAAGGTATTTACAAAGATGCATGGGTGAAAATCAGCACACTAGGTTTAAGAAAAATATTTATTTACAAAGTACATGTTATTTCCATTTTTAAGCAAAATTGTTGTTATTTTATGTTATGTTATTTTTTATTTATTTTATTTTTTATTTATTTTATATGTTATGTTATAATTGTTAACTACAGCAGAGAGTGAAACCATTTTTATTTTTGTTATTTTAAGGTGCTTTTTTTTTTAAATTTATTTATGAGAGACAGAGAGGTGCAGAGACACAGGCAGAGGGAGAAGCAGGCTCCATGCAGGAAGCCCGACATGGGACTCGATCCTGGGTCTCCAGGATCAGTCCCTGGACTGAAGGCGGCGCTAAACCGCTGAGCTATCCGGGCTGCCCTGAAATCATTTTTAGATCAAGCATTATGATTAAAATTGCTGGTACTTTGGATTTACTGTTTAATATGTAGTAGAAGGATCTACGCTTTGCAGTTAGATGGACCCAGGTTTGAATATTCTCCAGCTTACTGCCTTTGTGATCTTATCCAAGTTGAGTTGATGATGCTTGTTTTACATAAGTGAAATTACTTATGCCAAATACTTGGTATAGTTGGTACTAAATTTAAAAAAATTTAGGGCTGTATTCATATTTTGAAACTTTTTTTTTATGGACTCAGGTGAGCTTTTTAACATTATTCTGGTAAAACAAAAAAATTCAGCAGTTAGGGCTCAAGCATGATTTTTAAAAGTGAAAATGAGCGAAACACTAAGACACTCATCAAGTTGCAATAAACAGACCTCAAATTGTTCTTTTACCGTGCAGTCAGAGAGTTGGTCAGTCTAGGTTCAAAGACTAGCTCATCCCATTCAGCTGTAATGCTTTGGGCAAGACTCTTCACCTTTCTGGTTCTTGGTTTCCTTATCTATAAAGTGGGGTTACTGACAGAATTTCTCCCTTATGGTGGCTGTGAATTTAGATGAAACAATGCTCGGTAAATATTAAATACTCAAGTAAATTTTAGCTATTATCAGTCATAGTAGCTGTAGTAGTAAAAGTAGCAGATATTCATAAGTCTAAGTATGTAAATGTATAGATTAATGGTTTTAGAAGATCCACTATTGTATCTTACAGGTTTCATAGATTAGATAGGGTAAATAAATAAGATTTGCACTGCAGTTATTTAAAACTGATAGAATGCAAATGTCATGACCCTCATTCTAACTGGACCATGTAGGCATCGGTTAGTTTGTGGCCCACAGTGGCTTGTTGTTCTTATTATTTGGCTGCACTGGGGAGCCCACAGATGAAGAGTGTAACAACTGATCCCAGAAATTCTTGCCTGGTACCCAAAATTCAGCAGATGAAGGAGGCTTACAGGGTGCTCGCTGCTGGTACTGGATGCCATTCTCAGAGAGATGGGGAAAATGCTTTCCAAAGATAAACCATAGGGTGGTAATAAACAGTCCTATTTAAAATGACTAACAGCTCTTATGCCACAAAAGTTTTGGCAGTGTCTAACTCAAGATATCAATTTGTCAGAAGAGGAAGATATAATTTTTCTACAACTAGACTGGGTTTGCTAGTTTGCTGACTTAGGAATTAGAGCTTAAAAACAGTAATTGCTGGTATTAAATATTTTTTCAGAAAGTCACCTTCTAAGTATCTGCCCCCTAAATAAAATTCTTTCTTCCCTCTGTGTACACCTGCAGTGTATACAACAGCATCCTCTCACTGCTGAATTTCCTCATCTCACTCAGCCTTTTCACTATTCAGTTCAGTAGACAGCTCTGGCAAACAATTCATGAGTCATTTGATGTCTGCTGGGGAGAAATACAGAACAAATGAGTCTCTTCTTTTCCAGGCCAAAGCTTACCTGAGGATTGCTGCAGAAGTAGTAAAAAGATTGCCGCCACCTCTAAAGTGAGTTCCGCAAGTGTTCTGGAATTTTGCCTGGTGCTTAACAATAAGAAGACCTTTGGAAATCAGCAATGTGGTTATGAAACCTACAGGAATAGTAGTAATCATAGTTGTTTTCTTGTACTTCTAAGGAAATAATGTCTTATGTTCAGATTTGATTTGCTAAGCAGTAACTCACAAATAAAATTTTTATATATCAATGCTAACTACTACATTTAGGAATTTACTGAAAGCTGGTGTGTACTAACTGCACAGAACTGCATTTTATTTTAATGAATTACCCCTTGGGGAATCAGGAGTTTGTGTTAGAAGCCCAATCTTCTAGTCAGGAAAGAACTGTGTTCTTTTTATGGGACTACAGAGTAGTCATTTAAAGGATTTACTAAATTTGTGTGCTGATATAAGTATGACAACACGCTGTCAGTTTGGTCTGGATTTAAATCCTGCCTTGGACTATCTTGGACACATTCATAATATAAATAAACCTTTACTTCATCTGGACCAGGTTTACCCTAGACTTACTAAATATAATCTGCTGGGGGTGGGGCCTGGACATGTGTATTTTTAACAAGATCATAATGATTTTGATTCTGATTCTGATAGAAATAGAATAATAGGTAACATTTATCAAGTGTTTTCTTGTGTCCTTATAATTAATCTTCCATTCATATGAGTGAGGTAATGTGTTATCTCCCCTATATAGATGAGAATACTGAGATATAGGAGTGTTAAGTGTCTTGCTGAAGGTTACTATTTCAGCAAGTGATGGAGCTGGAATTTGAACTTGAGTGGTAGGATACTGGATCCTTCCTTTTTTACACAAAGAACATTCATTTGTTTCAAAAGAGAGAAATATGGTATTCAGCATTTCTTAAAACTTATGAGACCATGAAACTGACCCTTTCCCCATTTAGGACCATTTTGTGGAGTTCATATTTCAAATGATACACTTTGAAAAACATTTGTCTTGTCTAGTTGAGGCTCAGAGAAATTCAGAGGGCTTTCCAAGGTCAGGTAGCAAGATAGTTACAAAGCTGCAAATACTGATAAGAATCAGTAGTTGATAAAGAAGCAGTCTAAGACCTTTGGCAAATACCTTGACATCTTTTGTTTTGTGTCTGGCTTAAATAGCCAGAAAATTAGTCAAAGAGTTGCATGTCATTATAAACATCTTTTCACACACTTATGTTCACATAAAAAACTACATGAATGTTCATAGAGGTTTTATTTGTAATAGTAAAAAACAATGCAGAGTTTTTCAATGGGCAAATAGCAAACTGTGATATATCCATACCATGGAATACTACCTAGCAATACAAAAGAACAAACTATGGACATATGCAACAACGCGTATGAATTCCAGAGAACTATGCTGAATGAAAAAGCCACTCCTAAAAGGTTTTATGCCATCTGGCTCCATTTATGGAACATTCTTGAAATTATAAAATTATAGAACTGGAGAACAGATTAGTGGTTTCCAGAGTTTAAGGGGGAGAGTTGTGTGACTATAAAATGACAACATAAGGAATCCTTGTGATGATGGAAATGTTCTATATTGTGACTATATCAATGTCAATATCTTGGGAGATAATTGTACTATAATTTTGCAAGATGTTATTGTTGGAGGAAATTGGATAAAAGGGCACAGTGAAATCTGCATTGTTTCTTACACTGCACGTGAGTCTACAATTACCTCAAAATAAAAATAAAAGTTTAATTAAAACAAACACACACTGCTGTGACTGAACTAAAAGGACTTGAGCCAAATTATCCATGCTAATTAAAATCATGAATAAAAGTATTTGTGAACACACAGTAATCATCATCATCATTGTGAGAAGGAAGTAATGACTTTAAGTTATAGATTTATACTAGTGTTTTTATCATTTTTTTGAGAGAAGACAGGTATAAATAATCATTGAGCACTTCTAAATACCAAAAAGCAGGTACTTGAACCAGGCTTAACTTTACCTAGAAAAAGAATGATTTAAATAAGCTCCAGAGACACTTAAAAGTTGTGTGCCAATTTATACATCTCGTAGAGAAATGCGAAAGTTCATTTTTTTCTCATAAATACATGGCTTAGCGCTACACATAAAATTACCCACTCTCTTCTCCTTTACTCTTGTCTACAAGTCTCTGCAGATGCTTCCAGGAAAGCCACAGAAAAGATGGTGGTTGGAGTATATATACAGGTTCATAAGTGGAAGAAGAAAAAGTAACCGTAATAGCGAGAATGAAGCATATTCTAAAATTTAGCCTATGGCAGCCTTTGCTAAGCTTCAAAGAGCTGACTTTAAAGATAGACTGTCAAGCACAGCTAGTCCGCCTGTTGTTAGGGGTAATATTTGTTCCTTATTCTTCACATGTCCCTAGAGTATAGAGAATTTCCATTCCACTCTCCAGGAGGTAAAGGTAAGCTGCCCCACTCACTCCATGCCAGGGAAGCAGGAGTAATACATCTTATGGGTAAATTTCTTCCTGTCTGCATTTCTTTGATTTCAGCCAGATCCTGAGCTTCCTGAGGCAGACTACAGGGAAGCCTGTCCATCCCTGCCCTGGACATGGGTGGGCAAGTTCATCTAATTTGAGGGTTGGGTATTTGGTAGTCCACTGGAGTCACATACCCTCTACTCCAGCTTTTTGTCAGTAATAGAGCTAATATTTTTTACCATTCAGATATGAATTTTACAATTCAGATATGAATTGTGTCTCTCAGTTCCAAATAGGAAAAGAATTTCCTCCCTTAAACACCACACTCCAAAAAACATACCAATACCTTTCTAGAATCCTAGAAAATCAGAACCAAAGAGTACATTAGAGTTCAGATACTTGCATCACTCCATTGGAAACACTTCTAATTAAAAGAATAAGTTCACCAATGGCCAGAAGCTTTCTGGGCGGGGGGTGGAGGGATGGGGGACAATGGGAGGAAGTTATAATATACTGTATATAATGTATACGGTATATACAGTAAAGCATGGGAGACATATAGGTCAATTATCTGCAAAGTGGACACCCAACACTAGGTTAAGAAGGAACATCACAGAAGGAACACCAACATCACAGAAGCCTCAGTACTTTCTCTCACAATTGCTGCCCTCTTCTTCCCTTACAAAGTTAACTATTTACTGATGTCCTAACACCTTCAACATTATAGTTTTGCCTATTTTTTGCAACTTATATTAAATGGAATGATACATTATTTTGCTGTGTATTAATTACTTTTATTTTGCTCTATATAATTGCTCTTTATTGTTTCTGAGTTCCACCTCTAACTGCATTAGCAGTTATTCATATTATATGCTGTAGAATATTATGTTGTTTGAATATACCAAACTTACCCATTCCACTGTAGATGGATATTTGGATTGATTCCAATGTTTTACTCTTAGAAATAGTGCTGCTCTGAGCATTCTTATACATACTTCTTGGTGTTCCATTTCTATTGAGTTATTTATGAGACTAGAATTATTGGTAGTTGTTTAGTGGTATCTCATTGTGATTTTAACATACATTTCCATGTTACAAGTGAAATTGAGTACCTTTACATATATTTATTGGCTAATTATATTTCCTCTTTTGTGTACTGCCCAGTTAAATCTCTTGCCCATTTCTCTATTATGCTGTTGGAGCACTTTATGAATCCTTGTCAGTTTTATGTTGAAGTCTTTCCCACTCTATTATGATTTGCTTTTCACTCTCTTAATGGTGTCTTTTGACAACCAAATAACCTTAATTTGAACATACTCAAATTTATTATTTTCCTTTATGATACTAATTTTGTGCAGTGCCCCAAGGTCATGAAGATATTATCCTATATTAATTTCTAGAAGTTTTAATGTTGTTTTGCCTTCTATATTTCGTTTTTAAATCCACCTGGAATTATTTTTTTGCTATTAGGTGAGGTATCCTTTAAGTATTTTGTTTTGTTTTGTTTTGTTTTCTTTTTCTTTTTTTTTTTAATTAATTTTTATTGGTGTTCAATTTACCAACATACAGAAAAACACCCAGTGCTCATCCCGTCAAGTGTCCACCTCAGTGCCCGTCACCCATTCCCCTCCAACACCCGCCCTCCTCCCCTTCCACCACCCCTAGTTCGTTTCCCCGAGTTAGGAGTCTTTATGTTCTGTCTCCCTTCCTGATATTTCCCAACATTTCTTTTCCCTTCCTTTATATTCCCTTTCACTATTATTCATATTCCCCAAATGAATGAGAACATACACTGTTTGTCCTTCTCCAATTGACTTATTTCACTCAGCATAATACCCTCCAGTTCCATCCACGTTGAAGCAAATGGTGGGTATTTGTCGTTTCTAATTGCTGAGTAATATTCCATTGTATACATAAACCACATCTTCTTTATCCATTCATCTTTCGATGGACACCGAGGCTCCTTCCACAGTTTGGCTATTGTGGCCATTGCTGCTAGAAACATCGGGGTGCAGGTGTCCCGACGTTTCATTGCATCTGAATCTTTGGGGTAAATCCCCAACAGTGCAATTGCTGGGTCGTAGGGCAGGTCTATTTTTAACTCTTTGAGGAACCTCCACACAGTTTTCCAGAGTGGCTGCACCAGTTCACATTCCCACCAACAGTGTAAGAGGGTTCCCTTTTCTCCGCATCCTCTCCAACATTTGTTGTTTCCTGCCTTGTTAATTTTCCCCATTCTCACTGGTGTGAGGTGGTATCTCATTGTGGTTTTGATTTGTATTTCCCTGATGGCAAGTGATGCAGAGCATTTTCTCATGTGCTTGTTGGCCATGTCCATGTCTTCCTCTGTGAGATTTCTCTTCATGTCTTTTGCCCATTTCATGATTGGATTGTTTGTTTCTTTGGTGTTGAGTTTAATAAGTTCTTTATAGATTTTGGAAACTAGCCCTTTATCTGATATGTCATTTGCAAATATCTTCTCCCATTCTGTAGGTTGTCTTTTAGTTTTGTTGACTGTGTCCTTTGCTGTGCAAAGCTTCTTATCCTGATGAAGTCCCAATAGTTCATTTTTGCTTTTGTTTCTTTTGCCTTTGTGGATGTATCTTGCAAGAAGTTACTGTGGCCGAGTTCAAAGAGGGTGTTGCCTGTGTTCTCTTCTATGATTTTGATGGACTCTTGTCTCACATTTAGATCTCTCATCCATTTTGAGTTTATCTTTGTGTATGGTGAAAGAGAGTGGTCCAGTTTCATTCTTCTACATGTGGATGTCCAATTTTCCCAGCACCATTTATTGAAGAGACTGTCTTTCTTCCAATGGATAGTCTTTCCTCCTTTATCGAATATTAGATGACCATACATTTCAGGGTCCACTTCTGGGTTCTCTATTCTGTTCCATTGATCTATGTGTCTGTTTTTGTGCCAGTACCACACTGTCTTGATGACCACAGCTTTGTAGTACAACCTGAAATCTCGCATTGTGATGCCCCCAGCTATGGTTTTCTTTTTTAAAATTCCCCTGGCTATTCGGGGTCTTTTCTGATTCCACACAAATCTTAAAATAATTTGTTCTAACTCTCTGAAGAAAGTCCATGGTATTTTGATAGGGATTGCATTAAACGTATAAATTGCCCTGGGTAACATTGACATTTTTACAATATTAATTCTGCCAATCCATGAGCATGGAATATTTTTCCATCTCTTTGTGTCTTCCTCAATTTCTTTCAGAAGTGTTCTATAGTTTTTAGGGTATAGATCTTTTACCTCTTTGGTTAGGTTTATTCCTAGGTATCTTATGCTTTTGGGTGCAATTGTAAATGGGATTGACTCCTTAATTTCTCTTTCTTCAGTCTCATTGTTAGTGTATAGAAATGCCATTGATTTCTGGGCATTGATTTTGTATCCTGCCACGCTACCAAATTGCTAGAACCAAATGAGTTCTAGCAATCTTGGGGTGGAGGCTTTTGGGTTTTCTATGTAGAGTATCATGTCATCGGCGAAGAGGGAGAGTTTGACTTCTTCTTTGCCAATTTGAATGCCTTTAATGTCTTTTTGTTGTCTGATTGCTGAGGCGAGGACTTCCAGAACTATGTTGAACAGCAGTGGTGAGAGTGGACATCCCTGTCTTGTTCCTGATCTTAGGGGAAAGGCTCCCAGTGCTTCCCCATTGAGAATGATATTTGCTGTGGGCTTTTCGTAAATGGCTTTTAAGATGTCGAGGAAAGTTCCCTCTATCCCAACACTCTGAAGGGTTTTGATCAGGAATGGATGCTGTATTTTGTCAAATGCTTTCTCTGCATCTAATGAGAGTATCATATGGTTCTTGGTTTTTCTCTTGCTGATATGATGAATCACATTGATGGTTTTACGAGTGTTGAACCAGCCTTGTGTCCCAGGGATAAATCCTACTTGGTCATGGTGAATAATTTTCTTAATGTGTTGTTGGATCCTATTGGCTAGTATCTTGTTGAGAATTTTTGCATCCATGTTCATCAGGGATATTGGTCTGTAATTCTCCTTTTTGGTGGGGTCTTTGTCTGGTTTCGGGATTAAGGTGATGCTGGCCTCATAGAACGAATTTGGAAGTACTCCATCTCTTTCTATCTTTCCAAACAGCTTTAGTAGAATAGGTATGATTTCTTCTTTAAACGTTTGATAGAATTCCCCTGGGAAGCCATCTGGCCCTGGACTCTTGTGTCTTGGGAGGTTTTTGATGATTGCTTCAATTTCCTCCCTGGTTATTGGCCTGTTCAGGTTTTCTATTTCTTCCTGCTCCAGTTTTGGTAGTTTGTGGCTTTCCAGGAATGCGTCCATTTCTTCTAGATTTCCTAATTTATTGGCGTACAGCTGTTCATAATATGTTTTTAAAATCGTTTGTATTTCCTTGGTGTTGGTAGTGATCTCTCCTTTCTCATTCATGATTTTATTAATTTGAGTCTTCTCTCTCTTCTTTTTAATAAGGTTGGCTAATGGTTTATCTATCTTATTAATTCTTTCAAAGAACCAACTCCTGGTTCTGTTGATCTGTTCCACAGTTCTTTTGGTCTCGATATCATTGAGTTCTGTTCGAATTTTAATTAACTGTCTTCTTCTGCTGGGGGTGGGGTCTATTTGTTGCTTTTTCTCTAGTTCCTTTATGTGTAAGGTGAGCTTTTGAATTTGAGTTCTTTCCAGTTTTTGAATGGATGCTTGTATTGCGATGTATTTCCCCCTCAGGACTGCTTTTGCTGCATCCCAAAGATTTTGAACGGTTGTATCTTCATTCTCATTAGTTTCCATGAATCTTTTTAATTCTTCCTTAATTTCCTGGTTGACCTTTTCATCTTTTAGCAGGATGGTCCTTAACCTCCACGTGTCTGTGGTCCTTCCAAACTTCTTGTTGTGATTAAGTTCTAATTTCAAGGCATTATGGTCTGAGAATATACAGGGGACTATCCCGATCTTTTGGTATCGGTTCAGACCCGATTTGTGACCCAGTATGTGGTCTGTTCTGGAGAAAGTTCCATGTGCACTTGAGAAGAATGTGTATTCAGTTGAGTTTGGATGTAAAGTTCTGTAGATATCTGTGAAATCCATCTGGTCCAGTGTATCATTTAAAGCTCTTGTTTCTTTGGAGATGTTGTGCTTAGAAGACCTATCCAGGGTAGAAAGAGCTAGATTGAAGTCACCAAGTATAAGTGTATTATTATCAAGGTATTTCTTGAGTTTGGTTATTAATTGGTTTAAATATTTGGCAGCTCCCACATTCGGGGCATATATATTGAGGATTGTTAAGTCCTCTTGTTGGATAGATCCTTTGAGTATGAGATAGTGTCCCTCTTCATCTCTCACTATAGTCTTTGGGGTAAATTTTAATTTATCTGATATAAGGATGGCAACCCCTGCTTTCTTTTGAGGACCATTTGAATGGTAAATGGTTCTCCAACCTTTTATTTTCAGGTTGTAGGTGTCCTTCTGTCTAAAATGAGTCTCTTGTAGACAGCAAATAGATGGGTCCTGCTTTTTTATCCAGTCTGAAACCCTGCGCCTTTTGATGGGGTCATTAAGCCCGTTCACGTTCAGAGTTACTATTGATAGATATGAGTTTAGTGTCATCATATCTATTCAGTCCTTGTTTTTGTGGATTGTTCCACTGAACTTCTTCTTAAAGGGGAATTTTAAGAGTCCCCCTTAAAATTTCTTGCAGAGCTGGTTTGGAGGTTACATATTCTTTCAGTTCCTGCCTGTCTTGGAAGCTCTTTATCTCTCCTTCCATTTTGAATGAAAGCCTTGCTGGATAAAGTATTCTTGGTTGCATGTTCTTTTGATTTAGGACCCTGAATATATCCTGCCAGCCCTTTCTGGCCTGCCAGGTCTCTGTGGAGAGGTCTGCTGTTACCCTAATATTCCTCCCCATAAAAGTCAGGGACTTTTTTTCTCTTGCTGCTTTAAGGATCTTCTCCTTATCTTTGGAATTTGCAAGCTTCACTATTAAATGTCGAGGTGTTGAATGGCTTTTGTTGATTTTAGGGGGGGATCTCTCTATTTCCTGGATCTGAATGCCTGTTTCCCTTCCCAGATTAGGAAAGTTTTCAGCTAGGATTTGTTCAAATACATATTCTGGCCCTCTGTCCCTTTCGGCGCCCTCAGGAACCCCAATTAAACGTAGGTTTTTCTTCCTCAGGCTGTCATTTATTTCCCTTAATCTATCCTCATGATCTTTTAATTGCTTGTCTCTTTTTTCCTCAGTTTCCCTCTTTGCCATCAACTTGTCTTCTGTGTCACTCACTCGTCCTTCCACCCCGTTAACCCTCGTCGTTAGGACTTCTAGCTTGGATTGCATCTCATTTAATTGTTTTTTAATTTCTGCCTGATTGGATCTAAATTCTGCAGTCATGAAGTCTCTTGAGTCCTTTATGGTTTTTTCTAGAGCCACCAGTAGCTGTAAAATAGTGCTTCTGAATTGGCTTTCTGACATTGAATTGTAATCCATATTTTGTAACTCTGTGGGAGAGAGGGCTGTTTCTGATTCTTTTTTTTTTGAGGTGAGGTTTTCCGTCTAGTCATTTTGCTCAGTGCGGAGTGGCCAAAAACAAGTTGTATTGGGAAAAGGAGAAAAAGAGAGAGAAGGAAAGAAAAGAGAAAAAGAAAAAAGAGAAAGAAGAAAAAAAAAGGGGGAGAAAGAGAAGAAAAAGGAGAAAAAAGAAAAACAAAAGGGTGGGGTGGGTGGGGGAAGCAATCAGAAATTAAGAAGAAAGAAAAAAAAAAAGCACAAAACAAAACAAAAAACAACAACAACAACAAAAAACAACACGGGGGAGTATCTTCCGATTCTGTGTACTTTAAGTCCCTTGACTTCCCCTGGAACTGGTCCGTGTCGCTGGTCTTCTGGGGGAGGGGCCTGCTGTGCTGATTCTCAGGTGTTAGCACTTGGGGGAGCTGCTCTGCCCCTGCCTGGTGCAGGGCTCAGTGGGGGTTGTTCACCCCGTGAGGCCCCGGGAGGAAGCCACAGTGGCGGGGTCAGCTCTGGATCCCTGGAGTCAGCTCCCGCAGTAGCTCCCGGGCTCTCCGTCTGCAGGGCCTGGGGGCTCCGGGGCGGGGCCGCTGATCTGCTCAGTTCCAGGCAGGAGCGTCCTTGCTGTCCTGGGCCCTCCCGGCCTCTGCCTGTCCCCGGGGGAGGCCGGATCCTGGGCTGTGTCCCGGCGCCCTGTGCTCCGGGGCCTGCGCTGTTGGATTCGCGCTCCCGGCGGTGCAGCCCCCTCCGCGGAGCCGCCGCCCGAGCCCCTCCGAGCTGTTCCCGGAGCCCCGCAGCCCCCTCTGCGGAGCCGCCGCCCGAGCCCCTCCGAGCTGCTCCGGGTCCCGCCGAGCGCTGCAGCCCTTAGGGAGCTCGGCGCACTCTCCCGGGGCGCAGGTGCCTGTTACTGTCCCAGGGAGCCCGAGGGCATCCCCGCCCTCCTGGGTCCTGCTCTAACTCCCTGCGGGCCCCTTTCCGCGGGGAAGGTCGGTGCAGCTCCTGCTTCTCCGGGTCGGGGCTCTCCTGTCCTGGGGACACTCGCCCCGGCCTCAGCCCGGCTCCTCGCGGGGCCCCTCCCCCTTGGAGGCCTTTTGTGTCTTTATTTCTTTTTCCCCGTCTTCCTACCTTGATAGAAGCGCGAACTCTTCTCACTGTAGCGTTCCAGCTGGTCTCTCTTTAAATCTCAGGCCGAATTCGTAGATTTTCAGGATGATTGGATGGTTTTCTAGGTAATTTGTTGAGGACCGGTGACTTGGAGACCCTGCTCTGCAGCCACCTTGCCCCGCCCTCTGTTTTGTTTCCTTATGGTTATCTAATTGTCCGGTGGGACTCTCTGTTTCCTCTACTCTGCTGCAGTACCACCTTTGTTGTAAACTAAATGTGTTTCTATTACTCTGTTTCTGGACTTTTATTCTGTCTCATTGGTTTATTTGTCTGCCTTTGCATCAGTAACTTACTGTTTTGTTCACCATCACCTTGTTGTTCTTCAAGAATGCTTTGGCAATTCTTGATATTTTTCATTTTCATATAAATTTGGGGCCAGCTTGTGACGTTCAGAACAACAACAAACTACTAGAGAGCTTCAATTTTGTTCAGGATGGAGAAGACTAGGAAGAGCATCATATTACTCTTAGAAAAAGAAAAAAACTGTATGATCTACAAAATCATAAATTTTCTTAAACCCACCAGAGATCCTAAGTTACATTGCAACCAAGTCATCTGACATGTATGAAAAGACAGACTCCTTCAAGGAAAGAAAGGATGCAAGTATACCTTTGGCAAAACACAGAAGAGATGACAAGCTCCCTACAAACAGGTTAGAAAAATCCAGTGAAAATTTTTTTTAACAAATTGCTAAAAGTTGAGTGTGGGATAACAGAGAAAACACAACCTCTGGAAACTGCTAACGGAGGTGAGTTTGCACCCACTTGTAAGCTTTTCTCTATGGATCTTACAAGGTGCCCAAGAGAAGAATTGAGCTTAGTTAGGGCAAGGGACTAGAGACAGCCCTAAGTAGTACAGGCCTGGAGAAGGAGAGTAGCTGATGTTTTGAGAAAAGCACAAACCTTGCCTAACTCTCTTTCCCTATGGAAACAACACCAGTAAGTCACTAGGGGAGGATAGTAAACCTGTCCTCACATGAAAACCCATTATGACTGCCAGAGAGGAAATAGAAAAACCCCCTAATCATGGAGGAGAACAGGAGGTCATCCTGACCCTGGCCATTAAAGACATCCTATCACTGAGGGAGGGGTGGTATCACTGAGAAAGCCCCTTCACCAAGGCTCAGGGCCATAGGGCTTACCTAAGCTAAGGCTGGATCAGACAACAGAGAATCCCCTGCCTCGCAGCAAGCTAGCAAGCACTAAGTATCAAATATTAGCAGTGTCCACTGGTGGAGGAGGGGTAAATAATATGAATAGAGAGATCAAAAGCTAAGAGTAGAACAACCTATCCTTCAACTTAAGCACAAGGTAATAACAGAGGGATCTGAAGCCAGTAGTGTACTAAAGGTAATCATAACAACAAAACCTAAATAAGATGAACTCCTGACTAAATTAACTCAGAACTGTACATTGTTTCTAACAAAAGTCATGCACATTTTCAGCCGTAAATACTATTTACTTCCATTTCTGCTGCCCTACACATGATGTCCATCATTCAATGTAAACAATTATAAGACAACAGAACTAGAACAAATAATCCTAAAATTCTTTTTTTTAACGATTTTTTAAAGATTTTATTTATTTATTCATGAGAGACACAGAGAGAGAGAGAGAGAGAGGCAGAGACACAGACAGGAGAAGCAGGCTCCATGCAGGAAGTCTGATGTGGGACTCGATCCCGGGACTCCAGGATCAGGCCCTGGCCTGAAGGCAGGAGCCAAACCGCTGAGCCACCCAGGGATCCCCCTAATCCTAAAATTCTTATGGAACCACAAAAGACCCTAAATAGCCAAAGAAATCTTGAGAAAGAAGAACAAAGCTGGAGGTATCACATTCCCAGATTTTAAGATAGACTACAAAGTTATAGTTATCAAAACAGTATGGTACTGGTACAAAAATAGACACATAGATCAATGGAACAGGATAAAGAGCCCAGAAATAAATCCATACTTATATGGTCAATTCATCTATGGTAAAGAAGGAAAAAATATACAACGACAAAAAGAAAGTTTTTTTAATAAATGGTGTTGGGAAAACTGGATCATTTTCTTACACCATGCACAAAAATAAACTCAAAATGGATTAACAACAAATGTGAACTCCAGCCATAAACTAAAAGAAGACATAGGCAATAATTTCTTGGACATTGGTCTCAGTGACATATTTATGGATATGTCTCCTCAGACAAGAGAAACAAAGGCAAAAATAAACTAATGGGACCACATCAAATTAAAAGTACTTGTATGGTAAAGGAAGCCATCAACAAAACAAAAAAAGCAACCTACTAAATGGGAGAAAATATTTGCAAATGATACATGCAATAAGAGATTAATATCCAAAACATATATAACTCAGCCTCCAAAAAAAATTGATTATAAATGAGCAAAGGACCTGAATAGACACTTTTCCAAAGAAGACTTAGAGATGGCCAATAGGCACATGAAAAGATGCTCAACATAACAACTCACACCTGTCACAATGGCTAGTATCAAAAGCACAAAAAAATAACAAGTGTTGGCAAAGATGTGGAGAAAAGGGAACCTTTGTGCACTGTTGAGAATGCACATTGGTTCAGCCACCATGAAAAACTGAGGTTCCTCAAAAAATGAAAAATAGAAATGTTAAATGATCCAGTAATTCCACTACTGGATATTTACCTGAAAAAAAAAATGAAAACATTAACTTAAAAAGATACATGTACTGCTATGTTTATTGTAGCATTATTTAAAATAGCCAAAATATGGAAGCAACTTGTGTCCCCTGATATCTGAATGGAGAAAGAAGATATGATGTGGGTGTATGTGTGTGTGAGATGGGCTATTTCTCAGCCATAAAAAAGAATGAATTTTTTTTGCCATTTGTGGTAACATGGATAGACGTAGAAGGTATTATGCTAAGTGAAATAAGTCAGAGAAAGACAAATACTAGGTAATTTTACTTATATGTGGAATCTGAAAAACAAAGTAACAAAAAAGAAAACAGACTCATAGATAAAAAGATCAAACTGGTGATTTCCAGAGGCGCTTGGGGTAGGGGGGTGGGTGAAATAGGTAAAGGTAAGATATACAAATTTCCAGTTAATAAATAATCACAGAGATGAAAAGTGGCATAGAGAATATAGTCAATAGTATTATAATAATTTTGTATGGTGACTACACTTAGGATTATCATTGAGTAATGTATAGAATTGTTGGATCATCATGGTGTACCCCTAAAACTAATATGTCGTATTTTAACTATACTTCAATAATTTTTTTAAAAACCAACATTTTAAAAATTATAATACATAACAAGAAAAATCAATCCCTTAACAAAAGACAAAACACTCAACAGAACCAGACAGAGAGGTGACTCAGATGTTTGTATTATCAAATAAGGAATGTCTGTGATTACTGTGTTAAAGGGTCTAAGGAAAAGGTGGAAACATGCTTGAGCACATGAGGAATTTCACAGATAGATGGAAAGCATGAGAACAAATAAAATAGAAATACTAGAAGAAAAAGAAAACAGTAACAGAGATCAAGAATGTCTTTGGACTCATCAGTAAAACTTGACAGATGAATCAATGAACCTGGATATAGGTAGTTCTTATTTATCCAATTGAAGGACAAATGAATAAAGAATTACATATGCCACATGTACGAGCAAAAGTTGGGAATAAATTGGCATCTCACCTCATAAGAAGAAAGGATCACTGAGACAGACAAAATATTTGAAGAGATGACTGCTAAGAATTCTCTTGATAAAATGAGAAGTATCAAACTGGAAAATTCACAGAACTCAGAAGGCCCCAAGTGGAATTTTTAAAACAAATAACAGTTTGAAACTGCGGGAAAAATAAAGATAAAAAGAAAGTCTTGAAGTCAGTAAATGGAAAAATTCACATTACATACAGAAACAAAAATATGAATATATAGTAGCCGTGTGTAAGGCATATAACAACAAAGGGAGATTTTTAAAGTGCTGAAATTAGAAAAAAACCCTACCAATCCAGAAACCTCTGCCAGTGAAAATAATATTCACAAGGGAAAAACTTGGGACATGTGGGTGACTCAGTTGATTAAACATCTGACTCTTGGGTTTGGCTCAGGTCATGATCTCATGGGTTGTGGGATGTAGCCCTATGTTGTGCTCTGTTATCAGCAGAGAATCTGCTTGAAGATTCTCTCCCTCTGCCCTTCCCTCTACTCATGCTCACTCTCCTCTCTCTCAAATAAATCTTTTAAGAAAAAGGAAAACTTTTTTTTGGACAAAAGCTGAGGGAATTCATTAACAGCATATACTACAATAAATGCCATAGGAAATTCTTTAGGCAGAGGGAATTAGAACACCAGATGGAAACTTTGATCTATACAAAGAACTAAAGATCTCTGGAAAATGGTTAAAATAAAGATAAACATTAAAAAGTACTTATTGTCTTGAGGTGCCTGGGTAGCTTAGTCAATTAACCATCTAACTTTGACTCAGGTTATGATCCCAGGGTCCTGGGATCAAGCCCCACATCAAGTTCCATGCTCAGCTGGGAGCCTGCTTCTCCCTCTCCCTCTGCCCCTCTCCTCCATTTGTGCTGTCTCTCAAAAAAATTAAAATCTTTTAAAAAAGTTCTTATTGCCTTGCTTTTAATCATCTTAAAAGAAAATTATCTAAATACCAAATAATAGCAATACATTATGGACTTATAGCATATATAAAAATAAAATATATGAAAACAATAACAAAAATGAGGGGGATATATTTGGAGTATACTGTTATAAGATTCTTATACTATATGAGAAAAGATATAATACTATTTGAAATATTAATTAAAGCCAAACACTGTAAATTTTAAACAATTACTAACTTTTTTAAAAGATGGAGTTTAAAAGCCAGTAATGGAGATAAATTTGAATCATAAATCCTCAATCCAAATGCAAGCAAAAATAGAAGTATAAAAGGAACAAAGAGCAGATAGAAAAATAGAAAACAGCTTGCAAGGGATGCCTGGGTGGCTCAGTAGTTGAGCATCTGCCTTTGGCTCAGGTTGTGATTTCAGGGTCCTGGGATTGAGTCTCATATCAGGGTCCCTGCAGGGAGCCTGCTTCTCTCTCTGCCTGGTCTCTGCCTCTCTCTGTGTGTATCTTTCGTGAATAAATAAATAAAATCTTAAAAAAAAAAAAAAAAACCTTGCAAGATGGCAGACTTTTATCTAAACATATGGATGAGTACAATGAATGAAAATGTTCAAAACATACAAATCAAAAGACAGATTATCAAATTGATAAAAAAAAAAAGTGAGACCCTACTATATACTATCTAAAAGAAATCCATTTTAAATATAAAGAATCCGATACAGATGCAATGAAACGCCAGGACACCTGCACCCTGATGTTTATAGCAGCAATGTCCACAATAGCCAAACTGGAAGGAGCCTCGGTGTCCATTGAAGGATGATGGATAAAGAAGATGTGGTTTATGTATACAATGGAATATTACTCAGCCATCAGAAAGGACGAATACCCACAATTTGCTTCAACGTGGAGGGACCTGGAGCGTATTATGCTGAGTGAAATAAGTCAATTGGAAAAGGACAAACATTATATGGTCTCTTTCATTTGGGGAATATAAAAATTAGTGAAAAGGAATAAAGGGAAAGGAGAGAGGGCAGCCCGGGTAGTTCAGCGGTTTAGCGCCGCTTTTGGCCCGGGGCGTGATCCTGGAGACCCGGGATCAAGTCCCTCATTGGGCTCCCTGCACGGAGCCTGCTTCTCCCTCTGCCTGTGTCTCTGCCTCCTCTCTCTCTCTCTCTCTCTCTCTCTCACTCTCTCTCTCTCTGTCATAAATAAATAAAAAATCTTAAAAAAAAAAAAAAGGGAAAGGAGTGAAAATATCAGTGAGGGTGACAAAACATGAGAGACACCTAACTCTGGGAAATGAACAAGGGGTAGTGGAAGGGGAAGTGGGCGGGGGGTTGGGGTGACTGGGTGATGGGCACTGAGGGGGGCACTTGGCGGGATGAGCCCTGGGTGTTATGCTGTATGTTAGCAAATTGAACTCAAAAAATTTTTTTAAATAAATATAAAGAAACCATTTTAAATATAAATATAAAGGTAAGTAAGCTAAAGGTAAAAAATGGAAAAGACATATAAACATTAATCTACTAGAATGGAAAAAAAGCAAGCAAGCAAGAAAGAAAAGTAGAATGGCTATAGTATTATCACACACAGTAGACTTCAGAACAAGACACATTGCCACAACTGAAAATCCATATTACATCATGGTAAAGGTGTTAAGTAGGCAAGAAGATGTAACAATCCTAAATATGTGTTCACCTAACAAAATAGCTTTAAAATACAGGAAGCAAAAATTGATGAAACTGAACGTAAAAGCAGATAAATCCATAGTCAAAGAGATTTCAATACTCCTCTCTCAGTAATTGATAGAACAAGGACAGATATAGTATTAGAAGACCTAAACAATGATCAACATTTATAGACCACTTCTCCCCAAAACAACAGACGGTATATTATTTTTCAAGTGCACATGGGACATTCACCAAAATATACCATATTCTGAGTCATAAAACATACATCAACATTTAAAGTAACTAAAATCACATAAAATGTGTTCTTTTACTGTAAGAATTAGAATTCAATAGCAAAAAAATACCTGGAAACCTCCAAGAATTTGGAAATAAAACAATTCTAAATTACCCATATGCCAAAGAGGAAGGAACAAAAGAAATCAAATATTTCAACTGAATGGAAAGGGAAGTAAAACATCAAAATTTGTGGGGTGTCCCTAAAATAGTGCTTACAGGAAAACTTATAGCATTAAATGCCTATACTAGAAAAGAAGAAACCTTCTATCATGAAATAATCTTCTCTATTAAGAACCTGGCAAAAACATGAACAGAAATTGCATTTCTTTTTTTTTTTTTTTTTTGAACAGAAATTTCACAGAGGAAGACATAGACATGGCCAACAAGCACATGAGAAAATGCTCCACACCACTTGTCATCAGGTAAATACAAATCAAAACCACAATGAGATACCACCTCACCCCAGTGAGAATGGCGAAAATTAACAGGACAGGAAACAACAAATGTTGGAGAACATGTGGAGAAAGGGGAACCCTCTTGCACTGTTGGTGGAAATGTGAACTGGTACAGCCACTCTGGAAAACTGTGTGGAGGTTCCTCAAAGAGTTAAAACTAGACCTACCCTACAACCCAGCAATTGCACTGTTGGGGATTTACCCCAAAGATACAGATGCAGTGAAACGCTGGGACACCTGCACCCCAATGTTGATAGCAGCGATGTCCACAATAGTCAAACTGTGGAAGGAGCCTCGGTGTCCATCGAAAGATGAATGGATAAAGAAGATGTGGTTTATGTATACAATGGAATATTACTCAGTCATTAGAAACGACAAATACCCACCATTTGCTTTGACGTGGATGGAACTGGAGGGTATTATGCTGAGTGAATTAAGTCAGTTGGAGGACAATCTTCATAAGGTTTCACTCATACAGGGAATATAAAAAATAATGAATTATAAGGGAAAGGAGGAAAAATGAGTGGGAAAAATTAGAGAGGGTGACAAAACATGAGAGACTCCTAACTCTGGGAACCAAGCAAAGGGTAGTGGAAGGGGAGGTGGGTGGGGCAGGGTGGGATAACTGGGTGACGGGCACTAAGGAGGGCACTTGATGGGATGAGCACTGGGTGTTATACTGTATACTGGCAAATCAAACTTCAATTAAAAAACAAATTAATTTTTAGAAAAAGAAACTGGAGATAAAAAAAAGTATGTGAAATCTAGAACAAACAGAAAAAAAGAAGCAACAAACGAAATTGAGAAGAAAAGCAGTAGAGAAAATCGGTGAAATCAAAAGCTGATGTTTTGAAATGTGAAAACTGACAAACCTCTAGCCAGGCTCCTTTAGAAGAGAGACAGACTTAAATTACCAACATCAGGAATGAAAGAGGGGATATTACTAAGATCCTACAGACATTAAAAGTACAATAGGAGCTATTACAAACAATTTTATGCCCATAAAATTGACAGCTAAGATGAAATCGATATATTCCTTGAGAAAAATACTACCAAAGCTTATTCAAGAAGAGGTAGATAACCTGAGTAGCCATAAATTATGTAAAGAAATGTAATTTGTAGTTAAGAATCAACAAAGTAACCCCCAGCCCAGGATGTCATCACTGGAAAAATATATACCAGAATTTAAGGAAGAAATAATGCTGGTTCTATAGAAACTCTTCCAGAAACCAGAATAGGAGAGAGCACTCCCTAACTCATTTTTTGAAGGTAGTAACTAAAGCAGACAAAGAAATAGAACTGTCTTCACTCACAGATGACATGATTGTCTATAGAAAAAATTCCCCAAAATATACAAAAATGTAACTGGAACTAATGTCAATGTAGGCAGAGTTGCAGTATACAAGGTTAGTATAAAAAAAATCAAAATGTATATGGAAATAAAGAGGATCTAGGATAATGGAAACAGTTTTGAAAAAAGAAGATTAAAATCAGAGCACATACATTACCTGATTCCAAGACTTTTTATAAAGCTATAGTAATCAAGACATTGTGGTTTTGGTGGAAAGATAGACATGTAGATCCATGGAACAGAACAGAGAGTTTAGAAATAGATTCAAACTTGATAAGATAACTTGATTTTCAACAAGGTGTGTAGGCCTTTCAATGAGGAATAGATCATCTTTTCAGGAACTGTACTCTAACAATCAGACAGTCTTTTTGCAAAGAAATGGAACTTATGTTATACCTATATATCTACAAAGTTAAAATGGATCATATACCTAAATACAAAATCTAAAACCATGAACTTCTAGAAGGAAAACATAAGAGAAAATCTTCATCATCTTAAGTTAGGCAAAGATTTCTTAAATAGGACATAGAAAAATCAGTATAAAACTGTAAAAGGAAAGGTTAAATTGTACTTCATAAAAGTTAAAACAGCTGTTTAAAAATACAATTAAGAAAAGACAATTTTCAGACTTAAGAGAAAACATTTATAAAACATATCTGACACAGAATTTGTATCTAAACTATACAAAGAACTCTTACAAACCATTAGATAGACCAAAGAAAAATTCGTAACTTTAAAATGGGCAAAAGATTTGACTAGAGACCTTACCAAGAAAGAGATACCACTGAAAAACACCATGAAAAATGCTCACATCTTTAGTCACTAGGAAAATGTCCCCCCCCCCAAAAAAAGCTTCAAAAACAAAACTCCACAATGCGATATCACTACACAACCTCAACAGTGGCTACAGTGAAACAAACTGACCACATCAACTCTTGGCGATGATATGGATCCACTGGAACTCTATCTCATACACTGTTGATTTACATTTGGAAAGCACTCTGGCATATTCTAAAAGAGGTAAGCATGCCCTAACTATTCTGCTCCTAGATATTTACCCAAGAGAAACAAAACATATATTCCCCGAAGACTTTTTTTTTAATTTTTATTTATTTATGATAGAGAGAGAGAGAGAGAGAGGTAGAGACATAGGCAGAGGGAGAAGGAGGCTCCATGCACCCGGAGCCCGACGTGGGATTCGATCCGGGGTCTCCAGGATGCGCCCTGGGCCAAAGGCAGGCGCCAAACCGCTGCACCACCCAGGAATCCCCTCCCTGAAGACTTCTATACAAATAAATACTCCTACCAGTTTTGTTTATAATATCCAAAAGCTGGAAATGATTCAAATATCCACCAAATGGGTGAATGAATACACCAGATTTGCAATATCTATGCAATAAAATACGTCATAGAAATAAACGGAATGAATTATTGATACAACATTAATAAATCTTAATGCTGAGTGAAAGTGGCAGATGAAAAAGTGGAACAAACTGTATAATTCCATTTATTTATGTATGCTGAAAAATTCAAATATATTTTTAAAAATTACAACAAATGTAAAACTACTGTTAAAAGATGAAGAAATACATATATATAACTAGGGGTTTTTTTAGCATTTGGATATCCACATTTTTAAAAAATTTAAATTCAGTTTGCCAATTTATAGTATAACACCCACTGCTCATCACATCACATGCCCTCCTTAGTGCCCATCACCCAGTTACCCCATCCCTCCACCCACCTCCCCTTCCACAACCCTTTGTTTCCCAGAGTCCGGAGTCTCTCATGGTTTGTCTTCCTCTCTAATTTTTCCCCACTCAGTTTCCCCCATTCCATTATGGTCCCTTTCACTATTTCTTATATTCCATATAGGAGTTAAACCATACGATAATTGTCTTTCTCCGGTTGAGTTATTTCACTCAGTGTAATACCCTCCAGTTCCATCCACATTGATGTAAATGGTAAGTATTCATCCTTTCTGATGGCTGAGTAATATTCCATTGTGTATGTATATATACATACACCACATCTTTATCCATTCAGCTGTTTAAGGATATCTTGGCTCCTTCCACAGTTTGGCTATTGTGGACATTGCTGCTATAAACATTGAGGTACAGGTGTCCCATCATTTCACTACATCTGTATCTTTGGGGTAAATGCCTAGTAGTGCAATTGCTGGGTCATAGCTCTATTTTTAACTTCTGTGAGGAACCTCCACACTGTTTTCCATAGCGGCTACACCAGTTTGCATTCTCACTGTGTAAGAGAGTTTCCCTTTCTCCACATCCTTGCCAACATTTGTTGTTTCCTGTCTTGTTAATTTTCACCATTCTCACTGGTGTGAGGTGGTATCTCATTGTGGTGTTGTTTTGTATTTCCCTGATGGCAAGTGATGTGCAGCACTTTTTCATCTGCTTGTTGGTCAGGTGTAGGTCTTCTTTGGAAAAATATCTGTTCGCGTCTTCTGCCCATTTCTTGACTCGATTGTTTGGGGTGTTGAGTTTAGTTATTTTTAGATCTTGAATACTAGCCCTTTATCTGATATGTCATTTGCAAATATCTTCTCCCATTCTGTAGGTTGCCTTTTAGTTTTATTGACTGTTTCCTTTGCTGTGCAGAAGCTTTTTATATTGATGAAGCCCCACTAGTTCATTATTGCTTTTGTTTTCCTTGTTCATTTATTTTTTTTAAAAAAGTTTTATTTATTTATTTATTCATGAGAGACACAGAGAAAGAGAGAGAGGCAGAGAGAGAGAGAGAGAGAGGCAGAGACACAGGCAGAGGGAGAAGCAGGCTCCATGCAGGGAGCCTGACGTGGGACTTGATCCTGGGTCTCAAGGATCACACCCTGGGCCAAAGGCAACGCTAAACCGCTGAGCCACCCGGGCTGCCCCCTTGTTCATTTATTTTCAAAAAAATATTTTATTTATTTGAGAGAGAGAGAGGAAGAGTGAGCAAGAGAGAGAGAGCTGGGGGAGGACCAGAGGGAGAGGGACAGCAGACTCTTCCCTGAGCATGGAACCCTATGCTGGGATCCATCCCACAACCCTGAGGTCATGACCTGAGCCTAAACCAAGAATCCCATGTTCAACTGATTCCATCACCCAGGCATATCTGTGCAATTCCATTTATATAAATTCCAGAAAATTTGTACTTAATTGCTTGAAAAGTAAATCAGTGGTTGCCTGGATATGGTTGTTGGGGGAGAAAGGGATGAAGAGAGGGAAGGATTAAAAAACAAATAAGGAAACTTTGGAAAGTGATAGAAATGTTCAATAACTTGATTATAGTGAGCTTTCACAGGTATATATGTAAGGCAAAACCAATCAACTTGTACACTTTAAATATGTGCAGTTTGGGGTGCCTGGGTGATTCAGTTGGTTGGATGACAGACTCTTGGTTTTAGCTCAGGTCATGATTTCAGGTTCATGAGATGGAGCTCTATGCTCAGCAGGGAGTCTGTTTAAGAATCTCTCCCTCTTCCTCCACCCTTCCCCCAACTTTTATGCCTTTTCTAAAATAAATCTTTAATAAATGAAGAAGTGCAGTTTATTGTACATTAATTATACCACGATAAATTTATTAAAAAAGAGAATGATGCAGTAATGAATTGCTTCCTGATATTGGATTATGCTTTTTCGAATAGTATTTTTATATGAAGATAACCCTTTTCAAACATGTAAAATGTCACAACTCCATATATGGTTATTTTCAAATGACTTTTTCAAATTTTCATTTTTTTTCTATCTAAAAAAGCATATTGAAAACTAGATGAACATTCTCTCTTGAGCTAGTTTGAATGACGATTGATGTTTAGATTTCAGGTTGAAACTTGAAGGATAATCAATTCAATTACTTGCTTCTTTTCTTTCTTCTGCTACATCTTATTGTGTGATCTGAGGCAGCAAATTGTTTTCGCATTTAAAACTATTTTTAAATAATTTGGCTTAAAGTTTCTATGGAGTACAATGACCATAGAACTTGGTCATAGACGCTTTCCTAATCAGACACTTTTATTTAAATAACATTTAAATCCAATCTTCAGTATAAAGCATATCAGTGTTTTGAAAATCTTGTTAAACACTGAAATTGAATGACCTATATAAATAATTATGTGCCATACGTCCAACTTATTAATTGAAAAGTAGCTGACTTTTATCCCCAGGAATGTTAGGTTTGTAATAACAGTTAAGTTGGCTAATACCCAAAAGATGTTAAATACTAAAAAGAATATCCTTTAATAAGAAAAGACAAAAAGTGGTCATTTATTTGAAGATATTTTTAAACTACTTTCTTGTTCTTTTTTATTTGTAATCTTGTATAGATATTTTAAAGTTTCATAGCTATTGGTTTTTATTTCAACTCATCCATACCCTATGCCTTTGGTAATTTTTATACTATTGCAAATTAGTTTGGGCCTTTACAGCAACATTAGTTGTCTTCTACAAAGTGAATATATCAAGCAATAATGATGTTTAATTTTTATTATTTTAATTAAGAAATAAAATAGGAACAATAAATTATGTATCTGTTTCCAGCTTTAGAAAAGATTTTGAAGAATATGGGTATTGCCACTGTTGAACTGTTGTTTAAACATTATTTCTCACACTGTACCTAACAGATTTAATTATGGTTCACACACTTGTTTCTTTATCATCTCTTCAGATGGAGAGCTATACAGATACATTGTAAACTACAACAAGAACATGTTATTAAGCTGTCTCTGGTGAGGAAGGTATTTTCAAATTATGCTGTAAAAGTCCCTTGCAAATGAATTCCATTAAGCACTGGCCTCCTCTTGTAGTTCACTAATCATAGTTACCCACGTAGATCAAGTAAAAAAGCAAGCCAACATATCCAAATAAAAAAGTCTTATTGTGACTGGACCCAAAGGTCAGCAACAGTAATTAGTCTAAAATCCATTTAACATGGAAAAGAGCCCATCAAAAATATTTCTTCAACTCTTTTGTAACCCATAGTTACTACCGTAGGAAGCTCATACTTTAATTCAGGATGCTAAACTATCACAAAAAAAGTAAAATTTAAAACTAATAAGAGCCAAACTGACTTTAAGTTTTAGGGAACTGGACTGGAGAAAGATCTGCAATCAGGTTTGAAGACTAGGTGGTTTAATATGAGGAAATAATACGAGCAAAGATGGGGTATAAGTGGGCTGACCATGATTTACACGAGGGAGCTCTGGAAAAACTAGCCTATTTAGAGATGTAGTTTCCTATTTGGAAGTAATGGATAATAGGATGGAAAAGTTAATCAGATTACAGAGAGCCTTAAGTGACATGAAGTGAAGTTTGATCTTGACACAATGGGCAGTCATAAGATTTTTTAAAATTATTTTTTATTTATAATAAATGGCTTCCAGACAAAACTTAAGAGGTATAAAAGGGCATTATATAAAAAATAATTGTCCCTTTTAATAAATCCTAACAATCTGATTGAAACATCTCTATGAAGAGCAAAGATGCAAGAATAGCTGAGAAACCCCTGCATAAGAAAAAAAGAAGGAAGAGGAGGAGGAAAACAATTTGCCTTACCAGATATCAAAACTTACTATGCATTTATAATAATTAAGACAGTCTGTTGTTAACATAGGGATAGAAAACTGACAAAATAAGAGAGCCCAGAAACAGTCTGTACGTATTTGAACACTTGATCTATGACAAAATGGGTATCGCAGATCACTAGGGGAACAGTGATGGGACAATTGGTTATCCATATGGAAAAGAACAGATCCCTTCCTCATGCCATAAAATCGACTTTAAAAGGTAAAATTATAACATTTTGAAGAAAATATGGGACTGTTGTGACCCTAGGAGGGAAGAATCTCTTAAACAAGATATGAACAGCACTAATCATAAAAGAGAAAATTGGTAAATCTGGCTACATTAAGATTAAGAATGTCTCTTCAGTAAAAGACATACAGAAAATGAGATAAACCATAAACTGAGAGAACATATTGTATCACCTGAAATTAGTTATTTGAAATAATGCAAGAAGAACTACAAATAAATCAGTAAGGAAAAAAACTTAATTGAAAGCTAGGCAATAGAAACACAACAGTTATTTCACGGAAGAGAAAATATGAATGGTCAATAAACAAAAGAAGCTCAATCCCAGGAGTAATCAGGAAAATACAAATCAAAACCAATGAGATGCCACTTTTTAAGCAGTGGATTGTAAAAATTAAAAAGTCTTACAAAAAGTGTTGGATGTGTCTTAGATATTGCTGGTAAAATGCTAAACAACCACTCTGGAGAACATGTAGCTATAATATTACGGTCACATAACTTATAAATTACTACTCTGCTCTAGATGTTTCCTAGAGAGTTTCTTGTGCATGTGCACCAGAAGACACACATGAGAGTGTTCATAGAAGAGCTATTTAAGTAGCAAAAATCGGGATCCCTGGGTGGCTCAGCAGTTCAGCACCTGCCTTTGGCCCAGGGCGTGATCCTGGAGTCCCAGGATCAAGTCCTCTGTCAGGCTCCCTGCATGGAGCCTTCTTTTCCCTTGGCCTGTGTCTCTGCCTTTCTCTTTTTCTCTCTGTCTATCATGAATAAATAAATAAAATATTTTTAAAAAATGACTGAGTTGTACAGCCCTTAAAAAAAATAAAGTAGCAAAAATCTGCAAATAACCCAAATGTCTAGTAACAAAAAAGTGGATAAATTTATTTTAGTATAGTCACAGTAGAATATTATGCAGGAGTGACAATGAACTGCAGCTCTTCATAAAAATGGACAATCATAGAAACATAATGTGTGAGAATGATGAGCTATGGAAGACTATAGTATTCCATTTTATAAAGTTAAAAAAAACAAGTAATATGTGATATAGTCATATATACATATGTATTAAATTTTCCTAAAAACCTATGACAATGACAAACATTAAAATCAGGTGAGAGTTACTTCTAGGATGTCAGTGGAGGATGAGGCAGGAAAGGAAAACAACAATAGCTACAATTTTGGTAAACGAGTTTTATTTTTTTAAGTTGGGAAGATGAGTGGGGTCATGGGTATTGTTTTATTTCTTAGCTCATTTGTCCTTTTTTCTTTTTTCCCTTTAGAGAGAGAAAGAGGAAGAGAGAGCCAGAGGAGGGGCAGAGGGAAAGTAGAGAATCTCAAACAGGCTCAACGCCCAGTGCAGAGCCTGGCATGGGGCTCAGTCTCACAACCCTGAAATCATGACCTGAGCTGAAACCAAGAGTCGGTTGCTTAACCCACTGAGCCACCCAGGTGCCCCACTTGTACATATTCTTTGTATGAAATATAACCTTAAAAATGATAATTTGAAGAAAAAATATATTTCCTCCTTCTACTCATTCAACCACCTATTTGCCTTCCAGAGACTTGTTAAATAAATTGCAGAGCAACCCTACAATACAGTACAATGCAGCCATTATAAAAGAATAAAGGAACCCTATATGTTCTGAATGGAATGACAACTGTATTATATTGTTAAAAGAAGTGTGTGTATAATGCTACAATTTGAATTAAAACACACACATTTGTATATGCATGAGTCAGCTATCTCTGTAAGATTACCAAAAACTGGCTTTCATGAGTTCTTGACTCTGAAAATGACTTATGGAAGCCACATTTTAAAAAAAATTGACCCAGCCACATGTAAGAAGTGAGGTGATGGCAGTGATGGGTGGGGATGCAAGGGAGGGACATTCAATAACAAAATCAGGGAAAACAGGAGACCAGCTGGAGAGCCATCACAGGAAGAACCATAAGGGAACCAGTGCTGGGGAAAGGTGATGGCAGTGGGATTATAAACAGAAGAGCATATGAGAGTGAAATAGATGTTTTGACATTGTCAATGATTAAACAGTTCATTCTGTCTAATTATTCTTGCCAAAACCTAGTAGTCTACAAAGTCACTTTTATGTATTTTTAATCTACTAAATGCAATTTATTTTATTACCCTATGTAAGACCTGTTAAATTCAGGGTGTGGTCATGGAATGTCTCAACACAAATGGTCTTCACAAGGTTTTGTGGGATCTCCTTTTGCATTAAAGCCACAAAGGGAGAAAAAATCTCTACAGAATCTGAAATTCCTTCTGATTTACCCTACATAAACTACTTTCTGACCTTTCATCCTGAGTAGAATTCAATCAATAAGTCTTCTATGAGATTATAAAAGTGTTTGCCTCCTAATAGTAATGCCAAAAATACTCTCCTAACTGGGTATTTTAAGAGGAAAATAGTTTTAAGGCAGAAAGTAGATATCACAGGATTTATTCTTTTGATGCCTGTGATTAAATAGAATTAAAACATTATGAACCTTTTCTGCTACCCAGGTACCCTATGATATGAATTTTGACATATATGTTATACCTGCAGTTATGAATTGTTCATTTTTCTGAAACTGTCCCATCAATTATTGATATGCCCATATTTTTACTTGGTTTTAGTAAAATCTGTTGGTAATCTAAAATAAAATAAACCCATCCTTTTTCTCTTCTCTCCCCCCCTCCCAATGCCTTCTTTCTTCTATGCTTCTTGCCCTCATTACTCTTCTTGCAGTTGCTCTTTTTGCCAAAACAAAGCCCAGAGCTAGTTGTATGCAGACATATTGATGGTAGTGTTATGTGTGTGACTCTGTGCTATCCTATTTTCCTGCACCTCAGATGGAGTTGTCCCTCTCACCAGAACAAACCAATCACTTCTTGTTGAAGTCCCAGAGTCTTTGAACATCTGTTGTCCTTTACGTCATCTATGGGACTCAGAAAAGATACACTTGAAGTTTTTTCTCTCATACCACAGGGATTTTCTAAAACTTGTGTTATTTCCTGTGGCCCAGAGATTGTTTCATTTTCCTGCAAGAGGAAGAAAAAAGGGATCTAAATGCTTCCTGTGATTGCATAAAGTTTATTTTAGGAACTAAAATCTGTGGGCTTTTTTTTTTCTTCTATTACATCCTATTTTCCTTGCTCAAGATTTATAGGGAATGTTAGGTCATGTTTGCGCCTTTGCACCAAGGAAATGTTTCTTTTACTGACTAGAAAGTTTTAAAGTAAATATTCTGTTGACCCTTTAGTTCAAATTCCAGGCTTGATGTATTTTTCAGAAGAGGAAAAAACATGACTCTGAATCTAGCTCCTTACTCTTTAATTAGTGTTCAGCTTTTTGCTTGAAATAGTTCACATTATTTGGTCTCTGTCCTCACTAACCAATTTTTATAACTAGTGTGCATAAAATCACCAACAAGCAAAAATATAAAAAACTTTCATTAGTTTATGTCTTTTTGTGATTAGGAGAGAAAGTTTCTACTGTCTTGAATTAGTGACAAATTGTTTTCTGTTGAATCAGGGAGATTTCTTATCCTTCTAGGGAGGAATTTTCATATAAACAAGCTTTTTGTATCTGTCTAAGGCTTCCAGTTAATTACATTTTGCAAGTAATATAAAAAATGGAGATTCATTACAATCACTACTTGTTAGAAGAGAATAAGACACAGGAGTGATTTAGTCAAGTTGCTTTTTTATAAAATGAGGTACTAGAAGGAGAGGAAAATATGCCATCTAAGCATTTAGGCTGGAACCTGTATAATCCACTTTTATTTCTGAATGATGGCTTTATTGCCATGCTTTTTAGACTGCTTTAATGTCCTGCGCTTTTAGAAACCAATGTGTTTGTGACTTGCTTGCACATTTTCTAAGAGCATATTTTCCAAATACAAAATAGGTGCTACCACTTCAGTTTTAGTTTCACTTTATAACTCTGTTAATAAAAAATCCCTGTTGCAAACTAGTTTTCCTCGACAATTCATAGCAACCTCAACATGTTATTATTTTAAGTAGTAAGTGAAGGAGTTATTAATTCCCATGTAAATAAGAGCATTAGTTACCATCTTCAAAACTGGTTTGAGGAGGGAGGTGAGGTTTGATTTCCTGATGATCTAAGAAACCAATCTGTGGAGAGAACTCTCCCTTAGTATAGTTAATTTATCTGTGCTGGAATGTGCCATACTAATATGAATTTCTTTCCCTCTATTATTTTCATATATCGATACACCTAAGCTACCCATTTTTTCAGGTGGAAGAAACAGGTTTAGAATGTTTAGTAAACTTACCTAGGTAACACTGTCAAAGGAAAATACACCCAAAGAAATCCAGGAATCATGATAAGCTTTTATTAGCTGAAACAGTCAACAGTATTAAGTGAATACCAGCGGATGTGAGATTCTCTTCCTATTACCCTATGTTATCTATCAGACTTTCTTTGCTTTACTCACTGAAGACCTTGATATGAATTTGAAGGAAAATTTTAATCCAAACACAACTGTACCTGATAAGTTAGAATAAATGTAAGTGGCACCTTTGTTGAGTTAAATATTAGTGAAGACCATCACTTTGACTCATTTCTTTCATTCACTTACTCTTACTCTCCTCCAAAAGATTTGCTTTACTTTATGGCTTTAAAGAAATATTGCTTTCTCTCAACTCCATTGCTCTGGTTTTTAAAAAGTAATGATTGAGGGAAGCACTCAAGTAATGATTGAGGTTGGCATCTGGGAGGAATAAGGAGTATGCCTCTGGTTTCCCCACCATAGAGAGTGGTGGAAAGGAAGTGTGCAGTGCTTGAAGTGATTACATGTTCTGGGCCATCTGGTCATCAGGAAAAGGCTGTGTTTTCAATTTCACTGTGAATGAAGAGAAGCGTATTAAGGAAGGAGAGCATTTAGTCTAAGGAAAATAGAAATCATACTTTATTTCTACTACTAAAAGCTTCAGCTTCCTTAATTATAGAAAGAAGGGTCACTTGTGGGAGACTGAGCATTTAATGGTGCTGCTGTCTAAGTTACTGGGGGGACTTGAAGGATGGTCTGGGAAGGTGAATGAACACACAAGGGTAGCCACTTAGAATGGAGTCACTCAAATCTTCTAAAGTGTCTCTCCACCCCCATACAATCTTTATGGAAGGAAGAAAATGAGCAAAAGGGCTAAATTTTTCTCAGGCCAAGGAAAGAAATCAGAGCTCCTGTTTCCTTAAAGTTTATTGTCAGTGTCTCTGGTCCAGGTATCAGTTGGAAAGCCACAAATCAAGTGTAATTTTGATTAATATCCATCCACTCTTCTATTTATTGAACTACCTCATGCTTTAAAAGTAAAAACCAAGTTCATGTTTTATTTACCACTTTTTAAATAAAGCACTAGTTTCAAGAGAAGCTGTAGAGGGAAAATCAACAGTAGGAAAGAAATCAATGCACAAAGCATATATCTGCACTAAACTTTGAAATTGAAAGATGGCAATGGACAACGGTATGCCAAAAATTAAGAGCTTGGATGTGAGTCCACCTGTTGCCACCAGCTGCTGATTCTGTCATCTTTGCAGGTAATTAATAGAGTACTCTGATGCTACCTGAATCAAACCTAGAAAGCTCAAATCTTGATGTGTGATTGAGATTGTGCAGCCTGAAAATTTTTTAAAGGATTTGTAGAACCTACAGTTCCACAGAAAAACGCAGTTTGCTTCATTCAAGATGTAGCTAATCACTGACTAAGAAATTTTCCTGACCTTTTTAAGAGACTATTGCTCAGGTGATCTTTGTTTTTTTTTAGGAGTGCTTGTCAAGGTGAGGATTTGTTTTGGCTTCATTTGAAGCTGCCAGTATGGAGAGAAGTGGGGTGATGAGTGGATTGCCCTTCCAAGAAGGGACCACATTGCTGTGAAGGAATATGTATTAGTATATTTTCACATACTGACTAGCGAATACAATCACCTGGACTCTGACTTCCTGAAGAAACTCTACGATGTTGTTGATGTCAAATACAAGAGGAATTTGAAGGCTGTTTATTTTGTTCATCCAACATTTCGTTCAAAGGTATCAACGTGGTTTTTTATCACCTTTTCTGTCTCAGGGCTGAAGGACAAAATCCACCATGTGGACAGCCTCCACCAGCTATTCTCTGCCATATCACCAGAACAGATTGACTTTCCTCCTTTTGTCCTTGAATATGATGCCAGGGAAAATGGGCCTTACTATGCATCTAGTCCCCCATCACCAGATTTGTGACCTGCCGTCTTTTAGTGCTACTGGTTTCCAAGGACATCACTTTCTCCACGAATTGCTATCTATTGAAGTGAAATTCATTTTTGCTGTTCAGATCCAGAGAGCCTTTTGTCCCCACCTCTCTGGTATTTTTTTATTGACTGTATATTTTCTGGCACATAAGCAATCAGAAAATGGTAGGCCATTCTGAACTGCACACTTATTTTAAATTTGTATATTTGTATCAAATGAAAATGTTCATTTTTAGAGGGTTGTTAATAGAAATTGGGGAGCAACTTTTAAGGATCTTCAGTTTCCTGAAAGGACACTGGATTTTCCATTAGACAAGCCACCAATATTGTTCATGCCATCTCTTTAACATTGCACACTTCCTTTGTGTACTTAAATGTTTCTCAAAATATATAGCATGGAGTGTGCAAAAGCTTGAAGGCTGAGAGCTTAGTGGACTTCCAGACCACTGACATGGAGGTCAGCATGAGTGGCCAAGGCTAAGGTGAGCTGGAAAGGTGCAAAGGGCCAAGTCACAAAGGGCTTCCTTCCACGTGAAGGGAGTTGGACTTTCTCTGACGTTGATAAGGAGCCCCTGGAAAATGTTAGCAGGCAGCCCTACCTGTTTCCTGATGCCTTGGCTCACTGTCTGCTCTTCATTCCAGGCCCCATGCTCACAGAGTGTAGTGCTTTGATGTGCAGCTCTTGAGCCTCAAAGGGTTTTTGACTTTCCACATTCTCTGCCTTTAGCTCTCTGACTTTGTTCACATTTAAATCCACTCTGCATCTAAAATCTGAAAGAAACTCTTCTAACTCTGAATGTAGTAATTTAACCACCCTTCCTGTACTCATGTTCCCTTACCCTATTTAATGCTGCTTTTCATGACTTCCATTTGCCTGGATGTTTCTTAACTCAGTTCTTCCCCTCTCTGGACTTACCTCCCGTGTTAGGGTCCTCCAGAGAAACAGAACCAATAGGTTGTGAGTGTGTGTAGGTAGATAGGAAGGTGGATGTACCTGTATCTACTTATCTATTGATAGAGAGACTGTTTATGTATCTACTTATTATTGAAGCTACACATCAAAACAATGGTTTCAGGCTTCATATTTATATCTTTAATAATCCATTTTGAGTTTATTTTTCTATATCATGTAAGAAAATGGTTGAGTTTCATTCTTTGGCAGGCAGCTGTTGTTTCCCCAACACCATTTATTGAAGAAAACTCTCTTTTTCCCAACCTTCTTTCCTCCTTTCTTGGGTTAATTGACCATATGAGCATGAATTTATTTCTGGGCTCTCAGTTCTGTTCCATTGATCTATGTGTCCATTTTTATGTCAGTACCATATTGTTTTCATTATTACAGCTTTGTAGTATAGTTTGAAATCTGGGAGTGTGATACCTCCAGCTTTGTTATTTCTCAAAGTTGCTTTGGCTGTTTGGAGTCTTTTATGGTTCCATACCAAGTTTAGGATTATTTGTTCTAATTCTTAGAAAAATGCTATTGATACTTTTATAGGAATTTTATCAAATCTATAGATTGCTTTCGGTAGTATGGACATTTTGACAATATTCTTCCAATCCATGGGCATGGTATATCTTTCCATTTATTTGTGTCATCTTTCATTCTTTCATCAGTGTCTTGTAATTTTCAGAGTATAAGTCTTTCACCTTCTTGGTTAAATTTATTTCTAGGTATTTTATCCTTTTTTATGCAATTGTAAATGGGATCACTTTATTGATTTTCTCTGCTAGTTTGTTATTAGCATATAAAAACAGATTTCTGTATATTAATTTTGTATCCTCCAACTTTACTGAATATATTTATTCTAATAGTTTTTTGGTGGAATCTTTATGGTTTTCTATATATAGTATCATGTCACCTGCAAATAGTGACAGTTTTACTTCTTCCCTTCGGGTGCCTTTCCCTTCCCTTCCTTTACATTCCCTTCCCTTCCCTTTCCTCTTCTTGTCTGATTGCTGTGGCTATGACTTCCAGTATTATGTTGCATAAAAGTGGGGAGAGTGGATATCCTTGCCTTGTTTCTGATCTCAAAGGAAAATCTTTCCGCTTTTCATGATTGAAGATTATGTTAGTTATGGGTTTGCAGTTTATGGCTTTTACTGTGTTATGTTCTCTCTGTAGAGTTTAGAGGTCTTTTGCCTCTTGTGAATGAATGTGGCTTTTGTTAAATGCTTTTTCTGCATCTCCTGAAATAATCATATGATTTTTATCCTTTATTTTGTTAATGTGGTATATCATGTTGACTTGCATGAGAGAGATGTATTTTAAGGAATTGGCTCACACAGTTATGGAGACTGGTGAATCCAAAACCTGTAGGTAGATTGGCAGGATGGAGACCCATGGAAGATCTGATGTTGTAATTCAAGGCAAAAGGCTGTCAGGCTGAAGACCAGGAAAGAGCTGATATGATTCAAATCCAAATCTTACTTAGGCAGGTCAATCTTTTCTTGTATTCAAGCTTTCAGTCAATTGAGTGAAGCCTACCCACATTACGGAGAACAATCTACTTTACCCAAAGTCTATTTATTTATTTATTTATTTATTTATATTTATATTTATATTTATTTTTTAAAAAGATTTTATTTATTTATTCATGAGACACACACACACACACACACAGAGGCAGAGACACAGGCAGAGGGAGAAGCAGGCTCCCTGCAGGAAGCCCGACATGCAACTCTATCCAGGGTCTCCAGGATCACCCATGGGCTGAAGGCGTCGCTAAACCGCTGAGCCACGCGGGCTGCCCTATTTATATTTTTAAATGAATTCTTGAGCAGTGATTCCTATCTTAACATCACAGCTCTTCTTTTTTCTTAAATTTTTATTTAAATTCAAGTTAGTTAACATGTAATATAATACTGTTTTCAGGAGTGGAATTTAGTGATTCATCACTTACATTTAATACCCAGTGCTCAAACACAGCAAGTGCCTTCTTGAATATTTACTTATCACCCCATTTTGCCCATCCTCCACCCACATCCCTCCATCAACCCTGAGTTTATTCTCTATTGTAAAGAGTCTTTTATGGTTTTTCTCTCTCTCTTTTTCCCCCTTCCTATGAGCCCAAATGTCCATTGACTGATGAATGGATAAAGATGTGGTGTATATATGCAATGAACTATTACTAAGCCACCAAAAGGAATGAAATCTTGCCATTTGCAATGATGTGGGTGGAGTTAGAGTATATTATGCTAAGTGAAATGAATCAGGCAGAGAAAGGCAATTACCATATGATTTCACTCTTATGTGGAATATAAGAAACAAAATAGATCAAAGTCTATTTATTAAAATGTTAATGTTATCCAAAAACTCTCATAGGAACATCCGGAATGATGTTTAACTAAATATCTGGGTGCCACAGCCCAACAAAGTTAAAACATAAAAGTAACCATCACCACCTTCCTGTCTTCTTTAACCATGAATGTGTCCATCAGCTTCTCCCTTACTCCTTTACCTTACTGTGTAACTACCACGCCTGCTTTGTCAACGGCCAAGTTTGTATCACTCCTGCCAATCTGCTTCCTCTACTCCTAAAACTGTTCAGCAACACTGAAGAAAACCACACACCTGAATATAATGGTGCTACAGGTTAGTGGTCTCCAGCTTCAGTGAGGTCCTTAGGGCTGCTGTGTGTCCCTGGCCAATTCCCTCTCCATTCCCACAGAGACTCTTTCAGACCTCTACAGTACTAGGGACATCCCAGTCTCTTTCTCTCGGCAGATGAACTGATCTATTACAGCGCAGTGAAAATTATGGATTTTAAACTGAACCATCTCAACTTGCCCCTCTTCCTCCCTGTCTGAACCATTTGAATGATCTTGGCCTGCCCACATATGAGAATGTTGGGAGCAGATAAGGGGCCATCAGGCATATACATTTTTTCTTCAGAATTCATCCAGGGTGACTGTGCCTCTAACCCCCTGCACAGGACTCTTTGAAGGTCATTGCCAGCTGCCTTCTGACTTCACCTGCCCCTTCCATGGTAGTCCATTCCATCTTTCAACTTGCCTCACCTACTAAGTGCCCACTTTCAACTCCTCTATCTGACATAACAACTCAGAGAGGTAAATCCAAATAGGATTTAGAAATGGTAGGACATAGTATCTGGATGTGGTTGGACAGATGGTACCACTCATGGAGAAGTGGCAATAGCAAGAGGAGCAGGGTGTTTTAGAAGGAAGATGATAAATGACTTTGGCCACAGTAAGTCTCAAGTGCCTGTGGGACATGTATAACCACTATTATCTCTTAAAGGGTGTTTATTAGGCCTGACTTATTCCCTCCCTCCAGGCCATGTGAGTTCATTTTTCATCTTATAGGGTGCTAAAACAAAAGGAACAATGTTGATCACCTAATCCTAGTTGTTTAAACAAGAGGGTATTTATTATGTGTAATTGAAAAGACCCTTGTTACAGCAGGCATACGTCGCATACATCAAAGATAGGTCCCAGCCCCAGGCAGCATCAGCAGTCTACCAGTCTCTGTATTGTAATCTTTTTCCATCGTTGCCTAATTGCTGGTTGAAATTCATCCCAGACCCTAGTGAGCTTAGAGTAACTCTACCAATCACCAGTTGTATTGTTTTGGTCAGTGGTCTGCAGAATTATTAAATAAGGCTCCTCAAAAAGACCTCTGTCTGTTTATTCATCAGTTCATCTAAGCATGTCATATAATTGCCAGCAAGGGGAGAGGATGGTGAGGACAGTCTAATTGCACTGCAGGCATCTGGGAGGGTCTGGAATTGTCAGCTGCTATTTGCAGCATTGGTTGGCATTAGGAACAGGCATGAAAGAAAACATGTGCTGAGACATCTCTTGAATCTATCTCTAGACTGAGAACCTGGCTCATTCCCACATAAAGACCCACTCCTAAAAGGCTATTTTGTGTTGATGATGGCAAATGCCAAGGGTGTGTGTGTGTGTGCGTGTGTGTGTGCATTTGAATGCTGCACCTTTGAAAAAGGCCTTGTAGACCTCTATACCATAAGAGTATTAATGTCAGAAAGGCAGTTCTACGTCTGGCTTGAAGCTCAGAAAGGAGGCTGGGAAGCAGACAGAGCTTTGGGAGTCATTATATGCTGGTAGAGGTTGAAGCATTTTGTTCTTTCTTAGATATCTTTTGCATCCTTCAACTCCCAGATTCCTTAATTCCAGCATTAGAAATTTATATTCTCCTTAATGGTACAAAAATTCAGCTGACATGTAACTCTTTAAAATAAAGGTATTGTGCCCCCCCCCCTCTTATCACACAGTTGTAAACTCTGCTGGTAACAGGGTATAAATAATCATGTTAGTAGAAAAATAAAGGGAGAAAACATTGTAAAGTTTTAAAGAGGAACATTCAAAAAGTATTTTTTTTTAATTTCCAAAAGATTGGAAAGTGAAGACAGATCCTTTGAGTGTCTTACAAGAATGAAATCTTTGCAGAGTTTACAATCACCAAAAAGGTATCAATAGAATGTATACAAAAATGGACAGGTCAGTTGTTCTACTTCTTAAACAGTGAAGTACATCTAAAAATGCACCCAAGTACAGAATTATAGAGGAATGAATAAATGAATGAGTCAGTAAATTTACCTCAAGAGTAAGTTAAGCTCTTTGGGATATCCCATATCTTCCTCAACCTACTTACAGGTCAATGGATGGTACTCCTTTAGTTTCTGAGGGTCTCCTGTTACTCCTAAACCAAAAGCAAAAAATGATAGATCCAATGTTCCTATTAATTTGTTAACTTTGCATTATCTCATCAAGTGCCACCAAGAAATTGCTGTCAGTCAACCACTTTTCTTTTTCTTTTTTTCTAGTGTACAGAGCTGCTCCAAATAATACATGCTTTTCATTCATTCTCTGTGTCAAATTTCCAGGAAAGGTGATGTCCCAGGACCAAGAGACCAGACTTCCAAGATTCGTGGCAGTAGATCTTATGCTGATGAAACCAAATATGGTTTGCTGAGAATATTGATAAAACCACTCATTTTTACTGAGGGCTATTCACACTGATAGATGGTCAAATACAGGAAGCAAAATAAATATGGATGATCCTGGCATTACTGCTTTTTTATTACTTTAATATTTTTCTATCTAATCTGTAGGTGTGGATGAATGCCTGCATTTAATTTTCCTATGCCTCGTGGAATTGTGGTTGTGAGTTTTATGTACTAATTCTTAAAGGAAAAGATATTTTTCTATATGAAGATGTGTTGCTTCACCCTGATAATATGACTGCTGCTTTCTAAATATGTTAAACTTTAATTAACAGATATCTATCTAATGAGATATGCAGATGAATTGAAATATAGAATTATTAAAACCTTCCTAAAACAGAATTGTTATAATTCCCTGCCTTAATAAATTATATTCAGTGTAGTCTATTCACCTTCCTTTGATTAATCTGGATTTTGTCATGCTTCAGGCTATAAACAATCATTCTGCTGCAACCATAATATATATGTATATATAGAAGGAGAAAGCAATTCCTCTCTATTTCCAGGATGTAGCCTCAGAATTGCATTTAAAACAACAACTAAAACCTTTCCGTCCATTTGTTTTCTTTTGGTTGCCTCTTTAACCCACGAGCTAACTGAGTGCTACCCCAAATTCAGTTTCTTTTTTTAAAAATTATATTTATTTTTTCATGAGAGACACAGAGAGAGAGAGAGAGGCAGAGACACAGGCAGAGGGAGAAGCAGGCTCCATGCAGGGAGCCTGACATGGGTCTCGATCCCAGGTCTCCAGGATCACGCCCTGGGCTGAAGGTGGCGCTAAACCACTGAGCCACCCGGGCTGCCCCTAAATTCAGTTTCATTGGGAATTTAGTTATTTGAGGTTTTAAAATCACTGTTAATCCTTTTTTCCAATTTCAATTGGAAGTCATACATTTTTATAAGATACGTTTAAGTTGTTGACTAAGTCAAACAAATGAGTGTCTCCTGACTTTTATAGAAAGCAAGCATTTTTGAACAAAATCCTAAGTTAGATGACCTGAGATGAGAATTTATCTGCTGTTTAAATGCTGTAATCATTCTCCAGCCCCTCTCTTAACTCTTCATTCATTGTTCAGGCAATGAATATTTATCGAGTATTTACAACTTGTCAGACAGTGTGAGATGCTGAGGAACACAGAGATGACAAATCACAATCTTGCCTTCAATGTACTTAAAGGCTAATGGGGCATAGGGATTCTCTCTTCTGCCTCACTGGCTGATGGAATACAATCAAGGCTAGATTTCAAGTTAATTGTTCTCAGTCAATAAAAAACCAAAATTTTAGCAGCCTTCCTGAAAAATTAAAGCTTTCTGGTGGTAGAAGTTTGTAAGAGGCTTCAACAAATAATGGTACTAGATCAAACTCTAGAGTAGTGCCTGGAATTACTAGAAGGCTTATTAAAACACAGATTGCTGGGCCCTAGACCAGAGGTTCTGATTCAGTAGGTCTGGAGTTGGGAGGGGGGGGTTGCATTTCTAAGAAGTCACCAGGTGACACACAGGCTGCTGCTTTGGGGACTACACTTTGAGAAGCACTGGTCTGAAGTATTTTGTCTCTCAAAAGACTTTCCCTCTGGTGACAATGATGATAATGTTAATAGCCCAGAAGCAGTGGGTTCTTGTGAAGAGACAGGTATCTTACAAGCCCTTTAGATCCATCATTACATTCAATTCTTGCAACAACTTAATGAAATAGTTGTGATTACTATCCTCATTCTACAAGTTAAGGAAATAAATATTTGGAGAGGTTAATTAATTTGCTCAATGTCACAGAGCTAGTCAGTGATAAAAACAGGATTTGAATGTAAATCTTTCTGATACAGGTCTGTAGTATCAAACACAGTGCTATTCTGCTTTCCTATGATGGCCAGCACACCTAGGTAATGACAATCTTAGGAGATGCCCATGAGCATCTGTTGGGCCTCTCTCCATATGCACCTACACCTAGGGGATTCTGAATAGATGGCTTTTTAAGTTCTCATGGGAAGGAGATAGCAGAACTTTCTTTAGTAATCTATTCTAGTGGCTATTAAGTTTTTTGTGATGGGAAAAATTTTTTAATTAGATAAAATATTTCTGTTTTACTGATTTTTAAAAGCCATTCAACCATTGAGAATTAGATAACGGTAGCACAGTACACCCAGTTGAATCAGACCCAGCTCTAAATGAAATAGGATTTGACAGTGGAACCAGGTCTGCTGCTTTATCTGGAAGGTCCTATATTCCCTTTCCAATCCTCATCCACTTGCAATCCATTTAAAAGGTGTCTGTGAAATTAATTTGAGCTTTTTGGATCTGAGTTAAAGTACTTTTGCAAATCTCCTGACATAAAAATAGTAATTATTCAATATATTAATTAATAGTTCTGTCAGGAAGGCTCAGTGATCTTAACCACAGGGTGAGGAAAATCAAAGAATGTGCTGGTGGTTCACCAGCATCCTTGGAAGGGCCATCTTGCTTCCTGGTTAGACAGCATTTTCTGTTGGGGAATTGATCCTATCTCCTGACCTTACAGCAGACTCTTCTCCCACCTACAGAGGATGCAGTGCTCTCAGATGGGCTATTACCGTAATAATATAATGTTATTATTATTATTATTATAAAATAAAATACAGATACAGAAGACAATACAAAACAATCATTATATGGCAATGAGTTATTCTGAGGTAAACATTCTTGAAACTACCAAGTCAAGAAATAAAACTTAGCCACCCACCACAATGGCCAATTTTATATGTCAATTTGACTGGACTAAGGGATGTCCAGATAGTTGGGAAAACATTATTTCTGGGTGTGCCTGTGAGGGTGCCTCTGGAAGAGATTAATAGCTGAATCAGACTAGAGATTCCCAGGCCTTCAGACTAGGACTGGAGTACACCACTGGCTGTCCTGGTTCTCCAGTTTACACATGGCAGATTATGGGACTTCTTGGCCTCTGTAGTCATGTGAGCCAATTCCTGTAATAAATGTCCTCTTATATCTATATCTGATGATATAGCTGATGGTGTTTCCTTGGAGAACCCTGACAATATACCCACCCACAATCCACCTTCCCCACAAAAGTGACCATATCCTGATTTTTTATTGTAATCACTTTGCTGTATTTTTATAGTGTTACCTTACATATGTGCATCCTTAGCACTATAATTTAGTCTTGCTTATTTTTAAAATTTGGTATATCTTTAAGTTTCTTTTAACTTATAAAATCCCTCTCCATCCTTTTCTTTTCCTCTGACTTTATGGGGAAGAATCCAGGCTGTTTGACTTTTAGAGTTTCTCCAAGTCTGGATTTGGCTGATTGCAGCCTCTTGGTGTAGAGTACAACATGTTGCCCTGTCCCCTGTATTTCTTAAAAATTGGCAACTGGGTGCAGAGGGTGGATCAGACTCATGTTTTCTCCCTTTGGCAAGATTCTAGGTAGTGTTTGGCAAGATCATAGGAAGCACAGTATGATGTATCAAGGTTGTATCAGGTTGTCTCTCTTTTTATGATTGGAATAGCTTTAATACTTATATCTTTTAATTCATTAGAGTAGCAAAATGATGCTATTCTTATTCTAAAATTTCTTTCCCATTTATTAGTTAGAATACATTTATAAAGAGATACTTCATTTACTATTGATTAATCAGCAGTATAGCTCATGTAGGGAGAGAAGGATAAATGCTTGATTCTTTCCCTTTATTTGCTAATTCTCAGGAACTAGTACTTCAGAGGTGACTAATACCTTTTTTAGAAGATTATTTAAGAACTCATGGATTTAGACATATTAATAGGTTTATTTTTATTTATTTATTTATTTTTTATTAATAGGTTTAAATACATTGCATTTATTATCATTACTGAAGCTCAAATGATCACATATTTGGTCAGTGGAAACCTCTTCAAGGCAGCTCCTGAGTCCTTTTAACATGACCCAAGTAGTCATCAATAGCTTCCTTGCTTTCTGGTATGACAAGATGTTCTAGCTTGTTCTGTCTACTTACTACCTGTGTCATGCCTGGAATCTACCATTTCTCTAACCAGATTTTTTTAGTGATAAATTATATTTTAAAATCATATGTGGTGTTAGGGATGCTCAGACTGGATCAGTCTTCTATTTCTAGTTCTTTTCAGTAGACAGAGCTTGAAAAAGGTATATGTGTGTAAACACATACACACATATGTGCATATATTTTGCATCTGCTCTTTTTCCCAGTTTTTAATAATTTTACTTTGTCTAATTGTTTAGACAAATAGTTTCTTGACCCTTATGTCATCTTTGGCCAATAGGCAAGGTAACCTATGTCAATGTTGCCCTAGTCATCTTGATTGTCTGAAGCCCATTCCTCAGGAAAGGTTCTTGGGAATAATATTCCCTATGTCCTTGTACATTGATAAATTTATTTGTACTTGAAACAAGTTTTACTGGATATTTTACAACATGTCCTTCTGGGAAAAAGCATTGCTGGAGAAAAAAAACTAATGGCAATCTAATTTTCTTTCTCCTATAATTCACTTGTTCTTTTTCTATATGCCCAAGCAATTTTCCCTTCATGTCCCTTCCCTTCCCTTCTCAATGTGGCTTGGTAATGGTTATTTTGGGTTGATATTCATGGTATGGTTTTTTTCAGTTTTTATTTTCATATTTATATGAAAACTATATATATATGAAAACTATATATTTTTAAAGAAGTTCTCTTGAGTTATAGTTTTTAGTACTTGTTTTGTTCCCTTACTTTGGGCTTTTCTTCTCCAGGGACTCTTATCAATACATTCAAGCTCCTTTGTTTATCTTCAATATTACTCACTTTCTCTTGAATCTTTCAAAATGTTTTTCTTCATTACTTTTTGATTTTTTTTTTTCAGCTGAAAGGTCTCACATTTATTACTGAACCAACCTACTGGTATAGAGGCATAGTAACAGAGAAAATCATTCCCTTGATAAGACATGTCTATTGGCCAGGTAGGAAGGATGTTTCCATATTGATAGGATAGGAACATGTGATCTCCATGTGGCTTAAATCTGTGTGCCAATTATGTTTGCTATTTCATGATGTGTGATGCTTCCTCATAGACCCAGCTTGGTTCTTCTCCAGTGTCTCCTCTTGGAGTTGTACCTGATTTTATTACCTGTTTTCATCCAAATCCACTGGGGAATAGGACGATTCTGCTTTTGTTTCTTGGCCAGGAATCGCTTGATTCTGAAAGTCTTGTGAGAAGACATGGTGATCACAGTCAACCACACGCAACCAGGGTGGCGGCGGAAAGGAGAGAGCTACTTTTTGATTTTTAAGAGATTTCTCTTTTGCACATTTAGTTTCTCTTAGGGTACTATCTGTTGTGTATATTCACTCTTACATCCCTTCACGTTTACTCTTCATTCCTGAAATGATTTTTTCTTTCTAATTTGTATAAGTTCTGTCATCATATTTCCAAGTTTTTCTAATTTTGATTTTTTTCAAGTCTTCTATTATTTTCTCAATGTCTTTGAACTCATTGTGAAGCATTCGATTACAGTTTTGTTCTGTATTGTGGAGGTGTCTTTCTGGCATGCTTTCTTTGCCTATTGGATGCTACTCAGTCCCTTATTTCCTTTTTCCTCATAATAATTTTGTATGGTATCTGCTTTGATACTTTTCTATAGCCATTTCTAAGTGAAATTAGTTTTTCCGAACTTTAGAATGAGGCAGGGGCTTCATGAACATTTCTTACTTCACAGAGCCCCCTCTTAATTGTTTTAGTGTTGTGTTCAAATATATCCCAGCTTTCTTTTTCAGTTTTCTTGGCTGGTTTCATTCTTCCACTTTGGTCTGAAATTTCTCTTTTCTTTGTCTCTGTGTCCTTCTTCTGCTTGGTTTTCCTTGCACTCCCATCACCTTCTCTGCAGTCTGGGCTCTATCCTAGAAGGGAGCCCTGATTTCACAAGGGCCCCTTCAGTCCCTCTTACTGCAGGCCCCTTGCATTCACTTGCTATTGGCAAGAGCTCAACTGGCCAGTTTCAGCTGCAGTTCTCTAATGGGTCCTTCATATTTTCCAGTGATACCTATTGACTATAGTGTGGGTTTTCTGGTCCTTGTCTATAAGTGAGGCGTCCCATTGCTTCCTTCTTCCTCCTACAGGCAGGATACCATACAGGTCTTAGGAGGGTTGGGTTGTCTCCACCCACTTAAATTTTGAGATTCATGGGGATACCATCATTTGGTTTTGTTATAAGTGTTGTCCACAGGTTTCAAGTTTTGCTATCTTATTCATTTTTTTAAAAGGATTTATTTTTTATTTATTATAGTCACAGAGAGAGAGAGAGAGAGAGAGAGAGAGAGAGAGGCAGAGACACAGGCAGAGGGAGAAGCAGGCTCCATGCACCGGGAGCCCAATGTGGGACTCGATCCCAGGTCTCCAGGATCGCGCCCTGGGCCAAAGGCAGGTGCTCAACCGCTGCGCCACCCAGGGATCCCCTTAAAGGATTTATTTATTTGAGAGAGAAAGCGTGTGTGTGTGTGTGTGTGTGTGTGTGTGCGCGAGCACGTGCACGCGTGGGTAGGGGTAGGGGAGGGGCGGGGGAGAGAGAAAGAGAGAACAAGAGAATCTTAAAGAGACTCCCCACCAAGCACGGAGCCCAACTTGGGGCTCAATTCCGTGACTGAGATCATGACCTGATGACCTAAACCAAGATCAAAAGTCTGGCACTTAACCGACTGAGCCACCCAGGCCCCTCTATCTGATCTATTTTTATGTGAGAATTTGGAGAAATTGGAAAAACTGTTTGCCACCCTGTCAGTTTCCCAGAATCTTCCCCTACCAACCCTGGATAAATGTTGCCCCAGCTTGCTTCTCACCTGAGGAGGGGGATCTATTTTAGCCTCCTTGGTAAAGACATTTGAGAGTTTCTGATAGAGAACTCTCTCTCCTCCTCAGCCTACCAAGCCCTTTTTACCCTTCTTTGCCCTCCCTGGGCAAGTTTTAGTGGGACAGATGGGAAAACAGGTATGCTTTAGAGCTTAACAGTGTGACAGGATACTTAGAACATTTTTGCAACTTGCCCTCCACAGACTGAATCGAAAGGTCAGTGATAGCAGAATGTTTCAGAGATGAAAGCTATTTCTGTTCCAACTGGAATTTTAGTGATTAATTCTTAAATAGGAGGAAATCACTTCAAATACAGTTTTTCTGAGACTAATAAGCCACTTCCAGGTGGAGGCAGGTACCATGAGGGGAAATCAGCACTGTGACCTCAGAAACAGTTGTGTTGCTTGTATTCACATGGTGAAAATTGAAGAGGTAGGATTTTTACCAGGTTCTACAGACCAGTTTTGTGTGTATAGAAATGCAGAAGCCCACCCAAGGTGGTTTTCCTCTTGATGTGGCTTCTGGAGGAAGGCAATTATATGACTGCACTTGGCATTCCCTCTCTCCTGCCTGGCAGTCCCTGTACCCTCTGATGGGTCAGTGAAGAACCATCAATTCACCAGGCTCTGCGGTGTTTCTGTGCAGGTGCTGGACTTCCTTGGAAATCCAAGTGTCCTGCTTGGTCTATCTGTCAGCTAGGGCTCCTCTGAGTTCTGGACAGGCAGAAGGCCCCGTTTGATTGGCATTTCTTTTATTAGCTGGGAGCCTGCAAACAATCAGCCCTTCTACCCTGCCAGCATTCAGTGCTTGGCTGCAAAGTGTCTCTTGGTGACCTTTATTTGCATTGGCCTGCAGATAATAGTAAGTTTCTTTAGTGAGGAGAAGACAGGAGGAGGTAAAGGGCAGATGTGAAGCCTAAGTATTAACTATGAGGACTTAAGTATAGGATGTGCAGCCAGCTCCAGCAACCTCAGGTCCCTGCCCTTTTCGAAGAAGACAATGACTGGATCATTTGCCGCCCTGGTCCAGCACCACCACAGGGACACTCACAAGTTCAAAGATTTTAGAGATCAGACTGCCACTCTCCTTCAGAGGTCCCTAAAACAGGAGGCCACTCCTGGTAACCATGGAAGAATGTGGCTTTGCCATATGGGAGAGGTAGCCAACTGGCAACCTGCAGATGAGTTTTGTTTGGATTTCAGAGAGTTAAAAAAATGTTTTTAATTAGTTGCCAACATTTAAATATCAGGAGATCTCATGTTTTGAAAAAAAAAAAAAAAAAAAAAGGATCAGTTTCTGGCTTCTCTGAGAAACCAGGGACCTGGCAACTAGTGGCTGAAACTGAGTGGCAACTGCTCCCTAACATAGGGGCCTGTGTGCTCCCCTCTTGCCCCTATGTCATCATTTTTGCTCTTTCTCCCGGATTATTCCCATCAGCATAAAAACCTAATGTTATTTCTCCTCTCTTAAAAATGATCAACCCTCTCTTTCCTGTACTTTCCCCATGAGTGCTCTCTCCCATTTCCTTCCCCCTCCCTGCAGCACTAACCCCTCACAAGAGTTTCTCACACAGTCTCCACCCTCCTGCTCTGGCACATGCTCTGCAGTCAGGCCCTGGCCTCAGGCCCCACTGCAACACAGACAGATCCCCAGATGCTGGGACTCACGTTTCCTCCAAGTCGACCCATGGGATGCCTGGCACTCTGGCACTTGGTCCCTCCTGGCCCTCCATGCTCACTATTTGCTCATCTCCAGGAGCCCTCCAGCTTCCACACTCTTGAGTATTCCTTTCTGTCCTCTTAGGTATCTACCCATTGTCCTTAAGTCTCCCCGTGCCCCTTCATGACTACCATGAGTCTTATTGCTTTAAAAAGCATCTATGTTCTGGTTCCCAAGCGTATATTTCCAGCTCAGGCCTCGGCCTGAACTGCAGTCATAGATGCAGCTGCCTACCTCACACCTCCTCTTGATGTCTAATGTCTTACAGTGGCACATGCAAGCGAAACCCTTAGTCTTTCTCCCTTTGCCAGCTATCTCCCATGTGTCTCCGTGTACATTCTTCTTCCCTTTCCTCTCCCACTCACTACCCTGGAAGACTGACTTGTATGGGCTATTCCACTTGGGCTTCTGGTTGGGTTCTACCAATGTGAATCCCAGCAGGAAATCAAGAGGTAAAGGAGAATGAAGTCCAAGTATTTATTTCTTATGCTCCTACCACACAGGTCACCCACAGCTGGCAGCATCCCTCTATCAAAAGTCAACACAGACACTTCCACATGATTCTATCTTTCCTGGGTCTGGTAACTGGCCTCTCCCACCTAGGGCTGCTCACTGTCCCACCTTTTACTAGACTTGGAGTGTCATTCTATCACTTGTGGTTTCCCTACACCCTGCCCACACCTTTATGAATAGTCCCTTCATTGAATCCTCCATGAATTATTCTACCCTGAGTGTGCCATCTGTTTCCTGCTGGGACCCTGGTTGTACTTCACACTGTTGCCCTTTTTATTTGAAGAGGATGTTATTGAGAATGACCATTCTTTGTGTGAAGAAAGAAAGGCAGATGTATGTCCGTCATTTTAATGTTGCACTTTGATAGAAGCCTAAGGGGAAAGCAGAGCTACATAGTCATTTCAGCAAATATCTGTGACTAGACCTTCACCCAAGAGGATAGATAACAATTCAGAAGTAAATGCAAATGAGGTAGAAGAGCATTCACCTTAGGTAACAACTCTGTTGCACACGCCAAACCAGTTGCGAACTCACGTGGTTCACTCCAGCTGTGGAATAGAAAATTGCAACTTATAGAAACCTTCTGAGAAGGATGCAAACTGTATTCCTACATATTTTCAACCATTTTGCCAAGATACATGTAGTGGAGAAATATTGCATCTCCTTGATCTGAAGAGTGGGCATTGATTTAGCTGCCAGAGACAGAAGAAGCTGGAGTCATTATTAATTTATCTGCTGACACTGACCCAAGCCATTCAATAAACAGGAGGCCCTGCAAGGATTATATTTCACTGATGCTATTGTTTACTCTTACTCTTAATGCTATCTATATGCTCAGCAAAAACTTCATTAAGCAAGATCCTCTCTTTTTAACATTTCACGTTCTTTTTGCACCTGGCTTAGTATAAAAAGGAGGAAATATAGTAGCTCATCTACTGGTGATGGTTGGGACAACAGGAGAAGAGGAGATATCTCTTCACATGTAAATTGTGAGATAGGCAGAGATTTTATCTTCAGTCTTCCACTTCCTGTCTCTTTCATCCTTTCAGAATTCCTTTTAACTCTAACTTTCACAATATAGGTACAGCCTAGTCTTTCCTTTCTGCAAATAAAACAATCTGATAAACATTAGTAGTAGGACTTCAGGGAAAAATATGTGGGCTTTTCCAGTGCATTTTTGCTTTTAAAACCACGCACAAAAAAGTAGGAAAGATAAATATAAATCACGATGAAATAAGTGTCAGTTTTTCTATCATTTGAGGGGTTAATTTTTTTTTTTTGGAAGTCCAAATAAAGGAAAATAAAAGCAGAAAGGATAAATAATCAGAGAGGTAAAGATTTCATGTACAAGGAGGTTTATCCTACATAGATTATTCTGATAGAAGCAACAAAAATGTGCTACATGAAAGGAATGGTTAAATAAAGTGTGATATATCCATACAATAGTTAAATAACTTTTTATACACCAATAAGCACCCATAAAACATCATCTTCTCAAAGTATGTTTGAACATATGAGGGACTGTTCAAGATAAAATGTTTGGTGGAATACTATGTTTAGTATTATCCCTGTTTGAATTATAAATGTATATGTGTATTACGTATATGCATATTTGTAATAATAAAGAAGAAGAAGGCATATGCTAAAATGCTAGCAGTGATTACCCCTGGATGATAGGATTATGGATGATCAATAGTCTGTTCTTTATAAGTTCTGTATTATATACACAATTTTTGCATTAAGCATATAAACATGTTTATTTTATAATTAAAGTTGGGGAAGTTACTCTTTAAAGGAGAGGACGTTGATTTACAGAAAAGAATGGTGGAATTTCAGGCAGCAAGGAATAGGCATTTTAATGTGTGCAAGAGCCTTCTATTGCATCAAACATAACAGCAGTAATTAATAACAGACTTCACAGAATAATAGTAATGAATCTTTTTTGTGTACTTACTTTTTACCAGGGACTGTGCATTAGCGTTCTTTGTATTAATTGCTTCTCTTCTAATCTTCTTAACAGCACTACTGAAGGTAGGTGCTAGAATTAACCTGAAGAGGCAAGTGAAGTTTAGAGAAGTTAAGTAGCTAAGTATATTGGTTAGGGTAAAACTGCTGTAACGTAAACCTGAAATCTCATTGGACTCACAAAAGGGAAGCTGATTCCTTAATCACACAAAGGTTATTTCTTAATCATGTGAAATCCCATTGGCAGCCCCAGTGGAGAGTGGGGTGGAGTTTCTACTCCATGCATGGATGGTAGAGGCCCTGCTGTCTTTAACACATGGCTTCCAAAGTTGTCCTGGACATTCATGTCAGGCTAGCAGCCAGGGTGATTGAGATAATGGAGGATTCTGCGGTTTTTATGGACCAGAATTCCCACCCACATTCCAGTGGCCAGAACTCAATCTCATGGTTACTCTTAACTACAAAGGAGGCTAAGAAAGAGAGTCTGGTCATATCTCCAGGAGGAAAGGGGAAAGGATTTGGAGAATGGTTCACTAACTTCTGCCATGTGGGGTGACTTCTGGAGATTGCAACCAAGTAAGTGGCAGGGCAGGATTTGAATACAGTCAATCCCATTCCAAAGCTGACTCCCTTAGGTACTGGTTTATAGAGCAGCAGAGTTGCTGTCTTTGGAAATGAGATACTCAATCTTTTATTTTTACTTACTTTTGAAAAGGAGGTTTTACTTTGGTTTTTAAAAGTTAAGGTTCGAAGTGAAAGGAGAGGTTGAAGTATGGTGAAAGCTAAATACCCAAGAGTGGGATAAACATCTAGGAATTATAGATAGAATGAGCTGAGGTGTGTGAAGAAACACTTCTTCAGTAGAAATAAGGTAGATTTTATCAAAGTGTAATACAAGAAGAATAGCATGTTATAAACTGATGACAAAGGAAAGAAAAATTGCTTAATGCATATTCTCTCAGGAATAGTCTTCAAATAGGAAAAAGTAGAACAAACATAATTAAGAGGGAATTGAAACAGAGATGCAAAACAACAGTGAATATACAGTCCATTGCTCTATAAAGTGACATCTGTTTCATTGGAGATGGACTAGGTGCACACATTTGCTTCCCATTACTCCCCAGATCAACCAAATTAAAATATAGAAATACCAAAAGGAATAAACCCATAGCAGGGAAGAGAATAGAACTGAGGTTTGCAAAGAATGAGAGATTTTAACATGTTTCTGGAAGGTGCAAAGTGTTTAAGAGTTAATTGACTGATGAGAGGCAGAGGAGGGTGACAGTCTAGAACTAGGGGCAGGGGATGAGGGAGCCGTCTGCCCAGTGGAGAAAGTTTTGGGTTGAGAGTCAACAGATCCTATGGAAGGCAGGTTTTAGCAGTGGAACAAAAAATGGCAGTGGGGGCAGAGGGAAACAGATACATGTAGTGAGATTCTATCTGTTGAAGAATCTATTAATGTAAAAGTCAAAATATACCTGATATAAAGGAGTAGGAGGGATGGGGAGTCAAGATAGGATGTCAGTTTTTATGTAAAAAGAAATAGAGGTTTGAATATTATTTAATGTTACAGCAATCATTAATAGAAAAACTAAAAAAAAAAGAATTAAAACATTAAGCAGAGGAGAGAGGAAAGGGGTAGTAAAAACAAAATCCTTCTCTTTCATATCAGGGAGTCAATAAAGTACTTTATTTGATAAGTTAAGAACTGGAGATATTTCTTAATTTTATCCAATAAATTATCCAGTGGAGATAGCCTCCAAAATAATAAAAATATTGAGAGTTTACCCGTTGAGTGGTGGCCCTGGGGGTGGAGAAGAAGCCAGTAGATTGTAAGTTGTAAACTTACAATTTGGCTTGTTTATGCATTTTCTTCATGGAAAGTAAAACTCAGTACAACTCTCTAGATTCCCTTACTTTGTCATGCGTAGTTTTCCCAGAAAGCCTATTAGAATACAGATTTCCAACCCTACCTCCAGCAATCCAATGAGGTAGATATAATTGTTATCTGCATTTCATAGATATAATTTGGCGGGGGTTTCTGAAACAGTGATGGGCTGTATACTAGGAACCATGTCTGTAGGCTGTGAGAAATTATTACCAATGTTTCTGCCAAAATCATAGGTATGAGAGCTGAACCAGCATTCTCACCCTGCACTCCCTCTCACCACACTTCTGAAATCTGGCGTGAAAATCTGGCTGTTCACTTTTTCTCAGTTGGAACTGTCTTCAGGGAAAGACAGTGAGCCGCTGTGCCCACAGATGAGCCTGAGAAGATGACATCCCCTTAGTGACTTCCTTTGGTCCATGGCCAGCACCTTCTATTTCTAAGCCCAGAAACAGTGTTGTCTGTGCCCTCAGAGAGTCACATCACTGCATATGACAACAAAGTCACTTTTCATTTATAATGAAAAGGTGACTTCCACTTGGACTACACACTCTGATTGACCTGATCAGCACACTGTCTTCTTATGGAGGAATCATTTAGAACAAAAATAAATCTAGAAAGTTGCTTTGTAGATGTGGAATCAGTTTATTAGATGAATAGGATGTTTAATAGACGAAACTCCACTTGCCCATCACCCATCTCCACAGCATGTATATATCTAGGAGACCAGCACTTCCCAACCCTAGCTATCCCTTACACGTGTGGATGGAGCTTTTCATTAGTACCAGCACAGGCTCCCTCGCCAGATCAGTGAATTGGAGTCTTTGAAGGTGGGGCCCAGGCACTGTACCTTTGTTAATCTCCCTAGAAGATTGTAATGTACTGCTAGAGTTGAGAAACAGTGAATTCCCACCAGACTGTCTGAAAGCTTCCTTTCTTCTGACCCAAAAAGCAGACAAACTAATATGTGTCTCAGGGAAAGGCCTGAATGCTTGTGACACCACTTTGGTGACTTCATATGGTCCATGACTGACTAATTCCTTACAAGGTCCAGAAACTCAGTATTATCTATAATATAAGCACAACTTTGCTTTACATGTGTTAGTTCATTTAATCTTCATAACAACGCTATGAGGTAGATACTACTGTTATCTGCAGTTCATAGAAGTGGAAACTGAGGAAACAGAGAGGTCAAGTAACTTGCCCAAGGTACACAGTTGTTAGATGGGAGAACTGGGATGTGAACCCAGGTGGCCTGACTTACAGTCTGGACTCAACCATCCTGTCATATCCCTTTACAATCACAGACTTCTCCCCGTCCCTTTCTGGCTGATCACCTTGATTCTTACTTCACAGAAAACCAGAGCAGTCCGAGAAGGCCTTCCACCTGCTTCCACAAACACAGCTACCAGCCTGCTGTATCTGTGAGCATCCTCTCCATTTGTGCACCAGACCCCATCTCCTCTCACCAACTCAGGAACGTGGTTCCAACACCAAAACCACCTCTGTCCTCCTCCTTAGTTATTTCCTCAGTTGGTTCTTTCTCACTAGCTGGTCACATATTTCAGCATTACATATACCATAACATCTTTCGTGGAAAAAAAAAATCCCTTCTGTGATCATACATCTCCTTTCAGCTGCCATCCTACTTTTCTCTTCTGTAGCCATGTTCCTCCGAAGAATGGTCTCTATTTGTCTTCACTTCTTTTTTTTTTTATTGCCGATTCTGCTTCCACCAGACTTTAGAGCTTCCCTTCCCCAACATAAACACATACAGTCATTAAAATAGTGCGGGGAGGGGGGGGCTCTGCTAACTCCAGTGGTCCTTCCTGAGTCTCCGTTTCTGCTTACCAGCAGTCTATGGCAGTGCTAATGCCCCTGGAAACTTCTTGCACTCTACTCTGTCTCAGCTGTGTCTTCTGCTATGTGACTGTCTATTCTTTCTCAGTCTCATCTGCCAATTTCCCTGACCCCTTTGTTCTTTCTAAGCATTGGCATGGGCCATCCAAATTTCTTCTCATTCTACAGTCATTGAATAAGTGACCTTATCCAGTACACTAAGGCTCCTCAGATTGCTACTTCTAAATATCTTCATGACCACGGGATAGGAAATGATTTCATAAACAGAACATAAAATGTGCTAAGCATAAAAAGAAATGTAGATAAATCAAATTCTATTAAAAATTTAGAATGTAGGGCAGCCCGGGTGGCTCAGCAGTTTAGTGCCGCCCTTCAGCCCAGGGCCTGATCCTGGAGCCCCTGGATCGAGTCTCACGTCCGGCTCCCTGCATGGAGCCTGCTTCTCCCTCTGCCTATGTCTCTGCCTCTTTCTCTCTCCCTCTGTCTCTCATGAATAAATAAATAAAATCTTTTTTAAAAAATTTAGATTGTAAATCAAGACACTATTCAGAGAGTGAAAAGGTAAACCACAGAGTGGAAGATACTTATAATGCATATATCCAACAAAGGACCTGTATCTATATTATATAAATAACTCCTACAAATAATAAGAAAAAGATAGACAAAGCAATAGAAAAAAAAATTAGCAAAGGACTGAAACAGCCCAGATCTCTTCCCTAAATTCCAGCCTTGAATATACAACTGCATATTCATGATCTCCACTGAATAGGCATCTCAAATATAACCCATCCAGGATAATGTCTGCTTCCCCCCTTCCCTCTCAACCTGCTCCTTTTTCAGTAGATGGCAACTCCAGATGCCAGTTGCACAGGCCAAAACCCTTGAAGTCATCATCAGCTTTTCTTTCTCTTATATCCCACATATTAGTTCACTATTGCTGTGCCACAAATTACCATACTTCACTTTCTGTAGGTTGGAGATCTGGGCATGGTTTAGCTGTCCCCAGGCTCAGACTCCTACAAGGTCAGCCAGGGCTGCAGTCAACTCAAGGCTTGACTATGGAGGATCACTTTCAAGCTCACTCATGTGGCTATTGGCAAGGCGCAGGTCCTTGTTAGCTGTAAGCTGGAGACAATAGTTCCATGCCACTTGGACCTCTCGAAGGGAAAATCACAGTGTGCCATCTGGCTCTCCTCAGAGTTAGCCAGAGAGAGAGCAAGGGAGGGGAGCTAGACAGGAGTCACATTTTGTAACCTGATCTTAGGTAGTTTTCATTAGAGGTGAGTCACTAGGTCCAGTCCACACTCAAGGCAAGATAGAATGCACTGGGGCCATGCTAGAGGCTGCCAGTCACACAATCCAACAAGAAATGCTACCATTTTTACTTTCAGAATATGTGTGGAGTCCAGGTACTTCTCATCACCTTCATTGCTAGCTCCCTGGTCCAACCCTCTATTGTCTCTCAACTGGCTAATTTCAATAGCCTCTTAAATGGTATTTTTTCCCCTAATTCCTACCACACAGACTGTTTGACATACAGTAGTGAGAGTGAGCCTTTGAAAATGAGTCAGATCTTGTTAATCCTCGGCTTTAAAAATCTCCAATGTTTTTTTTTTTAATTTTTAATTTTTTATTTTTAATTTTTATTTTTTTTAATTTTTATTTATTTATGATAGTCACAGAGAGAGTGAGAGAGGCAGAGACACAGGCAGAGGAAGAAGCAGGCTCCATGCACCGGGAGCCTGATGTGGGATTCGATCCCGGGTCTCCAGGATCGCGCCCTGGGCCAAAGGCAGGCGCCAAACCTCTGCGCCACCCAGGGATCCCAACCATTTAATTTTTTAAATTGGAGTTCAATTTGCCAAAATATAGCATAATACTCAGTGCTCATCCCGTCTAGTGCCCCCCCTCAGTGCCCATCACCCAATCACCCCAAGCCCCCACCCACCTCCCCTTCTACTACCCCTTGTTCGTTTCCCAGAGTTAGGTGTCTCTCATGTTTTGTCACCCTCACTGGTATTTCCCACTCATTTTCTCTCCTTTCCCCTTTATTCCCTTTCACTATTTTTTATATTCCCCAAAGGAATGAGACCATATAATGTTTCTCCTTCTCTGATTGACTTACTTCACTCAGCATAATACCCTCCGGTTCCAACCATGTTGAAGCAAATGGTGAATATTCGTCCTTTCTGATGGCTGAGGAATATTCCATTGTATACATAGACCACATCTTCTTGATCCATTCATCTTTCGATGGACACCGAGGCTCCTTCCACAGTTTGGCTATTGTGGACATTGCTGCTAGAAACATCGGGGTGCAGGTGTCCAGGCGTTTCACTGCCTCTGTATCTTTGGGGTAAATCCCCAGCAGTGCAATTGCTGGGTTGTACGGCAGTTTTATTTTTAACTCTTTGAGGAACCTCCACATGGTTTTCCAGAGTGGCTGCACCAGTTCACATTCCCACCAACAGTGCAAGAGGGTTCCCTTTTCTCCGCATCCTCCCAACATTTGTGGTTTCCTGCCTTGTTACTTTTCCCCATTCTCACTGGTGTGAGGTGGTATCTCATTGTGGTTTTGATTTGTATTTCCCTGATGGCAAGTGATGTGGAGCATTTTCTCATGTGTTTGTTGGCCACGTCTGTCTTCCTCTGTGAGATTTCTCTTCATGTCTTTTGCCCATTTCATGATTGGATTGTTTGTTTCTTTGTTGTTGAGTTTAATAAGTTCTTTTTTTTTAAGATTCTATTTATTCATAAGAGACACACAGAGAGAGGCAGAGACACAGGCAGAGGGAGAAGCAGGCTCCATGCAGGGAGCCTGACATGGGACTCGACCCCGAGTCTCCAGGATCAAGCCCCAGCCGAAGGCAGCGGTAAACCGCTGAGCCACCCGGGCTGCCCTAATAAGTTCTTTATAGATCTTGGAAACTAGCCCTTTATTTGATACGTCATTTGCAAATATCTTCTCCCATTCTGTAGGTTGTCTTTCAGTTTTGTTGACTGTTTCTTTTGCTGTGCAGAAGCTTTTTATCTTGATGAAGTCCCAATAGTTCATTTTTGCTTTTGTTTCTCTTGCCTTCATGGATGTATCTTACAAGAAGTTGCTGTGGTCAAGTTCAAAAAGGATGTTGCCTGTGTTCTCCTCCAGGATTTTGATGGACTCTTGTCCCACATTTAGATCTTTCATCCATTTTGAGTTTATCTTTGTGTATGGTGTAAGAGAATGGTCTAGTTTCATTCTTCTGCAAGTGGCTGTCCAATTTTCCCAGCACCATTTATTGAAGAGACTGTCCTTTTCTAGTGGATAGTCTTTCCTGCTTTGTCGAATATTAGTTCACCATAAAGTTGAAAGTTGAAGTTAAATGTGAGGGCACATTTCTGGATTCTCTATTCTGTTCCATTGATCTATGTGTCTGTTTTTGTGCCGGTACCACACTGTCTTGATGATCACAGCTTTGTAGTACAACCTGAAATCTGGCATTGTGATGCCCCCAGCTCTAGTTTTCTTTTTTAATATTCCCCTGGCTATTTGGGGTCTTTTCTGATTCCACACAAATCTTAAGATGATTTGTTCCAACTCTCTGAAGAAAGTCCATGGTATTTTGATAGGGATTGCATTGAATGTGTAAATTGCCCTGGGTAGCATTGGCATTTTCACAATATTAATTCTTCCAATCCATGAGCATGGAATATTTTTCCACCTCTTTGTGTCTTCCTCAATTTCTTTCAGAAGTGTTCTGTAGTTTTTAGGGTATAAATCCTTTACCTCTTTGGTTAAGTTTATTCCTAGGTATCTTATGCTTTTGGGTACAATTGTAAATGGGATTGACTCCTTAATTTCTCTTTCTTCAGTCTCATTGTTAGTGGATAGAAATGCCATTGATTTCTGGGCATTGATTTTGTATCCTGCCACACTGCCTAATTGCTGTATGAGTTCTAGCAATCTTGGGGTGGAGTCTTTTGGGTTTTCTATGTATAATATCATGTCATCTGAAGAGAGGGAGAGTTTGACTTCTTCTTTGCCAATTTGGATGCCTTTTATTTCTTTTTGTTGCCTGATTGCTGAGGCTAGGACTTCTAGTTCTATGTTGAATAGCAGTGGTGAGAGTGGACATCATTGTCGTGTTCCTGATCTTAGGGGAGAGGCTCCCAGTGTTTCCCCATTGAGAATGATATTTGCTGTGGGCTTTTTGTAGATGGCTTTTAGGATGCTAAGGAATGTTCCCTTTATCCCTACACTCTGAAGAGTTTTGATCAGGAATGGATGCTGTATTTTGTCAAATGCTTTCTCTGCATCTATTGAGAAGATCATATAGTTCTTATTTTTTCTCTTGTTGATATGATCGACCACTCTGATTGCTTTACGAGTGTTGAACCAGTCTTGCACCCCGGGGATAAATCCCACTTGCTCATGGTGAATAATCTTCTTAATGTACTGTTGGATCCTATTGGCCAGTATCTTGTTGAGAATTTTTGCATATGTGTTCATCAGGGATATTGATCAATAATTCTCCTTTTTGGTGGGGTCTCTGGTTTTGGAATTAAGGTGATGCTGGCCTCATAGAACGAGTTTGGAAGTACCCCATCCCTTTCTATCTTTTGGAACAGCTTTAGTAGAATAGGTATTGTTTCTTCTTTAAATGTTTGATAGAATTCCCCTGGGAAGCCATCTGGCCCTGGACTTTTGTGTCTTGGGAGGTTTTTGATGACTGCTTCAATTTCCTCCCTGGTTATCAGCCTGTTCGGGTTTTCTATTTCTTCTTGTTCCAGTTTTGGTAGTTTGTGGTTTTCCAGAAATGTGTCCATTTCTTCTAGATTGCCTAATTTATTGGCATATAGCTGCTCATAATATGTTTTTAAAATTGTTTGTATTTCCTTGGTATTGGTTGTGATCTCTCCTTTTTCATTCGTGATTTTATTAATTAGAATCTTTTCTCTTTTGTTTGTAATAAGGCTGGCTAATTGTTTATCTATCTTATTAATTCTTTCAAAGAACCAACTCCTGGTTTTGTTGATCTGTTCTACAGTTCTTCTGGTCTCGATATCATTGGGTTCTGCTCGAATCTTTATTAACTCTCTTCTTCTGGTGGGTGTAGGTTTTATTTTCTGTTCTTTCTCCAGTTCCTTTAGGTGCAAGGTTAGCTTGTGTATTTGAGGTTTTTTTCCAGTTTTTTTGAGGGATGCTTGTATTGTGATGTATTTCCCTCTCAGGACTGCTTTTGCTGTACCCCAAAGATTTTGAATGGTTGTATCTTCATTCTCATTAGTTTCCATGTATCTTTTTAATTCTTCTCTAATTTTCTGCTTGACCCTTTCATCTTTTAGCAGGATGGTCTTTAACCTCTACATGTTTGAATTTCTTCCAAATTTCTTCTTGTGATTGAGTTCTAGTTTCAAAGCATTATGGTCTGAAAATATGCAGGGGACAATCCCAATCTTTTGGTATCAGTTAAGACCTGATTAGTGACCCAGTATGTGATCTATTCTGGAGAAAGTTCCATGTGCACTTGAGAAGAATGTGTATTCAGTTGCGTTTGGATGTAAAGTTCTATAAACATCTGTGAAATCCATCTGGTCCAGTGTATCATTTAAAGCTCTCATTTCTTTGGAGATGTTGTGCTTAGAATATCTGTCATTTGTAGAAAGCGCCGTGTTAAAGTCTCCCAGTATAAGTGTATTATTATCTAAGTATGTGTTAACTTTGGTTATTAATTGATTGATTACTTGGCAGCTCCCACATTAGGGGCATAAATATTCATGATTGTTAGGTCCTCTTGTTGGTTAGATCCTTTAAGTATGATATAGTGTCCCTCTTCATCTCTTACTACAGTCTTTGGGGTAAACTTTAATTTACCTGATATGAAGATTGCTACCCCAGCTTTCTTCTGAGGACCATTTGAATGGTAAATGGTTCTCCAACCTTTTATTTTTCAGGCTGCAGGTGTCCTTAAGTCTAAAATGAGTCTCTTGTAGACAGCAAATAGATGGGTCTTGCTTTTTTATCCAGTCTGAAACCCTGCATCTTCTGATGGGATCATTAAGCCCATTCATATTCAGAGTTACTATTGAAAGATATGAATTTAGTATCATCACAATACCTATTCAGTCCCTGTTTTTGTGGATTGTTCCCTTGGATTTACTCTATTACAGAATCCCCCTTAGTATTTCTTGCAGAGCTGGCTTCGTGGTCACATATTCTTTAAGTTTCTGCCTATCTTGGAAGCTCTTTATCTCTCCCTCTATTCTGAATGAGAGCCTTGTTGGATAAAGTATTCTTGGCTGCATATTCTTCTCATTTAGGACCCTGAATATATCCTGCCAGCCCTTTCTGGCCTGCCAGGTCTCTGTGGAGAGGGCTGCTGTTAATCTAATATTTCTCCCCATAAAGGTTAGGGATCTCTTGTCTCTTGCTGCTTTAAGTATTTTCCCTTTATCTTTGGAATTTGCAAGTTCCACTATTAGAAGTCAAGGTTTTGAATGGTTTTTATTTATTTTAGGGGGGGATCTCTCTATCTCCTGGATCTGAATGTCTGTTTCCCTCCCCAAGTTATGAAAGTTCTCAGCTATTATTTGTTCAAATACACTTTCTGGACCTCTGTTCCTTTCAGTGCCCTCTGGAACCCCAATTAAATGTAGATTTTTCCTTCTGAGGCTGTCATTTATTTCCCTTAACCTTTTCTCATGGTCTTTTAATTGTTTTTCTCTTTTTTCCTCAGCTTCCTTTCTTGCCATCAACTTGTCTTCTATGTCACTCACTCGTTCCTCTACCTCATTAATCCTCGTCGTTAGGACCTCCAGTTTGGATTGCATCTCATTTAATTGATTTTTAATTTCGGCCTGATTAGATCTAAATTCTGCAGTCATGAAGTCTCTGGAATCCTTTATGCTTTTTTCCAGAGCCACCAGTAGCTTTATAATTGTGCTTCTGAATTGGCTTTCTGACATCGAATTGTAATCCAAATTCTGTAACTCTGTGGGAGAGGGTACTGTTTGTAATTCTTTTGTGGTGAGTTCTTTCTAGTCATTTTGCTCAGTGCAGAGTGGCTAAAAATGAGTTGTACTGGAAAAAGGAAGAAAAAAAGAGAGAGAGAAAAGAAAAAGAAAAAACAAAAAACAAAAACGAAAATGAAAACCAAGGAGGGGTATCCTCTGGTTCTATATACTGTAAATCCCTTGACTTCCCCTGGAGCTTCCCAGCACTGCTCGGTCAAGAACTTGCTCTTCCCCTGTCCTTCCGCTGGTCTTCACAGGGGCCTCCTGTGCTGATTCTCAGGTGTGTGCACCTGGAGGAGCTGCCCCACCCCCTGCCAGGTGCATGGCTCAGGGGGAGCTGTTTATCTTGTGAGGCCCCTGTTCCCTGGCAGCCCCCCTCCCAGGCACAGGGTGACACCAGGAGGAACAACAACAGTGGTGGCGGCCAGCTCCCCAGCCCTAGAGTCAGCTCCCCCAGTAACTCCCGCAGCTCCCAGTCCGCAGGGGCCTGGATGCTCCCGGGGCGGGGGCGCTGACCTGCATAGCTCCGGGTGCCTGGCAGCAGGACCCTGCTCGCTGTCCTGTGTCCTCCCCACCTCCACCTGTCCCGGCGGGAGCGCAGGATCCTGGGCTGTGTCCCCAGCGCCCTGGGCTCCCAGGCCCCGCAGCCCTCTCCGAGCGGAGCCATAGCCTGAGCTGCTCCCGGGCCGGTGGGTGCGCTCCAGCCCTTGCCCGCAATCGGCCCGCGGGGTGTGGCCCGCTCTCCCCCGGGCGCACCTCCTCTGTTAGTGACCCCGGAAACCTGGGGGCCCACTGCTCCTCCTGGGACCCTGCCCGAGTTCCCTGTGAGCACCTTTCCCTCCGGGAAGAATCTGGTGTGGATTTTTCAAGTTCTGGCTTCTCCGGGGCTGGGCTTTCCTGTCCCCAAGGCTCCTGCCACCCCCCTTAGCCCGGCTCCTCACGGGGCCCCTCCCCCACTGGGGACTCTATTCATTTATTTGTTTGTTTATTTGTTTATTTAATTATTTATTTGAAATTTTTTCCCCGTCTTCCTACATTGTTAGAAGCATGAACTCGTCTCTCTAGCATTTCAGCTGTTCTCTCTTTAAATCTCAGGTCAAATTCATAGGTTTTCAGGATGATTTGAAGATTATCTAGGTAAGTTGGTGGGAGCAGGTGACTTGGGGACCCTACTCTTCCTCCATCTTGCCCCGCCCCCTCCAATGTCTTTTAAGGACCCATATGCTCTGCTTCTACCCTGACCTCCTCACCTCCTACTCCCCTCTTCACTCATCCTGCTACAGCCACACTAGCCTCCTAGATGTTCATGGAACACACCAACTATGTTCCCACAGTAGAAATGCATGTGCATTTCTTCTCTTAGATATCCATAAGGCTGTGTCAATGTCACCTGCCAGTGAAGCCCTCCCCAGTTACCATTTACAAAAGGCAATATGCACACCCTTCTCACTCCTTTACTCCTTATACCCTTTAATCAGCTTGTGCTTTTCTCCATAGTACTTAAAATCATCTACCTTGTTTCACTTGTTTGTTTATTTTCTGTCAAATGCAGAATTTTAAAAATTTTTGTAGAATTTATTGGCATGGAATAGGAGTGCAGTAAACATTTATTAAACACACACATACCCTTGATCAGGTTCTATCAGATTCTCACTCTTCCTCAGGCTGGTACAGGACAATTTTGTGTCCATGTGGCACCTTCTGCGTAGTTGACTTCATCTGAGCTGTTTTGAATTCATCATTTAACTTTATGCTATGTGGAAAGGGTGGGTGGGGTTATGAAAGAGGGACAGAAGGACAGATTGGCTGGTACAGTCCCTTTTGATCCTTTAGTTCTTCATCGTGTTGTAAAAACTCTTCCTCCCCTGGGCCTCCTGATACCTCGTTCTTACTTATGCCTCCTTGTTCTCATTTCCAGACCCCATGTTCCAGACCCTGCACTCATCTAGGACTTTAGCCCCCTCAACCCTCAATTTAGACCTATGGCTCTTGTTCTATCTCTGAAATCACAAACTCTGGTATATAAATCTTTGACCCCAAATTTCTCCCCTTTCAATGTATTCTCCTTCTATTTGTCCTTGAAACACAGTAAGACGTCGACCCAATGTACCTCCGTTTTCAGCCAAACTACTGTCTGCCTTTGACTTTCTGACCTAAACATCTGGGTCATTTTTTCAGCCTAAACATCTGACTCATTTTTTCCATTCTGTACAGAGAAGATGTAGTGTAGCAGTGGAACACAGAGGCCCTGGAGATACAGACATAGGTTCAAGCCTGGATCCACCAGGCTAAATCACCACTTGGGCGAATTAATTTGTCTGAATCCACTTTCCTTGACTATAAAATGACAAAAGAGAGGTCCTGAGGATTGCATGAGATTTTAAAAAGCATTTGGCTCATAAACAGAACAACAAATGGAAATGATTACTATTAATGATAATTCTTACATGAGTTAACATTTAGAAATGTTTAGAACAGTGCCTGGCACATAGTAATTACTATTTAATGTTTGTTAAATAAGTTGATTTTTTTTCTTTCTAATGTCATTAATTTTCTTACCTTTCCCTCACGCTCAGAAACTCCCAGTTCCTGTTGCTCCAAAAGGCGTTCTGTTGGGTAAAGTCACACATTTGCCAGGCAAAATGGGCCAGTAAAGCTGGGACCCAGTGCAGCTGGCCAGTTGTTCCGGTGTGCCTGGACACCACTATCTCTGCTTTCCCCAGCAGCTATATCAGCTCCTCCTGCTCACACCGACGGCCCTCCTTACCAAGACTTCTCGCACACCGGATACATGTTCTTACCTCCTACTGGACAGGAAGACATGGAGGTCTGGCACAAACATCTGCTTGCAGACCCTGCAGCTGGGGCTCCTCTTCATTTATGTTCATCCTCACTCTTGTCTCCCACCCAAGGGCTCAATCTCACAACCTTGAGATCATGACCTGAGCTAGAATCAAGAGTCGAGTGCTTAACCTCCTGAGCCACCTGGACGTTCCTCATTACTCTGTATCTTTCTAAATGGCACCTTCATCCACCTGTTGCCAGGGCCAGAAAATGGAGTGTCACCCTCAACAACACTTTTTTACTCACATTACCCTGATAATTAAATGGTCATGAAATCTCAGAGATTCTACTTTCCACTTCTAAAATTCATCCCCACCACTCTCGTCCTACTGTCCGTCTCTTAGCTAATCTCTCAGTAGTCAACATTTCTTAACAGACTTATTATAATTCCTTTCTGATACAGTCTCCTCACTTAACTGTCTAGCTGTGCCAATCTACGCTTTACAATTCTACAGAGATGTCTTTTTAGCAATACAAACCTGCTTATATTATTTTTGTGCTTACAATTTCCAATAACTCCCATGGATAAAACTCAAATTGCTTAGGCTGACACAAGGCTCTCATGACTGCACCTCTTCCTGCCTTTTATCTTCACCTCCTAGAAGGTGGTCAATGCTATGCAATTCTCTGAGCATATCATTCTCTCCCTTACCTTCCTGGCTTTGCCTGGAATGTCTTTTCCTGGTTCTCTATTAGACTGAATTATATTCACCCTTTAAGATTCATCCAAGCTTTATCTTTTCCTAGAAGCCTTCTGTGACCACCTCCAGCCTATGTTAAATATCTCTTTGATATAGTCAGGAATCTGATGTCGCTAGTGATCTATTCAGCTAGCTTAAAAATAAAAGGCAGAGTGGGGAGGAACAGGTGCTCATAAAATTATTAGAAGGATTAGAGGAACAGGCTCTAGGCTGAGTTTCCAGGAGGGACTCCCAGACTAACACTGAATAACTGGCACACCAAAGGATCAGTGCATCTGTCGTGATCAGAACACCAGAAAATTAGGAAGGTGCCACCACAATTCTTAGCTCTAGGTCCACACTGCCTCTGCCACAATCCAGATCAGCATTGTACCCAGGAAGCTGAGAACTAGACACTGATATCACTACCACTGAGAGATAACAAACCTCCACAACTGGTTATCAGTATAAACAATGGCAGCAGTAACAGGTGGCCTCCTTCTCAGAGTATTTGCACCCACATTCTAAGTCTTTCCAGAGGGTAAGTAGTTAAGTACACATGGGGAGATTGAGCTGCAGGGAAACTGGAAAATGTAGTCTTTAGTTTAACAGTTCCTAACTTGCGGAAAGTCAGTCTAGACAGAGGATGGACTAGGGCAGAGGGAGCTAGTACGTCTATCTGCCTTTCACTCCTCTGTGCTATCATGTATATGTTCTGCAGGAATACCTTCCACTCATGTTCCACTCATTGCTTAATTATATTTCTGTCTCACCTGAAGAGCCTGTCACCTTCTTGAAGGCAAAACTATTTTCGTTCATCTCTCATCTTGATGTGTGCTTGGCACACATTAGGTTCTCAGTAAATGTGTATTAATTGAATGAATAAACAGGAATTTTAACATGACCTTGGAATTCTCCTTCAATCTACCAGAAGGCAGCTTCTATTCTATCTTCAAAATACCCTTCCAAAGAGCTCTCATCATCTTACCCAGTACAACAACCTCATTATTAATTTCTATCACTTGTTTCCATTCTGTGGTATAAACCCTTTATCACTACCACGTAACTTTCTAAAGCATAAATCTCAAATCATTCCCCTCGAAGCTAAAAGCCTAAAAGCTTCGAATGGCTTTTTCATTTAGGAAAAATATAAGATCCTTAGCATATCATTCAGAGTCTTCCTCTCTCTGTGCACAGTCTCCTTTTTAAGAAGGCTTTTCTGAAGTTCTAGAGCAGTGGTGTTTACACTGTATTGCACAGGTCCCAGAGGCTCCACAGGGCTGTTTCTAGAGCCCCAGAAGGGCAGAAAGAAAGGCCAAGCAGATGAGGGTCTGATCCCCCATTTCACTTCAGCCAGAGCAGCTCTGCTCAGTCTGATTCATGTATTGTGTTTTATATAAGACTGTGCTGAGAAAAAGCTTACATTGCTGTGGGGAAAAGAAAAGCATAACACTTTAAAAGGCAGTTTCTAAAGAACTTTATAGTGAAAGTATAGCAATCGTCCTAATGAATTAAGTTTAATTATATGTGTGTGTGGTACTGCATCTTGCTCATTTTCAAATCCCTTATGTTTAGTCCAATGGAAGCAGCCGATAGCATTTGTCCATTTGGATTGAAGAGATAAGGCTTAAAGAAGACATTGTGGTAGTCATCAGCTTCATACAGGGCTGTAAGGGAGAAGAGGATTGGACTTTCTCTACTTCCTCAGAAAAACAAAAAGTCAGACTCAAAGGAAGTGTTATAGAGATGAGGTTTTTGATCCATACAAACAACTGTCAATTTGACCTAAGCAGTGGTGGACTACCTTGCAAAAGCCTCTCTGACAGCGGAATTATCTGCCATGAATGGCACATACGTGATCTCAGTGTGGGGTTGGCCATCCCACTAGAAGACCTTGCAGGTCCTTTGTCTTCTGTGCATCCATGATCTTCTGTTGTAACAAACAATTAAGTCCCCACTGAGATTCCAGATGGCTCAGTATCTGGACTTTCAAGACAGTAATATCAACAGTATTTTTCTTTTTAGTTGAAAATGAATTGGTTTGATACTTTTATGTGATCAAAATGGTTGCTGTCTGTTTCTGATGAAGGCCATTCCAGAAAGGCGGCCATGGAACTGAAGTGGTGTCAAATGGGGGAGCCAGAACTGTAACTGAAGCAATGTTGTTGGCATTTTCTAGTCACAGATTTGTGAAGGCAGCACCTTTAGAGGAAAATTTATAGCTTCTGCTGCTTAGTAGTAAAGTAAATTCACTTGACTGAGGTAATGGATTGTAGGGGATTCTGTAATTGTCTCTGTGGGTGGTCAGCAGCCATTAATCAGCAGCCTTAGAAGTTAAGGGTTTACGTGGCCTCGTATTTTACATTATATTTTACTGCGGTTTGATTGAGTTCTCACACTTGGAGATTGGATAATGGTCCATTTTATTCCCAGAACAACTAACTTTTTACTAGAAACCAAAAAGATAAAAAGATTACTTGTTATTTCCTCACCTTGGGATCTTTTGTGTGGTGTGTTTTGGAACACGTTGGCAGGCAAGACAAACAATGACCCCGGCACTGTTGCGGTTCTCAGGGAATCCTGACACGGTGTACAGTCCTTAGAAACATTGAAAGAATTTGTTTTTCTCACTTAACTGGACCAAATACCTATCTTTGCTGGGAATGTTTTATAAGATGTAAAAGTACTAGAGGTAGTTCAAGAATTCTGTTTTATTAATATTAGAATTCCACTTAATTCTTGAAGTCCTGGCTAATATCTTCAGAGAAGAATGGTTAGCATGATTAATTAATCGCATTTCTTTTTATCTTTCTTTTTCCTGAGATGGTTGTTTAATTGAAGGCTTATGGCGTAGTATTTTTCTTTAATAAGAAAAAAATGTTTGATTTTATAAATTTCATATGTCACAATAAGGACACAAATTCAACCAATAAACTTCAAAGAACATTTCTTTGTATCAAGACAGGATACTTTCCTTGATCACTTAGCAGTGATCATTAAACAGAAGTATAATTTATGCATTATGTCATAGATATCAGTTACACCAACATTCATGCTAAGTATGGGGCTGGCCTACAGCACTATATAGTTTATGATCAATCACCAGAATATTTTCTTCTGTAGCTTAATCTGTCCTATATCCCTTGGCCTCTTGTACATATATGCATACATTCCATGTCATGGATTTCCCCCGAATTCTCTTACATTCTGCACTGTTACTGCTGGTTGTTAATGGGGCAAAGGAGAAATAGCAGTATTTGAGATGCTATCTCTGGGATGGGTATGCTTTCAGATCCAACCATTGATCTGTAGCTAAAGATTCCCTTATAAATTCTGGCAAAATCATTAGGTGTCTCTTTTTCTTTAACCTGATGTTACATTAGCAAGATAGTTACTCAGCATTTACAACACAGTGAATAAGAAAGGAATTTATGTAATTGTCCATGGCTTAAACTAACAGGATTGAAAACCCAGATAGTGTGTGTTACAAGCATATGGCCCATTTTCATGACTAATCACTTGAGATATGTAAATGGTGTCACCATAGAAGCAGCAGAAGGAAATATAAAAATATGTAATATAATTATGTTTCAGAGGAGGAATAACCAATTATATTACACAGGATCAGCTCTAAAAAGAATCAAGAAACTTCTGGTGTGTGGCTGAGGATCAAACACTGCTTTATATTATAGGCTCAAACAAATTCAGAAACTATAGTCCAGGATTAAAAGGACTGTTATAAGAGATGCAAAATGCTCAGCACAGACACAATCTTTGATGCAAATGTCACAGTTCTACAAATCCCTGATAGCACTGGGCAGCCTTTGAAATTTGGTTCATATGTCGAGCTTGTCGATATGCTACCCATTCTGCCAGAGGCTTAGAATTGGTTCTTTTCTTGGTTCACTTGGAGTGGGGGTGAGGGAATGCAAAATTTGTTGCTCATTCATTATATGTACAAGGCAACATCTGTTCTCTGCTCATTTTTTGTCTGCATTTCTCCCTTCAGAGTCTGTTAAACACAAAAATGAACTTTGTGGTTGAAATTTGCTTACCTAAAAATGAAAATAGATAGGTAGGCATATTACCTGGGCTAACATTTAGCTGAAAAGCACCAGCTGTTAAAACACTAAACCCTTCCGTGTTGTTTGGTCAATTGCCTCAATCCTGACACTCCTGTACTATGGGCTCTGCCACAGCCCCTCTTTGGGGACTCTATAGGCCTTTCTATAATCTGGCAACTAAAGGGATAATGCCTGGCTCAACAGGGTCTCCAGGACCCTGCTGGGGCAGTATGTTAAATATTTTGAATTGTATCTCTGCATATACCTAACTATCTGGAAGGCAATAAAAGGTTTGCAATAAAAGGCTGGGATGTTTCTTCTCCTTAATACCGAGCAGTATATCATTATCCAGTCAGGATCCTGGCAGAAAAGAGATGGCATATCCAAATTAAGATAATCTGTTGAAAATCATTTTATAAGAGAACTATTTACAAAGATGAGGGTGGGGTGGTAACTGAGGAGGGGACCACAGGGTAGGACAATAACCCAGGGCTGGAAGCAGTAAAACCACCCCGAATTCTGGTAAAGGGAAGAGGGGTGGCAGTAATATAGAGAAGGCTGCCTTGAAGGAAGTGACCTTAGGTCAAGCATACAGTCAATCTGAAGCAGTCCCGAGGCAGAGATTCTGGTTAGCCATGAATAACTCTCAGAGGGCTCATCTTCTATGAGCTCCCCATTGGCAGAACTGAATGGGAAACCAAGAGGCCCAAGAGCCCATTGATGGTCTGTGGATTGTGCCTTCTGGGGCGGGTCTCAAAGTGGAGAGGAAAGAGAGCCTGTTGTCAGGAGAGGTGAGAAGACACTCAGCCAACTCTCTAATTGTTACCCTACGGATTTTTTCAAAATAGTTCATATCCCACTGAAGTGTTCCTCACAAGGAAAGCATTTGAAAGATTTAGCTTGTTTCTTAGAATTTATTACTTTAGATAAGGAAACATACTTTTTGTTTTGTTAACTACATTCTCTAGGTTATGCTTTGTACCATACCAAAGCCACACTTCTCAAACGAATTTTGCAGTCAATCAGGTTTATGCAAAATGTCAATATTAGAATGATTAAAAAGAAAAAAGACCAAATAGGTGTGCGATTGTTCAGCAAAGATTCCTGAAAATAAAGTGACAGAAACTTAAACAGATGCAATTACTCCTGAGGTAGGGCAGTGTAATAATTTATTCTCAGTAAGATTCAGTTGAATCCTTGTGATGTCTACAGATGTGAAAATACTGCTCTCTTAGCAACTCTGTGGGTAAAACATACTGTTTTAGAGAGGTCACAGTTATCTCTGACCAAAATGACTCCTATTCCTTCTCCATGAAAAAACAGATGCTTACTATCTACATATTAAAGGATCAAAAGATAGATTATAGGACAAAGAGAAACGTGCTTTTTTTGTTTGTTTTGCCTTTGTTTCTTTCCAGCTTCAGCTCCAAAATGTTGAGCACATAGTGGCCTTGATAAGAGTTGGATTTATGCTGCCTACCTTTTGCTTCTAGGGTCCCACAGCTTTTTATTGCCACTCGGTGCTTTCAGACTTTAAGGAGCCATCGAGGTGGTGGAGTACATGTGTGGTAAGCCAACAGTGATAGAAACGGTTTCCAAGATGTGCGACAGCAAGAATCCTGTGCCCTGGTGATATAGTCAACTTGCAAGTGTTTCTGCTGCCAAACCCATGAGGGACCCTTGGCTACACTGGGATGCCTAGAGCAGTTCATCCCAGCAGTAAAAACCTTAATCCCACATTTGGTATCATGGGAGAGCTGAGTCCTAGATTTCAGTTAGGCAAATCACTTAACCTCTTGCACATTTTTTACTTTAGTGGACTGTCATGAGCATTACTTAGCACAGTGGTGGCTTGCCCTGGGCAAAGGAACCACTTTCCCTTTTCCTGAAAGGCCATTTCTACTCCTTTGCCAACTGTAGCTTTTGCACTCATGATGATGTCAGCCTCCTTGGCACTGAACTAAGGAAATTATAATGTTGTTACCTCTTAAGGATATCATCTGATGCAAACATATACAAACAGCTTTGTATCTGGATGAGGATTCCATCCAAACAGAAGAGAAAGGGATGAGTTTTAAAGTTCTCTGAGTATTGAGGGTTTTTTTTTTTTGTTTTGAGTTTTGTTGTTTTTTGTTTTTGTTTTTTTTGTAATTGCCTCAAGTGGGTAGCAAGAAACTCAGTTAATGAAAACATAACAGGGAATTCCAAGGTCAAGTATTTGTTAAGGGTCTACTGAATGCCCAGCACTATTCCAGGCACTGACGTAATGATAAAATGTCTACCTTGGCCACAGGAGGCTCATGGTCTAATAGGGGAGTATATTTAGACTTAGGAGCACAAGGGGTACAGAGTAGGGAGTTTTTATTTATTTTTAATTTAAAAATTTTAATTCAAATTTAGTTTAGTTAACATGTAATGTATTATTAGTTTCAGGTATAGAATTAGGGATTCATCAGTTGCATATAACACCCAGAGCTCATCACATCATGTGCCCTCCTTAATGCCCATCACCAAGTTACCCAAATCCCCCACCTACTAGCCTTCTAGCAATGCTGTTTTTTCCCTATAGTTAAGAGTCTTTTGTGGTTTGCCTCCCTCTCTGTTTTTATCTTATTTTATTTTTCCTTCCCTTCCCCTTTGTCCATCTATTTTGTTTCTTAAATTCCACAGATGAGTAAAATCATATGGTATTTTTCTTTTTCTGACTTATTTCACTTAGCATAATACCCTCTAATTCTGTCCACATCATTTCAAACAGCAATATTTCTCTCTTTTTATGACTGGGTAATATTCCATTGTCTATATCTCCCACATCTTCTTATCCATTCACCTGTCAGTGGACATCTGAGCTCTTTCCATATGTTGGCTATTTTTGACATTGTTGCTATAAACATTGGGGTGCATGTGCCCTTTTGAATCACTATTTTTGTATCCTTTGGGTAAATACCTAGTAGAGCAATTTGTAGGTCATAGGATAGTTCTATATTTAACCATTTGAGAAACTCCATACTGTTTTCAGGGTGGCTGCATCAGTTTATGTCCCCACCAACAGTACAAGAGGGTTTCCCTTTCTCTGCATCCTAACCAACATCTGTTGTTTCCTGACTTGTTAATTTTATCCATTCTAACCAGTGTGAGGTGGTACTTCATTGATTTGTATTTCTGAATTTGTATTTCAGAAGGGAGTAGCAGCAGAAGCTGCTAGAGGGAGAGGTAGAAACAGGGAAGAGGTGACATCTGAGCTGGACTTTGAAGGACAAATTCTAAGCAGAGGAAAAAACTAGAGGCAAAGGCATGGGATGTGAAAAACAGCATGGTGGGTTTGAACCGGCATGGTTGGGGAGGATGTAGACAGGAGGGGAGACTTCTGGAGGGCCTGGTGCTAGGAGCTTGGATTTTATCCAGTGAGCAGTGGGGAACTATTGCAGGACCTTAGGCCAGGCAGGGGCATGGTCAGATTAGCAGTTTAGAACCGGCAGCCTTATGTGGGTGCAAAGGATAAACTAAATGGATACACAACTTAGCATATATTAAATAGCTTTCTAATTTGTTTTAATTTAAATTAACAGTGAAATGAATGGCATAGCAGTAAGAGTCTTGTCAGGAGTCAGAAATCACATCAGTTATTTTAATAGGGAGACTTCTTAACAAGGTGTTGAAGAAAACACAAAGAATCCATTAAGGTATCATGATGGTAGTAACTGAAAGGAGCAGCTGCCAGTCCCAGGGCTAGAGGAGCAGGGCAAGAGGTCAGCATTTTTTTTTTAAAGATTTTATTTATTTATTTGAGAGAGAGAGAGAGAGAGAGCGCGCGCACACACACACACACACTAGGGGGGAGCAGGGGGCAGAGGGAGAGAAAGAAGCAGACTCCTTCTAAGCAGGGGACCTGGCCCAGGGCTCCATCCCAGAACCCTGGGATCATGACCTGAGTTGAAGGCAGACACTTAACCCATTGAGTCATCCAGGTGCCCCAGAAGTCAGCATTTTTTTTTCCATGTAGAAGATTTGGGGGATGGTGATCACGTACCATGAGGCTGGTTCTGTGAGTACTGGAAAGACTGCAAACTAGAATCACCTGTGCTACTGGAATGAAGGGCCACCCCAGGCAAAGCCCTGAGGCTGAGGAAGCACCACTAAATAGGAAGCAAACTGCACACAGGAGAGGGCAGGCTCCATCCAGCATTCCTCCCTGGCAGAGCCTAAAGGGGAGCAGTGCCACAGAGCCCCAGCCCCCAACTGCCAGGCAGAGCAAGGAGGTGAGTTTGGAGCTATTATAGCTCAGTAACGAGCACAACTGCCGTTCCCCCAGGACTGTGGATACCAGTGGATGGGAAGGATCAGGGCAGACAGAAGCTAGAAGCTAAATATTTCCTGAAACATTAGCAGGTAATCATTCACCTTTTACGCTTATTTTCATAATGATCCATGGGTGCCATTAGCTCTCTTTGTGACCTCTAATTCACATTTTCTTTAATGTCTGGGGACTTACTGATTTTCCTCTGACACCTCCCATCCCAAGTCTATTATCCTGTGGACCTTGGAACTTTAGGGAAAAGACATGAGTGGGCCCAGGCACATCAAAAGGTGGGCAATGCCTTCTTGGTCCTACAGCCTTCTGCTCATGGATCATTCTCAGATTATCTGAGGTGTATATGCCATTGGTAGAAAAATCATGCTTCCTTTACTGTCCCTGCCAGTATTTTGCTTAGGGTCCTGCTCTTTGTGGACTTTTGTGCTTGCTTATAGAATTGAAATCAGGAGTCTTGGTCACGCGGATGAAGCCTTTGATCATGCACAGCTGGTATTTGTTTCCAGTTGGTTTCTGTGTGTAAGTCTTGCCTCGATGACACTAGATGACAGTCTTCTCGAGGGCAAAAGGTGGTGGGAGACCGTGAAGAATTGTAGTCAGCAGAATTAGGCTCAAACCCCAGCTCTAACGTGTATTAAATAATTTAAGTAAGTTACTTAATCTCTGGAAGCTTTAGTTGCTTCATCTCCAAAATAGGGAAGAGTATTTACTTTCACTGGTTGTGATGGTGAAATAAAATGGTATCACAACAGAGGGCCTGGTACTTAATAGGTGTTTAATAATTTACTTCCCGTCTCCTCCCTTTATTTTGTATGTCTTCCACCATTTCTCATGATGCTGGGAAAGCAGTAACACGGGTGACCCGACTGAACAAAATAGAGAAGTTGTGGAGTCTTTTCAGGAGAGAATCTGAAACGTCTTTATGCAATTTCCCTCTTCCCCAGGCATCTAGAACATCGGGTACACCGGTAACAATTTGAAAAACTATATATAATGGCTGGAAGTTATTTCTAAAGAGGAAGGTCATCTTCAGTGTGTGTAGACATGAGCAGCCGGATACTGTGTCAGAACAATAGCTATTCATTGTGTCGGTTTCAAAGCTGGCACCGGCAAGCGAGTATTCCAGTGCTGTTCCCACACAAACAGATCTCGAGCAAAATTTCCATGACCCAATGGATTGGTGTAAACAACTCGTTGCAAGAGCTTTTTACATCTCTCCCCATGTCATTCATTTAAACACTTGAGGCTTTTCAGGGAGTCTTGTAAGCACTGCTCAAGAATTTTTTTTTTTAAAACAAATGTTCATCAACCCCGACCCTCAGGATTGTGTTTTGTTGCTGAGTACAGAGCAGACAGCTTGGTCCCCTCGACCAGGGCTGCAGATGGGAGACTCAGCCGTCAGAGGTCACAGGTGAAGGGAGACGTGTTTTCTCCAAAGGCACCAGAGCGCTGGGAGGCGGCCAGGCCCGGGCTGCTAGAGGTCTTGGAAGAATAATGACGGGCTTTTTATTTTTAAGTAGTAGTTAGCATTTGATAGCACTTCGTATTTGCAGTGACCTTTACAACTATTGTTATTAGTTATTCCTCCCAGCGGCTCTTTGAACTAAATGACACAACTATTTTTACTCAAATCCACCAACTCCCCCCACTTCCAGTCCAATCACAAGACCGGTGGGGTTCTCTGTACCTCACGCAGTCGCTTCCTCATGAGCAACGATCTCTGTGATAGAGAATATGTTCAAGCCCAAACTATGTAAAATACAGGGCATTTTAATATAGTCAGTGCACGTTAGATCCGTCACTCTGGTACTTGAAACCCCACAACAATTCCCCCCCTTGGTTGGTGTAAAAGCCTGGCAAACCTGCCACCCTGCCCTCACTGTTGGGCCCTTACCTCCTACTCCTCGCCTAATGCTGCCCCCCTCATGGGAGCCTCCTTGCGCTCCTCTACCCCAGCCCCAGGCGTTGGCACCGGGTGTAAACTCTGCCTCAAATGTTTTCCCTTCTGTTACCTGCAGGACTGACTCTCTTCCTTCCTTCCAGCCTTTGCTTACGTGTCACCTTCTCAAAGAGGTTTCCCTTGCCAGCCTAACTTAAAACTGCAACTGCGATCAAGCACTTAAAGCCTTCTAATATACTATAGAGTTTACTCAGCTATTAGGTTTACTGTTATTTTCTCTCCACCGTGAGACTGTAAAATACACAAAGGTAGGGATCTTTGTCTATTTAGCTCACTGAGATATACCCAGCACCTGGAACGATGCACAAGAAGGCGTGTGATAAATATTTGCTGAATGGACAAACACTACTCTGAAGGTCGTTGTCATGAAATTTGACCTACAGACTTAGAATGTCTCTTGATATGTGGTTTATCTTTATATTCCTTACCATGCTTCCTATGCTTATTTTCCACTTGTAACAAACAATTCATTTTGATAGCAATTCTGTAGAGATAAATGAAGCGCGTAGATTCTTAGGGTTGCAAGGAAGCATACAATCTCAGTGTGGCGGCCTAGGAGAGACTATGGGTATTGTAGCCCACTCATCTATTCTCATCCCACAGACGCATTGCCATGTTGTATTGCATTGCACTTTCTATCTCTACGGGGGGTAGATTGGCGCATTGGTTAAGAGGATAGGGTCTACGGTCAGGTGCCCCTATCAGCTAATTCTTGTTCCATCAGTACCTACCATGTGACCTTGAACAAGATATTTTAGCTTCTCCCAGCCTCACTTTCCTGTAAAGTGGTGATGAAAATCATCTCCATCTCACAGAGCTTTGTGGGGGATTACTGAGCTAAGCTATGTAAAGAGTTTGGCATGTAATAAGCATCAAGTCAATACAAGCTGTTATTAATTATTCTGAGTTTAGAAAGACCTAAATGTGGACTTTAATGAAGTCTTATTTACAACTTGTATATGACTGATTTAACCTACTTCACTAGTTTAGTGGTGGTGGGGTGCTACAAATAATAGGTAGATCTCTCTTTCCTCTATCAGTTATCAGAACATCTTCCTGCTCACATGAGTAGGGATTCTAAAATTTCTCTCTTAAGGCCCCAACCACCTCCTACCTCTTCTAAACATCTGGAAACACCAAGGTCTTAGTTCATTCCAAAGGGTCAGTCTTGGGTCTGAGTGGTCGGCCAGTGTTGTAGAACTGGCTCGACACGGTCCCCGCCGCCACAGGGATTCTCTTGTTGCCCTCGAGCCTTCACACAGCACGTGTGCTAGGACTCCAAGATGACAAGTCTTTTGTAGTGCTCAGTCATTGTTCTCAAATCACAACCACATCCAGGTTTCCAGTCTTAGCCATGGCCTGTGTTGAAACCAGCCTCCTCCAACTCCCACAAGAGTTACCCTGCATCCCTGCTGGTAACCAAGACCTGTGGTCCAGACTGCCCCTTTTCTCATGGTGAGTTTGGGGGACCCCTTTGGGGTCTTTGGGGTCCCTTTATCCCAGAGGGCTTCTTATGAGGTCTATCCTAAGCCATCAGGGAGATTCTTGAACTCCATGCACTTTCCCACCTCTGATCAGAGACCAGCTCTGCATAACAAGGGGAATTAGACATGCAGGCTTTGTCAAGCTACAAGAAGCTTTACTTGGTTCTGTCTCTAGACCCATAGGGCACAGTGTCTTACAGCATCATTAGTACCATTTAAGGACTCTTCCCTGAAGGAGGGGGAGATAGGTATCTGCTTATGCAGAACAGTAACTGGCATTACCTACCTAATTTCAGGTTGCATTCTACCCAACACCCTGTTATACTTACATTCCCTGAATCTAGTTCCATGTCTTGAAGTCAGTATAGGGCTCTCTTCTTCCCTATGACAGACCCTCACCACTAGAAAGCAATTATCCAGGTTCTCAGATTCAATTCTTCTCTACTGGCTCCCTGAATTACAGGGCAATCTTAGGTATGTTTTCTCAATAGCAATAGCTGATGCTTATTGAGCTTACTATATGCCAGGCACTGTGCTCTAATGTATCAGCTAATTTAATCGTCAAGCAACCCAATGAGATAGGTGTGATAGCCCCCTTTTGTAGGTGAGGGAACTCAGGCTTAGGGAGGCTTAGTAGCATGGTCAAGGTCCTGTGTAGCTGCTAGGACTTGAACTCTGGCTGTCTGGCTCCAGAGCCCAGTGATGCAGTGCTGTTTCCCTAATTCAATCTCATGAGTTTAATTCTTTCATGAATTCAATTCAGCTCTCTAAATCAGAGATAATACTTATCTCAGAATATCGTGGTAAGGATTAGATGTGATAAAGTATGATAAAGTGCTTAATGCAGTAGCTCCACTAGTGCTCAAAAACATGTTCATTTGTCACCTTTTCCTTCCATTCAAATCATCTCATAGTTTAACTCCTTCACATTTTGAAAGTGCCTGACACAGAGTGGGTGCTCAGTGGGTGGTAACTATGTCTACTGTTACAGTATATGGTTTGAAGTCCCCTCCCTATACTGATTGCTCTCTAACTCATTTAGAACTTAGAATGTGGTACTCAAGGCTGCACACGATAAACTAGGTGGACTTGAATAAAGCCGCACGGAAGGGGATAGTCACTTTCCACAAGGGAGGGAGGTACCTATGAAAATTATGTCCTATTACTTGCAGTCATTACTTTTTCAGTGAGGCATTTACACTGTCAATAGGTATGGAAATTGCTGCCAGTCAAACCTTCCACATCTCTTAGGCTTGTACTAATCCTCACCTCACTTGGCTTGTCCTTGGATAATTGATTGTTTCTTTTCCAAAAACATCCTTTTTCCCCCTGATTTCTTAAATACCACGTGTCTGTTGTGGAAGCTTTGAAAAATGCAGGAAATCACAAAGAAGGAAATTAAAGTCACCATGAATAGCATGATCTAGAGATAATTGCTATTAATATCTGCATATGTATCTTTCCAGTATGTGTGTGGGTGTATTTCTTTTTTATAAAATCAGGATCACACTGTTCAAAATATATTTTGAGTCTGCCACCTTTTACCATTTTCTCCCAGTCTAAGACACCATCATCTTTTTCTTAACATAACACAAAACTAGGCTGCCTGGGTGGCTCAGTCGGTTGAGCATCTGAGTCTTGATTTCAGCTCAGGTCATGAGCTCAGGGTCATGAGATTGAGCCCTGAATGGGGCTCTATGCTCAGCAGGGAGTCTGCTGGAGATTTTCTTTCTCCCTCTCCCTCTACCCTTACCCTGCTCCCCCCCCCCGTCTCTCTCAAAATAAATGAATAAAACCTTTTTTAAAAATGCCACGAAACTATTAGACTACTATATCCCCAAATTGATTTCCCTAATTCCATTCTTAATCCTCTTCAGCATATTCTCCAAAAAACACCAATGTGATTGTTGAAAATCCTCTCTCCTGCTCACAAGCCTCTAGTGGCTTCTATATCACCTGAGGTGGGCCCCCAGTGCTTCTCCTGACTGGCAGGGCTGCCAGTCTAGCTTCAGTTTCCCTCTCCTCTGCAGCCTGCCCACTAGGCTCCCACCCTATGTCCTTGCTTCTGGACCCAGCCTTTTCCTGTTTAGGGGCCTTTGCTCTTCCCAGCACTATGTGGCTCAACCTCTCATTTCAGTTCCTGGGCAGATAACATCCCTCAGAGACCACCTTCCCAGAGTGCCTCTGCTTCCACTGCCTCCTCTCCCTTACACTGGCTCATTTTCTTCATTGCCTTAATCATTCTTCTGTAATTTATCATATTTTATCTTGCCAGCTTTCATCTTGTGAGGTCCCATCATTTCAGCTTGCCAGAAGTGGTTGGGATCTTGGTAACTCCAACAATCGGGTACTCTTCTAGGTTCTTTACCTCATCTAGTGAGGTAGGTACAATCTTCATTTTCTAGATGGGAAAATTGAATAAGAGAGTATATGTACCTTCCTTAACATCACACAACCAGTAAGGGGTGGAGTTGGGATCCAAACACAGGCTCCCTGCTTCCACAGCCGTGCTCTCAACCCCACCTTCATCTACCCACTGGCTGCCTCCTGGTTTTTCTCCCAGCAGATGTCAGTAAACTTCCTTGTCCTGAAAGTCAAGATCCCCGGCCAGAGAGGCACTGAAGACCGTGTCAAGTGCCATTAAGATCCATCTCCAGATTTATGCAAGCCTGTCCTCCAGTCCTCTTTGGAGATTATAGCTGAGCCATTCTGAATTTTCCTAACTATACTATCAGGGAGCCTTTTTCCCTACCTTGTTTGTTACCATTTCCTAACTCTACAGCACCTGTGGCACACAGTTACCATCCAAGGAAGCCCATGAAAGACATGAGTATTCATGTTCCTGGGTGTCTAATCTCTGCTAAAATTTTGTAAGAGTGTCTGTTACTAAAATGGAGACATTCGTCTCTCTGCAAGTTTCTGGAAGTTCTATCATGCCTCGTGAACTCTCATATATTATCTCATTGCCATTTTTTTTTCAGATACCATAATCATGAATTCATGTTCTTTGTGGGTACCAGGGCCATTTATTTTGTTGTCCCTGTTGCAGTGAGTATTTGGGTGCACCTACAGATAGTGCTGAGATGTCATTCATCGCAGCCTGAGACTTCAAGGCAGCGGCTAGGTGTTCTCTTCCTATCTCCTCATATCTCAGACTTTAATTTCCTCTTGGCCATGCTTTTGCTTTCCTTTCTGACTTGCAGATCATTCTTCTCGATAGAAAGGATGGGAACAAACTAGGAATTGTGGAATTCTGTTTCACTATATCATTTCTAAGTTAACTGCTTCATCTGCCCCAAGCAGTAGGCCAACCCTTCTCTTGTTCTTTTTCTTATTCTGAGCACACCCCACCCCAGTGGTTCTTGTTGTTGTTACCTATGCATTAGTCTCAGGCCCTAGCCTCCCATTTCCCTGACTTGATTCTTCTTTTCATGCCATTCCTTTGTATCTGCTCTTGGTTGCAAATTCCTCCTTCCTCCCTTTGTAAGTAACCTTATAAAATATAAGCTAACTGGAGACACAGTTATTTTATTGGATAATTTCCTCTCTTCTTCCTCTCTGGAATTATGTACGAGTAGATTACATTATGTGGAACCTCTAATATTTCTAGAATCAATTTCCATATGATTAGAGTCTCTGACCATGGGACCAAAGAGCATCTGCCTAGCGCCTTATGCATAGGAGGCCTGCAATCATGGTGGTAACAACAACAACCATAGCCAGTCTTTATTTGATCCAGGCATTTATATACATTACTTCATTGAATTCTCACCATCAACATTTAAAGTAGGTCCTATTACTCATGATTCTGTTGGGGAGCCTGAGATACAGGGAAGTGATGTCTGCATAGCTGCAAGGGCAGGGTCAGGAGTCTGCCTCAGGTCTGTCCAGATTCCTGAGCATACTCTTTAACCTCTATTGTATGCGCCCTCTGAGTTTAAGTCCACTGACTCACCTCTTCTTCTCTCTGGACCTGTGGAGTTCTGCTTGCTTAGAGTTTCAGGAACACAAAATGCTCATATTCCATTCTTTGTCTCTTACAGACTATACGGTGACAAAATTCCTTTTCTCTCCAAGTGCAAGTCACCTCCACTCTGTCATCCATGTAGTTCTCCCCCATTGGCCAAAAATAGGTCCTTGTCCTTCTGTCATGTGAGATTGTCATCAGAACAAGGCTTGAGTGAATTAGAAACTCTGATTCTGGCAGGGTAGCGCTCTGAACAGACCTCTGAATGATTCTTCCATCATTCCTTGGCCTGCAGAAAACAGAGCCTGATGATGGAGTGACAGGTGTGCCTAGCTGGGTGGGCCTGAGGGGAACCGGCCCTCCATCTTGCTGCTTCCCCCCTGAGCTTTTCATGCCCTGGGAATATTATGTTGTTTTGAAGGTTTTTCTTCAACTATGATTTATATGCCACCTACTCTCAAAAAGGAATATAAAGTGGTTTACAATAAAGCATGTCTAAAACAGGACAGTTAAAACACATTTTAGAAAGAGAGGCAGACAGAGAGAGGTCAGAAATCACTTGGTTTGAATTCCTGACAAGAAGTTTTATAGCACATGAACGTATTTATTAATTCTCAATACAAACATCTAAGTGTGTGAGAATGGTTAAAGAGCTCTGCAGATGAGAAGAACCTGGCACAGCAGGGCCCATTCTATGCATGTAATGAAAATCAAATGGCATCATGCCTAGTACCATGTATGGAAATACTCATTAATACTACCTCATCTCAAGAAGCCTCAGGGGAAGGCAGCAGAGGGACAATTGCACAGGTTAATCCTAAATTGAGAGTAGACAGTCTGCCCAAGGGTCATAGCCAGGATAATTCATCACTGTCATTGACAAACGACCACAGTAAATTTGTCTTTAAATTTTAATAAGTAATTCACCTACTATACTGATAGAACTGACATTGTCCCTTTATCTCAGTGTTATTATTTTTAAGCACAGAATTAGTATAAATCATAATGGAACCTTTTAAAATTAACACACTGGCTTCGAGGGAAGCTTTTGTTATGACATTGCTGAATAAGCTTTCCAGTAGGGAATAGATGAGTGAAGAATGAATGAATGAATCAGAGCCGACATGGCCCCAGAACACCAATATCATATTAGCTGTGCCACAGACAGTTCATTCATTGAAGCTGGGTGTGTTCTCTGGCTATACTTCCTGTTGTGATGAAGTCTGACACTAGGGTAGTTCTGAATCAGACTGGTAGCCAGCACGTGACTCAGGATATCACAGGGCAGGGCAAGGAGCACAATTACATTGCTGACTTCAGCCAGACACACACCTACAACCACCTTGCTAGGTTTACATATGACCAAGTTCATTCTATAGCCAGATTGAAAGATAGAGAAGAAACAGTAGAGGGTGGGCTCGTGAATTCTTTTTTTTTTTAATTTTTATTTATTTATGATAGTCACACACAGAGACTAGAGAGAGAGAGAGAGAGAGAGGCAGAGACACAGGCAGAGAGAGAGAAGCAGGCTCCATGCACCGGGAGCCCGACGTGGGATTCGATCCCAGGTCCCCAGGATCGCGCCTGGGCCAAAGGCAGGCGCTAAACCGCTGCGCCACCCAGGGATCCCGGGCTCATGAATTTCTATGCCACCAGAGGCATGATAGACACTCAAAGTGACCAAATGAATCAGAGAAGAGATTCACTGAGGCCCCTGGTAGGCATTTTCTGCCTTCCCTATAATGCTATGGGGCATTTCTATAGTTCATGGAATGGATCAGAGTCTTAAGACAACCTAGGAATTAAGTACAAGCCAGATTAAGTTAAAAACAAAACCAGGCACAACCATGAGATATCAGGCAAGAAATCTAACTAAAACTATTTTCTTAGTTCTTTCTGCTCCCCTAATGTGAAGTGTCTAGGTATGTAAGTATTTATGGGAGAGGTAATAGTTATTTGTTGTAGGCAGATACTGATACTCTCTTGAGCCCAAGAAGTCTTTATAAATGAGAATGATTGGGACAGGGGAAATGGCATTGATAAGTCTTGGCATAGCTATTTTTTGTCAGCTTGATAGACTTTGGTAAGTAGTAATTTTTAAAAACCTCTTATAAAGTTGAATTAAAATATATAATGTAAGAACCCTTGGCATGATATTACAGCAAAACCAAGTTTTCACAAGTGATTAGGTGAATTTGTTCAATTTGCCAAGTATTTATTCACCATTTGGTTGTTTTATCCATCCAGTCCATCTGTTCATCAACCCATCCTTCCACCATTTACTCATCCAGCACTATCAAGCATTGTAATGAGCTAAACTGTGTGACCCCCACCCCCAACCCCGTCACAAATTTATATGTATGTTGAAGTCCTAAACTCCTGTACCTTGGAATGGCACTGTATTTGGAGAGAGGGTCTTGAAAGAGCTAGATAGAGGTTAGTAGGTGGGCCCTATTAGAATATGACCAGAATCCTTAAAGAAGAGGAGATTTGGACAGAGACATACAGAGAAAAGACCTATGAAGACAGATGAGGGAAACTGTCATCTACCAGCCAAGGAGTGAGGCCTCAGAGCAAACTAACCCTGCTGACACCTTGATCTTAGACTTCTAGCCTCCCAAATGGTGAGGAAATGGATTTCTGTCTGTGGCCCTTGGTTCAAGTGGCCCCAGCAAACTAAAACAAGCATCTATAATATACCAGGGCACTGGCCTAGAGGTGGAGATATCATCCATACCTTCAAAGAGCTCCCAGCCTGCCAGGTACAAAGCATTGCTAAGTGTTGGGAAAACTTCAATGATGAATCAACTACTTGGTTTTGTGAGATGTTAACAGCCTATAAAACCGAAGCTCTTGTCCCCACTGGTCTAATTGGCACATGCCCTCATTTTATTTTGTATTCCAACCAAAATTTTTTCCACGGTGAGCAATCCGTTCGGAGTCCAGTGAAATATATATCAGCCGCAGGAAACTAAAATCTGCAGAAATATGGGAGATTGTGTTTTGTTTTTTAATCCATGTGGCATTACTTATGTATCAAATAGTCTTCAGAGCATTTTTGCTGCTTTAAACTTGTCAGAAAACTCATTTTCACAGTGAAATCCTGTCTTCATAGCAGATCCATTTCCTCCCAGCTCACCCGGCTTTTGCTGATCTCCAGAATAAGCAGAAGGTACAGCAGTGACACCTGGTTCGCTTAGATTCTGTTTGTGCAATTGCTGTTTATACGGAGCCACTAACTTAAGGAACGAATCATGATTTGAACCAAGGTGGAGGACCTAGAGCAGGGCCCTGTGGCTTTTGGAGTGCAGCCACACATTTTAACAAACAGCCTGAACCAACTATTGAAACATGGAATTTTTATTTTTATTTTTATTTTTAAAAAGATTTTATTTATTTATTTCAGAGGGGAGAAACAGAGAGAGAGCGAGAGAGTACAAGCAGGCAGGAGGGGCAGAAAGAGAGGGAGAAGCAGACTCCCTGCCGAGCAGGGATCCTGACACAACATGGAGCTCAGTCCCAAGACTTGCAGGATCATGACCTGAGCTGAAGGCAGACACTTACCCGACTGAGCCACTTTGGTGCCCCAAAATATGGAATTTTTAAAGCTATAAGGGACTTGGGATATTGTCTGGTCTGAAAACAATCCCTCATATTTTATTGATTTGGAATTGGAGATGCAGGTTAAGTGACTCACCTAAGGTCAAAACATAACAAAACAAACACAAAAAGCTGGCTAGTAGCAGAAATGGGATGAAGACTCTTGTTTCGTGGTTCAAGTCCAGCTGTCTTTTCTGACCCTGTAAGTTCAGGTTGGGAAATTATACTCCAGGGCTAATCTCCTCACAAACACCATCTGTAATTCAGGTGCATTGTTGCTGAATAGAGTGTTGTAGATTCCTTGGCTTTGGTCTGAAGTGGCTAGAATTCCTATCAGTGTGGGAAACTGAGCAAGCCAAGAAGAGCCCTCTTTTCCATTCAAAAATGGAGCTGCTTATTAACACAATGAATACTTACTAGGTACAAATATGTGGCAGACACTCTGCTGGCAGTTCACAGCAACCTGTGAGGCAGGTATGGTTATCCCCATTTTGCATGAGAACACTGAGGGTTAAGTGATTGTGTCTCTTATCCAAGATCTCACAGTACCAATGGATAGATCCAGGATTTGTTCTATTCCACAGCCTGTGTCTCTCGTGATTTTTATGCTGTCCTCCTCAGCATAATTAAGAAGTGTTCTATGATAAGGCCAAATTAACTTTATGTGGAGACATAAAGACGTACAAATACAGAGTTACATCTTACTGGTTAACCTTTAACTTTTCTCAGCCAGTCACTGTTAATACAATGCTGGTTCATCTCCAGGCTAAAACTGAACACCATTGAGGCTCATTGTGACCTCTTTTGGCCAAGTAAATAGCTGGCCCAGAGTTATATAATTTTGGGGGACAGCTCTGCATTAGCAGCCATTGCAAGAAGTTTTCACTTACCCTTATAAAAGAAAAGAATCACCCTCTCCGTGGGTCCTCTTGTCTTGCTTATCAGGTCTGGCTTCTTTCTTAGCAGAGATGTGGATTGCTCCTACAAAGATTTTTTTTTTAATTCCAAGAAGACCTTGGGTACCATGTCCTGTTCTCATAGCCAGAAATTTGAGTACTTAGGTCTACCACATATTGTTTTTTTCTTTTATAGACAGATAAGAGAAAGGCCAGTGGTACACAGTGTGTTAATTTGGCACACTTAGGAGCTAATATTTACAGAGGGCTGATGTCCTGGCACCATATGGCATCCCAGGCACCATACTACACCTTTTCTGTGGATTGTCTCCCTTAGGCCTCAGAGTAACCTTGTGTTGCACCTATCTAATTTACGGAGGCACAAATGCTTGCTAAGGTCAAACATCTCAGCCAGGCTTATACTCCCATCAAGAAACAGGCCTGAGCTTTGAACCCAGGCTGTCTGTGCAAAGCCCGTGCACGCTGCCTCCCGATAGCATTTTGTTTGTGTATTTCTCCAGTCAGAAGGTTTTACTCTCCCTGACCATTTATTTTCCCTAATTCCTGATCTTGGAACAGATGATTTCCAAGATCCCTTCGAGTATTGAAATTCCGTGACTGATTAAAGTTTGTAATTTATGCAGTTTGATTAATTTGCACCAATGCCTGAGTTCATTTATTACAATAATTCTTTTACTGAAGACTCCAACAGCTTTTTAGTTTACTTACAGATCTCCTGATGTTAAAGGAATCATGCTGCTTTTTCCCAGAATAACATTTAAAACCTGAATTTTAAAATTTAAGGCTTAAAAAACAGATCTGAAAGGATTTTACCATGCACACCATGTACCAATTTTCCATATGGACCAAAATAGTCCTTTTAAGCCCCTGTTCTCTTGGTTGCCTTTGCCTAGCCTCACAGATGCAGTGCTAATTGCTTGCAGCTTCAGGTCCATTTTAACATGAGGTAACAATTTCAACATCTTGGGGTTGAATGCTGCATTTGTTAGACATGCTGGGCCTGCAATTGGTGTTGGCTCATCAGGATGCTGAATCCACTTGGAGATAGCCCCCCATCTGAACTTGGGGGGCTTCCTGAGAACTTTCCGTTTGCTCCCCTGAAACTCGGTGCACCTGTGTGGCTCCACAGCCAGAGCACCGCTTGGTCAACCCGGCAGCTTTGCGTGATAGCCCTTTTGGACAGGCGCAGGCATTTGAGTCCTTCTAATCAAGCTGTGGTTTTTGAAGAATGGTTCTGGAAGTGGCATTTACTCACAGACCTAGCAGCTGGGCTGCCCTCAGCGACTGAGTTGCTCTTTGCTGTCGAAGGCAGGCTCCACTTGGGACACAGCTAAAACTCATTCTGACTGGATGGAGAAGACAAGACCAAAAAGAAGGGAAATGACACGATTCTGCAATCACATCTGTAATTAGGGCACCATGGGACTAACTTTGGAGAAGAGCTGAACCTTGTCTTGCTTTGTACCTTGTCTGTAGTTCTGGTTGTTGGGGTCAGGAAAGCCTGGCTTCCAGTGAAACTCTACCACTGTTAATGGCTCTGCGATAAAGAGGATGGCATTTGACTTCCCTAGCCTCAGTTTCCTCACCTATAGCTGGAGATGGTGGGACCCGCCCCACAGGTGTGTTGTGAGGACCACAGGGTGCTGTCGAAATGCCTAGGTGCCTCGTGCGCCTGCAGGGCCAATTCACCTCAGCGGCTGCGTGCTATTGTTTTTGCTCTCTTCTCACCCTTCCCCAACACGGGACACAATCCTAGAAAAGAGAGTTCTTGCAAACTAGTGGTTTAGGAGCGCTTATACAGGTGTGCGCCATGCAGCATGTGTGCTTGATGAGGTCTCAGTAAATCTAATTTTGAAATCCTGTTTTAAATATACTTAGGGAAATACAGAATGCTACTCCAGAGCAGGTTGTTTTATAGAGACAATAATAATTTTCTGAATCAGTTTAATTTAGGCTTTTTATATATCATATTTTCATAAAATGAGACAACCCCCTTACCCCCACGGCTCCCTAGAGGAGCAATAGCAATGAGCAGACAGTGTTTGCCTCGGGGAGATGCTCACACTCACTCCTCCCTGTGCTTCTCCTACAGGCCAGCAGCTCATTTAGCTCATTTGGCGCAGCTGTTGGGGGCTTGCTCCCCTCCCCCCGTGATGAGGGGTCGGCCCAGGCCCTCAGCTCATGAACTTGAACTAGCGTGTTAAAGTTGAAGAGTCAAGATGGGTCTGTGTCAGAGAACTAGCAGAGTGGAAGAGACTGTCCCCCAGGGAGCTGCCCGAGGCCACGGTGGTGAGGCTGCTCCTTACCTTGCCCAGAGATCCTATTCCTAGTAAATCCATGCAGAGCGTGAGAATCGTGCCTGGCACACAGGAAGTGGTGTGTGTTAACCGCCATTACTAAGGCCACCATTATCATTGCGGTACTTGGTGCAAGACTCGCTGGGATTTGTCTCAAGTTGTCTTTCGAAAGCCCTATTCCATCCTACAGATTTGGGGGGAGGATTTTAGAACCGGTAGCTGCACAGCCAGCAGAGGAGCAATATGACAACCTCAGGATTAATTCCACAAATCACCTCAGACCCTCTATGTTCTCCTTGTTCTCCCTGAAGAGCCAGACTAGCTGGGCTCTGGCTGGGTCCTTCCCATTTACCTGGGCTGTTGCTGTCTCCCAAATCCTGCAGAAGCGATGAGCACCTTATTGTGTATTCATCTGATGGGCTGATGGAAATGGAATGCAGCCAGACTGCTAAGTCCACACCATCCTGCATTTAGGCCTCAGAAATCTGATTCTGAGAATGTACATCTTGCATTGCAATCTAGATTTCCAGAGGAAGGTTTTGGACAGAATAACACAGACCTACGTCTGGGTAAGTTAAAGCCTCCGTGAAATAAGGCTGAAAGAGCCCAAAATATAGAAGTCTGAGTCTTGGCCAGGGAGATGTGGAAGGTTCGAGGTGCCAGACGGCTGGCCTCCCTCCAAGTGTTTACCACCCCTGGTGTCACGGGGCTGTGGGCAGCCCATGTGCTTATTTGCCCCCTCCCCCCTTCCTCTCCCTTTCTCCCCCTTCCTCCTCATGTTTTCCATAGGCTAAAGAAACCCAGGAACCTATGGACCCAGAGGGAAGGTAATGAAGCAAATGAAGCCAAGGAATGAGACTTTGCCCTGGTTGAGGATCCCAAGGGTTAACAGTAGATGAGCCCTCTGACTGAAATGTAAGGACTGGCCTTGGACTTTGAATCCTAGTGTTCACCCTCCTCTTCCTGGGTGTGGACCTTCTTTCCTAGAAGTTTTGGTCTCCAGGATAGGAGGCGGCAAGAGGCCTGGGCTTGTATCTCTAGGAAACAGGAAGATTGTGGCAGCCATGGATCCAGATGGAGCCAGTGACAACGGGGCTGCCATTTCCTCACTGCCCCATCCCTCCCCCACCCCTGACTCCTCATCCCATGGTGCCCAGGCTGCCTGCACTATGTGAATATCACACACAGATGTGCCTGCTACTCAGGCAATAATTGTTGTTCAGTCGGGGGTTGCCTTCTCTTCCTAAAGCATAATGTCACATCAAGTCCTGAGCCCAGTGTAGCCTCTGGAACAGAAGATGTGCTTTTCTAAACCCAAAATACTGCAGATGCTGCCCCAAGGAAGGGCTTTCCCAATTCCTCCCTTCCCCTAGACAACTGTGTGTCAAACTAGAGGAATTACTTTCGTAAGGTAAAGAGAGGGGTTCTTGTGACCATGCCTGCTCCACTTCCTGTTGCCAGCAGCCAAGTATGCCTTGGACAGGGGGGTACCGGAGGCCAGGAGGATGGTGAGCAGCAGATATGACACAGATCATGTGGAAGGCAGGTGGGATGGGGAGAGACTGCACTGCTGGTGCACACCTGCAGAGCCCCGACTTCCTGTCCGTGTACCCCAACCCATCTGGGGGTACAACAAAGGAGGGACTTTCACCAATGGATCTCAGAGTCACCACAGGCCTCAAATTTGGAGTTTTCAAAATTTTATCTCTAAAGATATGCTAATTGGACTGGAAGAAGGAAATTATCATCAGCTTTAAATTTCTGCCAAATTTTGGTACCATGCCCATGAATTTTAAAAATAAATCCTCCTATTACATTGTGAATAGGATGATTATATTGCCTCGAATATGTTTTAAAATTTACATGTGTTACAAGAGTTAATTTAATAAATGTAAGTTTCTAAAATGTATCATAATTTTTGAAACCCTTTTAGACATCTCTTTGTTTTAATATACCTGGACTCAGGCAGCCCTCTCTTGACTTCACCTCTTGGTAGACAATGAGACAATCTATTCCCTTTCCACATGTCATTTCAACTTCAAAAAATCTAAGGAACTAATCCCTGTTTCATTACAGTGGCTGACCTATTGAAAGGGGCCTTTTAGGTTGGGCATGCACAGTTCAGCCTCTTTCTCATGCCATTAAAATATGCCCAGTCTCCCCTTCTACCCCATCCCCAGGTAAAGCTGACCACCCTACCCTGTCTCCCCTGGCCTACCCCTTCCCCAAGTAAGGCTGTGTCTTTTACATACTGTAACCTGCCCAGCTCTGGCTGATATTCTTGAGTCCTTTACCCTTAGACGATGGCACTCAACCATAGCTGCACACTGGAATCAGGGAGGAGGTGTTTTTTTTTGTCCTTTTTGAAGATTTATTTATTTATTCATGAGAGACACAGAGAGACAGAGAAGCAGGCTCCTCGAAGGGAGCCCGACGTGGAACTCCATCCCGGATCCCAGGATCATGCCCTGAGCTGAAGGCAGGTGCCCAACCCCTGAGCCACCCAGGCGTCCCAGGGGAGGAGTTTTTAAAAAATCAATGCCTGGGTCCCACCCCAGAGTTTCTGATTAACTTGCCAGGGGGTATGAGCTGGGCATTGGGAAAGTGCAGGTTAAAAGCTCATCAGGTGATCTTAATATAGAGCGAAGTTTGAGAAATAGCATGCTAAGACAGTGGTTTGAAAACATTAGCATTAGCACAACCCTATAACCCAGCAATTGCATTACTAGATATTTACCTGAAGGATACAAAAATCCTGATCCGAAGCAGTACATGGACCCCAATATTTATAGTGGCATTATCATAAATAGCCAAATTATGGAAAGAGCCCAAATGTCCATACGTCCATCAACAGATGAATGAATAAAGACGATGTGGTGTGCATATCTATACATAATGGAATATTACTCAGCCATTAAATAGAATGAAATATTGCCATTTGCAATGACAAGGATGGAGCTAGAGTGTATTATGCTAAGAGAAATAAATCAGAGAAAGACAAATTCCATATGATTTCACTCATCTTTGGAATTCAAGAAACAAAACTGATGGGACATCGAGGGAGAAAAAAAGAGAGGCAAACCAGAGAACAGATTCTTAACTATAGAGAACAAGCTGAGGGTTGCTGGAGGGGAGGTGAGTGGGGGGATAGGATGAATGGGTGATGGACATTAAGGAGGGCACTTTTTGGGATGAGCACTGGGTATTGTATGTAAGCAATGAATTGCTAAATTCTATTCCTGAAACTTACATTACACTCTATATTAATTAACTGGAATTTAAATAAAAACTTGATAAAAGGGGAAAAAAGAAGACATTAGCGTGTATCAGAATAACATTGAGGACTTATTGAAAATCAGATTGCTGGGCCCCATCCCCACAGTTCCTGAATCAGAGTGTCTGGATGGTGCAATAATTACATTTCTAGCAGGTTCAAGTTCCCAGGTGATGCAATGCTGCTGGTCCAGGGATTTCATTTTGAGAACCAGTGTCCTAAAAGAAAGAAGCCAGGAGATGGACTGGTGAGGGAAGAAGCCAGGTGAGGGAAATAGGAGTGAATGAACAAAGATCCAGCTATTTCTAATTCTCGAACTCTGCAGTTGGCTTCAGAGACTAGGACATTTCTAAGCTCCAGAGAATGGGTCACTATAGCTGCAGCTGTACAGAAAGTCCAAATGGGGTTAAGCTGAGTCCAGGCAGCCAGAGCCCCAGCTGTTGGGTAAGGCATGGCCCTGAAACTGAGTCTGGGATCTGGATGAGCTCTGACCAGAAATGTGAGTCACATGTGTAATTTCATATTTTCTAGTCACGTTAAAAAAACTAGAAAGAAACCATGAGACTAACAGTAATATACTGAAATCTAATTATCCAAAATCTTACCATTTTAACATGTCATCAACATTAAAAATTATTAATGAGATTACAGTCTTTTTTTTTTCCTGCTAAGTCTTGGAATCAGGTTTTACACCTAGAGCATATCTCAGTTCAGACTAGCCACCTTTTTCAGGGGCCACATGTGCGCAGCACAAGTCTGCATACACCAGGCACTGGGGCCCTGTGCTTCTGAGGAAGGGCTGATGCACACTGGTCCCCACTTCTCCGGGCAACCCCTCTTTCCTGCCCTTCCTAGAGCCTCTGAAATCTACTCTTAGGGTCTGCGAGTCTTTCCCATGTTCTTCACCAGCAGCGCTTCTGGAGAGCACAAAAGGTTGAATGGGCCTAATCACGTCTGTGTGTCTGAGATCAGGATCTGGGAGGTTCTACAGATATAAGCGGAGCCTGGGTGTTTGGGGGAAAGGATGAGGCTTTCGTTGGAGAGAAATGGGTGTTGAAATTGAGGATGAGGGTGAAGGGAAAGCTGTGGTTGAAAGGAACAGTAGACCCAGGCTGGAGTTTTCTTTTGGATGTAGCAAGTGGGAATGAACTGATCTCTTTAGTGCTTACGCAGGTCAAAGATGCCCAGAGCTCTGTGGTTTTTCACAGCCCGGCAACAGTCCCTGGGCTCCCCAGGAGGCATGCTGCCCCCTCTCCACTTGAAGTCATTAAACACTCGAGTATTGAGTACCTACTGCATGTGCAAGCATACTGGTGAAGCAGTTGATCGATGGTAATTATTGGGATCACATGTTTCAGAAAGTCAGGTCTGAGTTCGAATTCCCCTTTTTGCAGTACGATCTTGGGCAAGCTATTTAATCTCTAAGCCATGGTTTCTTCATTTTCAAAATGGGGATAATAACATCTATACCACAGAAATCTTGTGTGGTGATCTATGTCATTTCTTAGCTCAGAGCCTAGCATACCAGTGCTCAGTGCATAGTAGCTGCTGGGACTAAGTGAGGTAAGCAAAGTGCCGAGGGTGCAAAATTTAAGGAGGCACTTGCTCTCAGAGTTGTGCAGGTTGCACTGTGCAGGGCTCTCACCACCATCACCATTGTCATATTATTATACTGTGGTAGGTGCCTTGGGGATTACCAGGCTGCATAAAGCATAGTCCCTCCGCTCAAGAGCAGAGGGTCCATGAAGAGAGAGACGATGTATACACAGACAAATCAGAGATGGGCTAGATGTAATGATTGCCTTGAGGGAGGAAGGAGAAATCACTTCAAGCTGAGGGATTCAGAGACTGTGTCCCAGGAGAATGACCGAGGTATCTGTAGGTAGAGATGGAGGGAGAGAATAGTAGGGAGAGAGAGTGGCTTGGTCAAAGCCATGGAGGTGAAGAACTGTGCTCAGGGAACATCGAATGGTTGTGACACTGGAGCCTGGAGACGGTTAAAAGGGAGTGATGAGAGGCTGGGTGCAGGGCTTTAAATACCAGGCTGAGGAGTTTGGATTGTACTTGGTGAGAAATGGAAAGCCACAGCCGCATTCCAGGAAGGAGTAACAAGAGTAATGATGAACACCTTTCTCTTTTGAAACAGAGGGATTTTGAGAGTCAGACTCTATTGGCATTGCCCTGTCAAAATTGAACGCAAGCTCTCGTGCTTTGAGACACATGTAACTTGTGAATCGTATTATCTATTATCACCCCATTCCAACCCCACTCCCCCAAAGTAACCACTGTTACCAGCATGGTACATATCCTTTCAGACTTCTTTGTTCGTAGACAATATAGAGAGATTTTTAAAATTTTAACCAAAATGGGATCATATTTTATTTACTGCTCTGCCATCTACCTTTTATATTGTAGACAACATATATAACATAAAATTTTACTACTTTAACCACTTTTAAGTATACAATTCAGTGGCATTAAATACACTCACATTGTTGTACAACTATCGCCACCATCCCATCCATCTCCAGCACTCCTTATCTGCCCAAACTGAAGTGCTGTGCTCATTAAACACCACTTCCCTATTCTCCGCTCCTCACTCCCACCTCCAGCAGGCACTACTCTACTTTCTATTTTTATGAATCTGACCACCTCATATAAATGGAATCATACAGGATTTGTCCCCTTGTGACTGGCTTGTTTCATTTAGCATAATGTCTTTAAGGTCCATCTATGTTATAGGATATGTCAGAATTTTCTTCCTGTTAAGAGCTGAATAGTATTCATTCATCCACTGATGGACACTTGGATTGCTTCCGCCTTTGGTGTAGTATTAAATAATACTTTGCAGGCATTTTTGCATGCGAGCTCTTATGGAGCTGCTTTGTTCTTTTTAACGGCCGCCTGATATTCCATTACATGGAAGTGACTAGTCCACAATCACACAACAGCTGGTGATGTAGTGGGGATTTGAATCCAGTTCTTTTTGACTCCAAAAGCTGAGGGCTTTTCACCACTTCAGGAAACACGGGGAATGTGTACATTTTCAGCCACCACATGGACAGTATAGTGCTAAGCTAGTATAAAATAATATGATACAACCTGACTGGGTCCTGAGGAGATTCTGATAAATGAAGTGAAGAGAGTGGGGAGGCCAGATCCAGCTCTGATTTAGAAGTCCTCACTGTCCTCCCACAACAGATCCTCTGTTCTCTCTCAGTGCCGACCTGGGCTCTCTCAGGATACCTCTGGAATGTGGTAGTCCCTGCTTATCTGCAGGGGATACGTTCCAGACGCCCCCAGTAGACACCTGAAACCATGGAGAGTACAAAACCCCATATATATGCTTTGATTTTTTAAAAGTATATGCATACCTGTGATAAAACTTAACCTATAAATTATACATGGTAAGAGAGTGATCATAAAATAGAGCAATTGTAACAATATACTATAATAAAAGGTGTGTGAATATGGTCTCTCTTCCTCTCAAAATATTTTATTGTACTGGGATGCCTGGGTGGCTCAGCGGTTGAGCGTCTGCCTTTAGCTCAGTTTGTGATCCCGGGGTCCTGGGATCGAGTCCCACATCGGGCTCCCCATAGGGAGCCTGCTTCTCCCTCTGCTTGTGTCTCTGGCTCTCTCTGTGTGTCTCTCATGAATAAATAAATAAAATCTTTTAAAAAAATCTTACTGTACTGAACAGACTCTTCTTGCACTGATGTGAGATGATAAATTGCCTATGTGATTAGATGAATGAGGTGAATGATGTAGGTGTTGTGACATAGCATTAGGCTACCACTGACGTTCAGCAACAGGAGAAAGTCTACAAGAAGTTACCATTGACCTTCAGAAGGGGAATCATCTGCTTCTGGACTGCTGCTGACCATGGACCACTACTGACCAGGGACCACTACTGACCAGGGGTGACTGAAGCCTCAGAAAGCAAAACCATGGAGAAGAGGATGCTAATATAATAACAAATGGTAGCACATTGGGGCCAAAAGAGACCTCAGAGTTCCTCTGACCCAAATGTTTGTCTCAGGAGAGAAGGAAACTGGGGCCAGAGAGGGACGTGCAAGCTTCCCTTGCCTGCACTTTGAGGGTGTGGCTGCCGGGAAAGTCATGTGGCAAGAGACATCGTGCTGTTTCCCATCCCAGTTTTACTGACTCAGTCACTGTGTTGGTGCTGGAAACTCATTTTCCCAAGTGCATTATTTTTCTTGTTTATTTCTCTCTACACATGTATTCTTCCAACAGCCTGCCTGGCTTTATTAAAAGATATTTATGTTTTCTGATCACTTCTACTTCCTTCTGTTCCTTCCAGGAATGGAAAAATCTATCTGAGTGTCATTAAGAGGATATTCCCTCAGGAAGTTTGCTGGTGACAGTGGATTTGTCACCCAACTTTCTTTTACTGAGCAATTGGAATTCCTCCACAGGGGGTGAGACCTAGTATTATGACACTGTCTGAATTCAGGCAGGTCTTTTACTGACTCACCAAGTTTTCATTCCATTGTCTCATTGTCATCAGCTCGTCTGCTCTCTACAGTGATTAATTAGTTTCAAATCCCTTCTTATTGATCTAATAAAATCAACTTGTTTAATTCATGTCGGGAAATTCTGAGAATGTTTCATTCGGACTCTGATGAGGGGTCTTTCTTTTAGTGTCCTGTCGGAGACATCCCTTGGGAAAGAGGCTGTCCTCCCTGTAGTCTCTTGAATTTCACAGAGCAGATGCTGAAATGTGGCGAGATTCTCCCGGCTGCCAGGTCTGGATGCTTTCATAACAAACATTTCTTCCTGTTATTGGGGCAGTTTTTTATGTCCTCTCACCAAAGGCACATTAGGTTGCTCTTTTTTCCACCTTCAGAGGTTGTCTGAACTGGTTCCAAGCATCAAAACCTAGCATGGCACAGTGGGGCCTGCTAGGACAGTTACGGCCACCTCACCAGCCCCGGTTGCATGCTGCTTGATTTATAAATGCCTTCTTTTTATCTATTGGCTGTGATCCCCTTAGGAGAGGTTGGAGCAAATTCCCAAAGTTGAATGTTTTCTGTTCCATCACAAAAAGAAATGGATGGGCAGTTACAAGTGGCCTTAGAGGGGAGAAGGGAAGTGAGCTAGGAGTCAAGCCCACCCTGGATGCAGAACCGATTCATGGCACTCAGTAAGATGCCTGTCGGGGTGTGGTTACTTACTGGCTGGAATTAAAATTCTTTTTTTAAAAAATATTTTATTTATTCATTCATGAGAGACACACAGAGAGAGGCAGAGACACAGGCAGAGGGAGAAGCAGGCTCCATGCAGGGAGCCCCATGTGGGACTCGATCCTAGCACCCCAGGATCTCAACCTGAGCCGAAGGCAGACACTCAACTGCTGAACCACCCAGGTGGCCCTGGAATTAAAATTCTAATAGCTGCTTTCCCAATCAGCAACCACCAGGATGCGGGGGGCTTGTTTATTTAGCACAATCAGACCATATCCAACTAAGCTCTACTTGCATATTTCCCCTAAGATGGCTTTCATAAAATTGTGCCAACATTAGAATCTTCTTACACTTCCCTCAAAGCCCCCTGTGCCTGCCTGTCCTCAAGCCTCGGCTGTGCAGGCTGTGACTGAGTCACCTCCTCGGTCAGAGGGTTCTCCTACATCTCTACCAGGCAAGGCAAGAGTTGCCCCCACAAAGCAGCTCCTGCGAGGCAGGGCCCTGGGAGCTGCTGTGCAAGCTGCAGCGTTCGGCGATTCATTTGTCTTCATTAATGTTGCTTATAGCTGAGGCCTTTGTCACATATGTGATTATGTGAGATTCAATTCTCCTGAATGTGTAAACACAGAGCTCTAGCTCGAGGCTCTGAGCCGGCAGCAGCTTGGAGAGATTTCTGCTGGTGCAGGGATAGTGTATGCTTTGAGCCCCCAGGGGTACAGGCTGTGCTGGAGGACCCAGGCCTTCAATGTTAGCAACTGGTTCTTGGAGTGATGAAGGTCAGAAACGTGCGGCCTTGGTCCGTGGCCCCAGGGCCTCATCTGCCCACTGTTCACCTCAGTGAGTACGTCCTTTTCCATCCCTCCCCACCAGCTCCACGTTCACCAGGTCCGCCCAGTGGTACCCCCTCAACATGTCCTCACTCAGTCCCTTCTCTCTCCTCCGCCAGGTCCTGTCCTCATCTCAGGCCACCATCACATAGTGGCTGGATTCCTGCCACAACCTCTTTGTCATACTCCCTCCCTCCAGCATTGTTCCCCTCAAATCCATCCCGCGCTGAGGCTGCTTTCCTCATCTTTCTGAAATGCGTTACAGTTTGGGCCACTCTCCTTCTCTGGGAAAAGGCCAAACTGCTGCAGTGGATCTGTAGGGCCCTTCAGGACCGGGTCCCCAGAACCCTTCTGAGCTCTCGCTCCATTGCTATGCTTGTTCCCTTAACCCCTCACCACCACCTTTCTCTCCGTTTTTTAGGCTATGCTTTGTCACAGGGTTCCAGAACAATTCTACCTTGTGCCTGATAACTTAAGGATTTTTAGAAAAAGCACAATTTTTAAGTTTTTAACTCACTCTGCTATTTCTCAGATTAAGACAGGAGAACAGAATGGCTGGACCCGGTGAAATGTCCTAGTCACTACTCTGCTATGTGTATTCTTCCCCAGGGACTGAAGTTTCCTTTCCAAGCTACCATACTCATGCCACGTTAGGTGCAAGAAAGAGAACAGTCAAGTTACCAGAGCATAAAGGGGGGAATTTATTCAAGGGTATGCATGAGGGGACCCAGAGAAATCTGCCTTCAGGAAAGGCAGAAACAACACAGCTCGAGGATCCAACTGGCCTATCTCAGTCTCTCTCTTCAGGCTCTCTCATCAGCTTCCCTCCCTCCATTCTTCTTACTTCCTCTTGACCAGCTTCTCTGTTTACTCATCCTGTATACAACTCAAAATGACAGCCACATGCTAGGGTCTACATGGGGTTCTAACTTAGCACCCATGACCCACTTTAGCCTCCTGTTGTCTGAAAATTGCTATGATGGTCCTGTGTCAATTCTCTGAGCCAGGCTGCAATGGTCCTAGGTCATGGCAAACTTTAAGATTGGCTGTCCTTGGGACGCCTGGGTGGCTCAGTGGTTGAGCGCCTGCCTTTGGCTCAGGGCGTGATCCTGGAGACCTGGGATCGAGTCTCACATCGGGCTCCCTGCATGGAGCCTGCTTCTCCCTCTGCCTATGTATCTGCCTCTCTCTCTCTGTGTCTCTCATGAATAAATAAATAAAATATTAAAAAAAAAAAGATTGGTTGTCCTTGGCTCCAAACACCTTGCCTTCTTCCCCAAAGCTTTGACCCAAAGTGGGAGGTTACAAGGTTGTAACCTTCCTTCTCTATCAGGACCTGGGAGTGGAGGCAACTTATTTATCAATGGGAGGCTATATGAGTTATTAAATTAAATGTTGATAATGAAGAACCACAACACATTAACAAGGAGGCTGTATTAGTAACAAAGTACCCCAAACTGGGTGGCTTAAACAACAGAAATGTATTGTCTCACAGTTCTGGAAGCTAGGAGTCTGAGATCAAGATATTGATAGGGTTGGTTCCATCTTTTGTTTTTTTCAATTTTTAATTTTTAAATTCGTATATGGTTGATGCAATGTTATGTTAGTTTCAGGTGTACAACATAGTGGTTCAACAAGCTTATACATTATGCTATGTTCATAAGTGTAACTGCCATCTGTCCCCATACATCATTATTACAGAATCATTGACTCCAGGGTCGTCTGACTCTTCATTTTGTCTCAGGTCATGATCTTGGGGATGTGGGATCTCGCTCCACCTCTGGCTCCACACTCAGAAAGGAGGCTGCTTGAGATTCTCTCCCTCCCTTTCCCTCTGCTCCTCTCCTCTGTGCTCTCTCTCAAATAAATAAATCTTAAAAAAAAAAAAATCATTGACTATATTCCTTATGCTGTGCTCTTTATTCCCATGACTTCTGTATTCCATAACTAGAAGCCTGTATATTCCACTCCATTTCACGCCCCAAACCCACCCTCCTTTCCTCTGGCAACCATCAGTTTGTCACTTGTATTTACAGGTCAGATTTTGCTTTTTTATTTGTTTATTAATTTGTTTTTTTGAGTATCTTTTTATTCCACTTATGAGTGAAATCCTGTGGCATCTGTCTTTCTCACTCTGACTTATTCCACTTCACATAATACTCTCTAGGCTCATCTGTATTGTCTCAAATGGCATGTACTCATCCTTTTTCACGACTATATAATATTCAATTCATACACATTATGTGTGTATATATACCACATCTTCCTTATCTATTCATCCATCAACAGACACTTAGATTATTTCCATATCTTGGCTATTGTAAATAATGTTGCAATAAACATTGAAGTGTATATATTTTTTCAGTTAGTGTTTTCATTTTGGGGGGGTAAATATCCAATATTGGAATTATTAAATCATACGATATTTCTGTTTTTAATTTTTTGAGAAATGTCTGTACTGTTTTCCATAGTAGATGCATCAATTTATGTTCCCACCAAGTGTATGAGGGTTCCTTTTTTTCTACATTATTGTCAACACTTGTTATTTCTTATCTTTGATTTTAGCCATTCTAACAAGTCAAGTGTAATGTGATATAACCATCATTCTGGTTTTGATTTGCATTTCCCTAATAATTAGTGATTGTTGGGCACATTTTTATATGTCTGTTAGCCATCTGTGTGTCTTCTCTGGAAAAATGTCTATTCAGGTCCTATGTGCCATTTTTAAGCCAGGTTGTTTGTGTTTTTTCGGTGTTGAGTTGTAGAAGTTCTTTATATATTTTGGATATTAATCATTTATTAGGTATATTAATTTGCAGATATCCTCTCCCATTCAGTAGATTGCCTTTTCGTTTTGTTGATGGTTTCCTTTGCTGTGAAAAAGCTTTTTATTTTGATGTAGTCTCAGTAGTTTGCTTCTGATTTTGTTTCCCTCACCTGAGGAGAGACATATCTCAAAGGATGTTGCTACAACCAATGTCAGAGAAATCACTGCCTGTGCTTTCTTCTAGAAATTTTATGGTTAGGTTTCACATTTATTTCTTCAATCCATTGAGTTTATTTTTGTGTATGGTGTTAACAATGGTCCAATTTCATTCTTTGGCATGCAGCTGTCCAGTTTTCCCAGCACCATTTATTGAAGAGACTGTCTTTTCCTCATTGTTTGTTCTTGCCTCCTTTGTTATAGATTAACTACTCATACAATTGTGGGTTTATTTCTGAGCTATCTATTCTGTTCCGTTGATCTACATGTCTATTTTTATGTCAGTTCCATACTGTTTTGACTACTAGAGCTTTGTAGTGTATCTTGAAATCTGGAATTGTGATACGTCCAGCTTTATTCTTCTTTCTCAAAATTTCTTTGGCTATTCAAAGTCTTTTATAGTTCCATACAAATTTTAGTATTATTCTCATTTTGTAAAAAATGCTTATTTTGATAGGCATTGCACTGAATCTGTAAATGATTTGGCTAATATGGACATCAATAATAATAAGTATTATTACACTATATTAATATTATATATGAATATTATATAATATTTATATTATATGCAACTATATAATATATTTATGTTATAGTATATGTAAATATTAATAATGATTAATAACATTAATATTCCAATCCATGAACATAGAATAACTTTCCATTGGCTTATATCATCTTCAATTTCTTCTACCAATATTGTGTAGTTTTCAAACTTTGGTTAAGTTTATGAATTGGTTCCTTCTGAGGTCTATGAGGGAAGGATCTGTTCTATGCCATAACAAAGACTGTTTTGTTGTTATGTATCAACCCAAAGCAGATGCTAAGGGCAGGGGCAATAGCCATCTCTATAGTTCCTCTCTTAGATCTCCTCAGGAGCTCTCTGGTCAGCCCGCTTTGTTAGTCTTTCAGATACTACTAGATACTAGAGAGAGACATTAGGTTCAAATTGAGGTCCCCCACCACAGACAGAAAGCAACTTGTAAACTCCAAGTAAACATATTCTACAGACAACAATGCCCCACTATGCCCTTTCCAGGAATACAGCCTTTCAGTATTGTGAGACTTTTAGGGAAAGATTATTTATAACATGGATAGATCCGTAGCTCTGATAGCAACTATTAAAGTGATCAAGACTAGTTACAAGTGTAATGCTGATACTGTATACCACATGTGTGGTGTGTTTGAATTGTAAAAGGATCTTCACATACATTATTTTGTTTCATCCTCACTTCCTATGTGAAGTAGGAAAAGCAGATTTTTGTTTTATTTTATTATTTTTTATTGAAGAATAACTGACACATTACATTAGTTTTAGATGTACAACATAATGATTCAATATTTGAACATATTGTAAAATGACCACCATGACAAGTCTAGTTAACATCTGTCACTATAATTAGTTACAATCTTTTTCCTTGTGATGAAAACTTTTAAGATCTACTCTCTTAACAACTTTCAAACATGCAGTACAGTATTATCAACTGTAGTCACCATGCTGTATGTTAGTTATATTCCCACAACTTACTTATAACTAGAAATTTGTACCTTATCATCTTCCTTCACGCATTTTGCCCACCGTGAAACCCCCAACCTCCACCTCTGGCAATCGCCATTCCACTCTCTGTATCTAGGAATTTATTTGTTTGTTTTAGATTCCACATATAAGTGAGATCATATGGTATTTATCTTTCTATCTAACTTATTTCAATTAGTGTAATGCCATCAAGTTCTATCCGTGCTACTGTGAATGGCAAAATCTCATTTCTTTTTAATGGCTGAATTATATTCCATGGTCTCTATATATACCTCAGTTTCTTTATTCACTTATCCATCAGTGGACACAGGTTGTTTCCATATCTTGGCTATTGTGATAATGCTGCAATAAACATTGGAGTGTCAATAACTTTTTGAATTAGTGCTTTCATTTCCTTCAGATAAATACCCTAAGGTGGCATTACTAGATCAAAGGGTAGTTCTATTTTTATTTTTTTGAGGAAACTCCATACTGTTTTCCATAGGGGCTGCACCAACTTACTTTCCCACCAACAGTGTACAAGGGTTCCCTTTCCTCCACATCCTCACTAACACTTGTTATTTCATGTCTTTTTGATAATAGGCATTCTAACAGGTATGTTAGAATGCCACAATATCTCCATAATATCTCATTGTGGTTGATTTGCATTTCCCTGATGGTTAGTGATGTTGAGTATCTTTTAATATACCTGTGCAGATTTCTGTTATTTTATCTCTTTGTGCCTTGGTTTCTTCTCTGTAAAATAAAGATAGCAATAGCTACTCAAAGGATTATTGCATAGGTTAAATGCACAAATAACTTTAAAGCATTGGTACCTTGAAAGCATGAAGTAACAGATGCTAGTTCCATAACTGTCATTCATATTACAGAGGGAGCAAGGAGATGCAGAGGCTAAGAGTCTCAGCCAAGACTCTCAAACCCATGACAGAAATAAGACTGGCCCTCAAGTTCTATGGGGAGAGGATCAAATGGGTACCTCTGTGAAGCCAGAAAGGAGATGCCTCTCCATTTCCGCCCCCTATTCCTGTCATATCCTACAGTTAATTTGCTAGAGTCTCCTATAACATCATTTCTTTCAACTGTGTTTTCATTTATTTTATTTCCTATCAAAGCTGTTTTGTTGTTACCAAAATTAGGAAAGTATAGAGAAAATACATTTTAGGATAAATTAACATGCAACTTCTTAGTTATGCCAATAATATCCCCAAGTCTTTCAGTGTAGTCTTTTACCAGAAAGGGAAAGGAAAAAGGAAAATTATATACCCATATGTGTGTGCATGTACAAGCACACACAGTTATTATTAGAAGATATAAAGGAACTGGAAGATGGTACAAAATGTTTCTTTTCTTTACTTCCCCATCAAGTCTCCTTTCAATCTCAATATCAAATTCTTCTCTCTCATCCCTCTGCTGCATTTCCTGCCCTCCCACCTACTGGAGGTTTGTTCTTTCTCTCCCCTTCTTGGCTCCATTCTAGGATGTCTTAGGTTGGGATCTTCAGAGGCAGTTGTTAAAATGAGGGATCATGTGAAAGTGATTCATTAGGAAGCCTTCCCTGGAAAAATGAGGGCGTGGGGAGTGGGATCAGGAAGGAGGGTAGAAAAAAAATAGAAAAAAAAAAAAAAGGAAGGAGGGTAGAGAAAAATATCAAGCAAAGTCCCACAGAATTGCTCTTGGAGGCAGAGGAGGCCTTACCTCAAAGTGTTCTTCATCAACAAAAGCATACAAAAAGTTGGGTAGTTTACATGCCTTCAGTCAACAACCATTGGTTGTTAAGGCCTATCCTACCTTTCTTCCCAAGATGGAAATTCCCAATCACTTCTAACAATTTGTGTGCGGGCCTGAAAGTCCTTTACAAGAGAAGCAAGTACTGGCTGTTGGGAATGAAGGCACTGCTGAGGCTGGTGTGTAAGAAGGTGGCGGAGAGATCTGAGGTGACAGGGGTCCTGCTCCATCAAGTACATGGTGAATCTTGGAGGTTCTGTTCCTAATTCCATCATATGAGGGGCTCCATGAGGTCCCTCCTGAGGGAGGATGAAGGGGACTTTAGATCCTTCAGAGTGGAGAGTCTACAAAACTAACACATCTTTCTCTGTTCACATACACTGGCTCCTTTGGCAGCTTTGATGTTTTATGCTACACTGGGTCTGGCTGTTTATTTGTTTTACTAAACTTCAAGAAGGGAAAGAAATGACAAGAGTGAAAGTAGATGAAGACCCCACCAGTGCACAAAACATATTTTATTCCATCTTACTGATTTTTAAATAAAACTAAGGATTGATGATACTAATTTTCATGCCAATTGAATTGTGGATGAGGTCTATGGGCCTGGGGCCTCTGCTCTCTTGGAATGGGTTTCTGATTCAATGTCAGGTGCCCGCATATCCTAAGACTCTCACCCCACATCTTATCTTTTTTTCTTTTTTTTTGTCTGCCTCACTCCTCCTTCTTCTGTCCAATATTGGCTGTGATTTCTTGTTTCCTTCCCCTTTTTACTTCTTTGAAAGCCATGGTTTCACTAGTAAGGGAGAGATGCTGAGAGAGGGGTTTGAACACTCAGTCTGTATTGTTTTGAACACTCAGGGTTTTGTTTGAGGTGAGAAAAGACCTGGTGAGCTAACTCTCAATGGCAGTGGTGGAAGATTATATGAGCAGCAGGCATGAAGGAAAGGGAACGGGGAGGTACAGAGAGAACATGCTGTCTGGGCTCTGTGTGTCAGAGCTGATTTCAGAAGAGACATATTCTCCCTAATGAGGGAAGATGGGTTTCTGGCCTACAGAAGACAGAGCAGTTGAGGGGAAGTGCTTGGCAAGGAGAAGGCTGCTGGCAGCTGGCACCTGTTGCAGGGAACTGGGCCACTCACCTTCGGTGCCTCTTGGCAGAAAGGCAACGTACTTCCTAATGGAGACTGATGAAGCCGGAACTCGGAGAGATAATGAACTGAATGAAACAGGATTCCTCTCTGAAAGTCAGAGCTGATGGTAATGAATGCAGTTGTCTTTGTTGAGTCTAGAAGCTTCACTTGGCATGGAATTTTGTGAAATGAGGCCCTCCTTGTAGAACAACAGATTGTGAGGAGAAGAATCTATGTTTAAATTGCTGTTAAACTGAGCTAAGCAAAGGGAGGCAATAGCCTTCCACCCCAACAGATCGATCCTGTAAGCTAGGCGCTTGGAAATCTCTGAGAGGCTTGAAGTCTTCCGGAGTCTTCCAGGAACCTCTGAAAGGAAACAGGTGCAAAATTCTTTTTTGCCATTGTAGGAGCTTAAGCATCTGAAGGGCTTCCTAAGACTATTGTCCAAGGTTGTTTCTCTGAATGGAAAGACATCCTCAAGTTGGAAGCTTGTATCATTCCAAGTGCAAGCACTTTGGAAACCTAGAGAGATGATTTCCTGGGCTGGGGAGTATCAACGAAATAACCTAGCCTCTGGAGCATTTTGAAAGAAGGAACTGAAGGAATATTTATCCCATAACAACGTTGGATAACTAGTCTATTGATCTTGAGCTTCCAATATAATTCCCAACGTCATTAGCATTTCTACTGTACTAAACAGAAAAAAGCAGGTCTGGACTGGAGAGATTTACTCTTGAGGTAAGATATTTTATTGATGTTTAAACTGGTATTTATCTGTATAGTATTTGATATTTGCATTGTCATTCACAAATTTTTAACTCATGTCCTACAGGACTGCCAATGGTATATATAGTCGGTACTTCAGAAAAGTTTATGTAATTACGTTTTTGTGAATCAATTGATTTTGATGATTTAAGGAGATAATAACACCATACATCTCTAAGTCATCTTCACAGTTTACAAAGCATGTTAGTATATATGGTATCAGTTTTGACAATCTCTTTATCAGGAAGTATTGTCATCTCCATTTTCCAGAAGGGGAATTAAGACTCAGGTGGATGAAGGGATATGTTAAAGCTTCTGCTGCTTCTTAGCTTGTGTTCAGAAGTAAATCTTGCAAAAGGAAAAAAAAAAGAAGAAGAAGAAGAAGAAGAAGTAAATCTTACATTCTTTTTTCTTTATTTGATATTCATTAAATTAACCCCCTCATTGAATAAATGCTCATTCTTAAAGGTTAATTCTTCTGTTGTATATGTATGTCAACAAATATATTTATTTATCAAATTATTGTTAAATTGGGGTAGAGGGTCACTACACTGAATGAGTGTCAACTAAGAGTGAAACAAGGATTTTATCCCCATGTTGTAAAAAGAAATAAAAAGAACAATGAGGTTAAGTGAATCTCCTAAATTCTTGCTGAAATGATGGTATCAGTACTAAGTAGTTCAAGCCTCTGGTTAGCGTATAAAACACTCCTATACTTTCATTTCTTGCTTTGATAGCCTGATTATTTGCAACACCCATAAGGACACTTTTAGTAGAAGCACAATATGTGATCAAGACCCAAGGGCAGATCCACGTATCTGTGCTTTGAAGGTTACACAATTTGGCAGAACAGTTTTAAGAAAAAGAATACACAATTAGTGAAAGACTCTGAAGATTAAGCTCTATTAGCTTCATGGTAAATCTACCTCTGCCAACAGCTGGCGGGAAAGCTCTAGCGGCTCTCTTCCAGACTCTCACCATGTTCCACATCCCAGAGTACACTACCCCAAGGGGCAGAAATGAATTGGTTTTTGTCTTCCTTCATCAGTGAGGATACATCCTGGAGATGTGGGGTGAAGCCTTTGTTGGGGGCAAAGATATTGAGAGCAGCTGGCCATTCGAAATGCACTCAAGTTTCTAAGACCAGATAAATTACTTTCCAAGGAATGAAAACAATGGAAAGATATGATTGAGGAATAAGTTTTAGCAATCTTTGAACAAATTACCAAGAAATGAATATCCACAGATCACAGGAAGAAATGGTTACCCCAAATTTCAGAGGTGGATTCTGGAAACTTCAGATTAGTAATCTTAACATTAATCAGCAACAAATTTCTAAAATGGGTTATCTAGCAAATAGTTTGTTAAAATGTAGAAAGGGAGGGGAGACATGATTGCCAGCTTCTCACATGGATTCACTAAAAAGAAATATCACAAATGAAATTCATTTCCATGTTTTTTAAAAAAGATTTTATCTATTTATTTGAGAGAGAGAGAGCACAAGCTGGGGAAGAGGCAGAGGGAGAGGGAGAAGTAGACTTTCTGCTGAGCAGGGAACCCAATGTGAGGCTCCATCCACAGGACCCTAGGATCATGACCTGAGCCGAAGGCAGACACTTAACCAACTGAGCCACTCTGGGGCCCCCATTTCCATGTTTTAAATTGAAGTATTAAACCCAAACATTTGGGTTTTAGAAGGCTACTTGACAGGCTCTTTCATGATATCTTTTCAGACACGTTGGAGAAATGTGGATTGAAGTACGAAATAGTTCAATAGATTGGTTTGGTTGACTGATATAGTGATATGAATCAGTGCTGAAGGGAAAGCTAGAAGAAGTGCTCCTTTCTTTTCAACTATTGCTTGTCAGTGACAATGGAAATGCAAAGATGAATATGACAGGGCTCCTGCCTTTGAGAGTTCAGTGGGAAAAAACGATATAGGTATAAACGAGTAGCTCTGATCATTGTAGGCTGCACCAGGGATACATAAGGGAAAGAAGGCGACTGAAGTAGCCCCATTGTAGCTTGGGGTGGGGGATCTTTATGGCAATTGGTGATGTCTGGCTGTTACACCAAGCTGTCTTATAAAGCAGTGAGGATTTCAACTGGAGAAGAAGCAACCGTTGAGGAAGGACATCAAATGACTTTCAGGTTCTGTTCCGATGCTGAAGTCCTGAGTTTGCTCATGGTTAAATCACAGTAGCTGGTCTCAGCACAGCCTAGCCTGCACAAGCTCAGGATGCATCTCCACAGCCAGGCTTGAGGTTGTGTGTCAGGGGGCAGAACTGATGAGCTGGGTGACAAAGGCAGCTTGGAGACCACAGTCACACCAGTAATGAAGGAAAGGGAACAGAAGCTGGTTAGCCTGTTCAGATTCGTAGGGTCCTCATGAAAGGGAATATTCTTGGCTGCTCAAAAAAAATTACAAGCTAAAGGGCCCAGGAATTAAGAGGAAACTTATGGTCCAGCGAATGAAAGCTGGTCAGTGGTGGGAGACCCTCCACTCAGAGAGATTGTATTTATATCTACAGAGTGCTAAAAACCTCTGTATTCTCATTGCAAAGCTTTTTCATGACATTGAAAAGACTGATTCTGCTTTTCTAAAGAACAGTGTGGGTTATTTATTATCGTTTATAAGAAATACTTCTGTAATGCTACCTCAGGGTTTGAAACTAGCCTGGCTGGATGAGGCATATCTGAAGTCTGAAAATCCTCATAATGTCAGCCTTGTTTCCTGTACTGAGCATGGTTTAAAGTGAAAAATTAAGTTATTGAGTCATTTAAGTACCTGGAAAACAACTCATACAGCCTGGGAAGAATTTATTAGAAAAATGCATCTCATTCCCCCAACCCAGAAGCCCACAGCTCACTGTGCACAAGTGGCCACAGCCGGGTTCTGCTAGATCCTGTCCCTGGCAAGTGTCTGGGCCTAAATCTAAATTCTGACTGGAAACCTCCTCCCCACCTGAGAGTCACCATAACAAGATAGTCACACATCCTCAAAATTCTTTATAAATGTATCTCCCTGGAGGCTCACTCTTTCTCAGAATAACACCCTCTTCTGTGGACAAAAACTGGGCATGTGGTACAAGCAAAGCCCTTTTTACCAGGCCCTAATTACGCATAGCCTTTCTCCAGTGCACTCTGAGTCCAAGACTGGCAAGACAATGAACTCATGTTGCAGGGCTCTGGAGAATGCCGGCCATTTAATGCAGTTGAATATCGCAGCCAGAGCCTTCCTGTTTCCAAGCCAGCTGGTAGAGTTGCATGGCTCTGGGTGTGTTCCTCAGCCTTCCACCCATAGACTACAAAGAGGAGTTTGATGTTTGTGCCCTGAATACTTAGCAGGAGATGCTGAGGTCCAGCCATTGCTCCGCACAGCAACAAAAGGCTATGATACTTGCACGAATGAGGGTAGAGCTCGGTGGGCTGGACGGCACCATGCCTCTGAAGAGTAGATCTCATAGGTCCCCAGATAGGATGGTCTCAACGTGACTGGGTGGATATTCGGTCACAAAATAGTCTCTCTTCTCCTGCATAAACAGACAGACGTCATACTTCAATTCCTTCCGGAACTTAAAAATATTAGATGAATTTAACCATTCATTTTTGTGCCCTGGAGTTCCATGTTTTCCTTGTAAAACTGCTTATGTTCTTTAAAATTTAATGAAACAATATTAAATAAATCATCCAGAAGTGGCATAATAAAATGTCAGAACATCCAGGCTGTTATTCTGTTCTGAGAAATGGGTGATGTGTAAATTTGCTGCCTTTCCATCCAAGGAACTACCCTGCTGATCTGAACATGTGAAAATGGAGCTGGGATAGGCCTTCATGCCTTGGATCTCAGTAATAGAAAGGGAATACAGATTTGTACACAGGCAGACTCTTCATTTTATCCATAATAGCTTGGCAGTCAGATTATTCCCATGTTTTGGTTGAAAAAGAAATGCTATGAATAGCAATAGAGTGTGTGAGTCCAATCCATCCCTTCTTCCTCCCACTTCTTCCCCACCCTCTATTTGTAAGCAACTCTAGAGAGGCTATAAAAAAAAAATGTATCCTCATGCTCCTACCTAGACCATGTCTAGCAAGTACTCAGGACTTGCATACACTTGGCTAAGAATACAATAGATGGGTGGATAGATTAATAGATTTAGGCAGATAACTATATTATCATTTCATAATTTTTTATGGCATAAATTTCCTTCAAGTAAATAGAGGAAAACCAAGGTATCACTCTGAGAAATGATCAAGCTACTTTAAATCTCTTTCAGTTATTTTAAAATACTCTTCTCTCATTCTCTCTAGCACCCTTCAGCAGCTAGACTTGAGGTCTTATTTTAAGAAACACCAGCCCTGGGAAGCCCTCCGTGATTTCCCAAGACTGGGTTAGTTGCCCTCATTCTGTAGCCCCATAGCATGCTATTTGTTCCCTATCAGAGCATCAGCATGCTAGTCTGTATCATAACTGCTTGTTTAACTGTCTATGTTTTCCACTGTTCTATAAGTTCCCTGAGGACCGTGCCTGTCTTTTTCACATTTTGATCTTCAGCACGGATCATGACACATAGTAGCTATTCCAGTAGGCATTTGTTGAATGAGTGAATGACCTCTCTGTAATTCAAGGTCACCCTGGACTTTGTAGAGCCAACAAGCATGAATTGTGAACCTTTTATATGTGAACATCATGGTCTGTCTGGTTCTCTTGAGGCCACCGGAGGACATAAGCGGTGGCTCTCAAATCCCTTGCACACTAGCTACACAAATGAGACCATCAGAATCTCATCAAGAGTCAAACTGAACTACTGACTTCAGCTGAAATTCATAGGGGCATAAGAAGTCCTGAAGGGCAAGGAATAAATGAAACTGCATTTGGGTTTAAAGGAGGGGTAGAATTTGATTAGGCAGAGAGGGTGAGGAGGGCACAGCAGGAGGGAGGAATAAGAAATGGGGGTGAGGACAAGTCTGGCATGAACAGGGACCAGGGAGGAGCCCAGCTTCGCTGGAATGAAAAGTCCAAATTCTTCATGAACTGTAGGAGCTGGGGCTAGATGGTGAAGGATTTGGAGAGCCGGACAGAGGGATCTGAGCACCAGACACTGCATCACGGAATAGCAACACAATGTTTGATGTAGGGAATTTCGTGATACTAAAGTCATTGAGGAAGAGAGTCTTATGGCCACAGCAAGGAAGACTTGAAAGGGAGAGAGCTGTGTCGAGAAGGCCATGTAGTAGCCATGGTAATTATGCAAAAGTGACATGACACGGCCTGGGCTGGAGTGATGTGAGAATGAAGAGAGGAAAGGGAAAACCAGAAAGACATTTTGGAGGAAGAAATGGCAGGCTGGCCTCAGCTAGGGACACCCAATGTTCTTTCAAGGTCAGATTCCTCTGAGGGTACAAGCAGCTGCTCCCTGGGAACCTGCGGTCAGGGGGTGCATGGCTCACGAGGAGGAAGGAGATGTTGGGAGGTCATCAGGCTGTGCTGACTCCCCTCATGCTGGTTTCAGGCCAACCGTTCCTTCCCTGGGGCTGTCCTCTGGTGGAACGTCTGCCCACAACCTTGAGTACCGCATGGGAGGGTGACCTTCTCTTGGACACCACGGTCCTGAGTTCCAGTGAGCTCAGGGGTTGTGGGGAGTCGTCCTCTTGCTGCGCTGCCGAGTGTTGAGTCTCTCTGGGACAAAGCACCCAGGCTGTGCTGAGGCCTCACAGAGGGCAGGGCTGTACTGGTGGGCGCTAGGGCACAATGATTTTTTTAACTATGCCAGCCTTTGACCGCCTTCTCTAAGGCCTCACAGTCCTGCTTTCCCGCTTCACTCCAATGGGCTTTTCATCGTGGTCTTAAAAACCATCCTTTGAGTGGGTTGAAAAGAAAAGGTGCCGCTTTTCCAGAATGTGCTCGGGAGGAGTCGCCACCACTCCGGATTAAGTCCCTGGTCTGGAGAACTTGGAGACTTGTTGCCAGTGATTTATCATTCTGGTGTCATTCCCAGACAGCCTGCTGCTCCCCCGGTTCAGCTTTTCATCATCATTTTGGGGCTGTTTGCTCAGCCTTCACTATTGCTGTTGCAATTGTGTTTTGGACCTGACCTCCTGGCAGGCTGTGGGCTTGGCTGAGGAAGCCAGCAGATGCTGAGCGCGGCAGAGGAGGGCAGGGGACGAGATTGGGACGGGACTCTGAGGGGGACGCCTGCTGTCTTACCTGGGGAGGGGTGCACGGGGCAGCTAGCTTAGGTACCCTTTTGGAGCGGGCCCCGGTGACGGGGGGACCCATTGAGGCCTGGTTCCCTGCTCCTGCTCTCCCTAATTCCAGCTCCCCCCTCAGACTCTCTTGCTGTTGTCACCTCCCAACAAAATGATTCTAATTCTCCCCAAATGGTGCTTCATTTGAAGTGAACCCAAAACGGCCCGAGGGCAGCACACAGCTGCCTGCCTCCACTTGGGAGCCAGGGCCCAGGGCTGCAGGGTCTGCTGGGCCTGCTGAGTCACCGAGTGTCTTCTCCCCAGTGGCCCCCGTCACCCCAGTCTAAGCCTGCAGGCCAGTGAGACACCACAGGGATGGGGAAGAGGGAAGAGCTTCGGCCTGGAAAGCTGGAAATCCAGGAGTCCAGAATCCGCTCTGATGCTGACTTCTGAGCTGCCTACTTTACAAGAACAAAACACCATGTTTGCCCGGGGTGAGGGATGAATTTAGCATTATTGACTATTTATATGTGTCATGCTGTCTACATACACTGTGAATCCTCAGGACAGCCCTTGCGACAGGATTAGTTGCGTCCTAAAGTTACAGTTGCTCAGAGAGGAAAAGGGATGACTTAAGGCTGCAGAGCTAGTGAGTGGTCACGCTGGAATTGAGGTCTTCCTGACTTCTCTTACCCCACAGTGCCTCCGAGGAAGGATCAGAAGAGTAGAATCAGAACACACACTGACTCTTCTGATCCTTAGTCAAACAGACATATTGGAAGGATGTTTTCAACATCAAAAACTATGTATTGAGCCCCTTCCATGTAAGGGAAGAAAATGTGTCTACCTTCTCAGGAAAAATGCCATGGGAAGCTCAGATCAGGTGCACAGCAGCTCCTCCTGCCCACCTCTCTTCAGGGCCACTTGATTCCCTTACAATGGGAGCTGTCGGGCATCATGCTTTCTCCTGTCAGCCCAGATGAGTCAGCCCTGTTCCGTGGGAAAAGTGGTCTTGAACAAGAGCCTAAAGGCTGATCCCAGCTGCCTCACTGTATGTCAGAGGACTTGTCAGGTAGCCTGTCTGGGGTTTGTTCCACCTCCAAAGGGAAACTGGACCCCATGCCCTACAGAGCTATGCAATGAAGAGGGGCAAAGCATGCCAAACCAGAGGCTATGCTCGAGGTAATTTTCTGTTGTCTGCTCTTAGGAAGATAGGAGAAGAAAGGGTCCTTCTCTAACCAGCTGCCCTGGAACTCAGAGAATACCCCTTTGCTTCTGAAACAAGTCCTTTTTCCCTTGTTTTCCTCTCACCCCCAACACAGGGGCAGATACAGTTTGCTCCATCAAATTGTATAACATCAGTATTTTCCACATGCACAGGGGACCTGGGGGTACAGGCAGCTTGTAGCTGAGGCATGTCTCTTGGGCAAACTCAGTTATTCACTCAGCCTGGTGCAGAATTAAGTTCTTTCACTCCCCCTCCAGTAACCTGGCTGCTCCTGTAGACTCAGGCCTGGGGTAACAGACTTTGCCAAATCACCTGACTTATTAGCTTAGCTTCTTGGGTTTCTTGGAAAACAGGACCTTTCTCTGTCTGGGTTTCAGATCCAGCCTCAGGGCATTTCTTGAGTTAGGCTGAGACTGTTCAGCATGCACCCAACAATCTGCATAGAAGGCTTGAGCCAGACCAAGGATCTCAGCTGTCCATCCACTGGGGCTCCGCCCAGGTCCCCTGCTTGTCTTCTGTAAATGACCTCACATTCTTTCATAGCCCTGTCCTTCCTGTGCTCTAGTTCATCCATGACTAATGGCTTATATTATGTCTATCAACACCAACCACCCAGTAATGACTGCATGAAATACAGTGTTGGCAAGAATTCTAAAGTTAAACCTCATTTTGGTGGGAAAGAACAGCCTCGCCTTGATTAGCACTGTCTGCAGGCACGGGAGAAAAAGGGTCAACATGCATGTGAGGTATTTGCAGTCTCTGCACCAGCATTAAGAGCTCATTTCTCTGGCTTCACATCAAGTGGTGTGTGTGTGTGTGTGTGTGTGTGTGTGTGTGTGTTTAAATCTTTATTCAGCTCACATATTTTCCTCTTGGATGTGCCGTACCATTTTTTCTCCTGATAAGAGTAGCATATTTTAAAAGCACACATTTACATTTTATCATAATTTTCCCTACCCGATATGTGATTTTTGGAGGAAAGATACTCTTTTTTTGCCAGTGAATTCTGGGTAAAACTTTACACAGTTATTTACTGCCTATCTCTTGGAGAGGTTAGAAAAAAAGAAGCATATCTTTTTTTGGAAACAGGTACTAAAAATGTATTTACTCACCAAATAAATCTTTATTGAGTGGTTATTATGTGCCAGACACTGCAAGGCACTGATACTTAAATGAAAATGACATGGACAACCTCTACAAGAAGCTCGCATTCTAGCCTGAAAAAGCTATGTTAACAACCAACTGTAGATAGAATATAGTCTCACCACTTTCTCTAAGGGCAGCTGCCATGATGTTCTTAGAATTGGAGAATTGTCCTCACCAACTTTCATCTTTTAGAGGCTGAGCTGTTGAAGGAAGACCGAACCTCCTCCGCATTGTTATCCATCAGTGATTCTCAGTTTCCAGTGTCAAAGATCCTGTGGTAAAGAGCCCGTAAAATGCTCCCAGGCAAAAACTGCTGAACTGGCTAATAAATCTGACCGAGGTAGCAACAAGCCACTTGGCAATAGTTCTTGGAACCACCCTGTTCACCCTGTTCAACCTCCACAGTTTCCTGTGTTTGGTACTTGGCCGCCCACCTACCCTGTGGGTCCTGAACCAAGTCTACCCCGGGCTTGAGATCTTCAGGCTATGCCTCCTAATCCCAGTGCAAGCTCACATCCCCGGGCTTCAGGCTTAAACAGGACTTGGTGCTTCCTCATAGGGGTTCCCATGGCTGACACCATTGTCCACCTTCAATGCTGTCTTTTCAGACCAAGCCTGACCTCGCATCACTGACCTGGCATGTCCCAAATCCCATTTTTGCTAAGAGTTATTGCACAAGAATGGTCACCATGTAGTTGCTAAATGGTGCTGGAGCATGGGGACATGCCTGAATTACTTTGGCGATGTCCAGGTATTTCACATTTGCTTTCATTGTGATTCTGGGCTGAATTTCAGTACTCATCAACATGTTTGGCAATACAGAGATTCAGCCTTGGCCTGGAGGAGGCTGAAGCCATCTGTTCTTTTAAGTGATAGAAAGGATGAGATTGGATTAGCTAGAACCAGGATAATACAAGGAATGCTTTCTGAATAGCATGACCTGGGTAGAAATTTTGCTTTGTGTGCTTATGCAGAGAGCCATAAAACTGTTGAATGCGCTGGTCAGAAATCTATAGTCAGAGACAGACTGTAAGTTAGTAGTTACCAGGGGCTGAGGCATAAGGGATAGTAAATGATGGCTAATGGGCACAGAGTCTTCTGGAGAAGTGATAAAGATGTTATCAAATTAAATAGTAGCAGCAACCATTGTACAACTGTGAATAGACTACAGCCCACTGAATTGAATACTTTAAAAGGGTGAATTTTAATAAGAGAAATCTATGATCTGTAGCCCTCAAAAAAAAAACCAAAGCAGAAGACAACCTGTTATACATTTTAAAAACACTTCTTCAGCATCTACTAGGTGCTGGGCTTTACTGGAGGCATGAGAGGCATTCAGAAATGAGACAAAGAGTCTGTAGTAACCCGTCGATGCAGTTGAAACTCCTCCTTGCCCACATTTAGGGCTCCCTAAAGTGTTTGTCAGCCTAGAACCAAGTATGGACACCCACCCAGCCACAGTAGTTACCTTTGGACTTCCTCCCAGGGAAAGCCTGCCTGTCTTGGCAACCTAAAGCCCTTTCATCTCCAGGGAGTGTTTCACTGATGAGCTGGCTTATCTCACTTGTTAGTAATCACAGGAACAGAACAGGTTGCAATGAATCTTTCTTTTTCCTTATGCTGTGGGAGTCATCCAGGCCTTTCTCTGGGGCTCCATAACCATGAGAGCTCTAATACAAGATGTCCTGAGTGGGTGGCACTCCTACAAGGTAGAATTGCCTGGCAGTTTCAAGCTCCTTGGTAGGCCGTAGCGCTCAATTTTTGTCTTCACTTTGAGAGGCTAAGTTCATACAGTGGCAGTCATGATCTGGACACAAATGAGGCCCCTACCACCACTTCGTCTTGGGGAGCCTGTATCTGCTTTGGCAAAAGCAGTATGTTGTTTATGTGAAATTGTTCTCAGCCATGACCCATTCATACCTCCATCTATGACCAAAATCAAAACAGATCGGAAGCAATCTCCTATCCTCCATAGGCTACATGTTCTAACTTCTCCAAATGCCCAACATCTAACCCTAGACCTTCCCTCCAAACCAGAGCAGGGCCAGGCCCTGCCTGACTCCACTAAATGCCACCCACTGTCCAATACTTACCTCCCTCCTGTGGAACAAAACCAATTGTAACCAGATAAGAACTTCCATATGGGCCAAATGAGCTCTCAGCCAGGAGAACAAAGGGACAGTGTTGGAAAGATGTCATCCAGTATGGAGACAAGCAGGAGTTCACATCCTGCCTGTAAATTGAGCCTAGATTTCTGTTCTGAGATACACATGTACATCCCTCAGGGAAGTGAAAGCTGTGCAGATAAGCACAGCTCTGGTGATGTATTTGGAAAATCCAGGAGCAGTGAGGAGGGGCCTGTGGGGGCACAGAAGGACTCAGGGCATCTAGAAACCATATACTTCCAATTTAGAGGCTGTCTGGGGAGTTGGAGTTCGTGATGCCTTTTGTGAAGACTTGGGCTAGGTGGGGAAGCTTGCTTGGTAGCAGTGATAGAAATAAGACAGTTCATTTTTATTTGTGATGAAGTGAAACTTCAACTTAAAACAATTCCATTGTGACCAGAGCCCATATTACAGATGAGTACAGAAAAACACTGTTGGCTGTTGCCATTAACTCTCAGAAATTGTGCCTTCAAAATCACAATAAGCGGCAGCTTGAAGGTCATGAACAGGTCCTGTCCAGCTTTCTCGAAGGAGAAAACAGGCAAGCAGAAGGGGGGAGAGTTTAAAATAACAAGGGGGCTCTTTAAATAGAGCTATAAAACTGGGTGGCAAACCTAGTCCAAGGGTTAAAAACAAGCTTTTCCTCCAAAGTTTCTATGGCAACTAGATAAAATCTACAGCAAGAGTGTAGTTAATGAAATATTTCTTCTAGACCAACATGTAGCAGTAAGTAATGAAGGCTGACATTGTATAAGGATCCAGCATAGGTTACATTTTTAGCTGCTGCTTCTTTTTTTTTTTTTTCCTGGCAAGAATTGGCATGGAGTTTGGTGAGACTCCATATATTATACACCCTGATTTCCCTTTCTCGTAGCATAGAGTCTAGAAGAGTGGGGCAGAAACACTGGTGTTGATCCAAAATACTTGGAGTGCAGTGACACCTTCCTCCCTCTTCCTGCCCCCGCCCCCCAACAGTTTGGATTCATTTGACACACACTTGCAGTGTTAATTTGGACATTTAGAATAAATGCTTTTGACTAACTAATTTTATCTGTACACAAAGAATAAACACAATCTGGTGAGGTTAGTTCGGAGCTTAGTCTTGTACATGACTAAGAAGTGCTCAGAATGCCGGGACTTGGAGGCCTTGAAATGATATTTTAACTTGGTCAGTTGCTAGCAGTGGGGTCTTTGGGCCAATTATTTGATCTTTCTGTGTCTCTGTGTCCTGTAAAATGGGCATGAGGGTAGTATCCACCCAAAAATTGGTTTAAAGATTAGAGGAAATTAAAATACATAAATGTGCCTAGTAGTGACTGGTATAGAATACAGGTATTTAAAAGCTACTTATTGGATCTGATTAAATTTCTTTGGCTACATATCACCTTCAGGATTCTAGAGAAGCTCTGCTGTATTTCTCAACAGGAAGACTGAATCCCAAATCCTTTCTTTTAAGGTGCCTTCTTAAAGAACAATTTAAAAATATGGGATTTTTCTAAGTGTGGAGCATGTAATTAAATAATAATAAAAGTAGCTAACACTTATTGACATTTATTTCATGTCAGGCATCATTCTCAGCATTTTATGTGCATTTGCTTTGTAATCCTCACAGAACCCTATGTGGTAGGTAATAGTATATTATTCATTTAACAGATGAGAAAATGAAAGCAGAGAGAATTTAAAACTCTGGATAAACTCCTTGATTGTTTAAGTTACTACCACTATCGTTATCAACGCTAACATCTCATGAGCCTGACATGGTGCTAAACACTTTACATGTATTATTTCATCTCGTCCTTATAACTTGATATCAGCATCTTATAGTCGGAGACAATAAGGTTTGTAATACTAAGTAGCCCAAGATCACAAAGCTATATCATAACACAAGTGGTAGATTCACTACTCAATGTAAGCAATCCTGCCATCTGTAAATAAAGAGTTTTACTTTTTCTCACAGATCTTTATGCTTTTCCTTTCCTTTTCTTGCTTTATTGCACTGGTTCTGACCTCTGTGTGCAATGAAGACTAGAAGTGGTAAGAAAGGATATTCTTGCCTTATTCCCATTCTTAGGGGAAAAGCAGTCGGTATTTCACTACTAACATATTTGCTGTAGGTTTTTATAGATGCTCTTTATCACACTCTGGAAAGTTCCCTTCTAGTTCTCATTTATTGGTCATTTTTACCAGAGATGGATGTGGAATGTCAAATACTTTTGCTGCTCCATTAAGATGGTGATACAGTTTTTCTTTTATTCTGTTAAAGTGATAAATTTCAGTGATCAATTTTCCATTATTATGCCAGCTTTCATTTGAGAATAGCCTCCACGTGGTCATGATGTATTGTAATAATTTTTATATTGTTGCATTTGATTTGTTAGCACTTTATTATGAATTTTTGTGTCTGTAATTCATGAACAATATTGGTCTATAATTTTCTTTTCCTATATGTTATTGTCAAGTGTTGATATCAGGGTTCTTCTGGATTCAGAAAAAGAATTGAGCAGTGTATCCATTAGAGTTTCACCAGAAAAAGAACTAGTCAGATAAATATATATGTATATACATATAGGAATGTGTGTGTGTGTGTGTGTGTGTGTGTGTGTATTGCAAGGTATTGGCTTATAAAATTGTGGGTGCTAGCTAGTCAAGTCCAAAATCTGTATGACAGGTTATCAAGGACAGGTTGGCATTTAGGGTGGTTCAGCTGGTTGATTGGTCAACACTTGGTTTCAGCTCTGGTCATGATCTCAGGGTCATGAAATGGACCCCCAAGTAAGCCCCACATTGGGCTCTGTGCTCAGCGTGGAGTCTGCTAGTCCATCTCCCTTCCCTAGTCATGCTCTGTCTCTTTAAAATAAAAAATAAAATAAAATAAAATCTTTTAAAAAGAAGGAAAGGTTGGAAACATTCAGATAAGAGTTGAAGCTTTCATAAACTGGCAGAATTTTTTCTTCAGGGAAACCTCAGTTCTGCTCATAAGGTCTTCTAGCTGATTAGGCCAGACCCATCCAGATTATTGAGGATAATCTCCTTTACTAAATCAGCTGATTGTAGATGTTAATCACATCTACAAAATACCTTCAGAAAAACACCTAGAATTAGTGTTTGATTGAGTAACTGGGTTCTGTTGCCTAGTAGAGTTGACAGAAAACTGATCATTACAATCTATCTCTTGACAACTTGACACATCTCCAGAGGTCATACTTAATCTCCAGATAAAGACAATACCAAAGCCCTCTTTTGCCTAACATGACACAACTATCCTGTATATAACCAAAACACACTGACACATTCTCCAGAAGAGGATGCAAAAGTCTTGAGTAATGTTCACTCTTCTCCTTGATATCTTACAACTTGGATATGATGATGTAAAGTTAACTATTATTAATACATCTTATATTGGATGATATAGAGATGAGAGGAAAAAAACAAAAATATTAAAATATTGTATTTTGTATATATACATAAACATGTTTATAACACAATAAGTAAGATAAACTCATAACAATTACGGTCCTCATGTATGCAACTGGTCACATGTGGTCATAACTGGTCACATAAGTCATAGCACATGGTCATAGCTGGAATTTATAACTACCTTTTTAGTACATGTGCTGCCAAAGTGAGCACTTATACTATAGCTACCTTTTAACACCATTTAATACTACTATTTCCATATTCCTTTGCCTAAAGCAAGCATCCCAGCTGTGTTTTGGTTCTTTGCCTGGTAACTCGAACTGTCATTCCTGAAGAGTCTGGGCCTTTAGCAATTCTGCTTTAATTGAGTTGCTATACGGACTCAGTCACAGGGCATGATCGTACTAAGAGATACCCTAAAGGATTCCTATACTCCAGACATACTCTTCCTTACATACATCGTGTATTAACAGCCCAATTTCTCCTTGATAATTAGGGTAAAAATCTCTAGCCGGTACAGACTTTTTTCTTGCCTGTTACTCAGAGACACGAGGAGCCCAAAGTGGCTGGATCACAGTCATAACTTCCAGATCAGTGGAATCATTTTTGTGTCTCCTGGTGGAAACATTCCTCCCTTTGGAACTAAGATTGATAGAGAAGCAAAGTGTTAAAGTCAGAGAGATGAAAGCAAAAATTTTTCTGGTGGATCAAAAGATGCAATAGTGAGTGGTGCTACTTCTATTTCAACCCCCTGATTCTTAGATTTATGAATTCTAGCTGTGGGAGAAACAGTGCCGTATAGTGCATGTTGCTATAAAACATACATGACTTCTTGGAGGACATTGCCACAGTCCTTCACGGTATTGTCACCTAGATGGCACTGTGACTAAATTTTTGGGTTTTTTTTATATTTTAAATATTTTATTTATTTATTCATGAGAGACACACAGAGAGAGGCAGAGACATAGGCAGAGGGAGAAGCAGGCTCCCACTGGGGAGCCTAATGTGGGATTTGATCCTGGGACCCTGCAATCACAACCTGAGCCAAAGGCAGATGCTCAACCACTGAACCACCCATGTGCCCCTCTGACTATGTTTTTTTTAAAAGGCCATTCCATCATTCTATAAAGGCAGCTGCTTTAGGATGATAAAGGACACAGTAAGACTAGTGAAATCCATGTGCTTGTGCCCACTGCCACATAGCCCATTGCTGTGAGGTGAGTCTCTAAATCAGAAGCAGTACTGCATGGAATACCATGATGATGGATAAGATATTCTGTAAGTCCATGAATGGTAGTTTTGGAAGAAGCATTGAATTCAGGGAAAGCAAATCCATATACAGAGTATTTATTGCAGCAAGAACAAAGCACTGCCCATTCCATGCGGATGTGGTTTATTGTAATCAACTTGCCACCAGATAGCTGGCTAATTAGCCCAGGGAAAGGTGCCATATCAAACACTCAGTGTTGGTTTCTACTACTGGCAGATTAGGTACTCAAAAGTAACTGTATCCAGGTTGGCCTTGGTGAGTAGAAGTTCATGTTGCTGATCCCATGCATGATCTCCTTCACTGCTGCCATGGCCACTTTATTTGTGACCTCTTTGGGAAATGGCAGAGTGGCTGGGGAAAGAGGCTGACATGTATCCACCTATCTACTTGATTACTAAAGTCCTCCTCTGCTGAGGTCACTCTTAAGGTGAGCATTCACATGGGACAGAAACATCTTTGTTCTCTTTGCCCATTCAGAGAAGTCTAGCCCTAGACTTCTTCCTTCAACTTCCTTGTCACTGATTTTCTATTCATAGTACTTCCAAGTCTGTGCCCATCCAGTCAAACCATTGGCCATAGCATGCAAACCACAATAGACTCATACCTCTGACCATTTTCCCTTCTAAGCAAAATGAGCAACAAGGTGCATTGCTCGAAGTTTTGCCCACTGGAGGGACTTCCCTTCCCTGCTGTCTTTCAGTAATATCCCAGGAAGGAGTTGTGGTGCTGTCCACTTTTGGGTGGTGCCTGCATATAGTGCAGAACCATCTAGAAACCAGGCACAAGTTTTCTCTTCCTCAGCAAGCTTATTGTACAGAACTCCCCATGATGCCATTATCTGTGATAATACTCTTTATTTTTGTCTGGTATCAGTAAATCACAGCAGGTTTTTTATCTCGTGCTTACTGTTTACATGGTATATCTATTTCTATCATTCACTTTAAACTAATTCTGTCTTTATGTTTCAAGTGGATCTCATCTATTATAGACAGTATTTAATTGGGTCCTTTCTTAATCCCTCCCTTTAATTGGAATATTTAGTTCATTTGCACTTAATATTATTCTTTCTGAGTCTGCCATCTCATTTTTTTTCTAGTTGTCTCATATGTTTTTTTGTTCCTTCTTTTTGACTTCTTTTGGATCAACGGAAGAGTTTTTAATATGTTAGGCCACATGATTGTCCCATAGATTACTGAGATTGGTTCATTTTTTTAATCTATCTCTTATCTCCAGATCAGATAATTTCTATTTATTTTTCTTCATGTTTACTCATCATTTTTATTTAATATATTGAATTTTTATTTGTCCTTACCTATATTTTCTATTTCTCTGCTGAGATTTTCCATCTGTGTACTCATTTGACCATCTTTTACTTTATATCCTTTAACATATGCATAGTGGCTCCTTTAAAATACTTGTCTAAAAGTTCCAGCATCTGGAACATCTTGGGTTCTATTTCTATTTTTTCTTTGTTTCTTTAGCATGGGCAGTATTTCTCTTTTCCTTTGCATGCCTAGTAAATTTCTACTGTAGCCTGGACATTATGGACAATTCATTAAAGAAACACTGGATTAGATGTTGAGTGTTGAGGTTAAAGAGTATTTAGTTCTTGGGGGCAATTAAGTCACAGGTGGATCCTTCTTGGTTCTGTCAGGCTCAGTTTTGTTCTTCAGTAGGACAGGCATATTTTGGTTTTGAAGTTAGTCCTAGTTGTAGCCTTTAGTTTGGGATATAGCCCTTACTCCTAAGGTTCTTATTCCCAAAGTAGGAACTATATTCCTAAAGCAGTCTTTCTCAGGTCTCACCTGGATTCTAGACTGGAATTCCAATATTTGCCAATGCTGTATAGCCTCTGACCTTACCACCCTTGCTCAGGACCTGTGGTGAATCCCCACACTGACTTTGAGGAGCTCTTCTCTGCAGAGGTTCTTTTCTAGGACCTGATCTCACAAACTCCAACTGTTTTAGCAGCCCCAAACTGTGTCTGCCTCACTCTGCTTTGTTTCTATCTTCCTGTTATGGCAGGAATGTGCCCGAGGCGGTTGTGGGCTTGCCTCATGCTTCCCTTCTCTCAGGAATTACAGTCCCATGCTGTCTGTTCTTGCCTGAAAGCAGTTGCCTCATAGATTTTGTTCATTGTTGTAGTTTATTTCAGTAGGAAGACAAGTCAGGTGTCAGTTATGCTGTCATTGTGAGGCACTGAAATCTCTAAACATGTCATCTTAAAACCATTTTGAAATATAGTAAAGAACAAATGCTTGCCTGTGAGAGTTGCCAATGAGACCAAGCTTCTATAAAGAAAAATACGGCACTTTTCCATCTTCTTTAATGAATGTTTAAAAGATACTGCAGTTGAAAAAAAAAAAAAAAGATACTGCAGTTGGAAAATATACCATGATTAATTCACTTATCAAATAGCTTAGAAATATTTACATTTTGTAGTATCTACTAAGGAGTGATAGAATCAGTTCAACCAATATTTTGATGGTTTTCAAGGCCCTGAAAGAGAAAGAAAAATAAAGGAAAGCCCTAATGTCAAGAAGCTTTTACTGTACCAGAAAAGCAAGTCTCATAATACAAAACAAGTTAAATATGAAGGCAAGACAGAGTACAGTTACATGCTAAGACTTGTTGGAACAAATGAATGAGACAAGCCTGACTTAACTTCCCCTTCTAGCTACAGGAGAACCTCTGCATCAGACATGAGCCTCCCCCACACCCAAGTTCCAAAACCTGGACCAGGATTGGACATCTAATCTAAAGGATACCAATCTATAGGTAGGGCTTAGGCAGTAACACTTCCCTCTTCGAATTTGAATTCAGATGCTCAGAGATTGCAGTTCAAACCAGAGTGGATGTTTGGCAAGTAAAGTCATATAGAGTTGATGATGGAGGTAGCACTAGGGCAAGCCAGAGTCATGGCCAGGTTGTGGATCTGGAGAAGTAAGAACCATTGGTGAACCGTCTTCAGAGAGATGTAAGAGAGTAAATGTATGCTAAAGAAATAGAAATGTTCTAGAGGCTGAGAGAAAAATATATTCCTACCCAACAATTTTCTAGCTCAGTACTCTTTTGTGATCCTAACATTTAATTTTTTAATAGTCTACTATATACTTTTATTAGCTCTCTTTTTTCTTGAGATGGTTTTAGTGGTTGTTCTTCCCTGCCAACCCCTCCCCCACCTTATAATGACACATATTCTAAGTAAAACCATAGTTTAGATGAAAAGTGCTGTAGAAGTTCAGCCAAGATAGAAATTACTCTGGGCTAACGAAATCAAAGATGACTTCATGGATGAAATTTAAGGTTCATCTCAAAGGAAAAACAATGTTTGAATGGAGCAAAGCATGGGTGGTCTTCACATGCCTCAAAATTTTCCTTTGTAGTTCATACTATACGATCTTTAAAAACAAACCAGTAGCTTAAACTTTGCGCTTTTTTCCTTTGATTGAGGATGGTCAAAGGATAAATCATCTAGTTCTTTGTGAGTTCTCAAGGTTCCAATCTCTTGCCTTCCTCTTTTTTGGTTTTATATGTTCTACTCTAGGCAAAGAGCTACAGTCAAAACTTACAGAAATGCTATTAAAACTCTATGGAATTATTTTTATTTTCACTGTATCCTCGCTGATCCTCATTTATTTATTTTTGGTATTCTGTTTATTTTGTGCCTCTAAGATGTAGAATCATTTATAGTAGCACTAGCACGAAATGAGAAGCAGAGCACTAACTTTTAATTCCAGTTTAGCTAATTCCCTTGTGGCCTCCCAGCACCTTGCTCGCTCTCCCTGTCTACAAAGACAATGGGTATTGAAGGTCTCAATCCTTATTTCATCTCAGAGTATTATTATGGGAATTAATGAGATCATGTTTATAAGAGGATTTAATATCTTCATTGTGGTAAAACATCAGAGATTGCAAATCTGCCCAGCAATTGCTACCATAATAATTATAGTAAGCAATAGAGACTCTAATGAGAGATTTTTCCATAATTGTGAAGATTGCAAAGTGAGAAGGAGGTAGTAGAGATACAAAAGTCAGGTTCTATTGGACTTAAATGGCATTTGACTTTCCCTTGGAAGTAGATGAAGATAAGAAGAGCCTCGGAAGGAATACAGTCATTTCCTAATCCTTTGTTCTGCATCACCACAGCCTTCTCATTGTCCCCTTTGAGAGAGCACCAGTGAAAACAGCTCTGTCCTTAACTAATGCTCTCCTATTTGTTGGGATAAATGGTGACATTTGGTGTAATGGCAGTGCAGGTCAGGTTGAATAATTGCTTTGCTGTAAAGGGATCCTGGAGTAGAAGACGGAGTTGTAAGCCACACAGACAGGAATAGTATTAAATTTGCAATGGGCAGTGAAATAAGGGCTTCATTTTGCATGTTTTGGATGGGTAATGTGCAGGCAGCATTTTGACATGCATTGGCAGAAATATTAGGCAAGACTGCATGAGTGATAATGTTCCCCTTGAAGAGAAACACTAGGGGCCAGAAGGCAACCAACTATCATAAAAGTAATTAATTGTTTTACTTTTTAATGGTCTGGCAAGATTGCTTTTTTAAAAAATGAATCATACAAATGGGACTATGATGTCAGACAGACTGTCCATTGAGACTTAAGAGACTAGTTCCTGCTATAAATTATGATAATGAGTTAGTTTTAAAAATGTTTTATGAGGTTGAGAAGAGTACTGTCAAATTATTTTTCTTCAATCTCTCATTGCTTTGAATGCCTTTCAGGATACAGAGGGTAACATTTCCTTTCAAAAATTCCTTCCAAGTTGGCTATTAGCTTTACCAATCAGGTCTTTCTCCAAGGATGGTTTTAGTGCATGATTTTCATGACTCAGCTTAAAATGAACAAGACCCCATTGTTGGCTTTCTTGTTTTTGCACCAGCATTATTGACAAGATCTGCATAACTCTTGGGAAAAGGTCTGTTGTCTAACCAAGCTACTATGGAAACCTGATCCAGGCCATTTAGAAGCCTAATGCCTTTTCCTCTTGAAATTGTGAAGAATTTTGAGGCTGGTCAAACTTTGCTCAGAAAATATTCACCAGGGCAGAGGGGTACAGCTTGTTCACTACATTTCTCTTTTCATCTAGACTTTACAAATAGACTCACTGGTCCAGGGTGAGGGACAGGTGGCACTACCCAAGGGGTCATTATAAAGCACGCAGATTTCATTTATTTTACCCCTTACTTTCTGACTGGGCTAGAGCAGAGAGAAGCAAGGCTTGGCTTCTTTTTTTAAAAAGCATACACAGAAAATTGATAGCTGGGAAAGAAAAATTGTAGATGCCTATCCTGTATCAGGGAATAGCTCTATGTTCAAGAGAAGAGTTGAAACTTTACCTCAAACCTCTAGGTTCTAAAGAAGAGCTCAGAGATGTAGTCTATACTCTGGTCTCCCACGAGACAATATTCCTCCTCCCATCACTTTCCTTTAGATATCAGCTTGATAATTGAAATAACACTCCTGAAAGGCTAAGCAAGAATGTGTGCAGCACACTGGGAGCCAACTCCAGGAGTGCCCCAGGCTGTGTGGCTGGTCAAGGACTTTCCTCAATCCTTTCTTCAGGGTATTTCCTTTCTTTGTTTATTGCTAAGTATCCTGAGGCCTTAAGAGGGCAAGAGGAAGGCTTCACTGCCAATATCTTTAGGTATAAATCTCATCCCTGTGAAACAAGCCTTGCAAAATTTATAATGTGGTTATTCATCGTTATTTATGATTCATATGTACTTAAACCTTATGATGATTCTGACCATAGTCATCTCTCCTGGAACATGGGCCAAAGGGATGGAGCCTTGGGGACAGGGAAAGGATTCCTCACTATGTAACAGCTGGGAACTGGGTGTCTGTGAGTTGAACAGTCCTCTTCCTGGGATTTGATATGCAGGATGTGCCTGTGGTGTGCAGGCAGGGTACAGAAACTGAGCAGATCATAGCCTTTTCATATTCTCCTTTCATCCTCCTCAGGGGTGATGATATAATTGTACCATTATCTGAGGTAATTGGGATAACTCAATACACCAACTCTATCCCTAATTCTTGCCAATATTTCAAACTCTTTTCCTGCTAGATCTTTTATGCAAGCTAGAAAACTGATGCTATTAAGGTTTATGTCTCCCCCCACCCCTATGCTCAAGTCATGCAGATTTTGCCAATAATTTTGATGCAAAAAACAAAACAAGGGAAAGGAAAAGAACAAGAATTTGGACAGTTTGATGCTGGATTATCTGCTCTCAGTGAGGTCATTCTTGGCCCAGAGCAGACAGCTAAAGTTGGGGTGTGGTTTGGGCTCCCTCAGATTCCCCTGGGGAGAGGGCAGTTTCTCTCACAGTTTTCTTTATAAATTCTAACATACTGGCACAGAGGCTTCAAGGATGTTGTTAGATTCCCGGCAGATTCCATAAGAGATAGATTCTAAAATTGAGGGAAAACTATTAGATTATAATATATTAGATAATTAATTGGCTCAGGGCACCTAGGTGGCTCAGTGGGCTAGGTGTCTGACTCCAGATTTCAGCTAGATCAGGGTTTCAGGGTCATGGGATCAAGCCCTGCCCCACCTCAAGCTCTGCAGGAGTCTGTTTGGGATTCTTTCCTTCCCCCCTTCCCCTCAACCTTGCATATGCACACACGTGCTCTCTAGCATGCACACGTGCTCTCTCTCTCTCTCTCTCTCTCTCTCTCAAATGAATGAATAAATCTTTTTTTTTAAAGATTATTAATTGGCTCAAACAATATATTTTACTGAGTACCTAATATGAGACAGGCACTATTCTAGATGCTAAGAATACATCACTGAACAGAAAGTACAAAAGTTCCTGCCTTCATGAAGCTTACATTCTAGTGGAATTAAAGCTAATAAAAATAGAATCAGTAAATTAATGGTAGAGGTAAAGGGGATTGGGAGTGTTGCAAGAGTGCAGTTCTGATTTTAGACAGTAGTGATGAGCTGGAGTGACTGAGGAAAGAGTTGAAGGAGGTGAGGGAGTATGCCTTGGGGGTATATAGAAGAAGATCATCCAGGAGGAAGGTGCAGATAGAACAAAGGCCCTTAGCAGGAGCCTGTTGGTACACTTAAGGACAGCAGAAGACCCTGTAGCTGGAGTAGAGTAAGCAAGGGGGCAAGGAATAGGAGAGGTAATGGGAGTGGACAGAGCAAGTGGAGAGTTGTAGGCCATTGTAAGGACTTTGGCTTTCACTCTGCATGAGATGGACAACCCCTGAGCAGAGGAGTAACGTGACCTGACCAGCTGAATGCATTCATGGGCTTCTGTAAGGGTCATTTCCCCATCACTCATGGCTGCCTGCCTTCCGCAGAATGTGGAGGGCAATAATCTCCCAGGCAGAGCATCAGGGTCCATGCTGGGCCTCAGGTCTCCTTAGCTTAGTTAGGGCTCTTAATTATAAAATCTTGAGACCAGAAAGGAAATCAAATCCTGGGTTCAAGAGGACACTTAAAGAGGACACATAGAGGGATTAGTCACACACCTTTCAGGAGCCTTAGCTTCCAGCATCTGAACTACACAAAATAATTTCTCTTTCTGATCCCTCTGCTTTGAATTTAGCCATCTCAATACAGTCCCTTTCCCAAGCTCAAGCCATTTCTCAGACTGACTGGTAAGAGGAGCAAGCCCCCTAGATAGAGCATTTCTCGTCAATTGTGTCTGTGACAGCTTCTCTGCCCAGGAATGGTGCAGGACCTGCCATACCAGCTGCACTTGTCAGATCCCTTCTAGAATCTGCCCATGATATCCAAAACAAAAAGAGTGCTCGTGTGATTTCTGGTTCCACATTAAGTGGAATACATGTCATAATCTTTAAGGCAATTTTGGATTAAACTAATCCAAAACCAATCAATTGATTAAAAACATCAATCAAACAAATAAATAGATACAATCCACTCTCTGTTGCCTTTAAAAGGAAATGTAGGAGATAAAAGAGCATTCTTGGAGAAGAAGGAGGATAGCTTTTGGGAGGTCAATAGCCTGATGTGCATTTGTCCCTAGAGTGACTTCTACTGAATGGGGAGCAGATGACATGAAGCCTGAGTCACATGGTAGGTGAGCAGACCTGGGGAGGACACTGGCTCAACTGGTCAAAAAGCCAGGGACTCAGGAACAATTAGACTGGCTTGAAAGGATGATCTGAGATCATATCACTTCTCTGTGGGTCAACTGAGACTGAGAGCTGATAGAGGTGAAGCAGTAAACTCAAAACTGGAGCTGTCATGTAGCATGGTACAAGAAAGAGTTTTGAGGAAGTCTGGAATCTGGGAGAGCAGAAGCGAAGTCTGGTAATGATGGAATGAGATGGAATGAGTGCTGGAGTCAAGATCTTCCCTACCTTGCCATCAAAGTCATGATGGCTCCTTCTAGCTCTCTCCTCCAAGATGCTGCCCACCACCCCAATACTCCTATTCTTAGATTTCTGTGAAATTCCTTCTTACTAAGGTAAATCCCCTTTACTTGAGATTTACTTGAGTGTCTGTTCCTATCAACTAGAGGAGACATAACTATGTTCATTCACTTGCTCATTCATTCTGTCAATGATTTTTATCTCTGAGGAAGTAGCAATGAATAAGACAAAGCCCCTGCTCCTATGGGGTCACAGGCAAGTGCGAGATAAAGATGACAAACAAATAAGTGAATATACACTGTATCAGATTCTGGTAAGTGTAGTGGAAAAATGCAGGGAGTGGTGTGGTGGTGGAAGAAATGACAGAAGTCCTCACTGATAAGGTGGCATTCTTAGAGGGTAAGGGAGCCAGTCCCACAAATACATGGGGGAAGTATTCCAGACCAAGAGTACAGGAAATGCAGGAGGCAGGTGCTTGGTTTGTCTAAGTATTGGCCAGGGACCCATGTGGCTGAGCTGAATGAGTGAGGGTGAAAGCAGCAGAGGATGTGTCAGAGAGGCTGTGAGAAATTTCAGATTATTATCCTTCATTCACTGTAATCGTCGTTATTGAACTCTACTATGTGCCAAGTTTCCTGAAAGTCCTGGAATCAAAAATTAGGATACAAGTGTCTTCTGTCCTTAAAGGTGCCAAATTTCAATTCAGCCATCTGACATTAAAATGATCTGCAGCTTGTATTTTCCATACTTGGAAAAATCAAACTAATGTATTAGGAAAGAGGAAGTGATGTTTATTTCTTAGGGCCAGTATATCACATGGGAAAAGATACAGAATTGCAGGGTCAAAAATGAGACTTGGAAGTTTTGTTTACCTACTTCAGCCCCTACTTCCACGAGGGAGTGCCCCCAAGCTGTCCCAGAAATGTAGCCGTCCTTTGCTGTGTTTTGAAGAGGTGCAAATGGGGAATTTTCACAGATTTCTTTGGAAATGCCTTCTACAAACCCAATGCTGAATGTATGCAATTCTGTATAAAAGCATCAAGGCTTCCCCCTTATACTGCTACTACCAAAAATGTCACCAGGTGACCCAATTCCTTCATTCAAATGTTATTTTTAGTGAATGTCAGATAAAGAGTATCATTATGAAGCTGAGAACAAATCCCCTGCATATGCCTCTTCTTTTCATCTGCACCACCCATGGAGGACAAGAGTGACACTTGGCCAGTCTCTCTATCCAAATGATATCTGACTATATCCCAAAATAGTCATGTTTCAGCCAAAAGATGAGTCTGCCTTTTCTCTTCCAAAGAAAATCAAAACTGTCCCCAAATTAAGTTCCTAAATGCATAATAACTCTGCTAAATAATGGACTTGAATGTAATTTATCATTCCTCCAGAGACAGAAATAACATTAATAACTATAATTTGGATACAACTGCTCCTCAGATTTACAATCAGTCTAAGAGACTGTATTTGTTTCTGTGCCTTCTGTGAAGTCTGAACGTTGACCTGTGATCCTTTAAAGAAAATGCATGAAAATGAAGTATTATCAAATCTCCCACTCTACTCTCATAATAGACAAATCACCGGTCACTCTTGTCTCTGCTGTTCTGTTGGCTGCTGTGTGTGTGTGTGTGTGTGTGTGTGTGTGTAGAGTTTGTTTAATCTGTATTAGAAATCTGCCTTCTGCTTTTCCTAGTGAATTATTATTTTCTATTCATTTCTTCTTGTGAGCCAAGAAAGGTAAAAAGAAAGTTTGCTCAATTGTCAAAAACTCAAATTCTTGCTACCTGTTTGCTAGGGCACAAAAAATGAAATTGCTCAAGAGAACACTTGGGATTTGATGAGGGCAATTGGTTTCTTTGGATGAAGTGCAGTGCTAATGTGACCAGGGCACGGGTTCAATCCCTTATGGGCCACCTAGAGTCGTACAGAGATAAGCTCTAGCTCCATAGTATTTCTATGACCTGAACCTCAACCAATTGTCAGTGTTTGCTGTTAGCCACATTTAGGAAGCCACATGAAATGAGTATGGATCCATGAAAATTACTATAGACAAAATGTCTTAAAGTGCTGGCCCTCCCCATGAGAAATACAATCTCTATGATGTCATGACTCAATGACAGGATATTGTCAACATTTGGTACTTACATAAATATATAGAGTGCAACATCTGTACAGCGATATCTGTTTTTCAGGATGGTTAGTTTCTCTATATTGCCTCATGGATCCCAGTAGTTAAGATCTTGAGCTCCAAAGTCAAGAACTTTTAACTTAAATTCCTCCTTCATCTCTCACTTGCTGTGTCATTTTGGACAAATTAATGAACCTCTCTAAGCCATAACTTCATAACTGTTAAATAGAAGTTTAATAGAACCCAGCTCAGTATTACACGGATTATGAAGATTATATGAGATGATGCATGTAAAGAACTGTTAACTATTATTATCCAGTATGATTTGTTTCTACAGATAATATTAGCACCCACTATCAGGTGGTGGCTAGCATTAAATGAGATAATCCAGTAAAAACTTAGCACAATGCTTAACTCATAGTTAAAGGCTCAATAAATGCTGGACATGATAATAGTGATGATAACAATGACCAGAAAGTCAGTGAAGTAACTATCCCAAATTTACGCAGCTGGCTAATGAGTGAGTGGGAAATAGAACCTGAATATAATGTCACTTCTATACTATGCCTCTATATTAAAGTATGAACTGAGAACTGTTAATAGAAATTATTCTTTCTGAATCTTAACGTCTTGCATTCAGCACTAGCAGACAAGTTCTTAGTATTTGAAAAGATTGCTTACTTTGGGAAACTCAGATTTTTCTAGAACCACACTTAAAACAAAAGTCTGTTTCTTGTCCCATTCCCATCCTTCTCATTGTGAATTAACCACCTTTTCAATCTTCAATAAACACATTGGTCATTTGTCATAGAGAAAGAGTTTGTCATTTCTAGAAAGCTATTGACTACCAGCAGTAGAGAACAACAAAGCCACATGAAGATGAAGTTCAAAATGACACATTTCTATGCATCGTAGAACTCCAGAGTTTCTTACAAATAGCAGAAATTGCAGATTGTAATATGCAAGTGTGAATTACTCATATGACAAGGGTCTGTCCTCCTCCATTCATTTTCCAGGACATTGCTCTAGGAGAAATCTTTGGAGAAAAGCCCAAAATAATTTCAGAGACCATTAACATTAAACCATCTCTTGGTATGCAAGTTTCCCACAAGTTCAAATGTCATCAAATTTATTTCTTTTAAGTTTGAATAAAGATATATGATAAAGGACACCTATCATCATAGTCAATGGTAGAGACAGAATTACTATTTTAATCTCGCTAATCCATCATGGTGGTTGAGATGGTTAGAGATGGAAAAGCACATTTACTTGGTGACATGAAAGATTTTTTTCAATAAATCTCATTTGGAGTTTTAGATTTTATCATAATTTCTTATATTTAATTACCTATTACTTTGGATTCACACTGATTAATTACTACCTTGGATTCAAGATAACAAGCATTTTTCAAAAACCCATTCTACCTATACTAAGCTGGCTCTTACCAAAGGCAATAGCAGATCTCATGGGTGATAATCCCCTACCCAAATAACTCTGAGACCTAATGGGAGTAAACATATTTCACATTTTGTTGCTTCTTTTTATCTTCTTAGCAGAACTTTTCTCTCATATTTCATGATAGTGAAAATTATTCAAGGCATTATAAAGACTAGGAGAGGAGAATAGTGGGAAGGATGGAAAGAAAAGACAGGTCTTAAGCAATATGTGATACCAATGAAAAGGTAGCCCACTGATTGTTCTTTATCATGATTAGATGTCAGAGGAGAGCAAAATGAAACCCATCCCTCATGTGCACAGGCGCACTAGACAAATCCAAGCTTTCCTGGAAAGGGGAGGAAGAAAGAGGTGAAATCTCTTGCTCTTGATTCCTGTTTCCAGTGAAATGGTGTATAGATCATCTGACTATCCATGTGTGTGGTCCTTGCTCATTTGGTACTTTCCCACACATGGCACTTGGCACTGTTCACTGCTTGCCACAAGGCAGGTAAAACAACTAAAATCGCTCACCTGAGACCTCTGTGTGTATAGCGGACTTGATGTAAATACGTGTAGATGGAGAGATTTATAACCCTGAAATAACATATCTTAAAGCTGACTTTATTTAAGACTTTTTTTAAATTTTTATTTATTTATGATAGTCACAGAGAGAGAGAGAGAGAGAGAGAGAGAGAGAGAGAGAGGCAGAGACACAGGCAGAGGGAGAAGCAGGCTCCATGCAGGGAGCCCAATGTGGGATTCGATCCCGGGGCCCCAGGATCGCGCCTGGGCCAAAGGCAGGCGCCAAACCGCTGCGCCACCCAGGGATCCCTATTTAAGACTTTTTAAAGTAATCTCCACACCCAACGTGGGGCTTGAACTCACAACCTCAAGAGCAAGAGTCACATGTTCCACTGACTGAACCAGCCAGGCATCCAAAACTGACTTTAATACATCCTTGAGCTTCAGTATCTCTGCTCCTGCTGCCTGAAACACTGTCCCACCCTCTCACTTCCATTCTCTCACCTCTTAAAAGCCAGTTTCTTCCTTTTCCTTTGGATAACCATTTGGTTTTTCCTTTGTTCTGCCTTGTCCTTCCAGGTGCTATAGTATATCTACCTAAATGATTCATCAGTAGGTTTTATATGCATTTATTTTCTTTCAACGAGTACTTATTGAGCGCCTATTGTGTGCCCACCCCTGATCTAGTATTCAAAGAGGAGCAAAGGAGACCTAGTCCCTATCCTTATGGAACTCAGCAGTCAATTCTCTTCACAAAAGAAATCCTGATAGCAACAGTTAAGAGGTTAATTCCCTTTAAACTTCCTATATTATAAATTGGCATGTGACCTTCCTAATTCATCATGGCATCCAATATTCTGTCCTCTTGATAATGATTTTCAAATGTGTTAAAGCCTCATGGGACTATAGCAGTGAGCTCTATTCATGTCTCAAGTAAGTTTCTGTAGTTAAAATCAACAAAGGGAGAACCAAACCCAGAGAGACGTTTAAGATGCTAAATCCAGGGATCCCTGGTGGCGCAGGGGTTTGGCGCCTGCCTTTGGCCCAGGGCGCGATCCTGGAGACCCAGGATCGAATCCCACGTCGGGCTCCCGGTGCATGGAGCTTGCTTCTCCCTCTGCCTGTGTCTCTGCCTCTCTCTCTCTCTCTCTCTGTGTGTGTGTGTGTGTGTGTGTGTGTGTGTGTGTGTGTGTGACTATCATCAATAAATAAAAATTAAAAAAAAAAGATGCTAAATCCAAAGGAGATTATTATGAACACTCCCTGAAGGCCTGGACACAGGCATAGTTGACCTCAGAGCCATCATAAAGAAGGAGGAGGAGAAAGAGCCCTGTTATCACTGCCAGACTGCCGCCTTTGGAAAAAAAGTACAAGGGAAGTACCCAACATGTTCCTAGGAGTATGGGTCAAAATAAACAGTGCATTGTGGGTGCATGAAAACAGCATTCTTTAAACATGTTTAGGCCTCAAATTAGAGATTCCCCAGGACACACAAGAGCGGAACAAGTGTGAGGGCTCGGGGTTTGAATTAGCTCAAAGGGAGCCCTTTCTCTTCTCTCACAAGTGCCATGCAGGTGCGACTGAAAAGCATTCAATTGGGGACAGCCAGAGACATGCAAAATAAGAGTCTAAGCCAGGAGACTCTGGTACTTGGGACTGGAAAGAAGGCCAGCAGTCAATGGGCAGATTGTGCTGCCTTCTTATCAGGCGTCACAAGCTAAATAGTACAGGACTTGTCCAATATGCAGATGGGGAAAGAGCAGATTCTTGTTTTTGCTAATGGCCTCATAACTACTGTCAAGTGAGAAGCGATAGCAATGGGTAGACAGTGGGGACTTATTTATAGCCAGAGGAATGGAATGGCTGGTTTTGGCCCAAGTCTCGTGCTACCAGCCTATACAACAATGTGCTTGGGTCAGCCCTTTCCAATAGACTGTCTGCTGCTGGCCAATCTTGGGACATGGACGTGGCAGGTAGTCTTTTCTTTGTGAGCACAGCAGGATGTGCTTCCCAAATGATTTTGTCCAGGGAACCCCAGCTGCAAGATCAAGGAAATACAAATCCAGCATTTAGCCGAAAATTCACAGAAGTTAGAAACGTTGGTTGTGCTCTCTCCCCTTTTATGTGAAAAATATATTAGGATATTATACTCCATAATATATTGCTCTTTTAATGTAAAATCAAATAACTAGTTAAATTGCTTTTTGTGTCCCAACCCCCAAATCTTTGGGGAAAAAAATCACATTCCAGAAAGATGGACTTATTTATGCTTTGGCTACCAGAACTGGGTACCTGCCTTCATGTTTCCTGGGATGGAGGAGATGTGTGTTCTGGTTTGAGAAATAGAACATAATGGAAATGAGTAGCAAAACTGGCAGAAACATGACATACACTGGGAGAGGGGTGAAATTGCTTCATAAGTCATCATTTTGGCCCTGCAACCACCACCCTCTCTTCTTTTCCATCCTGTGTCATTTGAATGTCAGTTCCTGCCCATCCTCAGTCATTTAAGTATGATAACCACATAGCCACCTCCTTAATAGATTGAAAAGCTATGCATTATTTAAACCCACTTGTCTTAGACTTCCACAGATGAAATCAACACAGCCTCTGGCGGATGGACCTAAAAGGAATGGTGTGAGACAGTAATGATAAAAATGTTTGGTCATTGGGGCACCTGGGTGGCTCAGTTGGTTATGAGTCTGACTCTTGATTTTGGCTCAAGTCATGATGTCAGAGTCGTGAGATCGAGCCCCATGTCGGGCTCTGCACTCCCTGTGGAGTCTGCTTGAGATTCTCTCTCTCCCTCTTCCTCTGCAAACCCCCCCCCCCACTCATGCTCACTCTTGATCTGTAAAATAAGATCTTTAAAAAAAATGTTTGGTCAATAACCTCTTCCTTATTAATTTTGGGCATAAAATGGGCATAAAAGAAAACATGTAACTTCCATCTTTCCTAAAATAGGATATAAACCGAGAAGAAAGTAAAGTAAAAGAACCAAAAATCTAATCTGTTCTCAAATTCATTTTAATACTTTGGCATAGGTAATCCACGTGAGAGATGTCTGAGACTCCACTTATACCTAAAAAACCAGGTCTCTAAAGTAAAACAGAAAAGGAGACAAGTATCCAGGTAGAATTCTGAACTGTCTCTAAATTAACATAGGTGATTCAGACACAAGTGAGATTTTGCCTGAATGGCCTGGATAATTACCTAATGTCCCATGGCAATTGAAACAGCGAGAGTTTGCCCCAAATGAGGAATGTGAATACAAGTGTTTGAGACATATCTTGGCTGGCCGGAAGAATAATTGGCCAATTCCTTGAAAAATTGCAGAACAGAATCATGAGTGTGTTTCCCAATCCATTATTGTTAAGGGATTAATAATAATACATAATTATATTACTTATTGGATGGACTAATAAGAAGTTAATCTCCCCTTTAGTTGGAAATGTCACTAGAGCCACTCAGCAAAATCTGGGAGGCATTCCACCAAAAGACTGAGGATACATTTCCACGTGGGGAATGTCAAGGAAATCACAATGCCAGCCAAAGCAGAGGAAAATTGGCCATCCCTTCAGTCTAGAGGTTTCCTGCAGGCTGAGTCCTGGAGGATTTGCTCTTTGAAATGAAGCGGGAGATCTCATGGCTAGGGATGGGATTACTTTGGTTCAAAATGTGCACTAACAAGGGTAGGGGCTAGCTAATGAAAATACTGTCATGGATAGCTGGCTTGCTGGAATCCATAGAAAATGAGAACTGGGTGATCAAATTTGGCATCACCTCTGAAATTCTAGCCTTAAAATCAAGAAAAGCGTTCACACTCCATGTTTCAGAAGTTGCCAGTGGGACACTGTATGATCAGGAATTTGGGGGTGTAAATGACGCTCCCAGCCCATGCAGCCTGTTCAGGATAGAATGGGTAGGGCCCTCCTAACACTTAACAGGGCAAAGGTAGCTTTACCAACACTCACCCAAAATGTAGCTGGGCAGGTATAAACTTTTTTTGTTGTTGTTGTTCTTTTTTAAAACCAAGTCTTTGCTCTCAGAGAGAATTGCCAAGGCACCAAAGCCAAGACTCTATTGACCTAATTTGACATTAGACCCCAAAACCTCTGAGCTGAAAACCCAGGGCTCTAGGTCAAGATTGCGAGGGATGAATTCTAGGATCAGTGGAGTTCTGGGTGTGTATAGAAAGGTGTGCCAGTCCAGTAGGCCAGGGAGTGGAAACAAGGCATGGAGTCTTCTAAACCACTGGCTGGACCAGGGAGAGAAGGCCGGGCTCCCTGCTCCCTCTCCTTACATGGCTCCAGCTTACATATTCTTCCATAGGATGTGAGCAGCATTGAGAAAGGAAGAGTCAGCTGGCACACCTGGGAACTTCTGCAGTCTCCTGCCCTCTCACAGAGGGGCTAGCCCAGTGAACAGACTCCCAGTGGCTTGTTAATGACTCAATGTGTGGTTTGTGGTCTTCTCCAGGGAGACGAGGGCGCCAATGGAATTTCACAGATGCTGTTGGGCCTGGGAGGGAGTGTTGCCTGGGGACGGGACCTTTTCATCTCCCCTCTGTCCTCACCACCTTTTCTGACAGCTTTCATGAGAAGGCCTGCCCGTACTCTTAGCTCCATGCTTTCTGCTCTAACATGGGGTTGGCCATCTGCTTCTCCGACCCCAGAGGAAGCCAGGCTTGCTGGTGCATTTCTGTCCAGCAGGAGGAAAAAGGAATGTGGTGCCTTTTCTGTAGTCACCTGCACGTCCTGGGAGCTTAGGGAGTCTGTGCAAAGGTAAACAGTTACATAAGGAGAGACAGACTCATGTTAGTCCTGGATCTTGTTGTGTGGGGCCTGCAGTACCACGTGGGGTATTAAAAAATAATGTGGGGATTAACGACATCTCTTCCCTGTTTGCTCTTCTGAGTCATGCTCCAGTTTAAGCGGCAAGAAAGATGATGACCTTTCTCTTCACTTTAACTTAAAGAGCAGCCGGTGCCTAATGGAAAATTTTGAGAAAATTATTGTCATGAACCAACTCGATGGCTGGAGGATTTTCCCACAAGGCTTTTCTCTGGAGAAAGTGAATTTCGGGGTGAGAAGTCTGGGTGCAGTGGGTGGACAAATCGGGAAGCCCTGCAACGTGTTAGAATGGCAGGGAGACCAAGAACAAGTTCCTATTCGTGTCTGTGGCTCTCAGATTTTCTTGAGATTTTTCTGGACTTTTAACTTGAAAGCAAGAAGGACCCTTTAGGCTGTGAGCAAGGTAGGAAAGCCCAAGCCCAGACATTGGAGGTTTTCCTAGCTGTACTGATAACTAGCTAGGAAAAGGCACATTGTAGTTTCTTCCTTTGTGTGGAGGTGATAATTCCTGTTCTTCATGAATCTTATAAAAGATGTTTGGAAGATTAAGTGGTTAATCTTTGTGCAATAATTTGGGTAGATGCTAAAGAAATGTGCAGTTAATTCCCAGTCTGAAATTGTTTTATTGTGATTCTCCTCCCCACGGCAGGTTCATGATACTGTGTACTGGAATGTGTTAGGAAAAGGCAGGCAGCAGGATCAGGTCTCATTATCTATTCAGTTATTTTTCAAAGCCTTCCTTGAGGGGAGATGCCTAATGAACGACCTAACAGTAAAGGGTACGGAGGAATACAGAAGATAGGCACTAGCTGGTCTCCTCTGTTGAGTCTGGGCAGAGAGGAAAAAAGGAACTTGTATTAAAGCAAAAGAGAGAAGTTAGTCATAGTGAAGAACTTGTTGATAATGAGGATTTGAAGTTGCTGAGCAGGACACATAAAACCATAATCTTGGCCTTGCCTGATATAGAAAGTGATAAAATGGGCCACATTTCTCACAAGGAAAGAGTCTATATTATCTGAATCAGTTAGCTCTGCTTTCTGGCATAAGTGGGTTCAATTTCCCCACAACCAGCACTCTAACCTGTGGGCCGGACTACTTCAGGATCTCTCTCTAGAAAAGTCCCTTTTGAAAACTAAAGCCGTTCTTATCACTGTGAAAATGAAGGTTCTAGGGACACTATAGATTTTTTAAATGGGAAGGCTTCCTACCTTCCTTCCTGCCTCCCTGCCTCCCTGCCTCCGCCCACCTGTCTCTCTCTCTCTTCTCTTTTAACCTGTTTTATTCAGTCTGTTAAACCATCACAAACCCAGATTCTTCCCAGGAGGCTATTTCTGCCTCCCATTTACTGAGACTACCAGGTCATATCACTTGTTTTCGATTAGCCCCTAGCTATCTGAAACTGCTATTAGGCCATTAACTGCCTTACTAGACTCCTGCTCTGCTATCCCACCTCCTTCCTCTTCCTGCCACCCTACCTCTCTCCCATATTCTCCTCTCTCCCTCCTGCTTCCCCACACCTACTTTTCTTTGCCTTTTTCTGATAACTCTCCTTCCTTCCTTCCTTCCTTCCTTCCTTCCTTCCTTCCTTCCTTCCTTCCTTTCCTTCTTTTCTCTCCCAAACCATGGTTAGAAAAATTACATAATGTCTTGGAATCTACACCAGAAAGCTTAGCTGAAAATCACTCCTGGGAGGTCCAGGAAAGCCAGAAGAGGCAGTCAGATCTGTTTATTCACTCAACAAATATTTACAGAGCAGCTACTATGTGCCAGGCCCCTGAAATTAAACTATTGGCAGTCTTTAAACTTAGAGACTGTCTTACCCATCTGACATAGAGGCGTAATTGGAAATTAGAGCGTTGAGTAAAAGGCCTTATGTTATTCCTCAGCCCTGTGTTCATCACTGGTGATTATTACTACAAAAAAAAAAAAATGTAGCCACAGACCTTTCACCAACATCCCAATAGCCATAGTGGGTTGCCTTAGAATGTCAGTAGGATTATGTGTGGTAATTAGTTTCCTTTCTTTCCAGCCAAAGACCCCTTCAGCATGGTAGTGTCTGACCCTTTCAAATTTTTTCTGAGCAACCAGTTTCTAGATCATTGTAATCAGTTGTTTCCTATGGGCAAACCTTCTTGATAATGAGCTTGTCATCCTATCAGGTGAAAATACAGCAGCACAATTAATATTTGGGGATGAAAATAAATTACTGTTTTCAGGATAATGAGCCCTGAGTCCCTGTTTTAGAACTAAGTATGCAGAGCAAGACCAAAATTTAATTCTTTTCATGAGAACCAATGGGCTTTACTTCAAACCAACTACACTTCATTAAAACTCTGATAAGAGTCTGCAAAGCAGCACAGAAATATTGCAGCTGTGGGCTCTGGGAGAGAAGGAAAGAATCCTTATATTGTTCAAGTATGACACAATGAGTTTGTAATGGAGTAACTCCATTCCAGATATATTCAGATTCAATGCATTAATTCTCCTCGCCTGCGACCCGGGTTCACTTAATGGTGAAAGGGAAGCAGCAACCAACTCTCTTACTTGCTTTAGACTATACAGGAATTGAGCAACCAAGTTGGGGTGGGGAGAGGGGCAGAAGCATAAGAAGGATATATTCCCTCTGAATAAGAGGCTGGTACCAGGACTGACAACAGTTTGGGCAAGTCATGTCCAGCCAAGGTACAGAGGATGGAGAAGTGGATGGAAATTCAACAGTCCTCCACAGAGGTGGAGGTGGTACCCAACCCTCGGGACTGCATTAGTGACTCTGTCTCTGGACTACAGATTAAGGATTAAGGCCACTCAGAGAACATCTCCAGGAAGCTTTCTGCAATGCCTCAGACTAAGTTAGATGATTTTTCTGTGCTCCCTAGGTATCTTATACACCCTCCTTAATATTCTTACCACCTTCTATTGAAGTTGTCTACTTCTTCACAGTGGTTGCACCATGGCCTTTCATTTGACTCTGTCACTAACTAGGTATGTGACTTTGGGCAAGTTACTTAACTTCTCTGAGCCTCAGCTTTCTCATGAATAAAGATTGGAGATAATAATACTTAATAGGGTTGATGGGGGAATGAAATGATTTAGCAAAGGGTTTGGCATTTACTAATCATTATCACCATCATTATTGGTAATATCATCTTTCTCCCTTGATCATAAGTTTCTCATGTGTCTAGGTTACTAATAGATAGGATGTTCTCAATTAAAGTCTGTTCAATGGATTTCATAACAGTAGCTGCCAGCATGGAGTAAGATGACCACATGTGATCTCCCCTGACAGCAAGGGTGAGGGTGGGAGGCATCTACTCAGTTTTCTGTGAGACCTCTCTAGCAGGAGGTTAGGGATAATTTGTTAGCATCCAATAAGGATGGAAATCTAGGTTCCTCACTTAATATTTGCAGATGCGAGTGGGGCAGAACAAAAGTTTTTCGGTGGTGTTTGACTCTCTGTCTTGGTGGACTGCCATTCTCCTTGTCCTTTGGCTAGAGAAAGCAGATTTCTTTTGGGGCATTTATATCTGTGCCCATTGGAGTTTCTCAGTTGCCAGTTCTTTGCTTCAAGTCTGTAATATATGAAGCAAGGAGAAAGCTCACTGAATTGGGGCACCTGGGTGGCCCAGTTGGTTAAGTGTCTGCCCCTGGCTTGGGTCATGATCTCAGGGTCCTGGGATGGAGCCCCAAGTCTTGGCTCCTTGCTCAGCAGGGATTCTTCTTCTCCCTTTCCGTCTGCCCCCACTTGTTCTTTCTCTTGCTCCCTCGCTCTCAAATAAATAAATAAATAAATAAATAAATAAATAAAATCTTAAAAAAGAAAATAAAAGAACCAACACTGAAAAAAAATAAATAAAAATAAAAATAAATTTTAAAAAATGTTGCAATGCATGGGATAATGATTCAACTTGGAGAAAGCTAAGGATCAACAGAGATACCGAGGGAGGTCATTTATTCTTCTACTACATCCTTGCGTTAATCAATGAGAAGTAATCGGAACAGCCTCTGCTATGGAAGGTTAGGATAAATTGCTTGATAAGGAGATGGTCTGATGAATCCAGAGAATCTTGCACCGCATCCAAGCTCCCTGCCATGCCTCAGATGTGTTCATTTGGAAGGGGGTGGCTACTGGGGTACATATCCCAGGAAAAGCTCCCTAATAAAGAGCCGGGCACAATGCATGTAGAAAATGTGTAATTTTGTATCCTTCTCTATCTGCACTGCCTTCCGTGGGCCTCCAGAGGCAGCAGGGGTTCTCTGGTTCCTTTGGCTGCTCCCACAGTGCCTGGCTGTGGTGTGTACTTAAGTAGGGTTCACTCTTAGTGAGACTTATTAGAAACTAAAGGGCAGTTTTGAACCCTTGTGTAGGGTTCATTCTTAGTGAGACTTCTTAGAAACTAAAGGGCAGTTTTGAAGGAAGAAGTACTCTACAATGCAACTGCTTGCATCTGAGAGGTGCAGTTGTAGTCATGGCCAAGAAGAACAATCTGGACAACTTCCTAAGCATCTTTGCAGCCTATTGAGCACAGGAAACAATAGCTGTGGGCAGGCAGCCCCAGTGGCTTAGCAGTTTAGTGCTGCTTTCAGCCCAGGGGGTGATCCTGGAGACCTGGGATCAAGTCCCACATCAGGCTCCTTGTATGGAGGCTGCTTGTGTCTCTGCCTCTCTCAATCTCTCTCCCCCCCCCCCCGCCCCGTGTATGTGTGTCTCCATGAATAAATAAATAAAATCTTAAAAAAAAATAGCTGTGGGTATGTGTGTGTGTGAGAGAGAGACAGGCAGACAGATGAGAGGAAGAGAAGTGAAAATTACGGCATTTCTAACCAAATTGTTTCCATAATTTTGCCTTTCTTAAAATTAGCATAGCTAGGGAAATGAAGAGGTGGCTGCTGACTTAGAAACATTTCAGACAGCAGTGTTTCCACCAATTCATCAGAGATGTCACTAAGAAAGAGAATGACTAAAATCTGGTGGTACAAATACTGTTTCCAGCAACCTTTCTCAAGGAGTGAGAGAGGCACAGTAGATTTCGAAATTAAGGAGAGAGACATTCATACAATGTGGTCGTGAAAATATACCTAGAAGAGAAGGTCTCATTACTGAGCAGGGACTAGAGGAGGAAATGCCTACCTAATGGAAGTTGGGAATCTGGCTATATAGTCCAGGGTCCGCTACTAACTAGTGTGTGGCCTTGGACAAGTCACTTGATTTCCTCAGGCCTCAGTTTTTATATCTGATAGTAGTAGATAGTAGTAGTCCTGGTTGATAAGAGACCTCTGGAACCTCCTGGATAAAGAATTTGAACTGAGTGCTTCAGTGAACTGCCTGAAAGGGATTCAAGGAGAAAGATGTATCAAACACTAAATTCTAAGAGCTGTGCAGTCCCTGGTACAACATTTATCCTTAAGGGAAGAAAAATTCTGGCACAGCAAGCTGGGCTTAGCAATACAACTTAAGGATCAAAAGGAGTAATGACTCTTGGTTCAGCATGGAAGCTGTTGTTTGCAGCCACCCTGGCCCAATTATCTCGGTGTCGTTCACTAGCCTAGAGAGAAGACTAAAGAAGCCTGGAAAAGCAGTGCCACCAAACTCTGTAACACCACAGAGCCCAAGCAACCTCTTTCCCAGCAGAGCATAACACCAGGGCAAACACTGTTTCCTTTCCTTGTGGCAATGTACTAGGTGGCCAAGGCAAGACTCTGCCTTCAGAGCAGAGCAGGGCTGTCAATGCTGGGAAGGGGGTGCACCTAGAGACATTTCACAACCAGCACAGACCCAGAAGGAGTCTCGGGCACTTTTGAGACGCCTCCCCGGGACTCCCAAGAATACCTACAAGGTGAGGGACTGTTGAGAGAGAGTGATGCAGATGGAGTCCTACAATCCAATAAAACTCTGTATTAAGGACAAAGTTGCTCATTGATTCATATAGCCTGGAGACAGCTGGGTCACATTTCTTTGGAAATATGCTTTTGAAGGGTGTATCAAACATATGTTCTACTTCAGTAATTCTCAGCCTTACTTGCCTTGTTGCAGCCACTGAAGTGCTTGCAAGCTCTGCATGGGCTCTGATGGGCTTTCAGTGGCTGACACTGTCTAGCCTCTGCAAGCTGTTCACTTTCTTCCTGGGGCTCTTCTGTTGATGCACAGGCATCGTGCGTCACCTCGTGACCCAACGAGGTGTCCGTGTTGCTCATAGGAGCAACAACCTAGAAATGCAAGATAGTCAATCCCATTGTTGAAACCTTTGACCATCAGGAAACCAGAGTTGTCCCCCAGTGGGGGAGAAATTGTTCCATCTTTCTCTCCTACCCCAATACAATGTATAGTCCCTAAGATGGTTTCACGGAAGATGGTTTCATCATATGGAGCAAGGAGGTATAGAGAAGAGACCTGTAGCTTGACCCATGGAATGGGACATCCAGTGTGCAGATCACTGTGTCTCATAGTTTAATGATTACCAAAAAGCATCCACAACAGAGGAGGATTTCAAGAACCAGGGGAACAGATGATTTAACCTACAGATATAAGCCAATGTCTCTTCTGAGCTGCCCTTGTGTTCATGTGGTGATCCCATAAACAGAGTGACCGACATAGCAAGGAAGGACCCTATGCATGGGCCCACAAGTATGGGCTCTCCCTTACCAAGGCTGCTCTATCTACTAGCACTGTCAGAAGCAGAGATTGATACCAATTCCATGATATGAAGCCATGTTTCAGTGAGACCAGCCAGCCACTTTCATGGCAGGACAAGTATATTGGTCCCTTTTACCCCAGCATACAGTAATTCGTTTTTACTGGAATCGATATTTAACTCTACATATGGGTTTGTTTTCCCTTCCCAACATGACTTCACCTGCATAACCATCTGAAGCCTTGCAGAATGCCTGACATCTTGATGCAGTAGCTCCCATGACATTACATAAGACCAAGAGACCCATTTTCCAGCAATGGCAAAAGATGTGTGACAATAGGATTTACCATGTGCCTGCTCGTCAAGAAACAGCCAGTCTAAACAGAGTGGTGAAATGGACTAGGAAAGGCTAAGTCACCACCTTGGGGGAAAATACCCTGTAGAATTGGAGCACTCTCCTCTGGGCATGCAATATATGTGTTGAACTATCAACCAATATATAGTGTTAATGTTCCCAATAGTTACAACACATGAATGCATTAGGGAAGGAGCATGGTCTCTCTCGTCATCACTCCCAGAAACCTTCTTATGGAATTTGTGTTTTCCATCCCTACAAACAGAATTTTCCAGGTGTAGAGGCCTTGGTGCCCAGAGATCCCAGTAAGGATTCCACTAAACCTGAAACTGCAACTGCTACCAAGTTAGTCTGGGTTTCTTATGTTGTTGAATCAGCAAGCAAAGAAAGAGTTACTGTAACTGAGTACCACAAGGAGCTATACAGTTGCTCTGTGCAATGTGAGCAGGGAAGAGTACATCTGAAATTTACAGGATTCACGAGGATTTATTTTGGTGCATCCATAGGAAATGGGTAATTATAGCAATCACAGCTCTCAAGGACAAAGCAAGAAGGACCTCAGACCCTCGGGAATGTAGATCTCAAATTATACTACTAGGCAAGTGCAGTGCATATCAGTGACAAACTGCTGGCCAAAGTGTTAGAAATCTAAAATGGGAGGCAGAAAACGAAGATGGTGAATGTCAGTTATGGCCTTAGAACCAGCTGTAATTATGGGACTGCATCTTATTTCACTAGCCCTCTTGCCTTGGATCTTTTTGGAAATTTCAGCTGCTACCACTTGAGGGAAACTTCTGTGACTGACTAGACTCAGATCAGGGGAGACTTGGAAGACTCAGAGTTAGACTCAGTCCTTCAAGGAAAAAGTGAGGGCCTTTTGTTCTCAGGAAAACAGAGGCCCCAGAGTATATTAAGTGAGCCAGATGACAGAGGGCACAAGCAGGCTGCTTGGTACTGGGGTGGACTGCATTAGGCCGTTATTTGTTTTAAGATCTATTTATTTATTTTAAGATGACTCATGATGGGGGTGGGGGGAATGGGAGAGGCAGAGGGAGAGGGAGAGAGAAATTTATGCAGATGCCAAGCAGAACCCATGAGGGGCTTGATCTCATGACCCTGAGATCAGAGACCCGAGCCAAAACCAAGAGTCTGATGCCTAACCAAGCATGCCACCCAAGAACCCCTGTGTTAGAACATTCTAACCACCACTTTGGATCTCTTGGCTTCAGTTGTCTCTTGCTATAGCTGTGACTGTAGCAAGCGGCTTCACAAAGGCATAGCCTGACAGTACTTTGCCTCTCACGCATGCTGTGCAGTGCTCACCTGTTACCTTGGGACTTCATTGATACCAAGACATAGATGTAGAAATTCACTTTTAGAAAAGCAACTTTTACATATGCACACCTAGGTGTGCAGGAAAATTAACTCTGTAGAGTGAAACTTTGACCAATGGGATATGGGAGTGAGGGATAAATTCTTCCCCTTTTTTCCCCTAGAGGGACATTCCTAAGACATTGTTTACATGGCTCCATGGAATATGGTCCTGTGATAACAAATAATTAGTTGTGTCTACTGGTGACCAGCTCAAAACGCTTTCTTGTATTGGTTCTATCTCCTTTTCTATCTTACTTCCCTTGTCCTTCACTCCTGATTCTTGATGAACCTTCCCTAACAAAATAGTGGCACATGAACCCTTGCCTCAGGCTCTGCTTTCTGAGGAATCCAAGCTAAGAAAGTTGTGTCTCTAATAGTAAAATAGATAACTGTACAAAAATGGAAATATTCCCCTCCACAGAAAAAAAAGATAAGTCAAAGTTTAAGCCTAACCACGGTACTTGGTACTATTGTACCAAGTGTTCAGATACCATAGGACATCTCCTTCAGAGTTCCAGAAAACTTTTGTTTAGAATTCAAGAGTAGCAAACACTAATATAAGGATTTGGGTTGGCCCAGGGTAGCCTGGTAAGAAGGTGAGGGTGATCTTTAATGCCTCTGCAGACATTCTTTCAGCATCTTGCACTCCTCCCCTAAAACATTCAGTGCTATGTTCTCTTTTCTGTGTTCTTTATCCCAACCCTTTTAGCTACATGTTATTTGGAAATGGTCACTTAAGATTTGTATTTGAGTGTTAATGACTAGTGGAGCCTAATCTGGTAGTCCTCCAAGAACCCCAGGAGGTTTTTATATAATATCACCTTAACTCAAAAGACTGTGTTTCTTTCTTTTTTAAAAGATTTTATTTATTTATTCATGAGAGACACAGAGAGAGAGGCAGAGACACAGGCAGAGGGAGAAGCAGGCTCCCTGTGGGGACCCCAATGCTGGCCAGGACCCCAGGATCACTACCTGAGCCAAAAGCAGATGCTCAACCACTGAGCCACCCAGGTGCCCCAAAAGACTGTTTCTAAAGGTGGAATTTCTGACATCAACACGTGGCTGGTAGAGATAGATTTGAGGGTTCCTTTTAAAAAATCACATATCCAAGTCTTACTTCGCATTCATTTCTAGGATTTAGTCCAAGCTATATTTACTATGTCCTTTCAGATTATGATCATTAATGATTAGGTGAAAGTGTGTGTGTGTGTGTGTGTGTGTGTGTTGGGAGGGTAATCTTAGTTTTCCCCCACCATATTACCATTAAATTCTTAACAATAAAGTTGAAAGTTAAAATAATTTTATATGAGCAGGCTTATATCTACCACTTAGATTTTTCATTAGTATTTTACTAGTCTTGCTTTCTTACATATCTACATATCTATCCACCCAGTGACCCATCTTATTTTTTGAAGCATTTCAAAGTAAATTGCAGGCATCAGTACTCTTTTCCCTAAATGATCCCCTGGCTAGATTTTCCTCCTAAGTAGTCTGCATGTCAGGACAAAGCAAAAAAGAATTCAACTACTGCTGCTTAAAAACTCATTCATTACTTTAGGAATCAAGACAAAGTGAAATCCATGGATAGAATGAATGCGCTTGCCTCCTATTGTCTCTCGAGCAAGGAGGTGACTAAAACCGTGAACATACGTTTCCTGGAAACTGAAGTCCTGACTCATTAATCTCTGTAGGAAGAAGAAGCTGTCAAACATTAGTTCCTAGGTAGCCATATGCTATAGCAAAAATTAGCTCTCAGTTGTTTACTCTAAATATTCAAATCGTTTTGCAGTATCTTTGTGTTTCTAGGTGTTTGAAGCTATAAATCATTATCTTAAACTAAGTACGAAGTTTGAGTCAGAACAATGTAAGTTGTCTGATTGCATTCCTGACCCACAGAGATACCCTTTGTGGAAAAAAACAAGTTGCCCCATCTTGACCCTTTCTAAATTTATGTTCTCCCTGACAGAGCCACCAGCCGTGAGTTTGCAGCTTCTCTACCAAGTGTCCTTGACAACTTCGGCCCCTGTGCTCTCTCATGCCCAGCTGGCACAGAGCTATTTACAACCACACAGTCAAGCACTTAATTGTTTATTTATTTTGCATAGAATGGTCCTGTCTCCCTCCTGGTGTCTAAGTTCTCCGAACATAAGAAGCCTGTCTTCTGAATCTTCTACATTCAGTGCTGGCTGCTGGGCACAGTGCTAGGCATACACCTAAGACTTTATATATCTTAAAGCTTTCTTATATCCTCTCATTTAAAGTTAATGCATGTAGTAGACTGCGTGGCCTACTTGCTTCCAAACAACTGGCTCTGGGTATTTTCAAAGGGTTTCTCCCCGGATACGTGATCACGGCAGTTAATATCAGCCAGAGTACTTTCCAATAAGTCCGCAGGCAGTCATCATGAGCAGGGACTTAGAGACAGGGCTTTTCTGTGTCAGAGCCAGAATTCAGAAATGCTCTGCTTTTCTTGGGTAAAAAAGACCCAGGGTTTTTCTTTTCAACACCCATTTGCACTGACCTCTTTTTCTGGCTTCTCAGTAAAAGGATTAAGGACTCAGGAAGCATTGGGGGAAGAAATGGCTTGTTTAGCTGGAGAGGGGGCTTGGGCAAGTCTGACGTGGTGGGGGTGGAAATGCCATGAAGGAGCTACTATTGCTCTGTTTCTGGCAGTTCTACCAACCCAGCTCCCTTGAGAACTCTGGGCCATCCCACAGGGATGTGCATGGCAGTATGTCTTTTATGTACATTGATTAAGCACATCCTAGGAATTAGCAGGACATCGGGGTGCTGAAGCGCTGGGGCAATTCATTCACCAACACCTTACTACCCAAATCACGTATGTCAACTTCCAGAGGGTCCATTCTCTTCTGACAATGTAGCCAATGGCAATGTGTCAGTCCTTACATGTGACACCTTGTGGGTGTTTAGCTCAATAATAAATACACTTATGTACTTAAAAAAATGAAAACAGATTCAGGCAATAGATGAATGTGCCTTTCTTTCTTTTAAATTTCCCCAGAGAAACTTCCTTCTCATTCTGAATTTTATAAGATAGAAAAATCATCTACAAATGCACTGGAAATATTGAAAATAATTTCACTGAGGTCTGATGGTAGATGGCAGCGACTGGGTCCCATGGCTTGTTCCTGACCTAAACTGGATTTAATTCTAGAACCCAGGTGGGGTACAAAGTGACCTTCTTTTCATTATCCATGTTTTTACTGTGATTTTACAGTGATTTCAGTGAAGAACAGACTGAAAGAAATCTGTAGGGGCTTATCATCAAAGTCGGATATAGAAACATAGATATAAGCCACCTAGCAAGAAGCCAATTGTCTAGAGAAGAGGGAGTCCCAGAGCTGCTGCTTTTGTGTTTCTTGCTTCCTCTGCCACTCTTATAAGATCATTACCTTCAATATTTTTCAGATCAGTCTTCTCAGGAGTGGTCTGGAAAAACCAAAAAGCATAGAGAACAAACTTTGGTAGAAGAAATATAAGCGCACTCGGAGACCAGAGGTGGGGTAACTTTACCATGATCATGGCAAAGAAGCATCACATAATATTCAAGGCACCACTCAATTCTCCCATCCACATCAGCATGTACTGTGGCCCTGGATTCCCATCAGAGCCCGCATGCTATGATGCCTGGAGATTGAGGAGACCCTCTACAGCCACCTCAGATACAGTCTATAGGTTGTCAGATTGAGACCCCTGCAACTCATGAAGATATTTACATGCAATAGCCAGCACTGCAGAAGCAAGGAGGACCTACCTATTCTATGGTTAGATCCTGCTCCGAAGTAGGGTGAGGGATTAATAACTCCCTGGACCTCCCTTAAACCTGATTCTCACATAGCAAGCTATTATCAAACCCATAATGTATTTAAGAGAGTTCCCAGGGCAGATTAAAGAAAATCCATCATGTACTGTTAGGAGGAGACAATCTAAAAAATTTTCATCAGAGGAGAGAACAAGTACATAGTAAGCAAAGCCAACAGAACATCTGGAGACAGAGATGGCAGGGCTTAAATATTAGGTTAATAGTGACAGTCTTAGATGGGATTATTCTGCAGATAGCAACAGAAAATTCACTGTAGGAATATCTACTGTTTACTGAGGAAAACATTGAGCCAGGCAGGTTTGGGTTAGCATCTTCACAATGCAAGGATAGAGTCAGTCTTTGCGATTCTCTTGATCTTCCCCTGATGGTCACAGAATGGTTGCCATAACTCCAGGCATCATGACTTCACAAAGCCATTCCCAAAGGCAGCTAGCAGAAATTTTCATCATAAGCCTTCTATCTTTTATTAATTATACCATAACTAACGTTTCTTGAGCTTTTACAATATATCAGAGGTTACCCTAAATACTTCGTATGTGTTTACTTATTTAAGTCTACAGCAGATAAGAAAAACCAAAGCCCAGGGAGTATAATTAACTTTATCAGGGATTCACAGACAAGAACTGGAAGAGCTGGGACTCAACCTCTGGCATTTTGGCTCTAGAGCCCTGGCAGTACTAAACCACCTCTCAACTAGGGAAGAAGAGATTGCCCAGGAGCCCCACAGTGGACTTTGCCTTAGCTTTATAGTTTAAACCTAGGCTACATGACCACCCTGGCTGTAAGGGAGCAGGAAATGCAAGTATCTGCCTATTTCAACCTAGAGAAACATGGAGATTGCGAAGGTCAGTTGAGTGGCTAACAACAGTATCTGCCACAATTACAAGAGAAACAATGGCCCTTGTCATAAGGGAAAGGTTCTGGTGCACTAAGAGCTTAGGTGAAAGTCCAGGGTCACAGGGCTTTTTGGCTTATTGCCACTGGGGGGAAAAAAAACAAGCTTCCACCCAAAAACAGACATGAATAGCGAAAATGCCAGCAGCCCGACAGTCTTATCTCTCAGTCACTCACTGGAGTGTCTGTGCATAAGCAGTTCTTAATAAATTATTCATCCTGATTTAATGGGGGAGGAAATCAAATGCAACAGGTGTGGTTCTTCCTGCTTGTTGAATGGCTTTAAAATAAGCTTTCAGATACTGGTTGCCTCCGGGAAAGTAGAAGGAGGACAAATCAGCTATATTTTAAGCTAATTACCAAAATGCTACAATACCTGTCAAATGGGGACATTGTGTTCTAGTATCGGTGGTCACAGACTAGAACTCTGGAAAGGAAGGAGGAGTATTACATAAGCAATTTGCTTTACATATATACTGAAAAACCTCTCAGATGTCAGACATGGTCACATTCCAAATGTTATTGTAGCTACTTGTAAACTTGGGTAGAATCTCACTTTAATAAGCTTGAAGAGACTTCCAAATTGCTACATTAGATCCAAATCTCATTAAATTTGAAGTCTATTGCTATAATATACTAAAATATACTGTATTGTTTCCTGGGTTTAAAATTCACTTGTATAAAGCAAATGCTAGGTGCACAATTTATTTGCAAACGACACATGTGGAAGGGAGGGTGGGGAGGGTGCCAAAGAATGTGTCTGCCTTGTGCCAACCCAAAACGATGCTACATCCTTCTGCAATGACTGTAGTTGAATGCAACACAATATCTTAATGAAATACGACATGTTTTTCAAATGTTAGGTGGAACTGTTTTGCAATTTTATAAATTGCACGGTTTTTTGGTTTTGCCCCAATTTCTCTTGTCTCTGCTTTGGTCAGGAACTCATTGTATTAGTACCAACAGCTAAGGAATGCTATAAAATGAACAGGGTTTTGAATTGTCATTATCTACTCAGAAAATAAGGCTTCATTAAAGATAGTCTGCAACTGGAAGATGCTTAGAGCTCGAAAACAAACCTACCCAGATCTGCTGCTTTCTCTCCCTGGCCCTGGAGAGAGCCATGGCTTCTACTGTCCCTAATCTCTTTGAGCCTCAGCTTTCTTATCTGCAAAATAGGGAACTGCACTTCTGTGATCCCTTTTGAAGTTGTGAGGCTCTAAAATTCTATGATTCTACATGCTCTGGATCAGGACTTAACAGAATCCCCAAATTTGATAAATATCACTAAGTCACAACTGACACGCTTTTCTTATGCCATTAAGAATATTTAACAAAACAGAGAAAATGCTATATGAGAAGGAAATATCTTTATCCAAAAAATGAATGATTAAAAGGATAAATATTTCTCAATGCTTTGTCTGAGATTTTTTTCTTCCACATCATTTCTACACTGACGATGTTAATATGTAAAACTCCTTCAAGGCATGGAAATAGCCTTGTTCACTCGGATGTTAAAATGGCATTTTCCCTACATTATGCTTTATGAATGGAAGGTTAATGAAATTGTGCATGTTTCAGTTTTCCCTCTGCAGGTTATTTTGTAACAGGGATGAGACTGTTCTGCCTTTAATTTGGTGTTTTATTAAATTAAATGTATTTCAAAGGAAAGGCCATTTTATTCCACTATTCTGCCTTATATTCACAAGCAAGAGGGCATGCTAACTGCTTCTCTTGTTGATTCTTTTAGAAGTCTCTTATTTCTGGTGAATGTGATATAAGCCCATACTTTATGCACAGAAGAAAAGCTATGAACTTTGTTTAAATCAAAAATCTTTAAACTAAGGCAAGAGCTTCCTTTTGGATTCCTATGGTTTGCTCTCATCTCATCTAAAAAAAAAACAAAACAAAACACTTCAAATGTATCGACAGTTAACTCAATGCTTTTCAGCTAGGGGGATATAACATAGTTATAGTTATATACATATATATATGTATATATATATACACATAGTTATATATAGTTATATATAATATAGTTAGTTAACATATTCCTTAACTAAGTGGTTCTCAGTTGGAGGTTATTGGCATTGGATGGAACAATATTCAGTTTGCATGACTGACCCATGCATTGCAAGGTATTTGGCACTCCTAGCTCCTACCCATTAAATGCCCGAGCACCCTCTGATCATTGGGACACTCATAGCAGCCCCCACATACATTTCCAGATGCCAACTTCTCTGAGAGTCCAAAGTGGAGGTATCCCTCTGCAAAAAGGGGATCTAGTAACAAGAGATTAGCTTTCAAAATCCCAAGGAGAGTCTGTGTTCACATGTGTCCTAATGTGGCTTTATCATGTCTTCAGTTAACATACCTTGGCGAATTCATTACTTCCTTGGTGACAACACGACAACACTTATATTCAGAGAAGAAGCATAAGAAAGGACCACTTTTGGGACGCCTGGGGGGCTCAGCAGTTGAGCTGCTGCCTTTGGCTCTGGGTTGTGCTCTGGGTGTGAGTCCCGGATAGGATGGAGTCTTGCATCAGGCTCCCCGCAGGGAGCCTGCTTCTCCTCCCTCTCTCTGTGTGTCTCTCACGAATAAATAAATACAATCTTAAACAAAAAAACAAAAAAAAAAAAAGAAAGGACCACTTTTAAGGATCACATGACTTATAAAAAATAATACACTTTCCCTAGATTTTAAATAAGAATGGAAGTTTTCATTATGTAACTGTATAGAAAACATAGATTTATTTCTCTTTTGTACTACACAGAATAGACAGTGTCATCCACCATAAAATAACCCTTGAAAAGTAAAGATCCTGCATAATAGGAAACACACACAAGAGAATGAGTAGATTTTGTTTTCATGCTCCAGATTCCTCTGTGGTGTCAGGGTTTTGAATTCCAATAAAATTCAACAAATGGGCATTGAGTGCTAAATGAGACAGATGTCCTCTTGGGCTCTGGAATGTAAAAGATGAGTAAGACACGTTCTCTGCTTTTGAGGCTCACAGCTGTGCCTGGGAGACTAACTCTTGGATAACCAGAATGTAAAATAGTAAACATCACCACAGAGGTATGTTTACATGCTAAGGGGATCAGGTAAATGGATAGTTGGTTTCACCCAGGCATAGAAGGGTGTGGGGAGTGGGTGGGAGAGAAACAGAGACTAGAGGATCCAGAAAAAACACCTCAGACAGAAGGTATCAAGTGAGTTAGACCTTGAAGGATAAATGGGTATTTGCTAGGTGGTGATGGGGTTGGGAATGAAATTCCTAGGAGGGAACAGTATGTACATGGTCCAAAAATGTGAAAGAGAACAGAAAAAAAATCCAGTGTGGTAGATTGCTGGTGGAAAGGTGGTAGAGGGGAGAATAGAAGATAAGTTCTAAGTGGCAGTGTCTAAAGGGTCTGGTATGCCAAATGAAGAAGTTGGAGCTTTCTTACAGGTAGAAAGGAATCAATTTAGGTATTTAAGCAGGAAAGTAGAATAATCAGATTTATATGGGAACAAGAACCCTGATGACAATGCGGAAGATGGGTAAATGTAGACAGACTTCAACCCGGAATACTAGTTAAGTGAATTCACCTTAAAACTTCACTTTTTAACACTCATTCATAAGATTTGGGAAGCCAAATTAATCCATAGCAAATTAAAGGCAGGTAATATGTTGAGGATTTTCACAGTGAAAAAATTTTTAATTGAAGTATAATTAATATACAGTGTTATATTCATTTCAGGGAAACAGTGTAATGGTTCAAGAATTCTATACATTAATCAGTGCTCATCACAATAAGAGTACTCTCTTAATCCCTTTTATCTATTTCACTCATCCTCTCAACCACCTCCCCTCTGGCCACCACCCATTTGTTCTCTGTATTTATTATTTTTTTATTTAATATTTTTTATTTATTTATTCATAGAGAGAGAGAGAGGCAGAGACACAGGCAGAGGGAGAAGCAGGCACCACACAGAGAGCCTTACGTGGGACTCGATCCAGGGTCTCCAGGATCATGCCCTAGACTGCAGGAAGCGCTAGACTGTTGTGCCACCAGGGCTGCCCTGTTCTCTGCATTTAAAAGTCTGTTTTATCATTTGTCTCTTTCTTTCTTTGTTTATTCTTTTTTTGTTATTTTTTAAATTCCACATATGAGTGAAATCATATGGTATTTGTCCTTCTCTATCTGATTTACTTCACTTATCCTTATACCCTCTAGCTCCACCATGTTATTGCAAATGGCAAGATCTCATTCTTTTTTATGGCTGAGTAATAATCCATTGTGTATATATACACCACTTCTTTTTTATCCATTCATTGATGGATGGACACTTAGACTGCTTCCATATTCTGGCTATTGTAAATAATGCTACAATAAACATAACGGCGCATATATATTTTCAAATTAGTGTCTTCATTTTCTTTGAGTAAATACCCAGTAGTGCTGGGTTGTATTTTTAACTTTTTGAGGAAATTCCATACTGTTTTCCAGAGTGGCTGCACTTGTTTGCTTTCCCACCAATAGTACAAGAGGTTCCCCTTTCTCCACATCCTTGCCAACACCTGTTGTTTCTTTTGTTGTTGATTTTAGCCATTCTGACAAGTGTGAAGTGATAGCTCACTGTAGCTTTGATTTGTATTTTGCTGATAAGTGATGATGAGCATCTTTTCATGTGTCTGTTGGTCATCTGTATGTCTTCTTTGGAGAAATGTCTATTCATGTCTTGTGCCCATTTTTAAATTGGATTATTTGGTTTTTGGATGTTGAGTTGTATAAGTTCTTGATATATTTTGGATACTAACCCTTTATCAGATATGTCATCTGCAAATACCTTCTGCCATTGCATAGGTTGCCTTTTTGTTTTATTGATGATTTTCTTAATTATGGAAAAGCTTTTTATTTTGATATAGTCCCAATAGTTTAACTATACTATTATTTCCCTTGCCAGGGGAGAAATATCTAGAAAATGTTTCTATGGCTGATGTCAAAGAAATTACTGTTCACCACTACAGATTTTAATGATTTTCCCTGCTCCTAATATTCTGAATGCCAGCTCCAATTACTTTTTTTTTTTTCTAAACAAGGAAACATGAAACAAACAAACAAAAGACTTTTAAATACAGAGAACAAACTGGTGGTTGCCAGAGAGGATGTGGCTGAGAAGATGAGTGAAATAGTTAAAGGGGATTAAGATCCAAATTCATCGGGCACCAGAACGGTTTTCATGACAGTTGTACCACTGTGGTAGAGATGGCTAGTTGCTCCCCTCGACTTATGCTCCACACTCCATAGAACATAGTTGTTGCTGATACATCACTACCTAGCTGGTCACTATGTTTCCCAAGCTCCTTGCTTCTAGGGGAAGCCATGGGACCAATTTTTTTTTAAGATTTTATTTACTTATTTGAGAGAGAGAACACGAGCTGGGGTAGGGAATGCAGAGGGAGAGGGAGAAACAGACTTCTCACTGAGCAGGGAGCCCGATTCGTGGCTCGATCCTGGGACTCCAGTATCATCTGAGCTGAAGGCAGATACTGAACTGACTGAGCCACCTAGGCACCCCCATGCGACCAATTTTTGCCAGTGGAATATGAGCTTTGGTTTTCTGTGAGCTGAGTGCCCTCTCCATACTCTCCTCTTCTGCCAACTGAATGCAGATGACAGGGACAAGGCTTCAGGGAGCAACAGAGCCACAATGTGGAAAAGCTAATGTCCCTGAGTCATAACATGGAAGAAAATTAGGGAAGAGGAACACCTTCATTATATTATTACGTGAGTGAAAATAAACTGAGATGCTTAGATCTTTGTTTCCACAGTCTAATACAGCTGTGCTGCCTTTCTTTCTTGCCTTGGATTTAAAGAGCAGAACAAGAAAGCTTAAAGCTTGAACCTCTCACACCCTGGTAGGTTACCCAATGTTGTTAAAAGATTGTGGTAACTATCTCAATTTCACTCATTTCCCACACCAACTCCCTTGTTTTATTTAGCATAACAGAATAACCAGAAGGTGTTGTAAACACAGAGTATGTTTGTAAACACATTGTTCTCATGCCTTCTCAAAATTCTTGAAAATTCAGGAGGAAAAAAAACAGCAGAGCTTTGAGCTTTGTAGCACCTCTCATCTGTTAGCACCCTCCATTCTAATCCAACTTATGTTTAGATTTTACTTCCTATTTTATGCCTCCACCTGCTAAATCACAGCCACCTTTGGTGTGAAACCCAGCACCTGTTTAATGGGCTTGCGAGAGAGGACACAGCTGTTTTCAGTAGTAAGCAAAAGCATAATACACCTGGGAAAAGACAGAGAGCCTGTAAAGGACAGAAGCTGGGAATTTGAAGAGTTGCTTATACTACGACCTACTTGTGGACTATGTCACTGATGTGGGCAACTGGGATCCATCCCAAAGAGCCACTAAAGGGAGACATATAGAATGCACCTGGAGTCATCTGCCCAAAGGATAGAAGGATATTTATCCAAGAGTAACCCTGTGGGTTGGTAAGACCCCTATTGGTCAAGAGTTGCCCTGTGGGTTGGTAAGACCCCTATACTTCCAGGTTTCACATTCATAAGGGCCAATTCTAGGAGGTATACCATGCTCAGGTGTCAAAGAGGCCCCATTAAAGGGAGGCGAGAATAAAAGAAAGGGCTCCAACAGTATCTGATACAGACCTCAATGCTAGGAAATGCAGGTGGGATTTGAATCCAAACCTTCTGGTACCATTTCACTGCCCACATGCCACAGCTCATTTGGCCTGGGGGAGAGAATACAGGCCTGGGAGTTGGAACACTTGCCTCTAATTCTATAGTTGCTGCTACTGGCTACTTGACCTAGGCAAACCATTTAATATCTGGACTTCAATTTCCTTCTTTCTAACATAGGGATACCAGACTAATTCATTATTTCCCAACATATGTCCAATGGTAATGTTGCAGAATGTTAATTAACAGGTATAGCTGGGAAGAAAAGGTTTTCTGTCCAGATAAGATTGGTAAATGGAACTAATGAAATTATAGTTCTGGACAGTTATAGAATCTGTCCAGATTTCTCCACTAATGGATATCTCAGAGTCTTTATAATATATATTACACAAGTTCCCTTATTTGAGAAATATCTCACAGAAGTAGGTTGTTTTCTGTTCTCATATTTATTGAGCACTTACTGTTTGCCAGGAATCGTGCCAAGAATTTATCATGTTTTTAAAAAAATTCATTTATTTTTTAAAAACAGTATTCGTAAAAACAAAAAACAAAAACAAAACAGTATTCGTTGAGCTCTTGCTATGTGTACCACATTGTTCCTGGCACTAGATGTACCTCCAGGAATAAGACAAAGTCTTGATTTTTACCTGGAGGTAAGACAGAGAGCAGAAAGGCAATAAACAAATGCATGAACAAAAAAAATAGCATGCATCATTTCATCTTATTCTCACAACCACAAGTGAGACAGGAACTTTTAAAATTATGCCCACCTCATAAATAGTAAAACTGAGGATTTGAGAGGGTAACATTTAAAATCATAGAGGTAGAAATAACAGAACTAGGACCATATCTGAATTGAAGTCTGCTTGACTTAAAGGTAGACATCAGATGCACGGCAATGAAATCATCAGTATTCTGGGTCTCTTACATACCTTGTCATTGATCCATGTTCAGCTCATGCCCATAACCAGTATGGTCTCAAAAACTCTGCTCTATTGTCTCTTCCCTCATCTTGAAGGTCAGTGCCCCTGCAAAACACCAGTTTGAGAACCAACACACCAGATAGTCTGGAGGAAGGATCTTCCATGCCTAATGAGACAAGTGACAGCAAAAGATTCTGCTCAAATAACGGCTGAGATTCGGAACTCAAATGATTGAGAAGTGACAGTATTGCAGAGTATGGCATAAAATATAAGGAGTTATGCCTTTCAACAATTCTGAATAGACTTACATTATTCTCTTCTTACCATAATAATTAAATTTTTTCTCTACGAAAAGTAAATGATGTTGTGGAAGTTCTTGCAACTTTAATAATCTAAGGAGTGACTTGTCAGTGATAAGCTGATTTAAAAAGCATATACTTTATCTTGACAACTTGCTTTGAAGAAAATAAAAAATCCAGGGCCTGATTTTAATTATCCTTTGGTCTATGATATCACTATCAGAAATAATAAAGTAGGGAAAGGAGGATTATACTTTCTGTATATGGCCTATTGAAATGTTCAGAATGGTTGAATATTAGAAATAAGAAATATCCTTTGAAGGTATAAACTATTTGTATGTAGATGACACTTTCTTAAGTACTTTGTTATTTTTACCATTGAAAGACTCCTCTTAAAACTTCATCTAGATCTAATCTGATTTTAAAACTTCCCAGCCAAAAGGAATTTGAGAGTTATAGTTCACATAAAATCTCCATAGTATATGGAAACATCTCACACACACCCACACACACAATATTATCTTTTTATAACAAAGTAGTTGGGTTTGAAAAATGGAAAAAACAAAAACAAAACAGATCTCTGTTTTGGTAAATTTTCACAGTAAAAGGTCACAAACCATTAAAACAATACAAAGTAATCTTAAAAGATGAGACCCTGATCATCTGAGGTCTTTAGAACCACATTCCCACTAGTGTTGGGATCTAGGGAAAAAAAAATATAAGGAAATTGTAACAGAATGGTGCCTTTTACTTCCACTGATTGACATTCAGTGGGGTCATTCTCTTTAGGTGTGCACTATGGAAAGGAAGGGAAAGGGAAAAGGAACAAGGGAGTCAATGTGTTGACCATTCACCATAGCCCATGTGTTGTTGTTTTTAACACATTATCTTATTTAATAGGGCTAAGGCAGGAACCATGTATCTTTGATTTCTGACTGAGATGCAAGTAAAGGTGACTTGAAATGTGTGGGAAACTGTGCTGGGGTACTATTAAAAGCCCTAACACTTATAGACTCATCATTAGCCCCGAAGGCAAGCTAGAGAAACTAGCTCTCTCCTTCTCTACAAGAAAATATGGTCATCTGTGAGCAACCTCTTTTGAATGACCAAGGCTTCATCCAATGTGGAGTAATTTTACAATATTCAAGTAGGTGATCAAGGGAAATGCATCCTCTGATCTAAACAGGTCATAACAGAAAACTAATTGCAGATGATTGCAAAAAGAAAAGGACAGGGTGTATGGATAGTGAGATAGAAAAACACATTATGAAGCAAAGGCCGTCTCATTAGGTCTTTGAAATTATTGATTCAGGATTCCTGGGCCCTGGTTAAGAGGAAGTAAATGTTAAGCTATAATTCTCATTGTACACAAGGATGAGGCCATTTGCTAGCCATACAAGAATCCTTTGGATACTCATGTAAAGTTGTAAAGAAAGGAAAAAAAACCTTGCAAAAGAAACTTTCGCCTGTCCTAGTAGAATAAAATCAGAACTGTTAACGGCTTTCTAACAATTACTGGAATAGTAAAGGTCTGGTGTTTTGTTGTACGGTAGACTTAATGCAACAACACGCCCTACACTTTGATCATTTTGATACTTACACTTTGATCATTTTGATCCTTTCTACCTTGTTGTCACCAAGTTTAGACACCACCTCTCCCCACTCCACCCCACCCGGGGTCAAAAACCTACCTCTAGTCTGAGATAGCCTACTTTTTCATGAAGAATCACAAATAGAACACCTCTTACTCTGCAAGCCTATAAAAGTGGTCATTAAAAGGAATTACCCATAATAGGTACAGGTGGCTAATTTTTCCTTTTATTAATCCATCAAATATATATTGAGGAATTCTCATGTCTTTACCAGAATTCTTCTTGTCTTCTCTGTAGTGCTTTCAGTTTAATGTTACGTGATGGATGAAGTCAAAGCAAACCACAGTATCGTTGTTAATGGGGCACATACAAAGTCTAGGAGCACAGAGAATAGATGCTTAAGAAGACCTTGGGAAGGCAGTGAAAGTTTCCCCAAGTTGCCAAGCAATAATAACTATGAAGAGATTTGAGTAAAAATTTTTCTTTATGTACATTGTTCTCTTGATGTCCAAACATACAAAGCTCCTTTTGGAAATCTACTATACTTCTTTTCCCTGAATACTGCCAACTCTTGTGGTGGGTTGAATGACTCTGGCCCTGAGGACATATTGGTGGCTTATTACGGAATGAATGTTTGTGTCTCCTCAAAATTCATATGTTGCAGTCACTCTCCACATTTTGATGGTATTAGGAGTTGGGGCCTTTGGAAGGTTATTTGGTTTAGAAGAGGTCATAAGGATACAGCCCACATAAATGGGCTGAGTGTTCTTATAAGAGTTATGAGAGATTATTTCTTCTTTCTCTTCTGTGCCATGTGAGGATACCACAAGAAATCAGCAGTCTGCAATGCAGAAGAGAGCTTTCAACAGAACCTGACCGTGTTGGCTCCTAGATAATTATAGACTTGTAGCTTCCAGAACTATGAGAAATAAGTTTCTGTTTTTTTATCAGCTACCCAGTCTGTGGTATTTTGTTTTAGCAGCCTGATCTGACTAAGACACAACCTCTTGCTTACCTTCACTTAGTCTTACAGGTCACATTGGTTACATGCTGTCTGAATCCTTTTCCAGGCTTGTTACAAAGGCAGTGCTGGGCACAGATCCAGCCGAAAAGCTTGGCCTTCATTATTTTCTTAACCAAAGCACAATGTCAGCTTTGTCTCTTTTATTATGCTGATAGCCAGCACTAATCAAATTTAACATTTTTGTCCTTCTATTCATTTTCTATAGCTATCATTCCTTCGTTACTTCATTACCTACTTCCTCAGAAGAAATAGTTTTTATTCAAGGTGGCAGGGGTGGCGGTGGAGAAGAAGCTGACTGCAAAAGATTTATCCAAGCAGAAATTCACATAAAATCAGTTAATATCAATTCAACAAAAACTTGAGTGTCTATTACGTGCTGAGTAGAGGCAACTTAAATTTGGGTGTATACACTGACATATATGCAAATAAATGGATGCAAAACAACCTACAGATTTAATGCAATCCCTATCAAAATGCCAACAGCATTTTTCACAGAACTAGAACAATCCTAAAATTGGTATAGAATCACAAAAGACCCTGAATAGCCAAAGCAATCTCGAAAAAGAAAAAACTGGAGGTATCACAATTCTAGACTTCAAGTTATATTACAAAGCTATAGCAATCAAAATAGTATGGTACTAGTACAAAAATAGACATGTAGATCAATGGAATAGAATAGAAAACACAGAAGTATACCCACAATTATATGGTCAATTAATCTTTGACAAAAGAGGGAAGAATATACAATGGGAAAAAGTCTCTTCAATGATGTTGGGAAAATTGGACTGGAACATGCAAAAGAATGAAACTGGACCACTTTCTTACACTACACACAAAAATAAACTCAAATGGATTATAGACATGAATGTGAGACCTGAAACCATAAAAATCCTAGAAGAGAACACAGACAATAATATTTCTTACATCATCCATAGCAACTTTTTTCTAGATGTGTCTCCTGAAACAAGGGAAACAAAAGCAAAAACAAACTATTAGGACTGCATCAAAATAAAAAGCTTCTGCACAGTGAAGGAAACAATCAAAGATATTACTTACTGAATGGGATAAGATATTTGCAAATGTTATATCCAATAATGAGTTAGTATTCAAAATATATAAAAGACTAATACAATTCAACGCTAAAAAAACCCCAATAATCCAATTAAAAATAGGCAGATGACATGAACAGATATTTCTCTCAAGAAGACATACAGATGGACAACAGACACATGAAAAGATACTCAATATTACTCATCATCAGGGAAATAAAAATCAAAATCACGATGAGATATCATATCACACCTGTGAGAATGGCTAAAATCAACAATACAAGAAGCAGTAGGCGTTGGCAAGGATGTGGAGAGAAGGCAACCATTGTACACTGTTGATGGGAGAGCAAAGAAGTGCAGCCAGTCTGGAAAACAGTATAGCGTTTCCTCAGAAAGTTAAAAATAGAACTACCCTACAATCCAGCAATTGCACTACTAGGCCTTTACCCAAAAAATATGAAAATACTAATTCAAAGCGATATATGCACCCCTGTGTTTATTGCAGCATTATTTATGGTCACTAAATTCTGGAAGCAGCCCGTGTCTCCCGAAAGATGAATGGATAAAGAAGATGTGGTATATATATACAATAGATTATTATTCAGCCACTAAAAAGAGTGAAACTTTGTTATTTGCAACAACATGGATGGAGCTAGAGAGTATAATGCTAAGCAAAGTAAGTCAGAGTAAAAAACAAATATGATTTCACTTATATGTGGAATTTAAGAAACAAAACAAATGAGCAAAGGAAAAAATAGAAGAGACAAATTAAGAAATAGACTCTATTTATTTAAAGAGAGAGAGTGTGTGCACACATGAGCGGGGTTGGGGGGGAAGGGGTAGAGGAAGAGAGAATCTTAAGCAGGCTCCATGCCCAGCACAGAGCCCCATGTGGGGCTCAATCTCATGACCCTGAGACCATGACCTGAGCTGAAATCAAATGCCAGGGGCTTAACCAACTTAGCCACCCAGGCACCGCCAGACTCTTGACTATGGAGAACAAATTCATGGTTAGCAGAAGAGAGGTGGGTGGGGAGGATGGGTGAAATAGGTGAAGAGGATTAAAGTACACTTATCATGATGAGCACTGAGAAATATAGAGTATTGTTGAACCCCTGAGACTAATATAACATTGTATGTTATATTGTACATCTGAGACTAATGTAACGCAGTATGTTAATTATACTGGAATTAAATTTTTAAGTTAAAAATTAAGAAAGACATAAGTAAATGAATGGAGGGTCGGATGGATGGATATGGATGGAAGAACAGTCAAACAGATAAGGCAGGTACCTCTGCCCTCTAGAATCTCACCAATAGGAAAACACTTCACACCCCTAGTCAGATCTATGCCATAACTACAGTTGCCATGTTGCCTAAACCAGGACTGCCAAGTACTGGCATGTGTATGTGAATAAACTGACAGAATATTTGAAACTGAGATTGCCAGAGAACTAGGACTGAAATTCACTTTATCTATAACACAAAATAATAAAAGAACAAATTAATTTTGCCCAAAGAGAGATGTCTACACAAAGGAAGGGATATGTAGGTTGTCTGTAAAGTGTCAGTAGGATTATTCCATTAAGCAACCAAGAAGGACAAAGCTCTGGGACAGAAAGAGCACTGTGAGCAAGGGCACAGAGCTGGGTAAGCCCATTATAGTGGTGCTGGAGGGTTAGGATTTGGCCCTGAGGCACCAGGAGATGAAGCTCAGGAGACAGATTGAGTGGGACAGAGAGGGAGTTTTTGCTCCATAGAAAACGAGGAGCCATAGATGAAAAGTCATTTTAAACCTGACATGGGAAGCAGGGCAAGGGAGTCTGACAACACATTTTAAGCTCCAAAAGGCCAAAAGCCATGTCTTCTGGTTCACCTCAGTTCCACAAATAAACATTAGAGCTTGAAAGAAGATTAGAAGTGATCTAGTGTCTAGTTCAACATCCCTCAGTCCAAATGAGAAAAATTAATGACCTAAAAGACTCACATAACTACTCAAATGACTCATGTACTAGTTAATGATAAAAGCAAATTCCTGCTTTGCCATTTACTATTTCTGGTTTTAGGCAAATTACTTAACCTTTCCAACTCTTAGTTTCCTCATTCATAAAATGGAAGATTGTTACTATGGTTCAGTGATAGTATATGTAAAATGTTTAGTAACATGCCTGATATGCAGGAAGAACTCAATATTAACAAAAATTATGATTAACAACAAAAATAATAATGACATTACTTCAATCCCTCATTTATATATGCCAATGCTCTTTTATATATGCCAGTAGTGCCCAATCCTGGTTGATCATCGGAATCACTCAGGGTATTTTAGACAGTTATAAATTTCCTGGCCTACCCCAAATCTACTGAATGTGAATCTTGAGGTAGTGAGAGAATCTGAACTTTGAAAAGCTTCCCAGATGTTCCTGACAACAAGAGCTAGGATTAAAAACAACTGGCTGTATTTACTTCTTTTCAAAGTTTATTTTCTTAGTCTTTGGATCAGAACATGGAATTTCCTACCATGTTTCAGTCCTTTAACTGTAGTATAGGAGCTGGGGTTGGAGGAAAGGTATTGCACATAACCCTGGGATCCCAGGAGCTAAGATACACACATCTGTGCTCAAAAGAAAGGAGAGATTGGACGGCAAGATTGGAAATGGAATATTCATCACTGGTGGAAATGATTAATTATGCCCATTTTGCACATACATTTGCATGCCTCTTAATATAACATATGCAAATACATCTTTAATAGCATGACTTGTTTGCCAATGTTGAATGCTAACTGTAAATAATTTCTATTTTTTATAGTGTTTAGGAAACTTCAATATGGCACTTGCTGGCAGACAGTTGCTGTCTTCTGGATTTAGCAACATATTAAGTAATCATTTCAGAAACATTTTTCACTTACTACTAACAAAAGATGTCTAGACAATGATTTGTAGTTGTCTATGGAAATAGAGGATAGGTAAAGCAGGAATAATTTAAATTTATGGACAATTGAAAAAAATATGACCTATAGTTTCCATTTTTTTCTTAATAAGCATTTGCTAGTACAGAGCAAAACAAGCCATTAGAAGTTTTACCCCTTGTTTTAGGATCCTAGTGACTTTTTCTGATGATGTCACCAATAGCTAAGAAAATATGGGCAATAATGGAGAGAAAATAGCTATGTGCCCTGGCAGTCAGCACCTGGGAATATTGATCACTGAATACCCCCCTGTTAACATCCCCCTCTCCCTGCCCTCCTCTTCCTCACCCTCAGCGCTCAGTCCATTGTTTTCAGTCTGTAGGAGAATCAGAAACACTTGTTTGACCTGCAGATTCCTGGGGCCTCACTTCTAGAGCTTCTCCCTAGACAGCATATCTCAGGGTGAGTCTAGAGTAGGTCTAGGACTTTACATTAAGATCAGTACCCTCTTTCCCCAATCAACACTGTGATTTTGATATAGACAGTCCTCAAGACACATTTTGAAAAACACTGCCCTGGGTCATCTAGAGTATTAGTGTGGCTCCTGATCCAGTGGCACCACCATCACCTGGGAATTTATCAGAAATGCACAATCTCAGAACCCTTCTAGTCTACTCAGTAAGAATCTGAATTTTAATTTTAACAAGACTCCCTGGTGATTCATAGGCACATTCAAGTTTGAAAAGCACTGGTCTAAAGGAGGCATCTTCTTACCTCTTTGCACGTGTAAACCTATTTGTTTCCCCACAGCCTTTCTCTCCTAAATTACCTGGGATTCTTGAGTTCTCAAGGTAGGTCCACAGATGAGTCAGAAACTCTGGAGAGTAGGCCCAGCAGTGTGTATTCTAACAAGCTCTTTAGTCCAGGTAATTCTGATACATACTAGAATTTGAGATCCACCAGCATAGTTAAAGTTACTGGCCTGAATTTAAAAATGAAGCTCAATGGAATATTCAGCATCTTCTGTTGTATATAACAACATGTCAAATGATATAAAGCAAATCACACAGACTCTTGCCTCATACTGTCAATCCTCCAGAATTAGTCAATCCCATAATATCTCCTGACTCCTACTTAGCAGTGAAGAGGATGCTATGACAAATACAAGTGTCAGAGGTGATCTTCTCTTATAGTAATGAATGAAATGCCAGGATCTAAGAAGAACATAGGTAGCAGTGCTGTATAATGGTATCAGAGGATAAGTGACTCAGACAGTTGAGTTTCAAATGAAAAATAACTTTCTGATCCAAAAACCTTAGAGGTTACAGATTAGCATTCTCTACTTTCTAGCAACTGACCCAACTGGAACAGCCTGATTGAAAATATCAAGGTTGAATGATGCTCAAAAGAGAACCTCTGAACATGAACTGGGGTGCAGTGTAGTGGAAAGGTCAGGGAATTTATGACTGGGACACTGAGCAAGTCAATTTAAGTTGAATGCATCCACCTTTGTTTCACTCTTGTTTGGCCTTTGCAAAAGAATGTTAAACTTAATACTTAACCTAATACCAACTAGCTCTAACTCAGAAGTTTTTGTTTCCCTCTTGCCCCTCTCTCCATGTCTTCTGTCTCAAGCTCTATCTCCCAGTCTCTGGTGTCTTCCTTTATCTCTTCATCACACTCTATGTCCTCTGCCTCTGAGTCTCCCTAACTTCCCATTCCAATCTCTTTAATGAAAAGATTCAGCACGCCTCCCAAGGGATGGGGGAGGAGGAGTGGATTGCAATATGGACAAAAGCAGAGAGGCTGCCAATAAGGTTTTTGTTGGTAATGTTGATTACTTTTTCTGCTGTTGGAGACGTGCATGTTATCCTGCTATCTCTGCTACCTTTTTTTTCTTTTAATTTGTGAGTGTTTGCCATAGATCATTATCATGATAGTTCTTGATGGGGCTGGAGTACTAGTTTATCAAAATGTCAGAATAAAGACCAAAAGTCAAGCAAATTTGCTGCCATAAGAAGAGGCTGTAAATTTGCTGTCAGTTAAGAAATCCTTTCGAATTCAAAGTACAAGCCTAGCTGAAAGCATTTTTTAATAATTGTGACTGAATAAGTGTGAGGTTAGCCCAGTGTGTGTGCACTTTGATCTTGTGCCTTGTTAAATTTCTCAGTTTTAATAATTGGGGCCATTATTTATGCTCTGATTTCAGGAGCTATGCTATCATGGAATGCCTAAAATATAAAATCAGTTTCATTTTCTTAATTTCAATTGTTGAAACGCACACTATCCCCCTTTTATTCTTTTTGAATGTTAATAATGATGTACCCTGGAATAACTTCTTCAAGTCTTAATTATAGTTTGGTTGAAATACTGAACCATTTTAACATTGAAAATATTTGGCAAATAAGCCTGATAAGAGAAATTTTGTAAAAGTTCTCATCGTGTCTTGGATTTAAGCGCAAAGAGAAGGAGCATGTGGAGAAAGACCTTTATCTCCTTGGAATTTTATGTCTTTCTGCAATACACAAAACAATGGAGTCACAGCAGACCAAAAAAAGGAAGGAAGAAAGATTTCCTCAAATCTAATTATCAAAAAGCAATTCATCTTGCTTGAGTATTTCAATCAACACATCCCTGAAGCCACTTTCTCAATTCGCCTTCCTGTCTGATGTATGGATTTGTGTCTTTGTGTTATCATTGGAGAAACCTCTTAGCATACTGTGGAAAAAAATGCTGTTCTGCTAATTTTATGTTTTATTTCTTAATGACCTACTTCTCTGCAGCAGTTTTAGTGGAATGGCTTAAGCTCAGTCTGACTTTTTGAGAGTCCTTTACTCTGTGGCAGTGACTCAGCTGGGGTAGAGCCAAGATGTTTACATGACTGTGATGGGGGGAGGGGTGGTTACATTGCCTCAGCTTTTGCCACTTTTGGAGAGAGCTTTCAAATTGTAGGTACTCAGAATAAGTGGCATCATTAGTGGGTGTAGAATGCCCTAAGGATATGGGAGTGATTCAGAATTCTGGGATTCAGTGAAGAGAGTAAGATAGGGGCTCAGTTGTCTGAGGGAACTGGATTCAGTAGTAGAGCTAAACTGTGACCTTGGGTAAATCACTTGGCCTTAATTCTTACCTTTCAATGAGGTGAATACATGCATTTTCCCTTTATTGGAATACTGCAGTTATTAGGGCAGTACTGGCCAAGCACAAAGAAATCTTTTCACTCTAAGACAATTATTTTAGGTAATGTTTTGCTAAGGACTGCTTAACACAGGGAGCTTCAACCTAAGATTCTGTGCAAATTGAAAATGCCATAAAGGACATCAGCTCCTAACTGAAGGGGTCATTGACAGAATAATATTTCATTTCCCTACAAAGGGAGATGGGCTGGGCTTTTTGTAAATTTGATCTTTGAAACTAAAGTTGAAATTGTATGCATAATTTAATCAGTCAGTATTTTGTAGCCTAGATCAAATGATCTTGCTTACATTAATATTTCCATCAACTGTGAATACTCTCAGTGAATCAGTGCAAAATGTAAATACTCAATTGAGTTTTTCCTATGTAATCACTATGTTATGCATTGCTAGGTTCCCAGAACTTCGACCTTCAAAAGTTGGTATTTTAGATAGTACTCTCCAATAGAACTTTCCATGGTGATGGAAATGCCCTATGTTGGTGCTAGCCAATACAGTTGACATGCCACGTATAGCAATTGAGCACTTGAGATGTGGCTAGTGTAACTGAGGAACCAAGACTTTAAATTTTATTTAATTTTAAGTAATTTAAATGTAAATAACCACATAAAGCTAATGATTACCTTATTGGATAGCCATTTTAATCAAAGACAAAATAATTCTCATAAAACCATTAGTGACCACCCATAAGGAGATATGTAAAGAAATGTCATTTTGGACAAAGGAGATCTTGAGCTGAACTTGGTAGGCTAGGGTAAGGCAGAAAGTGGGAGAGAAGAGCAGATATCCTGGACTGAGGGAGAAATAAACCAATAACATGAAGACAAGAAGAGCCTACTGCTTTATCTGAACACTTAGGAGATTACCTTGATGGCTGCTGAAGATTCCTGCTAGAGCTGAAGGGAAAAAAGACTGGTGGTGAGGGAAGAAGGGCAGGCTGAAGGGAGAGCACCTATCATGTACCAGGCACTTCACAGGTATAATATGACTTAATCTTCACAACCAACTGATGTATGGTTACTACTGTTACCCTTCTTTTATGTCCAAGAAACAGATTCAGTGAAGTTATGTAATTTCTCCCAAGGTTGTAACCTAGAAAATAATGAGCCAAGCTTTAGAACTCAGGTAACTTTCCTCCAGATACCATGCACCTTAACCAACTCCACTGCAGTGTTTGAGAATGCAGATTCTGGTATCATTGTTCTTCTGTCTCTCTTAGCTTATAACTATAGGCATCTATAAATTGAGGAGAAGAAAAGTACAACATTTAAGATCATTATGCTAGGGTTGTGTAAGATATTGCATGTTGAGCACCTAGCAGTGCCTGGCACATAATAAGGGCTCACTAGATCTTTGCCTAATCTTATTATATCAGAAACAGACTCAAAAGGCAGCAAAGTAGTTAGGAGTTGCTTGAGTAGGCATCAGGCAATAATAATTGCAGCTTCTTGAACTGAATAGTGACATGTTGAAACTATTCTGTTACAAAGGACAAAGGACAGGGGTGCCTGGCTAGCCCAGTCTAAAGAGCATGCAACTCTTGATCTCGGAGTCATAAGTTCCAGCCCCATGTTAAGTGTAGAGATTACTTAAATAAATGAATATTTTTTAAAATAAAAAAAGGAGGGACAAAGGACAGAAGGGGAAAAAGGAAGGATGATTGGAATTAAGGAGGCCTCCACAAGGCAAATGTTCAACAGATGACAAAGTGTGACTTTATTTTTCCCCTAGACATAAAATTAATAAATATTCATTGGGGATAATTTTTAAATTTCAAAAGAGGACAAGGAAGAAAATTAAAATCTTCCACAATACCATATCTAAGAGATAATCACCATCAGTATTTTGATACATATCCATCCAGGTTTTTATGTTTTGTGTTTGTATGTGTTAATTCACATTTTAAATTTATTGTATTTATCCACAGTAAAAGTCACACTTTTGGTATACTGTTCTATGAATTTTGGCTAACCCACATTGTCATGTAATAAGCAGTACAATTACAATACAGAACAGTTCCATCACCCTAAAGATTTCCTTTTGCTGCCCTTACCCCTCTTAGCACCAACTGTAGCCCCTAATGACCACTGATCTGTTTTCTGATCCTATAATTTTGTCTTTTCTCGAATGTCATATAGTGGAATTATACAGGATTTAGCCATTTGAGTCTGACTTCCTTCATAAGCATAAGGCATTTCAGATTTATTCATGCATGTATGAGTAGTTTGTTTCTTTTTATTGCTGAGTAATATTTCACTGTATAGATGTGCCACAGTATATTTCCATTCACCAGAAGGACATTTGAGTTGTCTCCAGCTTTTAGCAATTTGAAGAAAACCACTGGAAAATAAGTTTTCATTTCTCTTAGGTAAAACCTAGAAATGGATTTGCTGGATCATATGTTAAGTAAATGTTTATAAGAAAATGCCAAACTCTTTTTCAAAGTGGCTGTATCACATTTGCATGTCCACTAGCAAGTCTAAGGGTTCTAGTTGCTCCACATCCTGACAAGCACTCTGATCAGTATGATTAGGTTTTTCTAAGCCACTCTAATAGATATATGGTAGTATCTAATGGTGGTTTAATTTTAATTTCCTTATACAAATGTTGAGTATCTTTAGATGTGTTTTTTTTTTTACCTTCTAATAGAGAAAATGTTATTTCTCCTTTTCCAAATATATGCCTTTTATTTCTTTTTCTTGACTTATTGCATTGGCTAGGACCTTAAATATGATGTTGAAGGAATGGTGAAAGCAGACATCCTTACCTTGTTGCTACTTAGGGAGAAAGTATTCATTCTTTCACCATTGGATATGTTAGTGGTAGGTTTTTTGTAGATGTCCTTAATTAGCTGCAGGAATTTTCCTTCATTTTCTAACTTGCTACAAGTATCATGAATAGGTATAGATTTTTTCCAAGTGCTTTTGTGTAAATGTTGAGAAGATTATATGATTTTTCTTCTTTAGTCTGTTGATATGGTGAATTACATTGATTTTTTAATAATTTTATTTGTTTATTCATGAGAGTCACAGAGAAAGGCAGAGATGTAGGCAGAGGGAGGAGCAGGCTCCGTGCAGAGAGCCTGATGTGGGACTCGATACCAGGACTGGGATCACACCCTGAGCCAAAGGCAGACGGTCAACCACTAAGCAACCCAGGCATCCCTACCTTGATTGATTTTCTAATGTTGAACCAGCCTTGTATTCATTCCCAGGATATATCCCACTTTGCCATAGTATACTGTCTTTTACATATTTGTTGTATTTACTTGTGTGTGTATGTATATTTTAATTTACTTGTGTGTGTATGTATATTTTTAAAAACAAAACCAGAATGGTACCATATATGCTTGTTTGTAGTCTCTTTCTGAAAACTCCTATTTTCTTTAAATGTAGAAGAAAAACATGTTTGCAGAGTTCCTTCTGATTACTTCAATAGGTTAATTTTTTCCCTATTTTCTCTTAGTAGAGGAATAGATAGTTTTTATGTGTATTTTGTTTCAGTGTCATTAAATTCAAAGCCTGGAATAAGAAATTTCCAACTCACACAAATCAACTCTCAGCTGATAAACTTTGAACATTTCTTAGCTAATCCATTTACATCTTGAAAAAATATGAAGAGAAAACTGCTCTAAGTTCTGAAGGCCATTACAAATGCTAAGAGCAAAGGGATGAATGTAAACCTTGAAATGCAGCCACTCATCAGGGATCTAGGGAGTCCAAAATATTTATCCTGTGATAGTTGCCTTAAAAAACCTGAATATACGACAGCTCTGGTATTTGTGAAGTAAGTTATTTTTCTTCCATTAAACTACACTTGTGTAAATAGATATCGATGTAGGTATACATATGCATATACACAGGCTTGAAGAGAGCATCAACAACTTTTTGATAAATTTTATTTGGAAGTGTTTTTTTTTTTTTTTTTTTTTTTTTTTTTTTTTTTTGCTTGAGGTCTTCCCTGGACAAGTAAGTAAGTTTTTAGATTTTTAAAAAAATATATAAATGTGAATGTTTTCTACTCCAGAAAAAAATGCTTTCAAGACTAATATGCTCTAGGAACCCACTTTAGGCTGATTTTTAGAATTCCAAAAATCTGAGTTTTTTCCAAGTGTTATTTTAGAAAATACATTCTAGTTATTCTTCACATCCTTGTAAAGAAAATGGCATTGCTTTATTTTATATGTGAGACCAAGTTCAACATAATGGTAAATCTTGCCAAAGGCCTCAAGGACACTAAGCATGAAATTTGGGAGGAGTTATTTTTGGGTTTTGTTGTGTTTTAGTGTCTCTCATTCCCAGTCTGGGTTAAGATGGGTCTGGATCTCTCAAAGTGTTTGCATGAGAGGATGAACTTCAATGTTTGCATCGTTTCCCCTGTTTTACACTCTCCTCGCATAGACCACAGCTGAGACTTTTAGAGAAAAGGCGCTTTGGGCAAGTGCAAAGTGGTATTGTCATGTTGCTACTGGAGCTGTCTGTGAGAGCCAAGAAAATAGGACAGAATAAAAAGGAAGTAAAATAAGTCATAGTGAAACCTTCTCCCTCAGAGGAAGGAAAGCAAACATTGAAATATTGCTTTTTCCTGGCTGCTTATTAAAGGGGAAATTTGCCTACTGTGCTGGAAGAGTCTTTTATTCATCGTTCTGTTGATGCAGAGCATCCAAGTTGAGGTTTGTTTTTGTATGCATAACCCATTCTGTTTCTTAAGGTGAACTCTACTGACAGTAAGTATTGAACAGATCCAGCATTTTTCTGATTGCAGGAGATGTTGATTTGTTTTAATCATGCAATAATTTATACTAAACCAATTCCTCCGAAGAAGTCTAATTTGAACATGTTTTGCTGCAAAGTCTATCCAAATTTCTGAAATATATGAAGTCATTGTTTATATGAGAGTGGAAGTCTTATTTTTAATATGAATCAGTTTGTTTGAAATAAGATGCTATTTGGATATTTTGTGGAACTGACATAATTTTGTTACTTTCAGAAATGTTTAGGTACAGCATATTGTAAATTAATTACCTGATATGAAAACCTTGAATTTATAGGTATAGAATTGTAGTGTCACATTATGCAATTAAATACCCTGCATTCTATTTTCACAAGTATAAGGTCATTGGTCTAAATTGCAATTATATAATTTCTGTTATGATTGTTAGTGATTGGTATAATTTGACTAATTATTGCCTAAACAATGGAAGTTGGCTGGGACTCAAATTGCAACAAATGCTTTTTTATATGAGAAGAGCAAAGAAACTGAATGCTTTTCTTCTTTTGTCATTCATGACGATGGGCTGCAATTAATCATAAATATTGCACTGGGGGGGTGTAGAAAGCTTTCTTTATTTGCCGGGATCATCTTTCTTGAACAGGATAGAAGGAAACCCTCCAGAGAAAAATAAATGATCATGTTTAGAGAAACATCACATTGACTGACTAATTGGAAGGATAGTGGAAAAATCCCACAGGAAATAGTCTGGAGCCTGTGACTTTTATAGTCAATACTCTTTTTAGACAGAGCAAACATTCCTTTTAATGGCATAAAAATCCATTTAAATTGAAAGTACCATCTGCCCAACCTTCTTATCTGACCACAGGGTCATGAATAACCATTGTTAGATAAGGAAATAATAAAAATGTTTTGTAAAACACAGGATAAACTTGTGTCTAAACAATTACCTTGCAATTACAAATTTGGACACACTTCCTTTTGAAAAGGCACTTGTACTTTAGGCAACTAAATACTACATAATTTATTAAAACTTTCTTAGCCTTTCCAACTTTTTCCAGTAATTTCTTCGTCTGTTTTGACACAAGCTTTGAATAAATTGGTGATAAGAGAACTTGGTTATTGTCATTCCAAAGGCATGGAAATCTGTGTGATTGCAGATAACATAGAACCCCACAATTTAAAATAGAAAGGTTAGGGAAGAAAATAGTGTGCACTATTCAGCTGCACACCCTGTTAGAGATTGCACAGGTTCTTAGTATTCCCAGCATCACTACTGGGGCTCAGGAACCCTCTGGCCCCTAGAGGTGAGCAGGATAGTGTAAGGATCCACTGATGAGATGCTTCTGGGACATCCTAGGCTTAGAGCTGTCAACAAGTTAGAGCTGTCTGCAAGTTCTATTGCAGAACTCCTCTAGGCAGTGAGGTTTTCCCAATCAAAGTGACAGGAGTGAGAATTCAATCTCTCTTATGGCCACTTCCCACAAATTCTAGTAGAGTCATACTGTCTTCCCCAATGCCTTGCAAGGAGACTTGTCATTTGGAGTGTGTTCAAAGAGGCCATAATTGCATGTCCCTAGATGTATCCCCAATGGCAGAGAAATTCTTATTGAAAGGCTAAGAGGGCAAGTCTTCCATGCTAGTATCACATTCCCAAATTAATAGTACAATTTCTGAAATATTGAATGAAATAGATTCCCTTTAGTACCATAAAATGTAGCATAAATAAAAATGAAAATTCCTCATTTAAACCTCATTTGAACTTTTACACTGCTTACCTTAGAGATTGTCTCATTACCTTAGCAACTAAGGACAGGTAGGCAGAAACAAGCTAACCGTTGTAGAGCTGGACTTTGTAGAAACAAAAGAGGCCTTTTGGGAAGTGGTATATAATACTGTTTAATTTTTTTGTGTATTTTTTTAATTGGAGTTCGATTTTATCATATTGTTTAAATATATCAGATCTGGAACCCTACTGCATAGGTTAAATTCTTATCCTGCAATGAATCCTTAAGAAACTTGCTTAACTTCTTTGGACCTCAGTTTCCTCATTTGTAAAATGGCATATATAATCATACCCATCTCAGAGGATTATTATGAAGACTAACCAAGATCATTCATGTCAAATTCTTGATAAATTTTAGCTACCACTGGGTATTTATCTACTTTAGTATTCATTTTTCTGGCTTTTCAGACACCAGGATTATTCAGCATTATTATTAGTTGAAACTGTTATTGAGAATTATCTAGCTTACCCAAATTCTGAATGCCTAAACGATTCTAGAAAAAGCCATTTACTCTTTAGACACAAAATAGACACATTTCCAATAAAGACCTATCTATTTTTCTCTCAACATTGACAGAATATTCTCACACCATAATTATACCCAAAGTTATTTAAGTGGACCCAAAGCCTCTAAGAAATTAGGTAAATGCAAACTTTGCAGGCCATCTAGCACTCTGATGATTTCTGGAGGTCATGATTATAGACGTCCCTGGCATACTAGGAACATACATACTCATCTGTCTTGGTAGAGAGAGCTTTGTAGTGCCACAGTCTCCTTTCAGGCTCACAGACTATTTTCTTCATTTTAGAAGATGTAGTAAAATGTGAAGGGAGAAGATATTTGAGTACATAGCACTAGTATATAGCCTAGTACTCACCTGGCCTTTGTTGGGTTGTCAGTGGTTTGGTTCTGGGGCTCATATTTTGAGTTATGTGTGGATTAGAGATTATTGCCTGGCATTTTTTAAAGCCAGGACGGAAAAAGTTACTTTGGTTTTTTTTAGGTCATAACATTTATGAATGTTATTGAAGATTAGTATGGAATATAAAAAAAATTGTTTTCCTTAGAATTCTTGACCTAAAAAAGTAACCTTTTCATTTTAACTTCTGAGCTTACCTTGCAATACAAGTAAATAGACTGTAGCAATATTATTCTCCTTAGCTGCAGCAGAAAACATTTTATCTTTCTTGGATGCTGTAAAATCATAAACTGGAGAAGTCAAAGTCAATTTATGAACACTCCAAGATCTTGCTAAGGAAATAGCTAGAAAATACATAGAAAAGGAATATTTATCCTTATGCTACATGCGAAATAATCTCAAAACACTTCCCTAAGTGACTCTACTGTACTATATAGGCTATGTGAGATTATGAATGCATTGAGTTTGCTTAATATGATACTTTGGGGAATGTGGTATAATTGAAAGCTTTGGAGATAAAACCAGCATCAGTTGAGTTGAAAAGTTCTTTTTTAAATAAGAGCTGTTAAATTATACTGCAAAATGCTGGAGAAAATATTATACACTTTCTAAAGTGAAATTAATGTCTCCCTCAGCATTGCTATAAGTAGTGCATCTCAACTTAGTTCATAATTGAGCAAATTGTTTCTTTTGTTTCTGGTGATTCAGAATTCCTGTATAGTAATATACCTTTTTCTTGGCTCTCTGTAACCAAGTTCTGTCACTAGATGAGGCTATCTGAGCTAGCAAATTAATGCCTGTCAGGAAGGTGTTAATAAGTCATGGAGCAAGGAGATAAACATCTACACAATTTCCTGAACGTGCAGCAAATTTGTGTCATAATTTTCCTTGGTGAATTAGAACCATAGCCATTTCACTGGTTTTCTCTTTCTCCTTTGTAACTTGTGTATCATTTATGTGACTCATTTCACTTATTAATCTTGTCTCCATGGACACTAACTATCCAATAAGCCACACTTTGGGCATTTTAGAGAGAGAGTGCACATGAGTGGCAAGGAAGGGACAGAAGGAGAAGGAAGAGAGAATCTTAAGCAGGCTCCAGGTCGGTCCAGTGTGGAGCCCCAGTGCAGGGCGCAATCTCAGGATCCTGAGATCATGACCCGAATCGAAATCAAGAGCTGGCCACTTAACTGACTGAGTCAACCAGGTACCCCCACATTTTGGGCCTTTTAAAAAGACATAAATCAGCAATTCTCAACTTGTATTTTGAATATCCAAGGGGATATTGATATAAATCAAGGAGTATCTTTAGTTCTTTAAAAGTAAGCTCAAAATAACTCTGGACTTCTAGACACTACTGAAAATTAGAAAGAATAATGATTGTGTAACAACTTTCTTTGCTTTCTAAGATTGGAAATACTGTATACTTGAAGAATTCTTAGTATAGATGCAACTATCTGAAGAAATTGGTTGCTAAGCAAATAACTGAATTGTCTCAAAAATATAATTTATGTTATACTTGCTTTCATTTTTGGATTCTATTCCCTTCCCCCAAACCCATGATATTTGGAGACACATTTTGTATTGGTATTCTAACATTTATAAAGAAAGTAAACTCTGCTTCTTTCATTTCACCATTGAAATGTTTAGGCTCTATAGATCATTATCATTTTAAAAATCGGCTTCCTTCAGCCAAATGAAATCATAGATGTGTGATTTTAGAAACTCTTTGTTTTACTAATGAGGAAGCAAAGTCCCATGACATTTAAAAGAATTGTTTGAGTTCACCCAACTAGTTAGCAACAGAGTTCTACAAAGGCGTCTCCCACCAGTATTGTATCCCCTCCCCACCAACTACACCAGATTACTACTACTATGGCATGGCTCCATCTATTTTAGAATAAAACAAGTGACAAGGCAAGGGAATAAACTGTGACTTGGCAATTTGGGATAAGGTCTATGACATTGTTTCTTAAAGTATGATATAAGGAACACTTACATTAATTACCTAGTTGCCTGTTAAAAATATAGATTCCTAGACTCTACCTAGGCCTATTGAATCTCAGTCTTCTGGGGATGGGACCAGGGAATATTCAGTTTAAATAAGCTCTCTGGTAATTTTTCTCTACACTACAATTTGCATTCCATAGACAAATGATAGCCTACATGTTTCACTAGAATCTTATTTAATATGTTTCAAATTGTCATAATAACATAATATATTCCCATGTGAGAAAAGTGTAATGTTTGCAGTGGATTCTAAGGTGTAGTGTGGAGGAGTCATGTGGTGAAAGGAAAGGGCGTTGAGTTTAGCTTCCAATCCAGGCTCTACCACCTGTTGTGTGGGTCTGGGCCAGTTACTTAACTCTCTGAGCCTCCAATTTTTCTTCTTTAAATAAGAATAATGCAGCCCTTACAGGATTGCTGAGAGATAATGGATATAAAATCCCTGGCAGGTTCCAGGTCTAGTGTAGTAGAGGCATGCACCTATTAATTGCTGTCATTACCTAAGCTAATATAACTGTGATTTTCCATGCCTCTTCCCTTACCTTGCAAAGTGAAAATACACTGAATTCTACATTGTTTCGGACCTAGCTACCATTTGTGGATTATTTCTATCCTTTGCTCCTCCTCTTCTCCTCTGTGGCTTCCTGCCTACCTTTTGGCTATTTCACTGTTCATTAGTCACCTCCACCAGGAAGAAAGGGGAAATAAGAAATTTGACTTAAAGCATCCATTTTCCTCATATGTTATTACTTTTAGTTAAACGTTTGGTTTGAGGGAAAGAGGCTGAATCACTGGCCAAAATAACATTTTTTGGTTTTCTGAGAGTTAAATTTACCTATTTCTTAGATCATTTCTGTTCCTGCTCTTGTAATAGATAACTTTACATGTCCTCATTTGAAAACAGTGATTTTAATCAACATGGCATGATAAAAGGATATTTCTACATGAATCACTTTGATTTGATTTTTTTAGGGAAATGGAGATTTGGTTTAACAAAACTCATTAAGATCCTGCAGAGAAGGAGCCAGAGTATGAAGTAGGTCATATTCAATCTTCCTGGTCATGCCCTTCAGGCATCTCTGACATGAGTTTCTAGCTTGACAGAAGTGGACTATATGTCAATGGATTCCTAGTTTGCAGAGCTCCTTGGTACAGGCTCAGACCTAATGGTAAGGTGCCTGGCAGGGCCTATGGTCAGGAGTCTTGATTTTCATGTAAACTGTCCTCAGTTTTTTTACTTGTTTAGATTTTTCCTCATGAAAGGCTCTGTATCCCAGTTGCCTGGTGTTAGGCACCCACTGGTTGGAAAGGAGAGCCACAACCTCAGCTATAGGAACTGAGATTCCAGAGGTGGAGACAACCCAGAGCATCACACAAAAGTGAGTGTAGCAATAGAGAAATTTTTCTTTTCTTTTTTTTTAAAGGATTATTTATTTATTCATGCGAGGCACAGAGAGAGAGAGACAAAGACAGACAGAGGGAGAAGCAGGCTCCCCACAGGGAGCCTGATGCAGGACTCGATCCCAGGATCCTGGGATCACGCCCTGAGCCAAAGGCAGATGCTCAGCCACTGAGTCACCCAGGTGCCTCAGGAAAATTTTTCTTAACCATTCTGGTATGTGGTCAGACTCTGGCGGGAGATGAGGGGCGGGCAGCATATAGGGCTGGGGTGGGGAGTGTCAGCTGTTAGGAGGCCTGTTCTTCTCGTCTTCCCTTTCTTTACCTATTGCCTGACAGGATGACTGATAGTGAACCCTGACTGACTGATAATCTTGCTGAGATGTCTGGCCTGATGGAGCCGCTGCAATGGCATCTTCTGGAAGGCAGGTATTTTTGTCTGCTTTATTCATTGCTTTAATCCTACACCTGAAACCAGGTCTGGCATAGAGTAGACACTCAATATATATTTGTTGAATAAATTGATGAATTAATTATGAGAGTTAATAAATGTTTGTTGAAGAAAAGAAAGAAAGAACAAAAGGGGAAAATGAAAGAGGGAAATGGGGAGAGGATGATGGCTTGGTTGAATCAATCTGATTATCTGAAGAGTGCCTTTTTCAGATAAAAGAAGATACTTCTTTGGTCAAAGGCATATGAGATTCCTACTAGTGGTAGAGCCTCCAAATAGTTTTAGGGTCTACCCCTGATAGTACTAATGCTGGTGACTGGTTGGATTGGAAAAATAACAAAAATGATGGATAAGAACAGCAGCAGCAACTAACGTTTATACAGCACCTGTACCATGTGGATTATCTTTTTATAATCTGTTTGTAAAACTTGATGAATGATAATACAAGTATAATGGCACTTTGCCACAGCAGTGTGAATGTTTCACATTTTGATATTATATGGTAGTAAGGCCATTTAGTCACTGGAATGTGATGTTACAAACAGGACCTAAGGGCAGCAGGCAAAGTCTGTTTTTTCTAAAAAGATACCATGTGTGTACATGTATACCTAAATGCTTAAAGACTACTCAAAATCATTTTAGTAATAACTTCAATTCTGGAAGTTGGGTTGCTAGGTCAAGCTAAGTGTCATTTTTACCTAAATACCATATCCTTTTATTCAGATCATAGTTTTCTGGGAAGTTTCCAAAACCACAAATGCAAATGACACATGCATCTCCAGAAAATTCTCTTTCAGGAGAATGGCAGTATGCCAACAAAGGTGAAGCATAGAGCATACTTGTAAAATGAGCCTCAACTAGGCCTGTATTTTATAAATCTGTTATGTGACCCTTATTTTGTTCTCTCTGCTGCTGTAACACTTTGGCTCTTGGAGACACTTTATTTAAATTCAGTGAAGGCAAACTGAATGAATGGAACCATTAAATAAATTGTAATGTCCTTGAGTGTGTCCTCTGTGAAGGGCCATGTCTTTGAGGAAGATAAACCTGATTGGTGTGAATTCCAACTCTGCCAGTGATCACCTGTATGACCTTTGATAACTTTCTTAGCAATTAGAATTCTCCACAAAATAAAGATAGAAATAACTTCTGAGGGTTATTTAAGGATCAAATGGTTAATATACATAAAAATGCATATCTTAATAACATGGCACATATCAGGTACATATATAATTACTTCTCTTACTACCTGGTCTCATTAACCCCTTCAGCATCCTGCACAGTACAGACTACTTAAATACCTGCACAGTCCAGAACTAGAGGAAATTAAGGGGAAAAAAATCAATTGTTCTTTCTGCGTCTTTCTCCTTTACTTTCACACAGAACACTTCACTCCCGATACTTCTTGTCACCAAGTGTTAGAGGTTTCTTTTCACCTACAACAAGCAATTCTCTATGACATCAGCTGGGTATCCTACAATTTAATTCAATTCTGACACAATCTACTTGGAGACAGTATCTAGATCCCACAGGTTAAGGACTCATTCCCACAAGACATCTCCCATCCCACTTCAGATGCCACTTGCAAATAGTAGGTCCCTAGGTTACCCAAAACCTCTGCCTGACTTGGTTTCAGGTTGGAGGTTCCCATTACCCCCTCCTCCAGTTGGATTAATTTGCTAGAGCAGCTCACAGAACTCAGGGAAACTCTTATATTTACTACTCTGATAAAGAATATGGATGAATGGGGCACTTGGCTAACTCAGTTGATTAGGTGCCCAACTCTTGGTTTTGGCTTTGGTCATGATCTTGGGATTGTGAGATTGAGCCCCATGTCAGGCTCTGCACTCTCTTCCTATCTGCTTCTCCCCTAGATCTCTCTCTCTCTCTCTCTCTCTCTCAAATAAAATCAATAAATAAAATTCTAAAAAAAAAAAAAAAAAGGATACAGTTGAACAGCCAGATGAAGAGATACTTAGGATGAAATCTGGGAAGATTCCAGGTACAGTTGCTTCTGTCACTGTGGACATGGGGTGCATCTCCCTCTTGTTGTGGATAAGTGCACCATCCTGGAAGCTATCTAAATCCTATACTATTGGGATTGTTTGGAGGCTTCCTGATATAGGCATGATCAAATATAATTCCATTTCCCGCCTCTCTCCCCTCTCTAGAGAAGTGGGAGTGGGAAGGGCTGAAACTTCCAAGCTGGCTTAGTCTTTCTGGTGATCAGCCCCCAACCAAGAGCCATCTAGGAGCCCACTCAGAGTCACCTCATTAGAACAAAAAATGTTCCAGTGCTCTTGTTACTTAGGGATTTACAAAGGTTTTAGGAGCCCTGTGTCAGGGCCTGGAGACATAGAGCAAATATATATATTTCTTATTATAAATCACATTAGCATGTAAGAGCCTCAGGGCAGCCCATTCTTTCTCCCATACACTGTTGCAGTTACAGGTAGACATTGTACTCCAGCCCACTCTCTACATTGACACAAGCATTATCTTAAATGCACACACACACACACACACACACAATTTTTCATTCAACTCCCTTCTTAGCTTTCTGCTACCTACAGAATAAAACCTAAGTTCCTTGTTGAAGCATGTGAACCTTCCTTTCTAGCTCTAGGTCTGTTGATTCACTTCTTGCTGATCCTGATCTGTTTCTTCAACCTTGTCCTGCCCTTTTACACCTCTGTGACTTGGCATATGTTGTTTTTGCCCCCAGCCTAGAATGCCCTTCTAGAATACGTTCTTCTCCACCCAGGGAATATCCACTATTCCTGCTTTCAAGGGAAAGTTCACATGATACCTCCTCTGTAAATCATCTCTGGACTGCCTGGAGCCAAGTCAGTCACTTCTCTTTATGCCTTTCTGGCTCCCATAGATCTTTGTTTATATCTCTATTATAGCAATGTCATGTAGTAATTAAAATTCAAACACACCTAGTAATGCCATTTTCTGGTTGTATGACCTTTGGCAAGTATTTAACCTCTATTAGCCTTGTTGTCTTCATTTGCAAAATGGAAACAATATTAGTGCCTAACTGACAGAGTTAATTCAAATATTAAATGAGATAATCCAAGCACAGAATGCAGTGTCTAGAACATGGTCTTTGTGTTTGTTAAACCGTAAGCCACTTCATTTTTATATCCCTGCTACCTAGAACAAAGCCTGAAACATAGTAGGCATTTAATATACATTTGTTAGAAGAAAAGAAGGAAGCAAACTATCATTCATCCATTAACAAAGAAAACAGAAAATGTTAAACTGTGTTTATGAGGAAGGCTCATTAACTATCTTTTCTTTCATGCTTTAGTTAATACTCTTGCATCTTCAGTTTCACTAGCTATAAAATGCATGCTCTCTCCCCTCCCAAAAAACTTTACTAGATGTAATATATAAAAATGACACAGCCTTAAGTCCTGTAGATATTTCTTAGCTCTAAAAACTGAGCCAATATTTGTCCCAGAAAAGAGAAGAAAAATTATCTCCTATTCTAAGAATACATATAAACTGTGAAATTAAAGAAACTTGGTAAAATGGAGGTCAGATAAGCCATGTAATAGCATTTCTAGAATCTTCATTTCTGTATATAGTGTCAACATTTTTTGTTTTCAGGAAATTCTACTTGCCCAATTATCAACTTTTCTATTGTCATCTACTTAAAATTCAAGATCCAATTACTAAAAATGAAGTGTTTCACTGTAATGATCTATTTCAACCCATTTCTTTCTGTTCATTTAAAAGTTGAGCAATAGCAGTAGGTAGCAAGAATTTTGAGTCCTAATGCAAGAGCAGGTATTGACAAATCAATTAATCCAGCCAAGTTTATAATTTACCATCTTCATAGCACTGCTGATTATTTCCCAAATGCTTTGAAATTTTTTAACATCATTTTTTTCTACAATGCAAGTTCCTCATTTGCAAAAAAGAAGGTACAAATACTTATGTGAAGGTATGAAGATTAAATGTGAAGGTTAAATGAAAAATGTATATAAAGCATCTTATACGGTGCTTTGCATGTAGTAGTAGACACCCATTAAGTGTTATGTTCTTTCTCATCAGGATTTTGTTTACAACACCATGTTTTCGTTCAGATTAATCTGTTTGCATATGGGTCTACTTCACTCTACTATAAACCCACCCAAGGCAGAAATTATGTCATACTTCTCTTTGGATTCTTAGCACCCAGCACACTGACACATTATAGGTGTTTAATACATAGTTATGGAAGTCAGGAAGGAAGGACAGGAGGAAGAAAAGAAAGAAGAAAGGGAAGAGAAAGAAACTAAATGCCCTGAGTATCATGGGATAAAAATCCTTGTATAGTTATTCAAGTTATTGTGTTTTAAAGAATTTTATGTTTTACTCTATTCTTTTTTTGAAAAGATTTTATTTATTTATTCATGAGAGACAGAGAGAGAGGCAGAGGCATAGGCAGACGGAGAAGCAGGCTCCATGCAGGGAGTCTGATGTGGGACTCTATGCCAAGACTCCAGGATCACACCCTGGGCTGAAGGCAGGCGCTAAACCACTGAGCCACCCAGGCATCCCTACTCCATTAATTCTAATAATTCTGAATTACCAGCATTTAAAAAAATATAGTTGAATACTCTTTCATACTTTTGAAATGAAAAAGACTGATATATGTCTCCTTTTGTTTTATGCCATTTCATATGAGCAAACATTACTGAATGAAAATTGCTTGTCAAAAATATAACGAATGTGAGATGGGGCTGTGATTTTGATGGTATGTGTCATTTATGCCAACAAATGAGGAGTGTCACCCTGTTTCAGGGCTCTTATGTGGCACTTAGAAAACCCTGCAGTCTGCAATCTACTTGTTCTGTGACCTAGTCAAGGTGATTTATCGCAGGTAAAAAGCATATGTTTCATGCCTTTTTTAGTGACATGCTTGACACATTACAAAATGATACAATCTGTATGGTATAAAGTCACAGTGCATACCAATCAGAGATGTTGTGCTTTGGAGTTATATAATTCACTGTTTGGAAATACTTTATCTGATAGCAAGAGACGAACAAGAAGCTGCTACCAAGATAGTTTTCAGTCTTCTCCAATAGACTTCTAGTACCCTTTCTCTGACGCGTACTGGGGCTCCTAACTTTCTTCACTTTAGGCTTTTTGTTGCATTGCTGTTCTTTTCTCTTGGTTAACATTTGGTGAATAGAATACCATTTTCTTTTTAATTTTTTAAAAAAGTTTTAATCATACAAATGTCAACAACATAAAAGTATAAGAAGTAACGAATTCTTCTTTGCCATCTCCTTACCTCCTTTCCACTCATTCTATCTACTCTCTTCCACAGGTGGGCATCATTCCCAACCTATCCTATATATTAACATTTACATTTACGTACACGTGCATTTTGGCACGTGAATGTGATCCAGCTATACACATATGTATTATTAAGCAATATCCTTTTTTCACTTAATTTGTCTTGGAGATCTTTTCATGTTAGTACACATAAATGATCTCATTCTTTCTAATGGTTGTGTAGTATTCCATATCATTGATTTATTCATTCTTCTCTTAATCAGAATAAGTTCGTTTTCCCTTTTTCATAATATAAATAATACATCAGTGAACATTCCTCTCCACAGGACAGAATCCTAGAAGTAGAATTGCCTTCTTAAAGAGCATACCTGTTTTTTGAGCACTTAGAGCAGTCTATTGACACATTTGGTAACTATTTGTTATTCTTCTCTCTTGTACATGAGGTTGGAATTCTACCCAAGTTTAACTGGTCCTTCAAATATCTTGAGATGTCAGCACAAAGAAGATTTATCTTCTTAAATAAGGGGGAAAAGGAAAGATTGTGTCACTGATGTTAATTTAATCAGAGCATTTTAATGACGTGATATTTGAGTTTTCACCATAATAAGATTCATTTCAAAGTTGAGTTCAGCTTAAGTTTTTTTTTAAATTTTTTAAATTTATTTATTTATGATAGTTACAGAGAGAGAAAGAGAGAGGCAGAGACACAGGCAGAGGGAGAAGCAGGCTCCATGCACCGGGAGCCCGATGTGGGATTCGATCCCGGGTCTCCAAGATCGCGCCCCGGGCCAAAGGCAGGCGCCAAACCGCTGCGCCACCCAGGGATCCCAGCTTAAGTTTTTAAAAAAATATTTTATTTATTTATTTGAGACAGAGAAAGAGAGAGTGTGCATGCATGTGGTCACACACAAAGGGGGAGGGGCAAAAGGAGGGAGAGAAACAGACTCCTCACTGAGCAGGGAGGCAGATGTGGGGCTCCATCCCAAGACCCTGGGATCATGACCTGATCCGAAGGCAGATACTTAACTAACTGAGCCACCCAGGGGTCCCTCAGCTTAAGTTTCATATTGATATTATCTTGTGCCACATCTAAGGAGATTTTAACTGTTTAAATGGGTATAGTCATTTAAAAAAATTATCCTTGTCGTAGATTTGAGGGGTGAGGCAGGCAAATATGGGATGAAATGGTTCTCAGCATATTAGACAATTACAATCCACTTCTGTTGAAGATCTGTGAAATGATTTCTGCTAACTTTAATGTACATTTTCTGTTTTGTTTTATTTCCATTTTTGTGATGACACAAACTTTTCCATTATTTCCTTTGAATTGAGGAAAGAGAATCACCTAAGAATTCTGAACTTTTAAGTGTTAAAAATGAGGAACGTAGGCTATAATTATATGGGTCATGTTTTGAGCTGACTTTAAAAAAGGTAATAGAGATTTCTAAGAATGGGGATATATCACAGCCTCTCAAGTGGGAGGCTATGAATAATGTTCAAAGAGAATTGAGGAGCTAGAGCCGTATTGGATGATGGTTTTTATGGGCTGTTTGGCCATGCCTCTTGGACTCCCTCCTGTATTCCCCCAGTTCCCTTCCTCACCTATCCTGACTGCTATAGTCACAAAAAAAGTTGACCTTTCTTATCACTTTACTGTTAAGTTTGTGTTGCAGCTTCAAAAATCAGAAAATTTTAAAGTGGAAAAGGAGTCTTTGGCCACTGATTCCTTTCCTTTTTCCTGAAGTAATAAAACTCTGATCTATAATCTAGTGTAAACACAGGTCATCTGTCTTTCCAAAAGATTCCTATTGAGTTTCTTTCACCTTTTTTTATAATTAAGAAAAGATGGTTGATAAGAATAGAATGATCAAATCAAACTCCTCTCTCTATGCACTCTGGACATGTGCCATCCCTTGGTCCTTTCTGATTCTATCCACCATGACAGTGCCTTCTCATCTTTCAAGCTCTGACTGAAAGCCTTCCTTGCTACATCCTCACTCCCAAAGGAGAACATTCTTCTATCACGTTTATCACTATAATTTGAGAGGGTTCTCCTGTTTGTCTCTCCTATTAAGCAGTAAGGATAGATTTGTCTTTTTCTTCATAGGTCTAGTATCAAACACAACATCCAGCAGCCAATAAATATTTAAATAAGTGAATGAATGAACAATTGACTGAATAAACCAAGTGGAAAAATAGTCCATCCTTAGATGTCAGAAATGTATTTCAATCCGGAGGATGAAAGATGAGTTAGAGGTCCTACTCTACTTTATGAGTCCATGCTAAAGCAATAATCATCTTACTTAGAATCTTTAAAGTCTTTGAGTAGGAGTGATAACTACTTACTTTGGAAAATGACTACTATGATTTGGTGTTTGTTAATGTGTCAAAGCCATCATGACAGCATTTGTCCATTCATCATTTGGTAATTTCCTGGATTCTTACTTAGCCGATGGAAGTGATCCCAGAGGTTTGTGGTAGAGACCTCTAATCATTTGGACTGGGCCAAAGTAATTTATAAAAATTTAATTTTCAGGGGCATTTGTACCAAGACATACTCCAAAATTTGTGTGTGATTATGTTTAGGTTTGATTGCCTTTCTTTTTTTAATTTGTAAGTTGAGGGCAAGAATGACAAGACCTGTATCAAAACAAAATATGTTGTGAAAACTGCTAAACAGTGGCATTTGGGAAACATGGTGTGTGCTTTTGTAGAAGTGATTAAACTGAAACAGGATTAGCAAAAATTTAGGATTCAAGATTAGCATAGAAATTAATTTCTGAACGAGCAGGTTGTCTTGTTTCATTTAATTGCTTCCTGTGTGATTATGCAAAGCTGAAATTAATTTCTGAACTATTTTTTTAGGCTTGAAACTATGGTAGTGTCTGTCAACTTTTTACTTGTGTCTGTGTCTAAATTCCTATTTTGTGTCCTCCCATCATGCAGGGGTCAATCAAAAGCCTATTTTTACCCTTGCGAGTTTCTTTTATTTTTTAAAAATATTTTATTTGTTTGAGAGAGAGAGAGAGATAGGAAGAGAGAGCATGAGCAGAGGGAGGGGCAGAAAGAGAGGGAGAAGCAGACTCCCCTCTGGGCATGAAGCCCTACAAGGGGCTTGATCTCAGAACCCTGAGATCACCACCCGAACCTGAGCTGAAGGCAGCCACTTAACTAACTGAGCTACTCAGGCACCCTACCCTCATGAGTTTCTGAGTAGTTGATTCTGTCCCTATTTATCTCATGCAGAGATAAATTTTCCAGACTGTATCTGAACCATTCCTTAATCAGTATATTTTTGAGGAAGATCTTTACCATGCCGAGCAATCCTGGGAAAGTTTTTTTTTTTTTTTTTTTTTTTCTGGGAAAGTTTTATGAAGAGACTGCTCAGCAGCCTTGAATTTGTGAGGACTTAATCAAGAGTGCAAAGCTTGCTGTAGCTTGCAGAGTCAGTTTCCACAAATGCATCCAAATCTACACAGAAGAGTGACTGTGAAGGGAGGCAACATCTTAGAGGGGCCTGCAAGGTGGCCCAGTCATCCTACTTCATTCAGGATGAGGAGGATAAAAAGAAGGAAGAGTTGAGCTGCCAAAAGTCTCAGTACTGCACTCTCTGGCTCTATAGAAGTTTTCTGAGATTTAGTTCCTTGTGATTTAGGCCCTACTTTTCTCCTTTCAATCTCCACCTAAACCCCTGCCACTTTATCATCTTATGTTGATGTGACTTCTTAGATTCATACTCAGTAGAATTTTTTAGATTTGAGTGAAATGTAAGTATACTAAACCCTTGTTAGACTGGTACTGGTTTATTCTGGACAGAGTTCTCTTGCTTCAAATTGAAAGGTACTCTTCTTCCAAGACCATTAGGTACTCAGTTGCTTTTAAAACATTGGCTACCTCAAGTTTCTTTTTTTAAAAAAATATTTTATTTATTTATTCACAAGCGACATAGAGAGAGAAGCAGAGACATAGGCAGAGGGAGGAGCAGACTCCCTGCAGGGAGCCCAGTGAGGGACTTGATCCTAGGACCCGGGATCACACCCTGAGCCAAAGGCAGATGCTCAAGCACTGAGCCACCCAAGTGTCCTTCTCTCTCTCTTTCCCTCTCTCTTTCTCTCTCTCTTTTTTTTAAAGATTTTATTTATTTATTTGAGAGAGAGAGTGAGCAAGAAACAGAACACAAGCAGCGGCAGAGAGAGAGGGAGAAACAGGCACCCTGTTGAGCAGGGAGTCCAATGCGAGGCTCCATCCCAGGCCCCCCGGGATCATGACCTGAGTCAAAGGTAGATGCTTAACTGGCTGAGCCACCCAGGTGCTCTTATCCCAAGTTTTCTGAAGAAGAAATCTCTTTATTTCTAGACTTCTGATATTCTAAAACAAAATGTTTTCCTGTAATTAGGATTTAAAATGATGGTGCAATTATAAATAAAAGTTATTCCTGTGGCTACCTAAAATAGCCATAGAGTTCAAAGTGATCAAGAAAAGGAAGCAATATGTGCACGGCACTTAAATATTATATATGTGCTTGTGTATAAGGTTATATTAGTTTTATATATAAATTCATTTCAGGAAAAACATAGAAGAATAAAATAAATGCTAAAAATAATACTAGAATCATATTACTGAAGAGAAGTAAACATATTGAATAGGTATATAGATGTTAAAATGGGACTTGATATTTTAAAATTTACAAGTATATTTATTGAAATTTACTAAGGATGGCACTTAATAGAATTCCATTCATTCACTCTCAAAATTTTCCTGAAAATACTATTTACAGAAGCAATAATATTAATGTTAAATATTTTAAGTAGAGTTTAACTTCAACATTTAAGAAACAGACCAACCCTGATATAGCAGCATTATAATCTTTTAATCAATTACGATCAAATAGCATAAACTAGAAATATGCTGAGTTAATAGTCATCAGTAATTAGGACAGTAATAATTTTGGAGAAGAAAATCACCTACAGTGATTATTTCAATAACTTACTCATTACTGTGAAGAGAGCATAAACAGAGTCTTTCAGCGTTCTTTGCAGAAGTAATCTCCTCATGACAGCTCTACTCTAAACTATGTCATTGACTTACTATGTGATCCTTTAGACATACTTTACTGTTTCCATCTGTAATGTTAAGGATAAACATGTTGAAACCTAATTTTTAAGATGTATTGACTAAATGAAATACAAAAAAATAAAGCTGTATTTAAGAATAGGCATGCTAGGTATTTATAATGGGTTCTCTAAACATAAACATATAGGAATATCAATAAATTTTTTATAAGAACAACTTCTCTAGAAGGAAAAGCATATTAATAGTGCCACACGTTGACATTTACAACCACATGTGACATTTAAATCCAGTTGCATATGGTTGCTAAATAAAGGACCTGATATAATCAAAGAAGTTTTAAAGCTTAAAGGATTCTTAAAGAGCAGCCAGTCCAACTTCCTTATTTTATGGATAAGAAAATTAAGGTTCAAAAAAGATAAGACATTTACTCATGTGTTCAAGGAGTTACTGCAGATCCAGATCTCCTTGGCTAGGGTTGTGTAGTTATTTCTCTTAGAGGCCTGACTTTTTTTGGGACCTTTGAATATGTATACCAAACATTGTCTGGAAACACATAGTGTCCCCTAGGCACAAATTTTCAAATGTATATATGCCACCAGGATTGACAAAATGCACTCATTTTAAAATTATTTAAAAAAATGATGGTAGTATTTTGGTTATCATTTTGTATTCGTCTCATCAATAGATTCTCAAAATACAAAATATCACATGGAAACCATTGAAAAATTTTGAAGTGAATATGAAGTTTGGGAACTAAGATGCAATATCCCTTCTCCTTTTATTTATTAAGACTTGTAATGATTCAAAATATCACAAAAACTGGAGAGAGGATGATTTCTTTGTTACTATTATTATTATTAATATGAACTGAGGGAACTGAGGACCAGTAGTACTGATGAAAAGATGAGTCTGAGGCTAATGAAACAATGGAAGACAATAGTGACTCTGATACTTGTAGGTACCCCATGCCACTGGAACATTAGGTACCATATGTGAATGTCAAATGAAAGTTTATCTCCTTATTTTACACACGTTAAGATAAGAGAACATTTTATTTTAATGGCATTTTTCACATTTTTCACTTGAGAAGAGTAGTATTACAGGAATATCTACCTAGTTCTTTTTTCTCCCTTTAAAAAAATTTTAAATTCAATTCATTAACTAATATAATGTATTATTAGTTTCAGATATAGAATTCAGTGATTCATCAGTCTTATATAATACCCAGTGCTCATTACATACATGCCCTCCTAAATGTCCATCACCCAGTTACCCCATTCCCCACCTTCTACCTAGGCCTTTATCCTGACTAACCAGTGGCACCCCTGACTCTCTCTGTTGTTTTATTTTTTAAAGATTTATTTTTTCATTTGAGAGAGGGAGAGTGAGAGGCATGCAAGTGGGGGCAGGGAGAGGGAGAGAGAATCCCAAGCAGACTCCCCACTGAGCGTAGAGCCCAACCGAGGGCTTGCTCCCACAACCTGTGAGATCATGACCTGAGCCAAAACCAAGACTCAGATGTTCAACCAACTGAGCCACTCAAGTGTCCCTACTCTCTCTGGTTTTTAAACATCTCTAGAGAAGCCTGCAAAACCCTTTGAGTATCTAATTTTTACAATCAGCACTGTCAGGTCTTCCTTCTTTTTAATCTTACGGCAATGTAGGCTCATTTCCTTTTGTTCATTCTTCACTGCATTCTTTATATGCTTAAAAGTAGTTTTCCTTTTCTCAAGCAAAAGAATCCAGTTACTTCAGCTCTCATGGAGCATATTTCCCACAAAGGAGCACACTCTGAAGCATTTGTATTAAATTGTGCTCTGTGAGTAGACCGTGAGCAGCACATCCCTAGAACAAAACACTCTGCCATGAATCTGCACAAAGGCAGGGTTTGAGAAAATATGCCAAGCCTTTCCCAGATGAAATGAGGACCCGGAACAGAACCCTTATTACAATTCAACAAACCAACTGCTCATTCACAGTCAGAATGTTCTCAGAGTCTCTCCTCTGCTGTTATATTCTGTGGGTTCCATGCTTGCCTTGATGTATGCGCCTCATCCCCATTAACTTTAATGAGTTTTACCCACACATCAAAAGAGACTGACCCACGTATGTGGGGACCTGCTTTACGCTGTATTTCTCAGGAAACAAGATGCCACAGGGGTAATCTTACATGGGAAAATAGCCAAGATCTTCCTTAAGGCCTTCTCCCATAACAGATTCTGTTCCTGTTTCTCTTTGCATTTGAAGTGCTTGGAGTCCAAATAAACTTTTGCATGTAAAAGAAAAAGTAAGATTTTTAAGCTAAAAGTTTGGCAGCCCTGAAAAACATAGTTTTCATTTAAACAATTTGAGAGAATACACATTGCTAAAGAATTGTGACTATATTTGTATTGAATCAACGAATACATATACAAAATAACATTTTTAACTCTTGGATTTTCTAGATTTGTTTAAAAGGGTTGATGTTTTAAGTGTTTAACTATATTACGATTATTTTTCTATTCTACTATTACTACTGGTCCTGCTGTTGCTACTATTAATATACTACCAGGAGGACCTGCTGAGTAAGAATTCTCTTTTGCTTGTCTTAAAACGCCTCCCTTTCTCACTTTTTTGGGAATGTCCTGCTAAAAGTTTAGTTACATTGAAGGAAATGGAAACAGTATATGAAGGAGGGATGGCTTTTATAAAATGGAATTTGTGGAATGCCCTTATTTTGGATGAGTTGCAGACTTCCAAATTCCACAGAAACCCAAATAAAAACAGTTATATGCCAGTTAAAACAAGACTTCACTCAGTCTTGGAACAGCCTGTATGTTATTTGGCGGTATGGCACTAACCTAAAGACTGCAGAAAAAAAAAAAAAAAAGAAAGAAAGAAAGAAAAAAACAAAGCCACAAGACTACAAAATTGACAATAGAAGAGAAAAATTGAATTTTTCTTACATTCTGAATGTAGGTCTGTGTAATCCTAATCACAAAAGTCATTTGAGCAAGTTAGTTGATTAATTTAAGAAGAAACTATTGCCCATTCAAATTTGTCATTCTTTAGCAGTTTATCTATGTATCTATCTACCCACATACCTACTTACCTCACTGTCTACCCACCTAGCTGTCTACATTTGTCATGTTTAAAATGAGAAATAGAGATCGAAAGACTTATTTGCTCTTCGTTAGAAGATGCAAACTATGGACCTATTTCTAGGACATGATACAATCCTGACATGAAAATGAACTCATTGCAAATAGGAGCCATGCCTTTCATGTTTTTCTTTTTGATTTGAACAGTCTTTGGCACATAGTGGGTACAAATTGATGGTTGTTGAATAAGAGGATACATCAGAATACTATTCCAAAGAGATAGTCTACCTAAGTTTCAGAACTCCTGTTCATTGTGTTCTGCTCATCAGTGTAATTTAAGGAATGTTGTGAAGGAGAAGGTATAATTAGTATGTGCAGCATTAAAAAAAATCCTTTATTTTAAATTCTAAGAAAGTATATAGAAATATGAGAAAGTATATATGAGGAAAATATTTATCAGAAAATACCCAGACATAGCTACTGTTAATATTTTTATATATATTTTCCCCAGGCTTAATATTTAAATGTATTTATGTTTTTTATATTTGAATAAATTTGGGGGAATATTGAATCTTCAGAATATATCAAACGCCAAATATATTTCGTATATAAAATAATAGGGAGTAAACTAAGAATGCCCTATAACCAGCTTACTTAATGCATATCATTTTCAAACAATAAGAGTTCTCAGCAAAATTAAACTAAAAGCTGAAATCAAATAATATTTGGATTAGTGACAGGTCTAATGAGACTAAGGAAATTCCTGGATCTCTAGATTGTCAGCATTCCTAAAGCGTTTCCTCTTTATATGAAGACTTCTTTTTTTAAAGGAGGACATTTCATCCAGTAACTTATGGTATTTATTCTCTATGACTTAGGAGAGTTTGATAGGCAAGGCTTCTCTGTATGTGGTAGCATCTGATCTAAAAATATCCTTGTAAATGCCTATTATTGTGATGATTTAGCTAAAAACACTTACTTGAATGTTAGGCTGTGGCAGCCCATTACGAGGACTTAACTGATGAGATGACTGGGGGGAGGTGAAGAGTTTTACCCTAAGGTAAATTCAAAGAATTGTCAGCAGCCTGTTCAATACAAGGTGAACATACAGAACACTGTCAAAGCCAGGGCTCTTTTATTAGAATTAGGATGACACTTGGGTTGCGTACCACAGTAACATGAACCCGTAGGCCACACCGTTGATGTACACATAGTAAATCAGAAGGCAGGATTGGAGCTGCAGTAGCCTCTTTTCTCTTTCTAATCCCTAAATCACTGTGGCACATGATTTCTTTGGGGCCAGGAAGTTGCCTTGCACTGCAAAATATTAAAAGGCATGGTAGTATTTTGAGGTATCAAATGAAAAGATCACTTTGAAGTGCTCTAAAATTATACTCCTTTGGCTTAAAAGAGTTAACTCACTTCCAAAGATACTTATAACTGAAAATGAATTAGGCACCAAGGAGAAGTAGATTAGTTGGAGTTGCTCATTTTTGACTGAAATGACTCAAAAGTCCAGTTCAAGGCCCATGTTATTGAGATCCTAATTGTTGTGGGTCACTCTTTCATAATCCTTCACCCAGTTTTTCTGGTAGAATGAATATGTTTCTAACAACAAAAATCTAACAACAAAATCAAACAGGATAACTGGTATGAAGCTATCCTGTTTGAATAAGGAGAAATTGGGAAAGAAAGCCTGAAAAACAACATGTTGCCAAATAAATAAACTGGCTGAAAGGATGCTCTAGAAGAGAAAGTATTTTACTCAATGACATTTTATCTTTTCCAACCTTTTGCAAGTTGGGAAAAGGAAGTATTACAAACATGCTAGGAAGTTTCTTGGGAAGTATTGGGAAATAGTAAAATAAAGTCATTATTACAGTAAGTAAAATATTAAAGATTGTTTTTGGAAAATTCAATCCAAGAATTAAAGATCCAATGAGGCTCAACTCAGTTATAAGCCTAGGAGTCTAATTAAAAAATGGGTAATAGTGAAAGGGAATAGAAGGGAAGGGAGAAGAAATGGGTAGGAAATATCAGAAAGGGAGACAGAACATAAGACTCCTAACTCTGGGAAACGAACTAGGGGTGGTGGAAGGGGAGGAGGGTGGGGGGTGGGGGTGAATGGGTGACGGGCACTGAGGGGGGCACTTGACGGGATGAGCACTGGGTGTTATTCTGTATGTTGGCAAATTGAACACCAATAAAAAATAAATTTATTATTAAAAAAAATGGGCAAGAGCAGAATAAAAATCTTATCAAAGAAGAGATACCAAAGAATAATAAGCACGTAAGAAATCATCATTTGTCATTAGCAAATTCAATCTACAATAAGACATTACTTCATACTCACTAGAGTGGCTATAATAAAAAAGACAGAAAATAACAAGTATTGTCCAGGTTGTCGAGAAACTAGAGTCCTCATACATTGTTGACAGGACTGTAAAATGCTATAGTCACTTTGGAAAATGTCTGGCATTTTCTTATATCATTAAATGCACATTTACTATATGACCCATTAATTTTATCCACAGATATCATTTATCTAAAAGAAATGGAGACCTATATCCACACAAATATTTGTATGTTCAGAGCGACACTATCCATGATAGCCAAAAAGTGAAAATAATCTAAATGTCAACTAACTGGTGAATGAATAAACAAAATGTGGTATATCCATATAATAGAATACTAGTCAACAGTGAGAAAGAATGAATTATTGATGCATGCTAACATATGGATGGACCTCAAAAATGTAATAGCAACTAAAAGAAGTCAGATGCATAAGACTGCATATTGTATGATTCCGTTTATATCAAATGTCCAGAATAGGTAAATCCTGAGAGAAAGAAGATTAGCGGTTGTCTGAGGCTAAAGATAGAAACAGGATTGACTATAGGGACACAACGGAAACAAGGCATGGATTATGGGGACTCAGTATTGGCTACTTGGAAGCTCTGGATTATAGTACTTTGGGGGGTATGCAAAATGATGATACATTGTGGGAGTATAGAGAACTGTGGACTTGGAAGCCACAGGGTGACCTTTTGGCAAAGAAGGTTAGGAGCAGTGTACCTTATAACAAGGGTGGCAGGCTTGTTTTGGGAAATCCAGAGGTTCAAAGCTAATGAAATCAATTATAGGGATGAGTTTTAGAGAAGTGTAAATTAACGTAGTTTCATCTGGATGAAGATTTTTTGTTTGTTTGTTTTTTCTCTTTGTAGGGAGAGATGAAGTAAGGGCCCTAGACAAAACAGATAGGGAAGCTGAGAGTAACAGCTTTGTCCTGAGTGTGGTGGTAGGTATGAGGAGGTGTTAAACTAAGTGTGAACCAGGAAAAAGTGAAGCCTGGTTCCTGGGCTAACCCTGCAAAATAATTTCAAACTTGATAATGTCAGAGTGGCAAACAGACAATTTTGTGGATGCAGAAATTTCAGCTCAGGGAGCTTCAATGACTTCTGAAGATCATACAATAAGCAAAACCCGAGTACAAGTTCAGGTCTCCTGATTTCCAGTTTGGTGGGCTTTCTATTGCAGATGAATTTGTGCCCCAGCATTCCTTTGCACTGTTGTAAGACCATTTGAGCCTTTTCTTTAAACTGGTAATTGATTGTACTGTGCTGAGGAGGATGTAGTGAAGAGGAGTGCTACAAGATAAATGCCCCAACTTAAAACAGCAACGCTCAGTTCCCTGGGGTGATGGAAGCCAAAGGTAACCTAAGTATCAGCAAATCCACATGGGAAACCATCCAAATGGAACAAATTTTATCATAATCCTTGGGGTCCAAAGGGAAATACCACTGCATGTGGAAAGATCAGCTCAGCATTATCAGCATTAGAGGTACTATCTATTGTCTATACCTGAAAGCTATTGAACAGTCTAAGGGTAGAAACAGCTTAAAAATAGACTGTGCCATAAGATCAGCAGTAGAGGCAATACTATTGGCAGACTTACAAAATTAAAAATAAATATTGTTATTAAATATAGCAAAATGTATGTTCTTTGATATGTTTTGGTCTGTAAGACCTTTAAAAAAAAGTCATCAAGACAGACTGCAATCCAGTGATTGCAATAATATGTTTACCTAGGAAATTTCCTTCCATTACATCAGAGGTTGCTCAGATGGAACCAGTCAATGCCCAAGGTGGCCTGTAAAAGGCCCAAGAGATAATTAAGAGAGAAGGAAAAGCGGATGGAGAATCAAAAGGTAAAGAAGGAAGAAAGTAGAAACAACTAAAGTAGGAGTAAGAGGGAAAAAAAGAGAAGAAAAGAAATATTAAGAGAAAGAAATAGGTTAATGTGGTAGGCAGTTCAATTGCTTCAAAAGAGTTTACCTTATTCTGCTTATATATTGTATCACTCCATTTTCAAGACCACTGTAATCCAAATTTTTATTGCACAAGAAATAATATGTTTGTTGTAAGATATTAGAAAATACATAAAAGCACAAAGGAGAAAATTAATATTAGCTTTAATCCAGCCTCTAGATTAAATCTCTGTTAACATGTTGGGCAATAATATTATCATCTTGTTTTCAAAACATTTTTGTTTTACAAAACTGGAATCATACTACCTTTACTTCTTTGCAGCCTGATTTTTTTTTTTTTTTGTGGAAATCATTATAGATGTTTTTCTACCTCAGAAATCTATACTTTTAAAATATTTTAAATATTTGCCTATATTTAAGTACAATTTTATAAGAATTTGATCTACAGGACACCTTATGAATTTTTGCTACTTATTTTTACTTTGTTACCATGTCTGTAAAGTCTCAGAACTTCTAATGTAAATACTTTTTAAGGAGAAAATAGAATTTCTATGGGTACTAAAGCTAGAAATAAATGAAGCATATGCTCTAGTCCTGTGCTAGAGTGTGTTGAAGAGAGATTGGAAGCCTATTTAGGGAAAGAAGAGTATTATTATCTCTCACTATGTAATAGATGTGTTTGAAAGAAGTTGTGTGTCCATCAAAAAAACACATTATTATTTGAGAAGCTTTTTGAAGAAAATGCAAAAGCATGGATCGGCAAAGCAAACGTTTAGCATCTATTGAAGCTTATAATGATAGGGAAAAATAACAAAGCTTTAATTGTGTAGTGATTAGACAGCTTCTCATGATTTCAGAAACTCTTATGCTACACCGGTTCTATACAAGGTTCTCTGATGTCTCAGATCTACAGTTATTGGTTGCTAGTAACTCACATTTACCTTCTAGAGAGATGTAATGTGGAGAAATATGGGTCATACTCAGGCAAGGACACCTAACTTGATTTTTACAGGCTAATTTAGAGATTTCTTTAAATGATTTGTATTTTCCAAAGTGATTATCTCAGCTGGCATTAAATATAATCTAAGGCCTTCTGTGAGTAATGAATCCACAGAAATCTATAAAATTTAAGAGTGTTTCATATTATTATCATCAAACATTCATTGGGCTTTCTACTAACCATGTTCTAGTTATTGTATAGGGCCAAACATTCATTTAGGGTTCTTACCTAGAGGGGCTCACAATCCAAATTTGGCCTAAAAAGAGCAGGGATAAGGGGGTATTCACAAAAATTATATTCTTTTGGTTAAATATTTAAGCAATACAAGTTCCTGTTTCCCACTGTAATGATTTACAAATGACAGTGGTAACAATCTCAAAGAGAGAATTAAGTTAGCAATCTCTACAATTATTTTTTAGCTTTGTGGGGTTAACCTTATTGGGGTTGATTAAATTCAAGCTGTGATCCCTCATGAAAACTCAATGGAGGGTCCAGATGGCCCAATAATACCTTCTTTTGTGAGAGAATATAACTTGAGGATTTTTGCTTAATTAAAGTATTTGTGCTGGTGGGACCTCACTGACTTGCTAGCCCTTTAAAAGGAGTCTGCATTACAAATAATCCTTATAAAATACTAATTATTCAAAAACAGAGTTCTACTTTCATTATTTCAGTTATGTCCTAGGACCAGAATGGCAAGAACATGACATTGTGAACCTAGACTCTGATACCATCTTTGGGATTTCAGTCTGAAAAATACAATTCTGGATAATCAACAGAACAAGGCTCTATGGAACAAAATGCCAGGAAGGTCAATGCTTTACTTTACTACTGTTCCAGTCCCAAGCTCACAATTACCTTAACTCTTGTCAAAATATTTTCTACAGTAACAGCCAAGACATAATTAGCACCTTTTCTTCATGCTGAAAATGCCATTGGTAGCCATAAAACAAATATGGAGAAAGTCTTTCAGCTCGCAACTCAGCAAATGGTTACTGGGGGTTATTGGGTATATCATGATTTACCTACTAGAAGGAAGAGCAAGCACCCCCTCTTACTCTGCCTCTGGTCCACCTGATAGTCCTAACTGTATGAGACAGGGAGAAAGAGAACTCTAGGCAGCAGGTAGGGGTTAGAAGGGAGGTAGAAAGGAGTTGTGAAATTCAATAGGAAATTACACAATAAACAATCATTTAGTGCTTTGGTTATTTAATTGCCTTTGTTATTCTCCAACTTCTTTGTCTGTAATCAGATGACATTCTGAAGTAGTTTGTTCTCCAAAAGCCTGTCTTGTATCAGATATGCAAAAAAGCACTGGTCAATTTTACCGTGAATGCAAAGACCCTTTATTTGGCTTTTCATTCGTTCTTCATTGAGGCTATGAAAGCCAGAGTAGTTATGATCACAGATTTCCAGCAGGGGGTGCAGCTGCTTCTATAGGGTAAATTCTTTTGAAGCCAACTCACATCAAACATCTGAACACTGTAGTGTTACCACTGATGATAGAGCTGGAATTTTGATAACATTTATGGTTGTCATCTCTTTTGATCCTAGAAAGACCATGCATGTTAATACTTTATTAGGATGTGTTAGAGAACTAGAGATTTGTGGAGAATTTTTAGATTAAAAACTTAAAATGCCTGACCAAAATCTTATTCTAATTTTTTCAAAGTAAATGAAGAACAAAGCTCTGGGTAATTTTAATTATCCAGTACAGCAGAACAAATGCTTAAACTTTTATTTCAGATAAGAAGAGTAGATGATATAAGAGAGCTTGGTAATATTTACTCCATCTCCTCTCTCTCTCTCTCTCTCTCTCTCTCTCACGCGTGTGGTGTGTGCGTGTGTGTAAAGAATATATTATTTTTTCAAAATTTCTTCTTTTGGGTGGGGAGGGTGGGTGTTTAAAGCTATTTCTCTGTAGGCATGGCTCCTGACCAACTTTAAAAGATGCCATCTTTTTCTTTGTTTTTTCTTGTATTTTTTCCTCTTTGTAGCCTTTTATTTGTAGATATCTGAACAGCTTCAACCACAGAATTTTGGCTCCCCGATTCCTATGTTCAGATTTTTATTTGTACAGAAAAGTGTATGCTTTATTTTTTGAGAAGAGCAAGTAATATAAAAACAAAAATCTGTTAACTTTTTCATACTTGTAAGCAGCTTTAGACAATTAATATTGATAAGGGGCAAAATTCTACAGTTTCAGACTCCCTAAATCAAGACGGATGATGTAGGAGGATCAACAGTAATGTTAGCTACGAAAATTATCCTTTGAAAATCACGGCTTTAATTGTTTGTTTGTTACATTTTTCTGGGTCTTCATTACGAGAAAATGAGATTTCAAGTCTTGTTTTCTTCTCCAGAATCATGTCTTGATTCTTTAGTATCATGTCTTGTTTTAAAGGAAGCATCATCGTATAAAGAAGGTGAAAACTACACCTTTGGACATAAAGCTGTACATATCTGCTGCTAGTTGATCCTGGTGAGTGGAAGAGAAGACAGGTCACTGAAGAAAATGGTATCTGAGAATTAAGATCCATGGGCTCTCAGAGCAAAAAGTCATGGAAAGAGCCACGGATTAAATGCCCACCATCTGGGAGGGTGCCTGGGGGGGCTCAGTTGATTGAGCATCTGCCTTCAGCTCAGGTCATGATTCTGGGGTCCTGGGATCAAGCCCTGCATCGAGCTCCCTGCTCAGCGGGGAGTCTGCTTCTCCCTCTCCCTCTGCTCCTCCTCACCACTCGTGCCCCACCCCCTCTCTCGGTATGAAATCTTAAAAAAAAAAAATACGATGATGCTTCCTTTAAAAGCCTTGATTTATTTGACTTGGGTTTATGTTGGTACATGTCCATGGTTATGAAATTTCTGATTATTTAGGAAGTAATTTTTAAAGTTAGGGTGGACACTCTATTAACACTTAACGTTTCAGAGTCAAAGTTGTGATTCTGAATAGGCTTAAAGTATTTTTAAGGACTCTTATTACAAAGGTCAAGAAATGCGTTTAAATGCATGAACTTTCCAACCCGCACAAATGGTATGGATACTTGTGGCATTAGTACCTCAAATTGATGGTTCCACTCCCTTTCCCCAATTTCTTCCTTTCCCTTTTCCTTCTTTTCCTCTGTATTTACTTTGATTCCAAGTTTTCTTTTGCATCCTTCCCTGCCTAGGGTTTGTAACCGAAAGAAACACACCTTAACTACTTAACCATTTGGTACCATTCAGGTGCAAGAAAGTGGCTGGAGTAAGGAATTGCAGTGATGCCTTTTTAAAATTAGGGACTAACAGACATAGAGAAATTAAACATGTCTCTTCGGCTTTGTCTATTAAGTTTACCTTTGAAATATGGGCAGTTAGAGGAGCAGGGGTGTGCAACAAACTTGTGCTGGAATATTGTAATAGATCTACTGACAGATATTTTCCCATTTTTACCAAAAGGCAGTTTTGGGTTTTCTAGTTTATTAACAGACCATAAACGTACTTCTGGTTGGCAGCAGCTGCATCACTATAACACACAAAAAAGCAACCTTGGCTAACTTCAATACCTTATGCAACCTAAGAAATAAAGAGTAACTGGAATTTAAAAGATTTTTCATACGCTAACTTTACTGACGATGAACTGTCTCAATGTAGGAAACAAATCTTTCCCCAAAGAGAAATTCTCCCCCCCAAATTACTTCTTTCTTTTAGACATAACAAGTTAGAGTAGTAGATTTACGGTTTTTTTGCTCATTCTTTAATCTGCTGGCAGCTATCTTAAGGCCTCTGTATAAGACAGATTCTGATGACCTTGGGAAAGTCACATTTCTTCAATGGTAAAAGGAAAGGCATTTTTTCTACCGTCTGTCCTCTCTCCACTTGTCAGCACCAGTGCTCGGAAGGCAAATACCCTGAAAGCCCGGTGTACCCCCAAACTTGCAAAATTTCCAGGTCTCAAAAAATCTTGCATATGCGTAAGGTGATATAATAAAAGCCTGGCGGCCGACGGTTGCCAAGGTTGGGCTGGTCGGGAGCTGGCGCCTTTGGGGCCATCCTAAACCCCTGTATCTCGGGGTTTCGCTTAACTTCCCTAAGAACAGAATAAGCCACGGGCCTGCGTGCGTCCGTGCCGTGTGGACCGAGAAAGGGCTTCTGGCTCCCATGGAGTTTTGCCTTCTGGGTGAGGACGGCACCAGGTCCGAGCGGGTGAGGTCTGCAGCTCTGCAGCTGGCGGGCGATCCCCGGGCAGCAAACCGGCCGTACACGTAGGAGCAGACGCGCGAGCACGTCCCCGCCAACAAGCGAGGGCGCGTTCTTTTCCTCCCTTGAATTCTTTGCTGCTCGGAGGCCGGGGGCAGATTTATCGAGAACCCCCCGGCGCCCGTGCGAGGTTTTGCAACGGCTCACACAGTATCAGGTTCCTCCGCGGTACTGTGGTTTGCTCTCAGTTTCAGCCAGAAACCGGAACAGAAGGAAAAGGAGAAAGCAGGGAAGGTTCCGAGACGGCCGCAGCTCCTACGGCGCGGAGGAGGGGGCGGAGGAGGAGAATACGGAAAAGGGGAGAGCGGAGGAAAAATGCCCACGCCAATGGGTGAAAGGGAAAAGGTGAGAAGGAACGGAGTAGGAGAGGGAGCCAATGGGTGGGAGAGGCGGAGGAAGGAGGGGGAGGGGCGGAAGCCAATGGGGGAGCCGGGACGCGAGCGAGGACGCGGCCCCGCGCTGGCTCCCCTCCCTCCGGCCCGGGCGCTCGCGCCTTCCCAGGCTCCCCGGAGACGAGGGCAGGGGCGGGGCCCCGCCGGGCGCGCGGCGCGGGAGGCGCCGCGAGGTGAGGGCGGCGGGGGCGGGGGCGGGGAATTGTGGGGAAGGCGGTGCGGTGCGGGTGCGCGCGCGCGCGCCCCGTCGAGGCTGCGCCGCCGCTCCGCCCCCGGCCGGGTGTGTGGCTGAGCGCGCGCGCGTGCGTTCCGGCGGTGCGCGCCGGGAGAGATGCTGAGGTAAAGTTCGGGAGAGAGGGAGAGAGATCCGTCAGCGCGAGGGAGCCCGAGCGGCCGCCATTACTGAGCCCGGCGCGGCGGCGGGCGGCGGGCGGCGGGGAAGGGGGGAGGGACGGGGCCGCCGCTGGTGGCGGGCGGGCGGGCGGGAGGGAGGGTGGGCTACCCGGCAGCCGGCGCTGAGGGCTCGAGGGCTCGGGGCGTGTGTGCTGGGGAGGGCGGGGGGAGGTGGCTGAAGGGACGCGGCGCTGGGTGAGCGCGCCGGGAAGAGAGGCGAGCGGAGAGTGGAGGAGGAGGCGGCGGCGGCGGGAGCGCTCCCCAGGAATGTCGCTGCCGCCGCCACCGCCACCGCCACCGCCGGGGCCGCTGCCGCTGAGGAGGAGACGGAGGAGACCGACGGTGTTAGGTAGGACCTTGCGATCCCTGCTCCCCTGGGCCTGCCCGTCGCCCCCTCCCCGACCGGGACCCTCCCGCCACCGGCTGCCCCACTCGGTCGCCGCCGCCGGTTGTAACCAGTTCGAGGCGCTGGGGCCCCGCAGCCGCGGAGGGGAGCAGGCCAGGCGGGGAGCGGCTGCCGCGGGCGGGGGGGGTACGGTCGGCGTGAAGGGCAGAGAGGCCGGGGGAGGGGGCGCTTTCTCCACAGGTGACGCGGCCGGGGTCGGCGGAGGCCTGGTGGCGGTCGGGGATCGCGCCGGCCGCGCCAGGGTCCGCTTTCGCCCGCCGCCCTCACTTGCCCTGCTCTCCGGTGGTGCGCGGGCAGGGAAGGTGGCGGCGTCTGTTGGCTGGCTGCTGCTGTTAACGAGTTCCACCTGGAAGGGGGAGCGGAGGGTGGGCGCGTAGTCGCGGAAGCACAGTCTTCGTCGCAAACTTAAGCGCCTTCCGAGGGGATCGGCCCTCTCACTTTTTCCCCCCGATCGCCCCTACTCCTCCTCGGGTTTCTCTTCTACCATTTCCCATCTGCTGCGAAAGCTCGGGGTAGGGTTGTGAGAAGTTGCACTGCGCAACCCAAACACGGAGTCTTATCGGTGACTGCGGCTGGGTTGAGGCTTTGATTATGAGTTTCTGCGAGAATAACCTCTAGATCGTCCCTCTGTTTCCACTAAAGAAAAGTATCGGGGTGGGGGTGGGGAACCGCGCGGGAGCGCGCGCGCACTTATCCACACAGAAATACTCCCTCACACCCTCCCTCTTCAGCGTTATTAGAAATGCAAGTGAGGTGGAGGCTGTGGGTGTAGCTGGCGCCGAAAGGTGCTCGAAGTGAAGGCAAACTATGAGGACGTTTGATAGAATTCCGAAAAAAGTTGCGGGGAGACGCTTACACTTTTGCCATATGATAGAAATCCAGTTTTCGCTCATGCTTAATAAATGGGAATTTTAAGTGTTTTAAATCTAGACCAAAATAGGCATACAGATTGCGTCTACGCCCGTTTTTAAGTTTAAATTCCTAACGATACCTTGAGTTTTTCTTTGTGATAGGAAACGATACCAATTTTTAAAATAGTCAAGTGTGAAACGGTGGAATACGTCCTTGTATCGGCTGATCTTTGCCTATGCTATGCTGCCTTCTACAGGTGTTGTGGGGGGGGTGGGGTGGGAGGGGTTTGCTGGCATCGCTTTGAACATCCAAACCCATACTCAATTTGAAAGTATGGGGGGGGGGGAGTACACTGAATACATTTGCATTCACCTCAGGAAGTATTTCTCAGAGTCTCCATTTAAAATGGTTCTTTTAACAAAAATTTGATCCAGGTGCAGCTACTTGGAAAAATATTTGGTTAAGCTACATTAGTGAAATGTGTTTTGAGATGTTTTACCTGTCAATTCCAGTTTATTTGACTTCAATATGATAAAACTATATTCTTAATGAGTAGTTTTAGATATACATACCATATAGGTGACCGACTGGATAGTTTTCAGGTTAAGGTTTTATTTCCATTTTAGATTGCTTTCTCACTTTTGGCCTTTTCATTTATTCTCTCAGACTGACCCACGTTACTATATCTGTAGTAAAGCAGAGGGAAAGAGTGTTGAGTGTGTATCACCAAAGACTTCCATAGCCCTTGGAGCACTTTACCAGTAAACATACATGATTGAAAAGCTAGATATATCTGTGTATTTAACACTCAAGAAATATGCTATTGCGCTATTGAGCTGATTGACTTAAAGCGGACTTCAGTCAGAATGGCACAGATGACTAAAAAACAATTGATTTGGTTGTCATGTCATGCAGGCTACATTTTTTTTAACCTACCTCAGCACCAATTATTTTACCATTCTTTCTATATGTTCCTTATAAGAGCATTGAGGAATGGGTGGGTTACACTTGGCTATCAGAGAGAGTTGTCACAGAATTCTGATACTTCGTCATTTTTTTTAGCACCTCACCCCATTTAAATTACATTAGCTGTTTTAAAAATGTCTTGCAAAATTAGTATCTTAAATTCTATCACATCTCCAAAATGTTTTGCCTATTTCCCATCTGTTTGAAAAGCAGATTTAATACACTTAGTCTTTTGGAGAAAATAATTATTTTGACCTTGAAAGTTAAGAATTTTTTTAAATGAATAAAATACTGTCATTTGCATTCCTTTTTTTTTGGAATTGAACTTATGGTACAGCTTAGAAAATAGTTTTGTACCTCAGGTTTTTCTATTGAAGTTAAAAGTTCTGTCTTATGAAGACTACTAAACTTTTTTCAATATTAGCAGGCCTTAAGGTAAGTGTTGCCTTTTAATTTTTTTTTAATTTATTATTTATGTATTATAGTCACAGAGAGAGAGAGAGAGAGAGGCAGAGACACAGGCAGAGGAAGAAGCAGGCTCCATGCACCGGGATCCCGGGTCTCCAGGGTCGCGCCCTGGGCCAAAGGCAGGTGCTAAACCGCTGCTGCCACCCAGGGATCCCCAAGTGTTGCCTTTTAGTATGAAAAGGCATAATAGAAGTTTTCTTGGTGGCTACAGAGTTAAATTTCAATTCTTGAAACTACAGTTTCTATAGAAATTATTTTAAAAACTATTTTTAGAGCTGTAAGACCCATGATTTTTTTCTTTGCACACCAAGAAGGTAGACAGGTAATATAATTAACTCATGAAACATATTCTGTTTCAATAATATCTGTGTTCCTAAAAAAATGTTTGTGAAATATATTTAAAGTATTCCAAGGGAGCTTGGTTTTCTAAAATGAATGAAGAAACCTTGATAAAGTGAATCCATCATTTGATGACTTGAATAATCAAGCTCCTATTTGTTTAAATGAAGGCTGTACTTAATCATTTTATCAAACCAGGGAAACACGCTATTAGAAATTAAGAGAAATAATTCAGTGCTGAGAATTTTAAGTATGAACTTTAATTGCTTTTAAAACTATTACTTAAACCCCTTATGGATTTTTTTCCTAGATGGCTTGAGACTTCTTCTGACAACCCAGCAGCTTCTATTTTTGTTGTTAAATGTACTCGACTTAAGAATTCTTTTGAAAAAAGAAATCTGCACATAAAGAAAACTTAAAGCCTCTGATTTGTAATTCATTAATTCGTATCACCCTTATTTATCATTTACTGTGCGCCCGGCCTTGGGAATACTAAGATAAATTAGAGATTGTGTAGCTTGATCTTTCCTTGAAGAGGTATAACTATGAAGGGGTGAATATGTACATACAAGTACTAAGAAATGTAAAAAAGAGAACTATTTCTATCAGGCACTCTTTGGGAATCATTTACAGAGTAATCATTTGATTTTGGATGTGTTAACTGCAAATAGGAGTTTGAATATAAGACAGATGGTAAACAAGGTTGGTCGTGTCCGTCCCCCCCCATATTTTGGAGGCTGAGTGTCCACAATACCTTAGGTTTGCAGTACAAAAAGATTGTTAATGTTTGGTCATGTCTTTGTGTTAGACTCCTTAGAACTATTAATTGGGAATAAGAGTTATGCATAACTTTGTAATTTTAGGGTTAAAATATGACCTGTAGATTAGACCTGGTTAGATTCTTAAGCCTTTTTCATCATGAAGAGTTAATGGTACAGTTGAATTTTCATTTTTCTAGCTTCATACTAGATTTAGCCTATTTTGTTCCTGAACAGTAATTTATTGAGTAGCTAGGGCACTATGAATAATACAGGGAAATATAAAATACTACTCCCTTGGAAGAGCTTATAGCTTTGATGGGGAGAGATCTTGACAATTTAGGAATGGTTAGATGCCAGCTCAAGATAGAGTAGAAGAGCCAAATAGAAGGCAAGACATAACTGATTGAAAAATCAGTGTAAAGGAATTTAGATACAGGAGATAAGATTTAGTAGTTAGGGAAGATTGGGATAAGTAAGAAAAAAACTTTAAGTTAATGACACTGTGGACCAAAAGGACAGGGAAGTGAGGAAAGATTGGCAGGTGGGAGGAAAATATAAAGTGAATATTTAAGAGCATCAATTTGTACCTTTTGAGTGAAATTGAAAGATTTAGGGAAAAGTGTTAACGCAAGGTTAATAGCGGGAGTGATGGGGCAAGAAACAATTTTTGTGTTACTGTTTAGCTTTGCTGTATTTGGCATTACCAGCAACCTTGAAAAAACTTGAACATTGGTTTTGATACAGTTTGTTCATTTCCTTCCTGTTGATCATGTATTATTTGTGATCCATAATTTTGTTTCTTTTTATACTCACCTTTTCAGAGCCAAATAATAACTCTTTATTTACTTATTTATCTTTATTTTGGTTGATTGTTTAGAGAACTAGTGGAAAATTAACATTTCTGTGATCTGGGGAATTGAACATCCAGATTTGTTATTCTTTATTAACCAAATAACTATTCAGACGTTTCTGAGTATTAAATGGTCTCAAATAATTTTCTTAAGTTTATGATCTGGAAATTTATGTTATCAATCTTGATGGTGCCTCATTTCTCTATTTTTATTTTTCTTTATAAATACTGTCACCTGAAACTCAAGTGACACCACCATCTGTTGCTGAAACTGGTTAGTTTTTCATTAAAAAACATGGACTCATTTGGCTTGATTTCTTATAATTAGCAGCCAGTCACCAAATTCTTTTCCTTGAATTGTTCTTTTCAATTTCTGTGGTAGTTCAGGTGCTTTTTAGCCTCCACTATTTATCTATCTCTTGGGCTTTGTGCCTCAGAAATCTAATTTTGTATTCCATTTCTAGCTTATAATGATTTCTTATTGCTTATTACAAGGTATAACTCCTGCTTGCCCTTTAAGACCTTCCATATTCCTTATATCTTCAGAAATAAGCGAAATAAGAAATAAGTCTACTTTTCAGAATGGTAACTGTGCTCAACCACTCCACCTTAATCACACACCTGGAATGACTCCTTTTTAAAATTCAAATCCAATTTATTTTTCAAAGTTGATTCAGATCCTTTTTCTTCACTGAAATGTATTATTCCAGGGGTCTGCAGGTTATGGCCCTTAGACCCGATAGGCCTTCTGTCCTGTTTCTATATAATGGCTTTTTTACATTTTGAAATGATCAAGGATACAATTGAAAGAGTAATATTTTGTGATATGTTAAAATTAAATGAAGTTCAAATTTCAGTGTTCATAAACACAACCATGGTCATTCAATTAAGTATTGTTTATGGCTGCTATTTTTGTGCTGTGACAACATAGTTGAATAGTTCTAACAGACATCTTATGGGATGCAAAGCCTAAAGTATTTATTCTCTGGCCTTTTTTACAGAAAAAGTTTTCCAAACCCTGATCTATTCCAGCTTGCAGTGATCTTTCGTATTTTTGAATTCCGATTGCATTTATCAGTTCCACGGTATAGCACATAGCCTTTGTCTTCTCAGCTGTGGTACTATAAAGTTTCTTTAAAAATTGTGGGGAAAGTGCTTTTGAGCCTTTTTTTTCAATCTATGCATTCTTTTTAGTCTATACATCTTCCTGAGATTCTTATTCAACCTCTTAATGTTTCTATTATTAAGAAAATTATTAAGCCTTACCTAACATATTTTTATAATGAAAATAAGGATTTCCTGTGGTATAGCATTATAATCTTCAATGTCAATCATGCCCTTCCCCTCAATTCTCGTTCTTCAAAGTGAGAAGACTCCGATTCTGAAGGGGAAGTGAATATGTTCGTAGTGCTAGCTTAGTGGACTTCCCTATACTATACCTTTGTACCCGCAAAACCTCTGACATAAAGTTGAGCAGATAGTAGCTAAGCACAGTAAATACTTAGGGTTGTTTACATAAGTTGGTATAAATCAGATGACCTTTGGTCCTTCTGTTTTCATCACAGAGTGAGGAAATGGTCTAGAAAGAGTTTAGAGTAACTTTCACACCAAGGTATTTGACAAGTTTAGTTTAGGTCATTGGTTATGCAGGACTCTTTTTCAAACAATAAATATTTGAAATATCAAAAGATAAAAATGAATGAAAGAATTGTCTTTGTTAAGTAGGACTTGGGGCGTACCCAGAGTATTGCCTACTTGGACCTTCCTAGAAGTACTTCCATTGAGCCTTCAGGTTTACCTAATTTGTCTTGACAAGCAGACTGTTGGTCTTAAAAAAATTGTGGACTTTTTATATTAGAATATACTGCTATGCTAATAGTCTTTGGGCCCATAGCATTGTGTATTTTTTGTTAATTTTGACTACAAATAAGACTTTAAGATTGCCTAGTGGCTTAGGATCTGAGTCTAGTGATTGACCCATTTAGTCGTCAAATATTTGAGCAATCACTGTCAGGAACTGTGCTGGGTGTTGGGAATATGGTGAAAGAAACAACAACAAAATCAGAACAAAATCTCCATCCTAATGATTTAATCTGGAATCCTACCAAGATAAGTTTTCAGGTTATTTGGTCACTACATAAGTTGTTGAAATTTTTAGTAGATTCTTTTTTCATTCACTTGATTATGTTATGTATAGTTTTTTGTAAAGACCAGTTCATAGGAATTACATCTTTAGCATCCCATTCAACCTTGAGATTATGTGCTTATGTAGTGGAAAACTTGGTCAAAGACAGTATTATGGAATGTAATTGAGTTTTCTACAGATATTACATTAATTACTTAGTTATCATATATGTTAAAATGGTCTTCCTCTTCCAGTTTTTCACAGTATTGATGCATTTGTTATTGAGAATGAACACGATTAAGAAAAGTAATACTATATCAATTGTACCATGTTCGTCTTTAGTAATTCAGTTGATACTTTTATTCTTAGGCTGGTCTAGATGGCCTGAGATTGTGAAATGTATGTGGCAGTCTTCGGGCTTGGATCTGTCTTTTCTCAAATACTTGTTCATGTGAGGGATATTTTATTTGGCTTAAAGAAAATAGAACGTGTAATTACAAAGATCCTTCAGTGTAATTAGCTCTTGAAAACGTAATTTTTGATAATATTTGTGATTCTAAAAAATGTTTCAAAAATAAAAACTAGATAGTTATCCTGGTTGAATGTATTATAGATCATAAGCTTCATGCTGATGGTTTAATCTTTTACTTTTTGGGATCCTGAAATACAGGTGCATTTTCTCCATTAATATACTTTTTTTTTTTTGAGGTTTATTTTAGAGAAAGTATGAGAACTGGGGGAGGGGGGGAGAGAATCTTAAGCATACTACCTAACGAAGACCTCAATGTGGGGGCTTAATATCACTACCCTGAGATCATGACCTGAGCTGAAACCAGGAGTTAGACACTCAAACTGAGTCACTTGGGCACTCCTCCATTGATAGCTTTAGAAAATCTCTTAGATTAATATATATTATAGTGCTTATTTAGGAAACATAATGTGCTTACGTCTTTTTTGCCCAGAGAATTAAGCACATTTTGATTTTAATATTACGATTCATGCATTTATTGAGTAACTACTATGTAGGAAGCACTGTTGGAGGCTTTTGGAATACATTGATGAAATAAAAATTTGTGCCTTTGTGGATCTTAATAAACAACTCCTTTGTGGAGTTGGGTGGGGAGAGGGATAGAATTCATGACAAGTGATAAATAAATTTTATAGTAATTTAGGAGTTAAGAGGCAAGGGGGATTTTAGGGATTACTGGGAAAAGCAAGTGGAAAGGCAGAGACATGATTAGCATATTGAGGAACAGTGTGGAGCAGAATGAGAATGGAAGAATATATGAGAGTAGGTCAGAGAGCAAGATAAGGTTGGAGAAGGCAGATCTTATAGTATCCCATAGAAAAGGATTTACCTTTGACTTTTAGAAGCCACTGGTGGGTTTTGGGCCTAAGAATGGGCAGCTCTGACTTATGTTTTAAAAGACTCTGGTGGTTCTGGTAGTAAGAGGGGAAAGAGGAGCGGGAATGGAAGCAGGGAAATTAGTCTGGAAACCTTTGGGATAATCTAGAATCAGATATGGTGGTGGACGAGGACAGAATTAGAGCAATAAATGTAATGAGAAGTGATAAATTCTGGATATGTTTTGAAGATAGGACCAACAAGAATTTCCTGACAAAATAACTTAAAAGTGTAAATTTTAAAAAGTATACCTTTAAAAAAAAAAAAAGATTTATTTGAGAGAGAGGGTGTGCATACTAATGCAGAGGGAGAGGAAGAAGCAGACTCCCTCCTGAGCAGAGTCTGCAGCAGGCCCCATCCCAGGACCCTGAGATCCTGACCTGAGCCCAAGGCAGACACTCAGCTAACTGAGCCACCTAGGTGCCTCTATACCTTTTACTTATGAATGCAAGTTTTTTGAGAAAGTACAAAACAAATTTTGATACAAGTCCAGAATTACTAAAATGATTTTTTTTCAGTTTCCTTAGGTTCCTTGTAGAACTTAAGACTTTTTTTTTTTTGCAGAAAGCTGCTTCATGTTATTAGAACTTCTGTAAAGGGAGCATGTTATGGGGGTCCTGGATGGCTCAGTCAGTTAAGCATCTGCCTCCAGTTCAGGTCATGATCCTGAGGTCCTGGGATGGAGCCTCGTGTTGGGCTCCATATTTATTGAGGAGTCTGCTTCTCCCTTTCCTTCTGCCCCTACTCCTGTTCATGCTGTCTCTCTGTCTCTCTCCTTCTTTCTCAAATAAATAAATTCTTAAAAACAAAAAACGTGTTTGAATGGCGTAGTCTGATATCTTAGAAAACTTAATCATATGGATGGCTTCATTTTTAGGGTAATTTTAGGGATCACTCAAGAAGAATATTGGGCAAATAGTTGCTGTCTCCCTACAACTTTCTCATGAACTGTAGTTCTACTCTAATAAGATATATATGTATATATATAATGTATATATATATATATAATGTACATATATATACACACGTATACATTGTTGTTACTATCTGGGGAGGTACTTTAACCATTCCCTTTGAATGGTTATAAGATAAACTTAAAGGTGAATGAGAAAGAAACTGCATTGCAAACTGTTGAAAAGCAGTACTATTGCTTAAATAAAGATTGGTCATTCAGAGATTCTTTTTAACTGGATAGCTTTGAGTAGGTCATTGCTACTTTTGTTTTGGTTTTTTCATGAGCAAAAATATGAGAAAATGAGAACAGGTTATATGGAAGTAAAGTCATAACAAAAATCAGAAAAATGTTAAATCAACGTAATCAAATATTATCATTAGGGACACTTGGGTGGCTCAGCGATTTAGCGCCTGCCTTCAGCCCAGGGTGGGGACTGGATCCTGGAGTCCTAGGATCCAGTCCCATATCACGCTCCCTGCATGGGGCCTGCTGTGTCTCTGCCCCCCCCCCCATGAATAAATAAATAACATCTTTAAAAAAAATTATCATTAAACATACTTGAAAGGAATTTTCAGATTAAATCTAATAGCCTGCATATAGATAATGGCCATTAGTTTATTACTCAGAGCACACACAAAAAAAGAGGGGATTCTTTTTATCAGCACAGAAGAACTACCTTTGTTAGTTAATGGACAGTAATTTTGACCTAGATGTTGAGGGCAGTGGATAATTTATGCATGTCCAGGTGGCTGAAATTAAGTTCCCTTATGACCTGTCAGCCAAACTCATGGGAGAAAACTATGAAGTGGTAATACCATACTCACCCAAACAAAGAGCAAAATGTTTTTGAGGACAGGTGATGACAGTTTTTTTTCTAGTCTATTGGTTTCTCAAACTTTTTAAAATCTGAGAACATTTTTAAAAATTAGAAAACTTTTTCAGATCTTTTATGTAAACTTATAAATCAGATAAAGGCTGTACTGATTTGATGATTGAGCTTGAGGGAGAGAGCAAATATTTTGTCCAGTATTATTCTTTACCACCCTGTAGGTGAGAGAATTTTCCATCACCATTTGAAACTCACTTCGTAGTGAGCATGATCTCTGGAGCTGACTTCTAAATAATCAGCAAGTAGCCTTCCTGAAAGAAGGACATGGATGTGCCTCAGTGTCTAATTGGTAATTTACTGTGAATTTGGTGTAAAAAGTATAAATGTCACACAAAGCTACCTCATTTTTAATTTAAACTTGAATATTCGTGATTTGGAGTCTGCCACTATAAAATTTATTAGGATGTGTGTTGAAACCTCAGTGTTAAAATTTCTCCGGATGCCTTGGTAGCTTAGTGGTTGAACATCTGCTTTGGCTCAGGGAATGATCCCAGGGTCCTGGGATCAAGTCCAGCATTAGGCTCCCCCAGTTTCTTCCTCTGTCTATGTCTCTGCCTTTCTCTCTGCGTCTCTTATGAATAAATAAATAAAATCTTTAAAAAAAATATTTCCTGTTAAATAAAAAATGACAAAAGGTGATAACTCACTTAATTTTAAGCCTCTATGAAATTTTAAAAATACTTTGTGTGATAAGAGTATTTTCATTTCTGCTTACACCCTGTAACTTAAACAGAAAGATGTCTCCATATTCTGAGGTATATGCTGTAGGAGAGCGGAAATGTGTCTTTTAATGAGTTTGGAATAAGCATATATGAGAAATGAATAAAGAAGTGCCTGTTAAGAGATTAGGTTTGTAGTTGAGAATTTTTTATAATATTCAGGTTCATATGACTTTGTACAGTTACCTTTCTGTTAACTTTGTGTCAGACTGGAAGGCAGGGGACAGTCTTACATGTCTTTGAATTGCTCTTCGTTTTCAGAATAGGTGTTTGTTTAATAAAGAGCCATGTGTAGTGCTAGTGTTTATTTATACTGTTTAGCATAAAAATTCCCCAAAGTAATCACTAGGTATGTTTTTCTTTTGATGTACATTTTAAAGGGTATTGTCTGCAGTTTTCTGCTTTTCTAGTAAAAAGGAAGGGTAGACCTTGTATTTTACTATGTGTTTTCAGTTTTTTTAATTGTTACAGAAGCATTGTGCTGTTTTCACAACTAATTTTGTTCTGCCTTTTTATGACCGTGTATAACTTTGTACCTCATTCATTTTTTTTTTCTTATCAGTACCTACAAATACTCTTTTTACACAGTTTAGGTAGAGAAGGCTAAATGTGGTGCTAGGTGCAAATACCCAATTTAACCAGATTAAGATTTTTAAAGAAGTTTTACTAATGGAAAAGAGTTAATAGGATTGGATGGGGCTGCCCTAATTTCTTTTACTTCTAATTATTCTATATATTTCTGTCAGATAAATATTTTTTAATCACAAGTCTGATCACGTCATTTAAAAAAACGTCTTTGACAGCTTCACTGTTTCCAAGAATCAAATTAATACAGAATACTTAATTAAACTCTTTTTGGTAGGTACTTAACATTAAAAAAAATGATTTAGTTCTTAAATTTGTGTAGATATGCAGCCCCATTTTATAGATAGAGAAACCATGACACAAAAACTGTAGTCCTAAACTCATAAATAAGAGGTTTGAAATCCATTGTATTTATTCATGGTTTTCTACTTCCTATGTCGTTCCTTCAACATAGGATTATTTTATTTTTTGTTAAAATGAATCTAGTAAATGCATTATTTGAATATCATATGGCAGATAATATTTTTAGTTGAGGCTAATAGAATAAATTTCAGAAATATAAAAGTAAATCTGAGATTTTAGTTTTTTAATATTACTTTGCCAGAAATATTAGTCGTAATTTTAAATTATAATAACTTTCTCTGTCCATTAGTTGTTAATATAGTTAATGTACAGTATATGTTGAATAGCTGTTTACTTGCAATTCAGGTCAGGGTAGAAGACATATTTGGGACAAATGATGGTTCTTTTCTTATCGTACCTCTAAGTTTTTTTTCTATGTTCTTTATTTTGTCTGGATTGAAGATAATTTTCACATATATTGATGTACATGACTGAATATTTTCCCTGTGTTGTGTAACTGATGTGGTAGAAATGATACATTGCTTTTAATTCAACCTCAAAAGAATGTGAAGAATCTATAAATAAAATTTCTATAAATGAGTGTTTCATTCTTCCCACATAAATAACCTAAATTAAATTACATGCAATTCTCCAAGGTTATTTCATGTTGCCTGGTATATCAAATAATTCTAAAAGATTGTCTCAAATACACAATCTCAAAATTATTCAGCTTCGTGCAACTCAAAATGTGGTCCATTAGCTTTTTGTAACTACTCTGAGAGGAAATGAATATAGAAATCAAGAACATTTAAAAATAGTCTGACAGTAGTTTTATGTCTATTGAATCTAATAATTGGGGTTTGGATTTTTTTTTTAAATTCATTTATTGGATTTTGCAAAATTGGGACCCTCAGATATGAAATAAAAATTGATCCTTCACCTTGATAGTTTGAGAATATTGATCTAGTTAAATACTCAGTATTTGTATTAACTGCCCATTTTTGTTTTCCTTTTGAAGTATTTGCATATTATAAATTGTAGGGGGGGCATAGAATTCGACAGATTTCATAGAAGTGTGTTGAAACTTTCTGAAAAATTTTATTTAATTCTAAACTCTTGCTAAATTTATATGAAATTCTACTTTAGGGAACAAGTTTTAAGGAACAATGTAATAGAAAAAAGGTTGTTTTTGAGAGTTGTGAGGGAGTTGTTAAGGCAACTACTACATTTAATTATCAGCAAGCGTAGTCTGTAGTCACAGGAGGCAGGAAAATTGAGGGGGAGAAAAGACCAGTTATTTCTTCAAACTTACAGGAAGGAGTAGAGACAAAATGCACACTTGGTTAATAGAAGTTTATTTTAAGTTTTGTGAAATGTTACCTTAAATTTTGTGTGTAGTTATTTTAATTGTTGGATTTGTCTTAAATTTTGAGGTCATCTTGTATTTATAACAGTAAATCAAACAGTTTTTATGGTGGTTTCCTAAAATACATGTAACATTTGTTGTTAATGTCCATAGTCTTTTGTTATAAACATCTTTAGTGTGTATGTAATTTAATGTGTAATTCGTGATTAAGTTTTGTCCTCTCTTTTCCCCTCTTTCTAGGAAGATGATCCATATGATCTTGAAGACCTTTCTGCACAGAAATGAGGGAAATACAAAGAACCAAATATAGTTCTGAACTTTGGGATCTGTATTTTGAGATGATTCTATTTTCAGAATGAGAAGTATATCTGGTTATCTTTATGAATGTAGAGACATGAAAAGAGAGTTATGATGGCAAAAAACAAAGAGCCTCGCCCCCCATCCTATACTATCAGTGTAGTTGGACTCTCTGGGACTGAAAAAGACAAAGGTAACTGTGGAGTTGGAAAGTCTTGTTTGTGCAATAGATTTGTACGCTCAAAAGCAGATGAATATTACCCAGAGCATACTTCTGTGCTTAGCACCATTGACTTTGGAGGACGAGTAGTAAACAATGATCACTTTCTGTACTGGGGCGACATAACACAAAATGGTGAAGATGGAGTAGAATGCAAAATTCATGTCATTGAACAAACGGAGTTCATTGATGACCAGACTTTCTTGCCTCATCGGAGTACGAATTTACAACCATATATAAAACGTGCAGCTGCCTCTAAACTGCAGTCAGCAGAAAAATTAATGTACATTTGCACTGATCAACTGGGCTTGGAGCAAGACTTTGAACAGAAGCAAATGCCTGAAGGGAAGCTCAATGTGGATGGATTTTTACTGTGCATTGATGTGAGTCAGGGATGCAATAGGAAGTTTGATGATCAACTTAAATTTGTGAATAATCTTTTTGTCCAACTATCAAAATCAAAAAAACCTGTAATAATAGCAGCAACTAAATGTGATGAATGCGTGGATCATTATCTTAGAGAAGTTCAGGCATTTGCTTCAAACAAAAAGAACCTTCTTGTAGTGGAAACATCAGCACGATTTAATGTCAACATTGAGACATGTTTCACTGCACTGGTACAAATGTTGGATAAAACTCGTGGCAAGCCTAAAATTATTCCCTATCTGGATGCTTATAAAACACAGCGACAACTTGTTGTCACAGCAACAGATAAGTTTGAAAAACTTGTGCAGACTGTGAGAGATTATCATGCAACTTGGAAAACTGTTAGTAATAAATTAAAAAATCATCCTGATTATGAAGAATACATCAACTTAGAGGGAACAAGAAAGGCCAGAAATGCGTTTTCAAAACATATAGAACAACTTAAACAGGAACATATAAGAAAAAGGAGAGAAGAATATATAAATACTTTACCAAGAGCTTTCAACACTCTTTTGCCAAACCTAGAAGAGATTGAACATTTAAATTGGTCAGAAGCTTTGAAGTTAATGGAAAAGAGAGCAGATTTTCAGTTATGTTTTGTGGTGCTAGAAAAAACACCGTGGGATGAAACTGACCATATAGATAAAATTAATGATAGACGAATCCCATTTGACCTCCTGAGCACTTTAGAAGCTGAAAAAGTTTATCAGAACCATGTACAGCATCTCATATCAGAGAAGAGAAGGGTAGAAATGAAGGAAAAATTCAAAAAGACTTTGGAAAAAATTCAGTTCATTTCACCTGGGCAGCCGTGGGAAGAAGTTATGTGCTTTGTTATGGAGGATGAAGCCTTCAAATATATCACTGAGGCTGATAGCAAAGAGGTGTATGGTAGGCATCAGCGAGAAATAGTTGAAAAAGCCAAAGAAGAGTTTCAGGAAATGCTTTTTGAGCACTCCGAACTTTTTTATGATTTAGATCTTAATGCAACACCTAGTTCAGATAAAATGAGTGAAATTCATACAGTTTTGAGTGAAGAACCTAGATATAAAGCTTTACAGAAACTTGCACCTGATAGGGAATCTCTTCTCCTTAAGCACATAGGGTTTGTTTATCATCCCACTAAAGAAACCTGTCTTAGTGGCCAAAATTGTACAGACATTAAAGTAGAGCAGTTACTTGCTAGTAGTCTTTTGCAGTTGGATCATGGCCGCTTACGATTGTATCATGATAGTACCAATATAGATAAAGTTAACCTTTTCATTTTAGGGAAGGATGGCCTTGCCCAAGAACTAGCAAATGAGATAAGAACACAATCCACTGATGATGAGTATGCCTTAGATGGAAAAATTTATGAACTTGATCTTCGGCCAGTTGATGCCAAGTCGCCTTACTTCTTAAGTCAGTTGTGGACTACCGCCTTTAAACCACATGGGTGCTTTTGTGTATTTAATTCCATTGAGTCACTGAATTTTATTGGGGAATTTATTGGAAAAATAAGAACTGAAGCTTCTCAGATCAGAAAAGATAAGTACATGGCTAATCTTCCATTTACTTTAATTCTGGCTAATCAGAGAGATTCTATGAGTAAGAATCTACCAATTCTCAGGCACCAAGGGCAACAGTTGGCAAACAAGTTACAATGCCCTTTTGTAGATGTACCTCCTGGTACGTATCCTCGTAAATTTAATGAAACCCAAATAAAGCAGGCTCTCAGAGGAGTATTAGAATCAGTTAAGCATAATTTAGATGTGGTGAGTCCAGTTCCCACCAGTAAGGATATATCAGAAGCTGACTTGAGAATTGTCATGTGTGCCATGTGTGGTGATCCTTTTAGTGTGGATCTTATTCTTTCACCCTTCCTTGATTCTCATTCTTGTAGTGCTGCTCAAGCTGGACAAAATAATTCTCTAATGCTTGATAAAATCATTGGTGAAAAAAGGAGGCGAATACAGATCACAATACTATCATACCATTCCTCAATTGGAGTAAGGAAAGATGAACTGGTTCATGGGTATATATTAGTTTATTCTGCCAAACGGAAAGCGTCAATGGGAATGCTTCGAGCATTTCTATCAGAAGTTCAGGACACCATTCCTGTACAGCTGGTGGCAGTTACTGACAGCCAAGCAGATTTTTTTGAAAATGAGGCTATCAAGGAATTAATGACTGAAGGAGAACATATTGCAACTGAGATCACTGCTAAATTTACAGCACTGTATTCTTTATCTCAGTATCATCGGCAAACTGAGGTCTTTACATTGTTTTTCAGTGATGTTCTAGAGAAAAAAAATATGATAGAAAATTCCTATTTATCTGATAATACAAGGGAATCAACCCATCAAAGTGAGGATGTTTTTCTACCATCTCCCAGAGACTGTTTTCCATATAACAACTACCCCGATTCAGATGATGATACAGAAGCACCACCTCCTTACAGTCCAATCGGAGATGATGTACAGTTGCTTCCAACACCTAGTGACCGTTCCAGATATAGATTAGATTTAGAAGGAAATGAGTATCCTATTCATAGCACCCCAAACTGTCATGATCATGAACGCAACCATAAAGTGCCTCCACCTATTAAACCTAAACCGGTTGTACCTAAGACAAATGTGAAAAAACTGGATCCAAACCTTTTAAAAACAATTGAAGCTGGTATTGGTAAAAATCCAAGAAAACAAACTTCCCGGGTTCCTTTGGCACATCCTGAAGATATGGATCCTTCAGATAACTATGCGGAACCCATTGACACAATTTTCAAACAGAAGAGCTATCCTGATGAGATATATGCTGTCCCAGATGATAGTCAGACTCGCTCTATTAAAATTCGAAACTCATTTGTAAATAACACCCAAGGAGATGAAGAAAATGGATTTTCTGATAGAACGTCAAAAACTCATGGAGAAAGAAGGCCTTCAAAATACAAATATAAATCTAAAACCCTGTTTAGTAAAGCCAAATCTTACTATAGAAGAACACATTCAGATGCAAGTGATGATGAGGCTTTTACCACTTCTAAAACAAAAAGAAAAGGAAGACATCGTGGAAGTGAAGAAGATCCACTTCTTTCTCCTGTTGAAACTTGGAAAGGTGGTATTGATAATCCTGCAATCACTTCAGACCAGGAATTAGATGATAAGAAAATGAAGAAGAAAACTCACAAAGTAAAAGAAGATAAAAAGGTAAGTTTAACTTATAGTACGTAATGTTTATGAAGATACTTGTTTTTGCCTTTTAAAATATGTATTTAAAAATAAAATAAAATATGTATTTTTTAAAGATAACGAATTTAACTTTGAGAACTTAGGATACTTTAAGTTGTTCAGTAAATATAATTAGCACCTCTTTAATTTTCTGAATACTTTGTGAGGGTGAATTATTTTCATTATAAATTGCCTTTTTTTTTTCTTGTGCCTTAGTGTAGATGTTTGAATTCATATTCTTCAGTATAATCATTCCAGGTGATTATGTTTATTTTCCTTATAGAAACCTAGGAAGAGAGTGATTTTGCTCTTTTGTTGTTGTTAAGTGTCCCATTTATCTCTTTTTGCCTTCTTGAGCTTCAGTTTTGCAAAATTAATTTGATATACCTGTCTCATTCAAGGATATTAACAATATAGTCAAACCTAGTAATTTGTAATATTGGAAATTTACTAATAGTTCTAGGAAAATCTTCTTTGTGGATGGTGGTGTTTTGCCTAAAGACATGTAGAAAAGTTTCTGAAGTTTGAATTGTGGTATTCTGACTAAATAGCAGTATTTCAGTAGATACTAATTTACCTGGTGGTCTTAAGCACTGAAAGCTTAAATATGTATGCTAAAGTGTATTTAATAATTTTATTGGATCTTTATCACAGTGGTACTTTAGCACCTTCATTTCTAGTACTCTTCATTCTTGAGTATGCACAAGCTTTGTTCAAGATTTTTGTTGTTTTAAGATAGCTTTCAGCAGGCTTTTATTCTTCATGTTGATAGTTTCTTCATCAGTTACATCCATAGTCTTAATATGTGTTAACTATGGGTACTTGCACACATGCTAATAATTAAATCTCATTGGCATCTTTCATGCTCACATATTATCGCTAGTCCTCCTTACACATTTTATCACTGCCAAAAAACTTCAGCACTTTTTCTCAGTTTATGCTATTAAAACTACTTAATGTAACAAAGACAAAGTAACAAAGACAAAGCATTTACAGTTTTTACATTTTAAATTGCTTTTGTGATAGTGTTTTTTCCATTTTTGGTCATAAGTCTACTTAACTGTTTTGGTAACTTTTTTTGTTAAATTTCAACTTAGAGAATAGTTGGAGGAACAGTAAAAGGAACTTTCATATACGCTTTACTGATATTACCAGCTGTTCGCATTTTGCCTCGCTTCCTTAATCTGTTTATTGTGGGTATTTATTGGTATTTACTCATTTTGAGCCCTGTGAGATTAAGTTGGAGATATTGGACTCTTTTTACCTAAGTACTTTATTCCCTAAGAATAAGAACATTCTCTTAAATAGCAACAGTACAGATATCAAAATCAGGAAATTCAGTAATGATACAGTATTATTTAATATACAGTCTGTGATCGAAAACATAGATTTTGAACATGTCAGACATCTTATTAGTTTTCTTTTATATCTTCTCCCAATGTTCCCTAATTTTTATTCAGTTCCAGTAATAATGTATACATATTTTTTTTCACTTAGTTGTATTTCACCATATTGCTCCGTAGTATTTTGATTATAGTTTTAGTTATTATATTGTTTTCCATTTAGCAAGTTGTATTAAAACTGGGTGGTTAGGCTTCCAGATTTTAAATTTTGCTATTTTTCATTGCAGTTGTCAGTTTGCATAAAGGTTTGTTCCTTTTCATTTATTATAGCAACTGGAATCACTAGATTAGAGACATGAATCTTTCAATGACTTGATATTTATTACTATAGTGTTTTTAGTATTAATTTCTTGATTATGAGCATTGTGTGGGGAAGGAATACGTTAAATTTGTATTTATATTCTGAAATTTTAGCACAGCCTCCGATTCCAGTTAGTTTATTAATAACTTCCTCAAATTGAATTAAATTTCCTCATACCTGATTTGTCTTATTTAGTCTCTTAATATGCATGGTCCTTGACTTATAAGATGGTTCAGTTTAGGAATTTTCACCTTTATGATGGTGCAAAAGCAAGTAGAAACCATACTTAGAATTTTGAATTTTGATCTTTTCTTGGGCTAGGGAGATGCAGTATGATACTCTTGAGTGATGCTGGGCAATGGCAGCAAGCTGTAGCTCCATTCATCCAGATGATCACAAGGGTGAACAACCATTTTGTTTTTCACTTTCAGTAGAGTATTCAGTAAATTAAAAGATACTCAACACTATTAATAGCATAGGCTTGCATTAGATGATTTTGAGCAACTGCAGTCTGATGTGTTTTGAGCGCATGTAGGGTAGGCCAGGTAAAGTATGATGTTCAGAATGTTAGGTGTATCGAGTGCTTTTTTCATAGGGTTATTGGGTTTATTGGGATGTAACCCTATCATAAGCTCGGGAATACAAGTGTTTTATTGACTTTAAAATCCAGGGTTTTTTGTTTTGTTTTTAACAGCTCCTAAATCTGGATATGTCTAACAATTAATAGCATATCTTAATTAACACAAGATTTTATACTTTTTTTTTTTTTAGTGGTATATAAAGTAATGGTGGTGTTTACAATCACTGCATCTTAAAGTTGACAAACAGCAGTTTGTCTTTATTTTTTTTATTCCACAGAAAAAAATGGACCTAGATTCTTTTCTTCCACACTTGCAAATGGTTCATATATTTCATTCCACTCAATCTTTTGTTTAATATATCTCTTTTCATTCCGTGTCAGTCTTTTCGTCACTTCTATTGAAGTGGTGAGCTGACTTTGAGTCCTATTTATAATCTGCTTTTAGTTGTCTTAAATCACAGTAGTTTCAGCTGTCTTACTTTTAGAGCTAGTTTAGAATTTCCTTGCACTTAAAACATTGCTTTAATTTTTAGATTCAGGGGATCCCTGGGGGGCTCAGCGGTTTCGTGCCTGCCTTTGGCCCAGGGCGCGATCCTGGAGTCCTGGGATCGAGTCCTGCGTGGGGCTCCCGGCATGGAGCCGGCTTCTCCCTCTGCCTGTGTCTCTGCCTCTCTCTCTCTCTCTCTCTCTCTCTCTCTCTCTCTGTGTGTCTACCATAAATAAATAAAAATAAATCTTTAAAAAAATTTTTTAGATTCATGTATTATGATATTTGAACTCTAAGAAAATTGGAGAAATTATATTTTAGAAGCTTTTACATCTATAAGTAATTTTTAAATCAGGTGTAACTTAAGAGTTTAGTTTCATAAGCATAGGTTACAGTGAAATTTCACAGATACAGTTTTCTTTTTCACAGATACAGTTTTGTGTCACAGTTGTGTTTTATGGCTTTGTATATATGCACAGTGAAATGCTTTAGCTTACTCCAAGACTAACTATTATTTTTTAATTTTTATTTTATTTAAATTCAATTAGTATATAATGTATTATTAATTTCAGAAGTAGAGTTCAGTGATTCATCAGTTGTATATAATACCCATTGCTCAATACATCATGTACCCTCCTTAATGCTCATCACCCAGTTACCTCATCTGCCCACCCCCACCCCTCCAGCAACCCTCAGTTTTGTATGGTTAAAAGTCTCTTATAGTTTGTCTCCCTCTCTGATTTTGTCTTATTTTTATTATATCACAGTTATCCATGGTATTTTTTTTTAAGCATTACAGAGAAAGACTGGAGCACTTTAGTTTGACTTAGTTTGCCTGAAAATATTTTCACTGTCAGCTGGACTTGAGTAATTGTCCTCTCATGTTTCAGTTCAGTAATCATTCACTAAAAACCTGCTAAACACTTAAAATCTGTAGAAAAAGTTATTGAAGGATATAAAACGTTGAAGACATGCATCCCTTAAAGAGCTTAAATGGTATTTTGAGAGATCACACCTTGTGCTTGGGGCATTGTTAAGAAAGTACTACTAGAGCAATTTAAGGAAGCATAGTGTAATAGTTAAGAGCACCTGTTCCGGAGCCAGACTTCTGGAATTTGAGTCCAGGCTCTGCCACTTCCTAACTGTAAATGTGTAACCTCTCTGCACTTCAACTAGGAAAATACAGATAATCATACTTCTTTTTTTTTGTTTGTTTTAAGATTTTATTTATTTATTTATGAGAGACACAGAGTGAGGCAGAGACATAGGTAGAGGAGAAGCAGGCCCCATGTGAGAGCTGGATGTGGGACTTGATCCTGGAACTCCAGGATCACAACCTGAGCCAAAGGCAGACAGTCAACTGCTTGAGCCACCTAGGCATCCTGATAATCTTTTTTTTTTTTTTTTTTTTTAGAGATTTATTTATTTATTAATGAGAAACAGAGAGGCAGAGACATAGAGAGAGGGAGAAGCAGGCTCCTTGCAGGGAGAGCCCGATGTGGGACTTGATCCCGGATCCTGGGATCACACCGTGAGCCAAAGGCAGATAGATGCTCAACCGCTGAGCCACCCAGGCATCCCAATAGTCATACTTCTTAAGACTGTTATGAGAAATCAGTTCATATTTATTTGGAACAGTGCCTGACACATTGGTAAATTTGTTAAGCAAAAAAAAAGGGTATACACTATTCTGTGATAGTATTGCTTAAATAAAAAATTTTTTAAAGATTTTATTTATTCATGAGAGAGACAGAGAGGCAGTGACGTAGGCAGAGGGAGAAGCAGGCTCCCCATGAGGACCCTGATACAGGACTCAATCCTGGATCCCGGGATCACGCCCTGAGCTGAAGGCAGAGCTGAAGGCAGACGCTCAACTGCTGAGCCACCCAGGCTTCCCGCTTAATTATAAATATTAAAATAATACAGAGAGATTGCCATAGAGTGTATAGAATTAATTTGACAAAATTTCATGAAGAGAAAGGTATAAATCACCAGTTTGGGGTATTTTGATTGGCTTTGAGGAAGGATAAAATATATTTTAGGTGGAGAGAATCATTTGTACAGAGGCATAAAATTGTGACTAAAGTAAGGGGAGAGATGACAGGAAACTGCTCTTTTAGAGATATTGAGAAATAGCATTGCATTTATAAAAATCTGCTAAACTGAAGAGCTAGTTTAAATCCAAAAGCAGTTTACTAAGCAAGCCCTGAGAAGTAAGGAAAGTTGTGTTGGACTTGAGGTTGAAGGCAGGGAAGAGATTGGCATCACATAGTCTAGGTGGGAAGCTGATATACATATAGTTTTATTTAAAAAAAAATTTTTTTTTTAATGGGCTCCACGCTGAGTATCAAGCTCAGTATGAGGCTTGAACTCACAACCTTGAAATCAAGGCCTGAACTGAGATCAAGAGTTGGATGCTTAACCAGCTGAACCACCCAGGCACCCTGAGTTTTATTTGTATTTATTTAAGAATTTATTTTTAAGTGTTCTTTATACCTAGCATGAAGTTGAAACTTAGAACCTCAAGATCAAGAGTCACATGCTTTACCAACTGAGCCAGCCAGGTACCCCTGCATACCCAGTTTTAAAGTAATAGGGATACAGAGACCAAATGAGAAATCAATAAAGCCAGAAGTTGATTAAGAAGACTAGAAAAATAGACAAGTGTCCTGAGGCATGATTAAATACTGAGAATTAAAAAGCGAACATAATCAGGGATCCCTGGGTGGCGCAGCGGTTTGACGCCTGCCTTTGGCCCAGGGCGCGATCCTGGAGACCCGGGATCGAATCCCACGTCAGGCTCCCGGTGCATGGAGCCTGCTTCTCCCTCTGCCTGTATCTCTCCCTCTCTCTCTCTCTCTCTCTCTGTGACTATCCTAAATAAATAAAAATTAAAAAAAAAAAAAATTATACTTTAAAAAAAAAAAAAGCGAACATAATCATAGATCAGATTAAAAAGAAAATACTGTCAACAATTTTATGTCAAGACATTTAAAAGTTTAAACAAAATTAACAAACTCCTACAAAATAGAATGTACCTAGACAGAGCTTTGAATAATCCCATAACTATTAAATAAGTTGTGGAGTAGTAGTTCTATCTTGTATAAGAATACCATGCCCAGATCAAAGTCCAAAAGACTTTTCAAGGAACAAATCATTTCAGTGTTGTACAGCAGGAGAATACATTCTTTAATTCATTCTCTGAAGGAAACAGGAGAATACATTCTTTAATTCATTCTCTGAAGTCATTTAGTCCTTTCTTTTTTTTTTTTTATTTTTTAAGATTTTATTTATTTATTTGACAGAGAGCTAGAGCCAGAGAGCACAAGCAGGGGGAATGGCAGAGGGAGAAGAAGAAACAGGCTCCTCACTGGCCAGGGAGCCCAATGTGGGGCTCAGTCCCAGTATCCTGGGATCATGACCTGAGCTGAAGACAGATGCCTAACTGATAAACTGACTGAGCCACTCAGGTACTCCGGAAGTCATCTAGTAGTCTTCATTTTAGAACTAGACAAGGATGGTATGTGAAAGAAAAATTATAGTCCTGTTTTGCTTAGGAGTGTATATGGAAAACCTCCTAAATGAAATACAGGTCTACAGACTCCTGACAAATTTTAAAATCCAACAATTTATGAAAATGAAGTTAGTTTAATATTTTAACTTTGTAGCACAATCTGATTTGACCTGTTCTTGGTGGCAAAATCTGATTTGAGGCTATTTTTATCATTGTTTATCTTAGAGTAAATAACTGTACAGTTCATTGCAAAAATATTAGTTTATTTGAGTACAGGGAACTGATCCACAATTACATAATTGACATTTTTTGCATTGTACATTATGACCAATGTCAAAAAGTTTCCAAAATTTTTTTAAAATTTTATTTATTTACTCATGAAAGACACAGAGAGAAGGGACAGACAGGCAGAGGGAGAAGCAGGCTCCCCACAGGGAGCCTGATGTGGAACTGGATCCCAAAATTTCCAAATTCAAAAACCTGTTTCCCTCAAGGGTTTTAGATAAGGGATTTTGGACCTGTAAACAGCAAAAAGCATGCAACAACAATAGATGAAATGCACTTCATAATTTAACAAATTCATAGAAAACTATATTGTGAACAGATAAGAATCTTAACAAGAAAATCCAAGGTATCTATAAATAATAAGTGAAATCTGCAACAAATATGCTTAATGGGGGAAATGGATTCCTTTTTCAACCTGGAACAAGATAATGTACACACTGTTACTACTTTATTCAGTATTATGTGGATATCCTACTCCAAGCAATAAGGAAAAAAAAGCATGAATATTGGAATGAAGGAAACACAATTGTCATTATTGACTGATGTGATTGTTTATGTAAAAGCCAAAAAGGATCTACAAATAAATCATTATTAGATAGAAGAGTTAGCAAAATATCTTGATATATCTCAGTAACCAAAAGTCCATTGCATCTCTGTATGTCAGTAATAAACAACTAGTAAAAATAGAGAAAGTGTCACTTTAAAAAACATGGTAGATTATCCAGTGCCTGGGAGTAATTATAACGTGTGCAAATCAGTATGTAGAAAGGTGAAAAACTATTGAAAGACAGTGAAAAAGATCTAAATAAATGAGGAACTCTAGTACCTTCCTATCCATGAATATAGTGTATCATGAAGAAGTCATTGCTCTTCAGGCTAATCTCTGCATTCAGTGTTTCATTCAAAGTGTCAGGATTTTCAGGTAATTTCATACACTGATTCTAACCCATATATGGAAGAGTAAAGAGCTTAGAATAGGACACTTAAGAAAGGCAAAGATGGATTGTTGGTGATGGGTGATATGTGCTTATTTTACCAGATAATGTAAACCTTTGGCATGTAAAACTGTTATTGGCACAGAGATAGGTACATTGACCAATGGAATTGAGTAGAGCACCTCAAAACATACGGTCCTCTGGAGTGGAGCTGTTATTCCAACATGGTAGCTGTATGGGGCTATTGCGGTGTGGCTAATCTGAATTGGAATGTGCTAATCTAGAGAGTAAGAAAGGCTTCCCTGAGAAGTTATTTTAAGTAAGATCTGATGGGTTAATAATAGGGCTTAAGTAAGGGAATAGTTGGGTGAACAGAAGAATATTTAATGCTGTATGAATAGATTGTTCATTTTGTAAAAGGGAATGTGGTATGTTCTTCAAAGAGGCCCCTGTCGGTGGTCATTAATCTAAGGAAGGTGCTGGCATACTTTCTGTAAAGAGCCAGATAATGCTTTAGGCTTTGCAGGTTAATACAGCCTCTGTTATAAGTGCTCAGATCTGCTGTTAGGGTACCAAAGCAGCCACTGACAGTATGTAAACAGATGAGTATGGCTGTTTTCAAAAACAGGCAGCAGGCTGGATTGGGTCCCCAGGCCATAGTTTCCTGATCCTAATTTTGTGGGAGAGAATAGTACAAGGAGAGGCCTGAGAGTTGGGTCTAGGCTTAGACCTTTTTAGCATTGTTAGACTTTTTTGTTATTTAGCTTTACAGTAATTTGCATCTAAACAGTGGTTGGATTTGAAATCACTTCATTTCAGTATGGAGAATGGGTTGAGTGATGGAAGACCAATTGACATATTACAGTAATCTAAATCATGATAAAAGCTTTGAGTAGTTGCGGTGGGGAGGGAGAATGGTGGCAGTGGAGAGAATGAGATGGATTTGAGAGTACTTAAAATCCCTAAGGTTTGATGATGTGTATTGTAGTGGTGGGGAAGAGTGAGGATGGTGAATGAACTAGGAAAGATACCTTCTTGGTTTCTAGCTTCTGCAGCTTCAAGCACTGATGCTGTTTATGATGTTGAACATTAGAAATTTACCAGGTTTGGAGTTGGGGAGTGGAAATTAAAACTGGCTGTAGAGTTCAAGTGGAGATGCCAATTTAGCAGTTAGTTGTAATAGTCCTCACAGGAGAGATCTAAGTTAGAGATACATATTTAGGAGCCAATAAAGTAGAGATGGCAATAGATTAAATTGACCTAGGGAGAGTACAGAGGAGTAGGTACAGAGGGAGAGGACAGAAAAGTACAGAGTCTTGAGGTGAGGAATCGCCAGCGTTGAATGGCCAAGTAGTAAAGATGATCCTTAAGAACAGAAGGTAGAGAGTAAGAGTAACACTTATTAGCCTTTTTGAGCTGATTCTTTCACTTGTAAATTAATGATTATAATACCTGAAATTGTGATCGGAATCAGAACTATGTGTTTCAAATTCTTGGCATGTAGCGGTGCTTTTAATAAATGCTGTTATAGTATGTATCAGGCTTGAAATAGCCTCATATACTCTGGCTGTATTTCACAACAGTCCTTTGTCCTGTTATGCTGGATTAGTTTCTGGACTTATTTTAATTTTTAGTTTTTTTCAAAGATTTTATTTATTTACTCATGAGAGACACAGAGAGGCAGAGACACAGGCAGAGGGAGGAGTAAACTCCCTGCGGAGAGTCCCAGTTTGGGACTCCATCCCAGTACCCTGGGATCACGACCTGAGCCGATGGCAGAGCTCAACCACTGAGCCATCTAGGTCCCCTGGACTTATTTTTAAATTTAGTACTCTTAGAAATTCTGAACTTGAGTTTATGCATTTCTTTGCCCACCCCCGCCCCCCAAAGAGGAAAGGTCATTTTATTTACCTTCATTCTTTGATTTCAAGATGGGAGCAGCAGGCTAGGAATCTTCTCAGATTCCTTAACACCTGGAAAATCATAACTTTTGGGTACTAATAGTATCTAAGGAAGGCTCAGAAATCTGTTTCTCTTAAAGTGGACTTGTCATTCCTGCCAAAGAAAGCTGTATGCTTTTTTGTCTTTTACACTCCCAAGATGAGTTTAGTGTTAGTTATTAGATCAAAACCTCGTATGTTTCTTGATTGCAACCATAGGAATTATTTTGTTTAAATCGTACATGTAAATGTTTCTACATAAATCTAAAAAAAATAACACTTGCTGCTACTGTATACATTATTTTGATTTTCTAGTCTATTATGGTGAAATCAAGAGGTGCTAGTTGTGACCTACTGAGTTGGTTTCATAACCTACAAGTGTTTGAAAAAATGCTTTAAGAAAAAGAACTGAATTGAGAAATTTGAGTTGTATAGATAAATTTGCCATTTTTAACACTCATTCAGTGAAACAAGGTATACCTGTGTTTAAGCCAGTTTGGTTTCTCTTCAGTATCTATTTCAGTGCTGTTACCTTGATTCAACAGTAAAATACTTTGTGAATTTATAGTGTATTAGAGTAAGTCAGTATTAAGATGATTTTTCATTTTTAGCTTTTTAAAAATTGTTTTCCTATCTTGCTTCCAGGTCCTGAATCTTTTCATTCTCTTGCTTATATTAGTGATGACCAGCTCCTATTTTATTTTCAAATGCTGCTTCCAGTCTGTATTCTTTTCTCTGTATCTTACTGCTTCTTTCTTAGTAAACCTGACTCTCAGATAATATCTTAGAAAATTCTGTTTTAGCCATCGTAATAGCACTTGGGGAAGAATACCAAAATAGGTATATAACCTTCAAAAAGACCAGAGATAGATGTCTGTATGTATATATTGAATCACAGAATGTTAATTTAATATTAGTAAATAGTGAATTGATAAGTGATATTAATATAGTAGATCCTTTAGAATGTAATAAATATTAGGCTTAGAATTATTTGACTTATAACTTCTAGAATCTCAGTCCTTATTAAGTAAAATACCTTTTAAAAATACTTTTACCAAACAGTGGTGACCAGAGTTTTCTCTTGATTAGAAATTGTTCATTCCAGATAACAAAAGTAATGAGATACATGTCTATATTGAACCGTTGTCTGTATCAAAATGCATAAGTTATAGGGTAAGTTTGCTTTTCATTTTTAGTGTATATCATTTAACCTCTTGACAGTTATTTGATGGACTGTCAGGTTCATACCTGAGAGAAACACAATCTTGAAAGAATTTTAATTAAGGCTGAATAAAAATTGCATGCTAAAAAGCTTACTGTAGAAAGAACAACACTTGCAGATCAGATACAGATGGAGGGAGTTAGACTTTGTTTAATAAGCAAGGTCATTTAACAGTCTCAAAGTATTTGAAAGTTTCATATTTTCTATTTTTCACCTATTTTGGGAGAGATTTGGTTAGATTTGTCAGTTGACAGAATATCTGTTATATCCATTATTGTCTTAACACATTTTTGGGAGTGTTGGCCACTCTTGTAAAGGCAGTATATTCAGACGAATGAGAAGGAGGTTGCTTTCCCAGACTCCTCAATCAGAATCTTTTCCAGCCTGTTTACCTTATGTTCAAGCCTATATCTATTCCTAACTAGTGAACTCTGGCCAGGAGAATAGCATTTATGGTACTGAATGTAGGTAGACCTGAGACTTTATCCCTAGATCTCTGGGTGAAGTTGCCTTTCCCCCAAATTGAGGTGCTTTCTAAGGGATGAAAACCATAATATCTGTTACAAGCAAGATTTATATATTCTTTATAATTAATCTTTATGGCCTGGTACATTATTTTGACTATTGTCAGTTGAAATCAGTATGAGTATGTGGCTTTTGTAGTTGTGATAAAAGAACTGTTTATGTGCCGGTGGGGGAGGGGGGGGTTAGTAATTACCATTTATTTTGACATAAGGAAATTGCCGTTTTATTCACCAAGCATCTTACTGAATGTCCCCTATGCCTGAGCTTTGTTTGAAGCTAAAGGATACAGGAATGATAGTTGTGGGTTCTGCTTTCAAGGAATTCAGTCTAATAAGTTTGATTTTATTGAAAATTAAAACATTTTCTATTTTCAACAGATTTAGCAAAACTTGTTCTTTCATATTTGTAATCTCATTTGGAAAGCATTTGGTGAGATGTCCTTAAGAAAGCATTTCACTTGCTTGCTTATTGGCTAATTGGCTAAATTGATCTCTGCCTTCCTGATTGATTAAGTTATATGGCGTTTCTAAGATTCCTCATAAAATTGGTGGCATTTCTGGTTTGGGTACATCAATTTATGGTATTATATAGGTGTGGATATATAAAGTATTTCTGTTTATATTTTACTATTTCTTTAAATTTGTTCTGTGCTGTCCATTTGACCATGATTTAGTGCTTTTCAAATTCAGATTGAAATGTAACAAGATGAGCAGTCTTTAAAGTATATTTATTTTACTTTTGTGTTGTAATGAGGCTTAATTTAAATGTTTGTGTCATTGGTGCGCTAATTTCACTAACCTAAAAGCAAATGTAAATATCTTCAGTGTGGCTTTCTATTCAAGCTTTTTTCCTTTGCTTTCATAACAGCATATTGAATGTTTAGCGAAAACTGGCATAGCACAAATACTGAAATTACTCTTTTGTAGCACATTAATTATAATTGTTAGGATGTATTAATATATCAAGGAGTCACTTAACTCCTATAACAGATTCTTATTATAATTTCATATTAATGGACAATTGTTTGTATTCCAAGACTAATGGGTAATTTTATAGGGTTGTCAATTTTACATACTGCAAAATTTAGCATTCTATAAATTGTACCACTTAATCTTAGAATTATTGTTTCTATTATATAGTCTTATGATTTCTAACTCTGTAATGTTTTCTTGTCATCTTAGTTGATGTAAGAGTCCTCAATAGGGCTTAATCTATGTGAAAAGAGAAACCACAAAAGGACTGCTTCTTAAAAGTAGTAATTTTTGATGTTTCCATTTTTTAGAACAAAATAAAAGTGTGTGACAAATATGATCTTGTAATTGTATCTAACTTTGTCCAGATGGAATGTACACCTTGAATACTTTGTACAAGGTAATTGTTTTGAGGTTCAGGGGAAGTACTCTAAGCCTTTGGAAAATTGAGGAAAGGTTTGGGTATTTTCTCTGGAAAAATGCACATGCACAAAATTTTGCTGGAGTTTTAAGGGTTTCATATACTTTTTAAAGCTGTGGACTCTGGTTTAAGAACCTCTGTTGATAATAAGGAAGAAAGAAGACACACTGAAATTTTTTTTTCTTTTTCTCTTGATCCTCTGGCAATCATTAGAATAACAGAAAGGACCTAACAGATTAGTTGTAAAGGGAACTAATCAGTGGCTTTAAGAATGAAGTGCTTTGTGTAATAGAAAACTCTTTTCCATGTGAAATACACTTAAAAATATCTATTTGGGGAAACTGGGAGGAAATTCACCCATTATTCATTTGAATAGCTAGATGTTTTTTAGGACCCTCTCCAGATGATTACATGTTTATTTTTTGGTTGGTGAAATTGTTAGTGACATTAATAAAATACCTGTCAGATAATTTATGTTGAAATGTTTTATAGGAAGATGGCATCTTAGAGATGAATCAGTGCTAGGACCCGTTTGTCTGTTAGTATGTACAAGAACTCAGACCACATTTATTTACCCTCAGTTACTGTCTCTTTCACCTAGTATTAGCCTAAAGGGTGTGAAAGAGCCTTCACAACATTCCTGATTTCCAGAGTTTGGACTCTCTCGGTCAGTACCTACAGCTTTTATAGACTTTTTTAAAAAAAGGATTAAGTAAACCCTCATGGAGTCCTGCTTGCCATTAAAGGCTTCTTATACAGATATAATTGTGTGCTCTGATGCAGTACTACTACTTCTCATCTAAAGTAATTGCTATTGCTTTATACTAGTTTTATCACTTTGTAGTTTAATAAGTTTTTTCTTACTACACTATAAGCTTTTTGAGGGCAATTACAATTATCATTCCATCTTTGTGTACTCTACAGTAAGGTTTCTCAGTCTTGAGTTACATATTTACCTTTTTCAAAGTTAAAATTCTTAGACATCCCAGAAATATATCTGTAGCTATCTTACAAACTTGAGTTCTTTGTCCTTGGTTTTTATTAGCCTAGCACAGTCATTTTCAACTGGGGTCAGTTTTGCCCTCCAGGGAACATCTGTCAATGTCTGGAAACATTTTTGGCTGTCACAACTGGGGTAGGGAGTTACTACTGGTAGCTATTGGATAGAAGCCAGGGTTTCTGCTAAGCATCTTAACAGTTCATAGGGTAATCTCCTAAAACAAAGCCCAAAATGTCAATAGTACTGAAGTAACAGAATGTGTTCTTTAAAAAAAAAGTCCTGTGTGAATCTAAAAGTCAGTCATACAAGGCATGTTTGTACCTGTTCATTATGAAAGGCAGGATTTTCCTCATAGGTCACAGAATTTACTTCCCTCTCATCATGATTGGATGAGAATATATTTTCAGGAAGGAACTACTATGGGCCAAAGCTACATGCTATTGCTGTTTATCTTACTTGGCTGATCTTTATTCTGCTCTAAAATATATTGCTTACGTTTCATTGTCACAGTCTTCAAAGTTGTCATAATTTCTTACTTGGATTATTGTGATGGTCTTTTTTAAAAATAGTAATTTTAATATAATTGTAGATTGATGTGCTTTTGTAAAATAATGACAAAGATCCCATACACTCTTTTTGCCCAGTTTCCCACAAATGTAACGTCTTGCAAAACTATAGTACAATATCACAACCAGGGTATTGACATTAATATAATTCACAGATCTTACTTAGATTTCCCCACTTTTCCTTGTACTCGTGTGTGTGTGTGTGTGTGTGTGTGTGTGTGTGTGTAGTTTGGTGCAATTATTCACACGGGTGGGTTTTTTGTATTGACCGCTATAAGTTGCAAAAACAGTTCTTTGACCAGCAGATCTCTTCTGTTGTCTTTTTATAATCACACCCTCCCTTCTTCTCACTCCCACTCATAACCCTTGTCAACCACTAATTTGTTTTCCATTTTGTCATTTTATAATTTTGCTAGTTCTAGAATATTATATAAATGAGATCATACTGTATGCAACTTTGAGATTGACTTTTTTTTTTCCATCATAAGTTCCTTGAGATTCAGTCAAGTTGTTGCCATATATCATTAGTTTATCCCTTTGTTTGTGGAGTAATATTCTATGGTGTGGATATACCATAGTTATTTAACCTGTTGAAAGGCATCTGTTGTTTATAGTTTGGGGCTATTATGAACAAAGTAGCTATGAACCATAAAGTACAGATTTTTATATAAATACAAGTTTTCATTGCTCTGTAGCGTTTTGAGAAACTGCCAAATTTCAGAGTGAGCATACCATTTTAGATTCCCACTAGGAATGTGTGATGAATTGTATCTCCATAGCTTCACTAGCATAGGTAGAGCGATAACTTAAGTTTCTGTGTCTTCTATTCACCCTAGCTTCAGACTGTCCTTTATGTTGCTTTCTGAGGAATAGTACTAAAATAAAGTACCTCATCTCTCTCCCTGCAAAATATATTTTAAACTCCGGTATAAAGTTCAAATTTCTTAAGGGAAAAACCCATTGGCAATGTGGCCCTTACCTACCTCTCTACCCGCATTATTCATTCCTGCACATTGCAGGTGTATTGAAATAGATGCAAAATAGTAGCAGTGTCAGAGCTGTTGTGACAATTAAGATTATACATGTAACATTACCAAGTATCTAATATACAGTAAGCAGTAAATGCTGTTTCTATTGATTTCTGAGTGCTTATGCTGACATTTGGTAGGCACCCAAATGTTTAGATGAGTAAGTACAGATCAGATTCTTTCTAAATTCCTGAACTATCCCTGACTTCATCTCTTCCTTTTAAAGTCTGGATTTAAGCCTTGCACACAATTATTTTAACATTTAACCACATAATATTTTATATGTGCTGTTAACTAAATGACAGGTAGTGAGATATTTTTCTTCATAATACATTTTTCTTGAGAACATTAACCTTATTTCCACTTAATTTTGTATCCTGCACAGTACCTAGCATGATGCTATGTACACACAGTGCTCAGTACTTACACACTACTGAAAATACATCACCCTATATCCAGATGAATTCACATAGAATTGGCTGTTTAATTCTTGTAGTTTTATGATGTATAATCATCATTTTATATGAATCCTGATTTATTAGGTTTGGATGCTTAAGTTTAGGTACACCCACATAGTGACTCCCATAGATATGAAGAATTTGATATAATGAATACTGAATTTGCATAAACTGGTAAATAAACCAACAAACAGTACTTTGTGTATTAATAGAAATCTTACATGGTAAAGTCTTTCTCTGGTCCCTGTTTGTAATTTTGTGTGCTTCTGTCAGTGTTTACTGAACATATATTTATCATGTGCTAGGTATTTTGCCAGTATAGGTACCAAAAGGAAAAGTAGACAGTTCTTATGTAATATTTTGGTCTTAAGCAGTTGCTGTAGGGAGTAAGGGAAGAGGAAGAAAATCAAGATGAGTCCTAGATTTAAGATCTAAGCAACTGGGTAGAATTACTGAGATAGTGAAAACTAAGGGTGATTCAGACCAGAGAGAATCAAGGCATCTATTTTGTACTTTTTATGTTGAGATCCCAGTGAAAATAAAACCTAAAAGTTATATGTATGAATCTGGTATTTAGAAAAAGAGATACATGATGTAAAGGGATTTAAACTAGGGATTAGATAAATTTACCTAAGGGTGTAGAGTACAGAGAAAGAATGGAGGGCTCAGAACTGAGTTTGGGTAAATCAGGAAGGGTATTGGCAGGTGAAACCAAAAGAAATCCTTTGAACCCAAGAGTAGTGAAATGGGAGCCAAGAGAGCAAGTGTTTAGGAAGGGTAGTAGTCAGGAAAGAATGTTTCTGAGAGTTCAAGAAGGATGAAGGGCAACATTTCTTTTTTAATTTGATAGTGTGGAAGTATCTGATCTTGACAGGCATTTAAGTTGAATGGAAGAGAAAGCCCAAGGGAAGTAGGTTGAAGAGTGAATGGAATGTGAAAAGATAGTAGATGTAGATGGCATCTCCAAGAAGTTTTGCTGTGAAAGGGAGCAAGACACCTGAAACTAACATATAACACTGTATGTTGACTAACTGGAATTAAAAATTTAAACAGCCAAGGAAAAAAAAAGCAAGAATTGGGATAGTAGCTAGAGGTTAACATGGGATTAAAGGAGGATTTTCATATTGTTTTTAAAGATGACGATATGTTCAGAAGAATGACCCAGGGGAGGGACAAATTAATGTTATAGGAGAAAAGGGATAGATCGTAGGGATAACTTTTTGTATAGTTCAAAGCATTTTGCCTCGTGAAAGCAATTCCAATTTAATATTGCTCTTTAAAAACAAAAAAAAAGAAATCATTACTTTTCCTGTTTTTATTTTCAACTCTTAGGAGTCCCTCTGTTTAAATAACATGTGTTTAGTTGGGTTTAATTTTGTACCAGATCTGAGAATCTTCTTTAGTTGATCTTACTCCATTTATTTATATTTTATTTTTGTAAGTTTCAGTTTGCTTTTGTCTAATTCCCTATTTTTATTCCACTTCAAAAGGTTAAAAAAAAAACTGTAAAAGAAAAATAAATGAAAAAACTATTAGTTTGCGTGCTGCTTATTTTCATTAAATTTATATTGAACCTCTATTTCAGTTTATCATTCTTCCTTCCCCCAATAATCCGTCATGATGATACTCCGTCATTCCTTAGCATAATCACACAATCTCTTATTATTTTCCCTTTCTCTTTGGGTATGTTGAGGTCTTTGGTTTTGGCCTATTATCAAATTATTTTTACATCTTGTTGCTTTAGCTATGAAATTTTAGATGTTATTTTGTTATATAGCCATACCACCATAACTTAGAATTAGTTCTATGGGTAAATATAAACAGTGTTCATTCTTTCTTCCATAGCACAAGTTCTCTACATGTAAGCTCTTTAAGATTTTTCAAAAGCAGTTTTTACTGTAATTTAAATATATTATTATATATTTGAAAACTTTAAAAGTTTTTTGTAGTTGCTTGTTACTGCACATCCAAATTGACATACTAGCTAGGTAATGAATTCTTGACAACTCTTTTCCTGTGACTATTCCTGTAGATGAGACTTCTGACTTCCCAGTTTTCCTGAGAATTTTAAAGCTAGTCTGATATTTTCCTTCTGTTGATGGTTCTTGATTTCTTCTGCCTGGATGCTTTTTAAATTTCTTTGAAGCTTACTGAGTTGAATATGATATGTCTGTAACTTGATGTTTCACTCTTGTTATCTTTTCTAGTACATGATGAGATCATTTAATAAACATATTGGCATTCATTATTTCAGAAGAGACCTCAAATCCCTTTGTACTTTGCTTTTTTTTACAGGCAGTATTCCCTACTCCTTGGAGTATGTTGATGAACAAAGCAGATAAAAATCCTTGCCCTTGTGTGGAGCTTAAATTGTAGCAGGGGATACCAAATAATGATAACAGTAATAACAACAACAAATAAGTAAAGAATGTAGCGTTGTAGATAGAAACAGTAGTAAAAAGGATTGGGAATGCTGGGCAACAGCTAGAAGGGCAGGGACTAGGATTACAGTTGTTTGAGTAGTCACTGTAGGCCTCATAGAAATCATGAAGGCGACCACCAGTATAAAAAGCTCTCTAAGTCAGGAGGATACCTGGCATGTTAAAAAATAAATAAGCCATGTGGCTGGAGGAAAGGAGTAAATGATGATGAAAGTAGAGAGAAATGAAGTTGGAATACAAAGAGGCAAAGTTCAAGGCATGCAGATTGTATATGGCCTTGTAGGCTGCTATTTCGGGAGTTGCTATCATTCTGGCTTCTTTATTGAGAATGGTCTGAGGAGATGGTGGTAGAACCTGGGGGATGGATTGAGCAGTTGATGTAATCTAGCTGTGTGAAATGATAGCTATATAATTTGCTTTACATTCTATATCTAATACATTTGCTTTACAGTTGAAAGTAGAATGAGAGAAAAAGGGCAGGTCAAGGATAACTCCCAAGATTTTTTAGCCTGAGCTACTGAAAGGATGGAATTGTTAGCATCTGAGATGAATAAGGACACAATTGGGGAATATTTTAAGGAAATCAGCAGTAGTTTAGCTTTGTAGACGTTAAGAAAGAGATCTTTCTTAGGCATTCAAGTTAAGATGTCCACTAGAATGTTTCAAATGAGTCTAGAGTTCAGGAGAAAGAGCTGAGCTGCAAGTATTTGGGTTATCAGCAGATAGAGGACAATATGAAGAGAGTGGGTATAGATGTTGAGGGAAAAAAAGGTAGTCAGGGACTGAGGCCTGGGGTATTCCCATTACAGGGCTGGCTAAGAGCATCCAGGAGCGAATACTAGTAAGGGGAGAGTGAGTGAGACAATAGAGGCGGTGTTCTCAAAGTCCAGTGAAGAAAGAAAGAGCCTGCCGAAAGGTCAAGTAAAATGAAAGTTGGGAATTAATTATTGCAAAACAGTCATTGGTGACCTTAATAACAGATTTAGTGGAGTGATGAGGGTGGTAGAATAATTTGAATACATACAAGAAGAAATTGCAAACATCTAATATATGTATATATATAAATATGGCTTCTGGAGAGTTTGCAAAAGGGAGTAGCATTATGGGGCAAATAGCCAAGGAGAGGACGATTGAGACTTTAAAAATGGAAGCAAAAGAGTATTTTTTTGGAGTATGTTGTAAGAATGATAGAGAGGGGAATTCTGATGATCTTTTTCACTGTATTCTGATCTTTCAGTTATATTGAGTCTTTTACTAGAGAGATTTTCATTTCTTTAATGAGTTTTTTTTCCCTCCAGTTTCTTTACAGTTTGCTTCATGTTGTCTCATTTCTTTGACCTTTTTTTTTTTTTTTCCCCCTCTGAGAATCCCATCTTAGAGAAGATCAGATGTTCTTGTTTCCTGGATTGGCTCTTTGAAAGCCTCCTCAACTGCTTTTTGCTACTTTTTTTCCCCCTCAGTTTGTTGCTTACAAAAGAAGCAGTTGAAATATTATGCTTTTTTATATGTTACTGATTACAGTATTTTTTGAGGATGTTAGATGCCCTCCCTTGTTGTGTTGCTGATATAACTATGAAGTGGGAAGGCAGCTCTTTCTAGAAGAAAGCTATTTGTGTGCCTTTTCCCAATCCTGTTTTCTTATACTGATGATAGTTTTTAATGTCTGCTGAACACTTAATTGATAACATTGTGTACATTATTTGTGAATTAGATGTTTATTTTACTGTGGATATTCATTTGTAGTATGAATCAAAAGTTGGGTTATTAGAAATCAGATGTTTTCCTGCTGGCATAATTATTTAATTGGGGGCTGCCATTTCTGACAATGGTTCTTCAAAACCTATGGAAATAAATTATCAAATAGCCATACTCCTCATCTTTTTCTTGGTTTCTGAGAATTGATGGCATTTTATAACAGTTGTAATCATCTAACCTTAGTTTAGCTTACAAAATTCATTTTGAATTGATAAAATGTATAGCTATAGATCAGCAACTCTTAACTAAGGGATGTATATCAAAATTATGTAGAGTTTTTCAAAATTTACATATTTTAGAAGAACTCTAAGAATTCTGATGATTAAGAACTATCACTATTAGAAAAAGGAATTATACATTTTTATTCATCATAAAAGCTAATCCAAAACTTTCTCTGAATAGAATATTCTTTTATACCAGTGTTAGTTAGTAGAGAAATTAGTAAAATCACAGAACTTAAACGTTTTTTTCCTCCTAATATATATGAATTATAACTTGAGCTGTCAAGGCAGTTCTTTGTTAGTAAATTATCCCTTTAGAGATTGCCAGAAATTCTATGCTACAAGACACTTAGCCTTTCATTACTATAGATTACTAGCCCTGAATCTTGGTATAACCACAGAATTAAATAATTTGCCCTTGTAATTTTATAGACCTTGGGGGAATGTTCCCTGAGCATAAGCCAGATAATCTACCTTATTTTACTTTCTTGTCTTCACCTTCCCAATTTTAGTCAAGTATTCAGTTCTTTTTTTTTTTTCTTTAAAGATTTATTTATTTATTCATTCATTCACAGAGAGCGAGAGAGAGGCAGAGACACAGGCAGAGGGAGAAGCAGGCTCCACGCAGGACACCCGATGTGGGACTCAATCCCGGGTCTCCAGGATCACACCCTGGGCCGCAGGCGGTGCCAAACCGCTGAGCCACTCGGGCTGCCCCAAGTATTCAGTTCTTACTAAATAAAATTTACACTCCCATTATGTTCTTTCCTATGATCCCAAGGATAAGGCTGGAATGTTTTCAGAGTCATCTGAGAGTTCAGATTGTTTCCTAAAAGGCAATATTAAAAAGAGGATTTTCTTAAGAGTTAACTGGAACATTTAGGACCAACTAGCTTACTTTTCTCATAACCGTGTTCTTTTGGTAGCGAAGATCTTAATAGATCTTATCACTTTATTCCTTTTGCTTCTGTCATAGGCCAGGCATTGCTGTTTTCATTAAGTGTAATCTTACTCATTGCTATATCATCTCTCTAAACAAAATGCATCCATCTATGTCTCAGTTTTCAGTTTTCTAGTCAAATTTTGCAGCTGGTAGTTTGCGGGCTAGAAAGTACCTTACTGTTTCTGAGAAAGAGGACTTGGCTTACTATCCTACCTCAGTTTTGAAATTAGAGTTTCTTCATTTCCACTTCCTTGCATATTCTGTTTTGGTGGTGGTGGTAGTAGTGCAAGGATTACTTAAGGAGTAAGGATCCACGCTAGCTACTTGGTGGGTTTAGGTCTTGAGCCAGATCAAACATTCCAATGCTTTGTTGGCAACATTTCAGACACCTAGTTATGTTACATGTGATCTGTACATACCAAGGTTGTATATAATCCATATCATTAAGATATAGTACATGAGGGTTTAGAAACTTGATTTCATGAGCTCTGGAAGTTTGCTAGATGGAGCAGCCTGAAATGGAGATGAAGAAAGGACTTAGTTAATTATTCAAGGTAGCCAGAGACTTGGAAGAATACATTGGGTGATCCATCCAAAGGAGAGTCTCTTCCAGAAAGAATGGGAAATTAAGATGAGTATTGCTTTATAGGCATAGGAAACTCTCCCTGTGCACCCTCCCCATCCCCTGCCCTTTTCTGGGTAAGAAATGATATGTTTTTATCCTGTTTACTACAATAAGTAAATAATGATACTTATGACAAATTTGAATAAGTTTGTGATTTATCAGAAAATGTAGGTAAACTGAAAAGAGAAGAGCTGTCAATAAAAATGCTCTAACATCTTTGAATTTCTGAAAATTTACTCATCTTCCTATATTTTACAAATTGTCAACTAGGGATGCATAATAGAATTATCTTTGGAAATGCCTACAGTATCCTACTCCAGAAAAATTGACTCAGAATCTTCTTAGCAGTTGAATTCTAGACAGTCCCTCCTTAGATTTTTGAGATGTTCACTCCCTAGCAAAGAACTCATTTTCTCCCAATGCTAGATTGAAATTAAACTCTGAAAATTAGTATTTTATTCTGTTTTTACTCTTGTAAAAATGTATCCATTACTTATGAAAACTATCTTAACATTTAAGAAGTAGAATCAGTAGATAGGAGGAAAATGGGAAAATAAGGGGCAGATGATGGGACTAAAATTCATGAAGTTACATAGTTTCATTGTATAATCAATAATTAATTAAAGCTATATTATGTTCTTATAAATAAATAGCTATACACAAAAATCTCACTTGGACCTGCCCCAAAGACCAAATAGATTTGGGAGGCTACACCTAAACTGAATTGAGCATTGATTACTTCCAGCATTTCCTTTGAGGTGGCGTTGAAAAATGACCTTTTCTAATTTCCCTACCTATCCAGTTTCCTATTATTTTCCAAAGGGAACATTCTTTTTAGTCATTTTTTTCTCTATTCACTTTGTCTCTTTCCATTGCTCAAGTTGTTAGTTCTGGCAGAATTTAACTGAGTCCCACATTGATGGTCATTTAGGTTGGATGTGTATTTACATTGCTGAAATATTAATGTTATTCTGAAGGAAATTTTAATAGTTTTAACTTGAACATGTTTTTTTATAGCAGAAAAAGAAAACTAAGAACTTCAATCCACCAACACGTAGAAATTGGGAAAGTAATTACTTTGGAATGCCCCTCCAGGATCTGGTTACAGCTGAGAAGCCCATACCACTATTTGTTGAAAAATGTGTGGAATTTATTGAAGATACAGGTAGGACTGAAGTATCATTGCAAGAATTTTTTTTTTTCATTGCAAGAAATTTAATTGAAAATTTCACTTTTGCCAAGCCAACAGTTTGTGAAATGTTTCATGATTCATAAAAGCTAAGTTATGAAAGAGGTGTTAGGATTGATTATCTTGAATATTAACTCTAGACATAACTGACATTTGAAAAAGCTTTGTTGTTGGCCATTAATGTTTTTGTTGGACTTCTCTTGAATAAATGGGTAAGTCGAATGCTAAAATGTTACTTACTTTATTCTGGAATTTAAAATAACTTGATTATTAAATTATGCTATTTAATCAATTATGACTTTAAATAGATAAATCTGAAAGTTTTCAGTGTTTTTTAAGTCTAGTACTATTATTATTACCCATTTTACACATGACTTTTTGTTTTAAATTTCATAGCAATATTTATAAATGTATGAAAGGCTGCTTGTTTGAGATATTACTGTTTATTTAGCAGCACTATCTTGATGTGGTTTATATGGTTTGAGTTGTATTTTTAAGAGTGTACAGATATCCTCATTATTTTAAAAACCAGCCTGTGTTATGTTTACTTTGTCCAATGTAAACTATCATCTGAGAGCTGGACTAGTCAAAAGTTAAGGAATAAAGGTGGAATTTTATCATTTTTGTCATGTTCATTTGCATTTTAAAACCTAAGTTAATCATGAAACCTCAGTAATTGAATGGAATACAAAATTTAATGGTTTGAAAATAAGAACTAATTCCATCTTTATTTGTTCTTAATGATCTTCTTTGATAAGTAAGCATTGTTTAAAAGACAAAACTACAATATCCTATCTAAAATGTCAAGCTAATTTTTACTTGGATATACACTTTAGCCTTTTAGTCTGATTATCGGCTAAGTTCTTTACATTTGGGGTTTTCTCCTTGGTGAGAAGTGCTGACTTTCTGTTTTAATAAAGGAGTGGAACTGTTAACTGTTATCCACTAGTATTGTATTTGAAATAGCCTATATCTTCTCCTTTCTGGAAGGTTAATAAATATTAATAAATAATATTAATTAAATATTAATATTAATTTATAGAGCCTACATTTGGATATACCCTTTTATTCATTTGTTGTTTTCCTTCAACAAAGTGTATTTCAGCCAAGTTTCTTATCTATATTTCTATCCATCTTTAGCATAGTAGAAATACAAAGGTCCCCCCCCCTTTTTTTTTTGCAAAGGTTCTTAAAATACTAACTTTCTGCTTTGAGCTTAAAGAATTCTCATTTGCTCTAGTAATATAATTTGGCTTTATGGATATGACTGAGAAATGAGGAAATATTGTCTTTAGTAATTAGAAAATAAATTAGTATTTTGTACATTTATTTTTATAATTAAAAATTCCCATTTCTTGAGTATTTTCATGATAATTGAGTGATTTGGTACAAGGAAAATGAATGAATTCCAAGTGTAAGACAAAATAAAATTCTACCCCAATTCTTAGCATAATCTGAATTAATTCAGTTAACTGACAGGTAATTTATATATTTAAGTCCTTTGTTAGAGGTATACTGAGGTACCATAAGACCACAAGAATAGTTATATAGAAGATTAAAGCCCAGTTCTTTTGTGGTGGTGGTGGTGGTGGTAGTACATTGATTTTACTGATTAATGCTGATGAGTTTTAGCAGAAAATTCTCAGTTGCTCGAGTTCAATATCGAATTCTCAATATGCACTTGTAGCCTAACCATTTTCTTTTGAAGGTTCAACTTAACAATGTAAATATATATCAGATACTTTTTTATTTAAAAGTTGTGTTTTACTGTTTGTAGTGGTATAAATGAGGAGTACTTTTACTGTTATAATCAATCGTAAAGAACCTTGAAGAAGCTATTATGGTAGTCTTAAAATTTCAACTTCATTGATGAAATTTACCAATTTTAATTGTTCAGTGAGTTTTGATAACTCTAGTCATTTAAGCACCACCACAATCAAGATAAAGAACATTTTCATCACCCCAGAAAGCATCCAGTGTTTCATCAATAGGTAATGATAGCTAGCTGTTGGGGTTTTTGTAGATGCTCTTTATCAGATTGAGAAGTTCCCTTCTATTCTTGTTTCCTTGTATCCAAAATGGATGTTGATTTTTGTCATGTGATTTTTCTTTATCTGTTGAGGTTGATCATATGGTTCCTTTTAAAGTCTGTTTATATAGTAAAATATTTATTGATCTTCAGGTATTAAACTAAACTTGCATTTCTGGGATAAACACTGCTTGGTCATAATGTTTTCTTTTTTTATATATTGCTGGATTCATTTTGCTGAAATGTTAAGAATTTCTGATTCCTGAGGGATATTGGTCTGTAGTTTTCTTTAACTTGCAGTGTCTTTGGCTAGTTTTGGTATCAGAGTAAAACTGGCATCACAGACTTGAGTCTATTTTCTAAAAAGTTTGTACAAAATTGGTAATATTTCTTTCTTAAATTTTGGTACAATTCACCATGAAACCGTTTGGACCTGGAATTTTATTTGTGAGGAGGTTTTTAACTATTGTCTAAAATTTTAAAGTAGATACAGGGCTATATAGATTTTTGATTTCTTAATTAAGCATAGGGGTTTTTTGTCTTTCAAAGAGTTTGTCCATTCCATCCAAGGTGGCATAAGATTGTTTATAGAATTCCTTATCATGGGCAGCCCAGGTGGCTCAGCAATTTAGCGCCGCCTTCACCCAAGGCGTGATCCTGGAGACCCGGGATTGAGTTCTGCATCGGGCTTCCTGCATGGAGCCTGCTTCTCCCTCTGCCTGTGTCTCTGCCTCTTTCTCTCTCTCTCTCTCTCTCTCTCTCTCTCTCTGTCTCTCATGAATAAATAAATAAAATCTTAAAAAAAAAAAATTCCTTATCAGAGGTTTAATGCCGGTAGTATCTCTGTAGTGGTGTATTCTCTTTTGATTTTATATTACTAATTTATGTCTTTTCTACCCCTCTCATTAGAAATGTATCAATATTACCAGTCTTTTCAAAGAACCAACTTTTGGTTTTATTGGTTTGTTTTTCCTCCTGTCTTTTGTCTATTTTTAATTCAGTGAATTCTACTTTTAATTCTCTTTTCTGCTTTCATTTGTATCTTATTTCACCCTGCATTTTACTAACTCCATCTATGTGTTGCAGATGGCAAGATTTCATTCTTTTTTATGGCTGAATAATATTCCATTGCATATATATGCCACTTCTTTATGAATTCATCTGTCAGTGAACATTTGGGCTGCTTCCATAATTTGGCTTTTGTAAATAATGCTGCAGTAAACGTTAGGTCGTGTATATCCCTTTGGATTTGTGTTTTTGTGTTTTTTAAGGTACCCAGTAGTGCAATTGGGGATTGTAGGATAGTTCTATTTTTAACTTTTTGAGGAATCTCCATACTGTTCCACAGTGGCTGTACCAGTGCACATTCCCATCAACAGTGCACACAAGTTCTAGTTTCTCCACATCCTCACAAACACTTGTTTCGTGTGTTTTTGATTTTAGCCATTCAGACAGGTATGAGGGAATACCTAATTATAGTTCTGATTTGCATTTCCCTGATGATAAGTGAAGATGAGCATCTTTTCATGTATCTATCTGGCCATTTGTACGTCTTCTTTGGAGAAATGTCTGTTCATGTTTTGCACCCATTTTTTATTGGATTATTTGGTTTTTTTTGGATGTTGGGTTGTATAAATTCTTTATATATTTTATATACTAACCCTTTATCAGATATGTCATTTGCAAATATCTTCTCCCATTCTATAGGTTGCCTTTCAGTGCAAAAGTCCCACTAGTTTATTTTTGCATTTATTTCCCTTGCCTCAGGAAACATCTAGAAAAATGTTGTGACAGCTGAAGTCAGAGACATTATTGCCTGTGCTCCTTTCTAGAATTTTTGTGACTTCATGTCTCACATTTAGGTTTCAATTTGTATTTCCTTGATGATGAGTGATTTCGAGCATCTTTTCATGTGCCTTTTAGCATCTGGATGTCTTTTTTGGAGAAATGTCTGTTCACATCTTCTGGCCATTTCTTAACTGGATTATTTTTTGGATGTTGGGTTTGATAAATTCCTTATGTATTTTGGATACTAACCTTCTATCAGATATGTTATTCACATATATCTTTTCCCATTGCATAGGCTGCCTTTAAGTTTTGTGGATTATTTCCTTTGCTCTGCAGAAGCTTTTTATCTTGATGAAGTCCCAGTAGTTCTCACTTTTGCTTTTGTTTCCCTTGCTGCCGGCAACATGTCTAATAAGTTGCTACTGCTGAGGTCAGAGAGGTTGCTACCATGTTCTCCTCTAGGATTTTGATGGTTTCCTGTCTCACAATTAGGTCTTTCATCCATTTTGATTTGGGGGTGTGTGTGTGTGATATAAGAAAGTGGTTGGTTTCATTCTTTTGCATGTTGCTGTCCAGTTTTCTTTCCTAACACCATTTGATGAAGAAGAGACTGTTTTCTATTGGATATTCTTTCCTGCTTTGTCAAAGATTAATTGACCATATAATTGTGGGTCCATTTGTGGCTCTTCTGTTCCATTGATCTATGTGTCTGTTCTTTTGCTGGTATCATACTGTCTTGATGACTGCAGCTTTGTAATATAGCTTGAAGTCCGTAATGGCAATGCCTCCTGCTTTGCTTTGTCCTTTAAGGATAGCTTTGGCTATTTGGCATCTTTTGTGACTCCATACACATTTTTAGGATTGTTTGTTCTAGCTCTGTGAGAAATGGTGTTGGTGTTTTCATAGAGACTGTATTAAATGTATGATTGCTTGTAGTAGTATAGACATTTTATTTTTTTTATTTTTTTTAAAATTTTTATTTATTATTATTATTATTTTTTTATTTATGTATGATAGTCACAGAGAGAGAGAGAGAGAGAGGCAGAGACACAGGCAGAGGGAGAAGCAGGCTCCATGCACCGGGAGCCCGATGTGGGATTCGATCCCGGGTCTCCAGGATCGCGCCCTGGGCCAAAGGCAGGCAGGCGCTAAACCGCTGTGCCACCCAGGGATCCCCTAGTATAGACATTTTAACAATGTTTGCTCTTTCTAGTCCATGAATGTGGAATTTTTTCCTTTTTTTTTTGTTTGTTTTGGGTTTGTTTTTGTGTTTTTTTGCATTCTCTTCAATAAAGGTTCTGTAGTTTTCAGAGTATAGATCTTGTACCTCTTTGGTTATGCTTATTGCTAGGTATGTTACGGATTTTGGTGCAGTTGTAAAATTGGATTGATTTCTTTTTTTCTGCTTTTTTTTTCACTCAGCTTTTTAAAGACCATTCGTTGTCTTTTTCACAATATCTAACAACAGTCAATTACTCTTTTCTGTCTTCTCTGTATGTGATCTCCTTTCTCCCTCACTTCCCAGATGCTTTTTAGGTTATTCTGTTTTTAACAGTTGTATTTAAAATGTTCCTTAATGTGTGCTTAAAAAAAAAAAAGAAAAAAAAAAACTTGTGCTTCAGGTTTCTGGAGCTTCTTGGATCTTTTTGGTTTATAGTTTTCAAATTTGAAATTTGGGGCCATTATTTTTTGAAATGTCTTTTTCCCCCTCAGTCCTCCTACTTCTGCTTCTGGACTGTTAGACATCTTGAAATTGTCCCACAGCGCACTAAGGTTGTTTGTTTTGTTAAGCTTTTTTCTTCGGTGTTTCATTTAGGTAAAACTGTATATCTGTTGCCTTATCTTCTAGTTCACCATTTTTTTTTTTTTCTATATGGTCCAGAAGTTCCATTTAAGTCTCTTTTTTCCTGTGTGTTATTTTTCTACCCATCATGTTGGTATTTTCCTTTGTATCAGTGAATATACTTAAAAGAATTTATAATAGCTGTTCTAAAGGCCTTTTTTATTATTCTGCCGTATTTCATTTCTGGATCTATTACTGTTTCTGGATCTATTTTTCTCCTAATTGTGACTAACTTTTCTGCTTCTTTAGTGGTTTTGATTTGATGTCAGACATTTTGAATTTTACATTATTAGGTGGTGAGTTTTCCAGTGTTCATTTTTGTTTTGTTCAGTTTGTCTTGTCATGTGTTAAGTGTTTGTGAATCACTTGATACTTCCTAGGCTTGTATGTAAGTTTGTTTTGGTGGATCCAGAGCAGCTTTTATACTGTTGTTTATATAGATCAACAATAAATTAAGGACTTGACCCTGTATATTAAAAGATCTTTTGAGAATAGAATATTTACTATTCTCTGCCCTGGCTTCAGGAAATTTTTTCTAATACATGTGGAGTATTCAGCCAAAGATTTCAGGAACTTTTCTGAACATCTTTGAGGCTCTTTCTCTGGTAACTCTCCTCTTTTTTGGTATTTTGCCCCACAGATTTTGGCCTTCCCATCCTTTCTGAACTCCTGTCTCCCATCTTGTCAACTCTGGTAGACCATTGTGCTCTGTTGTGATTCCACCTCTCTGCACTACTATCTAAAAACTTCAGTGCACTAAATTTGGTAATTCAGACAGTTTAACTTATTTGCTGCTTTTGTCCCATAGGTCACTGTTGCTCTCTCTTTCTCACTCCCGCAAATGAATAAATAAATTCTTTTAAAAAAAAAATGCCCCTCCTATTACTGGTAGGGCAACTTTATGTATACCATTAGTGAAAACTGAAAATATACTGAAATTGTAGTAAAAAAAAGCAGAAATGACATTTTGATAATGGATTCGTATTATGTACTTGTTAAGTCTTCAGATGCCTGTGGATTATCATTTAAAAGCCCAAAGACTCCACTGAATGTATGCCTATGGATCTTTGGAAATGGTTTACTCTTTAAGATTTTGGTAACTGTCATTGTGTAGATATTAATGTAAGGTATGTGTTGATGAAATTCAAGGTGAACATAGGAAGTGAGAAGAAAAGTTCAGAAGTGCAAATAGGCTATACAAAAGAGTAGGCTCTAAAACACCAGAAAGAAAAATTTTAATAAGGAAGCATCATTATCAGCATTGAATATAAAGAAGTCAGGTGACTTAGTATGATACTTTTTTTTTTTAAGATTGTATTTGTTTACTCATGAGAGACACAGAGAGAAAGAGACATAGGCTGAGAGATAAGCAGGCTCCCCAGAGGGAGCCCAGTGCACTATTCAATCCCAGGACTCCGGGATCACAACCTAAGCCAAAGGCAGATGCTCAATCTCTGAGTCACCCAGGTGCTCAATAGAGTGATACTTTTTAAAAACATTTTTGTTGAGGGACTCCTGGGTGGCTCGGCAGTTGAGCGTGATCCTGGAGTCCTGGGATCAAGTCCCACATCAGGCTCCCTGCATGGAGCCTGCTTCTCCCTTTGCCAGTGTCTCTGACTCTCTCTGTGTTTCTCTGATGAATAAATAAAAAATAAAATCTTCAAAAAAAATTTTTTGTTGTTGAGATAAAACTCATATGACATAAAAAGAGCCATGTAAAAATCTGCAGTTCAGTAACATGTCGTGCATGTACAGTGTTATGCAACCACCACCTCATCTAAATCCAGAGATTTTTATCATCCTAAAGGAAACTATAACCATTTAGTAACTTATTCCTTTCCCTATTCCTCCCTTGGCCCAAGACTCTGGCAACCACCAATCTGCTTTTTGTCTGCTTGGATTTACTTATCCTGAATATTTCATGTATCTGGAATCCTACAATATGTAACCTTTTGTCTGGCATCTGTCACTTTGAGTGGTGTTCATCTATGTTGTAGCATGTGTCATTATGAGGATATACCACATTTTATTTACTCACTGATAAGTTGGCAGACATTTAGTTGTTTCCACCTTCTGGCAGTTGTAAACACTGCTGCTTGTGAACATTCATATACAAACATTTGTTTGAGTACCTGTTTTCAGTTCTTTTGGGTACATAATCCAGGAGTTGAATGCTGAATCATGTGGTAATTCTATGTTTATCTTTTTGCGGAGCTTTCAAACTATTTTCTACAGTGGATTCACCATTTTATATTTACACCAGTAACATACAAGAGTTCAAGTTTGTCTACATGGTTGGCAAATTGGAAGAGCAAAATAAGATCAGCAGTAGCAAGAGGCACATTAACAATAAAGCAGGAAATTGAAAAACTTATTGTAAAAGGTAGGAAAAAATTTGCAAAGACTAACCTAGGAATACCTTAAATATATTCTGAAGATAGCATACTTACAAAACAAAAAATTTTCATTAAAATACCACTCTAAAGGAGGAAACGCTTGAAAGTCTTCTGAGTCAGGAAAACATGGCAGACTTAGCCTTAGTTGTGCTTTTGTTTAGCCAAGAAGATTCTCTAAATATTGATCTAAAAGTTGTATTTTATTACAACACACCAGTGATGCATGAAAATATTGAGGTAAAGTGGGTGAAATCTTTTTTTTCTTAATATTTATTTGGTGACAGCACACAGCACCTGCGTGAGTGGGGGCGAGGGCAAGGGTGCAGCGAGGGGAGAGGGAGAAGTAGGGCAAGATCTCCAGCCGACTCCCCACTGAGTGCTGGTAGGGCAACTTTATGTATACCATTAATGAAAACTGAAAATGTACTGAAATTGTAGTAAAAAAGAGCAGAAATGACATTTTGATAATGGATTCATATTATGTACTTGTTAAATCTTCAGATGTCTGTGGGTTATCATATAAAAGGCCAAAGACTCTGTGAGCCCTGTGATGTGGAGATCAATCTCAGGATCCTGAAATGAAATCAAGAGTCAGACACTTAGCCGATTGAACCACCGAAGCACCCCAGATCATTTTTTTTTTATCTTTACTCTCTTACATACCTCCTCAACCCCCACAATGTTATTCACTTGTCAGAACTTCAACTTTGGTTAGATTAACCCCCTGCCTACTCTGTCTTGGATGAGAAAGTAGATCATGGCTGTGGAAAAACATAATCCATGTGTTTTACTTTAAGTGTAAGACTGCACATCCGAAGAAATCCTATAATTTCTTAGTTGGTTTGTTCTAAAGGATTATTCCTTTTTTAAATTACCATTTGTTCTTTATATTTTAGAACATGTTTAAATCTTTATTAATGTTAGAAGGATAGTATGGTTAAGCAGTTATATACTTTTTACCTAGATTCACCATTTCTTACTTCTGTCAAATTTCTTCTTTTTGTGTGTGTGAAATGATTTGAGTAAGTAATGAGACATTATCACATTCAACTTTAAGTCTTTTAGTATGTATCTCCGAAGAACTAGGACATTTTCCCCACATAACCACAATATAAATACCATCTTCAGAAAATTTAACATTGATACAACCCTATTATCTAATCTGCCTATATTCAGATTTCCTCTATTGTCCCAATAATATCATCCTAAGATGATATTTTTTCTTTCAGTTCAGATCCAGTCAAGAAATTCCCTAGCCTTGGGTGTGTGTTTACGTGACACAATTTTTTTAGAGATTTTAAGCCAGTTTTTTTTTTTTTTTTTTACAGATTCTTCTTGAATTTTGTTACTATCTGGTCAGACTCAAGTTAAAACATATTTGACTACATAGGGCTGATGTATCCTTCTTAATACATCATGCTAGGAGACCCATGATGTTAGTTTCTAAAGGACTTTTTATGTTGCTTTTGAAATTCTAGCTTTTAATAACCTTAACAGGGCACCTGGGTGGCTCAGCAGTTAAGCATCTGCCTTCAGCTCAGGTCCTGGGATTGAGCCATGTCAGGCTGTCCTTCTCCTTCTGTGCTCCCCCTCTCTCAAATAAATAGAGTCTTAAGAAGAAAATAACCTTAACTGTCAAAGAAATGCTAAAACTTGGTATCATTGACATATTATTTTAATGATTCAAGTGTGACCTGTTTTATTTTGGATCTAGCAAAGAGGAACTTTAAATTAATCTCAAAGAATCTCTTTAGTTTCAGTATGTTGTGTCTAGCAAAAATTCCTTGAGGTTTTCTGGTATATTACTATACTTTTTATGATTTCTGGCTCTGAAATATTTTTATCTGTTAACAGGAACATTGTCTTCTTGAAGTAGCTAGTCACTGGGTCTTAAGTAATGTTTTTTTGTTATCATTTGTTTTTACATCATTGCCATTAGACAATGATCTTCATGAGAGTAGGGACCCTGTGTCCCAAAAATCATGGTTGTGGCACATATAATTAAATCCTTACTTAAATAAATATTGAAACTTCATAATAATGAGTATTTGTTCTTGTGACATGAGTTATACGTGAATAATATCTCGGTCTTTATTTTGCAAACAATTAGCATTCATTGTTTTTTTGTACAAATACAAAGAATGCATGATAATTGCAAAAGATGAGGAGATGAAGACATTTGTGTTACACTGAGACTTAAAATAACTTAAATTCAGCAACTGAATAATTTGCACTGTGCTAAGCCCCATTAAGTTATAATATCAAGAAACACAAGTTTTGCATTGTAGTACTACTAGATGATGGTGATACACAATGTTTAAGATGTTCTCTGGTTTTTCTATGGAGAGAGATAATTCTTATGTGAAAGTTATTTTTTAGTTAAATTGAAACTGTCATTTTTGTGGTTGACAACCAGATGTATATACATAGATCTTTTATTTAATGATGAAATTCCTGAAGAAAAAATAAATGTGCAAGTCTGAAGAGACCCTAGCCGTTCTTCTATTCCTCAGGTGAAATAATGTACTTTGCTCAAATAATTTAGCTTTTTTACTGAATATTTGCTTTTTGTGTAATTTTAGTATGCTAAAAAATAACTTGTAAATTCATTTAATTTTTACACCTATATGAGTTGTATGAACAATTACTATATTTTACAGAAGTAGAAACAGGCTCAGAGAAATTAAGTAGACATCTAAGATCACACAGTTAGTTGGATTCTAACTCCACTTATTACGGTGACATTTGATAATCAGAGTTGTTTTGTTGTTGTTATTTAGGAAAGGAATTACCTCTTTCATGATAGCAAAAAGAAAAGTGCAGATAAGTCCATAAGAGATGTGATTTTATGATCAAGAGTTAAGGTTTTCTTTTGTATATATTTTTACCACATATAATAACCTTTAAACATGTATAGCTTTTTCAAAAGGGGATTATTAAATATGGTTTTGTAATAATTTTAGTACATGAGCAACATCATTCCATGCAATAAGATAGTTGTCTTTGGAATTAGATTTTATGACTGACTTATCATATTCTAACATCTCGATAATCTTAGTTTATTCAGTTATTCTGTATTTCTAGACGTAAGTCTCCAGACATTCAGTATTGGCAATTAATAACCTTTTATATATACATTTTTATGTGCTTGGTTTTTTTTTCATAAAAATGTTTAAACATGAATTTTCTGTACCCAACCCAAAATGGTAGAAAGTATGCACCATAAAACAGGCATATGTTGAATATGACAAACTAATTACCCTAACTTGTTCATTGTATGACCTTGAGAAAGGCACTTCACTTTTCAAAGCTTATATCCTTATCTTTAACATAAGGCCTGCCATCAGTTGTTTTGGACATGGAATGAAAATGATGTATGTATTATCTGTTTTGTGAACCTTTATTTTATTTTATTTTAATTTTCTTTCTATTTTATTTAATTTATTTTATTTTAAGATTTTATTTATTTATTCATGAGAGAGACACACAGAGAGAGGCAGAGAAGTAGAGAGACAGGCAGAGGGAGAAGCAGGCTCCATGCAAGGAGCCTGACATGGGACTCGATCCTGGGTCTCCAGGATCACACCCTGGACTAAGGCTGCACTAAACCGCTGAGCCACCCAGGTTGCCCGTGAAACCTTTTTTTTTTTTTTTTTTAATTATTTTTTAAGTAATCTCTGTGCCCAAAATGGGGCTCAAACTCACGACCCCTGAGATCAAAAGTCACATGCTGTGCCAACTGAGCCAGCCAAGCACCCCTACATTATGAACTTTTTAATCCTTATGGTAAAAAAAGTAACAAAATGAAAGATTGGAGAGCTATTTTTTTTTTCTCAAATAGTAAAAGATTTAGTGGCTGGGAAATACAGTGATTTTAAGATATTTATTTACTGGGATCCCTGGGTGGCGCAGAGGTTTGGCGCCTGCCTTTGGCCCAGGGCATGATCCTGGAGACCCGGGATCGAATCCCACGTCGGGCTCCCGGTGCGTGGAGCCTGCTTCTCCCTCTGCCTATGTCTCTGCCTCTCTCGCTCTCTCTCTCTGTGTGACTATCATAAATAAATTAAAAAAAAAATAAAAAAAAAAGATTTACTTATTGATTTATTGATTGATTGATTGATTGATTGACAGAACACAAGTAGGGGGAGCGGCAGAGGAAGAGGGAGAAGCATACTCCCTGCTGAGCATGGAGCCTGACTTGGGTCTCTATCCCTGAGCCCTGGGATCATGACCTGACTTGAAGGCAGCCGCTTAACTGACTGATGAGCCCCCTAGACACTGTAGTGACATATTTAATTCAGTAAATTTAAGTTGTAATAATGTACGTATCTTTCTACTTCCAAATGGGATTTTAAGATACTCTTCTTGATTAGTTAAGAAAATACTGTAAAAAAGGAAAGAAAATACTGCCTTTAGCTTTATTATTCCTGTCGTAGCCTTTGCCTAAAATGTTATCACTTCTAGAAGATTCTTACTTCATCAGTGTTGATTCATCCTTATAATAAGCTTGATATATAGATTCATTTTTTTAGAGCAAATTTAGGTTTATAGCAAAATTGAGAGGAAGGTACAAAGATTTCCCATATATTCCTTGCTCTCCCACATATGAACCCCACCCCCAACCCCTGTTACCAGCATCACTAACCAGAATAGTATGTTTTTTTTACCAAGGTTGAATGAACATTAATGCATCAGAATCACCCAAAGTATCCCTAGTGAACATTAGAGTTCACTCTTGGTTTTGTACATTCTGTGAATTTGGACAAATGTGTAATGATATAACCATCATTATAGTAACAAACAGAGTATTTTCACTGCCCTAAAAATTCTGTGTTCTGACTATTCATCTCTATCCCACTCTTCCTTCCTCTACTCCAGGCAGCAACTTATCTTCTTATCCTCCATTGTTTTTGCCCTTCTACGTTGTCATATAGTTGGAACCATAGAGTTATGTAGGCTTTCCAGATTGATTTCTTTCACTTAAAAGTACGCAGTTTTGATATTTCTCCATGTCATTTCATGGCTTTATTACTTATTTCTTTTGGGCACTTAATAACATTTCCATATCTGGATGTGATACAATTTATCCATATACCTGCTGTAAAACATCTGGGTTACTTCCAACTTTTGACAATTATGAATAAAAATGCCATGAACATAGTCTACAGATCGTTGTGTGGATGTAAGTTTTCAACTCCTTTGGTTGAATAACAAGGAGTGCAATTGCTGGATGGTATGAAAAAAATGTGTTTCGTTTTATAAGAAACTGCTAAATTGTCTTCCAAAGTGTCTACCATTTTCCATTCTCACAAGAGCAGTGAATAAGAGTTCCTTTTTTTTCCCATATCTTTGCCAGCAATTGAATTTGTCAGTATTGTTATTCTAATAGGTGTGTAGTGGTTTCTCTTTAATTTGCAGTTTTCTAATAACATACTGTATGGAACATATTTTCATACTCTTATTTGCCATCAGTATATCTTCATGGTATCTATTAAGGTCTTAGGCCTGTTTTGTAATGGAGGCCTGTTTTGTAATGGAGTCATTTTCTTATTACTGAGTTTTAAGCATCTTATGTATATTTTGTAATTCTTTATCAGCTGTATCTTTTGTAAATATTTTTTCCCAGTCTGTGACTTGTCTTCTAATTCTCAAAATACTGTTTTTCATGGGACAGAAATTTTTAGCTGTAATGAAATCTACCTTATTAATATTGTCTTCATGGATTGTGTCTTCAGGGTTATATCTAATAAGGCATCACCATACCCAAGGTCATCTAGGTTTTCTATTACTATCTTCTAGGCATTTTATAGTTCTGTATTTTATATTTAAGTCTTTTTACATTTATAATGCAGTTTGAGTTCATTTTTGTCAAGGATATAAGTCTACATCTGGATTTTTTCTTTTGTAATGCAGATGTATAGCTTTTCTTACACCATTTATTGAAGAGATTATCTTTGTTCTTTGGTTGAAGATTAGTTGACTTTATTAGGTATCTGTTACTAGAGTCTCTTCTGTTCCCTTGATCTCTTTGCCTATATTTTCCTCAATACCACATTGTCTTGTTTACTGTAGCTTTAGAGATTTATATATCTTTTAAGATTTTATTTATTAATTCATGAGAGACAGAGAGAGAGGGAGAGACACAGGCAGAGGGAAAAGCAGGCTCCATGCAGGGAGCCTGATGTGGGATTTGATCATGGGACTCGAGGATCACGCCCTGGGCCTAAGGCAGGCGCCAAACTGCTGAGCCACCCAGGGATCCCTACGGTAGCTTTATAGTAAGTCTTAAAGTTGAGTAGTGTTAGTCTTCCAACTTTGATCATCTCTGTAAATATTATATTTGCTTTGAGTCTTGGCCTCTCTATTTAAAATTTAGAATCAGTTTGTTGGTATTTATAAAATCATTTGCTAGAAATTTGATTGGATTACATTGAATCTGTACATCAAGTTGGGAAGAACTGACATGTTGACAATATTGTGTCTTCCTATCTTCCTATCTGTAAACATGGAATATCTCTCTACTTAGTTCTTTTGTGTTTTATTCATCAGAATTTTGTGGTTTTCCTCTTACAGATCTCATACATGTTTATTGAATTTATACATAAGTATTTCATTTTAGGGAATGCTAATGTAAATGATACTGTTTTTAATTTCAAATTCCACTTGTTCATTGGTTTATAAGGAAAGCAACTGACTTTCATATGTTAACCTTGAATCCTACAACCACTTAGTAGTTGCAGATTTTCTGCCCACTGATATTCTACATAGGTGATTATGTCATTTGTGAAAAAATGATAGTTTCTCTTTCCAATCTTTATGCTTTTGATTTCGTTTTATTGTTTTGGCAAAGATTTCTAGTATACTGTTGAAAGGTGTGGTGGGAGGGGACACCCTTACCTTGTGCCTGATTTTAATGAGAAAGTTTCAAGTTTCTTACTTTTAAGTATGATGTTAGCTGTAGCTTTTTTTCTTGGAGGTAATCTTTATCCTATTAAGAAAGTTCCCCTCTATTCCTAGTTTGCTGAGAGTGTTTATCATAAATGAGTGTTGGCTCTTGTCAGATGCTTTTTCTGCATATTGGTATGATTGTGTGACTTTCATATTTTAGTCTAATGATTTAATGGATTGTTTAATTGGTTGTTGAATGTTGGACCAGCCTTGCATACCTGGGATAAATTCCACTTGGTCATAGTATATAAATTTTTAAGATTTTATTTATTTGAGAGAGAGAAAGCACGAGCAGCAGGGAGGAGGCGCAGAGGGAGAAGCAGACTCCCCAGGGAACTGATGAGGGGCTCGATCCCAGGACCCTGAATCATAACCTGAGTGGAAGGCAGACACTTAACCATCTGAGCCGCCCAGGCGCCTGTATAATTCTTTTTATGCATTTTAAAATTCAGCTTACTAATGCTTTGTTGAGGATTTTTGCATCTGTTTCATGAGAGATACTGGTCTGCAGTTTTATTTGCTTAATAATAGTCTGGATTTGTAAGCTTTTACCATGTGAAAAATTCCACTTTACTCAGCTTGAGATTGATGGACATTTTACTTCAGCCATTGTTTTAAGATTCAAAATAACTGGCCTGTTGAACTACATTCTACTTCATATCAGGGACCATATATTTTGTCTTTTATCACATGCGTATTTTAATACAGAGCACTTAGTAGGTGTTGTATTGAGGAATAATAAATCCTGTTTGAAATCAAAATACATCATAGTATATCTCCATGTTCTTATCTTTTCTGCATTTATGAAATACACTTTTAATTAATTTCAACAAGATATAGCTGCCTCATTTGGTGTTCATCTCATTTATGTGTGTTCTGTTACGCCTTTTGTTTTAGACTTGGGCCATCACATCTAAAGGAATGATCCCAGATCTTTTTCGCACACCCCGTGCTTTCCTGTATTCCTGATTGCCTGTTGAACACATCTATTTGGATGTTGTATCTTGGGATTTAAGATTAAAATTCAGTTAATTTTCCCCTAAGCCACCATTTCTCTTGATTTCCTTTTTTCTGATAGTCGCAGTTTCTTTTTCCCAGTTTCCTGGGCAGAAGTATTTCTTTAATCAGACTCCTCTTTCACCATTTGTGCCCACACACCATTAATTGCTAAGTCTTGCCCTTTCTTAGCAGTATTGTTCTTACCTGTTTTCCAGTGTCTCTACCACATTAAGACCTTTTTTTTTTTTTAACCACATTTACACTGTTACTACCCTTAATCCAATTGTCTTCCTGCCCCTAAATATGTCTCCTACCTAAAAATATTGAGTGCTTGGAAGAAGAAAAAAAGAATTCCATAGCCTAGGAATTAAGGCTTTTAAAATCTAACTAATTTTTGGTTGCAAGAAACCAAATGCAAAAAATAGGTTTAATTGAAAGGAAAATTATCTGTGGAAGCCAAGAGTGTCTATCCCCAATGGACTAGAATCCAGGTAGTAGTATCATCTGTTTTTGTGTGTCCTTTTCTCTCTAGATTTATCTTGTCTGTTGACACATCCTATTTTTATGTCTTAGTTTTAATTACATGCTGAGCCTAACCAGATATCTTTGAGTTCCCAGTTCCAAATCCTCAGGAGAATCTGATGAGTACAGCATAGTCAGTATACTGTACCAATCTGTTGATTTAGCATTGCCAAATAATCAAATTATTTAATTTTTTAAATAACTGATTAATGTAGAATGTTTTTTCTAAATGCATATTGCATTGTGCAGTTTTCTTGAGGTATGACTTTGCCTTAATACTACTTTTTACCCATATACCTCCCCCTGTGGTTTTTACATTTGTATCAAGCAATAAGAATGTATTTATTTTAGAGAGCATGTACACGTTGGGGGGAGGGGCAAAGGGAGGGAGAGAATCTCAGGAAGACTCTGTGCTAAGTGTGGAGCCCACTGCTGGGCTTGCTCTCACAACTCTGAGATCATGACCTGAGCTGAAACCAAGAGTCCAGACGCTTAACCAGCTGAGCCACTCAGGCTCCCCAACAATGCATTTTTAATTATCATCTAATTTGAATAAGCTTATATACTACCAATTTTAAAGTGTACAATTCAGTAGCATTTAGTGTATTAACAATGTTGTCTAAATACCATCTCTAATTAGTTCCAAAATATTTCATCCCTCTGAAGGAAATCAGTACCCATGAAGCAGACAGTCACTTCTCATATGCCACATTTTGTTTATCCATTCATCCATTGATGGCTATATGGGTTATTTACATTTTGTGTCTCTTGTAAATAGTGCTTTTATGAAGATTGTATACACATATTTCTTTGAATAGCTCCCAGCGTGGAGCCTGACTTGGGCTGGATTTCATAACCCTGAGATCATGACGTGAGCCCAAATGAAAAGCTGAACCCTCAACCTGCTGAGCCTCCCAGGCATCTCTTGGCCATTATTTCTTCATATATTT